>NC_091058.1:17619738-18951405 GCF_000393655.2 Nicotiana sylvestris
GCTAAACATTCCGCTTCTACGGTCCTCCTCGCTCAGATCTAGCGTCGCTTTTGCGACTGCCTTGTCGCTTCTGCGACCATCGCACCTGTGCAAAACCGTCCGCAAGTGCGATCACACCAGAACTAGCAGCTTCAGCAATACAACATGCACCAAAAATGATTCGAACCTCATCCCAAACTCATCCGAGCCACTCGGGACCCCGCTCAAATATACCAACAAGTCCCATAACATAACATAGACCTACTCGAGCCTCAAATCATACTTAATAACATCGAAATGATGAATCACACCTCAATTCGAACTTGATGAACTTTGAACTTTTTAACTTCCATAACTCGCGCCGAAACATAGCAAATTAATCCGGAATGAACCCAAATTTTGCACACAAGTCCCAAATAACATAAAGAAGTTATTCCAATTCCCAGAACCACAATACGAATCCGATATCGACAAAGTCAACTCCTGGTCAAACTTATGAACTTTCTAAACCTTCAAATTTTCAATTTTTACCAATTTGTGCCGAAGCCTTCTAGAAACATCCAAATGCAAATCTAGGTATATGACTGAGTCCAAAATCACCATCCAATCCTAACGGGAGCATTAAAACTCCAATCCGAGGTCAAATATTAAAAAATCAAACTTGGTCAACTCTTTCAATTTAAAGCTTCCTAGTTGAGAATCATTCTTCCAAATCATTTTCGAATAACCTGAAAACCAAAACCGACATTTCACGCAAGTCATAATACATCATACAGAGCTACTCATGCCCGTAAACTACCGAGCGAAGTGCATATGCTCAAAGCGATCGGTCGGATCGTTGCAGTGTTGTATTCAAGTTAGAGTTAACTTGAAGTTGTTGCAACAACTAGAGGCTGGTTTCCACAAAGAGTTAGAGGTAATCTTTAGGTTTACAAAGTTTTGTAAATGCTGTTTTTGGCTTAGTGATTTAGTGAAGTGTTGGGAAAAATTCCACTAGGTATTAGGCTATGATTTTTTCACCTTTTGAGCCGGGTGTTTTCTACGTAAAAATACTTGTGTTCTTTACTTTCTGCATTTATTATTTTGCAACAGTAGTATAAGGAACACATAGAAGAACCAGGTCCGTCTATAATTTGTGCATGCGAAAAATTGGACACACACAAATCACCCCTCCCCCTTCCCCTGTGTGGCATTGAAGTATAAAACATCACTTTCCTTTTTAGTATTTCCAAAATAAATGACACATTTCTAAATTGGAAAATAATTCAACTTTAAACTCTTCATTTTATCCATTTTTACCATTAATGAGAAGCTTTTATAACGACAAAAATGTTATGGCCCCACAAATTTTTTTTATCCTTTAAGCTTTTAAGACTACAAGTTTCAAAAATCTTTTTTTTCTTCCTTAAACTCAGTGCCGAATCAAACTACCTCATCTAAATTAAAATAGAGGGAATATTAATTTTAACATAACATTTTCTTGTTATAGATAAAGAAACAAGAATTGAGAATTGAGTTGTACCTTTATTACTATTATGACTTTTTCCCCTTCTTCGATATTCGAAATTCATTAATTTCATTAATTTGAATTTGCACTGTATAGAGCAAATCAAACAAAAAACGCTTTCCACTAGGAGTTCCTTTAAAATGAAAGAATCTCTCTGTCCTACCGCACTCCTTGAAAATATTGGGGTAACTATTACCTTAGTACTAGTACTTTGGGGTGTACCAAAAAAATCGACAAATCGTACTAATTCGATAATTCGAGTCAAACCAAGAAAAAAACTTGGTTTGATTTGGTTTGGTGTTGAAAAAAAAAATCCGACCATAATTGGTTTGATTTGATTTTAACTAAAGAAAGTTAAACCGAAACCAAACCAACCCGACATTACATATAAAGAAATTTTATATATATTTAATATATAATTATACTTATTGTGATGTAATTTATAAATATTTCTTAAAAGATTTCATAATTTTATTTTTTGAGGTTAAGTTTTATAGCCATTAACATTAGTAAATTAAATAGTGCTAACAAAAGCCCAAACCAAAATCAAATCAATACTAATGCTAACAAAAGACATTTAATTCAATACTACAAATGAGAATGTATTGAATATCTATTTTTTGTTTTGCAATAATTTAGATAAAATGCATAACCTATTTTTATTTTTTATTTTGTGTTTAGTCATGTGTTTAATACTCCCTTATTAGTCTACTTATTTTAGCATGACTTAGTATTCTTAGATTATGTTTATTTTTATTATGACTTTTTAATTAGCAATATTTATATTACATAATTTTATTGTTAAATATTTTAGAATAATGCCATGACATATCTCATATTTTGTATTATTTTCTTGAAAAATACTTTATATAGTTGTATCTTACTAGGACTATAGAAATATTTATAGCATAATTGATATGTTTTAATTTGTTCTACGAAGATTTTACCGGAAAAAAACTCGAAAAAAATCCGAATAACCCAAAAACCCGAGAAAAATCGAGCGTGAAAAACCCGAGTTTTATTGGTTTGGTTTGGTCTTTAGATTTAATAATCCGACATAATTGATTTGGTTTGGTAATTATAAAATCCAAACCAACCCGACCTATGTACACCCCTACTGGTAGTAATATTTAATGCACTTGAAAATTGATGGCATTATGTCTATCAAACATTATGATCGATACCATAGAGAGACAAAGATATTGCAGGGACCTCTCCAATAATTTTGAGATCCAGCGCATATTGTTATCATTATTTCCCCATTTCATGTTCATGCAGCTAAACCGTGGGCCTTGCCGTCTTAAGTTATGGAAAACCCATGGGTAAAAAGATCATACACAATAATTCGAATCAATTGTAATATATAGTACTATTTTTTGAGTCCATTTGGCCATAAAAAAATTCGTTTTTTTTTTCGAAATTTTTTCACAAAAAGTGTTTGACTATGAAATTTTTGATTTTCACTTGAAGATGAATTTCAGAATTTTTTGAAAATTTGAAAAACTCCAAAAAGTTATTTTTCAAAATTTTCACCTTTAGATCACTCACAAAAATTCAAAAACAACCCAAAATTATATTCATGTCTAAACACAACTCGAATTTTTAAATACCATTTCACTTTCCGAAATTTTACAATTCTTAATTACGTCCAAACGCCCACTTACTTTCTTATTTATTCTTGTTTAAATGGTCATAACTGTTCCCTTTTTATGATTGTACTTGCAAGTTATACAATGACGAAGAATTTTCCTTTAAAACGTGCAGAAGAAGATCTTAGATATGATAGGAATATTCCAATTCTCGTTCATTTCTTATCTAGATCAAGCTTTTAGAGAGAGAGGCAGTAGTGTCCTTTTATTCTTTCTGTTCGAGTATAACCAAGAGTCGGGTAATATGCATGGCTGATAAGTTGTATTAACCTCTATATATTATCCCCAGAATCAACCAAACTAAAGTAGTGCTTTAAAGTAGCAGAAGTGGACATAAGAAAATTCTTCAAGATTAACTTTGATTTAGTTAGCGGCAAATTTAGTAAAAATAGCACGGGCTTTCAGACTGGTCATTCAAAAATAGTTAGTGTTTGCAAAGTCATTGAAAAATAACTACTATTTTGCTGTAACACGGAAAGTTCCAACATAATATACTGGACATCGGTGCACCTGTGTATGAACTTCCAGCATATTATGCTGGAACTCCAACACGAGGAAAGTTCCGGCATAATATACTGGACATCGGTGCACCTGTGTATGAACTTCCAGCATATTATGCTGGAACTCCAATACGCGGAAAGTTCCAGCATAATATATTGGAGATTGGAGCACTTGTGTATGAACTTCAGCATATTATGCTGGACTGGTATATTATACTGGAACTCTAGTATATTATACTGGAGTATTTCCGTTTTGAACAGTGTTTTCGTTCAAATTTATCTTTACATAAAAAGTGGTTAAATTTCGACTACTTTTTAATTGTGGCTATTTTTGAATGACCACTTGTAAATCTGGCTATTTTTAAATATAAGCCCAAGGTTTTTGTATTTTAAAATCTGGTGTTTTGGGTCAGGTTATAATATTAGTTTTGATATTATTTAAGTCCATGTGGTCCCAGTAAAAAATAAAAAAATCCATGTGGACTGAAATAAATTGGCACATCAGCTTTCTTTTGCGGGAATTTGGACAAATCGGCCGAGTGACTTGGTGCGACTTTTCTGCTACTCCATTCGTTTACTTTATAATTTCCTTAATAAATAATAAATAAAATACGGTATTTTATAATAATAATAATAATAATGGCATTATAATAAGTCTTAAAAATAATTTGGAATATGAGTAGTTAATAATAAAGATAAAACATGAACGAAAAATTTATCTTTCTCTTGATTTGTTAAAATGAACAAATAAAAAGAAATATATTAATTTTTAATATAGTAGACAAAGTAAAAGTGAACGGAGGAGTAGAGAGAAAGATGACTTAACTAAAATTTTAATAATTGAGTGAACATTTAAACAATGAACACTTGAATTGGTCTAAGGTTCTAAGCTCTTTCAAATTATTAATATTGTATTGTTCACACACAAGCACTTATGGTAGAAGCCTAAACAATCCTGCAATTGAATTCGTATTCAAAACTAAAGGTATATATACCCATTTTTTTCGCACACAATTAAGTTTGTGACACTACAGTTGAATATTCAAATGATGAACTTGATTTAACTCTTTTCGCGAGCATATGCCAGAGGATTATTAGTGTAATCTTCGTGCAAAATAGTCTCTAGCTATCACATTTAGGTACGGTCAGAGCCTAATACATGAAATTGATATCGAATCTTCACTATTTAGCAAATTGAACTGATGCCACATCAAGAATAATTTCATCAAAATCATAAGCCTATCTTAATTAGGGGCTAGGATGACTAGCATACAAAGCAAAATGTAGAATAAATCTATTTTAGTAATGATAGTGTAATATATTTACACGTGAAGGTATAAATATTAAGTCACTGATTTCGACTTGAAAACACAAGAAGAGTATCATTCCAAACACTTTGTTCTGCTTAATTACGTAGATACTAAACAAGGTTGATGTTTACATATTATGTTAATGATAATATATGGAAGTTGTAAATAAAAAGCAAAACAAACAGAACTTCCGTATATCCGAAAATACAAAGAGCAGCACAACATGTTCCAGTGTCGGCCTTTTTGGATCTAGCTTTAGGTTCCATGCATGGCTAATTTAATGTTTAAAGCTACCTAAGTTCTAAATTGTAGTCTCCAACTCAAGAAATTATGAAAAATGGTCCCTTCCTCAAAGACCAAACAATCAATATATATATATATATATATATATGTGTGTGTGTGTGTGTTTTTCTGGGACACCACAAGTGAAACAACTATATATATAGGGCCATGTACTATATGGTCTACGGAGCACAGCTTCATTCGTACGACATCCTTGCGCTAAATTCAGTGTATATGTCGAAAATGGATCATATGATATACGCCGAGTCAGAATTCAGAATTTTAATTTATAACCATTGCGTTTTACTCCTACACAGGTACAACAATTGTGTAACTTGAGGGGCAGAAAGAATGGATCGACGAGATGTCCTTGAAGATCACGGGCGGATTTACAATCCAAATTATGTGTTACGTGAATGCATGATCTTTCTGTCATACTAGATATTTTATGTATATATTTTCTAAAATTAATCTAACATCATTTGTTGGCTCCATACCCAAAAAGGTTGAGTGATGCTCGTAATTAAATGTTAGAGTAATTTACCCAAAAAAATAGAGATTAATTTCCATTTACTACTTTCTTTTTTCTAGTTTCTTTAGTGGTGCACCTCGGTTGAAGATCTATCACTTATCCAACTGTGGGGAAGTACAAGAGTACTTGAGAACTATCACAAGATGTAATCCCAAAACATATTATATTAGACGGAGTTATTGAATAAAAATCATGAAATCAGAAGTTAAAATTCGTCAACTGGACAACTTACTTCTCGAATATTTTAAATTACATGGCTGCGCGAGTCTTTAGCTAAATTACAAAAATGCATTTTCTTCTAATATATGTAATCTATATTTAAAGTCGAATTCGTACGAGACCCTTTTCTTTCCTTTTCCCTATTTGGTATTTCCCACCCAAAAGGAATTTAAGAATTAAAAACAAAGGAAGCTGTTCAGACTATTTGAAAAAGAAAAAGGAACTAAACTAAAAAACCATACGTCATAAGAGGTGGAAAAAGAATATAATTGTCGCACAAATGGAGAATCAATTATTGGGTGGAGGTGCTCCAAGAATGTCAGCATCGACATATATTTTTAAAAAATGCATATTTATCAACAAGTTGTAGCTGATTCTGATTTAGCTTCTGCCCTATCCAATCATCAATGGGTTACCAATCCTTTTATAAGAATAAGAAAACTTGAAATCAACCCCCCTCCCCCACTATTTAATGCTCTTTATAAATATATTTATTATCTTTTATAAATTTTCAAATATTGTAGACAAATATTACAAAGATTATGAAAGTACGTATGTATTGGCGAACTTAGGTTAAAATTTTAAATTGAAAACTAAGATGAATAGTTTATTGGTTATGAAAAAGCACCTTTGAATTAAAGAAAGTATAACTCTTTTTTCTTGATAGCTCTGGAAAATTATGATCTTAGCATGATGTGGTATTTCATATGTAATAATATCTTTGCACTGACCTGTATAGTTTACCCATGGAGGTTGGGTAGGTTCCCTTTATCTTCAAAGAAATTAAAATATTCTAAGATTAGCATATATCAAGAACCTCAAATGGAATTTTTCCCCTTTTTTTAGTTCTCTTATTTATCAAC
The DNA here is from genome assembly GCF_000393655.2 of Nicotiana sylvestris. NCBI lineage: Eukaryota > Viridiplantae > Streptophyta > Magnoliopsida > Solanales > Solanaceae > Nicotiana > Nicotiana sylvestris. The sequence goes on from NC_091058.1 coordinate 17,626,580, forward strand.
TTATTTATTTCCTTATTATTTTGGGTGGTTTCTAGGAAGATCAAACCGAAATGGAGATAAAATGGAATGAAGCCCTTAAATCTTGATGTTGATATATGAAATATATATGGGATTCCTTATATCAAATTGGGACCCTTTAGTTGCATTGGCAATGTCTAGTTCTTTTTGTGTAGTCATTTTCTTTGTATTTTTAATGAGAGTTGACTCGTTGACCATATATTCCTAAAGTGGTTTGATTTGATGAACTGAAAGTGTGAGTTACTTCTTGGTTGATTCCTTGTGACTGTGACCCTTGTTCTCTAAACTTCCGTGCTAACCTTGAAAACAAGTGCTCGGTCGGTTTCCATTTATGTTAACTTGTTTGATTGAACACGAAGTCTAAAAAAAAATTTTGTTTTTGGAATTTGCGATTCTAAACAAGTCAAAAAGGGCCCAGAGTATTTATGTGGTTATAAAACTTTCTCATTAAAGGTAAAATTGGAAGTTTAAGCTAAATTATTACCAAATTTAAAAAAAATTATTCTTTTTAAAACAGATTAAAAAGAAAATAGGTTTACGTAAACTGAAATAGAGGTAGTACTCACTCACTTGCTTATTGCTTGATAGATGTAGTCATATCTTCCTTTTTTTCTAAACTTTTCTATACCTTCCGTCAATCAATCAACTATCACCTAAACCTAATATCCAAACTACTCCTATTTAAGATCGATTATATGATTAATCTGTATTCATTCTGCTCTATATATTTAATGCTCGTTTGGTCATAAGAAATTTTTTACTTTTTTTGAAAAAAAAATTCACTTTTTTTGAATCACTGTTTGGCCATAAAATTTTTAAATTTCACTTGATGTTGAATTTCGGAATTATTTAAAACTCTAAAAAACTATTTTTCAAAATTTTCACTTCAACTTACTCACAAAATTTTAAAACAACTCCAAATTGTATTCATGTCCAAACACAACTCTAGTTTTCAAATTTCATTTTTAATTAAATTTTTTTCACTTTTTTTTTTCGAAATTTCACAATTCTTATGTCCAAACGCCCACTTAGAATTCAAAAGATTCTTCATAATAAACTATTTTTACCTGGGCGTCTTCCTTTAAAGAGCTAGGAGCTCAATACTGAGAGTCGCCCTTTTTCTTGTTTTTTTTTTTTAGGAAATTGAGTTTTGCGGAACTCATATAGATGGAGATTATCAAACCATATGCCTTTTGTCATTTCTTTTCCTTATTTTCCTCGTTAGTAAGACCAACAAATGTCAATGATACAAGTAAAAAGTTCAATATGTCGTAAATAATATGTGGATGAAATCCACGTATGAATAGTTTGTGGATGAATTTCCACTTTATGTTCATCCCTTACACTATTTTACTATAGTAGTCTTTATTTTTTATGCCTATAAAAGGCTATATAAATGGTAGTGTAAAGACACACCAAAAAGAAGTGATAAATACTTCGTCTTTCTATTTTTGTTTCTTGTTTACATTTTACTAAATTACTTTTATTTTATAACACGTTATCAGTACAAAGCTCTAATTTTTATCCTTAACCCCCGCTAAGTTGAGTCATATTTTATTAAGGTATGTATCATTATATTCATTGTGTTTATGGCAGTACATATCATATGCTCACTGTTTGCAGATACTTGTGCCCTTGGGCATCTTAAATAGTTTAAGTATATTGCAGCGATAAAATAACTATTTCCTTCAGTGCTCAACTCTTAGATGACCTCAAAGTCATCAAACTTAGCTACCTACTAATGACATACTTATAATATTAATGGACTTCCTTGATTAAAACATATCTTTAAGGCAATTTGAAGAACTGTGAGAAATGAATTGACAAGTAATACTTTTACATTAGTTTAATTACTTTATATTTATTGGGCTGGAACATATAAATAATGGTAGTCACATTGAATTCTATTAACACACATACACATATATATATCAATAATATAAAGTGAAATGAAATAGTATGTTGTTTCTACTTTATGGCCAGACTAAAATGAAATAGTAGGTTGTTTACATGATATAGATCTATTTGCATTTCTTTTTCCCTTAATTATTTTGTTTTATTAATTATTTATTAATATAATTATTTCTCTAACTTAATTATCTTTTATGATAGTTTTCACTATGTCAAATTTATCAAAACTTGAATTTGTGGCACTTGACATCACAGGGAAGAACTATTTATCATGGGTCCTTGATGCTGAAATTCACCTTGATGCTAAAGATTTTGGAAATACTATTATAAAAGGAAATGAAGCATCAAATCAGGATAAAACGAAGGCCATGATTTTTCTTCGTTATCATCTACATGAAGGGTTAAAAACTAAACATTTAACCGTAAAAAATCCACTTGAATTATGAATTAATTTAAAGGATCGATATAACCACCTAAAACTTACGGTATTATCGAAAGCTCGGTATGAGTGGATACATTTAAGGTTGCAAGACTTTAAAACCGTAAGTGAGTATAATTCTGCTATCTATAAAGTAAGTTCTCTATTAAAATTATGTGGAGACACTATCACAGATGAGGACTTATTGGAATTTTTTTCTACTTTTCACGCTTCAAATGTGGTGCTACAACAGTAATACCGTAAAAAAGGTTTTAAGAAATATTCTGAGTTAATCACATGCCTACTTGTGGTGGAGTAGAATAATACTCTATTAATAAAAAATCATGAAGCCCATCCCACTAGTCAACTCCATTCCCAGAAGTAAATGTTGTAGCAACATATGATAAGTCTGAAAGAAAATAAAATAATTATCGTGGTCGTGGACATGGTCATTGATGTGGACGTAGCAGAGGACGAAACACTTATCGTTATTATGGTGGAAATAAATAGGAGAACAATAAGGGTTCTCAAATTAATCCTTCAAAAGGTAAAATTTGTATGTACCACCGATATGGCATGAAAGGTCATTGGAAATGCATTTGTCGTACACCAGATCATTTTGTCAAACTTTATCAAGCCTCCCTTAGAAAGAAAGAAAATAATGTGGAGGCACACTTGACCTTTCAAAATAATAATGATGAAGCAGGTCCCTCAAACAAATATGATTCTGAGGCACATCTTGCATATAAAGATGATGATTTTGGAGGCCTAACAAATATTACTCATTTAGAAGCTGGAGACTTTTTTGAGGATATTGGCTGAAGAACTAATCATCTTACTAGGGAATAAAGCTATAATAAAAGTTGTTATTTTCATTTATGTTTGCAACTAGTTTATTTTTCTTGAGTATATTTTCCTAATATATCATGTGTTGCTGGTTTCTACATTCCTAATGTATTTCTTAATGTTTTTTTTCTGTTTGTCTTTCATATTTCTTATGATGTACGTTTTGATTTTTTATGAAGAATATGAAAATTCTCCTGTATTCAGTTGGACTCAAGATTAATAAAGATGATATATGTCTTCTGGATTGTAATGACCTAGTCGGTCGTTTCATGAGTCATAGCTCTGTTTCCCCCATTTCTGCTTCTTTATGTGTTCTTCAACTGTATTTCATCGTATCGTGTTGGTTGGTTGGGGTTCAGAATTATTTCGGTGTGAAATGAGGCACTTAGTCTCCTACTTTGAAGTTTAAGTTAGAAAAGTCAACCGGATATTAACTTATGTGTAAACGATTTCGGATGTGATTTCTGATGGTTCGGTTAACTCCGTTAGGTGATTTTGGACTTGAGAGCGCATCCAGAATATAATTTGGAGATCCGTGGTAGAATTAGGCTTGAATTAACGAAATTGGAAATTTGGCGTTCTTTCGATTGGCAGTGAAATTTTTTATGTCGAGGTCGGAATGAAATTCTGGAAGTTGGGGTAGGTTCATAGTGCTATTTGTGACGTGTGTGCAAAGTTTCAGGTCATTCGAACGAAGTTTGGTAGGTTTCGGCATCGTTTGTGGAATTCAGAAGTTTAAGAGTTCTTAGGCTTGAATCCGAGGATAATTTGGTGTTTTGATGTTGTTTTGAGTGTTCCGAAGGTTTGACTAAGTTTGAATGTTGATATGTGACTTGTTGGTATGTTTGGTAGAGGTCCCGAGGGCCTCGGGTTAATTTCGGGTGGTTGACAGATCAAGGATGAAATTTGAGGAATGTTGAAGATTTCTTTCAGCCATCATAACCGCACCTGCGGAGTGGGGGCCGCAGGTGTGGGCCTGTAGAAGCAAAGAAAGGGCCGTAGATGCGACCAAGGCTGAGTATTGCAGGAACCGCAGATACGATTAGTGGAGCGCACCTACGGTCTATTGAACCGCAGAAGTAGTTTTGGGCAGATAAGTGATTTCCGCAAGTGCAGTGCTTGGACCGCAAGTGCGGTAGCGCAGATGTGCAAAAAGGGGCCGCTAGTGCGAGATGCCCCGACAAAAGGTATATAAGGAACACTTCGTGAAATTTGTGTTATCTTCCACCATTTTTATTCGGACTTGGAGCTTTTTGGAGAGATTTGAAGAGGGAATCAAGGGGGTTTTCATTCAGGTAAGTTTCTTGAGATCAATACTCGTGATTATAGTAATTTTTAGTTGTTTAAGCATGCAATTAGTAGAAATTAGGGATGAAATTGAGGGGTTATGGCTTGGAAATTGGAGAGTTTGATTTGAGGATTTAAGGGACCATTTGATATCGGATTTTAATGAATTTGGTATGTATAGACTCATGAGTGAAAGGAGTTTCTAGTTTTGTAATTTTTGTCGAATTTCGAGATGTGGGACCGTGGGCCGGGTTTGGGTAAATTTCGGAATTTTGGTATAAATTGATAGTTTTTCGTAAGGAATTGGTTCCTTGGCCTATACTGATTGTATCGTATTGCTTTTGGTTAGATTCAGGACGTTTGGAGATCGATTCCAGAGGCAAGGGCATCGCAGAGTAGGGATTTGACTGGTTCGAGGTAAGTAATGATTGTAAATCTAGTCCTGAGGGTATAAAACCCCGGATTTCACATTGTTTTACTGCTTTGAGGTGACACACATGCTAAGTGATGGGCGTGTGGGCATGCACCGTTGGGGATTGTGACTTGGTCCATCCCGTAGCAACTATAAAGTTGCATATTTCACTGAAATTATATGATACTTATGTGTTTTAGAAAGAATTCCTATAAATTGGGTTGAATACCATATTTGGGCCTTGTGCCAGAGCTGTTCGGACCCTTAGGGGCCTTTTCTTGTTATTCTCTCACTGTTTTGATTGTAAATCTATACTCAGTCAAGCTATGTTTATTGATTTCATAACTCAGTCTTTATTACCCCGTTTTGATGCATATAAAATATTATTTTGGTCTGAGCACCCTATTTTTATTGATAGCCCGAGTGATTCGAGAGGTTTATGACTGAGAGAGGCCGAAGGCCTTTTTTTGTGAGGATATTATGGGGTCGAGCTGCACATCGCAACATATTGTTACTGATTCATGATTATGTGAGGCCGAGGACCTGATTGATTTATGCCACGAGGTGGCTTGTTATAGCGCTTGGGATGTAGGAGACCCTCCGGAGTCTGCACACCCCTAGTGAGCGCGGGTACCCTGAGTGAGTGATATGATGTTTTGCCCGAGGGGCTGTTCTTGATTCATATTATGCCCGAGGGTCTGTTTACGAGCGATTGTGAGGTATGCCCGAGGGTCTGTATATGAGTGACTGTGAGGTTTGCCCGATGAGTTGTTTATAATTCATGTTTGCCCGAGGGGGTGTTCACGAGTGATGTTTTTCCCGAAGGGCTATTTATGTTTTCATCAATTTTACTCCCTGTTTCATCACTTTATTTGAAAACTGTTGAAAGATGTTTTAAACTGTTTACTGAAACTGGATTCAAATGAGCTGAGTTGATCCTAATTTTAAAAGCCTGTTGTATTTTACTGAGATTTCATGATATAAACTGTATATGTCTTATTGCTCATCACTACTGCTCAGACTTTTATTTACTTTTATTACTTATTGAGTTGGCGTACTCACATTACTCCTTGCACCTTGTATGCAGATCCAGGGGTTGCTGGACGTGCTAGCGAGTGTTGATTTCATCCGTCGCGGATCTGTGGAGTTAGCAAGGTAGTTGCATGGTGATCGCAGCCCTGCTCTTCTCCCTTCTATCTTCCTATAGATGTTATTAGTTGTTTTCCAAACTGTATATGTCTCAGTATTATCGGACAGTCTTTGGTAGATGCTCATGACTAATGACACCCCGATGTCGGGCTTTTCTTTTCGCACTTTGTTATTTAGATTTATCTTATGAAGTTTTATTAATTAAATAGATTGAAGAAGTCTTTATTTTGAAATATCGGTGTTCTTTTTGTAAAAGAGTCGGCTTGCCTGTTTAACCAAAAAATTGGAATTTCGGTCAAAGCTTATTTTAAGAAGTACTCGGGCTACTGATAATCAAGTAAAAGAATATTTTTGCAATGGAAAAGGAAAAAATTAGAATGTGTAATAGCAAAGTAATTGATATAAAGCAAAGTAAACAAGTATATTTCAATAGTAATCAGAATATGTCCATACATATGTCATTTCTCTTCCTTTTATAGCTATTTCAAAGTACAACGTCTCTTCCCTCTCATAATCGAGTCATTATGAGCATTTAATGACATTAATAAAATGTTATAATTGACAATCGTAACTATTTCGTGAAGATTCTATAACGTTTCCAATCATTCATGCTCATTAATTGAAGATTTAGCGAATCTGTACTTTTTGCTGTCTTGGTTCATTCCACTGGTGTCTCTTCAAATTATGAAGATACCCGAGCGACCATTCCTTCTTGTCTTCTAGACACTTTGCTTGTACCTATTAAGACTCGCGTCTCTTTAAGTACTCTTTGCGAGCTGTCACTCTTCTAATAATCCACGTGTGTTGACATGTCAGCCACATAATTAATTCCAAGTATAATATTGATTTTCCCTAATACAGATAGTCCCCCCACTTTCTAATTATTCGGCAATTGAATATTTGGGAAGTGGATCTCATTAAAGCGAGAATTTTTGTCGTCGTTTCCCATATATCATTATACCTTCTTTTGAACCGACACATCGTATGTCACTTCCGTTTAATGTATGTGCCACGTGGTGGACAACAATTGGTTCTGCAATTCTTCAGCGGATTCTAGGGCTTTTTTATGGATGTATCAATCACGAAGTGACAGTTTTCATAATGACGTTTCCATCATTACCTTTTTACATGCCGGTTGCTTCCGAGTATAAATATATCCTTTGTCCTTTCTTTCACGAAAAAGTTTTCCATAACTTGCTTGTTCAATTTATTTTACTTCTTCGTATAACTGTCTTCTCCAAACTCTAATCCTCAAAAAGTTCTTATTATAGACGAACTCCCCCTCTCTCCTACCAGAAGTAGGAGAGGTGGTAGATTGCGTAGTTTGGGGTCAGTTTCTGTACGAGGTTCTTCTTCTCAACCTAGTTCTGCTCCTCTATTGACTTCTAGAACTAGGGATTCCTTTTTACATAGGTCTTTTGCTAGAAATAGGGATTCTAGCGAACCAGTTCGTGAACCTACGGTTGATCAGATTATCCATGTTGAACTCTCTTTTTACTCTGATAGAGAATCAATTAGGAACCAAGTCACCTCTATGACCTCACATGATCGTGCTGATGTTTACCCTTCCCAGATTACTGAGGATTTAAGTTCTGTTGTTCGCAGAGATTGTCATTGGAAATATGATTTTCCAGTTCTAGTACCCAATGAAAACAAAGGATCACTTCTTTTAAGGAAGGTTTTTCTTTTGTGTATACATATCCCTTCACATTAGGTTTTAGGCCTCCTATTGACCCAGCTATTATTGAGTTTTGTCGTTTCTTCGATGTGTGTTTTGGATAGATTGGCCCCATTGTATGGATGGCTATAGCATGCCTTAGGTATTTGGCTAACCTGGCTCAATTACCTTTCACTTTTTATCATCTAATCCATCTCTATTCTCCCAAATTATTCCGTCATGGGATTTTTACTCTCGTGGCGAGGAGCAAGAGAGTTTTAGTCATCCCTGAGGACGATACAGATCGTGGCTAGTACACCTGATTTGTTGCTGCTCCTACAAGTGGGTTAGTAGGTGGAGAGAATATGCCCTTCCCTGAGAAGTGGAACTTTGCACGTAAGTTTCCTTTTTATTTTTTTTTTTACTTTTTTTTTTAAAATTTATATATAGAGCATGTACTTTCTCGTAACTATTTTACTTTTCCTTTTTAGCAACCATGTGAACCGTTGAGGAGATTTCTGGTTTCCGTGGTTGGGTAGAAAAATTGTTAACAATTTCTCCCATGGATGTAAGGTCTTGGAAGTACCTTTCAAATAGAATTGGGTGGAAAGTTAAAACTCACGGTAATTTTTCTCTTCCACTTTTTCCTTTTTCTTTGTTCTTACTTTAGAACTCATTAACCATTCTTTTTATCAGGGTTTCCCATTTAGGGTGTGAGTGCTGAATCAATTGCAGCTTCAAGACTCTCTCTAGCAAGAGCTCAGGAAATAATATTGAGTTCTTCATCGAAAAGAAAAGCTGATAGACCGCAGGACTCTAAAGATAAAGAGGAGCGGGATGGATGCTCATTAGTTCGTAAGCCTCGGTCCAGAAGACGTGTCATTTTGGATGACGAAGCTACTCCTTCTCCTCGTCCTGTTTCCATGATCGAGCCCGAAGAAGCTACTTTAGTGAGTACAAATGAAGAGACGCCTGCAGCACCCCATGATTCTACTAACCACCTCTTTTCTCGTGGGTTTGATGATAAAAACTTTGGCTCAATTTATGAGGAAGTACCCCTTGCCTCTTTTCCCGTGTCTGCTCCAATGGTACCTCAATTGCCTATTTCTACTGTCGCCACTACTGCTCCACCCATGGCTATTTTGTCTTCTTCAACCGTTCCTACTACCACTACTTCTCGTACTGAAATTGGTTCTTCTAGTGGAAGCAAGATGATGAAACAAGTTACCATTGAGATTCCTGCTGATGGTAACCTTTTGAAGAAGTCAGGCCAGGCTGACGTGTGGCTAAAACCTCTGATAGGCCCGGTTGAGAAGTCAAAACTAGAAAGTCATAGCTCTCTAACGTGGATGAACGATATTGTGCAGTCATCCTTGAAGGTATAAACTCCTTATTTTTATCTTTATGTAATTCTCCTTTCATTAGGATCTCATCCTTTTTTTATGTAGATTAATCTCATCGGTACGGAGATGATGAAAAGGGTTGTCCATACGGAGCAATTAATGCATGACTATCACACTGAGGCACATAACTGGAAAGAGCAGTACGAGAGCCTTCAACTTGAGATGGAAGTTTTAGAGGATAATAAATGTACCTTGGAGAAGCAAATAAAGGTTATGGCAGTAGAGCTAGCAGTTGAGAAAGCCTCTTCCAATCAAGCGGGCACGGACAACAACCTCTTAGAGTCTTCTTTTGCTGAGCAGATTTCTAAGGCCACCGAAGAAATCATAGGTCTGAAAGCCCTGTTGAATAAAAACAAATTTACGCTAGTGAGCTTGTTCAAGCGCTCACCCAAGCTCAAAAAGATCTCCGGGTGTCTTCCGATAGGGTCCAGTTTTTGGAGAGTTCATTTGTTCCCTTACAGGCTTCTTATGATGCTACCTTAGCTGAGAAGGAAGAGCTTAGGAATGAGATTGAACATTGGGAGATAGATTACGAAGCTCTTGAGGACAAGGCTGTTGTTGAAGTAAGTTGGGCTTTTCTAAATGCACGCCATGATACTCTTATGGAGGCAAGACGGGAAGGTTTTGACTTGGCTGCTGAGATAACCAAGATCAAGGAAACAATTGAGAAAACCCAGCAAAGCCAGAGTTTTTCTTCACCCGTGGGTGATATTCCCGAGGGTGATGAAGCTAATCCTGGTGAAGTGGCTGTTTAACCTTCTTATGTTCAAGCTGCCCATTCTGGCCCTAACGATACCGTTGCTGGTTTAGATTCTGCCCCTCAATGAAAAGTTTTTCAGAAAATTTGAAGTGCGTTGTTTGTTTTTATTTTATTTGGTGGAATAGTTGAAAGTTTTACCCTGGTCCCATTTAAGGTAGTGTTTTTTGGAAATATCCTACCCCTAGCCAGTTTCGGGGGTTTTTTGTAAAGGAAATTAAGTTGAAACTAAGTTTATACTTAGTTTTAACTAAGTTATTAAGATATAAAGTTTTTGTTCAACTTTTATGATATCTTTATTTCGAGTTTCTGTTTTACTCTTTTAGTGGTTGTTTACCCATGCTTTTTCTTTACAAGTTTGAGGCTTTATTTTCCACTTTAATTCTAATATATGGGTTTTTATTTAACCCTTTAACTTTTGCATTACAAATGCTTTGTTAATTTCGTAACTTTTGAATCAAGCACGAATTATAAAAGATGGCTCTTTTATATACGACACTTAATGAAGAAGACGTCTCAACTTCATAATGGTGTAAACATACAAAAGAAGAAATAGGAATACACATGTTTCTTGGAACAATTTTGAGAAAAGTTTTATTTCATTCGAACTTGTTGAACTAAATAATACTTTACATGTATTTAAGTATCATTTATAACTCTTCTGTAACTGTTTTCTTTACAACCGATTTGTGAAAAATTTAAGGGTTTCTTTATAACCCACAACTAAATACTGCCTTTAACCTAAACATTCGTAAGACTTTAGGATTTACATCCACAAGTGTATCCTTCATAGGTTTTTGAATCAGGCTTGTGTTTTTGGCGCGTGACTTCGCTCTGAACTTGAGATTTGTTGAGCAGACTTTAGGCTTGACTTGAATTTTAATTGTTCCAGTCTTCTTTGCCTTCTCTCTAGATATATATATATATTATATAGTCCCCCAAGTGTTTGAGCTTTGAAGTATGAAATCTCGAGCACTTGATTATTCCTTCCATGCGGTCCTTTTCCTGAAAAGGAAAAAATATATGGGACTCGGAGGTATAATTTAGATGAAGACTGCTTAACCCTTTATATTTCTATCTGAAAAGTTGTAACCCTAGACCGGGAGTTATGTTTCTTCCGTGTGTCTTCCAGGTCTAATATCATCATTTGGTGTGGGCTAGCTTTTTGCCTATCATCTAAAATTGTTAGTATAATTTTAACTATTCAAAAACAAAAATCATAACTGAAGATACCTGACCATGGGTATTTTCTTCCCTTAGAAATAGTACTTTTTTAGATGAACAACATTCCAACTCGAGGGTAGAACTTTGCCATCCATGGTTTCAAGTTCATATGTACCTTTTCCTGCGATACCTCGAATCTTGTAAGGTCCTTCCCAATTTAGACTCAACTTTCCTGCATTGGCTGCTCTTGTGGATTGAAAAGTTTTCTTGAGTACGTAGTCCCCAATCTCGAAGTATCTGAGACGAGCTTTCTGATTGTAATATCGCTCAATAACTTATTTTTGTGCAGCAATCCTTATTAAGGCAGTTTCTATCCTTTCTTCAAGTAAATCGAGATTTACCCGCATCTCCTCTTCATTTTACTCTTCGGTAGCTTGAGCGTATCTCGTACTTGGCTCTCCTATTTTAACTGGAATTAAGGCTTCAGCGCCGTACACAAGTGAGAATCTCCCGTACTTGTTTTTTCTGTTGTTCGGTAAGCCCACAAGACTTGAGGTAGCACATCTGGCCACTTGCCTTTTTGACTCTTCTAGTCTTTTCTTCAAGTTGTTGATAATAACTTTATTTGTTGATTCAGCTTGTCCATTGGCGTCTGGATGATAAGGTGTCAAGGTAATCCTTTTAATCTTCCAACTTTGAAAGAATTCTATGATTTGCGCACCTATGAACTGCAGGCCATTATCGCACACGATCTCTTTTAGAACTTTAAATCGACATATGCTATTTCACTAGATGAAGTCCCTGACCTCTTTTTCTCGTACCTGTTTGAAGTCACCTGCTTCTACCCACTTAGTGAAATAATCAGTGAGTACTAATAGAAATCGTACCTTGCCTTTGGCTTGTGGTAGTGGACCCACTATATCCATCCCCCACTTCATAAAAGGCCATGGTGCAACAATCGGATGTAATAATTCAGCTGGTCGATGCATGTTGTTACCATACCTTTGGCATTTGTCACATTTAGCCACAAAATTTTCTACTTCTTCTTCCATTTTTGGCCAGTAATACCCTACTCTAATTAAAGTTTTCACCAAGGATATTTCTCCGGTGTGATTTCTACAATGTCCCTCATGTACTTCCCTCATCACATATTCTGTTTGAGAAGGTCCGAGGCATCTCGTTAGAGGGATGCCAAACATTTTTCGATATAGATTTCCCCGATCTAAACAGTAACGAGCATCCTTTCGACGAAGTACCTGAGCCTTTTTGTGATGACCCGCCAGTCATCTCATGCGTTACTGCTCTGTTTCCCCCATTTTGGCTTCTTATTGCTTTGTTTATTGGTTCTATATGTGATCGGGTTAGTTGGCTTGGGATCAGAAAGGTTTTGAGAAGGTTTGAGACACTTAGTCTCTTTTGAGAAGACTTAAGTTAGAAAAGTCAATCGGATGTTGACTTATGTGTTAGAGAGATCGGATGTGAGTTCTGATGGTTCGCATAGCTTCGGGAAGTGATTTGAGACTTAGGAGCATGATTGGAATGTGTGTTGGAGGTCCGGAGTAGATTTAGGCTTGAATTGGAGAAATTGGATTTTTGGCATTTTCCAGTTGATAGGTAAGATTTTGATATAGGGGTCGGAATGGAATTCTAGGAGTTGCAGTAGTTCTGTTGTGTCATTTGGGATGTGTGTGCAAAACTTCAGGTCATTCAGACGTGGTTTGGTTGGGTTTTTGATCAAAAGCGTAATTTAGAAGATTTTTGAATTGTTAGGCTTGAATCCGATGCGAATTTGGTGTTTTGATGTTGTTTTGAGAATTCCGGAGGTTGGAACAAGTTTGAATGGTATTATGGGATATTTTGGCATGTTTGGTTGAGGTCCCGGGGGCCTCGGGTGAGTTTTTGGTGGTCAATCGGACCCTTTCATGTTTTGGAAAAGTGCAGAAAACTGTTGTTCAGTGTTGCAGAGAAATGACCTTCGCGTTCGCGAAGGGTTAGTCGGTGAGGCTGAGATTTTAGCCTTCGCATTCGCGAGGAAGACTCCGCGTTCGTGAAGGGCTGGGGTCATTGTGCATCACGTTTGCGAGGGAGGCTCCACGTTCGCGTATAGGAAGTTGGGCAGCTGGGTTTGAGGTTGATTTGTCCATCGCGTTCGCAAAGGTCGGGCTGAGGAACCATCATGTCTGCGAGGGACTGGACGCGTTCGCGTAAGAGAAAATTTTGTCAAAGTTAGATTGTGCTTCGCGAACGCGAGGCGTTGACCGCATTCGCGAAGAAGGAAGTGAAGCCTGGGCAGAATGTTTAAATAGTCATCTTGTCCGCGATTTTGGGGTTAACTTCCACCATTTTTGAGCGATTGTGGAGCTTTTTGAAGAGGATTGAAGAGGGATTCAAGGGGAAACAGTTAGAGGTATGATTTATGGACTTAATACTCGATTCTAATGTGAATTCTACATAATTAATCATGGAATTTAAGCCTAATATTGAAGAACTAGGGCTTGTAATTGGAGACCTAGAATTTGGGATTTGAGGGGTCGTTTATGGTTGGATTTTGATGTTTTTGATATGAATAAACTCGGGGAGTGATAAGGAGTCTATTGATGTAAATTTTATTGGAATCCGAGACGTGGGCCCCAGGGTTAGGTTTGGTAATTTTGGGATTTGTGTTGTAAATTGATTATTTTTGCATGGGCTTCATTCCCTTAGCGTATTTTGACGTCGTGATTCTGATTTTGGATAGATTTGATGCAAGTTGAGGCCGATTCGAGGGACAAAGGCATCACGGGCTAGAGATTGGATCGAATTGAGGTGAGTAATGATTTTAAATATTGTCCTGAGGGTATGAAACCCCAGATTGCACATCGTGGTGCTATATTGAGGTGACACATACGCTAGACGACGACGTGGGGTCGGGCACCATTGGGGATTGTGACTTAGTCCATCCCGAATGACTGTTTTACCAAGTATTTGATTGAAAACTATTTTCTATCATCATGTTTTGGGCTGAATGCCATATTTGGGCGTCGTGCCAACTATTTGAACCCTTAGGAAATTTTTACTGATATTTCCTCACTGTCTTGACTTTATACTTGTACTTAGTCATGCTATATTCTACTGTTTTCATAACTCAGCCATGTTTACTCTGTTTTAACATTTAAAATGATATATTAAATGATATTTTGGGCTGAGCATCATGTTTTACTATTTGCCCGAGTGGCTTATGAGATTCTGACTGAGTAAGTGGCTTGTTGATATGAGGCCGAGAGCCTATGTGATTATGCCATGAGATGTCTTGATATTGTGCTTGGGCCGTAAGGGGCCCCTCTAGGAGTCTGCACACCCCCAATGAGCGCGGGTACTCATTGTGATGTGAGATATAGCCCGAGGTGCTGGTATTATTCCATGTGTTGCCCGATGGGCTGATTTTGTTGGTATTGTGCCTGAGGGGCGGTTCTTATGTGTTTATCTTCCATAATTGCATGTCATTGGTTGCTTAACTGTTAAAAAGGAATTCCAAAGAAGTTTTAACTGAACTAAAGTGACTTTATCTATTTTTTTTCACTGTTTCATTGTTTTAACTTGCTTTTACTGCTTCTTTATAGTCTGTTAATGTGCCTTTACGTGGTTTCTTATTACTAAGTCTGCATTTATTTTTATTACTCACTGAGTTGGAGTACTCACTTTACTCCCTGAACCCCGTGTGCAAATTCAGGCGCATCAGGTCCTACTTGCGAGGGTTGAGAGCTGTCCAGCAGATTTCGGAGATCCACTAGGTAGCTGCCCGGTGATTCGTAGCCCAGTGCTTCTCCTTCTATCTTATTTCCTTCTATTTTAGTTATGTAATAGTAGAGTGGACTCTTTCAGACTTGTAGTATTATTATAGATGCTCATGACTGGTGACACCCCGATGCCGGGCTATGTCTTCTTCCGCAAACTGTATTACTTACCTTATTTTGGGATTTATTATTATGATTAATACTTAGTTCTATTATTTAATTGCTTAAAAATGAATTAGGAGTGTGTCGGCTGGCCTTGTCTTCACGAGAGACGCCATTACGACCGAGTCTGGGTTTAGGGTCGTGACACTTTTTCTTATCTTCAGGTATTATTCCGTACTGCAAAAAAACTAACAATTTCGTTTCTCCCATCCCAAGTTAAATTATTGAAATTTAGCTCATTTTTATCTTGGTCGAGTACCGAATGAAATAAATGTATTATAGAAGCATTCTCTTCATTGGTCGCTTCTGCTGCGGATGCTAGATTAGCTAAGCATGTGCTTCAGCATTCTCATCTCTCGGTATTTGAACAATTTTCATGTTTGGAATTGTCTAATTAAATCCTGTGCATTTTCCAGATATTGTTGCATCCTCACCTATCTAGCTATATAAGTCCCTTGCATTTGATTAACTACGAGCTGCGAGTCGCTTTTGATTATGACCTGCTCTATTCCGAGCTCTTATGGCAAATCTAGACCTGCGATCACAACTTCATATTCTGCTTCATTATTATTAATAGGATGACATTTTATGGCTTGTCGTATAGTTTCTCCCGCAGGTGGGATCAAGACAATGCCTAAACCTGCTCCCTTTACATTTGAAGAGCCATCGGTAAATAAGGTCCAAACCTGGATTAGACCCGTTAAATACCTGTAGTTCTTTTTCTGCCTATGCCTGCATCCCTAGGCTAAAATCTGCCACAAAATCTGCTAAAACCTGTGACTTTATTGTAGTTGTAGGTTGATATGTGATGTCATATTCACTTAGCTCTATATCCCATTTGGCTAACCTACTTGATAACTCTTGTTTATGCAATATATTACGTAAGGGGTAGACAATTACTATAGAGATAGGATGACATTGAAAATAAGGCCTTGTTTTTCTAAATGCCATAATTAATGCTAGTGCAAGTTTTTATAAATGAGGATATCGAGTTTCATCATCCAATAAAGACTTGCTAATATAATAAATTGGAGATTGTTTACCTTGGTCCTCTCGAACTAATACGACACTTACAGCTACTTTCAAAACAACAAGGTAGATGAGTAGATTTTCCCCGTCCTTCGATTTGGATAACAATGGTAGATTTGAAAAGTATGCTTTTAAATTTTTGAGCACTTGTTGATATTCTTCGAACCATTCAAATTGATTTTGCTTTTTTAAAGTTGAAAATAACTTAAAGCATTTTTCCGATGACTTGGAAATAAATCTTCCCAACCCTGCTATTCTTCCTATCAATCTCTGTACTTCTTTTTTGCTCGTAAGTATATCTGGTATTTCTTTAATAGCCTTAATCTGTGCAGGATTTACTTCAATGCCACAGTTAGAAACAAGGAATCTCAAGAACTTACCTGACGACACGCCAAATGCACATTTCTCAGGTTTAACTTCATGTTAAATTTGCGAAGAATCTGAAACATATCTAACAAGTGTTGAATATGATCCTCTGCTTGTTGTGATTTGACTAGCATATCATCTATATAAACCTCCATGGATTTTCATAGATTTTCTTGAAACATCTTGGTCACTAGCCTTTGGTACGTGGCCCCAGCATTCTTTAGGTCGAACGGCTAACTTTATTGCAGTAAGTCCCCCTATCTGTAATAAAGGAAGTTTTTTCCTCATCTAGAGGATCCATTTTTATCTGATTATATCCTGAAGAGGCATCTAAAAAACCTAATAACTCATGTCCTGCAGTAGCATCAATTATTTGATCTATGTGCGGTAATGGAAAAGAATCTTTAGGGCAAGCTTTATTTAAATCAGTATAGTCTACAAAAACTCACCACTTACCATTCTTTTTCGATACTACTACAATATTACCTAGCCAATCTGGATACTTTAACTCATGGATAGACCCGATTTTTAAAAGCTTTTGTACCTCATCCTGAATCACCAGATTCTTGAAGGAACCTTGCTTATTTTTCTTTTGTTTGACAGGTGGGTATATTGGATTTTCATTCAGTTTATGGGTCATTACCTTCGGTGGTATACCTGCCATATCTGAATGCGACTGATAACTAGGGATTCTAGTCTATTTTATGCTCCTTTTTGCTTGAGTTTTGGATTGAAAATGTGTACAAGTTGTCCCGAATGCTTACATATTGTGCTTGTTTGCAGTGTTTGGTTAAAAAGTTACACGTTAGTCAAAACCATCTCAAAAAGGAGTGAAACCTGCTCAAGTAGCAAGAACAAGTCAAAGCACTGCTACAACAGTAAATACACTGCAGCAGCAATAGCCCCACTGCGACCGCAGTGCATTTATTGCGGTCCGCGGTGGAAAAGATCAGAGAGATGCAATTTTGGAAACTCAAACACTGCGGGCCGCAGTAGATTCTTCGCAACCTTAGTAGCCTTGTCACGCCTCCTTTTTCCGCGCCCGCGGGGCGCGTAGGGAGTTTTCTCCAATTGGAGGACAGTCGAAACGGGATTTATTTAATTGTTTCAGAGTCGCCACCTGGGAATTTTAAGGCGTCCCAAGTCACCGGTTTTAATCCCTGAATCGAGGAGAATATGACTCTGTTTGTTATTCTGCGAACTAGAAATCCTGAGTAAGGAATTCTGTTAATCCGGAAGAAGGTGTTAGGCATTTCTGAATTCCATGGTTCTAGCACGGTCGCTTAACTGTTTTTATTTTTGGCTTAATTATCTTGATTTTACTAAATACGTTTTTTATTACATGATTTTATTACCGCTTTTATTTATTGTTTACAATTATATAAACGAATTACGCGTACGTATATTCGTATTATATACCTTTTATAATTACAGAGGATCGTGCCACGCATACGTGTACACAATAAAATTGACCATATTATAGTTTTATTAAAAAAAAATCATATGTTCAAAATTTAAAATAAAATTAAGAACATCGTCACCCTTGTATTTAAACAATGAACTGCACATCTCGGGTTATATAAAATTATCTTGACATCCTCGGAGAAATTCTTTTTATTAAAAATGTTCACTCGAAGTTGCGCGAACGCATAATTCGAATTGCTTTTAGAAATATAATCAGGTTACGCGAACGCATCCCTAATTATGCCAAATATTCCTAATGGTAGTATAGATTTTCCACAAATTATTTATTATATCTATACATTTTATGAAAATCATGAGAAGTTCCCATTTAAGGTGCCCTTAAATTCTTTTAAAAAAGAATTCACAATTTATTAAATGTTTACCGCTGATTATATTTTCACGTGTGAATTATATTCTTTCGAGCCATTCAAATTTTAGGATTAAAAATAAACAAAGTGTGATTAGGACTACCATTTTTCTCGTAAATACAATATATATATATATACCCAAAAATGAATTGCATATGAAACTAAAAAAATGATTTATGAAAGGAAGAGATATTTTTGAAGAATTTTCATTATTTTTATTTAATGCAAATTCTATTTCTACTTACCAATGATATAAAATGTTACAATTCATGCTTATACATATCATCTCATTCTCATATATTTGTTTTTAATCTAATAGGCGAAATTATTTTAATTAATTCTGCTTATGATTGAGTTTGGGATATACATATATATAGTCAAACCAATTTGATTCTCAATCTATGTGAATTATCGCTAAACATTAACTTTCGCATTGTATAAATTCCTAGGCCCTTTGTTATTAAGAAAGAAAACAAGTCTAACTGTTGACTTAATAAAATGATATTGCATACAATATTATTCGCCATATTTTTGACATTATGAACATAGCGGATTTTACTAATGCATCTTTCAACTATTGATTATAAACATAACCAATGTTATGCCAAAATATAGCAAATTGCAACCAACATCATCTAGCTTTAAACAACAACTAATTAACTAACCAAATAAACTAATAACGTATTTTTCCTTGATATTTCCATATTATGCTACACCTAACTAACAATACCATAAAGTGTAAATAAAGGCCAACTTTCTGCCATGTTCTCTATTTACACAATTCAAATATAACTAAACTAATGAGATTTCGAAATGGATAACATTATTACAAAGCTTTTATACGAATTTCAAAATAAGACAATTAATTTGTAGCCATCGAGTCGAACTCACTACTGGTTAACCAACATGAAACAAAGCTGAAATTTAAACTAATGAGCTTAAACGAATAGAAGACAGTATTACAATTCAAGCTTCATTTATTTGTCATGTTGAAGCTCTTCACAACATGAGTTTAAAAGATATGTACCTGGAAATGAAGGTAGAAGGAGTAAATTTCAGCAATAATAGCAGCAACAAAACACCGGCAGAATATACCAATAACACAGCAAGTCTGAACAAGACCCGTTAACCCAGATTAACAGTGACAGAAACTTAAGAAAAATTTCAGATTTAAACCGAACAATATCCGCAAACAAACAACGGACAGATTCTAGAAAAATAACATTTTTCAGATTTCAGTTTCTTTCCTCTATCTGTTTCAAATTGTATGTGTGTGTGTGAATGTTCTCTTTTCTATTTCTTTTTCTGTTTTCTTCCTCTCTTTCCTTTTAAAAAAATTCTGAGTTCTTTTCTTTTCTTCCAAAATCTCCTAAAATCTCTCTCAATCTCTCCTCCTAAAATCTGTGTCCTGCTTCCTGTATTTATACAGGTCTGTCCCTTTCTTTTTTAAGTGCTGCCTGGACCCCTTCTTCTATTAAAAACCAGAAAATCATATCCAAAAACTGCTTTTAACTACTTTTAATCCCATTAAGTGGTCTTATCCTGATTTTCAGCAGCCCCATTACCCTTTGTTTCCCATTATCACATTAAATAATAGCCATTAACTTTCCACTTTCAGCCCACTATACTATCATATTACCCTTACTGTTCTATCCCAGAAATGCCCCAGAAATCCTACTGTAATTACTGTTATTACTGCCTTTAGACTAAAATTCAGAATCTGATACAAAACAGATTTTAAAATATGTTCAAACTTGATTATCAACCTGATTTAAGACATCTATAACTAATTCTCTTAAGTTCTGGACTGAATCTTAACTGAGAATGCACTTTTCTAACACAATTGTATCTAATCATCATTTGTGAAATTGAATTTAAACCTAACATCACAACAACATTACACTGGAATTTATTATAACAAATCAAACTGAACTTCAACATTGAACTAGAATCAGGCAAACACAGGAGCATTGTCAATATACTGACAAGGCCCTGAAACTTACTGGTTCAGAAATCAACATATACACAGCATTCATTTTGACAGACTCATTGAAATGTAAACAAGGGTGATTTAACTGACGAGTATTAATTAAATCAATTTTCTACAATAATTGTCAACAAACAATCTATAGAAACATATTATTTCAATCAGTACTAAACGAGCATTCATAACATAACTAATCGACGAACTTAATCGAGTCGATTACACATATTGTAAATAATCATACCAATAGAAACAATTCACTTGTTATATCATATAGACGGGTAGGAGACAGAATCACAGAATTGACTAGAAAATTATGAAAAATTAAACAGACTAATGAAACAAACATAAAATACACGTAGAATACACATAAGAAATAGAAAAAATACCTCTGAACCTTCAAATTCAACCGGACTCAAACTCAACTTGGATTCGGACTTTTTGAAATCAAACAGACCTTAGTCGAAGTATTTTCAACTGAAAATACTTCGACTAAGGTCGATTAAACCTCAATCCTTCGTTTGAATTGAAAAAATTCCAAGATTGGAAAATTTTTAGGGTTTCAGATTTTGGATTTTAAATCTGAACACTTCTGGGCAGATTCGAAGGGAACCAAAGATGACACAAGGGTGAGGGAAGCCTAGGGGTCATTTGGTGTTAATTTGGAAGGAATCTGAGTGAGTTCATTTTTGATTCGAACCTTCAAAAGAAGTTTCGAAGAGTTCTGAGGGGATTCGAACCAAACCAATACTATATCCATAGCTAGGGTAGTTAGGGGAAGCTACGGTGTGAATTTGGAGATCATCGGAGAAGGTTGAGTTTTCAGACCCACCTTCGATTTAAGATTCGAAGAGTTGGGGTCTGATTCGAAGGAAACTAAGGCCAGATCCGTGAAGAGGGGGTTGTGAGGAGTCTGGGTTGTTAAGGTGGTGACCGGCGGCGTTGTTGCCGCCGGGTTTCAGGCAATGGGATGCTAGGGCGGCTAGGGTTAGGGGTGGGTTTTTTGGAGACGATGATGATGAATAGTGGAGAGGGGGGGTATTAAGTTAGGGGGCCGGGGTAGGGATTTGGACTTATATAGGGACGGGGTGGATTGATGCTGACCGTTAGATCAAGCAGAATGAAAGGCCAGGATCTATTCACTTAACCAAACGATGTCGTTTGGTTTAAGTTGGGGGGACGGGTTGAACCGGGTATTGGATCAGGTAAGGATTACGGGTTAGGTTCGTAGGATCTCAGCCGTTGGATGGATTTAATCCAACGGCCCTTGATGAGGGACGACCAAACGTTGTCGTTTTGGTTCGTTTGAATTGGACCGGACCTGGGTTGTTTGGATTGGGCTGTGGGGGGGTAACTTGGTTTGGGCCTAGATTTTAATCCAGGTCCGATTTTTTTATTTTTTCAACCTATTTTTCATTTCCTAAATTTATCCCTAATTATAAAAAATCCTAATAAAAATTATAAAACAATTTCAACCTTCCAAAAATATTAATCACCTTTTAACAATTATTTAACACATAGACAAAGCGTTAATCACATAATGAAACATTAAAACTAGAACAAATGCATATTTTTGTGATTATTATTTTTGAATCAATTATTAAATGCATAATTAAATCCTAGTTATGCATGAAACATGTATTTTTATTTTAATTTTGTTTAATTATAACAAAACAAACATTTACGGACAAAACACAAACAATTAATAAACGTAACACAATTTCCAAGATTGCACACTAAAAGAAATTAACTTTATTTTTGATTTATTTTGGAGTAGTTTTCGTGAGGCGAAAATCACGTGCTCACAGCTGCCCCTCTTTGTGCGGAAACTCGAAGAGTTTTCGTGCAAAGATAAAGTGAGCGGATACGAGCGATTTTTGCCCGTTCAAATACTCCGTGGGAAGCATTTTTTGAAAGATTTGACCGAACCTCTGCTTCAAAGGTTTCCTACATATCCTTGGCTATAAAGGAATCAGGTCAATGTAGTTCGGGAAATTTTGGGTAGCTGGGACTACCATGGGACTGTGAAGTTACTGCTGTTTCGTGCTGCTTTTACTGCTTGCTGAACTCCTTATTACACCTTGCTTCAAAGGTAATACAAAAAGCTAAACTAGACTATGGTACATGAATTATAAATTCTTATCTAGAACATGGCCTTGCGTTTCTTGTTGTCTTGATATCTTGGTGACTCTTGGGCATTTGGCTTATTCCGCATTCCCTTTCATTGTGTCCCATATTTTCTTTCTCTGTTTGGGACTCTTGTTGTTTCCTGCTGGAGACTTTGTTGGACTCCTCTGCTTTATTGACTCTAAGTGTGCTCCTTTCTCATATGAGCGGGCTTTTGATTTCAATACTTCAATTATATTCCCTTGTTCTCCAGGTGGGCGCCTGACTTCTGTTGCTTCAGTTCTTCATCCTCATTCTCCAGGTGGACGCCTGACTTCTTCTTTCAATTCTTCATCCTCATTCTCCAGGTGGACGCCTGACTTCTTTTTAAATTCTTTATCCTCATTCTCCAGGTGGACGCCTGACTTCTCTTTAAATTTTTCATCCTCATTCTCCAGGTAGACGCCTGACTTCTTCTTTATCTCTTATCCTCATTCTCCAGGTAGACGCCTGATTTCTTCTTAAATTTTTTCATCCTCATTCTCCAGGTGGACGCCTGATTTCTTCTTACATTCTTCATCCTCATTCTCCAGGTGGACGCCTGACTTCTTCAATTCTTCATCCTCATTCTCCAGGTGGACGCCTGATTTCTTCTTAATTTTTTCATCCTCATTCTCCAGGTGGACGCCTGACTTCTTCTTTTCATCCCCATTCTCCAGGTGGACGTCTGACTTCTTTTTAAATTTTTCATCCTTATTTTCCAGGTGGACGCCTGACTTCTTCTTAAATTTTTCATCCTCATTCTCCAGGTGGACGCCTGACTTCTTCTTTTCATCCTCATTCTCCAGGTGGACGCCTGACTTCTTCTTAAATTCTTCATCCTCATTCTCCAGGTGGACGCCTGACTTCTTTTAAAATTCTTTTCATCCTCGTTCTCCAGGTGGACGCCTGACTTCTTTCATCGGGTGTTTCTTGACACAAATGTTGTTTTTGCCCCTGTTTTTAAATCAAAGAAAACTTTGTTAGTTTTAAAACAGGATGGTTAACTGGGGCCTTCTTGCCGACGGTGGGGCTTCTCTGTCTTGTTTTGTTTCCTTGAAATGGTTGAGAAGACTATTTGTCCTTGTAATTGATCCTTAACTATAGGATTCCCCTCTGTATGTTTTCCTTCAAACCCTTTTAACCGTAATCATATGTTCTCCTGACATTGCTGATCCGCTTTTGATTCCACTTTTCTTACACCCATATCTTATTATTTTTTATTACCTCTTGCCCATCATGGCCGTATTTTTGTCCTATGCAACCTTGAATCTTGGTAGTATACCTTGACATTCTTTCTTATTTGTTTGGAACAAAACTCATCTCAAAAGCTTTAGAAGAGTAAGATTATTAGTGACGAAAACATGATGATTTCGACAATCTAGAATGAAAGAAAAATCCAAATTTGGATGATTGTTGAAGAAGGAATAAAGGACTTATCTGATTGGAGTCACTGGCGCCAATGATCATGGTATGCGATTTGGATTATTCAACCCAGTCTTTTAATCAATCTCCTTTCAATTGTCTCATTTTTGTTTTCCCCAAAATTTCCATAATCCAACTTCATTTTTTATTTTACAGACCTGTTTGACTTGCAATATCTCAAAGAGTTTTCATCGACAAACCTTCCTCATTTGTTCATTTCTTACTTCCTCTTCGCCTTATGGTGCCTGCGAAGGTTTTCACCAATAAGACTCTCTCATTTTACTCTCTCAACTTCTGTCATCTTATGGTGCCCGTGTGGGTTTTCACCTATAAGACTCTCTCATTTTACTTTCTTTTCTTGTTTGTACCAGAGTGTTATGAACCATCTTCATTTGCTTGACTCAGCATTTTTCTAAGATTGATCGAAAGGTCTTTTTGGTATGTGGTTGGAAATGGAAAGGTATCAAAAAGCTAAACAATTTTGATATGGGTCGAAAATTTCAACTCTTGGAATCTTTTTCTTATTTCCAATACAATTCTTGCCCCAGCTTCTTGATTGGGGTCTCTTGATGTTTCTTGTTGTGCACATTATGCCTATTGTGCACCCTATGACCGAGCCGTGAGGCGCCTACGTATCCTTCTTTGAGGAATCAGGTCAAACGTAGTTCACTAAATGATAGTGATTTTTTTTATTATTATTATTTCATATTTGATTTTAATTGATTCCAAGAGAGGGTAAGAAAGAAACAAATATGGCTCAAAAGGGGAAGCAAAAGGTATAGTGTTTGGATAATAGAATAAATTGCCTTTGTCATTACAATCTTCGAAATAATGCTAAATACAAACATTCAAAAAGTTATGCATAATATCTCTTTACCGCGTCAGAATTGATCGCCATGTCTATGCATTTGCCTTCAATATCTGTTAAGCATAGTGCACCATTCGATAATACTCTGGTCACAATGAATGGTCCTTGCCAATTCGGGGCAAATTTGCCTTTTGCCTCAACCTGATGTGGAAGAATACGTTTTAGCACATGCTGACCCACTTCAAACTTCCGTGGACACACTTTTTTGTTGTATGCTCTTGCTATTCTTCTTTGATACAATTGGCCATGACATACTGCGGCCAATCGTTTTTCATCAATCAAGTTTAACTGTTCCAGATGGGTTTTGACCCATTCATCATCATCAATCTTTGCTTCGGCGATGATCCGAAGGGAAGGAATCTCAACTTCTGCAGGAATTACCGCTTCGGTGACATATACCAACAAATAAGGAGTTTCTCCTACTGAAGTGCGAACAGTAGTGCGGTATCCCAATAATGCAAATGGTAATTTTTCATGCCATTGTCTTGAACCTTCTACCATTTTCCGAAGTATCTTCTTTATGTTTTTGTTGGCTGCCTCGACTGCTCCATTCGCCTTGGGCCGATATGGGGTAGAGTTGCGATGTGTAATCTTAAACTGTTGACATACTTCCTTCATTAAGTTACTGTTAAGATTAGCACCGTTATCTGTGATGATCACCTTTGGGATTCCGAATCGACATATGATATTTGAGTGGACAAAATCGACCACAGCTTTCTTGGTCACCGATTTGAATGTCTTGGCCTCAACCCATTTGGTAAAATAATCAATGGCTACCAGAATGAACCTGTGCCCATTGGATGCTGCCGGCTCAATTGGTCCAATCACATCCATGCCCCAGGCAACGAAGGGCCATGGTGCCGACATTGTGTGCAACTCGGATGGTGGAGAATGAATCAAATCTCCGTGTATCTGGCATTGATGACACTTGCGCACAAAACTGATACAATCTCGCTCCATGGTAAGCCAATAATAACCAGCTCGGAGGATTTTCTTTGCCAGCACATATCCGCTCATGTGGGATCCGCAAACTCCCGAATGTACTTCAGACATGATAGCTGTAGCTTGTCTGGCATCTATGCATCTTAATAATCCAAGATCTGGTGTTCTTTTATACAAAACTCCTCCACTTAAGAAGAATCCATTTGCCAATCGCCTAATGGTCCTCTTTTGATCTCCTGTGGCTTGTGCTGGATATATTCCCATTCTGATATACTCCTTGATGTCGTGGAACCATGGTTCTCCATCAAATTCTTCTTCAACCATATTGCAATAAGCGTGCTGATCGTGGACTTGAATATGTAGTGGATCCACATAAGCTTTGTTTGGATGGTGCAACATTGATGCCAAAGTAGCCAATGCATCGGCAACCTCATTATGAATCCTTGGAATATGCCGGAACTCCACTGATTGAAACCGCTGACAAAGATCATGTAGACATTGTCGGTATGGTATGAGCTTCAAGTCTCGGGTTTCCCATTCTCCTTGAATTTGATGTACCAGAAGATCCGAATCTCCCATGACTAAGATTTCTTGGATACCCATGTTTGCGGCTAGCCTTAATCCCATAATACAAGCTTCATATTCAGCCATATTATTGGTGCAATAAAATCGCAGTTGAGCTGTAACAGGATAGTGATGCCCTGTTTTAGAAATGATTACAGCTCCTATCCCGACTCCTTTCATGTTAGCGGCCCCATCAAAGAAAAGTTTCCAACCAGGTTTTTCAATTCGCTCCATCTCGTCGATATGCATTATTTCTTCATCAGGAAAATAGGTTTTCAACGGCTCGTACTCCTCGTCGACCGGGTTTTCAGCTAAATGATCAGCCAATGCTTGGGCTTTCATTGCAGTTCGAGTCACATAGATGATGTCAAATTCTGTGAGCAATATCTGCCACTTTGCAAGTCTTCCCGTTGGCATAGGCTTTTGAAAAATGTATTTCAACGAGTCTAGACGAGAAATGAGGTAAGTAGTGTAGGACGACAAATAGTGTTTCAATTTTTGAGCTACCCAAGTCAGGGCGCAACATGTCTTCTCCAGATGAGTATACTTAACCTCATAAGCTGTGAATTTCTTGCTAAGGTAGTAGATGGCCTGTTCTTTTCTGCCAGTGAGGTCATGTTGCCCCAATACACAACCAAATGAATTTTCCAAGACCGTCAAGTAAAGAATCAGAGGTCTTCCTGGCTCTGGCGGGACCAACACGGGTGGGTTTGACAGGTATCCTTTTATCTTATCAAACGCCTCCTGACACTCATCGGTCCATTCGACCGCAACATCCTTTTTCAACAATTTGAAAATAGGCTCACAGGTTGTCGTAAGCTGAGCAATAAACCTGCTGATGTAATTCAACCTTCCCAACAAACTCATTACTTCAGTTTTGTTCCTTGGAGGTGGAAATTCTTGGATGGCTTTGATTTTTGATGGGTCTAGCTTGATGCCTCGCCGACTGACTATGAATCCCAGCAACTTTCCAGATGGAACTCCAAATGCGCATTTGGCAGGGTTAAGCTTGAGGTTGTACCTGCGAAGTCTTAAGAAGAATTTCCTCAAATCCCCAACGTGGTCGGCCTGATGCTTTGATTTTATGATCACATCGTCCACGTATACCTCAATCTCCTTGTGTATCATATCATGAAACACTGTGGTCATCGCTCTCATGTAGGTTGCTCCGGCGTTCTTCAAACCGAATGGCATTACCCGGTAGCAATAAGTTCCCCATGGTGTGATGAATGCCGTCTTTTCTGCATCTTCTTCATCCATTAGAATTTGATGATACCCGGCATAACAATCCACGAAAGATCCTATATCATGCTTGGCACAATTATCGATCAAAATATGGATATTGGGTAATGGGAAATTATCCTTCGGACTTGCTTTGTTGAGATTGCGGTAGTCGACGCATACTCTAATTTTGCCGTCTTTCTTTGGTACAGGAACGATATTAGCTAACCAAACAGGATATCGAGTGACTCGAATGACCTTTGCTTCCAACTGTTTGGTGATTTCTTCCTTAATTCTCACACTCATATCAGGTTTGAATTTTCTCAGCCTCTGCTTGACAGGAGGCACCGTTGGATCGGTGGGCAATTTGTGAACCACTAAATTAGTGCTCAGGCCCGGCATGTCGTCATATGACCATGCAAAAACATCTTTGAATTCTATGAGTGCTTTAATTAACTCTTCTCGGATCTTTGGTTCGAGATGGACACTTATTTTAGTTTCCCGGATATTACTCGTGTCCCCTATATTGATGTCCTCGGTATCACTCAAGTTAGGTTTGATTTTTTCCTCAAAGTGAATTAACTCTTTACTAATCTCTTCAAAAACCTCATCTTCATCATATTCTGATTCATAATCACAATATATTTCTTGAATTAATATTTCGGAACCAGATTGATTTTTAAGACTGGGCTGAGGATTCCTCATGCATGCCATATCACTAGAGCCAGCGTAAAAAGAACTGTACAGGAAAGAAGAAAAAGAAAAGAAAACTATCAGGAATGATAATAAAAAGGAAACTGCTTTTTATTGGATGATGAAAGATAACAAGGTTTTGCACACTTCAAACAAACTGTAAGATAAGCTTTGGGATTACAACCCTGAAGTAACCCAAACAAACTGAAAGAAAATCAAAATAAACTACCAAGACTCCTTTCGAATGGGGAGAGGAGTGGCTTTCCAATTATTAAGCTTTGTTTCTGGCCCAACGAATTGAACTTCTGCGTTGCTACATCCTTCCCCGCTTTCCAACATATTCACATCATTAAACAATTTCTCGAATCTTTCAATTAATTCCTCCTCAGGATTGACCCGGGATTTAGGAATTGTTGTTATCGGGCGATTTTCAGCACCGGTCTTGACAAAAGACTTTGATAGATGTGGGACTAGTTTTGGCAGAACCCATGCCTTTTGTTTCAGCTTTCTGGCCTTTTTTACGTCGTTGACATTGGGTACGAACCCCAAACCGAATGTTCCCCAGTTCTCGGGGAGAGATACTGGTTGTGTAATTCCTTGCAAAGATGAGCCTAGACCTTTGCCGGGTATAAAACCATTTTTAACATTTCATAGGCTACCATGACTGATGCAGAGGATATCTTTGGATTCGGAAGGTACTTCCCCTCTGGAATTTTCTCTACCGACACTGTGTCGGACACTTGGTATACCCATGGTCCCTGGTCATTTTCTGTTCCCTCGACCGGTACAATGGCACTGCTGTGAGCATTTAAACTTTCTTCTCCATGCACAACTATTTCTTGATGATCCCATTCAAACTTGACCGCCTGGTGTAGTGTTGACGGGACTGCTTTAGCAGCATGGATCCATGGTCGACCCAACAACAAATTATAAGAAACAGTTATGTCCAGTACTTGAAACTCCATTGTGAATTCAACTGGCCCTATTGTCAGTTCCAACACTATGTCGCCAAATGAATCTCTGCTTCCACCGTCAAACCCCCGTACGCAGATACTATTCTTCTGGATCCTCTCCTCTTTGATTTTCAATTTTCTTAAAGTGGAGAGAGGGCATATGTTTGCACTTGACCCGTTGTCAACCAATACCCGGGTTACTACGAAGTTTTCACATTTCACGGTGAGGTAAAGAGCTCTGTTGTGCTCAGTACCTTCCACAGGCAATTCATCATTAGAAAATGTAATTCTGTTTGCCTCAAAGATTCTGTTGGCTATTCTTCCCAAATGATTTACAGAGATTTTTTCAGGAACATGAGCCTCATTCAGGATTTTCATCAGAGCCAGACGGTGCTCCTCTGAATGGATCAGTAATGACAATAATGAAATTTGAGCGGGCGTCTTCTTCAATTGATCCACAACAGAATAGTCATGGAGTTTCATTTTTCTTAAAAACTCTTCCGTTTCTTCTTCCGTCACAGCTCTCTTTATTGGTGTTGGATTATTTTTAGTTTTTCTTAACTCTTCGGGAGTAAAACATCTTCCCGAACGAGTCAAGCCTTGCACCTCACATACTTCTTCCTTGACTTCTTTTCCCTTGTACATTACAGTCACCCGTTCATAGTTCCATGGAATAGCTTTGTTGTTGATCACTGGTAGCTGGGTTACAGGTTTGATAATAACCCGATCTACACGTGCTCCTTTCACGACTACAATGTGTTTACTGGCAACCCCTGGTACTATCACTTTCAACCTTTCTTGCTTTGTGGCAACCTTGCTCGAAGACCCCTTCTCGTCTACCACAGATGGTTCATCACCATTTCTGCTCTGCTTAGGTACCAGCTTCTCCTCTGTTAACTACTTATCTGGCTTGGCTTCATGAGACTTGATCATCATGACAGTTTGTGACGGCTTCTTTGTCTCCCCATCAGCTTGTATGATTTCTATCATATTGGCCTCCTGATGGGCCGGCATTGGATTTCTATTGATATTGGGAGCTTCGGGGTTTGAACCTCGATTTTATTAGTATCAATCAGTTCTTGTATTGTATTTTTTAAATGCCAGCATTTCTCCGTATCATGGCCTGGTGTACCGGAGCAATACTCACAGCTAATGGTGTAGTCCAGATTCTTTGGAGGTGGATTGGGTAGCTTGGATTGTATTGGTCTTAGCATGTCCAGCTGTCTCAGCCTGTGGAACAGACTAGTGTAAGACTCTCCCAATGGAGTGTAGGTTTTCTTTTTCTGTTCCCTTTCTCCCCTGAATGCTGGCCTAGGCCTGAAACCTGGTCCGGGATAGGCTCGTGGGTAAGTACTTGGTATGGCAGGAGCATGCCAACTAGCGTGAACAAGTGGCTGATTGTATGCTTGTGCATGGTTAATGGAAAAATAAGGCTCTGAAGAGTGATAGTAGTGTTGGGATGAATCGTGGTGGTAAGTTGATTGGCGAGGTCGTTGTTGATTATAGTAAGGCGGTGAACCTCTGGGTCCTGACCAAATTCCTGAATCAACTACTGCTGCTTCCTCCCTCTTCTTTCTTCCGATTCCTCCTACCCCGCCTTGAATAGCTTGAGTAGTCACCTTAATCACTGAATAGCTCATGATTTTATTTATCTTGAGGCCTTCTTCCACCATACCTCCCATTTTTACTACTTCTTTGAATGATTTACCTACCGCTGAAACCAAATGGGCATAGTAAGTTGGTTCCAAGGCTTGGAGGAAGTAGTCTACCATTTCACTCTCCTTCATAGGAGGATCCACTCTTGCTGCCTGTTCTCTCCACCGGAAGCCATACTCTCTGAAACTTTCATTGTGTTTCTTCTCAAATTTTGTCAAAGATAGTCGATCTGGGATGATTTCCAGATTGTATTGGAAATGGTATGCGAATGCCTGTGCCAGGTCATCCCAGGTGTACCATCTCCCATGGTCCTGGCGTGTATACCACTCCAAAGCTGATCCGCTTAAACTTTGACTGAAGTAAGCCATCAATAATTCGTCCTTTCCCCCAGCTCCTCGCATCTTGCTGCAGAAACCCCTTAAGTGGGCTACTGGGTCGCCGTGCCCATTGTATAGGTCAAATTTAGGCATCTTGAAGCCAACTGGTAATTGTACATTTGGGAACAAACACAAATCCTTGTAAGCTACACTGATTTGCCCACCTAATCCTCGCATGTCTCTGAACGATTGTTCTAGACTTTTGACCTTCCTGAACATCTCTTCTTGTTCAACATTTTTGGCTGGCTTGTCAATTTCGGTTGGGAGATCAAAATGAGGAGCAGTTGAATGGATTTCGGAGGCTTTGAGGGTGGGCTCCGGGGGGTAATATTAGTTGTCCTGGGCCTGGAATGTAGGATCACTAGGAGATTTGTGGAATGTAGCCGGGGAAGGTGCTACGAAAACAGGAGTCACAGGTGGAGGAAAGTATGGAACTGGTTTCGGAGGTGGAGACTGCGGTGTCTGAGAGGTGGTGCCTCGGTAGTGCTGGTAAATGGGGAAATTTGGGGATAATTCAGTGGTAATATTATCCTGAGTTTGGGTCATTGATGGAGCAGGGTTAGTTGGGTAAGACGGGGGTAACTGTCCTGTAGACCAGGCTTGGTACATCTCAGCCATTTGCTGCTTGAGTTTAAACATCTCTTCTTTCATTTTCCCGACATCCATCTCCTCTAGCTCAATACCTGTGTCAACATCTGGGATAGACATACTTTCGGGTATTGGTCCTTTTGATCTCGTGTGATAATGATAATATGCCAGTATACTCTTTAGAGAAACTAACTGCTTGAATTCTGGAAATGAACAAACTTGTTAGTTTTGAGAGTTTAACACATATATAATTACACGTTGAGATGCAATGCTCCTAGACAAATATCCCCTTTCTATTATGCATTTGCTTGGCTGCTTGTGTCGTCCCAACTTTCTTGAAATTTTTATTGCTACTCACTTTTATTTTATTTTATTTTCTTATATATATTTTATTGTGGTGGTCGAATCTTATAAAGATTGCCTACGTATCATGCCCCCGCATGAATCAGACCTTGCATAGTTCGGACATAAGGCAAACACTTTTATTCATTATACAAAGATGAACAGACATTAAAATGGTTTGAAACACACACACTTAAATCAAAATAAAAGATAGAATTCTTAATATCTCACAACATTCCCCACTTTCCACTTTTGTTGTAAATTATTAGATTATTTGCTCAATGTGAGGCTTGACCTGGATGACCTCCCAGCTTACGATACATCCTTTCCAACTCCATTGCTAGATGACAGGCAAAAGTGGGTGCATGCTCTGTAAACCTTTCATAATCCATTCCTTGGCAGTTTACATAACTTTGAGAGGTGTAGACCGCCAGGTCGTGGATTTATGCCCTGAAATCTTGGAGACGTTGGCCTTGATTCTGCAATTGCTGCTGGCGAGTGGTGGCTATATCTCTGACACGGTCTTCACGATCTAGAGCTGACTCTAATAGAGTTCGGAGTCTGGCCTACTCTAATCTCGCCTGCGCTCTTTCTCTGTCAATGTCCGCTTGTTGATGCTCTCTGTTGTATCTTCTTGCCTCTTCTAGTTGTGCACGAAGTTGGTCTTCTGATCGTATCCAATGGTCTTTTTCCTTCTTGAATTGTGCCCTGTCTTTTTTGGATTGCCTATCTTGGCGTTCCTTATTAGATCTGGCTTCTTCGTTTAATTGTTGGATTCTTTCTTTTGCTTTGCTCAACGCCCTTTCGTTTGCAGCAAGAATGGAATCATAATCTTGCATTCTTTCAAAAAGATTGGCGATGGTTTTTTGATCCTTCCAACTCCTCATTGGCGTTTCAGAAGCCTTTTTCATTTTCGGAAATCGAGCATGAAGATTTTCATTTTCACAAGCTAGACTCTTCTTCTCGCCTTCAGCTTCTTGTGCTTGCAAATCTTTCTCCAGACTGAGGCTCCTCAGATTTTCCTTTAGGGCATGGATAGTTGCTTTGTACCCTTTTTCCTTTTCTCCCCAGATCAACCGCTCTTGGATTTTATCATTAAAGTTTTGAATATGGGGTCTTTTTGTTGGCCTTCTTAGCTCAGGTTCTGGTACATCATCCATGCGAGACCGTTTCTCAAATCACCTTGCATATCCAGGATTTATCTCACCCTTTGTAGTGTCTGGGACTTGAGTATCACTTTTTAAGTATCGACATCCATTCCACATCTGCTGAAGTAGAGCCTCAGGAATAGTGGCTTCTGGGTGTAATTCGATTACTTGCCTACTCAAATCTTCATCATCAGGAACTACTTGATATCTCCCTAGTTGTCTTAGGACTCTTAGTGGAGCATATGGCTGGATGCTTCTCAATCCCAATAGTAGTAGATAACTATTTGAGGTTGACATATGTATCACTTCCCTCATCGGGAGCCATCCCAAAGTCCACTCAATTTGATTTGCTGTTAAAGCCCTTAGATGAGATACCCATGCTTCTATCCCTTCTGGAGACTTATAATTTTTTATTCTTTCCTCATAACTCTCGATGCAATTATCATTGCTTGGCCCATACTGTATGATCTTGGGCTGTTGTCGGAGATGTTCAATCACCCACATTTGCAACAAAATTTTGCATCCTTCGAAGACTTTTGCTCCTGATTTACATAAAGTCAACGCCCGATAAATGTCTGAGAGAATGATGGGGACAAGGGTGTGATTTTCCTTGGTGGTGAGGATTTGCACAACTTTTGCGGTGCGAATATCAATTGTTCGCTCTTTGTTTGGGAAGACCATGATTCCTAGAAAAGCCACCATGAAGGCAAAGCGACGGTGAATCTGCCAAGTGTCTTTGTTTTGCTTGTTAGTAAGGCCTTTCTCATGAATTTCGAATCCATCTGACTTTCCGAACCTTGAATATAAAAAGTTGAAAGAACAACATCCGTTGATGACATTGCTTTTCCTGATTTGATTACTGATGTTCAGAAGACCGAAGAATCGATGTACCGAGGGAGCCTTTGTGAATATCAGGTTCTGATTTCTTAGACTTCCGTCAAAACCAGCATATCCAGCTATCTCCTCTAATGTAGGAGTAAGCTCGAAATCAGAGAAACGAAAGACATTGTGAACAGGGTCCCAAAAAGTTACTAACGCCGCAATCAGATCATCACGGGGTTTAACTTTCATAATATCCGTGAGATTTCCCAAATGCTTGACGACCCATTTTTGACCATCTTCGCCTAATTCATACCACCACATTTGAAGCTGAAATAGAAACTCGTCTGTATTCGTAGATGGGGGGTTTTGTGTGGTGCTCATTTTGTATCTAAAATTTAATTTAATAAAGTCAAGACTCATTTTGAAAATATACACTAAAAAAAATCATTTTCAATTTTTTTATTTTATTTATTAAACACTTTTTTTTTCAAGATTTAAAACTATTTTTTTAGGAATTTTTTTTTTAAAAAATAAAAATAAAAAACAACCCATTTTATTCCTCGGTTCTCACAATGATTTCAATTAAGCTGGTCAACAAGCATGTTCGAGGCAAATGAATGCACAGGTAGCAAGTAGGATGCATCAGGATGGTCTTTTTATTTCGGGTTCACCTGTCCTAGACAGACCCAACCCCTGTGTTGAGTCTCCAAGGTCAGATGTACATGATGCACATAGACGTTCCTACTAGGGATCCGGTACATGGCTGAGTTATTCTAGGTAAAAACCTGAGGCATATTGTTCTAAACCTGGCTTACCCAAACGGACAGTTCGAGCCGAAGTGGGGGCAACATACCGGGAGCACGAAAGTCTACCCGGCCTAGTTACTTGTCCCAACTCCGTCTTATTTGGTATGACTTTAACAGAAAGGTGGGCCACGCGCACGTGTACACCATAAATTCAGAAGACTCAGAAAGAAGGGGGTTTCGTAGCAGTTGTATATATTCACAATTCAAATAATATTAAAACGGAAAAAAGCAACATTTAGCATATTAAGCATATAAACAGTTGAAAATCTTATAGTAAATAAGCCAACTATCACAGTTATTTTAAGCTCGAATTCTTTAAACCTTGAACCAGTGGTTCTGGGTTACAGTTTTCACTTGTCCCCAGCAGAGTCGCCAGAGCTGTCACGCCTCCTTTTTCCGCGCCCGCGGGGCGCGTAGGGAGTTTTCTCCAATTGAAGGACAGTCAAAACGGGATTTATTTAATTGTTTCAGAGTCGCCACCTGGGAATTTTAAGTCGTCCCAAGTCACTGGTTTTAATCCCTGAATCGAGGAGAATATGACTCTGTTTGTTATTTTGCGAACCAGAAATCCTGAGTAAGGAATTCTGTTAATCCGGAAGAAGGTGTTAGGCATTTCCGAATTCCGTGGTTCTAGCACGGTCGCTTAACTGTTTTTATTTTTGGCTTAATTATCTTGATTTTACTAAATACGTTTTTTATTACATGATTTTATTACCGCTTTTATTTATTGTTTACAATTATATAAACGAATTACGCGTACGTATATTCGTATTATATACCTTTTATAATTACAGAGGATCGTGCCACGCATACGTGTACACAATAAAATTGACCATATTATAGTTTTATTAAAAAAAAATCATATGTTCAAAATTTAAAATAAAATTAAGAATATCGTCACCCTTGTATTTAAACAATAAACTGCACATCTCGGGTTATATGAAATTATTTTGACATCCTCGGAGAAATTCTTTTTATTAAAAATGTTCACTCGAAGTTGCGCAAACGCATAATTCGAATTGCTTTTAGAAATATAATCAGGTTACGCGAACGCATCCCTAATTATGCCAAAAATTCCTAATGGTAGTATAGATTTTCCACAAATTATTTATTATATCTATACATTTTATGAAAATCATGAGAAGTTCCCATTTAAGGTGCCCTTAAATTCTTTTAAAAAAGAATTCACAATTTATTAAATGTTTACCGCTGATTATATTTTCACGTGTGAATTATATTCTTTCGAGCCATTCAAATTTTAGGAGTAAAAATAAACAAAGTGTGATTAGGACTACCATTTTTCTCGTAAATACAATATATATATATATATATATATATATATATATATATATATATATATATATATATATATATATATATACCCAAAAATGAATTGCATATGAAACTAAAAAAATGATTTATGAAAGGGAGAGATATTTTTGAAGAATTTTTATTATTTTTTTTAATGCAAATTCTATTTCTACTTACCAATGATATAACATGTTGCAATTCATGCTTATACATATCATCTCATTCTCATATATTTGTTTTAATCTAATAGGCGAAATTATTTTAATTAATTCTGCTTATGATTGAGTTTGGGATATACATATATATAGTCAAACCAATTTGATTCTCAATCTATGTGAATTATCGCTAAACATTAACTTTCGCATTGTATAAATTCCTAGGCCCTTTGTTATTAAGAAAGAAAACAAGTCTACCTGTTGACTTAATAAAATGATATTGCATACAATATTATTCGCCATATTTTTGACATTATGAACATAGCGGATTTTACTAATGCATCTTTCAACTATTGATTATAAACATAACCAATATTATGCCAAAATATAGAAAATTGCAACCAACATCATCTAGCTTTAAACAACAACTAACTAACTAACCAAATAAACTAATAACGTATTTTTCCTTGACATTTCCATATTATGCTACACCTAACTAACAATACCATAAAGTGTAAATAAAGGCCAACTTTCTGCCATGTTCCCTATTTACACAATTCAAATATAACTAAACTAATGAGATTTCGAAATGGATAACATTATTACAAAGCTTTTATACGAATTTCAAAATAAGACAATTAATTTGTAGCCATCGAGTCGAACTCACTACTGGTTAACCAACATGAAACAAAGCTGAAATTTAAACTAATGAGCTTAAACGAATAGAAGACAGTATTACAATTCAAGATTCATTTATTTGTCATGTTGAAGCTCTTCACAACATGAGTTTAAAAGACATGTACCTGGAAATGAAGGTAGAAGGAGTAAATTTCAGCAATAATAGCAGCAACAAAACACCGGCAGAATATACCAATAACACAGCAAGTCTGAACAAGACCCGTTAACCCAGATTAACAGTGACAGAAACTTGAGAAAAATTTCAGATTTAAACCGAACAATATCCGCAAACAAACAACGGACAGATTCTAGAAAAATAACATTTTTCAG
Source organism: Nicotiana sylvestris (assembly GCF_000393655.2). Classification (NCBI taxonomy): domain Eukaryota; kingdom Viridiplantae; phylum Streptophyta; class Magnoliopsida; order Solanales; family Solanaceae; genus Nicotiana; species Nicotiana sylvestris. The sequence goes on from NC_091058.1 coordinate 17,663,772, forward strand.
ATTTCAGTTTCTTTCCTCTATCTATTTCAAATTGTATGTGTGTGTGTGAATGTTCTCTTTTCTATTTCTTTTTTTGTTTTCTTCCTCTCTTTCCTTTTAAAAAAATTCTGAGTTCTTTTCTTTTCTTCCAAAATCTCCTAAAATCTCTCTCAATCTCTCCTCCTAAAATCTGTGTCCTGCTTCCTGTATTTATACAGGTCTGTCCCTTTCTTTTTAAGTGCTGCCTGGACCCCTTCTTCTATTAAAAACCAGAAAATCATATCCAAAAACTGCTTTTAACTACTTTTAATCCCATTAAGTGGTCTTATCCTGATTTTCAGCAGCCCCATTACCCTTTGTTTCCCATTATCACATTAAATAATAGCCATTAACTTTCCACTTTCAGCCCACTATACTATCATATTACCCTTACTGTTCTATCCCAGAAATGCCCCAGAAATCCTACTGTAATTACTGTTATTACTGCCTTTAGACTAAAATTCAGAATCTGATACAAAACAGATTTTAAAATATGTTCAAACTTGATTATCAACCTGATTTAAGACAGCTATAACTAATTCTCTTAAGTTCTGGACTGAATCTTAACTGAGAATGCACTTTTCTAACACAATTGTATCTAATCATCATTTGTGAAATTGAATTTAAACCTAACATCACAACAACATTACACTGAATTTATTATAACAAATCAAACTGAACTTCAACATTGAACTAGAATCAGGCAAACACAGGAGCATTGTCAATATACTGACAAGGCCCTGAAACTTACTGGTTCAGAAATCAACATATACACAGCATTCATTTTGACAGACTCATTGAAATGTAAACAAGGGTGATTTAACTGACGAGTATTAATTAAATCGATTTTCTACAATAATTGTCAACAAACAATCTATAGAAACAGATTATTTCAATCAGTATTAAACGAGCATTCATAACATAACTAATCGACGAACTTTATAGAGTCGATTACACATATTGTAAATAATCATACCAACAGAAACAATTCACTTGTTATATCATATAGACAGGTAGGAGACAGAATCACAGAATTGACTAGAAAATTATGAAAAATTAAACAGACTAATGAAACAAACATAAAATACACGTAGAATACACATAAGAAATAGAAAAAATACCTCTGAACCTTCAAATTCAACCGGACTCAAACTCAACTTGGATTCGGACTTTTTGAAATCAAATAGACCTTAGTCGAAGTATTTTCAACTAAAAATACTTCGACTAAGGTCGATTAAACCTCAATCCTTCGTTTGAATTGAAAAAAAAATTCCAAGATTGGAAAATTTTTAGGGTTTCAGATTTTGGATTTTAAATCCGAACATTTCTGGGCAGATTCGAAGGGAACCAAAGATGACACAAGGGTGAGGGAAGCCTAGGGGTCATTTGGTGTTAATTTGGAAGGAATCTGAGTGAGTTCATTTTTTATTCGAACCTTCAAAAGAAGATTCGAAGAGTTCTGAGGGGATTCGAACCAAACAAACACTATATCCATAGCTAGGGTAGTTAGGGGAAGCTACGGTTTGAATTTGGAGACCATCGGAGAAGTTTGAGTTTTCAGACCCACCTTCGATTTAAGATTCGAAGAGTTGGGGTCTGATTCGAAGGAAACTAAGGCCATATCTGTGAAAAGGGGGTTGTAAGGAGTCTGGGGTGTTAAGGTGGTGACCGGCGGCGTTGTTGCTGCCGGGTTTCAGGGGATGGGATGCTAGGGCGGCTAGGGTTAGGGGTGGGTTTTTTGGAGACGATGATAAACAGTGGAGAGGGGGGGTGGATTGATGCTGACCGTTAGATCAAGCAGAATGAAAGGCCAGGATCTATTCACTTAACCAAACGATGTCGTTTGGTTTAAGTTGGGGGACGGGTTGAACCGGGTATTGGATCGGGTAAGGATTACGGGTTAGGTTCGTAGGATCTCAGCCGTTGGATGGATTTAATCCAACGGCCCTTGATGAGGGACGACCAAACGTTGTCGTTTTGGTTCGTTTGAATTGGACCGGACCTGGGTTGTTTGGATTGGGCTGTGGGGGAGGGGTAACTTGGTTTGGGCCTGGATTTTAATCCAGGTCCGATTTTTTTATTTTTTCAACCTATTTTTCATTTCCTAAATTTATCCCTAATTATAAAAAATCCTAATAAAAATTATAAAACAATTTCAACCTTCCAAAAATATTAATCACCTTTTAACAATTATTTAACACATAGACAAAGCGTTAATCACATAATGAAACATTAAAACTAGAACAAATGCATATTTTTGTGATTATTATTTTTGAATCAATTATTAAATGCATAATTAAATCCTAGTTATGCATGAAACATGTATTTTTATTTTAATTTTGTTTAATTATAACAAAACAAACATTTACGGACAAAACACAAACAATTAATAAACGTAACACAATTTCCAAGATTGCACACTAAAAGAAATTAACTTTATTTTTGATTTATTTTGGAGTAGTTTTTGTGAGGCGAAAATCACGTGCTCACAAGCCTCATCGCGGCCGCAATCCATTTTATGCGGTTCGCCGAGAGGGGATTCAGAGAGTTGGGAGTTTGGAAGTTGGAAGCCACTGCGGTCCGCGGTTCATTTTGTGCGGTCCGCAGTGAAGCCACCGCGACCGCAATGCATTTTGTGCGGTCCCTGGTGACCAGATTCAGAGACCAAGAACTTGAAGCCGAAAAGCCTCACCGCGGCCGTAGATCATTTCTCGTGGACTACGGTACCTCCGTCAGGTGTATTTTTGTCCAGAAAATTTGGCCTTGTATAAATACTTTTTTCATATTTTTAGGGTATCTTTATCTTAGCAGAGCACGTGAACGACGGTTTTAAGCTTTTTTGAGTAATTTTGTAGCTAGTTTAACATTGAATCTTCTAATATTAGCTTGTAATCATATTATATGGGTTATTCTTCATCTAAATATCTGATTTCTTCCATTATTATGAGTAGCTAGACCCATTAGCTAGGGTTGTGACTCAACCCTAGTGTGGGTATTTGATGGGTCTTTTGTTTTAAGGCTTAGATGTTTATGGGTAGTTGATATTTGGATTGACTGATATTTTTCATGCTGAATTAGTGGTTGCAAACACTAATTTGTGCCTCTTTGATTTGGGCTCTTCTTGAGAAAGAGAGCTTGAGTCTAGGAAAATCAGTCCAACAAGGAATTAAGGTGTATTCAAGATATTGATAGCCCCAATTAAAAGGTTAAACCTAGAGATAGTAATACCCGACTTGAACCTATATTGCTTGCACAATTTTGACACCCAATTGGTCTTGAGAAAGTTAATTAGGGCAAAGTTACTCAAGCTACCGAAAGGTATAGAGTGAGTAGTTTCGTACATTGGCTATATTGCAATCCCCAACATAACAACTTTGCCTTAGGCTTTAGATCCCTTCAAATATATACCTAGGAGAAATCCATTTACCTAGTGACTCTTTAACCATTTAGAAAACCTTACAAGCATTCATACTTAGTTTAATTTCGCATCTCATTAGCATAAAATTAGAAGTAACAAACAAACAAATATGACTGGAAGTGTAATTAAGAGCACTACGCACTGCTAGTTTAGATAGGAATCCAAATCCCAAACATTCTAGCTCCACGTGGATTCGATCCCGACCTTCTCTGTAAAAGCTAAATCGACCGCTCTTGCCACTTTGTAGTTGTGTAGGGTTGGACTCGATCACTTTTTGGCGCCGTTTCTGGGGAGCTAACAATTTTGGATATCTATCTAAATGGTTTTATGTATTGTTTTTCTTTCCTTTTGTGTTACTAATTTATGTGTGTCGCCAACTCAGGTACAAAATGGCGGCAAACAACAACAACACACCTCTTGGAGATCTTCCATCGGGGGAGGAGGTAGATGACAATATTGACGATGAGGTACCTATAATGCCTCAAGCTCAAAGGAGGGGCTGCTAGGACAATGATAATGTTCCAGACACTCCACCTCCACCTCCAAGAGTGGCTCCTCAGGTGCTTCCAAACCAAAGATATGCTAGTGCAATTGTCCCACCCCGGTTTCGGGCGAGCAATTTCCAAATTACAAATGTGATGCTGAATTTGTTGGAACAACGAGGGTATTTCATAGGTTCTCCCCATCAAAATGCTTACAAACATCTTAAGGGTTTCATGGATACATGTTGGGGAGCAAGCAAACAAATGTGTCAGAGGATGCACTTCGGTTGAGATTATTCCTTTTTTCACTTAGAGGGAAGGCTTTGGATTGGCTTGAAAGGCTTCCAAACCATTCCATCACTACTTGGGATGAGTTGGCGGATAAATTTATTGCAAAGTTTTTCTCGCCGGGCCACATGGCGACCTTGAGGGATGAAATCTTAGCTTTCAAATAGGAGCCCAACGAACCACTGCATGAGATATGGGAGAGATACCGGACCATGGTAAAGGAATGTCCAAATAATGATATGACTGAGGCAATGATACAACAAACATTCTACTGAGGCATTAACACAATAAATCAGTGCATAGTGAACCAACTCACCGGGGGCAATTTCTTGAACACACTATATGATTAGGCTAATGCAATATTGGATGAGATTGCTGACACATCTTACGCTTGGCAAAGTAGATCCAATGTGCCACAGGGTGACCCCACAGTCATTCACTTGCACAAAGAGCTCCATGATCATGGGTAGACAATAGCAAAACTGACAACAACAATGAACCAGCTAGCAAAGGGATAATTATAGCAGGTTCAATCTCCACGACAAGTAAATGCTACGGAGGGTGTCAACATGTTAGTGAACAAAAAAAGACAAAGAGATCAACAGAACTAAGGGAGTTCGGAACAATATGACACGATAGTGGTGGGTTCCAATATGATGGGTATGATGAGAAGAATAAAGAAGTGCAATATGTGAACAACTATCAAGGCCAAATAGGCAATTCTTCTAACCAACAATAATGGAGACCCTAAGGCAATTGGGGAAATCAACAACAACATGGGAATAGTAATTAGGGGAACAACAACCAAAATGCAAATTGGGGCAACCAGAACCATAATTAGAACAATCAGGGTAATTGTAGTGGCAACAACAACAACTGGGTGGAAACAACAATCAGGGTGGTTGGAACAATAACAACAAAGGCAATCGGGGGCAAGGCTTTCAAAGGCCCCCAATATATCAACAACTGAACAATCCACCCCCATTTCCATCCCAAGGTCCTAGTTCTTCCAACAATGAAATGGGGAGAATCGAAATGATGTTTGAACAAATGATGAAAAAAAATTCTGACTCTGATGCCCAGTTGGCATCCCACAATACTTCAATTAGAAAATTGAAGGTTCAATTAGGCCAAATCTCACAATCTTTGAATACTCGCCCTAAGGGGGCTCTACCTAGTGATACGGTAGTCAACCCGAAGGGTGGGAACAATTCCGGGCATGTAATGGCGGTAACTACAAGAAGTGGATGAGGCGGTGATGTGAATGCCTCCAAACAAAAAGAAATTTTGAGTGATGAAGTTGAGTTGCAAGAGGATGAAATCCCTTTGGTGGTTGAGAATGTGATTGATGAGAACATGAATGAGAAAGTGAGGATTGATATCCAAGATACCGAGGTGAAAACTCAGAATGATGTGAACCCGTTTAGGGAACACGTAATAGATATGCCGGAAACGGTTGTTCCTAAAGCCATGGCTCCTTTGCCAAGGCCACCTCTACCTTATCCTCAAAGGCTCGCGAAGTAGAAAAATGAGAACCAGTTCAAGAAATTTATTGACATGATGAAGAGCTTATCAATTAATGTGTCGTTGGTGGAGGCTCTAGAACAAATGTTGGGGTACGCTAAGTTCATGAAAGACTTGGTGACAAAGAAAAGATCCATGGATTGTGAGACCATCAAGATGACCCACCAAATTAGTGCAATTGTGTATTCGATGGCTTCAAAGCTTGAAGATCCCAACGCTTTCACCATTCCTTGCACCATTAGGAATGCAGACTTTGCAAAAGCTCTATGTGATTTGGAGGCGAGTATCAACTTAATGCCTTACTCCATTTTCAAAACTTTGGGTATTGGGCAACCGAGGCCGATTTCCATGAGATTGCAAATGGCGGATAGAACAATGAAGATGCCGCTTGGTATTATTGATGATGTTCTTGTTCGGGTGAACAAGTTCACTTTGCCTGCTAACTTTATGATATAGGACTACGAGGTTGATTATGAGGTTCCTATCATATTTGGAAAACCTTTCCTTGCAACTGGGAAGGCCTTAGTTGATGTGGAAACAGGGGAACTCACCTTCCGGGTGGGTGATAAGAAAGTGGTCTTTCATGTATGCAAGTCAATGAAGCAGCCCAATAGTTCTGAAGTGTGCTCTTTTGTGGATCTTGTCACGGCAGTGATAGTTGATGATACTAGTGCAATGATCAATGTGAAGGACCCTCTAGAGGTGGTATTGTTGAATCTTGATGTAAATAAGGATGAAGGCTGGGTGGAGTGTGTCAATGCTTTACATGGAATGGGCTTTTACTCTTATGAGCCTCAGAAAGTCTCCTTGGATCTTGAGAATAGGAAGACTACACCAATAAAACCCTCAATTGAGGAACCTCCCGTGTTGGAGTTGAAGCCATTGCCTTCTTACCTCAGGTATGAATTCTTAGGCCCTAGTTCAACTTTGCCAATTATTCTTACCTCTTGTCTCACTAACATACAGGTAGATTCCACATTAGCGGTGCTCCAAAAATGAAAGAAGGCAATTGGATGGACCTTAGCTGATATTCGGGGGATAAGCCCCGCCTTTTGTATGCACACGATTATTCTTGAAAATGATGCAAAGCCCTCCATGGAACATCAAAGGAGGTTGAACGAGGCAATGCAAGAAGTTGTAAAAAAGGAGGTGATCAAGTGGTTGGATGTCGGGGTTGTGTACCCCATCTCTGATAGCTCTTGGACTTCGCCGGTACAATGTGTGCCGAAGAAGGGTGGCATGACCATGGTTACCGATGCGCAAAATGAGTTGATTCCTACCAGGACTGTCACCGGATGGAGGGTGTGCATGTATTACCGCAAGTTGAATAAAGTGACCTGCAAGGATCACTTTCCATTGCCTTTTCTTGATCAGATGCTAGACAGACTTGCTGGGCGTGCCTTCTACTGTTTTTTGGATGGGTATTCTGGGTACAACCAAATTTTGATTGCTTTGGAAGATCAGGAGAAGACCACATTCAATTGTCTGTATGGTACCTTTGCCTTTTCTAGGATGCCATTTGGGTTGTGTAATGCACCAGCTACATTCCAGCGGTGTATGATAGCCATATTTACCGACATGGTGGAGGACACTTTGGAGGTGTTTATGGACGAGTTTAGTGTTGTGGGTGACTCGTTTGATGAATGTTTGAAAAATCTTGATAGAGTGTTGTCCCGTTGTGAAGAAACCAACCTTGTGCTTAGTTAGGAGAAATTCCACTTCATGGTTGAGGAGGGCATAGTCCTCAGCCGTAAAATTTCAAAGCACGGTATAGAGGTGGACAGAGCTAAAATTGAAGTGATTTCAAGGCTCCCTCCCCCTGCTTCAGTCAAGGGAGTTAGAAGTTTTCTTGGGCATGCAGGGTTTTACCGGAGATTTATCAAGGACTTTTCAAAGGTAGTAAATCCCTTGTGCAAGTTATTGGAAAAAGATGCCAAGTTCGTGTTCAATGAGGGATGTATGCAAGCCTTCGAACTCCTCAAGCACAAGTTGATCACCACTCCTATTATTACCACACCCAATTGGAGCTTGCCTTTTGAGCTTATATGTGACGTGAGTGATGTTGCGATTGGGGCGGTCTTGGGTCAAATAGTGAATAAAATGTTTCATCCGGTGTATTATGCGATCAAGACAATGAATGATGCTCAAGTGAATTACATGGTGACTGAAAAAGAGTTGTTAGCTATTGTGTTCACAATGGAGAAATTTCGGCCGTATCTCATGGGCGCCAAGGTCATAGTTCATACCGATCTTGCCGCACTCCGATACTTGATGACGAAGAAGGATTCCAAAGCTAGGCTGATGCGATGGGTTTTGTTACTTCAAGAGTTTGATTTGAAGATTATGGACCGGAAAGGGTGTGAACACCAAGTGGCGGACCACTTGTCCTGCTTGGAGGAGGAGGGAAGCCTCGTGATGGCCTAGAGATCAATGATTCATTTCCCGATGAGCAACTCCTTTCTGTGTCGGTGAATGGTATGCCATGGTTTGCGGACATTGCTAATTTCCTTATGACTGGTATTGTCCCGTGTGAGCTCTCTTCTAACCAAAGGAAGAAGCTTAAACAGGATAGTTTGGACTTCTATTTGGATTAGCCATACTTGTTCAAGATCTGCACTGACGGTGTGATCCGAAGGTGCGTCCCGGAGGAGGAGCAATTGAGTATCTTAGAGGCTTGTCATTCCTTCCCCTATGGTGGTCATCATGGTGGGGCGAGGATCGTTTAGAAGGTTCTTAGTTATGGGTTTTACTGGCCAATTTTGTACAAGGATGCGGGTGATCTTGTGAAGAGATGCGACGAATGTCAAAGAGCGGGTGGAATTTCGAAGAAGGATGAGATGCCTCTCAATACTATTCTCGAAGTTGATATTTTTGATGTGTGGGGAATTGATTTCATGGACCCGTTTGTTAGTTCATGTGGCAACACATACATTCTAGTGGCAGTTGATTATGTTTCAAAGTTGGTTGAGGCCATGGCTATTCCCAATAATGAGGCCTAGAGTGTTGTTGCATTTCTCAAGAAGAGTATTTTTACTAGGTTTGGCACTCCTCGAGCAATCATAAGCGATGGGGGGTCTCATTTTTATAATAGAGTTTTTGACACTTTGCTTGCAAAGTACGGTGTCAATCACAAAGTTTCTACCCCTTATCATCCTCAGTCAAGTGGCCAAGTTGAAGTCTCAAACAGGGAAATCAAGAGTATATTGTCAAAACGGTCAATGCAAATAGGACCGATTGATCAAAGATATTGGATGATGCTCTATGGGCTTATAGGACTGCTTACAAGACTCCGATTGGTATGTCTCCGTACCGGTTGGTGTTTGGGAAAGCTTGCCATCTTCCGATTGAGTTAGAGCACAAGGCCAAGTGGGCTTTGAGGAAGCTGAATCTTGAATGGGATGTGGCAGCAAATTTGCATGTGGAGCAGCTTAATGAACTTGATGAATTCCGATTTCATGCCTACTCCAGTTCGTCCTCATATAAGGACAAGATGAAGTACCTTCATGATAAATATGCTCGTGGAAACGAGTTCAAAGTGGGTGATTTGGTTCTCTTGTTCAATTCTATGTTATGTCTGTTTTCGGGAAAGCTTAAGTCAAAATTGAGTGGACCTTTTGAAGTGGTGCTTGTGACTTCTTTTTGGTGAACTTGACTTGAAAAACAAAAATGGATAGGTCTTCAGAGTTAATGGGCAATGGGTCAAGCACTATCTTGGCAAGATTGATGACAGCCACGTGGTGGCACTGATCCATCTAAAGTGACTTGATGGTAACCTGCGTCGTGCCGTGATGTTAAATAAGGCGCTTCTTGGGAGGCAACCCATGTGTCTTTTCTTTTAGGCAAAATAGCTTTCTGGACACTTAAACTTGTCGGGTTTTTTAAAGCCGATACATAAACTTATAACTTTCCCATTTGAACACTCGAACTCATTTTTTCATAACTAATAAACACATTTGACCATTGACCATGCCCATGTGGTGTCAGTTGGTCCTAATCAGCAGTCCGCATGAGGAACACAACGCACAGGAGCTTGAAAACCCCCTTCCCAACGCCCAACAGTACAAAATACCCCCTTCCTCCATTTTTAAAAATCTGAAGCTCCATTTTCAATTTTTTTTTTCATTTTTCAGACCGTGAAAATGGTGGAAAGTAGGGAAATTAGGAGGGCCTAATTCTGAAATGTTTTCTTCCATGTTTTCATTATGCATTGAAGAAGAGATTCTGGGGGATTTCAAGTTTCAATAAGGAGGGCCTTCGGATTCTCTCTGAAATTCCAAGCTAGAAAGACGACACACAACGGCATGCCGGCAGTGATCTTAAAAACAAGAGACTACTATGTCATCATGACGGCTCAATATAAGAGGACAATTGTTGGTCGATTTCTGAAGACCCGACCCCGAATTATAGGTCAAGATTCTCTAAAAAAATTCCCTTTGAAGGGATCTACGAAAATTGGAGTTTATGATAAATTAAATATGTTTCTCAGCTTCACTAATGATGAAGATTACAATTTTGTTCTATATAAGCGGGTGATTGAAATTGAAGGTCTACAAACATACCCAAATTCAGCAAACATTCTAGGAAATTAGGGCACTATCTTGTTAACTGTTGGATCCTTGGAATTAAAAAGCTGGAAGAAAAGAAGGAAGAGGAACAAAAGAGTATCATGGAAAAGGATCAAGCTGAGCCACCTGTGAAACAAAATAATGAAAAGCAGATAGCCATTGTTGATGAAGAAGAACGCTAAAGCAGTCAAAGAGAAGGAGTTGCTGTTTGACTTTTTGCGCCCTTACGTGTAAGATATCCATTGGTCATTTGCTGACTGGATGGACACGTATGTGTATGTGTAATACACGCGCATATGGTCAATAGTCAGATGTATTTATTAGTTATGAAAAAAACGAGTTCGAATGTTCAAATGGGAAAGTTATAAGTTTATGTATCGACTTTAAAAACCCCGACAAGTTTAAGTGGCTAGGAAGCCATTTCGCCTTCTTTTTATTTTTCTTTGATTTTCTTTTTAGTATAGGATTTGCTTTTAGACTAACTGGTTATGAGATGTGTGTAGGGTTTTTTGATGCAGTGTAGGACCAAATTGGAAAAATGTTGCACTCTCTCAAGTTGGGACTGCTGCCGCATTGTATTTTTCGCGGCCGCAATGGCCTTATTGCAGGGGCAAACTTTCATTGCGGTCCACAGTGTTGAATGGTAAAAAGTGGAGGTTCTCTGAAGTTGTCACTGCGGCCGCAATGCATTTTATGCAGTTTGCGGTGTCCTACAGCGGTCGCGGAGCATTTCTTGCAGTACATGGTGACATCCTTGCCGGTGCTTCTTGAGGTTCAGTACCGCGGTCCGCGGTGCATTTTATGCGGACCGCGGTGGGTAGGTAACGTGGGTCCCAGGTCCTTTTTCTATAAATAGGACCTTAGACCTTCATTTACACTTTTTAGCTCATTTGCTCTCTAAATAGAAAAACTATTGTTCATCATGCCCTAATTACACGAATTCAAACACCGATTATCAAGCATCTGTGTTGCATCTCATCTATGGTACTTCAAATCTTTCCCTAGTCTTTAATTTTGTTTTATTTTCTTTTAATTCGTTAGTTCGTACTTCTTCTTCTTCTTCTTCTTCTTCCTTTTTCTTTCAATTTTTAGCTTAGGGTTGTGCAATGCTATTTAGATTAGGGTTAATTAGTTAAAAATGATGAATAACTACCTAGGGGTTGATAATATGTGAATTTAGGCTAAAAATGAGAAAAATATTGAAACCCTAAGTTGGTGTTGCTGAGTTATGCTTACCGCAACCGCGGTGGATTTCCGTGGTCCGCAGTGCCTCTTTGCTGTCTACGATGCTATTTTATGCGGTCCGCAGTGGTAAAACTTTAGATAGGTAAATGTTAAGGACCGCGGTCGCGGTTGATTTTTCACGGTCCGTGGTGCCTTACCGCTGCCACACTCAATTTCTTGCGGTCCGCGGTGCCCTGAATCAGAGAGTGGGTATTCTGAAACCCACTTCACTGCGGTCCTTGTAGCCATTTTGTGTGGTCCACGGTGGTTCATTTGCGGCCGCACTTCTTTTTATGTGGTCCACAGTCAATTGTTTTCAATTATACTCTTCATTATTTCTCCTGGTACAGTGATGCTAACAAACACTAAATGAATTCTCCTTGCAGACAATGGTTAAATCATGAGGCGGAGGTGAAAAACAGAATGGAAAAGGAGAGTCCTCCCGGGGTAGGGGACGAGGAATGATCAAATTGACCCCCCAAGTCCGGAAAGCAATTGGAGATACAAGAAAGCAAAATCAAGGCTGCAAATATAGCTGCTTCCTATTCAGAGGGAAATGAGTATGTACCCTCCCGGGAGGCATCAGAGTCGGATTCAGTGCCGGAATATGTACCTGACTGGCCGGGGAGGCATAGATTGAGAGATGTGACCACACCTCCGGGCTCTCCTACTGTTCAAGCTTCAGTTCAAATTTCTTCTGAGTCGTCTGAGGGATCAGCAGAGAGCAGTGATAGTGCATCGTCTACTTCAAGATCCGGTGAGGATCCCATTGCTAAAGATGAAGGGGGAGAACCCTAAACCGAGGGGTGGAGAGAACTAGATAACTGGAGGCTTGGTAGGATAGATTTGTTAGTGAGATAGCATACCACAAGTTCCGAGAGTGGTGGCCCAAGAGGAAATTGATTCTTGAATGAAGATTCATTAAGAGGGACCTTCTGCCTTACAACCCTAATGTGAAGAGGCAATTCAGAGAGAGACTAGGCTGGGAATATTTTACAAGAAATGTCGAGGAGGCAAATGAGCACTTAATCAAGGAGTTCTATACTAATGTTGCCCATATCAAAAAGGGCACTAAAGTGACTAAGGTGCGGAATTTGACAGTGAAGTTCGATGGGAAGACAATCAATGACTACCTGGGCTTTCCGGAGGAAGATGAATCATTATACTTAGAAAAGGTAGCATTGGATGAGGCATCCCATCTGTGTTTGGCAGAATAACTGGCACTCCCGGGTACCACCCCAGCATGGTTGACATCAGGAGTCCTAATTTTGAGGAGAACTTTAAACTTCGAGGCAAATGGGTGGGAGACTTTCGTATGCAGCAGGCTGGACCCCACTACTCATGAGAACTCTCTTCGTGTCTCTCGGGCAATATTGGTAGCTTCTATCATGGCAGGATACCCGACAACATCGGGAGTGTTATGTCGTGATCACAAGAGTGGTAAATGAAGGCGATAGATCCTACCCCTTCCTAAATTTCCTTACAATGTACTTTGAGGACCAAGAGGTAGAGAAAAGGAAGTTTGATATGAAGGTGAAACCAAAGATGCCCTTTTCCTGGTACAACATCAAGGTAATGACAACCCCAAAGATCCTAAAGGTAAAGCCACTACTTCTACTGACCAGTCTGAAGAGCCAATAGTAGTAGTCACTACTTCTCAGCCTCCCTTAGCCACACCAGATATTACCCCAGGACCCTCTACCGCCACTACTCCAAATATCCCCTCATCCTCAGCTTACCCATTGACTACCCACCGTTTGATCCAAACCCTTGAAAGTATCAAAAACTGGATGCAGGCAGCTACTTCTGAGCTGTTTGTGCTTTCTAACTCAGTGGCATCCCAGTCCGTACCCCCATAGCCACATGTTCCAGCCTTAGTGGAGGAGACTTTCAAGGAGCTTCTGGACAACCAGAAAAAGCTCCTGGAAAACCAACAGTTGGAGGTTGTAGGTACTCATGGGAAGGCATTGAAGGAGCTGACAAAGGAGACAAAGAAGCTGAGAAAGACTCGAGCTTCAAAGGAGTCTGTGAAGGAGTTGAGGGTAGAAGTGGAGAAGATGAAGGTTGCTGATCATCTACCATTGGACCTACTGTTGCATGAGCTGCCTCCAGCAGCTCAGACTGAGCCGGAGCAAGAGCAAGAGATGGAGAGGGCACAAAAGAGGAGGAGAATAATCCCACAAACGGATGATGCAGTGATAGAGTTGGAGGACCCGCAGGGAGGTTCCTCTAGCCGGCCTCAGGCCCTAGAGCAGCCTCAAGTCCCAGTGCAGGCATAGGATACCAAGATCCAGTCACAAGTTCCCGAGCAGTCACAAGACCCAGGGACCCAGGATCATGATCTCATGCAGACATAGAACCAATATGAAGTTTCTCTTTACTCTCTATCTTATTCTTGAGCTATTTTTGGTTAGTTAGCATTGAGTATAATGCTAGCTTTCATTTGAGGGGGAGCCCTATTTTTATGATGTTGGATTGTAAATATGATACTATTTTCATTTTTATTATGCTTTTCACTTTTGGTATGTATATAATTTTACCAGTTTATTTCACTTTTTGTATTTTGCAACCTTGGTCTGTATATAAAGTTACTTTCTGATGTATATATTCATTGCCTCTTATGTATATTTAAATTCCCTATTGTACATATTCAGTTTACTTTTCGCATTTTCTTTCATAACTTCTTACTTTATTTTTCTAGCTTCTTATTTTGATTTTGAGTTTTGCATTCAATAAGCCTTTGGTTTTCTTAATGTCACGGTTCTTTCCAAAGGTGGAATTTGTGTGAACCGGGTGGATCCTTCCTGATGATGGATGTCATGACAACTTTTTTAAGGGTTTGAGTCTATTTTCTTTTAGTTTTTTGTGTAAATAGTAGATAATGAGTAATAGTGCCTCAAGCAAAGCTTCACTTGGGCCTAACACATGTGCCTTTGATCTTATGGTAAAAAACAAATTGGTGTATATAGGATGGTGACAGTTGTAACCTTGAGACTCTTGTGTTAGCCGATAATCATCAAGTGATTTTTCGGAACCATTTGTGTTGCTCAAATCTTAGCTAAGGTTGTTGTGGGCCCCGACTCTGTCTCTTTAGCAATCCTATAGCTTGTATAGTGAGAATTTGAATTGCAAGTCCAAGTCCCGTGCCATTAGTCTAGAACTTGCCCTAAATGTTTGTCTAGGTGAAATCCTAAGTGTAGTTTGATTTGAGAAGTGATTATAGGCTCTCCTTGATCCGAATGATATCTTGAAAACGTCCATAGCCTACCAATGATAATATCCTAGTCAACCCCTTTGATCCATAGCCCATTTTCTTTCAAAGACCATGATATAAGCCTTTACCCGTTCTAAAAAGACCCTCTCTTGGCACCCGATCTTTCCTTAGCACAAGGCAAAAGCATAAGTTTGGGGGGAGAGACGAGGAATGCAACAAAGTGGTAAAAGGTACAAAAATGAAGAAAAGGAAAGGCAGAAAAGAAATAAAAAGAAAAATCAAAAAGTCAAAAAGAATGAGCAAGGTAGAAGAAATGAAGGGATTCAATAAAAGTAAAGAGATGAAAGGTGTGAAAACTTTAGAAAGGAGAAAAAGGTTTGAAATGAACAAGTTAATGACTCAAAAAGTCAAGAGAATATGTGCCAAAATGAAGCAAATGAAGTACTTAAGGGAATATGAAACCTACTTAGACCAGATATTTCCTACATTTAACTAAAAGCCTTCATTATATCCCCACAAATTCCCTATATGATCTTGAGTTTAATGAAGCTTACATTAGTGGTGACTCACATAAGGGACAAGCTTATGGTACTTAGAGCCGGACTTGTGACCTTTCTTTGAGAGAGATGAGTGTCTTTTCCACAATCCTTCTTCTGAGTGCTACAATGTAAAAGTGAGGTCTTGCTTAAGGAAGAGTGAGGAGTATGAGTTTGGGTTCCACAATGACCAAAGTAGTAGAAAGAGTTTCCTTGATGAGTTGAGTCAATTCTTGATGCTTTTGTGCCGCACTAAAACCATGGTGCTTAAAAGGTTGAATTTTGTTAATGATTCATTTGAATTGAGGGCAATTGTTAGTCCCAATTGATGCTAGATGAGGTCACTTTAGGTCAGCTGAATTTTCTTGGTTTTATTTTTAAGGATGTGGGACTTATTTTGTTGCTTGAGGGCAAACAAAAGCTTAAGTTTGGGGGAGTTGATAACTAGGGATTCTAGTCTATTTTATGCTCATTTTCTGTTGAGTTTTGGATTAAAAATGTGTACAAATTGTCCCGAAAGCTTACATGTTGTGCTTGTTTGCAGTGTTTGGTCAAAAAGTGACAAGGAAGTCAAAACCAGCTCAAAAAGGAGTGAAACCTGCTCAAGTACCAAGAACAAGTCAAAGCACTACTACAGCAGTATATCCACCGCAACAGCAATAGCCCCACACCGCAGTGCAATTGTTGCGGTCCCCACTGGAAAAGATCAGAGAGATACAATTTTGGAAACTCAAGTACTGCAGTCCGCGGTAGATTCTTCACGGCCGCAGTAGCCTCATCGTGGCCGCAATCCATTTTATGCGGTCCATAGAGAGGGGATTCAGAGAGCTGGGAGTTTGGAAGTTGGAAGCCACTGCGGTCCGCGGTCCATTTTGTGCGGTCCGCAGTGAAGCCGCCGCAGCCGCGGTGCATTTTGTATGGTCCACGGTGGCAAGATTCAGAGACCAAGAACTTGAAGCCAAAAAGCCTCATCGCGGCCGCGGATCATTTCTTGCAGACCACGATACCTCCGTTAGAGGTATTTTTATATAGAAAATTCAGCCTTGTATAAATACTTCTTTTTCACATTCTTAGGGTATCTTTATCTTAGCAGAGCACGTGAACGGCGGTTTTAAGCTTTTTTGTGTAATTTTGTAGCTATTTGAAGATTGAATCTTCTAATCTTAGCTTGTAATCATATTATATGGGTGATCTTCATCTAAATATCTGATTTCTTCCATTATTATGAGTAGCTAGACCGATTAGCTAGGGTTGTGGCTCAACCCTAGTGTGGGTATTTGATGGGTCTTTTATTTTAAGGCTTAGATGTTTATGGGTGATTGATATTTGGACTAATTTATGTTTTCCATATTGAATTAGTGGTTGCAAACACTAATTTGTGCCTCTTTGATTTGGGCTCTTCTTGAGAAAGAGAGCTTGAGTCTAGTAAAATCAGTCCAAAAAGGAATTGGGGTGTATTCAAGAGATTGATAGCCCCATTTAAAGGGTTAAACCTAGAGATAGTAATACCTAACTTGAGCCTATATTGCTTGCACAATTTTGACACCCAATTGGTCTTGAGAAAGTTAATTAGGGCAAGGTCACTCAAGCTACCAAGAGGTATAGAGTAAGTAGTTTCGTGCATTGGCTATATCACAATCCCCAAATAACAACTTTGCCTTAGGCTTTAGATCCCGTCAAATATACACCTAGGAGAAAGCCACTTCCCTAGTGCCTCTTTAACTATTTAGAAAACCTTACAAGCATTCATACTTAGTTTAATTTCGCATCTCATTAGCATAAAATTAGAAGTAAGAAACAAACAAATATGATTGGAAGTGTAATTAAGAGCACTACACACTGCTAGTTTAGATAGGAATCCAAATCCCAAACATTCTAGCTCCTTGTAGATTTGATCTCGACCTTCTCGGGTAAAAGCTGCATCGACTGCTCTTGCCACTTTGTACTGGTATAGGGTTTGACTCTATCATCGACAAAGAAAAACAATTTGCGTTAGCTTTTAAAAATTCAATTAACTTACTTTTCATCTCCAGGCTGAGGTTGGTTCCTGTGAGCACCTAATTTTTGATCATATTTAAATTTTTATCACGTTTTTAGTGTTTAAATATTTGTTAAGTTTAATCTTGATATTTTAGCCTTAATTTCACTTTTTAGTAGGTTTATTTGATAAAATTAAAAATTATACAAAGAATTATATTTTAGATAATAGTTTGTTTTCATTTGCAAAAAGAAAGGAAAATTCACAAAAAATAGGTTTCTTCTAATTTTGATGAAACTAGTAATTATATAACTTTTTCTTGGTAGTTTTTATATTTTCTAGTCTAAGAATCTTACTAGTGTAGTATTTTTTATTTTAGATTATCTTTTAAAAAAATTAAAAAAGAAGAAGAAGAAGAAGAAGAAGAAGAAGAAGAAGAAGAAAGAACCAATAAAAATTCTGCCATGTCATTTTTTATTTGTCTTTTTGCTCTTTGATTCCATCTTATCTCACATTTTAACAAACTTTCAATGTCATCAGATGACCACACGTCACTTTCACCCTCCATTTTTTTGGCACCCATAAATTTTCACATTTTTTGGCATCACTAAAAGATACATAGGATTCCTTCTCTTCCATATACAGCTGGCTCATACCTCAAATCTCTTTCCATGTTTTTCAAGAACAACCCTACACCTATATATATTGAGCATACTCCATTTTATAGGGGGGAACTCTAGAGGAAGAAAAGAAAAAAGGGTTGCGCAGCAAATTGAGAGAGAGGAGGGAGCTAAGAGTAAAAAAAATCGTTCACACCTTTCATCTTCCTAAAATATCGGTGGCCTTTTCTGAAACTCTCACTGAAGAACACCCACCTCGAAAAAAGGAACACACACAAAGTCGCTACTCTTTCTTCTGGTTTTCATCGAGCAGCAGCTACCCCCAAGAGACCTCCATTGTCACTTGCTCTTGGACAAAACAGAGCTCATACCTTCCCCACTCGTTTTTGGTTGAACTCTGTAAAACAAAAAATCTCCAGGAACAACCAGTTATTCCCTTCTTAAATTAGACATTTTCCAAACCTCATCTCTAACTCTATAGTGGAGGACCACCCCAAGAAAAGGAACAAAGAACAGCCGCTACCAAAAACTCCGTCGAAACCCGGTACCAAAACAATCCAAAAGCACACCCTTGAAGAGCCCTTATTTTCTGCCTAAAAAAAGCCATTAAAAAGGCCCTTTGTTTTGCAGAAAAATGCTGCTAGGCCCAGCTGCTAATAGTGAAAACAACAACCCCGAAAATCAGTTCCAAACCATCCCCAAACCGTCGTAAAATCACCTGAAACGTTCAGTCCGTCAAGGTCGTCGAGGTCGCCGCACGAGTGCTCTTGTCTTGTTGATGATGTTGGCTGAGGTTCGTACTGTCATGCTTGTTGTTGCTTAAAAGAATTTTGTTTCCTTTTGTTTTCTTATTGAATAGAGTTATAATAATTGCTTAGGTAGAGCATTTTGAAAATTGGATCTGTGAGACAGACCTTGTAGTTAAGCATCGCAAAACTATAAATACAATGTCGACTTTATTTACTAGTACTTTTTATATGTTAGTTTGTCATGGAGGGATAAATCACAAGTGTTCTGTCAACTCACTTTGTTTACTAGTACTTTTTATATTATTATTTACTTGGATGTATCATGGATTTGAGGTTGAATTGTGATTTTTGCTTAAACTAGATATTTCGTTGTTTTCAAAATTTGGAAAATGTATAAGTATTTCTCTGTTGTTATAAGGATCATCCTATGATGTTTAACCAAGGCTTGGTCTCTTTTTATTTGTTTATTGCCATTTTCTTGTTTTCTTATTTTCTTGTTCCAATTGTTTGATATTTGTTCCTTTATTTGATTTTGTCTTTGTGAATTAGACTATTGGGCCGTAGGAGTGGGTCATGTGACCCGATCATCAACTTTGAACATTAATAAAATAAACATGTCACAAATCACGGGTGCATTTCATGTAGCGTGGTTTGCGGTGTGCCAAAATAAAAAAGTGTACGACAATTGTAACTTGTTCAAGAAATAAATCCATAAATTCTAAAAGTGGTTAAATTAATTAAAAGCGGTTATAAAGTTAAAAATGCATAGTAGGTTTAAAACATATAGTAAATCAGATAGTAGGCCAATTATTAATAGTTAAAACGACTGTGCTCGAACCACGAAACCCGGGAATGCCTAACACCTTCTCCCGGATTAACAGAATTCCTTACTTAGAAATTCTGGTTTCGTAGACTTTTAAATAATGTCGATTTCCTCGATTTGGGATTTTAAAAAATAAAATGGTGACTTTGGACACCAAATAAATTATTCCAAGTGGCGACTCTGAAATAAATAAAATAATCCCATTTCGATTTATGTTACTTTAATTGGAAAAACTCCCTTATATACCCCCTCGGGTGGTAAAAAAAGAGGTGTGATTGCTCTGGCGACTCTGCTGGGGATAAGAACCCAAAACTTTTGGTTTAGGGTTCAAGAATTCGAGCTTAGAATAACTATTATAGTTGGCTTTTATTTATTATATGAGTTTTACATGTTTGAGCCTAATGTGCTAAATGCCGCTTTTTATCGCTTTGATATTGTTTGAACTGTATATAAATTGTTGCGAAACCCTCTTCTCTCTGAGTCTTCTAAATTATTTGGGAAGTGTGCACTTCGTGTGACTTCTTTTCTGTTAGAGTCATATCCCAATTTTAGAACGAGGTTCGGACAAGTTGCAAAGCCGGTGAAGCTTCTGTATTCCTGGTATGTTGCCCCCTCCCCCCCCTCCGGCTCGAGCTGTCCGCACGGGTAAGCCAGGTTTAGAACAGTACACCCAGGTTTTAAACCTAGAATAACATAGCCTCATGTCGGGTCCATAGTAGGAACGCTTGTTTGCATCATGTGCATTTGACTTTGGGGACTCAACACAGGGGTTGGGTCTGTCTAAGACAGGTGTATCCAAATTAAAAGATCATCCTGATGTATGTTACGTGCTACTTGCGTATCTGTTTGTTTAGGCTTGCATATTGACTGGCTTCTAGAATAGGGAACAAAAATAAAAAAAGAAAAAAAGAATCAAGAGTGAGAGGTAGGTGTTTGAATAATTATGAAACTCTCCCGAAATTCAAAGAAAAAGAGAAAAAAAATCCAATGTTTTCAAAAGTCATGTTTTCCTGTTCCGTAAAAAATGACCGAACTATGCGGGTCTGATTCTCACCGGATGTGAGATACGTAGGCAAACCTCATCGGTTCCGGCTCACCATTTTCAAAAAATTCAAAAATATTTCCTTTACTTCCTTCTTCAGAAAGTCTTTCTTTAAGACCCCAATTTTAAAAAAAAATCCAAAAATACTTTTTTTAATTTCTTTTAAAAATCCAAAAAAAAAAATCATTCTTCTTTAGAAGTTTTTTCTTTCGAAAATTGAAAAGAAAATTCAAGATTCAAAAATATTTTCTTTAGAAGTCTTTCTTTCACAATTTTAACATAAAAGTCCAAAAATCCAAAGATATTTTATTTTTTCTTTAGAGGTTTTTCTTTTGAAATTCGAAAAAAAAATTGAAATAAAAAATATTCTTTCTTCTTTATAATTCTTTCTTTCAAAAATTTAAAAAAAAGAAAAGAAAATAAAAAAAAGATTAGTTTATTCACTTTATTCCCGATCTTCCCGAACTACGCAAGATCTAATTCATGTTCCCACATGATACGTAGGCAACACATATCAGATTCGATCAACCATAAAATAAATGAAAAATAAATGAAAAAATGATGATAATAATAAGGACCGACTGAGGCCACTCTAATGTGTCTTGTGTTGAATTGTGAAGAAAGTTTGAGGTGGTTGGCTTGTGGTAAGCTGACAACAACACAAGATCCAAGGGAAAAATGACAACTGATATCGAAGCTGTTACGAGTGGTCAAGAGACTCAGGGTCAGAGGGTTCAACAAGAGTCTATTGTGGTTGAGGAAAATAGAATACTGAAATAGCAAATGACCGAAATGTGTCAAGCATGGGCCAATGGTCATGGACCGCCCTTTTCTATGCATGGTTTCTCAAAGTTCACACTCATCTCGACTACTACCATTCCAGTATCATTGTCTGATCAATCATGTCCACTTGGCTTCAATCCTTATCCAAACTGTACGACTATAGCTTGAACTTCTGTTGCATGCTCTCAAAGTTTGCCATTGACAACCAATCAGACAACCACTACTGTTATGTTCGTCTTCACCATCCCACAGCCGACGGTGGTGAAGAGGAAAACTCATGAGTCACAATTTGTTGCCCAACAAGAGCAGTACCACTCTCCTGAGTACCACTCGTACTTGTTTGATCTTCCTGCAAATATTGAGAAGCTTGCCCGAAAGATGGCACAGGAAGAAATGACCCAAAGACTGAAAAGCTTAGAACAACTGTTGAAAAACATGTATGTTCCCTGATGCTCATTTACCACTTGGTTTCAAGATCCCCAAATTTGAAAAGTATGATAGATATGGAGATCCCATAGCCCACCTGAAAAGGTATTACAATCAGCTAAGAGGTGCAGAAAGAAATGAAGAATTGCTAATAGCTTATTTTGGGGAAAACCTTACGGGAGTAGCCTCTGAATGGTTTATGGATTAAGACACCTCTCACTGGCATGTCTCGGATTGTTGATACCCAATTTTTTCTTGTATACTTTAATATGCAAAATACTTTCAAAATAGCATATGTACGCATATATAAGTATGTCCAAACATTTTATTATTTTTTCTTAATTTTTAAAGATTTTTAAATCAATTTATTGCCCTATTTTATCAAGAAAAACCCAATAATTATCCCTGAAATTATCATTTTTGGTGATTTATTTATTGAATTCCCATATTTATTCTAAAATATAACTAACATAATTGCAATATTGGCGTATTTTAAGATTTAATTGTAATTGTATTTTTAAAATTGACTCCAATATTTTTCATTTGATAATTATGTATTTTTAATCATTTTGGTACTTTTAATTTATTTCCAGAAATTATTTTACTATTTTTTATAAAATAAATAAAGGGAAAATGACTATTTAAATGTTAGCCCATTTGCATTTCAAGTTTAGCCAGATCTGAACCTCTAATAAGACTCAACCAAAGGCCCAGTTACCCTGACCCAAGTCCTAATCTACCCGACCCACGACCCTTTTAAATAACCCGCTCGGATCCCCTTTTAATCCCAACCGTTGATCACTTAGATCAACGGCTCACATTTGCCCATTCCTTTTTTTAACCTGAACTAACCCCTAAACCTAATCATTTCTCAGATATGGCTGCCCTTGAATTCCCCCTTCTCCCAATTCTCTCTCAAGCTCCTCTCAAACCCTAGCCGCCTCCCTCCGCTTCCACCCTAAAATCGCCAGAATCCATGGCTTCCAAAGCCATTAAAGGCCTATACCTGCCTCCTACGACTCCTACATGCTCGACTATTATGGTCTCAAGACCAGACCTTGAAGAAGTTTGGTCCAGACCTTGGTTTATTTCAGTGCCATGCTGTCTCCGGTCATCTTCGACCTTGCTCTGGCCAGCCATGGCTATTCAAGCCTGATCTTGACTTCTCCTGCTTAGATCAATGACTTTCCAAGCCTTTCTCACCTTCTGGGTTCTTTTGGAACCCTAACCTTCGAGGTTTCTCCCGATTCTTTTAGATCCGTTGTAGATCTGTATTTTCTCTAAGCTTTTAAACGTTTTCTCAAAGTTTCATTCAAAACTCTGCTTTCGAAACCTCTTTACCTTTTCCGATTAAGGGTTTTTTGTTAAATTATTTCAAAGCTTTTTTTGATTTTTAACATGTTCTACTGTGTTTTTTATGTTATTCTTCTACTGGAGTGTGCATGTTAAAAGTCTTAGTTCCTTTTGAGGTTTCTGACTATATTTCGTGTTAGTGTTTGTTCGATTGCTTGTTTTTCATCTCTATGACTCGATTGATGGTAAAAACCCTAAAACTTTAGGTTCATTTAGTCCGGAGACTATTTGCAATGTGATTTGCTGGTTCCTCATCTCTGAACTCGTTTGGTTTCAAAACCCTATTTTCTTTGGACCTATTCTAGTTTCTGAAGTTGTTTCATCTATTGCTCGACTGAGTTTCGAAATCTTTGTTTCAACTTCTGTTGCTTTATGTGATCATTGGAACTGGACTACAATTTTCAGGAAGGCTTTCTACTTGATCTTTTGCATGCTTCTGATACTCTTCCCTTTCTCTATTACTAATATTGGTGAAATTGACCTATGTGACTGTCATGTGATTATTCCCTTTGTCATGAGTTTAGCCTCGCATGCCTAATGTTTATGCACTCTTTTATATGCTAAATTTTCCTCTCAAAAGAACCCTTAATTGTGGACTGATTTCAAACCTCTTCGCGTAATTCTGATTGTACTCTTGTAATTGATTCTTTCCTTGTTGTATTGATTTCCCTGTCTCTTGGACCTATTTGAATACTTTCCTTTGAACTTTCGACCCCTACCTTTTCTACTCAATTTGATTAATCCCATTACCTTGATTACATTTGTATTGGATTCTTAAAGACCTTTCCTTGATTAGAGTCTGATTAACCTAGCATCTATTACCTACTGTGTACTCGAGATACTTCCTTATTGGTCATATTCAGCGCTATGTGATTTCTTTCCTTATTTAGCAATTGCATATTACCGTTTGATTTTAACTCCTTAATTAAAGGAAGTTCTTATACTGATTGATTTTAATTGGTACACATATCCATAATTATTTTCTTGCCTTATTTTTCTGCCTGTTTTCACACTATAAATACCTGGCTTTTCATTAACACACAGACACAAAAACACACTAAGTTTTCTGAACTCACACTCACACTCAAAAAACATTCTCTCTTGTTACTGGTACTGTGGCCTGTTTTCAAGTTCTGCTACCTGCTTTTACTGTATTTTGCTTCTTTGAACTGGTATGTTCTAGTTAAATTTTTAGCCTCACAATAATGTGTTTACTTAATGCTTTTACCCTCTTGTCTGTCTATTGTTGGTGTTCAGTTCAGTACTTTTTTTAGCTTGCTATAATTTCCTTTCTGCCTGTTCTGAATTTATTATGAATCCCAAACCCCCTACCCTAATATGTTTGATACTATGGTTTGCTTGAGGCATGACAGTACTGAATATTATTGTCCATGACTCAAGCTTGATCCCTGGAATCCTAACCTCTATGACTCTCTGTTGCTGTATGTTCTGGTAGGCTTGTAGGCATGCCAGCATCTCCACTGCTGTGCATGCCCAAAGCTGACCCCCCTTTGCAACTTCCCTACCCCCTGAACCCTTTTGTGTAAATTTATCAAATTGTTTGTGGCTATTTCCCTCTCCTTTATCCCCTTAGAACTCTATTTCTGCACTTGCACTCTCCCTTAAACTTTAATTTTTGCCCCTCTTGTGAGCCTTGCTTTGGGACCCATTGAGCTCCCTCTGAACTTGGACACTTGAGGGCTGGCCCTTCCACACTGCACTTGTCCCCATTCTGATGATACAATTTGGGTGTGAGCACTGCCTGGAGTCCCATTGAGGCTATTAGGGAACTCTGACACACTCAAATTGAGAAAGGCTTTGGATCGATGGTCTTTTGAGTTGGTCTATCTCATAACTCAGAGAGGAAGTCAATAATCAGGCCTCCTCTGGTTGTACTTTTTAAACTTTTTCTGATGTAATTTTGTTCATTCGAGCTTGTAATAATTTGTAATAAATACTTGGGGCTGGTTAGTGAAAAGGGTGGGTAACTATGTATGCAAAAGGGGTAGAAATTATGCCTATAGGACTGCTATATTTCTGCATATTCAAATACATGTAGAAAGTATGCCTATAGGACTGCTATATTTCTGCATATTCAAATACATATAGAAATCATGCCTATAGGCCTAGTCTAATTTTGCATATTCATACTTCATATAGAAATCATGCCTATAGGGTACTTTCAACTTTTGCATATTCAAACTACATATAGATACCATATCTATAAGGCTTTTGCATTTCGACACCACGTCTATGAGGTTTTAAAATCAGCAATGTATAGAAAGCATGCCTATAGGAGTTTCTAATTGAATCTGATCCGCTTCACTCAATGTCAGATCTAAAAATCAGTAATCATCAGTTGCAGAACTTGTAATCAATTCATTTAAATTATGCCTCTCTTTTAATAATCTAAGTCCTTAACTAGTTTAACAAGTATGCATATAGGATTGCAAACAGTTCATTTTGAGTCTCACTGTCTTACCACCTTCTGAATTCAGTAGATATCATGCCTCTAGGACCCCGTCTAAACACTTAGGCAAGCCTTAGGGTAATATCTGTAAACTGAACCTGCTTCTGTTAATCATTACAACCAGCAGGTAGGTCTGAGTCGGACTTCTTATCTGAGTTATGCAATAGACTAAAACTACCTCAACAATCTCAACTCCCTCGTCTTTAATGCTTTTGAATCAGACCTAAGCTGTATGTGTAAGACATGCTACTTTATATGTTTGTTTGAGGAGGTATAATTGAGCCTATATGCTTATGTGTTTTCCCTTTCTATATGTAATATATGTTTTTGTATGTCACCTTAGAATTTTTACCTTTGAAACTACAAATAAGCCTAATATCCCTCCTTTTAGGATTAGTAGTCCTAATTGCCTCCGGGACTGATAGGATTGGGACGGGTAATAGCATGCAATAAGTAATCGAGACCATTCCGCGCTTTAAATACCTTAACGGGGTGGGAAGGGTAGATATGGATATGATGACCATGCGATAATGTCACGTGTAGACCCTCACTGAGGAGTGATACCCGGACATTGTGTGGGGTGATCCATATTTTAATAAACCTAGGACCCCTCCCCCCTCTCTTATTTCTTTAGCATTTCAGTTCTTTCTTTTTAAAAAAATCAGCTTTTCTATTTGTTCTCCCAAACTTTGTTTATTTTCAAACCCTTCTATGAAACCCCCTCCTATTTGAGCCTTATTTGTCTATATGTTAATGGCACCTCAATTCACAATAATTGTCTGGCCGGGAACCACACTAGTGGATTCTGAGGGGTGCCTAACACCTTCCCCTTAGAATAATTTCAAGCCCTTACCCTATCTCTGGTTATTCAAATCAAACTCTTTTGGTGTTACTTATTGCATGTTGTTACTTATTGAGCCTTATTGCATGCTATTACTTAAATCAGTAGGTGGCGACTTTTCATATGCAAACCCAGTTCCCAAAAGGAACGAGTTGTCCCTCCAAATGTCATGAACCTGATTCCGCGAGGAAAAAGGGGGACACGACAGGGATGACATGGCCCAGACCTTTGTCAAAATAGTGCCAATATAACATCGACATCGCCCCAGACCGCAATTACCTTTCAAACTTGAAGAAGAAACCAACTGAAAGTTTCAGGGAATATGCCATTAAATGGAGAGAGCAAGCGGCTAGAGTTAAGCCACATATGTATGACCACGAGTTAATCACTGTCTTCCTTCAGGCTCAAGAGCCAGATTATTTCCAAAACATGATGTACGCAGTGGGCAAATCCTTCTCGAAAGCAATCAAAATGGGGGAAATGGTTGAAAAATGGCCTTAAGACGGGTAAAATTATAAGTCAAGCAGTTCTCAAAGCCGCCACTCAGGCTGTCCAAATTGAACCTGATAATTTTGGTGACACGAATGATAAGGATGAAGAAACCAAGATGACATTAGGGTCACAAAGAGGTTCTAGGAGAACATCTTGAAGGTATGAGCAGCCTCATCTAGTTTGCGATGATTCCCCTAAGCAGTACTATCCACCTCAGAACCCACAATACTCTGTTGCTCCACCTCAGTATGTTTCCCGGCCACCAAGACAACCCAGAAGGTGAGCACCAGCACCGCAAAATCTATACCAGCCTCCACAAAATTTTCAAGTGCCCTATAACCCACATCCAAGCCAGGGGTATAGAAGGGAACAAAGGTTGAAAGATAATTTTTTACCAATAGGAGAGTCATATGCAAGCTTATTTGAGAAGTTAAAGCATTATGACATGATTGCAACAATTCCTCCAAATCATGTGGACCCATGTGCACGAAGCTTTGACCCATCTAAAAGGTGTGAATACTATTCCAATGCCCAGGGGCACAATATTGAAAGTTGTCGGAATTTGAAAAGAAAATAGAAAGGATGATCCAGGAAAAACTGATTGTGATCCAAGATAGTGACACCCAGAATATCACATAGAATCCTTTACCTGCACATGATGATGCACACTTTGTGGGGATGATGCCTAGTGACATAGAATATGAGAATCCTCTCGATAACTTTCCGACTGAAATTGGAGAAGGCCATGGTAATTCTGATGAGCAAAGTTGTGGCTAAATGTCAAGCTTAGCAATTGAAAATTCATTCTCTCTTTACTAGGAAGGAATCTTGGTAGCTTGTTTTGATATTTTTTCTATTATCTGGGTTATTTCAGGGTTGTGATCCAGATTTTATTTGTTTTATTAAGTCAAACCTTTCTATCCCTCTATTATGTTTGTGTGAGTCTTATCTGTCTGGTTTTGTTGCTATTTTCATTAGCCGGGTTATTTTAGGGTTGTAACTCAGATTTCACGTTGTTTATCTTGTTGTTTACTCAATGAAATATAGTTTGTCCTTTTGTGTCATTCCATGCTTAGTTCTTTTCCCGCTAGTTTTAGTGATATGACATGCATGCGGAATCTTTGGCCAAATCTTAGAAAATTGATTTAAGCTTGAATTGGAAAACTGAGGAAAAAGCACTTTTGAGGATGAAAAAGAGTTGAAATACCTTGAAATTAAGCCCGAGTAAAATTCAACTGGAACTAAAATAGTCAGACCCGTGGAGGTTAAGAAAATTCACCTTCAAATCATTGTGAAGATCGGGCTTGAGGATGTTTAATCAATTGAAGTTTGTTGGAAAGTTTGACACTAAGGGATGGAAAGTGTCTAGTGACCACGACACACCAAGAAGACAGACATATTCGTCAATGTTGTGATCGCAAAAAGATACAATGTTTGGCATTCTCGAGGTTGGGAGGTCCTTTTTCTGCTACCCAAACACTTTATACCCTTTGTCACCCTTTTGAGCCTATGTTATTTTCTTTGATCACCCTCTTTTGGAATCAAGTTTAGAGTCAAAAAAAAAAGTCCATGTCCCAAGAGTACGAACTGGGGCAACTCTTAGAAAGTTCAGAAAAGCAAAAAATAAAAAAAAAAGTCAAAGGGCCATTTGTTTTGAAAAGAAAAAGAAAAAAAAAGCAAAGAAAAAAAAAAGAAAAAAAAACAAAAAAGGAAGATGAAAAAAAATATTAGTTAGGTCATATGTTTGAACTACGTTCGACCTGATTCCTTAAAAAAAAGGATACGTATGCAGCCTCAAGGTTCGGTTCAACCAAATAAGAATTCAAAGAAAAAGAAAGAAAAAAAATTCCAAAAATCCCAATAGCTAAAACTGGGGCAAAGATTTTATTTCACTTTGGAAAGAGTCGATTCCAAAAGTTGTAAGTCTACAACCCCCTTTACTTTGAGTCTACTTTGAGCCTTCATTATGTCTTTTTTTCCTACCCATATCCAAAAGCCTTCTAAATAAAGACCTCCTGATCAACCTTCAAGAATGCCAAGAAGATGCATGCAATGAGCAACAGTTGTCACGCGACACAGAACACTGTCAAGTTGCTTACAAAAGAAAAAAAAAGAAAAATGAGAGAGTCTTACTAGTGAAAACTCTCACGGGCACTGTAATCGACGGTAAGCAAAGATGAATAAATGAGAGAGACTTGTTGGTGAAAATTCCTCGGGGCACCACTAGTCGAAAGTGAGTCATGAAGCCGGTTCAAAGGATTGACACAAACATGCCCGACTTCAAAGGTTATAAGAATTGTAAAAAGGAAGATTGGATTAGTTTGATAGATCAGGCCATTGATTCCAAAATGCATGTCATGATCATTAAGGCTAGCTATTAAAATAAATCTTCCTTCTGTCCTTCTGACAGGGGAATTTCTTGTTAAAACTTGTTTCTTTGCATCATTGTGTCCTTCACTCTGAGTCAGTTCTTATAAAAACAAGCAAGAAAAGATTTCAAAATCTGCTACTAGATTTTCAGTTGCATAAAGTAAATTTGTCCAGCACATTCAGTTGTTACTGTCAATATACCTTGAGGATTTATGCAAAGGCTTCCCATAAAGACTCTTGTCAGCCTACTTGGCGCAAGCAAAGATAACTGGTGATTCTCTCTAATAGACAAATTACTCAAAAAGCAGGAAGTCATTCAAGATATCGGAAAAGGTCACCTAAGAAAAGATCTCCAGTTGGGATAAGGTTGATTGAGTCGAAAATACAAATGGTGATGGGTGTGAAACAATCAGGGGTGATGCACAACAAAAGTCTTTTGAAACCGGCTGAAGCTGATTAAGTAGAAGCCAAGTTGCCCAAGACTCAAGGCCACAAACCGACCACCATTTTCAAAACTGACAAATTTTTCTTTGTGTGAAACAGGAACAAAGCAGTGCAAGAAAAGTGGTTCAAAACAAAAAAAAAAAGAAAAAAACAAAAAACAAAAAAAAAAGAAAAGAAGAGAAGAGCCGACAAAGGGAAGTTTCTCAAATATTTTATTTGTCTTGCTATTATGCATAAAATCTTGCCATTGATCTTCACATTTTCTCCTCCAATGATAATAAGTCCTAGTCTGATGGATTTTCCTCCCAATAAAAATCTTAGTCTGATTAATCTTTCTCTTAAGATAACAAAAAAAGGACCTAGTCTGATGAATTTTCTCCTAGGATCGAAATCTTAGTCTGATGAATCTTTCTCCTAAGATAGAAAATCTAGTCTGATAAATATTTCCTAGGATAAAAATCTTAGTCTAATGAATCTTTCTCCTAAGATAAAAAACCTAGTCTGATGAATCTTTCTCCTAGGATAAGAAATCTTAGTCTGATGAATCTTTCTCCTAAGATACCAAAAAAAAGACCCAGTCTGATGAAATTTCTCCTAGAATCAAAATCTTAGTTCTGATGAATCTTTTTCCTAAGATAGAAAACCTAGTCTGATGAATTTTCTCCTAGGATAGAAATCTTAGTCTGATGAATCTTTCTCCTAACATAAAGACCTAGTCTGATGAATCTTTCTCCTATGATAGAAATCTTAGTCTGATGAATATTTCTCCTAAGATACCAAAAAAAAGAAGAAAAAAGACCTAGTCTGATGAACTTTCTCCTAGGATCAAAATCTTAGTCAGCTAAATTTTTCTCCTAAGATAGAAAAACTAGTCTGATGAATTTTCTCCTAGGATAGAAATGTTAGTCTGATGAATCTTTCTCCTAAGATAATAAAAAAAATCTTAGTCTGATGAATTTTCTCCTAAGATACTGAAAAAAAAGACCTAGACTGATGAACTTTCTCCTACGATCAAAATCTTAGTCTGATGAATTTTTCTCCTAAGATAAGAGCCCTAGTCTGATGAATTTTCTCCTAGGACAAGAAATCTTAGTCTGATAAATCTTTCTCCTAAGATAGAAAACCTAGTCTGATGAACTTTCTCCTAGGATAGATGTCTTAGTCTGATGAATTTTTCTCCTAAGATATAAAAACCCAGTCTGATGAATTTTCTCCTAGAAAATTAAAAAAAGAAAAGAGAATGTCTCGAAAAAAAATCATTTGTTCATGCCTTTGAAAAACAAAAAAGCGTTGGGGCAATTTGTTTAAAAGAATGATTTTCTCAAAAGAAAAAAATGAATTATGATTTTTCTAAAACAAAAAGGAAAAAAAACAAAAAAAATCCTTCTTGGTTCATTTTAGCATAGGTACATAATTCAGTAGTCTCACTTTCCAACATAGGGTCTCACTCCCTAGTGGATGTCAGCATAACCTGGTAATCTTTTCCAGCATAGGATCCCACTCCCTAGTTGATGCCAGCATAACCTGGTAATGTTTTCCCAACATACGGTCCCACTCCTTAGTTGATGGCAGCATAACCTGGTAATTTTTCCAACCTAGGGCCTCCAATCCCTAGTTGGTTTCATTTTAGATATAGGGTCTCCACTCCCTAATCTTTTTTTTCCAAGGATACACAATCCTGACTTTTATTACTTTCAATAAAGAAGTAGTTTAGAATTTTGTTACAATAACTCGCGAAATTTTTCTAGTGAAAACTGGTGCAGAAAATTTCGTTCATTTGTTTGTTTTGGTGTCTGAGCAGGTTTTACCTCGAGGCACAGGGTTCGAGATGACCAAAAGAAGGAGTCTCAATCCAGAATAAAAGGAAAAATAAGAAAAATAAAAATAAGTGAACTCAAAGTGCAGAAGCGGAGAAAACATGTGGACTACTCAAGACGTGATTGAAGTCACAAGCTTTGCATGTCCCACCTTGATCTGAGATGAAAAAGGAATCAACCAGCACCAACCAAGACTCAAGATCAAGCTTCAGAAGACTCATAGATAGGAATCTTATAACTCGTAGCCGATAGACTTAGTAAGTCTTTTTAATTTTGATTTTGATGTAATAATAGGACCGCGTACCGGAGCTTCGACGAGACCTCACTCGACTCTCCAACTCATCATTCCACCATTCTCCTTGAACTACACGCGACCTGATTCCCTTATAACCCGAAATATGTAGGTTGTCCAAAACCAGGACTCGGTTGCGTCCTTTGCCTTTGTTTATTTTCCCTTTTGCATAAATGGTATGGTCAAATTAGTCACATGGCTCACTTTATCTTTGCCTGAAAACTCTTCATGTTTCCAAGCAAAGAGGGCAGTTGTGAGCATCTAATTTTTGACCATATTTAGATTTTTATCTCCTTTTTAGTGTTTAAATATTTGTTAAGTTTAATCTTGATATTTTAGCCTTTATTTCACTTTTTAGTAGGTTTATTTGATAAAATTAAAAATTATACAAAGAATTATATTTTAGATAATAGTTTGTTTTCATTTGCAAAAAGAAAGGAAAATTCACAAAAAATAGGTTTCTTCTAATTTTGATGAAACTAGTAATTATATAACTTTTTCTTGGTAGTTTTTATATTTTCTAGTCTAAGAATATTACTAGTATAGTATTTTTGATTTTAGATTATCTTTTAAAAAAAAATTTTAAAAAAAGAAGAAGAATAAGGAACCAATGAAAAATTCTGCCATGTTATTTTTTTATTTGTCTTTTTGCTCTTTGATTCCATCTTATATCACGTTCTAACAAACTTTCAATGTCATCAGATTACCACACGTCACTTTCACCCTCCATTTTTTGGGCACCCATAAATTTCCACATTGTTTGGCATCACTAAAAGATACATAGGATTCCTTCTCTTCCATATACAGCTGGCTCATACCTCAAATCCCTTTCCTTGTTTTCCAAGAACAACCCTACACCTATATATATTGAACATACTCCACTCTATAAGGGGGAACCCTAGAGAAGAAAAGAAAAAAGGAATGCACATCAAATTGAGAGAGAGGAGGGAGCTAAGAGTAAAAAAAATCGTCCACACCTTTCATCTTCCTAAAATATTAGCGGTTTTTTCTGAAACTCTCACTGAAGAACACCCACCTCGAAAAAAGGAACACACACACAGCCGCTACTCTTTCTTATGGTTTTCTATGAACAACAGCTACCCCCAAGAGACCTCCATTGTCACTTGCTCTAGGACAAAATAGAGCTCATACCTGCCCCTCTCATTTTTGGTTGAACTCTGTAGAACAAAAAATCTCCAGGAACAAGAAACTGTTCCTTTCCTAAATTAGCCATTTTCCAAACCTCATATCAAACTCTATAGTGGCGGACCACCCCAAGAAAAGGAACAAAGAACAACCACCACCAAAAACTCCCGCGAAACCCAGCACCAAAACAATCCAAAAGCACACCCCTGAAGAGCCCCTGTTTTCTGCCTAAAAAAAGCCATTAAAATGGCCCTTTGTTTTGCACAAAAATGCTGCCAGACACATCTGCTAACACTGACAACAACAACATCGAAAATCAGTTCCAAACCAGCCCCAAACCGTCCTAAAATCACCTGAAACGTTCAGTCCGTCAAGGTCGTCGAGGTCGCTGTACGAGTGCTCTTGTCGCATTGATGATGTTGGCTGAGGTACGTACTGTCATGCTTGTTGTTGCTTAAAAGAATTTTGTTTCCTTTTGTTTTCTTATTGAATAGAGTTATAATAATTGCTTAGGTAGAGCATTTTGAAAATTGGATCTGTGAGACAGACCTTGTAGTTAAGCATCGCAAAACTATAAATACAATGTCGACTTTGTTTACTAGTACTTTTTATATGTTAGTTTGTCATGGAGGGATAAATCACAAGTGTTCTATCAACTCACTTTGTTTACTAGTACTTTTTATATTATTATTTACTTGGATGTATCATGGTTTTGAGGTTAAATTGTGATTTTTGCTTAAACTAAATGTTTCGTTGTTTTCAAGATTTGGAAAATGTATAAGTATATCTCTGTTGTTATAAGGATCATCCAATGATGTTTAACCAAGGTTTGGTCTCTTTTTATTTGTTTATTTCCATTTTCTTGTTTCCTTGTTTCCTTGTTCCAATTGTTTGATGTTTGTTCCTTTATTTGATTTTGTCTTTGTGAATTAGAGTATTGGGCCATGGGAGTGGGGAAAGGTTAGCCCATTAGAGATTAACTCACTTACATGCTTTAGATATCGGGCTTGGCCTAATAAAAATAAAAATAAAACATGGGCGTAAATTCTCATTCGGGTGTGCATTTCACGTGACCCGATCATAATAACTTTAAACATTATTAAAATAAACATGTCACGAATCACGGTTGTATTTCATGTAGCGTGGTTTGCGGTGTGTTCCAAAACAAACAAGTGTACGACAATCGTAACTTTTTCAAGAAATAAATGCATAAATCCTAAAAGCGGTTATAAAGTTAAAAATGCACAGTAGGTTTAAAACATGTAGTAAATCAGATAATAGGCCAATTATTAATAGTTAAAGTGACCGTGCTCGAACCACGGAACCCGGAAATGCCTAACACCTTCTTCCCGGTTAACAGAATTCCTTACTTAGAATTTCTGGTTTCGCGGACTTTTAAATAAAGTCTATTTCCTCAATTTGGGATTTTAAAAAATAAAATGGTGATTTGGGACACCAAATAAATTATTCCAAGTGGCGACTCTGAAAATAAATAAAATAATTCCATTTCGATTTATGTCACTTTAATTGGAAAAACTCCCTTAAATACCCCATCGGGTGGTAAAAAAGGAGGTGTGACAGTTCCAATGTAGACTTTTCTGTCCTGCCAATGTACCAAAAATACCACAGCTTCTAGTTCTCGATTGTTGTTTTGATGTTTTCATTTTCTTCTGGTTCTTGAATAGTATCAGGCCTCGAGTCTACATCTGTTTGCCCGTCTACAGTTGAGGCTTGTGTTGCTACATCCTCAACTGAATTCTATAATTGCTATTTTTCATCATTTTTCGTGCTTGAATCTGCCACTGAGTTAATGTTTCGAGAAGCCTATTGATCACCACAGATTTGTCGTATTCCACATTGTGAAGAAAACTTGATAACTTGATGTAGGGTAGACGGAACAACATCCATTTCGTGAATCCATGGTCTGCCGAGAATCATGTTGTACGCCATGTCCATTTCTATCACTTGAAATTTGGTGTCTTTGACTACTCCTTCTACGAATGTGGTGAGTATTATCTACCCTTTTGTTACAATGCTTGAGTTGTCAAAACAAGACAAGGTTCGTGCTTTGGGTACCAATTTATCACTGGCTTGCATCTCATTTACCACTTTTAACAAAATGATATTTACAGAACTTCCTGGATCAATCAAAACTCATTTTACGTTAGTATCATCTACAAGTAAAGATATTATCAATGCATCATTTATGTGGCATCAGCACGCCATCTGCAACTACATACGAACTCGCTTCCTGTGGTTGATCGTGATTTTTGACACCTTCTTTGTTGTCGTATACGTTACGCCATTGATCTCTTCCCCTCCACTTATAACATTAACCGTTCTCTTTGGTGATGGAAGTTTTGGCGGTTCCTGTCTATTCTATATATATGCTTGCTTTCCCTTTTCACTAAACAATTCAGTTAAGTAACCTTGTTTTAATAAATGCTCTACTTCACCTTGTAGCAATCTGCAATCCACCATTTTGTGATCGTGATCGTTGTGAAACTCGCACCAAAATTCGGGATTCCTCCTGTTTGTGTTCGATCTTATTTCTTTTGGCTACCGTACCTTATCTCTCGTGCTTCTTCGAACAGTCACCAACTCGGATATGCTTACATTAAAACTGTAGCCACTAATATTTGCTTTTGAACCTCTATCGTTGTCTCGCATATTTCGCTCCTTTTTGAACCTCGACGACAAACCCGATTCTCCGTCCCTTGACCTAGGGTCATGTCTTGGATTATCTTGTTTTGAAAGTGAATCCCTTCCTACTAGTCTCATATAAGGTTCGTACCTATTTTTACCGGACCTTTTTTCAGTTTCTGCCTGCCTTGAACTTACTCTTTCATCTTTCCGAGACTGAGTGATAGTATCTTCTATTATCCATATCTTTGTGTTGTATCTATTGTAAATATCATTCCAAGTTGTTGTTGGAAATTCTCGTAAGCTTTCTTTGAGTCTCCTTGTGTCTTCTGAGCTTTTCTCATTTAGGTTACTAGCAAATGTCATAGCCACCCAGTTATCGAGTACACGTGGCAACATCATCCTTTAATGCTGGAATCTGTCTACGAATTCCCTGAGCAGCTCCGTATCTCCTTGTGTTATTTTGAAAATGTCTTCCATCCTTTTTTCAACTTTTTGAGCTCCCGAATATGCTTTGATAAATGAATCTGCAAGCTCAACAAAAGAATCAATAGAATTTTCAGGTAAAAGAGAATACCATGTCAGTTCTCCCTTCGTGAGTGTTTCTCCAAATATTTTGACCAATATTGATTCAATTTCTTGCTTGGTCAAGTCGTTGACCTTTACGCCAGTAGTAAATGTCGTTACATGATCCCGTGGATCAGTTGTTCCATCGTACTTCGGGATATCGGGCATCTTGATTTTTTTGGAATTGGCAAAGGAGCGGCCCTTGGCTTCCAAGGTTGTTGAGAGTATTTCTCCATATCTATTCCCTTGATTATAGGTGGTACACCGGGTATCTGCTCTATGCCATCACTATGTTCCTTGAGTTGTTTCTGCA
Source organism: Nicotiana sylvestris (assembly GCF_000393655.2). Lineage (NCBI taxonomy): Eukaryota > Viridiplantae > Streptophyta > Magnoliopsida > Solanales > Solanaceae > Nicotiana > Nicotiana sylvestris. Next base: position 17,700,210 of record NC_091058.1, read on the forward strand.
AAGTTAGTACTAAACTTTGTAAATCAAAATTAACTAGGTTACCTGACCCTCTATCATGAGATTCACTGGCAGTTCCTCCACTACCTGAATTAGCGAGTCCGGAGCGAAGATTTTCTATGGTTGATGTATTATTTGGAGGTGGAGTTGGTGGTATAGTCGGCAACCTGCTGACAAAAGCTTGAAGAGCATTGTTGACTTGTTGGGAGATTAATTGCTTCAATGTTGCATCAATAGCTTGATCGTTCTCATGCTGGTCATTGATATTTGATTCAGATCTGTCAGGAGTCCCTTCTTGTGATTGTCGAAGAGAGTTTCGTGGGGAGGGGATTGGAGTTCTATCTCCTTGTTGATTTAGCTGATTCAACTGATATTGTAGAGTTCCGTCTCATTGCTGATTTTGTTGGTTTTGTAAGTTTTATTGGATGTTGTCGTTGACATTCGACATGATTTTTATTAACAAAAAAAACAGATTTGTAGTGAGAAGATTATCAGTTTTCCAGCAACGGAACCAATTTGTTTAACCATAAAATTGGAATTTCGGTCAAAGCTTATTTTAAGAAGTACTCGGGCTACTGATAATCAAATAAAAGAATATATTTGCAATGGAAAAGGAAAAAATTAGAATGTGTAATAGCAAAGTAATTGATATAAAGCAAAGTAAACAAGTAAATTTCAATAGTAATCAGAATGTGTCCATACATATGTCATTTCTCTTCCTTTTATAGTTATTTCTAAGTACAATGTCTCTTCCCTCTCATAATCGAGTCATTATGAGCATTTAATGACATTAATAAAACATTATAATTGGCAATTGTAACTGTTTCTTGAAGATTCTGTAACGTTTCCAATCATTCATGCTCATTAATTGAAGATTTAGCGAATCTGTACTTTTTGCTGTCTTGGTTCATTCCACCGGTGTCTCTTCAAATTATGAAGAGACCCGAGCACCATTCCTTCTTGTTATCTAGACACTTTGCTCGTACATATTAAGACTCGCATCTCTTTAAGTACTCTTTGCCAGCTGTCACTCTTCTAATAAGCCACGTGTCTTGACATGTCAGCCACATAATTAATTCCAAGTGTAATATTGATTTTCCTCAATACATTGCCTAGTTCCACATTAGGCGCCATCACGACATGGTAGATTTGGGTCGTGACAAGTTAGTATCAGATCCTAGGTTACATAGGTCTGACGGGTCATGAGCGGGTTTAGTAGAATCTTGCGGATCGGTACAAAGACATATGTACTTATCTTCGAGAGGCTGCAGAATCTTTAGGAAAACTTCACATTCTTGAATTCTTGTTGTGTGAATCTGTTGATTCTGGTAACTAAACTTCTGTTATTCTATTGTTTCACAGATGGTGAGGACACGTGCTATCGGTCAGGATGAACGACCACCAATACCACCAGTAGCCCGCACAGCTGCTAGGGCCGTACCTGCAGATCCACCAACCGCCCCAGTTCATGATCAGGTCATAGTTGTGGATGCTCCAGCGGGACCAGCTCAAGCACAAGCTGAGCCTATTGTTATTCCAGGTCTTCAGGAGACCTTAGCTCAGATCTTGACCGTGTGCACAAGTCTTGCTTAAACGGTCGCTGTTTCTACTACAGCAGCTACTTCCCAAGTCGAGGGAGGCACTCAGTCTCCCGCCGCCCGTACACCCGAGCAGGTTGTTCAGGGATTATAGACAATAGAGGCACCACCAGCCTAGTCGGCTGCACCTGCTCAGGATTTTATGGTAAACCAGTCATGCCTGATGACGAGCAGTATAGATTAGAGAGGTTTGGTAGACTTCAGCCTCCGACTTTCAGTGGTACAAAGGGCGAGGATGCCCAGCGTTTCTTGGTCAAGTGTTAGAGGATTCTTCGTACAATAGGTATTCTGGAGACCAGTAGGGTCTCATTCACTACCTTTCAGTTCTTTGGAGCTGCCTTTACTTGGTGGGAGGCTTATGAGAGGCGTAGGCCTATTGGTGCAGCACCCCTCACCTGGTAGCAGTTCTCTGTTCTCTTTCTGGAGAAGTATGTGCCATAGTACTGTAGAGAGAAGTTGCGTACGCAGTTCGAGCAGTTGAGTCATGATGATATGACTGTCATGAAGTATGATATAAGGTTCTTTGAGTTATCCCGTCAAACTATCTGGTTGGTTCCCACAGACAAAGAGAGGATCAGAAGGTTTATTGATAGCCTCTCATATCAGCTACGTATTCTTATGACTAGAGAGAGGGTGTCTGGTGCTTCTTTTGAGGAGGTTTGACATTTATCGAGACATAGAGTCGATTTGCCATCAAGAGCGAGTAGAGAGGGAGGACAAGAGGCCTCGTAGATCCGGTAATTTTGGGGGTGCTCCTCATGGGGGTCAAATTCAGCACGGCAAAGGCCGTCTATTCAGACATGCTCAGTCAACTCGCCAGTTCACTGTGGGGCATCATCGGGCTATGTTACTCACAGTTCTCATCAGGTCCATTCATCACTTAGTGCCCTCCCAGCCCATAGTTCATCCCGTACTCCATCAGTTCAGGGCTCCTCCAAGACAGGTTCTTCTACCAGTCATCCCGGTGCTAGGGGTTTCCTTCAGTCCCCGTCACCAAGGGATTGTTATGAGTGTGGAGAGTTGGGGCATATGTGGAGGCAGTGTCCTCATCGTAATGGGGGTCTACCTCAGCAGAGGAGTCAGTCATTGACTTCAGCACCAGTTACTTCACCATCCGCCCAGTCAGCTAAGGGGTGGAGGACAATCAGCAAAGGGTCGCCCTAGAGGGGGAGGTTGATTAGGTGGTGGTCGGGCCCGTTTCTATGCACTCCCAGCCAAACAAAATGTTATTGCTTCATATGCTGTGATCACAGGTATTGTCTCAGTTTGCCATAGGGATGCCTCTGTATTATTTGATCCTAGTTCCACTTTTTTATATGTGTCATCATATTTTGCTCATTATTTGGATACGCCCCGTGATTCTCTTGTTTCATCAGTTAGTGTATCTACTCCAGTGGGAGATACTATTATTGTGAACCACGTATATCGGTCTTCTGTGGTGACTATTGGGGGTTTGGATACCCGAGTGGACCTTTCGTTGCTTCGTATGGTGGATTTTGATATCATATTGGGTATGGATTGGTTGTCTCCATGTCATGCTATTCTGGACCGTCACGCTAAGATAGTGACGTTAGTTATGCCGAGGGTGCCACGGATTAAGTGGCGAGGTTCGACGGATTATGCTCCCTGTAGAGTGATTTCATTTATGAAGTCCCAATGGATGGTTGGGAAGGGTTGTCTTTCTTATTTGGCCTTTGTAAGGGATGTCAGTATAGAGACTCCTACCATTGATTCGGTTCCGGTGGTGAGAGATTTTTCAGATGTGTTTCTTACAGACTTGCTGGGCCTGCCACCGGGCAGGGATATTGATTTGGTGTCGGGCACTCAACCTATTTCTATTCCACTGTATGGTATGACACTAACGGAGTTAAAGGAGTTGAAAGAGCAGCTTCAAGAACTCTTTGATAAGGGGTTTATTTGGCCTAGTGTGTCACCTTAGGGCGTGCATGTTCTATTTGTGAAGAATAAGGATGACACTATGAGAATGTGCATTGATTATAAGCAGTTGAACAAAGTCACAATCAAGAACGAGTATCTTTTGCATCGTATCGATGATTTATTTGACCACCTTCAAGGAGCGAGAGTGTTCTCCAAGATTGATCTCGGGTCAGGGTATCACCAGTTGAAGATCAGGGACTCGGACATTCTTAAGACAGCTTTCAGGACCCGATATAGCCATTATGAGTTCCTTGTAATATCTTTTGGGCTAACTAATACCCCAACAGCGCTCATACATTTGATGAACAACGTATTTTGGCATTATCTCAACTTGTTTGTTATTGTATTCATTGATGATATTCTGGTGTACTCGCGTAGTTAGGAGGAGCACGATGAGCATTTGAGAATTGTATTGTAGCGGTTGAGGGAGGAGAAACTTTATACAAAGTTCTCCAAGTGTGAGTTTTGGCTCAATTCAGTGGCATTCTTGGGGCACAGAGTGTCCACTGAGGGGATTCAGGTTGATTCGAAGAAGATAGAGGCGGTTCAGAGTTGGTCCAGATCATCCTCAGCCATAGAGATTCGTAGCTTTCTTGGTTTGGCAGGTTATTACCGCCGGTTCGTTCAAGGATTTTCATTTATTGCATCACCCTTGACCAAATTGACCCAAAAGGGTGCTCCTTTCAAGTGGTTGGATGAGTGTAAAACAAGCTTCCAAAAGCTCAAGACCACCTTGACCACAGCTCCAGTGTTAATTTTGCCATCAGCTTCAGGTTCTTATACGGTATATTGTGATGCTTCTCGGGTCGGCATTGGGTGTGTGTTAATGCAGGAGGGTAGAGTGATTGCTTATGCTTCTCGTCAGTTGAAGCCTCATAAGAAGAACTACCCTATTCACGATTTGGAGTTGGTTGCCATTGTTCATGCATTGAAAATTTGGAAGTATTATCTCTATGGTGTGTCTTGTGAGGTGTTTATTGATCATCGTAGCCTCCAGCACTTGTTCAAACAAAAGAATCTCAATTTGAGGCAGTGAAGATGGTTAGAGCTGCTAAAGGACAATGATATTACTATCTTGTACCATCCAAGAAAGGCTAATATGGTGGCCGATGCCTTGAGTAGGAAGGCGGTGAGTGTGGGCAGTTTGACATATATTCCTGTTAGGGAGAGACCTCTTGTGGTTGAGGTTCAGGCTTTGGCCAATCGGTTTGTGTGGTTTATCGCTCTTCCTTGTTTGATCATATCAGAGAGCGCCAGTATAATGATCCTCATTTTCTTGTCCTCAAGGACAGAGTTCAGCATGGCGATGCCAAATATGTGACTATTGGTGACGATGGGGTATTGAAGATGCAAGACCAGATATGTGTGCCCAATGTAGATGGACTTTGGGAGTTGATTCTATAGGAGGTTCATAGCTCGCGGTATTTCATCCATCCGGGTGCCACGAAGATGTATCAGGATTTGAGATAACACTATTGATGGAGAAGAATGAAGAAAGATATAGTGGGGTTTGTGGCTCGGTGCCTCAATTGTCAGCAGGTGAAATATGAGCATTAGAGACCGGGTGGCTTGCTTCAGTAGATAGATATTCTATAGTGAAAGTTGGAGCGGATCACCATGGATTTCATAGTTGGACTCAGACAGACTTTGAGGAAGTTCGATGCTATTTGGGTGATTGTGGATTGGCTGACCAAGTTCGCGTACTTCATTCCTGTGTGTACTACCTATTCTTCAGAGCGGTTAGCTGAGATTTATATTTGAGAGATTGTTCGCCTGCATGGTGTCCCGATTTCCATCATTTCAGATAGAGGTACTCAGTTTACATTGCAGTTTTGGAGGGTAGTGCAAAGAGAGTTGGGTACTCAGGTTGAGTTGAGCATGCTTTTCACCCTCAGACGGACGGGCAGTCCGAGCGCGCTATTCAGATATTGGAGGACATGTTGCGTGTTTGCGTCATTGATTTTGGGGGTTCATGGGACTAGTTTCTACCGCTCACGAATTTTGCATATAACAACAGTTATCAGTCGAGTAGTCAGATGACTCCATATGAGCCTTTATGTGGGAGACGGTGTAGATCTCCAATAGGCTGGTTTGGGCCAGGCGAGGCTAGGCTTTTGGGTACAGACTTGGTACAGGACGCTTTGGACAAGGTGAAAGTGATTCAGGAGCGGCTTCGTATAGCTCAGTCGAGACAAAAGAGTAATGTTGACAGAAAGGTTCATGATGTGTCTTATATGGTTGGGGAGAAGGTTATACTGAAGGTTTCACCCATGAAGGTGTTATGACATTTGGGAAGAAGAGCAAATTGAGCCCTCAGTTCATTAGGCTTTTTGAGGTGCTTCGGAGGATTGGGGAGGTGCTTCGGAGGATCGGGTTCGAAGTGGTTTCGGTGTGGAATGAGGCACTTAGTCTCCTATTTTGAAGTTTAAGTTGGAAAAGTTAATCGGGTGTTGACATATGTGTAAACGATCTTAGATGTGATTTCTGATGGTTTGGTTAGCTCCGTTAGGTGATTTTGGATTTGGGAGCGCGTCTGGAATGTAATTTGGAGGTCTGTAGTAGAATTAGGCTTGAAATGGCGATATTGGAAATTTGGCATTTTTTTGGTTGGCAATGAAAATTTTGATATCGGGGTCGAAATGGAATTTCAGAAGTTGGAGTAAGTTTGTAGTGTCATTTGTGACGTGTGTGCAAAATTTCAGGTCATTCAAACGAGGTTTGGTAGGTTTCGGCATCGTTTGCGGAATTAGGAAGTTTAGGAGTTCTTAGGCTTGAATCCGAGGGAGATTCGGTGTTTTGATGTTGTTTTAAGTGTTCCGAAGGTTCGACTAAGTTTGAATATTGATATGTGACTTGTTAGTATGTTTGACCCGGGTTAATTTCGGGTAGTTGACGGATCAAGGATGGAATTTGAGTAATGCTAAAGATTTCTTTCAGTTATCATAACTGAACCTGTGGAGTGGGGACCGCAAGTGCGGGCCTGCAGAAGTGAAGAACGGGCCGCAGATGCGGCCAAGGCTGAGAAGGGCGGGAACCGCATATGCGATTAGTGGAGCACACCTGCGAGACCGCAGGTGCGAGTATTGGACCGCAGAAGCGGTTTTGGGCGGATAAGTGATTTCCACAGGTGTGGTGCTTGGACCGCAAGTGCGGTAGCACAGATGTGCAAAAAGGGGTTGCAGGTGCGAGATGCCCCGGCAGAAGGTATATAAGGAACACTTCGAGAAATTTGAGTTATCTTCCACCATTTTTATTCGGACTTGGAGCTTTTTGGAGAGTTTTGAAGAGGGAATCAAGGGGGTTTTCATTGATGTAAGTTTCTTGAGCTCAATACTCGTGATTATGGTGATTTTTAGTTGTTTAAGCATGCAATTAGTAGAAATTAAGGATGAAATTGAGGGGTTAGGGCTTGTAAATTGGAGAGTTTGATTTGAGGATTTGAGGGACCATTTGATGTCAGATTTTGATGAATTTGGCATGTATAGACTCGTGAGTGAAAGGAGTTTCTAGTTTTGTAATTTTTGTCAGATTCCGAGATGTGGGCCCGGGGGCCGGGTTTGGGTGAATTTCAGGGTTTTGGTATAAATTGATAGTTTTTTGTAAGGAATTGGTTCCTTGGCCTATATTGATTGCATTGTATTGCTTTTGGTTAGATTCGGGACGTTTGGAGGCCGATTCAAGAGGCAAGGGCATCGCGGAGTATGGATTTAACCGGTTCAAGGTAAGTAATGATTGTAAATTTAGTCTTGAGGGTATGAAACACCGAATTTCACATTGTTTTACTACTTTGAGGTGACGCACATGCTAGGTGACGGGCGTATGGGCATGCACCATTGGGGATTGTGAATTGGTCCATCTCGTAGTAGCTATAAAGTTGCGTATTTGATTGAAATTATATGACACTTATGTGTTTTAGAAAGAATTCCTATAAATTGGGCTGAATGCCATATTTGGGCCTTGTGCCAGAGCTGTTCGGACCCTTAGGGGCCTTTTCTTATTATCCTCTCACTGTTTTGATTGAAAATCTATACTCAGTCATGCTAAGTTTATTGATTTCATAACTCAGTCTTTATTAACCCGTTTTGATACAAATAAAATGTTATTTTGGGCCGAGCACCCTATTTTTATTGATAGCATGAGTGGCTTGAGAGGTTTATGATTGAGTGAGGCTGAGGGCCTGTTTTTGTGAGGATATTATGGGGTCAGGCTGCGTGCCACGGCATGTTGTTACTTATTCATGATTATGTGAGGTCGAGGGCCTGATTGATTTATGCCACGAGGCGGCTTGTTGTAGCGCTTGGGCTGTAGGACCTCTCCGGAGTTTGCACACCCCCAGTGAGCACGGGTACCCTGAGTGATTTATATGATGTTTTGCCCGAGGGGCTGTTCTTCATTCATGTTTTGCCCGAGGGTCTGTTTACGAACGATTGTAAGGTATGCCCGATGGAATGTATATGAGTGATTATGAGGTTTGCCCGAAGGGCTGCTTATGATTCATGTTTGCCCGAGGAGCTGTTCATGAGTGATGTTTTACCCAAGGGGTTGTTTATGTTTTCATCTATTTTACTCACCGTTTCATCACTTTGTTTAAAAACTACTGAAAGATGTTTTAAACAATTTTACTGAAACTGGATTCAGATAAGCTGAGTTGATTCAAAATACTGATTTTAAAAGCCTGCTGTATTCTACTGAGATTTCATGATATGAAATGTATATGTTTTATTGCTCGTCACTACGACTCACTCTTTATTTTCTTTTATTACTTACTGAGTTGGCATACTCACATTACTCCTTGCACCTTGTGTTTAGATCCAGGGGTTGCTAGACATGCTAGCAACTTTTGATTTCATCCGTTGCAGATCTGTGGAGTTAGCAAGGTAGCTGCATGGCGATCGTAACCCTGCTCTTCTCCTTCCTATCTTCCTATAGATGTTATTATTTTTTTTCCAGACTGTATATGTCTTAGTACTATCGGACAGTCCTTGGTAGATGCTCAAGACTAGTGACACCCCGATGTCGGGCTTTTCTTTCCGCACTTTGTTATTCAGATTTATCTTATGAAGTTTTATTAATTAAGTAGCTTGAAGAAGTCTTTATTTTGAAATATCAGGTTGTTTTGGTAAAAGAATCGGCTTGTCTATTTCCACGTTAGGCACCATCACGATATGGTAGATTTGGATCGTGACAAGTTGGTATCAGAGCCTAGATTATATAGGTATCACGGGACATGAGCGGGTTTTGTAGAGTCTTGCGGATCGGTACGAAGAAGTCTATACTTATCTTCAAGAGGCTACAAAACCTTTAAGAAAACTTCACATTCTTGAATTCTTGTCGTGTGAATATGTTGATTCTGGTAACTAAACTTCTGTTATTCTCTCACAGATGGTGAGGACATGTGCTACTGGTCAGGACAGACGGCCACCAGTACCACTAGTTGGGGCTATGAGCGGCCGAGGTCGCGGTCGAGGCCGTGGTAGAGGCAGGGGTGTAGCTTGCACAGCAGCTAGGGCAGTACCTGCAGATCCACCAGCTGCCCCAATTCATGATCAGGTCCCAGTTATGGATGCTCCAGCAAGACCAGCTCAGGCACCAGTTGTGCCTATTGTTATTCCAGGTCTTCAAGAGACCTTAGCTCAGATCTTGACTGTGTGCACTAGTCTTGGTGGTCGCTGTTTTAATGAAGAACCAGAAGATTCTTCAATTTAAAGAATTCTCTTATGGTGCATGTTCTTTAGGCAAATAATTATTAGACCATCAACTATTAAAGTTAGGATGGAATCCCCTGCATTTTTGGAACGTATACAAGGTGATATATGTGAGCCCTTTCACCCTTCATATGGACCATTCAGATATTATATGATTTTGGTAGATGCATCTATAAGATAGTCACATGTGTGCTTACTATTAACTCGCAATATGGAATTCACGAGATTGTTGGCTTAAATAATAAAGCTAAGAGCACAATTTCCAGATTATGCAATAAGACAATTCATCTTGATAATGCTGGTGAGTTTATATCCCAAGCCTTTAATGATTATTGTATTCAACTAGGATAACAATTGAGCATCCAGTTGCTCATATTCATACACAAAATGGTCTAGCGGAATCATTGATCAAACGCCTCTAATTAATTGCTAGACTAATGCTTATGAGAGCAAAACTTCTCATTTCAGTATGGGGGCATGTTATTCTGCATGCAACAGCACTTGTGCGGATAAGGCCCACAAGTTATCATAAAGTCTTCCCATTGCAATTGGCTTTTGGTCAGGAACCAAATATTTCCTCTCTTAGAATGTTTGGTTGTGCGATATATGTTTCAATTTCTCCACCACAATGCACAAAGATGGGTCCCCAAAGAAGGTTGGGGATATACGTTGGAAATGTTTCTCCTTCTATTATAAAATATCTGGAGCCTATGACTGGAGATTTATTTACGGCAAGATTTGCTGATTGTCATTTTGATGAATTCAGTATACCCAACATTAGGGGGAGAAAATAAGTAGCTAAAAAAGGAGATAGATTGGAATGCATTATCACTGTCCTATTTAGATCCTCGGACAAATCAATGTGAAAGAGGTTCAAAAAATTATTCATTTACAAAATATTGCAAATCAATTGCCTGATGCATTCACTGACCTACGGAGGGTGACTAAGTTACATATTCCAACTGCTAATGCTCCAATTACAGTTGATATCCTGGCAGGACAATCAATTAAAACAAATGAGTCTAACCACGTCTGAAATGTGATAGACCAATCAGTTCTAAAGATAAAAATCCTCGAAGAAGAAAAGGAGCAAATGATCAAAGTGGTCATAACACGGAGGTAGTGACTCAAGAAGATCCCCAAGACATAACAAATCATAAGACCTTAGGGGAGGTCCATGTAGCTGAAAATAATGAGAATGAAGAGATATCAATAAGTTATGTCTCAACGGAAAAAAGATGGAACCAAAATAATATTGTTATCGATAATACTCTTGCTTATAATGTTATTGTTGAAATAATGCAACAAGAAGAGGATCTTGAACCAAAATCAGTCAATGAATGAAGACAGAGAAATGATTGGCCAAAATGAAAAGACGCTATCCATGCAGAGTTAACTTCACTTGGAAAACGTGAAGTCTTCGGACCTATAGTTCGAACACCTGAAGGTATAAAGTCAGTAGGGTACAAATGAAATTTTGTGAGAAAACAAATTAATAAAAATAAAGTCATTAGACATAAAGCACGACATTTAGTACACGAATTTTCTCAAAGACCTGACATTGATTATATATAGACATAATCTCCTGTGGTGGATGCTATCATGTTCAGGTATCATATAAATCTGGCAGTGCATGAAAAACTTGATATGCATCTAATGGATGTAGTCACAGCCTATTTGTATGGCTCATTAGAAAATAAAATTTTTATGAAAATCCTTGAAGGATTTAAAGTGCCCGAAGCATATAAAAGTTTTTAGAAAGTTTTTCAATAAAGCTTCAGAAATTCTTATATGGATTGAAACAATCAGGGCACATGTGGTATAATCTCCTTAGTGAGTACCTGTTGAAAGAAGGGTACAAAAATGATTCAATTTGGCCATGTGTCTTTATAAAAAGGTTTGAATCTGAATATATTATAATCGATGTGTATGTTGATGATTTTAATATCATTGGAACTCCTGGGGAGCTTCCAAAAGTAGTAGACTGTTTGAAGAAAAAAATTGAAATGAAAGATCTTGGAAAGACGAGATTTTATCTTGATCTACAAATTGAGTATATGAAAGATGAAATTTTTGTCCATCAATCAACATACACCAAAAAGATGGTATAGCGATTATATATGGATAAAGCATATCCATTGAATAGCCCAATGATTGTAAGATCACTTGATATAAATAAAGATCCATTCCGACCTCATGAAAATGATGAAGAGCTTTTTGGTGCCGAAATACCATATCTTAGTGCAATTGGGGCGTTAATGTATCTTGCCAACAATTCTCGACCAGATATAGCTTTCTCAGTAAGCTTGTTAGCAAGATTTAGTTATTCACCAACACAAAGACACTGGAATGACATTAAGCATATATTCAGATACTTGCGAGACCATTGATATGGGTTTATTTTATTCAAATGAATGCAAGTCAGCATTAGTTGGTTATGCAGATGCGGGATATTTATCTGATCCACATAAAGCTCGATCTCAGACAGGCTACTTACTTACATATGGAGGTACAACCATTTTATGGCGTTCAACGAAACAGACTATGGTTGCTACTTCTTCAAATCATGCAAATATAATAGCCATTCATGAAACAAGTCGAGAATGCATTTAGTTGAGATCAATAACTCAACACATTCAAGCAACATGCTTTCTTTAAAAGGAAATATTCTAACAACATTGTATGAATACAATTCTGCATGTATAGCTCAACTGAAAGGTGGATATATTAAAAGAGACAAAACAAAACATATTTCACCAAAATTCTTCTTCACTCATGATCTTCAAAAGAATGGTGAAATAGATGTTCAATAAGTTCGTTCAAGTAATAATTTGGCGGATCTGTTTACTAAGGCATTGCCAACCTCAACATTTGAGAAGTTAATATACAAGATTGGCATGCGGCGTATCCAAGCCCTTAAGTGATATTGTAATCAGGGGGAGTAAAAATACACAATGTACTCTTTTTTCCTTAACTAAGGTTTTGTCCCATTGGGTTTTCCTGGTAAGGTTTTTAATGAGGCAGCAAGTAATACGTATTACAAATAATTATGTATTTCCCACGTTTTTTTTCCTATTAAGCTCTTAATGATGCATTTTTTTTATATGGCCATCCAAGGGGGGGTGTTGTAAATAATAATATGTAGATGAAGTCCATGTATGAATAGTTTGTGGATGGATTTTCACTTTATGTCCATCCCTTACACTATTTTACTATAGTAATCTTTACTTTTTATGCCTATAAAAGGCTATGTAAATGGCACTGTAAAGACACACCAAAAAGAAGTGAAATACTCTTTCTTTCTATCTCTGTTTCTTATTTACATTTTACTAAATTACTTCTATTTTATAACACAATATGTTTCTAACTTCCCTCCAATGCACAAAAAAGGCAGAATGAAACTTAAACCATACGTCATTATTAAAGGTTAAACACATTCCGCCATAACAACTATTCCTATGTCATTGGAATTCTTTTTGTTAGATATCTTTATTGTCAATTTTGGATGAAGTTCACAATCAGTCATTCTTAGAGCTGTTACGTGGGGATTAATTAGTATTTATTTTCTACTGAAAATTTTGAACTAAATATCTTAATTTTAGGACAGTTCAGGATATTTGTGTTCCATTGCTGTCATTTCTATGTCAAATTTTGCATCATTCTTAACACCCAGCTGGGCTTTCTGCACCAAATCACATTGGAATGATCAGTGACTGTGGATCTATTGAGAAAGCTTTGAATAGATTGTCACAAAACCCATTTATCTGCTCCAACTTTGTATTGGGCCAGATCGAAGATAGTTTCAGTCCAGCACTTCTCATTTGCTCACTGTTTATGGGCTCGTTGTTCGCGTACAACTAAAGATGTATCCAAAAGAAAGGGGTTATTCTCTATGAATATGAAAGCTCCTTTTAGGGTGCAAACAACATTTCTCCCTTCCAAAACATTCATGTCAAAGATAACCTCTTTTTACGGATTCCAAGATGACATGTAAAACTTTGGATATTTGGTCCAAACATAAATAAAAAGCTAAATTTTTATGTTTGTGCCGGACTAACAATTCCTCTATTCCTTAATCACTTGTACACAAGCAACAAACAAAACTAGCATCCACATTTGATGGGCATAAACTACTTAAACATGAATGTATCTTTTTGTTGAAATGGTGATGTATTGCCACAGTACTATGCTAAGAAGTAGAATCTCTTATTTGATTAATGAGAAAATGTGATATTTAATGTGGTGGATCCAACTTCCAAGTTGACAGATTTGTGTTGACAACCAAGCTGGAAAGAAAGGCTTAGTATAGGTGCTCGACCAAAGATTCAGAAAACAAATAGGAACAAATTCTTACACCTCTAGGTACAACAATTTCATGTGCTTTTGCTTAATCTTCTTCTTTCTTTTAATTAAAAATCAAATCATTTGCTCCCTTTGATGAGAAATCTAACACAAAAATCCATGACCAATCCTTTGGAGTTTTCTCAGTAAATGTCGAGAATTTCAATAATGGATCTATTGCAGAGGGGACAATACCCTCGATTTAACCAAAGCTCTCTTGAACACACCCTACAATATGTATGTCCACATGGTATGAACGCTGCCCCTTTTTTCCTTCCCATGCACACGCAGCACATTGTATCATTTCCTACTCCTTCTTTGACCTCTCCTTTTGCATCGCAGCCGTCCGTTTCCTCTAATAATCTCATCAACGACATCCTAAATGGTGTTTCTTGTCCAGTTCCCGGCCCATTGTTATTGGGTCTCAACGGGCTTGTATTTGGTCCTGGGCCTGATATTTGATTTGGGCTTGAATCTTGGGCCGATCTCAAGTTACGCTCCGCCGCTAACGCCGCCGCCAAGTTCATCCCTGAACCTGCCGGAATATGAGCCAAACATACCAAAGCTGACTCTATTTCCGGCGGCGCTTGGCCTCCCACTCCCGCCGCCTCCGACGGTGCTTGTAGTGGTTCTTCGCTGTCGTCATCATCATCAACCACACTTAACGAAGCTGGTCTGAGGCACAAGGTGGACCCACAACATGCAATGGGTCCGGAGAATCCTAACCGTTCAGTTAGACTCTTTCGTCGTCTCACGACACGATCGCTGCCGTCCATTCTTTCTCTTAGCAATTCAGCCATTGTTCTTGCTTCTAATATCCCTCTCTTTCTCCTTCCCTGCAACCCAAACCCAAAGATTTCACCTGTTTCACTCATTTCTCAAGAAAACAAAAACACCTTAAAATGAAAGAAAACACGTAACTTAATTATGCACTTTCACCAGGCAAAATAAAAAAGCTAAGTAGTGTGCATGAACACACAAGACAACACGGACATATATATATAATATACATGTATAAGCAGAGGCGTATTTTGAGGCAGGTTTTATGAGTCCAAAATATAATAAGGTCACATTTATTCTGAATTCATGTGTATAAATATAAAGGAAAAATAAAGGGTTGAAAAGAACAACGTACCAATTAAGATCAAAGGTAGAATAAATGAGAGGTAGAGAAAAGGACTGAAATCACGTGAGCAACATCAAGAATGATGAATAATTCTGAAAGCAATAAGGGCGCCACCACATGAACCTGCAGGCCAGCACCACCTTTCTGATTCAGTACTTTCACAAGGGATGAAAGTGACTTAACAAGAACTAGCACCAGTGAATGAATGTTAAAAATAAATAAATTAGCATATCCTATTAAAGAAGAATGGGAAAGGCGGTGTGTGAAGTATGGGAATTAAGACAATGAAATGTGGGTTTTACTTGTGATCTCATTGACAGCTGCTTGTTCGTGGAGAATGAAATGGAAGGGAGAAATATATAGTAGTAATGTAGTATAAAAGTATATATGAACTGGTTTTATTCTTCTTCTGCAAATGAAGCTTTGAAGAAACAAACAAATGACAGGACAATTTGGAAGGAGAAGAAGACGAAGGGAAGAAAAAAAAAAGAAGAATCATTGAGAGTGGTGGGGCTTAATGTAGATTAGAATTTGTAGTTTCTTGGTGGTTTAGATTAGATTAAAAATTGGTGTGTTTTTTATATAGTTTTGGTGTGGTCGCCGGCCAAAGTAAACAAAGAATAAGCGCTATTGAATAGGGTTTTCCATGTGCAGTTATTTAATCTCTATTCTCTAATTTAACCACACATATGAGACATAGCAGAAGTACTTTTGCACTAATCAAATGGATATATAGGAAAGTCCTAAAATGTTAGTAAAGTACGTAGAAATTTATCCATAAAATTTTTGTACTTAATGCTCTCTTGCTTTATTTTTACTACTACTAGTACTTTGCATTTTCCGTGACATATATTCTCTATTTTTAGGGTTAGGGTTGTTTAACCACACATATGACAGATAGCAAAGTCTCACCTATGAAATGGAAATAGGAAAATCCTAGAACATTTTTCTAATAACATACGTTAAATTTATCCATAACATTTTGCAGTCAAGCTGACCAATATCCCGTCCAAGCGGCAAGGCAGCGAAAGACGACATGATCTATTCCATATTACAACGTTCAGGGGACGACCAAGGCAGACATAGTGTGAAAGAGCGTCATACCAAGTATATAGCAAAGGTCTCATGACTATATATAGTGGGGGAAACCCTTCGGTAAGGGGGCGGTTTTTCACTTCATTCTCTCTCCCTAGTTCTCTCTTCTGTAATCATCAAAATGAAAAGAAGAGCGAAGCATTCTCCAAGAAAATATGTAAAATGGTCTCCACCATTGATTAATGGGAGCCATAACGGAAAATTTCAATAAGATTGGTTACCTCTATCTCATCTTATGTATTATTTTTCCAATTAGTTTATTGATCTGGAGTTTATTATGGTTGACTAAGATTTACCCCTTCATTTTTTTTAATTGATTTATTCAAAAAGGTACCAATATCTTTTGAGTCAAATAATTTGGTGCCGTCTGTGGGGATTTCTTAGTGAAATTTCCTAGTCTCTTCAAAATCAAAGACAAAAAACACAATTACCCACCAAAAAGAGTGCTAAGACAAAGCCCAACCCACGCAGGGCAAAGGTGTAGCATAGAAGGGGAAAGAGAGATGAATACAGTCACCAAGTTTAGAAATCATTGCCCCATCAACCGTCGAAATGCCAGATAAAACGAGCAACGTTACAAACTTACTCTCATTCACCGATTCATCGGATGGGGGTAAGGAAAGTATCATTTTGACTCACCTTCTGCTCTTTGCTCAAGCAGGAACACAAGTGCCGCGCGGGCGAGCGAGCAAAGGAACATCTCAATCAGAGAATGGGAAACTACTACAAGACAACCGAAATATCGCCCACCGATGACATCTCCAGAGCGGAAAGCAGGAATCAGACAAGGAAACTCCAATGTGTGCACAAAACGAACATAAGCAAAACAACAACGTTTCGTACTCTCCGACATTACACTCTCCAATGCAAACACTATCAAGCGAACTAGGACTCCCCTAGAGGATACCTGATTCTCCAAAAACTGGGACTGACGACGGTTTAATATTTTGACAAGTTCGAAATAAAACTCTTTAAGCCAAAGGGCCTTTGCTAAAAAGAAGAGTTCGACCTTGATCGAACGACGACGGGTTAATATTTCGACAAGTTCAAAATAACACCCTTTAAGGCCAAGGGCCTTCGCCAAAGAGAAGAGTTCGACCTTGATCAAACGACGACAGGTTAATATTTCGACAAGTTCGAAATATCACCCTTTAAGGCCAAGGGCCTTCACCAAAGAGAAGAGTGCGACCTTGATTGAACGACAACGGGTTAGTATTTTGACATGTTTGAAATAACACCCTTTAAGGCAACACCCTTTAAGGCCAAGGGCCTTCGCCAAAAAGAAGAGTTCGACCTTGATCGAATGACGACGGGTTAATATTCGACAAGTTCGAAATAACAGCCTTTAAGGCCAAGGGCCTTCGCCAAAAAGAAGAGTTCGACCTTGATCGAACAACGACAGGTTGATATTTCGACAAGTTCTAAATAACACCCTTTAAGACCTTCACCAAAGAGAAGATTTCGACCTTGATCGAGCGACGACGAGTTAATATTTCGACAAGTTCGAAATAAAACCCTTTTAAGGCCAAGGGCCTTCGCCAAAGAGAAGAGTTCGACCTTGATCGAACGACGAAGAGTTAATATATCGACAAGTTCGAAATAACACCCTTTAAGGCCAAGGGCCTTCGCCAAAAAGAAGAGTTCGTCCTTAATAGAACGACGATAGAGTTCGACCTTGATCGAATGACGACGGGTTAATATTTCGACAAGTTCGAAATATCACCCTTTAAGGCCAAGGGCCTTCACCAAAGAGAAGAGTGCGACCTTGATTGAACGACAACGGGTTAGTATTTTGACATGTTTGAAATAACACCCTTTAAGGCCAAGGGCCTTCGCCAAAAAGAAGAGTTCGACCTTGATCGAACGACGATGGGTTAATATTCGACAAGTTCGAAATAACAACCTTTAAGGCCAAGGGCCTTCGCCAAAAAGAAGAGTTCGACCTTGATCGAACAACGACAGGTTGATATTTCGACAAGTTCTAAATAACACCCTTTAAGACCTTCACCAAAGAGAAGATTTCGACCTTGATCGAGCGACGACGAGTTAATATTTCGACAAGTTCGAAATAAAACCCTTTTAAGGCCAAGGGCCTTCACCAAAGAGAAGAGTTCGACCTTGATCGAATGACGAAGAGTTAATATTTAGACAAGTTCGAAATAACACCCTTTAAGGCCAAGGGCCTTCGCCAAAAAGAAGAGTTCGTCCTTAATAGAATGACGACAGAGTTCGATCTTGATCGAACGACGACAGGTTAATATTTCGACAAGTTCAAAATAACACCATTTAAGGCCAAGGGCCTTCGCCAAAGTGAAGAGTTCGGCCTTGATCTACCGACGACAGGTTATTATTTCGACAAGTTCGAAATAACACCCTTTAAGGCCAAGGGCCTTCGCCAAAAAGAAGAGTTCGACCTTGATCGAACGACGACGGGTTAATATTTTGACAAGTTCGAAATAACACCCTTTAAGCCAAAGGGCCTTCGCCAAAGAGAAGAGTTTGACCTTGATCGAACGACGACGGGTTAATATCTCGACAAGTTCGAAATAACACCCTTTAAGGCAAAGGGCCTTCGCCAAAAAGAAGAGTTCGACCTTGATCGAACGACGACGAGTTAATATTTTGACAAGTTCGAAATAACACCCTTTAAGTCCAAGGACCTTCGCCAAAGAGAAGATTTTGACCTTGACCGAATGACAAAGGGTTAATATTTCGACAAGATCGAAATAACACCCTTAAGGCCAAGGGCCTTCGCAAAAAAGAAGAGTTCGACCTTGATCGAATGACGAAGGGTTAATATTTCGACAAGTTCGAAATAACATCCTTTAAGGCCAAAGGTCTCTGCCAAAAAGAAAAGTTCAACCTTATTGAACGACGACGGGTTAATATTTTAACAAATTCGAAATAACACCCTTTAATGCCAAGGGCCTTCGCCTAAGAGAAGAGTTTGACCTTGATCGAACGAAGACGGGTTAATATTTTGACAAGTTCGAAATAACACCTTTTAAGGCCAAGGGCCTTCACCAAAAAGAAGAGTTCGACCTTGATCGAACGACGATAGGTTAATATTTCGACAAGTTCAAAATAACACCCTTTAAGGTCAAGGGCCTTCGTCAAAAAGGAGAGTTCGACCTTGATCGAACGACGACGGGTTAATATTTCGACAAGTTTGAAATAACACCCTTTAAGGCCAAGGGTCTTCGCCAAAAAGAAGAGTTCGACCTTGATCGAACATCGATGGGTTAATATTTCGACAAGTTCAAAATAACACCCTTTAAAGCCAAGGGACTTCGCCAAAAAGAAGAATCCGACCTCGATAGGACAACGACGGGTTGATATTTCGACAAAAGTTCAAAATCACACCCTCGAGGCTACGAGCCATCGCCAAAGAGAAAATTCAAAATGTTCCTAAGGCCAAGGGCCGTCAGAAAATATAAAGGGAAAGAAAGACCGGGACTCGCCATACGGGAATGTACCTCGCACCAAAGTCACGAAAATCAAAAACAAAGAAAAGGTACAAGGCAAATAACAACGAAAAATTCTTCTTTATACAAAGTCACTGCACAAAGAGTCGCAGATTACATATGGCTTGAATCAATAGTCTAAAAAAATGAGAGAAAACAGACATGGACAACTATCTTTTCACTCAGCGTCATCATCGCCACCCTCTTCACCACCATTTCTAAGAAATTCTCTCTCGGCACCCGCGCCCTCACCAGCTTTTGGCATCGCTGAGTCATATCTATAATTGACACGAGCCTCTCGCGCCTTCGCCCATGCTCCTTAATATGCAGCCTCGGTAACATTGCCCGCCTCCCATAAACTCTTATATATATCCCGCTGGGCTTCAGCATGAACCCAAAGCTTGTGCAAGTGGCAGGGATTGGCGGCGGAGGAAGACTCGATTTGAGCCAACAGTTGCTCCTTTTCGGCCTCCAGAGCGGCAACTCGATCCCCCAAGATCGATGCTTCTCGATCGATCTCACAAATGCATTCATCAAGCCTCGCCTCCCTTAGCGTGGCTGTCGCCATTTTCGATTCCTGCTCGGATTGGAGGACGCGGATAGTGTTCTCTAGGGCCACCGCCCTTGCCGTCACCAAGGACGAGGCACTCTCGATGCTCTCCAACCCAGCAACCTTTCTCTCCAACTCGACCAATTTTCCCATCCACTCCGCACTCATCGCCTCGACCTTGATAAGATTCCGATCCATTTCGGACTGCATTAACCTCAGTCTCCCCTACAGATAGTCACACTCTGCGGCTACCCCCTTGCCTAACTCAAGCTCTTCGTCCTTCACACGAAGTTGCTCCACGAGCACACTATTTCTGTGAACGGCCTCCATCAACTGCTGGTCTCTCTTCTCCAATTCCTCTCCAAGGGATCGAGCACCGGGACTCTCCCTCAGCCGCTCGTGCATCTCACAGCACTTATTGTAATAGCGCCGATATTTCTCCAACGCATTCAGGAAAATCTCAGTCCTAATGTCAGCCCTACGAGCACTCTCAATTTCCAACATGTACATCTGCAAAACAAAAAGACGGGTTAAGATCGTATCATCCAGAAAAATAAAAGAAACATGAAAGAAAGCCAAAATGTACCCTCAGGCCCATAACGGCCACTTAATGCATCAAGTCGATATCAGGAACATTCCAAAGAGCCTCGTTCTCAGCAGCGGAGCACAAAATATCAAACTGCGGCACCAGATCCTCCGTGTCCCCTAGGAGATTAACATCCAAAGAGATCTCAAAAATACAGGATGACCCTCCTGCATGAACCACCGAGTGGGTGATACCCTCCTCAAACATCCTAATATGATCAGGATCGAGGTTCGACTTGGATTTATAGTCGTCGACCACGACGCCCTTTCCTCTTTCATTAGCTGAGGAGGAAGCACGACCAGGTATGGAGGATGAGGGCACATCTAAAACCACAACGACAGCTTTAGAAACCTGTCCCCCCATCACGGCAGGTTGCTGATCAACGACAGTGGCAGGAATCTCCGTCGACGGGCAGATACGATTTGTTGGATCCATCTCTATGGGCGGGGTGGTATCAACCCCCACCCTAGATCATGTCAAGGGAGAGTCGTCCCGATGTATTACAGTTGGAGGGGTTGTCTCGAATTCCACTCGCCGCCTCTTGGACGACCCCTCTTCTTCCTCAGTACAGGGAGATTCACCCGTCAGACGAGCGGCACGAGTCGGAACCTCAGTATGAGAAGTGGCCTCCGTAGGAATAACCACAGCCATAGACTCAACTAAAACAGCCCTCGACGAGGACCGAGCGATAGATGCTGCAGCAGGGTGAGTAGACGATGCAGGGTGACGAAATGCTAATAGAGGATACCTTGCTCTCCGCACTCTCCCTGATATCAACAAACAACACATAAGAAACTAAGTAAAAAGAGAGGATAAATAGCAAATAGAAACGACATCTCACCCGTAAGGGGCCTGCGTCCAAATTTTTCATAAAAGGCCGACCATGTGCGAACCCCCGCCGTATGGGGAAGGATGGCACTCACCCACTCGCGGATACCTTCGATAGATGGAGGGGCAATTTCGTACTTGCAGAGACATAACAGGGTTTAATACTGTAACAGAAAGCGGTCAGGCATCTCTCCGACTAAAAACATAAGAAACTTACGCGCAAAGTTCCACTTCTCAGATAACCCCATTGGATCCGCCACAAGGTGCTCATCTGCACATAGAAATAATTCTCGTAAAAATGACGGTTAGCCCTGTCGTCCATTTTCACTACCAGACTTTTCGACCTCCGAGGGCGCATGTGAATCATCGTGCCACGAATGAGCCGAGGGGCGAAGATATTGAGCATGTGATCCAAAGTGATCTCACGACCGGCGAGCTCTGCTAACTTGAGCAACATAAAGAACAATTTATACAGGTACGACGAAAGTTGAACGGGGCATACCTCGTAAAAACGGTAGAAATCTACCACCGGGAGAGGGAGAGGAAGTGTTTACCCAATAAGAAAGGGGTAGGCGTAGAACACGCAGTACTCTGGGCGGTCAAAATGGACTATGTCGTCCCCTACCGCCGGCTGCATGTCAACGTAACAGGGAATTCCCCACCTAGCTTTTACTCTGCAATTTCTTCCTTTTTTATAACAGAAGGGGACAGGTTCCGGCTCCTCCCCGGCGCGACTGCAGAAGTCAGTCCATTCTTTCCCAAGACGAGGCAAGATCTCGGCTATCGACGGGACCTCCTCATCTTCCACCACCTCTACTCCTCCGGTGGCCAGAGCAACATTTTCCGACGTCGGAATTGTGACAGGGAGGTCAACGCGAGAAGAATCACCAGCCATTGTATCAATTTGGTGTAGTAAAAAGACAATGGAAAGGAAGGATGAAAGTTTTCAGTTAACTGGGGGCGAGTGAAAATTTGGAGTATCAGGAAGAAAGTATATTCGCAAAATTCTTTCAAGCAAAGGTCAAGGAAGTGTGTCAATCGAATGATGTGTTCCTTCTATTTATAAGAGACATATATCACCCAAGCACGAAACCCAAGAGTCGCCAATCGAATCTGATAGGGCACGAAACGTTTCGATTCCCTAGGAACATGTGTCATAATAGCGGCAACCACGAAACAACATTTCAATCCAAACGACGTTTTGGTTCCGAAACAGCCGCAACGGTCCAAGGATATCGAAAGAGTGTCGTCATCTCACTTAAAACCTAAGAAGTATAACCAAGGGATAAGTAGTCAGATTTCTCTCGGATTTGTAGCAATCATGATCTGTCTGCCTGGCCCGACAGGGGATCACCCCGAAAGATGGAGGGACTGACTGTATTGGTAAAAATCTGACCGCTGCAGTCAAGCTAACCAACATCCCGTCCAAGCGGCAAGGCAGTGAAAGACGACATGGTCTATTCCATATCCCGCACTCACAATACCCGTCGAGTCAGAAGAAACAACGTTCAGGGGACGACCAAGGCAGACATAGTGTGAAAGAGCGTCAGACCAAGTACATAGCAAAGGTCCATGACTATATATAGCGGGGGAAACCTTCAGTAAGGAGGGCGGTTTTTCACTTTTTTCTCTCTCCCTAGTTCTCTCTTCTGTAATCTTCATAATGAAAAGAAGAGCGAAGCATTCTCCAAGAAAATATATAAAATGGTCTCCTTCATTGATTAATGGGAGCCATAACGGAAAGTTTCAGTAAGATTGGTTACCTCTATCTCATCTTATGTATTATTTTTCCAATTAGTTTTTTGATCTGGAGTTTATTATGGTTGACTAAGATTTATCCCCTCATTTTTTAATTAATTTATTCAAAAAGGTTTCAATATCTTTTGAGTCAAACAGTATGCATGTCAAAAATTATTTTTATAAATATATATTAAATATAAAATACGCTTTTGCAAAATTTTCGGCTTCGTCAGAACGTTCTCTGCTTAGTTTGTAATGAGTACTAGTACTTTGATTCCGTGACATATTGTTGGTCAATCTGACAAACCTAATACTTATTGACAAACCTAATACTTATTAGGTGTTAATTTCAGATTATAAAAATATTCTGTGAGAATAATTGAAGTTCTTAGTTGACACGCACTACAAACCTAATCCGAATTGAATTTAGAGGAATAAATAAATAAGTATTGCGTGGCAAAATCTCATTGATGCTATTGAGGTTAATTGCTCTTTGGCGGTCAATTATACTTGGTTTCCCTAGTTGTAATATTTGGTAGTATGTCCCTTTACAATTTTGAATTTAAGAAAATAATCTTTTAAGATTTCTTATGTATAAAAAATAGGTGTAAAAAAAGGTAGGGTCATAAAATTAAAAACAAGTTTGTAAAGAGCCAAAATCCCAATTGAGCCCAATTTTACTTGGCTTCACAGTAATAAAATATAGTAGTATCATCATTCTCTTAGAGGTCATTTGGTAGAGTGTGTTAGAGAAAATAATGTATGCATTAGCTTTGTGTATTAATAATGCTTTGTTTGGTACACTTTTTCAATCTATGTATAACTAATACAAACATTAGTTATACACTCTATTTGGTATTATCCTATATATAGCTAATGCATAGAAAACTATGACATTAGCTATACAAAGGCTATTAATGCATGCATTAGCATAGTTAAAGACAAAATTATCCTTAAAGTCCCTTAATTTAAAGAATATGGAGAGCATTTTAGTAAATAAATAAATTTCTTAAAAATTATGCAATGCATTTTAATTTTTAATACACCACACCAAATAATGCATAAGAAATAATCTCTGTATAACTAATGCTTGCATTACTAACCACTATATTACTAATGCACCTTATTTAACATTATTCTTATACTTCCTACCAAACGACCCCTTAATTTCTTTGTGATGGTTAATAAACAATAACCAAAGCCATAATTTCATTTCGGAGCAAAAAAACTCAATCCACTCGATAAAAATCATACTCCTAGTTATGACTTTGTTATATAAAGCTATGGTAATCCTTTACTAGTCTATGGTTTTAAGTCCTAGTCAAAATAGTTATTTTAAGGCCTATAGCTAGTAAAAATTGCACGGGATACCCTATTTGGTCGCCCCCATTTAACTTATACCCATTTTTTTTAAAAAGTTTTAATTTGTACCCACTTTTTAAACAACTTCAACCCCCATTTCTCCTCCTCCTTCTCCTCCTTTGTTTTCTTCTTCTTCTTCTTCTTCTTCTTCTTCTTCTTCTTCTTTCTGGTACTGCTATGACACTTCAGTTCATGAGATGATTGCCATTAGTATGTTTATCAGATTATTTAAAAATAAATTATAAATAATTACGTAAGTTAGTAGACAATAATTTGTGAATATTTTCACGTAATTCTGTCCTTTTCACGTTCATTGTTTTCAAAATTTATGATTTAGACACTGTTGGCAATCTGATTATTTTATAGTAGCAATACACTATGACAGAATAAGGTGATTATTTATCTAGTATGTTAGAAAGCTTTTTCAAAAACTTCAGCTTATATAGTGCTGAAGTTTTTACAAATGAACTAAATAATTTTAGCATCTTCTACTGAAGTTTTTGAAAAAGCTTTATGACAAAACTAATGAATCCAGGACAAAAAAACTTCAACTTATATAGTGCTGAAGTTTTTACAAATGAGTATCTTCTGCTAAAGTTTTTGAAAAGCTTATCCAGGACAAAAAAACTCCAGCTTATTTAGTGCTAGAGTTTTTACAAATGAACTAAATAACTTCAGCATCTTCTGCTGAAGTTTTTGAAAAAGCTTTATTACAAAACTAATGAATCTAGAAAAAAAAAACTTCAGCTATTTTAGTGCTGAAGTTTTTACAAATGAACTAAATAACTTCAGCGTATTGCCTTTGCTACTTCAGGCCCGTCTACTAGAATGCTAAAGTTTTGCGTGATTGTCTTTGCTACTTCAGCCCCGTATGCTGAAGTTACGCGAAAAAGTGGGTACGCTTGCAATTGTTTTTTGCAAAGCGGACACAAGTTAAAACGTGACCCAAAAAGCGGCTATAGATGCAAACCCTCCATTGGGTAATATAGCTGGAATTGGTGTTGTTATCGTTGACCAACTGGAGAAAGTTTTAACTTTTCTAGCCTGGCACCTAGTGTTTCTTTAGTGAACACTAAAATATATGAGATACTGGAAATCAAGGCATAAAAATAAACAGAAAAAAGGGAAAGAGAAAACTAAATCAAGTTGTGTTTGCCCAATGGTAATTAGCCTAAATAGAGAATGAAGTGTTATAAGCTGTGTCGACGCCCCCTTTTTCTATGGGTCGAAATCGGGTATACGACATTTGAAGGACAACTCTATTCCCTTTCGAGAATTGGGTTTTGGAATTTTGAAGAGTCGCCACCTAATGATTATAGTGCATTAGGACACTTTAAGAAAGGTTTGAGTTGGAAAAAAACCAGAGTTCGGGTGAGGGCTAGAAATTATCTCGAGGGGAAGGTGTTAGGCACCCCTCAAGATCCACTAGTATGATCCCGACCATGTTACAATTGTGACTTTACAAGTAAACAACCAAGGCTCAAATAAGGACTTGCATAAAACATTGCAATTAGGTTGAAAACTTTTGAAGGTAAGTAGAGAGCACAGAAATTTATGAAAAAAAGATTTGAATGGTTTCACTAGAATATATGAAAGCAAATAAGGGGAGGGGGTCCTAGGTTTACGCTTAATATGGATCACTTCAATGCAATAACCAGCAATCACTCCTCAAAAAGAGGGGTCGCACGTGATATTAGCGCATCAGTCATCATCTCCATATCTACCCTTCCCACCCCGTTAAGGTATTAAAGCGCGGAATAGTATCGTTACTTATTGCATGCTATTACCCGTCCCAATCCTATCAGTCCCGGAGGCATATGGGACTACTAATCATAAAGGGGAGGGAGCTGGGGCTTTTGCAGTTTTTTTTAAAAGGATAAAATTCTAAGGCGACATTCAAAACATATACATCAAGTATTGGGAAAGCAAGTAAGCAGATATGGCTCAAATAAACCTCCTTAAATCAGAGAAAATCATATAGTTTAGCATGTCTTACACGTACTGATTAGGTCTGAATTAAACTTAAACATTAAGGCAGGTTGATTTATCACATATTATCAGATAAGAAGTCCGAATTAGGCCTGCCTGCTGGTTGTAATTATCAAAGACTGATGCAATTATAGTTTTTACCCTAAAGCTTGCCTAGGTGTTAAACGGAACCTATAGGCAATCTATTAGTTTCAGAAATAAAGAAGTAAATTGATTGCAGAAAAAAGAATTGTCAATTACAGGGGCATAAGATCTGCAGGCGTTAAACATTATTGCTACTGATTTTAGGCTTATAAGCGAGTTGATGATTCAGGTTTGGTTGATAGCTCCTATAGGCATGCTTTCTAGGCATTACTGATTTTAAGCGCTGTTATTGTCATGCAGAAATCCTATAGGCAGGTCATCTATATGCAGTTAGTTATTTAAATCTTATAAACAGGTTTGCCTAGTGACAGATGCATATGCAAAATGCTGGAAGTCCTATAGGCATATTACCTATATGATATGCAGAATTTCAAAAACGACTTATAGACATGGTATCTATATGAAGTGCAGAAAAACCTATGAACATGGTATCTACATGAAATACAGAATTTCAGAAGTATAGGAATTCCCTATGTACATGGTATCTACATGAGGTGCAGAATTTCAGAAGTATAGTAATTCCCTATGAACATGGTATCTACATGAGGTGCAGAATTTCAGAAGTATAGTAATTCCCTATGAACATGGTATCTACCCCTTTGCATGCAGGACTGACCCTCCCTTTTTCACTAACACCCCAGTAGTTTATTACGGACCAGAATGAATAAGAAAAAGATAAAAATATATATCAGAAATTAAAGATTCTAACCAAGGAGAGCCTAATTCAGACCCCGGGTCTGAAATATGAAATAAACCAACTTCCAAAGATCAGATTTCCAAAGCCTTTCTCTTATTTGGGATGTGTCAAAGTTACAAGGAGCTTCAAGAACTCCAGGCGATGCTTACACCCCCAAATATTATTGCAGAATCAGATTATAGTGTAGTATGGAAGGGCCAGCCCTCAAATGTCCGAGCTCAAAGGGAACTCAAAGTCCCAATGCAAGGCTCATAGGAGAGGAGGGGGCAGAACTTAGAGGCTAGGGTAAGTGCAAGTGCAATAGAGGGGAATCAGGGGAAGTCCAGCGTAAACTGGTGGTCATACCCAACAATAAGGAGTGCTGGCACACCCTTACCAGTCTACTAGGCCACATTTTGGGAGTTAAGATCCATTGAGGATCAGGTTCAGACCTGAGCAGCAATTTGGATACTGCCTGGCCATAAACCATAACTCAAACACATAGAAGGGAGTAGGGGTATGGGGAATTCACAACAAACAGAAGATGCAAAGAGAGAGTAGCATATTCAATACAGAACATGAACAGGAAAGTATCCAAGAGTGTAGCAACTCTAAAGTAAACACATAGGGATGATGCTGGAATCAAAATTAGGACATACCAGTTTCAGAGAAACAAATAAGTGAAAGTAGAAGTCTTGTAAGCCAAATTGCAAGCAAGCAGTACAAAAGATCTCAGAAGAGAGTAGAGAATTGAAAGATTATTGTAATTGAGAGTGTGTATGTAAGAGTATGCAATTCAAAGTGTGTTCAAGTGCAGAAGGCTAGTCCCCTTTTATAGTGCAGAAAATAAGTAAGAAAAGGTAAGGAAATAGTTGCAATCAATCACATAAAGTCTCCCTTTAGTTAAGGGATTCTGATTTCAAACGGGCATAAGACAATTAAGGAAAGAATTTGATTAAAACCTTTTCCAAAGTAACATAATAAGGGTAAATACACAGGGTTTATTTAAGGCAAAAGTCCAATGGTACATGGTTTGTGAAAAATAAGGAAAGGGAATCAATCAAACAGCCAGTAAAATCAAAGCTGCAAGCTTTGTTCGAATGAACCAAGTTAGAAAAAGGGTAAAGAAAGGTTCAATTAGGGAAAATCAGTAACAATCAAGTAAACACCATTAAAGGAATTCGGAATCAATTAGTAGTTGGCAAAACCTTTCGAAAGAAGAGTTATCATATATAAAGCACACAAATATATGAATCAAGAAGAGGCTGCCAAATTATTTAGACGAGAGTTTAATCGAAGAGAAGTTCAGAATCATAAGCAAAAAGATACATGTTCAATTTGTAGACTCATAGTGAGTCTGAGAGTTCAGGGTCCCAAAGTGGAGCCTTAACTCGAACACAAAAATCAAAATCGTCAAAGGAAACCCCCCAAATCCTAGGGTTTCAAAATTGAATCAGACATGGAAGTGAGAAAGCAAGTCATTTGTTTAGAGTCTCAACAAAATAGATATGATAACATGTTTGAATGACAAAGGAAGATAAGTCATGAAGAATATATTTGAGAAAACTCGGAAACTAAACAAGTTCAGAAGAAGAAGATAATACAAACGTGAACACAAGTAGATGAAGCATGTAAGAACATGAACAGAGTCCAGTAAACAAGATCAAATAACTTAACGGTAAACATACATAGTAAAAGAGTAAAGAAAACTATGCAGGGATTAACATGCATAACAGAAAAGAAAAGGTAGAAGACAGTACATGCGTAATAAAGAGTAATCACTCCAGCAGGGTATGGATAAACACACATAAAGTAAAGAAGAAGAAAACTCAGAAAGATTTTCCCAAAAAATCCTTTCAGAAACCCTAAAATCGAAGAGAAACGATTTTGAAAAGAAACTTTTGGGGAAAACACTTTAGATGGCAAGAAAAACATAGATACAGTATAGATCTAAGCAAATAACGGTTAAAGGACCTTGAATAGCTTAGGGTTTCGGAGAAACCCTAGTAATGAGAAAGGCTTGGAAACAGATCCGATCTTGAGTTGGAGAGGTCAAAAATCAGGCTCGTGAGTCTTTAATATACCGGAGCATGGCCGAAGGAGCCATGAAATCAAAGGTCTGAGAAGATTGGACAGGGAATCATTGAGGTCAGGCCTCGAAGCTTCGAACAACCCTGGCTTACTGGTGAAGATAGGTGAGTATCAACTATCCATGGCCTGAGAAGACATGGATTCCGGTGACCGGTGGTTGAAAAGGGGGTAGGAGGAGGCTAGGGTTTCGGAGAGTTTTTGAGAGGATTTGAGAGGGTTTGGGATTCAAAGGTGGCGGGCCAGGTGAGAATGAAGGATTAGGGTAGTCACCTGTGTTTAATTATGGTAGGGCGAATAGTGGCCGTTGATCCGAATGATCAACGACCTAGATTTAAGAAGGTAGGTGGGGAACCGGGTTGGGTCATTTGAGTTAGGTTAGGGGTTGGGTCAAAAAGGAATTGGGCTGGTCTGAATTTGAGTTTGAAATTGGGTCAATTTTAGGCTAAAATCGAAATGTAATGGGGCTACAATTGAAACGAACTGACGCCAAAATTTAAATTGCCAATTTTCCCTTTTTATTTTATAAAAAATAGTAAAAAATGATTTTGAAAGCAAATTAAAAGCACTGGATTCGTTAATAGTATATAAATATTAATTTAAAAATATTGGAACCAGTTTCATAATTATAAAATGCTATTAAATCTTAAAGCAGGCTAAAATTGCAATTATATGCAATTTAGCTTTTAAAATACCAAATTAATTTGTAAAAATATATGAAAAGTAACCTACCTATATTTTGGTATAAATATGAGAATAAAATAAGTTATTCACCAAAGTGATAATTTTGGGAATAATTATTGAGCAATAAATAAATTTAAAAATCTTTTTAAAAAAATTGGAAAAATACTAAAACACTTGGGCATACTTATATATGTATGTATATGATATTTGAAAGTATTTGCATGTAAAAGAAATACATAGGGAAAAATTGGGTATCAACAAGCTGTACACCGTTAAGTGCAGGCCTCAAATTTCACTAAGGATATTTTTTCGTAAAAATTGCACGGGGCGTCCTATTTGGTCGCCCCATTTAACCTATACTCATTTTTAAATTTTTTTTTTAACTTGTACTCACTTTTTAAACAACTTCAGCCCCTTTCTCATCCTCCTTCTCCTCTTTCGTTTTCTTCTTGTTGTTGTTGTTGTTCTTCTTCTTCTTCTTCTTTCTTCTACTGTTGTTGGTGCTGCTATGAAACTTTAGTTTATAGGATGATTGTCATAAGTATGTTTATCAGATTATTTAAAAATAAATTATAAATAATTACGTAAGTTAGTAGACAATAATTTGTGAATATTTCACCTAATTCTGTTCTTTTCACGTTTATTGTTTCCAAAATTTATGATTTAGATACTGTTGGCAATCTGATTATTTTATAGTAGTAATAAACTATGAAAGAATAAGGAGATTATTTATCTAGTATGTTAGAAAACTTTTTCAAAAACTTCAGCTTATATAGTGCTGAAGTTTTTACAAATGAACTAAACAACTTCAGCATCTTCTGTTGAAGTTTTTGAAAAAGTTTTATGACAAAACTAATGAATGCAGGACAAAAAAACTTCAGCTTATATGGTGCTAAAGTTTTTACAAATGAACTAAATAACTTCAGCATCTTCTGCTGAAATTTTTGAAAAAACTTATCCAGGACCAAAAAAACTTCAGCTTATTTAGTGCTGAAGTTTTTACAAATTAACTAAATAACTTCAGCATCTTCTGCTGAAATTTTTGAAAAAGCTTTATGACAAAACTAATGAATCCAGGACAAAAAAAACTTCAACTATTTTAGTGCTGAAGTTTTTATAAATGATATAAATCATTTAATCGTCTTATCCAGGACAAAAAAACTTCATCGTATTGCCTTTGCTACTTCAGGCTTGTCTACTAGAATGGTGAAGTTTTGCGTGATTGCTTTTGCTACTTCAGCCCCATATGCTGAAGTTATGCAAAAAAGTGGGTATACTTGCAATTTTTTTTACAAAGCGGGCGTAAGTTAAAACGTGACCCAAAAAATGGGTATAGATACCAATCCCCTCTTCTTTTAACTCATTCTCCATATTCGTGGGATAATTCCTTCCCTATAATTTATTTTGTAAAATATTAGGAACAAATAAGAATTGGATATATTATGTCACTTCGATATTCCTCTTATGTTGCTTGATCTTGGAAATTGAAGTTATTTTAAACAGATTGGAGAGAAAATGAAAGGAAGTTATTTCAATGTGAGGATAGATAGGTTGTGGCATTTGAACAAATTGGTCTTTTTTAAGTGCCACTACTTCAATTTGGCTCAGTAGGTTAACGGGAATAAATATAAAAAGAAGAAGAATTAACCCAAATAGTCGCCCACCCAATCACCTAAATTAAAAATAGTCGATGAAGGTATAATATATACATAATTTTTATAATATACGTGTATAATTATGTATAATCAGTATATAATTTATGTATATTGCTAGAAAAAGTAAACAATAAATATTACCGGCTATTAGTGGAAAGATCCCCACAAAAGGCCATGATAAAACTTATCCAAATAGGTCGGGCAATTCCAAAGGAGAAAATCTCACTTTATACTTATTAAGCTGTCACGATCGAAAACCGACCAGGTCGTGATAGCGCATATCGTGAAACTAGGCCAGTCGACACATTTCCAAAATAGTTCAACATTTCATTTAAAGAATAAATAATACCATTTCCAACTGAAATTTCCATAAAAGATGAAAAGTCAAAACCAAAATAAAAGTGGAAAATAAAATGCTCGACCTCGGGTGTCACTAGTCATAAGCAATACTACATCTGTTTCGAAACATAACTAGACCAAAATAGTCTGAAAATATCCAAAATATACTAGAAGGTAGATAAAAAAAGGAGAAAGGCGGGATTGCGAACGTCACGCAGATACCTCACTATCTCCGATGAAATCCGCGTCTGGAACAGTCAACAGCCGCTACCGTGGCCTGAGACACTTGGATCTGCACACAAGGTGCAGGGGGTAACGTGAGTACACCAACTCAGTAAGTAACAAGTCCAAACTATGGACTGATAGGTAGTGACGAACTAAACCTCAATAGGTATCACAATTAGTCTGTACAGTAAAGTAGGCATGCTTGTAGATCAAGTATTCAGCTCAATAGTAAGTAAATACAAATCTGAACAGTGTGAAGTATAAAGCTCAGCAAATCTCTACGTACAAATGCACAAAAAGCATGAAAATGCACCATGTACCTCCCCTCTCAAGTGCTCGACCGCTCGGTACTATATATAGCCATCCGGCCCAGAGAAGATCCATCCCGGAATATATAAACATCACTGACAACAGTCACCCAGTACCGAGGAAGGCCATTTCAACCCTATGGAGAAGATCCATCTCCAGGTATAAGTACTTCGGACAAGATCCATGTCCAGGGAAGATCCATCCCTCAATAATATCAACTATGCTTACTGGGGGTGTGTAGACTTAGGAGGGGATCTTTTCAGCCCAAGCGCTATAACAAGCCAACAAAAGCATAATCAATATTCCGTTGTGGCGTGCAGTCCGATCCCATACTGTCAATCATAATTAGGCTCTCGGCCTTACTCAGTCATCACTTTTTAGTCTCACACACACGGGCTCGCAGTGCCATAATACTAGCCCGAAACAATGATATGATGTGCCAAATGATAACAACCGAGACTGAGACATAATAGGATATTCATGAACAAGACTTAGTACAGAGTATCGATGAAACTAATGATATGACAGCAAGAAACGACCACTCGGGTCTCAACAGTATCGGCGTAAATCCCTAACAAGATGATTAGCATGATTTACAGCACATTAACTTAATCACATAATCACAACACAGATATCAACAAGAAAGAGTCACTAAGCGGTGCCATGGAATGATCCAGGTCACAATTCTCACGGTGCACGCCCACACGCCCGTCACTTGGCATTTGCGTCATCTCAATATCAATCATAGCACACATAGTTCGGGGTTTTAAACCCTCAAAATCAAGTTTGGTAGCGTTACTTACCTCAAACCAAGCCAAAATTCTAACTCGTGATGCCCTTGCCTCTCGATTCGGCCTCCAAATACTCCGAATCTAACCAAAATCAGTATATTATCATCAATATATGCTAAAGGAATGAAACCCATATGAAAATTATCAAATTAGACCAAAAATTCCGAATTTGGCTCAAACCCGGCCCCCGGGCCCACATCTCAGAATCTGATAAAAATTACAAAACTAGAAATCATATTCGCTCACGAGTCTACCCATATCAAATTCACCAAAATCCGACGTCAAATGGTCATCCAAATCCCTAAAATTAACTCTTTAATTCTCCTCCACTTTTCCCCCAATTTTTACCCAAATTCCCAATTTAGATGTTAAAAATCAAGACACAATCATGGAATTTAACCAAAAACAAGTGAAGAACACTTACCCCAAACACTTCTCTGAAAATTCCCTCTAAAATCACCTTCTCCCGAGCTCTCTACTGAATTTTGAAATTATGAACTCAAACCCTCATTTTTTTGAACTTAAACATTCTGCCCAGATATCTTCCTCTTCACGAATGCGGTAGTGCCCTTGCGTTCGCGAAGCACAAGGTGCCTCAGGCCAAAAGTCCCTTCTTCGCGAACGCAAGGACACACTCGCGAACGCAAAGACCACTCTGCTTGACCCTACGCGAATGCGGAACACCTCGCGAACGTGTAGGCTTAATTGCCTGAAGCTCCAAATGACTGTTGACTCTACGCGAACGTGATTCCCTGGTCGCAAACGCGTAGCCTTAAACACATGAACCTTCGCGAACGCGATAAAGGAATTCTCTACAACAAAATAGCAGAAAATATGCCAACTTCCAAAACCAAGAATTGGTCCGTTAACCACCCGAAACTCACCCGAGGCCCTCGGGAACTCAACCAAACATGAAATCACATCCCATAACATCATTCAAACTTAGTCAAGCCTTCGAATCACTCAAAACAACACCAAAGAACCCTCGGGTCGTTACACCCCCCCCCCTCTTAAACAAAAGTTTGTCCTCGAACGAGTTTAGAAACATACCTGAAACCTCAAACAAGTGTGGATATCTGCTCCGCATCTCTCGCTCAGTCTCCCAAGTAGCCTCCTCCACGGGCCAACCTCTCCACTGCACTTTCACTGATGCTATATCCTTTGATCTCAACTTTCGGACTTGCCGCTCGAAAATAGCCACGGGCTCCACATCATAAGTCAAATCACCGTCTTACTGCACCATGCTGAAATCCAAAACATGAGATGGGTCGCCAATATACTTCCAGAGCAAGAAACATGAAATGTAGGATGCACACTCGACAAGCTAGTTGGCAAAGCCAGCTCATAAGCTACCTCCCCAATCGTTTGAAGCACCTTAAAAAGCCCAATGAACCGAGGACTCAATTTGCCCTTCTTCCCAAATATCATAACACCCTTCATGGGTGAAACCTTCAGTAGAACCTTCTCCCCAGCCATATAAGACACATCTCGAACCTTCCTGTCAGCATAACTCTTTCTCCTTGACTGTGCCGTACAAAGCCACTCCTGAATCACTTTCACCTTGTCCGAAGAATCCTGTACCAAGTATGTACCCAAAAGCCTAGCCTTGCCCGGCTCAAACCAACCTACCAAAGATCTACACCGTCTCCCATATAAAGCATTATATGGAGCCATCTGAATACTCGACTAATAACTGCTGTTGTAAGCAAACTCCGCAAGCGGTAGAAATTGGTCTCATGAACCCCCAAAATCAATGACACAAGAACGCAACATGTCCTCTTATATCTAAATAGTGCGCTCGGACTGTCCGTCCGTCTGAGGGTAAAAAGCTGTGCTTAACTCAATCTGAGTACCCAACTCTCGCTGTACGGCTCTTCAAAACTGCAACGTGAACTGAGTACCTCTATCTGAAATGATGGAAACTGGGACACCATGCAGGTGAACAATCTCTCGGATATAAATCTCAGCTAACTGCTTTGAAGAATAGGTAGTACATATAGGAATGAAGTGCACGGACTTCATCAGCAAATCTACAATCACCCAAATAGCATCGAACTTCCTTAAAGTCTGTAGAAGTCCAATTGCGAAATCCATGGTGATCCGCTCCCACTTCCACTCTAGAATATCCATCTACTGAAGTAAGACACCCGGTCTCTCCCTAATAGGAATATATGCCAAACTGCCCATACTCACCGCCTTCCTACTTAAAGCATTGGCCACTATATTGGCCTTCCCCGGATGGTACAAGATAGTAATATCATAGTCCTTTAGCAGCTCCAACCATATCCGCTGCCTCAAATTGAGATCTTTCTATTTGAACAAGTGTTGGAGGCTACGATAATCAGTAAACACCTCATAAGATACACCACAGAGAATAATGCCTCCAAATCTTCAATGCGTGAACAATGGAAGCCAACTCCAAATCATGAATAGGGTAGTTCTTCTCATGGGGATTCAACTGACGAGAAGCATAAGCAATTACTCTACCCTCATGCATCAATACATACCCAATACCAACTCGAGAAGTATCACAATATACTGTAAAAGAACCTAAAGTTGATGGAAAAACTAACACAAGAGCTGTGGTCAAGGCAGTCTTGAGCTTCTGAAAGCTCGCCTCACACTCATTCGACCACCTGAAAGGAGCACCCTTTTGAGTCAATTTGGTCAAAGGTGATGTTATAGATGAAAATCCCTGAACAAACCGACGGTAATAACCCGCCAAGCCAAGAAAGCTGCAAATGTCTGTGGCTGAGGATGGCTTGGGCCAACTCTGTACCATCTCTATCTTCTTTGGATCAACCTGAATACCCTCACTGGACATTACGTGCCCCAAGAAAGCCACTGAATTGAGCCAGAACTCACACTTGGAGAACTTTGCATAAAGTTTCTCCTCCCTCAACCGCTGCAATACAACTCTCAAATTCTCAGTGTGCTCCTCCTGACTACGCGAGTACACCAGAATATCTACAATGAATACAATAACAAACGAGTCGAGATAGGGACGAAATATGTTGTTCATCAAATGCATGAATGTTGTTGGGGCATTGGTCAGCCCAAAAAATATCACAAGGAACTTATAATGACCGTATGGGGTTCTGAAAGTTGTCTTAAGAATATTTGAGTCCCTGAACTTCAACTGGTGATACCTCGGCCTGAGATCAATCTTGGAGAACACCCTTTCTCCCTAAAGATGGTCAAATAAATCATCAATACGAGGCAAAGGATACTTGTTCTTGATTGTAACTTTGTTCGACTGCCTATAATCAATGCACATCCTCATCGTGCCATCCTTCTTCTTCACAAATAGAACAGGTGCACCCCAAGGCGACACACTAGGCCGAATAAACCTCTTATCAAGGAGTTCCTAAAGCTGCTCCTTCAACTCTGTTGGAGCCATACGATACGGTGGAATGGAAATGGGCTGAGTGCTCGGCACCAAATCAATACCAAAGTCAATATCCCTATCTGGTGACATGCCCGACAGGTCTATAGGAAACACATCCGGGAAGTCCTTGACTACTGGAATAGAATCGATACTAGGAGTCCCTGCTCTAACATCCCTCCCAAAGGCCAAATAAGAAAGACAGCCCTTCCCAACCATCCGCTAGGCTTTCAAGAATGAAATCACCCTAATAGGAACATAATTTGACGAACCTCGCCACTTAATCCGTAGCACACCAGACATAGCCAAATCATTGTCTTAGTATGATAGTCCAAAATAGTGCGACACAGAGACAACCAATCCCTGCCCAGTATCACATCAAAATTGACCATAATAAGCAACAAAAGGTCCACTCGGGTATCCAAACCCCCAATAGTTACCACACAAGACTGATATACGCGATCCACAACAACAATATTGCCTACCGGAGTAGATACACGAACAGATGAAATAAGAGACTCACGAGGCATATCCAAATAATAAGCAAAATATGATGACACATATGAAAAAGTGGAACTAGGGTCAAATAATATAGAGGTATCTCTGTGGCAGACTAAGACAATACCTATAATCATAGCATTTGAAGCAATAGTATCTGGTCTGGATGAGAGGGCATAAAAGCGGGCCTGACTGCCACCTGACCGGCCTCCTCCTCTAGGGCGACCCTAGCTGATTGACCTCCAACCCGAGCTGATTAGGAAGGTGGGGAAGTAACTGGTGCTGAAGCCGAAGGCTGACTCCTCTGCTGGGATGAACTTCCCGTAAGACGGGGACAAAATCTCTTGATATGACCCAAATCTCCGCACTCAAAGCAACCTCTCTCAGCAAATGGTGGTGGAGACTGAAGGGAGCCCCGAGAACTGGGATACCTACTAGAAGAACCAGGCATAATTGAACCCTAAGCTGATGGTGCATGAGTCAAACTCTAAGCTGGGAGGGCACTGAGAGATGAGTGACCCTGATGTAAACTATGAGAACCATGGCTAGATGATCTACCACGGTGACCCGAACAAGCTGACTGAGCATGTCTGAATAGACGGCCTCTGCCATGCTGAAACTGACCTCCAGAAGGAACCCCACCATAACTACCAGATCCCCGAGGCCTCTTGGCCTCCCTCTCAACTCGCTCCTGGCGGTGAACTGACTCTATCTCTTTGTCAATGTCAACCACCTCCTCAAAAGGAGCGCCAGATACCTCTCTCTGGTCAGAAAAATATGTAGCTGATAAGTGAGGCCATCAACGAACCTTCTAACCTCCCTATTCGTGGGAACTAGCCAGATATTATGATGGGCCAACTCGGAGAACCTCATCTCATATTGCATAATGGTCATATCCTCCTGATGTAACTGCTCGAATTGTCTGCACAGCTCCTCTTTGCGGGAATGCGGTACATACTTCTCTAGGAAGAGAATGGAGAACTAATACCAAGTAAGAGGCGCTGAACCAACAAGCCTACACCTCTCATAAGCCTTTCACCAAGTGAAGGCAACTCCAGAAAACTAAAAAGTAGTAAATGAGACCCCACTGGTCTCCAAAATACCCGTTGTACGTAGAATCCTCTAACACTTGTCCAAGAAACCTTGGGCATCCTCGCCTTCTACACCACTAAAAGTCGGAGGCTGAAGTCTAGCAAACCTCTCCAATCGACGCTGCTCGTCATCAGGCATAACTAGTACAACAAAATCCAGAGCAGGTGCAATTGGCTGGGCTGGTGGTGCCCCTGGTGTCTGAAGCCCTTGAACAACCTGCTCGGGTATACGAGCGGCAGGAGTCTGAGTGCCTCCCCCGGCCTCAGAATAGCTTCCGTAGTAGAAACTACGACCGCCTGAGCAAGACTAGTGCACACGATCAAGATCTGAGCCAAGGTCTCTTGAAGTCCCGGAATAACAATAGGCACAGTCGGTGTCTGAGTGGTCCTGCTGGAGCAGCTGGAACCTGATCATGAACTGGGGCGGCTGGTGGATCTGCAGGTGCTGCCCTAGCTGCTGTGTGGGCTACACCCCTGCCCCTACCACGGCCTCGACCGTGACCTCTAGTAGCCCCAACTGGTGGTACTGGCGGTACTGGTGGTCGTCCGTCCTAACCGGTAGCACTTGTCCTCACCATCTGTGAGAGAATAGAATAACAAAAGTTTAGTTACCAGAATGAACAAATTCGCACGACAAGAATTCAAGAATGTGAAGCTTTTCCTATAGGTTCTGTAACCTTTCGAAGATAAGTACAGACGTCTCCGTACCGATCCGCGAGACTCTACTAAACCTGCTCATGACCCGTGAGACCTATGTAACCTAGGCTCTGATATCAACTTGTCACAATCCAAAACTGACCCGGTCGTGATGGCGTCTATCGTGAAACTAGGCCAGCCGACACATTTCCAAAATAGTTCAACATTTCTTTTAAAACTTAAACAAAATAATTTCCAACTGAAATTCCCATAAAAGATGTAAAGTCAAAACCAAAATAAAAGCGAAAAATAAAATGTACGACCTCAGGTGTCACTAGTCATGAGCAATACTACATCTGCTTTGAAACATAACTAGACCAAAATAGTCTGAAAATATCCAAAATATACTAGAGGGTAGATAAAAAAGGAGAAAGGAGGGACTGCGAACATCAGACAACTACCTCACTATCTCCGATGAAATATGCATCTGGAACACTCAACAGCCACTACTATAGCCTGAGATACCTGGATCTGCACACAAGATGCAAAGGGTAATGTGAGTACACCAACTCAGTAAGTAACAAGTCCAAACTATGGTAGTGCCCTCACGTTCGCGAAGCACAAGCTGCCTCAGACTAAAAGTCCCTTCTTCGCAAAAGCGAGGACCCACTCACGAACGCGAATACCACTCTGCTTGACCCTACATGAACGCGGAACACACCTCGCGAATGCGTAGGCTTAATTGCCTGAAGCTCCAAATGATTATTGACTCTACACGAACGAGATGCCCTTGTCGCAAACGCGTAGCCTTAAACTCATGAACCTTCGCGAATGCGGGAACTACATCGTGAATGCGAAGAACACCCAGCTACCCCTCTCAACATCCTTTTGCGAACGCGATGAAGGAATTCTCTACAACAAAATACCAGAATATCTGCCAACTTCAAAAACCAACAATTGGTCTGTTAACCACCCAAAACTCACCTGAGGCCCTCGGGACCTCAACCAAATATTCCATCACATACCATAACATCATTCAAACTTAGTCGAGCCTTCAAATCACTCAAAACAATACCAAAATACCAAATCACCCTCGGATTCAAGCCTAAGAACTTAGAAACTTTCAAATTCCACAAATAACGTTGAAATCTATCAAATCACATCCGAATGACCTGAAATTTTGCACACACATCACAAATGACACTACGGACCTACTCCAATTTCCAGAATTCCATTCTGACCCAGATATCAAGATTTTCACTACCGACCGAAAACTCCAAATTTCTAATTCACCAATTCAAGTCAATTTCTACTACGGACCTCTAATTTACATTCCGAGCATGATCCTAAGTCCAAAATCACCTAACGGAGCTATTTGAACCATCAAAATTCACATTCGAGACCTTCTACACATAAGTCAATATCCGGTTGACTTTTCTAACTTAAGCTCCTAAATTAGAGACTAAGTGTCTCATTCCACTCCAAGACCACTCTGAACCAGAACCAACCAACACGATACGATGAAATATATCTGAGCAACATATAAAGAAGCAAAAATGGGAGAAACAGAGCTGTAACTCATGAAACGACCGGCCAGGTCGTTACATAATCCCAAACTATTTACCTTTTAATACCTATGCCCAAACTATTTATTATTCCTACCCATGTGACCCAGACTATTTACCCGGCCCACCTATTTCACGCGGCCCTAGCTACCCACTGTCTTTAATGCTTGCTCTTCATCCTTTAACACTAGACTAGAGAACCCGACCCACCTATTTCACCCGGCCCAAGATACCCATCGTCTTTAATGCCTTGTCTTCGTCCTTTAACACTAGACTAGAGAAAAGTTTCCAAATCTCCATAGCCAAACCATGAGAACCCACATTTTACCCAGATTTGAGTTTTTATTTTTTTCTTCAGATTTCGTTCTATCTCTTCGTCTAGTAGTAATTTTTGGGTAATTTTTGCTTCTGAAAGTACATTTTAGTGAAAGTGGATTTTCAAAATCATAGAATTTTTGTGTTTTTCTTTGTACTTTTGTGAATCAATGTCTATAGGTTGTTGTTTTCACTATGGGTCGGAAGTATTGTGCGAGTAGATGGTGGCGCCGTGGACAACATCATTCTTCAACCCAAATAGCTGTTGAATTTGTTGCCTGAGCCATGCCCGGTCCTAGTTTTTCCTAAATTTCTGACTCTCAGTCTGTGTTTAG
The DNA here is from genome assembly GCF_000393655.2 of Nicotiana sylvestris. Lineage (NCBI taxonomy): Eukaryota > Viridiplantae > Streptophyta > Magnoliopsida > Solanales > Solanaceae > Nicotiana > Nicotiana sylvestris. The sequence goes on from NC_091058.1 coordinate 17,741,265, forward strand.
TCGTATTCCTAGTAGTAGTCATGTTGAAAACACAATTAAAAATGTAGAATTAGAGGGTGGAAAAGGCAACAATATTAATGCTTCGTCAGTCGATGGAACTCCCTACAAGTCATTACCCTACACAAATTCCGAACCAGTTATAGCAGGTGTTGCTGTGAATGATAAAGGAAAAGGTAATGTTGTTGAGGATTCTAAGTTAGGGGGAAGCCGACGTGAATTCGTGCCTAAAACAGAGACTCAACCAGTAGATATTGATTGTAGTGATGACTCTCAGTTAAAGAAGAAAAAAATTGGTGTCGCTCCCAAGAAGATAATTTTCTTAAAATTAGGATCCATGCTTTTGAATGTATAGTACTGTGACGAACCGACCCATCGTCTCATGAGTTGCCGCTCCTTTTTCCTCATTTTTAGCTTCTTTATGCTTCATTATCTGTAATTGGTGTGATCGAGTCGATTTGGATTGGTTTTGGTAGGAAATGAGACACTTAGTCTCTTTAAGGAAGGCTTAGTTTGGAAAAGTCAACCGGATGTTGACTTATGAGTTAGAGGGCTCGGATGTGATTTTCGGTGATTCGGTTAGCTTCGGGGGATGATTTGTGACTTAGGAGCGTGATCAGAAGTGGTTTTGGAGGTCCGGTGTAGAAATTAGCTTGTTTTGGCGAAGTTAGTATTTTGGCAATTTCCGGTTGGTAGGTGAGATTTTGATCCGAGGGTCGGAACAGAATTCTGAGAGTTGCAGTAGCTTCGTTAGGTGATTTGGGGTGTGTGTGTGTAAAATTTCAGGTTGTTCGGAGGTGAATTGGTCGAGTTTTTGATGAATGCGTGTTTCGGAAGTCTTAGAAGAACTTAGGCTTGAATTCGATGTGAATTGACGGTTTTGGTGTTGTTCTAGATGTTTTGATGATTGGAACAAGTTTGAATGATGATTTAAGATGCGTTGGTGTGTTTGGTTGAGGTCCCTGGGGCCTCGGGGTGGTTTCAAATGGCTAACGGGAAGAGTTTGGACTTGTGTTATTGCAGATTTTCTGGTGCTTCAGATATTTTCGCACCTGCGGTTTGGGGACCGCATGTGCGGTGTCGCAGATGCGGAAGGAAAGACGCAGATGCGGTTTCTAGGGGGCAAGGCAGGAACTGCAGGTGCGGTATAGGAACCGCATCTGCGGAGTCGCAGATGCGACCATTTGACCACAGATGCAGATTTCGAACCTTAGGTGAAGTTCCGCAGATGCGGACGAGTGCCCGCAAAAGCGGTGACGCAGGAGCGGGTTTTTTGCCCGCAGATACGAAAGAACCCCTGGGCAGAATGTTTTAAGTTGTTTCATCCGCGATTTCGAGCCATATTTCCACCACAACTGAGTATTTTGGGAGCTCTTTGAGGGGAATTGAAGAGGGATTCAAGGAGAATTGATTGGAGGTAAGTTTTATGAACCTAAAACGTGATTTTTTTTGTGTGAGATTAACCTAAAAATTCATGGAAATTTGGCTAAAAAATGGAAGAACTAGGGCTCGGGATTTTGAGATTTTAAATTGGGATTTGAAGGACCATTTGAGGTCGGATTTGAAAAATTTTAGTATGTATGAATTCGTGGGATGATAAGGAATCTAATGATGTAAAAATTTCTGAGTTTCCAGAAGTGGACCCGGGGCTCGGGTTTTGCCAATTTCGGGATTTTTGATATTTTTTGATTGTTTTCGATTGGGTATTGTTCTCTTAGCCTATTGTAACGTATTCATTGTGGTTTTGGTCAGATTCGACGTGCGAGGAGGCCGATTTGAGAGGCAAGGGCATAGCGAGCTAGAGTTTTGGCCGGCTTGAGATGAGTAATGATTGTAAATGATGTCCTGAGAGTTTGAAACCCCAGATTGCACATCGTAGTGCTATATTGAGGCAAGATACGCATTGGATGATGAGCGAGGGGTCTTTTACTACTGGGGATTGTGACTTGGTCAGTCCCGATTGATGATTTTTCCGCGTATTTGACTGAAATTCATTTAGTATCATCATGATTTAGGATGATTACCATATTTGGGCTTCGTGCCAACTATTTGAACCCTTCGGGGATTTTTATCACTGTTTCCTCAGTGCTTGACTTATTATTTGAACTCAGTCCTGTTGATATCTATTGTTTTACAAACTCAGCCACTTTTACTCAGATTTGAAACTTAAATGATATTTCTACATCATGTTTTGGGCTGAGAACTACTGTTTTACTAATGCCCAAGGGGCTTGTGATGATTTTTGGACTGAGTGAGGCCGAGGGCCATATGTGAGGATATGCTGAGTGATATGAGGCCGAGGGCCTGAGATATTTTATATGCCACGAGGTGGCTTGAGTGATGTGAGGCCGAGTGCCGAGTGATGTGAGGCCGAGTGTCGAGTGATGATGCCAAGAGGTGGCTTGATATAGCGCTTGGGCCGTAAGGGGCCCCTCCGGAGTCTGCACACCTACAGTGAGCGCGGGTACCCATTATGATTTGAGAGTGAGACCGAAGGGCTGATACTATTCTGAGTGATTGATACTGAGCCCGAGGGGCTGATACTGTACTAAGAGTGAGCCCGAGAGGCTGATACTGTTCTGAACGATTGATACTGTGCCCGAGGGGCGGATTTCTACTTGTTATTTACCTGTTAAATTACCTGTTTTACTTGTTTTTAAAAAGGAATATCATTTGATTTCTTCACTGATTTACTACTTTAAGTTATTTTACTACTTGATATAGAATTGCTTTGTGCCTTTACGTGTTTTCATACTTTCATCCATTATTTATAATTATTACTCACTGAGTTGGAGTACTCACATTACTCCCTGCACCATGTGTGCAGATTCAGGCATCGCAGAGTCCGCTCCTGAGTGTTGATTCTCCAAGTTCAGGCAGTGATTCGGAGACTACGAGGTAGTTGTTGGCGTTCGAAGCCCCGTGCCTCCCTTATCTTGTCATTTTCATGTTTGTAGATCTATTGTATCTGATTTAGTGTTCAGTAGACTTGTATCCGGATTTCTTAGTTGCTCATGACTTGTGACACCCCGGTTTGGGCTGTGTCGGGATGGTTTCTACTGTTGTTATCGTTAATTCCGCAATTTATGGATATTATATCATGCTTTAGAACTATTTATGATATTTAACTGTTTAAAAGAGGTGTTCTGTTTGGTCTGGTTGTCCTTGTCTTCACGAGAGGCGCCATCACGATTGGGTTCAGGAATTGGGTCGTGACAAGTACATTGTTATTTTTTGATTTCCTGGTATGCTTTTGTATTATATTATAGTTATAGTTAAGTGAATTCTATTTCTTAAATAATTTATATGATCATGTTTTGCATTGTTGAGATTCTCTTGTACCTATAGACATAGTGTATGTGTGTTATGTGATATTTTTTTATAGTTATAGACAGTTGTTGAAATAACCTCGTACAATTATATACCCTGTTAGTAAAGCTATATACTATCATATGCTTTTGAATCCTTTTTTGGTTGTCTTTGCAATTTGTTTTTCCTTTAATATTATTAGTATCATACAGTATCTTGAAAATACTTTATAGCTACATACCATTTTTCTTTTTCTCTTTGTTCATATCTGTTATGTACTAGTAGTATAGTCATTTATAGCTGCCGAAAATTAGCCAGTAGAATTGTATACCTTTTGGTATAGTTATATACCGTATTGGTATCATAGTAGTTGTAGTATTTTTAGTTATTTTAGTTGCATTTTAAGTGAATTCTATTTCTAAAATTATTTTATATGAACATGTTTTGTAGTGTTGGAATTTTCTTGTACCTATGGACATAGATTATAAACCAAAAGTTGATTGGGATACTAACTGCCATGTTATTCGTCAATTGAAAGAGAATTTATTAAAGACGCAACTTCGGATGTTTAAGAAAACATGCTTTGAATATTTTTTGAATCTGTCACTAGTTATTGTGCAGATTCGGGTTATGCGCCATTTGCTTATTAGAGAAGTACATCATGAGGTGAAAAATGATATGCGGTTTGTAATGAGTGATTCTAAGTTGCCCTTAGGTTTGGGTGAATTTGCACTTGTTACTGGGCTGAAATGTAAGGGTGACACAAGTATAGAGAGAGTAAAAGAGAATAGATTGATTTCAAAATATTTTGGGACTGCATCCGTGACATTGGCCCAACTAGCAGACTGTTTTACGAAGAAGAAATGGGAAACAGATATGCGTTGAAGATAGTGCGAGCACGTAATTTTTGCCCTATATGAATTACTCCCATAAATTCAAGAAAATAATTTTTTTCCATTGTTTGCAATTTTGTGGATTTTTGTAGCATTTTTGTTAGTTGCTTGCATTTGTCTGCGCATGTTTAATTTTGTTTAATTCATGAAAATACAAAACAAATACATTGTATTTGCATATATGACTTAATTTTACACTTTAGATTAATTAGTAAATTAATTTGTTTGACAAAAATAGAAAAATCACAAAATGACTCATTTTTGCATTTTTATTTAGTTTTGAATTTTATATCTTTCTTCTAATTTGAAATTAATTAGTTGTGGTAAATATTATTTTGAGTAATTAGCTTAATTTGTTAAAATATTTAGTTTAAGAGTAATTTAGGATTTGATTTAATTTTGAAAAGGAAAAAGGAAAAAATTGATTAAAAGAAATGAAAGAGTCAAATAAAAGGGGTTGTGATTTGGATCATTTGGGCAGGCCCAAATGAATTTCTTCCCCATAACCGCTCAAGTCCGGCCCAGCCCCACTCCAATACCCGATCCAGTCCCCAAATCGAAACGACGTCGGTTCCGTGAAGTAGAGATCTGGTCCGTTGATCTCCTTCAATCCAACAGCCAAGGAACGCCCCCCCCCTTCGATATAATTGTCCAAAATTCACAGAGAAACATAGTATCTTTGTACTTCAACTCCCTCATCCTTAACCCTAAGACCCGCCGCCCTGAATTTCTCCACCATCTCCGGCCGGCGGCGGAGCTCAAACCACCACCAAAATCCAACCATGCAACCATCACCCCTCCCTGAGCCCCAATCCACCACCATTTCTCCCCAAATACTCACCAAATTGGGTCAATTTCAAATCTAAAAATGAAGAAAAGAAAATCCTGCGAGCTTTCAAGTTTTTTATGAAAGATGCGGCTTGAAACTAGTATTGTTCATTTGTTCTCAAAGAGAACATGCGGGTAATGTCGCACCTCCTTTTTCCGCGCCCGCGAGGGTGCAGGGAGTTTTCTCCAATTAAAGGACAGTCGAAACGGGATTTTTTTGTTCGGAAGCTACTCCCGTAAGGCTTTCCACAAAATAAGCCATCAATAATTCTTCATTTCTTCCCGCACCTCTCAGTTGATTGCAATACCTTTTCAGGTGGGCAATGGGATCTCCATGTCCATCGTACTTTTCAAATTTGGGAGTCTTGAAACCAGGCGGCAAGTGGACATCGGGGAACATACATAGATCTTTGAAGGCAACACTCTTTTGGCTAGACAACCCTTGCCTGTTTTTCAACCATTGTTCTAAGTTTTTCACCCTTTGGGTCATTTCTTCTTGTACCATCTGTGAGCACGTGATTTTTGCCTTACGAAAACTACTCCAGAATAAAATCAAAAAATAAAATAAATTTCTTTTACTGTGTAATTTTTTGAATTTGCGTGGTGTTAAATACTTGTGTTATGTCCGTAAGTGTTTACATTGTCATAATAAAATGAAAAAAATAAAATAAAATACATATTGCATGCATATAGGATTTACTTATGCATTTAAAAGATAATTTAAATAAAATCACAAAAAAATATGCAATCGTTCTATTTTGTTTTGTCTATGTGTTAAATAATTGTTATAGAGTAATTAATATATTTTTGTGAAGTTAAAATTATTTTATAGTTAATATTAAAAATTTAAATTAGAAAAAATGAATATATATATATATATATATATATATATATATATATATATATATATATATATACAAAATCGGACCTGGATTAAAATCCAGGCCCAAAACATTTTAACCCCCCACAGCCCAATCCTTTAGCCCAGGTCCGGTCCAAACCAGACGAACCAAAACGACAGCGTTTGGTCGTGGCTTCTCAGAAACCGTTGGATCAAATCCAACCAACGGTCAAGATCTCACCCCCTTTACCCGTAACCCGTAACCCGATCCAGTGACCCGACTCAGCCGACCCTGGCATTAAACCAAACGACATCGTTTGGTTTAATGAATTGATCCTGGCCCTTCATCTTACTTGATCGGACGGACAATATCAATCCACCCCACCCCTATATAAGTCCCAAGCCCTTACCCCGGCCCCTAACTGAACACCCCCCCCTCCTACACTGTTCATCATCGTCCCCCAAACCCCCACTCCTAACCCTAGCCGCCCTAGGATCCCACCGCCTGAAACCCGGCGGCATCAACGCCGCCGGTCACCAAAATAACACCATGGAATCCCCTGAACATCCTCTACACAGATCTAACATTGGTTTCCTTCGAATCAGGCCCCAACTCTTCGAATCTTAAATCGAAGGTTGGCCTGAAAACCTTATCCTTTCCAATGGCTTCCAAAATAACACCATAGTACCCCCTAGCATGCCTTGTTATGGATCTGAAGTTAGTTTGGCTCGAATCAGTTCTGAGCTTCTCGAATCTTCTTTTGAAGATTCGGACCAAACAAGAACAAACTCAGATCCGTTTCAAACTAACACCAAATGACCCCTAGGCCTCCCTCACCCTTGTATCATCTTTGGTTCCCTTCGAATCTGCCCAAAAGTGTTCGGATTTAAGATCCAGGAATTTGAAACCCTAAAAATTTTCCAATCTTGGAATTTTTCCGATTCGAGTGAAAGACTGAGGTCTAAGAGACTTTAATCGAGGTATTCTCAACTGAGAATACTTCGAGTAAAGTTTGTTCAGCCTAAAAAATGTCTGAATCCAAATTGAGTTGAGTCCGGATGAATTGAAGGTTCAGAGGTAATTTTCTGTTGCTTATGTGTATTCTACGTGTATTCTATGTTCGTTCATTAGTTTGTTTGATTTTTTATATAATTTTCTAGTCAATTTTGTTATATTGTCCCCTACCCGTCTACTTGATTCCAAATGTGAATTGTTTCTGTTAATTGTGATTGTTTACAATGTGTGTAATCGACTTGATTAAGTTCGTCGATTAGTTATATTACGAATTTTCATTTTCTGAAAATGCTGACTGAAACAGTCTGCTTCTATTGTTTTAGACTAATTATTGACAAATGTTGTAAATAGTCAACTGATTAATACTCGTCAATTAAATCATGTTTGTTTGTGAATCAGTGAATTCAAATGTATGCTGTATATGTTGTTTTCTGAACAGGGCATTGTCAGTATATTGACAATGCTCCTGTGTATGTTTGATCTTAGTTCAATTTGAAGATCAGTTTGAATTATTATGCTGAACTCAGTGTAATATTGTTGTAATGTCAAGTTTGAATTCAAGTTTACAAATGTTGATTGGATATAATTGTGTTAGGGGGTTACATTCTTAGTCAGGATTCAGTCCAAACTTTAGGATTGGTTTGTAGCTGTTGTAAATCAGATTAATAATCAGGCTTATACAGATTTTAAAATCTGTATTGTTAAGATGCTGAATTTAAGGCAGTAATACCAGTATAAAACAGTAGGTCAGGGACATTTCTGGGATAGAACAATGAGGATAACATGATAGCATAATGGGCGGAAAGTGAAAAGTTAATGGCTATTATTTAAAGTGATAATGGGAAACAAAGGGTAATGGGGCTGCTTAAAATCAGATTAGGATCATATAAAGTATTCAAAAGTAGTTTTAATGGAACTTTTCTGATTTTTTTAAAAAAGAGAAAGGGTCCAGGCAGCACTAAAAGAAAGGGGGCATACCTGTATAAATACAGGGACAGATTTAAAAGGAAGGGATCAGTTTCAGAAAAAAGGGAGATTGGAGGAGATTTTGGAAGAAGAAAAAATCTGATTTAGGAGTTTTCAGTTAGAAAGAGAAGAGAGTTTAGAGAGACTTCATAACAGATTTTGAAAGAGAATTTAAGAAAAATACACCTAGAGTGAGATAAAGAGAAAAATCCGGCAGAAAAATCAGATTCTTCTTGGAATCTGAAGAGGAAGAGGAAAAAGAAAAACAAAAACAGATATAGAAACAGAAAAGAAAATCAGAAACATACTTTTCTTTGGATCTGTCCGGGTCTATTTGTTTGATATTACTTGGATTAAATCTGAAAGTTTTCCCAAGAATCCTGTTACTGTGCATCTGGGCTCCTCAGATCCTATTCTTGTTCAGACTTGCTGTGTTATCGGTACATTCTACTGATTTTGTTATTGCTGCTACTGCTGAAATTTACTCCTTCTACCTTCATTTTCAGGTACATGTCTTTTAAATTTTATGTTGGAAAGAGATTCAACATGACTAATCAATGAAGTTCGAATTGTAATTCTGTTTTCCATTTGTCCAAGTTCATTCAGTTTAAATTTCATTTTTGTTTCATGTTAGTTAATTAGTAGTGAATTCAATTTGATAGCTATGAGCTAATTGTCTTACTTTGAAAGTTCGTATAAAGCTTTGTAATAATGTTAGCCCTTCATCTCATTAGTTTAATCATATTTGAACTGTCAAGGTAGGAAACATGACATAAAGATTGGCCATTAACTAGGCCTTGTGGCGTTGTTAGAATAGAGTGAAAATGTCAAAACCATATTGCTAGTTTATTCTGATACTTGATTTAGTTATGGATGGAATGATATAAGTTGTACGTTCTTATGTGGTATGATAACAGGTATCTATAGAACCATTAGTGGATGGTGAGTTGAGTTGTTATGGCTCATTATGATGTTAAAATGCTATGAATGTTTCAAGACATACAAATACGTTGCATGTAAGGCAATGTTGTCAATCAATTTGTATAATAATTCTTTTCTTATCAACTTGATGCCTATTCACCCTCATAAATAAATTAACCAAACAATTAGGCCAATTAGATCAAAAGCAAGTATATGAGAATAAAATGAGGTGTACAAGCATAAATTGCAATACTTATATCAATGGTAAGTAGAAATAGAATTTGCACTAAATAAGAAATAAATAAAAATTGTTCAAAAATACTTCTTCCCTTCATAAATTATTTTGTGAGTTTCATATGTCCCTCATTCTTTGGTATATGTATATATGTTGTATTTGTGAAGAATAATATTAATCATGTTCTTTTTCTTTATTTTGAATTTGAATAGTCTTGGATGAACATAAATTATACGCGGAAATTCTAATCGACGGGCAACATTTAATAAATTGTGGATTCTTTTTCAAGAATTAAAAGGTATCTTAAATGGAGATTTCTCGTGATATAATAAACATTTTGTGGAAATTCCATAATACCATTACAGTATTTTGCGCAATTAGGGATGCGTTCGCGTACCTTGATTATATTTATAAAAAAAAATCGGATTATGCGTACGCGCAATTTCGAGCGAATATTTTAAAGAATTTCTCCGCGGATGTCAAAATAATTTCATTCAACCCGAGATGTGTAGTTCATTGTCCAAATAAAAGGATGATGATGTTCCGGATTTTATTTTTAATTTTCGAACATATATTTTTTATAAAAACTATAACATGGACAATTTTATTGTGTACACGTACGCGTGGCATGATCCCCGGTAATTATAAAAAGTATATAATACGAATATACGTACGCGTAATTCGTCCATATAATTGTAAACAATAAGTAAAAAGCGGTAGTAAAATCATGCAATAAAAACGTATTTAGTAAAAATCAAGATAATTAAGCCAATAATAAAAACAGTTAAGCGACCGTGCTAGAACCACGGAATTCGGAAATGCCTAACACCTTCTTCCGGATTAACAGAATTCCTTACTCAGGATTTCTGGTTCGCAGAATAATAAACAGAGTCATATTCTCCTCGATTCAGGGATTAAAATTGGTGACTTGGGACGCCTTAAAATTCCCAGGTGGCGACTCTGAAATAATTAAATAAATCCCGTTTCGACTGTCCTTTAATTGGAGAAAACTCCCCACGCGCCCCGCGGCGTGGTAAAAAGGAGGTGCGACAGCTCTGGCGACTCTGCTGGGGACTAATAACCAGTGTTATTGTAACCCAGAACCATTGGTTCAGGGTTTAAAGAATTCTAGCTTAAAATATTTGTGTTAATTGGCTTTATGATTTTCAACTATTTATATACTAATATGTTAAATGTTTTTTTTTACCGCTTTAATATTATTTGAATTGTGAATATATACAATTGCTACGAAACCCCCTTCTTTCTGAGTCTTCTGAATTTATGGTGTACACGTGCGCGTGACCCACCTTTCTGTTAAAGTCATACCAAATAAGACGGAGTTGGGACAAGTAACTAGGCCGGGCAGACTTTCGTGCTCCCGGTACGTTGCCCCCGCTTCGGCTCAAACTGTCCGTTTGGGTAAGCCAGGTTTAGAACAATCAACCTAAGGTTTTACACTTAGAATAACTCAGCCATGTACCGGATCCCTAGTAGGAACGAATATTTGCATCATATGCATTTGGCCTTGGAGACTCAACACAGGGGTTGGGTCTGTCTAGGACAGGTGAACCCAAAATAAAAAGACCATCATGATGCATCCTACTTGGTACTTGTGCATTCATTTGCCTCGAACATGCTTGTTGACCAGCTTAAATAAAATCATGGTGAGAAGAAAGGAATAAAATGGGTTGTTTTAAAAATTTCGAAAAAAAATAGTTTTAAATTTTGAAATAAAGGTATTTAATAAATAATTTTTTTTTTCGAAAATGATTTTTTTTTAGTATAAATTTTCAAAATGAATTTTGACTTTATCAAAATTAAATTTCAGATACAAAATGAGCACCACACAAAGCCCCTCATCCACAAGTACGGAAGAATTTCTATGTCAGCTTCAAATGTGGTGGTATGATTTAGGCGAAGACGGTCAAAAATGGGTCGTCAAGCATTTGGGAAATCTCACGGACATTATGAAAGTTAAACCCCGTGATGATCTGATTGCGGCGTTAGTAACTTTCTGGGATCCTGTTCACAATGTTTTTCGTTTCTCTGACTTCGAGCTTACTCCTACATTAGAGGAGATAGCTGGCTATGTTGGTTTTGACGGAAGTTTAAGAAATCAAAGCTTGATATTCACAAAGGCTCCTTCGGTACATCGATTCTTCGGTCTTCTGAACATCAGCAGTCAAATCAGGAAAAGCAATGTCATCAATGGATGTTGTTCCTTCAACTTTTTGTATTCAAGGTTCGGAAAGTCAGATGGGTTCGAAATTCATGAGAAAGGCCTTACTAATAAGCAAAACAAAGACACTTGGCAGATGCACCGTCGATTTGCTTTCATGGTGGCTTTTCTAGGAGTCATGGTCTTCCCAAATAAAGAGCGAACAATTGATATTCGCACCGCAAAAATTGTGCAAATCCTCACCACCAAAGAAAATCACACCTTTGTCCCCATCATTCTATCAGACATTTATCGGGCTTTGACTTTATGCAAATCAGGAGCAAAAGTCTTCGAAGGATGCAAAATTTTGTTGCAAATGTGGGTGATTGAACATCTCCAACAACAGCCCAAGATCATACAGTATGGGTCAAACAATGATAATTGCATCGAAAGCTATGAGGAAAGAACAAAAAATTATCAGGTTCCAGAAGGGATAGAAGCATGGGTATCTCATCTAAAGGCTTTAACGGCAAATCAAATTGAATGGACCCTGGGATGGCTCCCGATGAGGGAAGTAATACATATGTCAACCTCAAATAGTTATCTACTACTATTGGGATTGAGAAGCATTCAGCCGTATGCACCACTAAGAGTCCTAAGGCAACTAGGGAGATATCAAATAGTTCCTGATGATGAAGATTTGAGTATGCAAGTAATCGAATTACACCCAGAAGCCACTATTCCCGAAGCTCTACTTCAGCAGATGTGGAATGGGTGCCGATACTTGAAAAGCGATACTCAAGTCCTAGACGCTACAAAGGGTGAGATAAATCCTGGATATGCAAGGTGGTTCGAAAAACGGTCTCGCGTGGATGATGTACCAGAACCTGAGCTAAAAAGGCCAACAAAAAGACCCCATGTTCAAAACTTCAATGATAAAATCCAAGAGCGGTTGATCTGGGGAGAAAAAGAAAAAGGGTACAAAGCAACTATCCATGCCCTAAAAGAAAATCTGAGAAGCCTCAGTTTGGAAAAAGATTTACAAGCACAAGAAGCCGAAGGCGAGAAGAAGAGTCTAGCTTGTGAGAATGAAAATCTTCATGCTCGATTCCAAAAAATGAAAAGAGTTTCTGAAACGCCAAAGAGGAGCTGGAAGGATCAAAAAACCATCGCCAATCCTCTTTGAAAGAATGCAAGATTATGATTCCATTCTTGCGGAAAACGAAAGGGAATTGAGCAAGGCAAAAGAAAGGATCCAACAATTAAACGAAGAAGCCAGATCTAACAAGGAACGCCAGGATAGGCAATCCGAAAAAGACAAGGCACAATTCAAGAAGGAAAAGGACTATTGGATGCGATCAGAAGACCAGCTTCGTGCACAACTAGAAGAGGCAAGAAGATGCAACAGAGAACATCAACAAGCAGACCTCGACAGGGAAAGATCGCAAGCAAGATTAGAGCAGGCCAGACTCCGAGCTCTGTTAGAATCAGCTCTAGATCGTGAAAACCGTGTCAGAGATATAGCCACCACTCGTCAGCAGCAATTGCAAGACCAAGACCAACGTCTCCAAGGTTTCAGGGCACAAATCCACGACTTGGCAGTCTTCACATCTCAAAGTTATGTAAACTGCCAAGGAATGGATTATGAAAGGTTTACAGAGCATGCGCCCACTTTTGCTCGTCATCTAGCAATGGAGTTGGAAAGGATGTATCGTACGCTGGGAGGCCATCCAGGTCAAGCCCCACATTGAGCAGATAATCCAATATTTGACAACAAAAGTGGAAAGTGGGGCACGTTGTGAGATGTTAAGAATTGTATCTTTTATTTTGATTTAAGTGTGTGTGTTTCAAGCCATTTTCTTAAAGTTTTCAAATGTAATTCCATCTTTGTGTAATGAATAAAAGTGATTGCCTTTAGTCCGAACTACGCAAGGTCTGATTCATGTGAGGCATGATACGTAGGCAATCTCTAAGATTCGACCACCACGATAAAAGATATATATAGTAAATAAAAGTGAATGACAATTTTCAATTTCAAGAAAGCTGGGACGACACAAGCAGCCGAGCAAATGCATAATAGAAAGGGATTATTTGTCTAGGAGCATTGCATCTCAACGTGTGATTATATATGTGTTAAACTCTCAAAACTAACAAGTTTGTTCATTTTCAGAATTCAAGCAGTTAGTTTCTCTAAAGAGTATACTGGCATATTATCACTATCACACAAGATCAAAAGGACCAATACCCGAAAGTATGTCTATCCCAGATGTTGACACAGGTATGGAACTAGAGGAGATGGATGTCGGGAAAATGAAAGAAGAGATGTTTAAGCTCAAGCAGCAAATGGCTGAGATGTACCAAGCCTGGTCTACAGGACAGCTACCCCCATCTTATCCAAATAACCCTGCTCCATCAATGACTCAAACTCAGGATAATATCACCACTGAATTATCCCCAAACTTCCCCATTTACCAGCACTACCGAGGCACCACCTCTCAGACACCACAGTCTCCACCTCCGAAACCCGTTCCATATTTTCCTCCACCTATGACTCCTGTTTTCGTAGCACCTCCCCCTGCTACATTCCACAAATCTCCTAGTGAGCCTACATTCCAGGCCCAGGACAACCAATATTACCCCCCGGAGCCCACCCTCAAAGCCTCCGAAATTCATTCAACCACTCCTCGTTTTGATCTCCCAACCGAAATTGACAAGCCAGCCAAAAATGCTGAGCAAGAAGAGATGTTCAGGAAGGTCAAGAGTCTAGAACAATCGTTCAGAGACATGCGAGGATTAGGTGGGCAAGTCAGTGTAGCCTACAAAGATTTGTGCTTGTTCCCAAACGTACAATTACCAGTTGGCTTCAAGATGCCCAAATTTGACTTATACAACGGGCACGGTGACCCAGTAGCCCACTTAAGGGGTTTCTGTAGCAAGATGCGAGGAGCTGGGGGAAAGGATGAATTATTGATGGCTTACTTCAGTCAAAGTTTAAGCGGATCAGCTTTGGAGTGGTATACACGCCAGGACCATGGGAGATGGTACACCTGGGATGACCTGGCACAGGCATTCGCATACCATTTCCAATACAATCTGGAAATCATCCCAGATCGATTATCTTTGACAAAATTTGAGAAGAAACATAATGAAAGTTTCAGAGAGTATGGTTTTCGGTGGAGAGAACAGGCAGCAAGAGTGGATCCTCCTATGAAGGAGAGCGAAATGGTAGACTACTTCCTCCAAGCCTTGGAACCGACTTACTATGCCCATTTGGTTTCAGCAGTTGGGAAATCATTCAACGAAGTAGTGAAGATGGGAGGTATGGTGGAAGAAGGCCTCAAGACAAATAAAATCATGAGCTATTCAGCAATTAAGGCAACTACTCAAGCTATTCAAGGCGGGGTAGGAGGAATCGGAAGAAAGAAGAGGGAGGAAGCAGCAGTAGTTGATTCAGGAATTTGGCCGGGACCCAGAGGTTCACCGCTTTACTATAATCAACAACGACCTCGCCAATCAGCTTATCACCATGATTCATCCCAACACTACTATCACCCTTCAGAGCCTCATTTTTCCATTAACCATGCTCAAGCATACAATCAGCCACCTGTTCACACCAATTGGCGTGCTCCTGTCACACCAAATACTTACCCACGAGCCTATCCCGGACCAGGTTTCAGGCCTAGGCCAGCATTCAGGGGAGAAAGGGAACAGAAAAAGAAAACTTACACTCCATTGGGAGAGTCTTACACTAGTATGTTCCACAGGCTGAGACAGCTAGACATGCTGAGACCAATACAATCCAAACTACCCAATCCTCCTCCAAAGAATCTGGATTACACCATTAGCTGTGAATATTGCTCCGGTGCACCAGGCCATGATACGTAGAAATGTTGGCATTTGAAAAATGCAATACAAGAACTGATTGATACTAATAAAATCGAGGTTCAAAACCCCGAAGCCCCAAATATCAATAGAAATCCAATGCCAGCCCATCAAGAGGCTAATATGATAGAAATCATACAAGCTGATGGGGAGACAAAGAAGCCGTCACAAACTGTCATGATGATCAAGTCTCATGAAACCAAGCCAGATAAGCAGTTAATGGAGGAGAAGCCGGTGTCTAAGCAGAACAAAAATGGTGATGAACCGTCTATGATAGTCGATGAGGGATCATCGAGCAAAGTTGCCGCAAAACAAGAAAGGCCGAAAGTGATAGTACCAGGGGTTGCTAACAAACCCATTGTATTCGTGGAAGGAGCCCGTACAGATCGGGTTATTATTGCACCTGTAATCCAGCTGCCGGTCATCAACAACAAAGCCATCCCATGGAACTACGAACGAGTGACTGTAATGTACAAGGGAAAAGAAATCAAGGAAGAAGTGTGTGAGGTGCAAGGCTTGACTCGTTCGGGAAGATGTTTTACTCCCGAAGAGCTAAGAAAAACTAAAAACAATCCAATGCCAACAAAGAGAGCTGTGACGGAAGAAGAGGCGGAGGAGTTTTTAAGAAAAATGAAACTCCATGATTATTCTGTTGTGGATCAATTAAAGAAGACCCCCGCTCAAATTTCATTGTTGTCATTACTGATCCATTCAGAGGAACACCGTCTGGCGTTGATGAAAATCCTGAATGAAGCTCATGTTCCTGAAAAGATCTCTGTAAATCATTTGGGAAAAATAGCCAACAGAATCTTTGAGACAAACAGAATTACATTTGCTGATGATGAATTACCTGTGGAAGGTACCGAGCACAACAGAGCTCTTTACCTCACCGTGAAATGTGAAAACTCCATAGTAACCCGGGTATTGGTTGACAATGGGTCAAGTGCAAACATATGCCCTCTCTCCACTTTAAACAAATTAAAAATTAAAGAGGAGAGGATCCAGAAGAATAGTATCTGCGTACGGGGGTTTGACGGTGGAAGCAGAGATTCATTTGGCGACATAGTATTGGAACTAACAATAGGGCCAGTTGAATTCACAATGGAATTCCAAGTGTTGGACATAACTGTTTCTTACAACTTGTTGTTGGGTCGACCATGGATCCATGCTGCTAAAGCAGTCCCGTCAACACTACATCAGGCTGTCAAGTTTGAATGGGATCATCAAGAAGTAGTCGTGTATGGAGAAGAAAGTTTAAATGCTCACAGCAGTACCATTGTACCGGTCGAGGGAACAGAAAATGACCAGGGACCATGGGTATACCAAGTGACCGACACAGTGTCGATAGAGAAAATTCCAGAGGGGAAATATCTTCCAAATCCAAAGATATCCTCTGCATCAGTCATGGTAGCTTATGAAATGTTAAAAAATGGCTTTATACCCGGCAAAGGTCTGGGTTTATCTTTGCAAGGAATTATACAACCAGTATCTCTCCCCGAGAACTGGGGAACATTCGGTTTGGGGTTCATACCCACTGCCAATGACGTGATAAGGGCTAGGAAGCTGAAACACCAAGCATGGGTTCTTCCAAAAACCAGTCCCACATCTGTCAAAGTCTTTTGTCAAGACCGGTGCTAAAAATCGCCCGATAACAACAATTCCTAAATCCCGGGTCAATCCTGAGAAGGAATTAATTGAAAGGTTCGAGAAATTGTTTAGTGATGTGAATATGTTGGAAAGCGGAGAAGGGTGTAGCAACGCAGAAGTTCAATTCGTTGGGCCAGAAACAAAGCTCAATAATTGGAAAGCCACTCCTCTCCCAATTCGAAAGGAGTCTTGGTAGTTTATTTTGATTTTCTTTCAGTTTGTTTGGGTTACTTCAGGGTTGTAATCCCAAAGCTTATCTTACAGTTTGTTTGAAGTGTGCAAACCTTGTTATCTTTCATCATCCAATAAAAAGCAGTTTCCTTTTTATTATCATTCCTAATAGCTTTCTTTTCTTTTTCTTCTTTCCTGTACAGTTCCTTTTACGCTGGCTCTAGTGATATGGCATGCATGAGGAATCCTCAGCCCAGTCTTAAAAATCAATCTGGTTCCGAAATATTAATTCAAGAAATATATTGTGATTATGAATCAGAATATGATGAAGATGAGGTTTTTGAAGAGATTAGTAAAGAGTTAATTCACTTTGAGGAAAAAATCAAACCTAACTTGAGTGATACCGAGGACATCAATATAGGGGACACGAGTAATATCCGAGAAACTAAAATAAGTGTCCATCTGGAACCAAAGATCCGAGAGGAGTTAATTAAAGCACTCATAGAATTCAAAGATGTTTTTGCATGGTCGTATGACGACATGCCGGGCCTGAGCACTGATTTAGTGGTTCACAAATTGCCCACCGATCCAACGGTGCCTCCTGTCAAGCAGAGGCTGAGAAAATTCAAGCCTGACATGAGTGTGAGAATTAAGGAAGAAATCACCAAACAATTGGAAGCAAAGGTCATTCGAGTCACTCGATATCCTGTTTGGTTGGCTAATATCGTTCCTGTACCAAAGAAAGACGGCAAAATTAGAGTATGCGTCGACTATCGCAATCTCAACAAAGCAAGTCCAAAGGATAATTTCCCATTACCCAATATCCATATTTTGATCGACAATTGTGCCAAGCATGATATAGGGTCTTTCGTGGATTGTTATGCCGGGTATCATCAAATTCTAATGGATGAAGAAGATGCAGAAAAGACGGCATTCATCACACCATGGGGAACTTATTGCTACCGGGTAATGCCATTCGGTTTGAAGAACGCCGGAGCAACCTATATGAGAGCAATGACCACAGTGTTTCATGATATGATACACAAGGAGATTGAGGTATACGTGGACGATGTGATTATAAAATCAAAGCATCAGGCCGACCACGTTGGGGATTTGAGGAAGTTCTTCTTAAGACTTCGCAGGTACAACCTCAAGCTTAACCCTGCCAAGTGCGCATTTGGAGTTCCATCTGGAAAGTTGCTGGGATTCATAGTCAGTCGACGAGGCATCGAGCTAGACCCCTCAAAGATCAAAGCCATCCAAGAACTGCCACCTCCAAGAAATAAAACTGAAGTAATGAGTTTGTTGGGGAGGTTAAATTACATCAGCAGGTTTATTGCTCAGCTCACAACAACTTGTGAGCCAATTTTCAAATTGTTGAAAAAGGATGCTGCGGTCAAATGGACCGATGAGTGTCAAGAAGCGTTCGATAAGATAAAAGGGTACTTGTCAAACCCACCCGTGTTGGTCCCGCCAGAGCCAGGAAGACCTTTGATTCTTTACTTGACGGTTTTGGAAAATTCATTTGGTTGTGTATTGGGGCAGCATGACCTCACTGGCAGAAAAGAACAGGCCATCTACTACCTTAGCAAGAAGTTCACAGCTTATGAGGTTAAGTATACTCATCTGGAAAAGACATGTTGCGCCCTAACATGGGTAGCTCAAAAATTGAAACACTATTTGTCATCCTACACTACTTACCTCATTTCTCGGTTGGATCCATTGAAATACATTTTTCAAAAGCCTATGCCAACGGGAAGACTGGCAAAGTGGCAGATATTACTCACAGAATTCGACATCATCTATGTGACTCGAACTGCAATGAAGGCTCAAGCACTGGCCGATCATTTAGCCGAAAACCCGGTCGATGAGGAATATGAGCCGTTGAAAATTTATTTTCTTGATGAAGAGACAATGCATATCGACGAGGTGAAGCAAATTGAAAAGCTTGGCTGGAAACTTTTCTTTGATGGAGCCGCTAACATGAAAGGAGTTGGGATAGGAGCTGTAATCATTTCTGAAACAGGGCATCACTATCCTGTTACGGCTCAATTACGATTTTATTGCACCAATAATATGGCTGAATATGAAGCTTGCATTTTGGGGTTAAGGCTAGCCGCAGACATGGGTATCCGAGAAATCTTAGTCATGGGAGATTCGGATCTTTTGGTACATCAAATTCAAGGAGAATGGGAAACCCGAGACTTGAAGCTCATACCATACCGACAATGTCTACATGATCTTTGTCAGCGGTTTCAATCAGTGGAATTCCAACATATTCCAAGAATCCATAATGAGGTTGCCGATGCATTGGCTACCCTGGCATCAATGTTGCACCATCCGGACAAAGCTTATGTAGATCCAATACATATTCAAGTCCACGATCAGCACGCTTATTGCAATATGGTTGAAGAAGAATTTGATGGTGAACCATGGTTCCACGACATCAAGGAGTATATCAGGATGGGGATATATCCCGCACAAGCCACAGGAGATCAAAAGAGGACCATTAGGCGATTAGCAAATGGATTCTTCTTAAGCGGAGGAGTTTTGTATAAAAGAACACCAGATCTTGGATTATTAAGATGCATAGATGCCAGACAAGCTACAGCTGTCATGTCTGAAGTACATTCAGGAGTTTGCGGACCCCACATGAGTGGATATGTGTTGGCAAAGAAAATCCTCCGAGCTGGTTACTATTGGCTTACCATGGAGCGAGATTGTATCAGTTTTGTGCGCAAGTGTCATCAATGCCAAATACACGGAGATTTGATTCATTCTCCACCATCCGAGTTGCACACAATGTCGGCACCATGGCCCTTCGTTGCCTGGGGCATGGATGTGATTGGACCAATTGAGCCGGCAGCATCCAATGGGCACAGGTTCATTCTGGTAGCTATTGATTATTTTACCAAATGGGTTGAGGCCAAGACATTCAAATCAGTGACCAAGAAAGCTGTGGTCGATTTTGTCCACTCAAATATCATATGTCGATTCGGAATCCCGAAGGTGATCATCACAGATAACGGTGCTAATCTTAACAGCAACTTAATGAAGGAAGTATGTCAACAGTTTAAGATTACACATCGTAACTCTACCCCATATCGGCCCAAGGCGAATGGAGCAGTAGAAGCAGCCAACAAAAACATAAAGAAGATACTTCGGAAAATGGTAGAAGGTTCAAAACAATGGCATGAAAAATTACCATTTGCATTATTGGGATACCGCACTACTGTTCGCACTTCAGTAGGAGCAACTCCTTATTTGTTGGTATATGGCACTGAAGCAGTAATTCCTGCAGAAGTTGAGATTCCTTCCCTTCGGATCATCGCCGAAGCAAAGATTGATGATGATGAATGGGTCAAAACCCGTCTGGAACAGTTAAACTTGATTGATGAAAAACGATTGACCGCAGTATGCCATGGTCAATTATATCAAAGAAGAATAGAAAGAGCATACAACAAAAAGGTGCGTCCCCGGAAGTTTGAAGTAGGTCAGCATGTGCTGAAACGTATTCTTCCACATCAGGTCGAGGCAAAAGGCAAATTTGCCCCGAATTGGCAAGGACCATTCATTGTGACCAGAGTATTATCGAATGGTGCACTATGCTTAACAGACATTGAAGGCAAATGCATAGACATGGCGATCAATTCTGACGCGGTAAAGAGATATTATGCATAAAATTCTTGAATGTTTGTATTTAGCATTATTTCGAAGATTGGAATGACAAAGGCAATTTATTCTGCTATCCAAACACTATACCCTTTGTTTCCCCCTTTTGAGCCATACTTGTTTCTTTCTTACCCTCTCTTGGAATCAATGAAAATCAAATATGAAAAAAAAAATCAAACCACTATTATTGTAGTGAACTACGTTTGACCTGATTCCTCAAAGAAGGATACGTAGGCGCCTCACGACTCGGTCATAGGGTGCACAATATACATGATGTGCACAAAAAGAAACATCAAGCGACCCCAATCAAGAAACTGGGGCAGGAATTGTATTGGAAATAAGAAAAGATTCCAAGAGTTGTAATTTTAAACCCATACCAAAGCTATTTAGCTTTTAATACCTTTTCCATTTCTAACCCCATACCAAAAAGACCTTTCGATCAATCTTAGAAAAATGCTGAGACAAGCAAATGAAGATGGTTCATAACACTCTGGTACAAACAAGAAAAGAAAGTAAAAATGAGAGAGTCTTATAGGTGAAAACCCACACGGGCACCATAAGGCGACGGAAGTTGAGAGAAAAGTAAAATGAGAGAGTCTTATTGGTGAAAACCTTCGTGGGCACCATAAGGCGAAAAGGAAGTGAGAAATGAACAAATGAGGAAAGTTTATCGGTGAAAACTCTTTGAGACGTTGCAAGTCCAACAGGTCTGTGAAATGAAAAATGAAGTTGGGTTATGGAAATTTTGGCAAAAACAAAAAATGAGACAATTGAAAGGAGATTGATTAAAAGACTGGGTTGATTAATCCGAAATGCATACCATGATCATTGGTGCCAGTAACTCCAATCAGATAAGTTTTTATTCTTTCTCCAACAGTCATCCAAAATTGGATTTTTCTTTTCATTCTATAATTGTCGAAATCAACGTGTTTCGTCACTAATAATCTTACTTTTCTAAAAGCTTTGAGATAAGTTTTATTCCAAACAAATAAGAAGGAATGTCAAGGTATACTACCGAGATTCAAGGTTACAAAATACAGCCACGAAAGGTGGGAGATAAAAGATATGGGTGTAAGAAAGGTGAAATTAAAAATGGATCAGCAAAGTCAAGAAGGGACATATGATTACAGTTAAAAGGGTTTGAAGGAAAACATACAGAGGGGAATCCTATAGTCAAGGATCAATTACAAGGACAAAACAGTCTTTTCAACCATTCCAAGGCAACAAAGAGAAACGAAGAGAAGCCTCACCATCGGCAAGAATGCCCCAATTAACCACCCTGCTTTAAACTAACAAAGTTTTCTTTGATTTAAAACAGGGGCAAATACAATATCTGTGTCAGGAAATACCTGGTAAAGAAGAAGTCAGGCGTCCACCTGGATAATGAGGATGAGAAAAGAAGAAGTCAGGCGTCCACCTGGAGAATGAGGATGAAGAAAAGAAGAAGTCAGGCGTCCACCTGGAGAATGAGGATGAAGAATTAAAGAAGTCAGACGTCCACCTGGAGAATGAGGATGAAGAAAAGAAGAAGTCAGGCGTCCACCTGGAGAATGAGGATGAAGAATTAAAGAAGTCAGGCGTCTACCTGGAGAATGAGGATAAGAATTAAAGAAGTCAGGCGTCCACCTGGAGAATGAGGATGAGAATTAAAGAAGTCAGGCGTCCACCTGGATAATGAGGATGAGAAAAAGAAGTCAGGCGTCCACCTGGAGAATGAGGATGAAGAAAAGAAGAAGTCAGGCGTCCACCTGGAGAATGAGGATGAGAATTAAAAAAGTCAGGCGTCCACCTGGAGAATGAGGATAAGAATTAAAGAAGTCAGGCGTCCACCTGGAGAATGAGGATAAGAATTGAAGAAGTCAGGCGTCCACCTGGAGAATGAGGATAAGAAATCAAAGAAGTCAGGCGTCCACCTGGATAATGAGGATGAGAATTTAAAAAGAAGTCAGGCGTCCACCTGGAGAATGAGGATGAGAAAGAAGAAGTCAGGCGTCCACCTGGAGAATGAGGATGAAGAATTAAAGAAGTCAGGCGTCCACCTGGAGAATGAGAATGAAGAATTTAAAAAGAAGTCAGACGTCCACCTGGAGAATGAGGATAAAGAATTTAAAAAGAAGTCAGGCGTCCACCTGGAGAATGAGGATGAGAATTAAAGAAGTCGGGCGTCCACCTGGAGAATGAGGATGAAGAAAAGAAGAAATCAGGCGTCCACCTGGAGAATGAGGATGAAGAAAAGAAGAAGTCAGGCGTCCACCTGGAGAATGATGATGAGAATTAAAGAAGTCAGGCGTCCACCTGGAGAATGAGGATGAAGAAAGAAAAGAAGCAGTCAAGGCACCCACCTGAAGAACGAGGGAATGCAATTGAAGTGTTGAAATCAAAAGCCCGATCATATGATAGAGGAGCACGTTTAGAATCAATAAAACAGAGGAGTCCAACAGAATCCCCAGCAAGAAACAACAAGAGTTCCAAAAGAAAATACGGGACAATGAAAAGGAATACGGAATAAGCCAAATGCCCAAGAGTCACCAAGATATCAAGACAACAAGAAACGCAAGGGCATGATCTAGATAAGATTTTTATAATTCCTATACCATAATCTAGTTTAGTTTTTTGTATTACCTTTGAAGTAAGGTGTAATAAGGAGGTCAGCAAGCAGTAAAAACAGCACAAAACAGCAGTAACATCACAGTCCCACGGTAGTCCCAGCTACCCAAAATTCCCGAACTACATTGACCTGATTCCTTTATAGCCAAGGATATGTAGGAAACCTTTGAAGCAGAGGTTCAGTCAAATATTTCTAAAAAATGCTTCCCACGGAGTATTCGAACGGGCAAAAATCGCTCGTATCCGCTCACTTTATCTTTGCACGAAAACTCTTCGAGTTTCCGCACAAAGAGGGGCAGTTGTGAGCACGTGATTTTTGCCTTACGAAAACTACTCCAGAATAAAATCAAAAAATAAAATAAATTTCTTTTACTGTGTAATTTTTTGAATTTGCGTGGTGTTAAATACTTGTGTTATGTCCGTAAGTGTTTACATTGTCATAATAAAATGAAAAAAATAAAATAAAATACATATTGCATGCATATAGGATTTAATTATGCATTTAAAAGATAATTTAAATAAAATCACAAAAAAATATGCAATCGTTCTATTTTGTTTTGTCTATGTGTTAAATAATTGTTATAGAGTAATTAATATATTTTTGTGAAGTTAAAATTATTTTATAGTTAATATTAAAAATTTAAATTAGAAAAAATGAAAAAATATATATATATATATACAAAATCGGACCTGGATTAAAATCCAGGCCCAAAACATTTTAACCCCCCACAGCCCAATCCTTTAGCCCAGGTCCGGTCCAAACCAGACGAACCAAAACGACAGCGTTTGGTCGTGGCTTCTCAGAAACCGTTGGATCAAATCCAACCAACGGTCAAGATCTCACCCCCTTTACCCGTAACCCGTAACCCGATCCAGTGACCCGACTCAGCCGACCCTGGCATTAAACCAAACGACATCGTTTGGTTTAATGAATTGATCCTGGCCCTTCATCTTACTTGATCGGACGGACAATATCAATCCACCCCACCCCTATATAAGTCCCAAGCCCTTACCCCGGCCCCTAACTGAACACCCCCCCCTCCTACACTGTTCATCATCGTCCCCCAAACCCCCACTCCTAACCCTAGCCGCCCTAGGATCCCACCGCCTGAAACCCGGCGGCATCAACGCCGCCGGTCACCAAAATAACACCATGGAATCCCCTGAACATCCTCTACATAGATCTAACATTGGTTTCCTTCGAATCAGGCCCCAACTCTTCGAATCTTAAATCGAAGGTTGGCCTGAAAACCTTATCCTTTCCAATGGCTTCCAAAATAACACCATAGTACCCCCTAGCATGCCTTGTTATGGATCTGAAGTTAGTTTGGCTCGAATCAGTTCTGAGCTTCTCGAATCTTCTTTTGAAGATTCGGACCAAACAAGAACAAACTCAGATCCGTTTCAAACTAACACGAAATGACCCCTAGGCCTCCCTCACCCTTGTATCATCTTTGGTTCCCTTCGAATCTGCCCAAAAGTGTTCGGATTTAAGATCCAGAAATTTGAAACCCTAAAAATTTTCCAATCTTGGAATTTTTCCGATTCGAGTGAAAGACTGAGGTCTAAGAGACTTTAATCGAGGTATTCTCAACTGAGAATACTTCGAGTAAAGTCTGTTCAGCCTCAAAAATGTCCAAATCCAAATTGAGTTGAGTCCGGATGAATTGAAGGTTCAGAGGTAATTTTCTGTTGCTTATGTGTATTCTACGTGTATTCTATGTTCGTTCATTAGTTTGTTTGATTTTTTATATAATTTTCTAGTCAATTTTGTTATACTGTCCCCTACCCGTCTACTTTATTCCAAATGTGAATTGTTTCTGTTAATTGTGATTGTTTACAATGTGTGTAATCGACTCGATTAAGTTCGTCGATTAGTTATATTACGAATTTTCATTTTCTGAAAATGCTGACTGAAACAGTCTGCTTCTATTGTTTTAGACTAATTATTAACAAATGTTGTAAATAGTCAACTGATTAATACTCGTCAATTAAATCATGTTTGTTTGTGAATCAGTGAATTCAAATGTATGCTGTATATGTTGTTTTCTGAACAGGGCATTGTCAGTATATTGACAATGCTCCTGTGTATGTTTGATCTTAGTTCAATTTGAAGATCAGTTTGAATTATTATGCTGAACTCAGTGTAATATTGTTGTAATGTCAAGTTTGAATTCAAGTTTACAAATGTTGATTGGATATAATTGTGTTAGGGGGTTACATTCTTAGTCAGGATTCAGTCCAAACTTTAGGATTGGTTTGTAGCTGTTGTAAATCAGATTAATAATCAGGCTTATACAGATTTTAAAATCTGTATTGTTAAGATGCTGAATTTAAGGCAGTAATACCAGTAGAAAACAGTAAATCTGGACATTTCTGGGATAAAACAATGAGGATAATATGTTAATAGCAATGTGCTGAAAGTGAAAAGTTAGTGGCTATTATTTAAAGTGATAATGGGAAACAAAGAGTAATGGGGCTGCTGAAAAACAGATTAGGATCATATAAAGTATTCAAAAGTAGTTTTAATGGAACTTTTCTGATTTTTAAAAAATAAAAGAGAAAGGGTCCAGGCAGCACTAAAAGAAAGGGGGCATACCTGTATAAATACAGGGACAGATTTAAAAGGAAGGGATCAGTTTCAGAAAAAAGGGAGATTGGAGGAGATTTTGGAAGAAGAAAAAATCTGATTTAGGAGTTTTCAGTTAGAAAAAGAAGAGAGTTTAGAGAGACTTCATAACAGATTTTGAAAGAGAATTTAAGAAAAATACACCTAGAGTGAGATAAAGAGAAAAATCCAGCAGAAAAATCAGATTCTTCTTGGAATCTGAAGAGGAAGAGGAAAAAGAAAAACAGAAACAGATATAGAAACAGAAAAGAAAATCAGAAACATACTTTTCTTTGGATCTGTCCGGGTCTATTTGTTTGATATTACTTGGATTAAATCTGAAAGTTTTCCCAAAAATCCTGTTACTGTGCATCTGGGTTCCTCGGATCCTATTCTTGTTCAGACTTGCTGTGTTATCGGTACATTCTACTGATTTTGTTATTGCTGCTACTGCTGAAATTTACTCCTTCTACCTTCATTTTCAGGTACATGTCTTTTAAATTTTATGTTGGAAAGAGATTCAACATGACTAATCAATGAAGTTCGAATTGTAATTCTGTTTTCCATTTGTCCAAGTTCATCAGTTTAAATTTCATTTTTGTTTCATGTTAGTTAATTAGTAGTGAATTCAATTTGATAGCTATGAGCTAATTGTCTTACTTTGAAAGTTCGTATAAAGCTTTGTAATAATGTTAGCCCTTCATCTCATTAGTTTAATCATATTTGAACTGTCAAGGTAGGAAACATGACATAAAGATTGGCCATTAACTAGGCCTTGTGGCGTTGTTAGAATAGAGTGAAAATGTCAAAACCATATTGCTAGTTTATTCTGATACTTGATTTAGTTATGGATGGAATGATATAAGTTGTACGTTCTTATGTGGTATGATAACAGGTATCTATAGAACCATTAGTGGATGGTGAGTTGAGTTGTTATGGCTCATTATGATGTTAAAATGCTATGAATGTTTCAAGACATACAAATACGTTGCATGTAAGGCAATGTTGTCAATCAATTTGTATAATAATTCTTTTCTTATCAACTTGATGCCTATTCACCCTCATAAATAAATTAACCAAACAATTAGGCCAATTAGATCAAAAGCAAGTATATGAGAATAAAATGAGGTGTACAAGCATAAATTGCAATACTTATATCAATGGTAAGTAGAAATAGAATTTGCACTAAATAAGAAATAAATAAAAATTGTTCAAAAATACTTCTTCCCTTCATAAATTATTTTGTGAGTTTCATATGTCCCTCATTCTTTGGTATATGTATATATGTTGTATTTGTGAAGAATAGTATTAATCATGTTCTTATTCTTTATTTTGAATTTGAATAGTCTTGGATGAACATAAATTATACGTGGAAATTCTAATCGACGGGCAACATTTAATAAATTGTGGATTCTTTTTCAAGAATTAAAAGGTATCTTAAATGGAGATTTCTCGTGATATAATAAACATTTTGTGGAAATTCCATAATACCATTACAGTATTTTGCGCAATTAGGGATGCGTTCGCGTACCTTGATTATATTTTAAAAAAAATCGGATTATGCGTACGCGCAATTTCGAGCGAATATTTTAAAGGATTTCTCCGCGGATGTCAAAATAATTTCATACAACCCGAGATGTGTAGTTCATTGTCCAAATAAAAGGATGATGATGTTCCGGATTTTATTTTTAATTTTCGAATATATATTTTTTTTATATAACATGGACAATTTTATTGTGTACACGTACGTGTGGCACAATCCCTGGTACTTATAAAAAATATATAATACGAATATACGTACGCGTAATTCGTCCATATAATTGTAAACAATAAGTAAAAAGCGGTAGTAAAATCATGCAATAAAAACGTATTTAGTAAAAATCAAGATAATTAAGCCAATAATAAAAACAGTTAAGCGACCGTGCTAGAACCACGGAATTCGGAAATGCCTAACACCTTCTTCCGGATTAACAGAATTCCTTACTCAGGATTTCTGGTTCGCAGAATAATAAACAGAGTCATATTCTCCTCGATTCAGGGATTAAAATTGGTGACTTGGGACGCCTTAAAATTCCCAGGTGGCGACTCTGAAATAATTAAATAAATCCCGTTTCGACTGTCCTTTAATTGGAGAAAACTCCTCACGCGCCCCGCGGCGCGGTAAAAAGGAGGTGCGACACCATCTTTCGGGCAGGCTCTTCAATCTTTGAAGGAAGATCTAACGAGTACGGGTGGTACATAGGAGAGTGGTACTGCTCTTGTTGTGTCGCAAATTGTGACTCATGACGAGGCTGTCCTTGCCCACTGGCCCATGCTTGACACACTCCGGTCATTTGTTGTTTCAGTATTCTATTTTTTCCCGGCACAGTAGACTCTTGTTGAACCCTCTGAACAAACCGACCAACTCAACTTTCTTCACAATTCAAAATAAAACATGTTAGAATGGACTTAGTCGGTTCTTATTACTAGCAACATTTTTTTTTCCTTTTTTTTCCGATTTTTTTTTCATTCATTTTTCATTATTTGTTGTGGTCGAATCTTATGAAGATTGCCTACGTATCATGACCCCGCATGAATCAGACCTTGCGTAGTTCGGACCAATAAAAGATAAGCAATACTAATCATTTTTTTTTCAATTTTCATATTGGGTTTCAAAGGTTTAAAAATGACCTACAAACTTGAAAATCAAACGACCCACATATTATAATCAAAAGTTTTACAAACTCCAAAACAAACGGCCAGCTTCCTTTCTCTGTTTGACAAATGCAACCAAATGGTTATTTTTGCAAATGTGGCCCCTTCCAAATTTTGAGGCCGGAGAGGATTATTTTATGACACTTTACACACTTGTCCGTTCTTTTACGAAAATAGCTTTTCGACAACTGAAAGATACTCTAAGGCTATTTCGGCAAGAACGGTTTAAGACGCGGCCGAAGCTGGCTCGGCTTATTTTTGACTAAAAATCCAAACGGTATTCACCTGACCGCTGACTCTTTGTTTTTTTTCAAATTACAATAAAAACCTGGTGTTGCAAACACGGCCCTTCAGCGCCTCGGGGACGAAGATTTTTAAGGATGTGTGGGTCAACTGGACCAAATCTTAAAAAACGACCCAAAGGTGGCTGTTTATGCAAAGTCAGCCTTCCAGCGTCCCTTTCGGGAACATTCGGCTGTGTCTTGACAAAACAGCGTCACCCGACTTCGTTATGTCAAAATTAAAATTTGACATAATATATTTTTTGGCTATTATTTTTTAGCAAAAGGGGAAGTTGGACACCGCCTGACTTATTTATGACAAAATTAAAATTTTGACACGTTTTTTTTTTTTTGGTTTTTGGCTATTTTAGCAAAAGGGGAGGTTGGACACCACCCGACTTATTTATGACAAAATAAAAAATTTTGACACATTTTTTATTTATTATATTTTTTTGGCTATTTTAGCAAAAAGGGGGTTGGACCCGATGAGGGTTGCCTACGTATCTCACATCCGGTGAGAATCAAACCCGCGTAGTTCGGGCAGGTCATGAATAAAGTAAATAAACTGATTTTAAATTATTATTACTATTTTTTGAATTTGTAAAAGAACTGCTTTAAAAGAAGAAAGGAAGTATATTTTTTTTTTTTGATTTTTGATTGATTTTCTTTTTGAAAGAAAGACTTCTAAGAATTCCTTTTCTTTTGATTTGAACTTTGATAATTTCAAAAGTAAAAGGAAGATTTTTTTTTGTTTGAATTTTTATTTGTTTTCTCTTATTCTAAAGAAGAAAGAAAATATTTTTTGGAATTTTACCTCTAATAAAAGAAATGCTTTCTAATTTTTTTTTTGAATTTTGAATTTTCTTTTCAATTTTTAAAGAAGAAGGAAAATATTTTCGGATTTGTTTTATTTTATTATATATATATTTTTTTTATAATTAAAAAGACTTTCTAAAGAAGTCAATAATGGAAAATATTTTTGGATTTTTTGTTTTGAAAATTGGGAGTCTAAAAAAAACTTTTCTAGACTTTTTGGCAGGACAAATATTTTTGCAACAAATAAAGATATATATACATTTTTGGAAATAAAGAAAAACTTTTTGGATTTTTATATATATATATATTTGCAACAAATAATAAAACCACTTTCAACGGCCGACTCTTTTTATTTTATTATTTTTATTTTTATTTTGGCATCTAAACAAATAAATAAATAAAAATCCATTTTAAAAACAAGACTCTTTTTCATTTTCATTTTTATGGCAAGACAAACTATTTTTTTTCTAATTTGTTTTTTTGAAAAACAAGACAAAACAACAACTCTTTTTTTTTCTATTTTTTCTTTGCTTTTAATAAAACAAACTAATAAGACATTTTTTTTATTTTCTCAAAATTTCGGCAGATTTTTGACAGTATTTGAGCTTTGTTTTTTTTTCAAAAATAAACAATCAATTCCCTAACCGCTATTTCCTTTTTTTTTTCAATTTCAAAATATTATTCCTGATATTCAAAAGTCAGTCAACACACAAATCCGGATCAAATAAATGCGCAAGTAAGATGCATTAGGATGGTCATTTTCATTTTTTTTTGGTACACCTGTCCTAGACAGACCCAACCCATGTGTTGAGCCTCCAAAGTCAAATGCACGTGATGCAAACAATCGCTCCTACTAGGGATCCGGCATGAAGCTGAGTTATTCTAAGTGAAAAAACCTGAGGCATATTGTTCTAGCCCTGGCTCACCCAAGTGGACAGCTTGAGCCGAAGTGGGGGCAATGTACCGGGAGCACGAAAGTCTGCCCGGCCTAGTTACTTGTCCCAACTTCGTCTTATTTGGTATGACTTCTAACAGAAAGGTGGGCCACGCGCACGTGTACACCATAAGTTCAGAAGACTCAGAAAGAAGAAGGGTTTCGTAGCAGTTGTATATACACAATTCAGATAATATTAAAGCGGTAAAAGCATCATTTAGCACATTAGGCATATATCATGTAAAAATCAGATAATAAATAAAGCCAACTATAACAATTATTTTAAGCTCGAATTCTTGAACCCTGAACCAGTGGTTCTGGGAAACTATAAAATTCCCCAGCAGAGTCGCCAGAGCTGTCGCACCTCCTTTTTTCGCGCCCGCGAGGGTGCAGGGAGTTTTCTCCAATTAAAGGACAGTCGAAACGGGATTTGTTTGTTTGTTTCAGAGTCGCCACTTGGGAATTTTAAGGCGTCCCAAGTCACCAATTTTAATCCCTGAATCGAGGAGAATATGACTCTGTTTATTATTCTGCGAACCAGAAATCCTGAGTAAGGAATTCTGTTAATCCGGAAGAAGGTGTTAGGCATTTCCGAATTCCGTGGTTCTAGCACGGTCGCTTAACTGTTTTTATTCTTGGCTTAATTATCTCGATTTTACATTTTTTATTGCATGATTTTGTTATCGCTTCTGTTTAGATTGTTTACAATTAAAGACCATTCTTCGAATCGAATCACGCATACGTGTATTCGTTTTATATATTATATATTTTTTAACGTGAAAAATCATGTCACGCGTACGTGTACACAATGATATTGATAATATATTTATTATAAAATAATTATTTTTTCGAAATTGTGTTTTAAATAAAATCAAGAACCTTCGCACTTTTTGTATGATTAAGTAGTGAACCGCACATCTCGGGTTTTATGAAATTTATTTAAGATCCTCCGACGAATCTCTTTTTAATAAAAATTTACTCGAAGTTGCGCGAACGCATAATCCGAATTGCCTTTAGAAGTATAATCAAGTCACGCGAACGCATCCTTAATTATGCAAATATTCTTGACAGTAATATAAATTCTCTACAAATGTTTATTGCATCCATCTATTTTTAAATGTAAGAGTCATGGAGAATCACCGATTGGGATGCCACCAAATTTCTTGACAAAGAATTCAAAATTTATTAGGCGTTGCTACAAGTCTTATTTTACGCGTATGAATTATATACCTCAAAACTATTCAAATTTTAAAGAATTAATGATATGAAAAAGAAACAAACAACATGTAACTAAAAATACTACCATTTTTATCGTGGATACAACATTAATATATCAAAAAATCGAATCACATTTAAAACTGGAAAAAGAATTAATTTGATAAACAAATTAATAGTTTCTGAAGAATTTTTATTGTTATATTTAATGCGAACTCTATTTCTACATATCCTTGACATAAAATGTTGCAATTTGTGCTTATAAATCTCATATCCTTCTCATATACTTGTTTTTAGTCCAAAGTTATAATTGTTTGGTTAATTTGTTTACAATGGTAGATAAGAATCAAGTTGATAAGAAAGAGAACTATTATACAAATTGATTCAATAAAATTGCATCACATGCAATATAGTTGTACGTTTGAACCATTCCTAATATTCTAAACTCGTAACGAATTATATCAACTCACCTTTCACTTATGGTTATACATGTAACTGTTATCACGCCATGTACGAACAACATACAAATTTCATCAATCTAGCTTTAAATAAAATCGGACTTTTGTGACAAAATATGCTAGTAATGTAGTTTTTTGATACTTCCATACTATTCCATATTTAGCCAACAATATCATAAGATTTAATTAATGGCTAGCTTCTGCCATGTTCCCTATCTTATAATTTTAATATAGCTATACTTAATGAAATTCTGAAATAAATAACATTATTACAAAGCTTATGCGAATTTCAAAGGATGATTAACTAACAGTTCTCACATCAAATGTAAGCTACTATATTAACCAGCTGAAATAAAGCTGAAATTTAAACTAATAGATTTAAACGAGTAAAAGATATAATTATAATTCCGAACTTCATTTATTTGGCAATGTTGAAGCTTTCCACAACATGAGTCTAAAATATATACCTGATATTGGAAGCAAAAGAAAATGAAGATGAGAATCAGCAGTAGTAATAACAAGTACAACAACAACAACTGCCCAGCAACAGTAACAACCCAGTAACAGACCGGTGGAGTAGTAATCTCAAAAACAAAAGCTTTAAGCTTTGAATGAAACAACAACCATTGATACTAATTTTCTTTCTCTTAAATGTTCAGCCCTTTTTTTCTGTCTTCTATTCTCTGTCCGTTTTTTTCTCTCTATCTGTCTCTCTCGTATTGTCTTGTGTTCAAGACTTCATATATATAATCCCATCCCATAAAATCTTTTAATCAATTATATCAATACTTTTTCTCTACCCAACCCATTATCTTCCCACTCATCCCCATTACATTAAATAAACATATCACACCACCCCATTTCATTTTGTCCCCCATGCTTAACATAAAATAATGCAAGATTCCCCCTTTAAATTTTGTCTTGTCCCCCCTTTATATTAAATAACCATATCACAACCCACCCCATTTTATTTTGTCCCCCATGCTTCAAATAAACAATTACAAAATGTACAATTCCTAAACTACCCCTCCGACCTTACTGAAAATTACCAAACTACCCCTGAACGTACTACAAATTACCAAACTACCCATCAGCTATAACACATCAATTAATCAAACTTAACCAAAATATAGACAATATGATTAATTTCTAACAATGTTCAAACAACAAATTTCATGAACATGATTTCTTCAACATTTCAACAACAAAGCACATGAACATGATTTCAACAACATTTCAACAACAAATCACATGAACACAAATTGAACAACAAAGAACAACTAAAATTTGATTGAACAATATTTTAGCAACAAACAATCCTATTTTCGGATTCAACAACAACAACAAACAAGTATATTTAGATTTCTAAATTCAATAATATTGAACTTAAAATCAACTCTAACAACATTACAACCAACAATTCCTATATTAAACTTTAAACAACAAGATTATGAGACAAATTCAAGAAATAATCATAAATGATAAACAAGAAATCAAACTATACAAATTTCGGATTCAAGATCATCCAAACAAAGTATGAACATGAATGAATCTATTTTAACACAACAAACATGACGGATTAAAACGATTAAATCAATATATTTCCTTTAACACAACTAAATTCTTTTTAGACAAATAACAAGATCGACGAATAAACAATTATGAACTTAAGCTTGAACTTAACAATATTAACAATTTCTAACAATACATAAACACATGAAACAAATTGAAGAAATAGTTAATTAAATTTCAATTTGAATCTTAACAAACATCAAACTAACAAATATTCATTCTAACAATAAAACAAACATGAAATAAACATGAAAAACAAATTAATTAATTTACCATTTGAATCTGAAAATTAAAATCAACAAAACACATGAACAAACTAAAATTATTTCAACGACGGACAAACAAAACAAGAATTGAATCATTTATCGATTTTGGATCCGAAAAACAACGAACAAAAAATATGGACGAAATTTGAAACATAAACCAACTAACCGATTCAAAAACATCGACGAAGACGAAGATGATGGAGAGGCATGAAGCAGTAGGGAGCTGCTGCGACGAGCAGCAACAACATCGCGGCAGCAGCTATGGCGGATGGCATCAGCTGGTCGAGGAGATGGAAGATGCAGCAGCGGTCCGAAGCAACGAGCAGCAGCACGGCGCGGAGAGCCATGGACAATGACATGGTCGACGTCGAAGCTCGTCCATGGCTGGACGTATTAGAAGGCAGAAGAAGATGGAACGCAGCAAGCAGAAGCAACTGGTCGACGACGTCCATGGCGGAACGGACTGCTCCTGATGGCAGCGTGCGAGCTTGGCGGTGACGAGCAGCGGCGATGGGAGCTTCGAACAACAGCTGACTCGTCGAGGCTGTGTTCGTTTGGTTGTTTGGTTGAGACAGAAGCAGTAGCGACATAGACGTCGAGCTCAACGAGCTTGAGCTCGACGAGCTTCATCAATGGCGGACGGGGAGGGGCGTTGTTTGTTTGACGAAGATGAAGGAGCTTTGGGCAGCAGCTATGGCTGCTTGGAGACGAGACGAGGTATGTAAGTGTGTGCGGGGTGACAATGAGAAGCCATGGATGAGCTTGAGGGGGGGGGGAAGCCATGGGGGCTTGAGAAACTTGGAGAAGAAGAAGAAGATAGGAAAGGGGGTGGCGGATTGGTTAGGTCTTTTTAGGGTTTTCTTCTCTTTTTTTTTTGTTTTGTATTGTTTGTAAGATAATAGGATGTTGGGTTATGGACTGGGTCGACCCAGTTCGAAATGGACTGGGTCGTAGGGAAGATTGAGTCATTTTTTAGGCCTGTGGCTTGAAATCGAAGAAGAGGCCCAATTCCGACTTTCTTTATATTTTCGCTCTCTTTTCTTCTTTTATTTATCTAAAACTAAATTATAAAAATACTTAAACTATTATTAAGAACTAAATTAAGTTTAAAAAATGCAAATTAACTCCCAATAACAATTAACGCACAATTAAATAATAATTAAGCATAAAATTGTATATTTGGACATTAAATGCTAAAAATGCAAACGATGCCTATTTTTGTAATTTTTAATTTTTGTAAAACAAATTTAATTACTAACAATTATAGAATTAAATCCTACATACAAAATGCGACATATTTTTGTATTTTTTATTAATTTAGCAAATAAACATGCACAAACAAATACAAATAATTATTCAAAATATCACAAAATATCACAAAATTGCACACCAAGAAAAATTACTTTATTTTTGAATTTTTTGGAGTAATTCTCATACAGGGCAAAAATCACGTGCTTACAGCTGCCCCTCTTTGCCCGAAGACACGAAGGGTTTTCGTGCAAAGATAAAGCGAGCGATTTTTGCCCATCCGAGTATTCCGTTGAAGCATTTTTTGAAAAAGATTTGACCGAACCTTTGCTTCAAAGGTTTCCTACATATCCTGGGCTAAACAGGAATCAGGTCAATGTAGTTCGTGAAATTTTGGTAGCTGGGATTACCGTGGGACTGCATTGTTACTGTTGTTGCATGCTATTACCACTGCTTACCGATCTCCTTGTTACACCATGCTTAAAAGAAAACCAGAAGCTAGGCTAGAGTACAATTTGTTTTTGTTGCCTTGCTTCCTTGTCTGCTTTCATTTCTTCCGGTGCTTTTCTTCTTTTGACACATGTACTTGAGTTTGTACTGTGACCTCTTGTTGCAACCTTCTGTTTCCCGGTGCCGAGGAATTTTATTGTTTCCTGCTGGGGATTCCTATTGTAACCCTCTGTTTTATTGTCCTCTAACTTGATCTTGAAATGTATGCCTCTGTTATCTGGGCGGGCTCCCAACTTCAATACTTGAAAATTAAAGACTTGAAATGTATGCCTTTGTTATCTGGGCGGGCTCCCAAGTTCAATGCTTGAAATGTAAGACTGCAATGTATGCCTCTGTTGTCTGGGCGGGCTCCCAACTTCGACGCTTGAAATATAAAGACTGAAATGTATGCCTCTGTTATCTGGGCGGGCTCCCAACATCAATAACAACTTTAGAAATAAACGTCATTC
Source organism: Nicotiana sylvestris (assembly GCF_000393655.2). Lineage (NCBI taxonomy): Eukaryota > Viridiplantae > Streptophyta > Magnoliopsida > Solanales > Solanaceae > Nicotiana > Nicotiana sylvestris. Next base: position 17,777,458 of record NC_091058.1, read on the forward strand.
CTCTCTTCAGGCAGGCTCCTGACTTCAACAACAACTTTGAAAATAATCGCCATTCCTCTCTTCAGGCGGGCTCCTGACTTCAACCAATACATCGCCATTCCTTTCTTTAGGTTGGCAAGATTTCAACAAATTTAAAAACGCCTTTCCTCTCTTCAGGCGGGCTCCTGACTTCAACAACAACTTTGAAAATAATCGCCATTCCTCTCTTCAGGCGGGCTCCTGACTTCAACAACAACTTTGAAAATAATCGCCATTCCTCTCTTCAGGCGGGCTCCTGACTTCAACCAATACATCGCCATTCTTTTCTTTAGGTTGGCAAGATTTCAACAACTTTTAAAAAACGCCTTTCCTCTCTTCAGGCGGGCTCCTGACTTCAAACCATACATCGCCATTCCTTTCTTTAGGTTGGCAATATTTCAACAACTTTTTAAAATGCCTTTCCTCTCTTCAGGCGGGCTCCTGACTTCAACAACAACTTTGAAAATAATCGCCATTCCTCTCTTCAGGCGGGCTCCTGACTTCAACCGATAAATCGTCATTCTATTCTTCAGGGGGCTCCTGACTTCAACCATTTTTTTTCAATTCAAACTTCTTCTTTTTTTCAAATTACCCTAGGAGAAAATTCATCAGACTAGGATTTGATATCTTATCTTAAGAGAAAGATTCATCGGACTAAGATTTGATATCTTATCTTGGGAGAAAAAATTCGTCAGACCAAGAATTTGACTCGAGGAGATAAATCGTCAGACTAGGTCCATTTTGTTGTGATCTTAGGAGAAAGATTCATCTGACTAAGATTTGATATCTTATCTTGGGAGAAAAATTTCATCAGACCAAGATTGTGACTCTAGGAGATAAATCGTCAGACTAGGTCCATTTTGTTGTGATCTTAGGAGAAAGATTCATCCGACTAAGATTTTATCTTGGGAGAACAATTTCATCAGACCAAGATTTTGACTCTAGGAGATAAATCGTCAGACTAGGTCCATTTTGTTGTGATCTTAGGAGAAAGATTCATCCGACTAAGATTTTATCTTGGGAGAAAAATTTCATCAGACCAAGATTTTGACTCTAGGAGATAAATCGTCAGACTAGGTCCATTTTGTTGTGATCTTAGGAGAAAGATTCATCCGACTAAGATTTTATCTTGGGAGAAAAATTTCATCAGACCAAGATTTTGACTCTAGGAGATAAATCGTCAGACTAGGTCCATTTTGTTGTGATCTTAGGAGAAAGATTCATCCGACTAAGATTTTATCTTGGGAGAAAAATTTCATCAGACCAAGATTTTGACTCTAGGAGATAAATCGTCAGACTAGGTCCATTTTGTTGTGATCTTAGGAGAAAGATTCATCCGACTAAGATTTTATCTTGGGAGAAAAATTTCATCAGACCAAGATTTTGACTCTAGGAGATAAATCGTCAGACTAGGTCCATTTTGTGTGATCTTAGGAGAAAGATTCATCCGACTAAGATTTTATCTTGGGAGAAAAATTTCATCAGACCAAGATTTAGACTCTAGGAGATAAATCGTCAGACTAGGTCCATTTTGTGTGATCTTAGGAGAAAGATTCATCCGACTAAGATTTTATCTTGGGAGAAAAATTTCATCAGACCAAGATTTTGACTCTAGGAGATAAATCGTCAGACTAGGTCCATTTTGTTGTGATCTTAGGAGAAAGATTCATCCGACTAAGATTTTATCTTGGGAGAAAAATTTCATCAGACCAAGATTTAAACTCTAGGAGATAAATCGTCAGACTAGGTCCATTTTGTGTGATCTTAGGAGAAAGATTCATCGGACCAAGATTTCTCCTTCCTTCGCTCTGCTTTGTTCTTGCTTGTTGGGGATAATACCACTGTGGGAGTCTCCTTTCTTCCCCTCCTTCAAATTCAATTTTTTTTTCAGAATTTATTTTCTCTCAACACTGTTGGGGATAAAAGTGTTATCTTCTTGGGATAACGTTGTTGAGGATAACGCTGCTGGGGAGTTTTATCCCTTCAAATCGATGCTTCATTCTTCTGGAAGCTGCTGGGGATGATAATGGCTTTTGTTTTTTGAGCACAAGTGTCATCCCTTTGTTATGTCTGCTGGGGAACAACTTCTCCATTGAAACTTATTATGTTGGGGAAAACACTGGTTCAAAGACCATTTCCCTTGAGACTGGTGTTATCTTTATTCTTCCTCGAATGGGTACCTGACTTCCAGAAAATTTTCCAAATGAAAGGAAAATTTTCTGCCCCAGTTTGACAGTCTCCCTTATGGCATGCATTTCTGTAATCAATGCCATTTCCTTTATCTGTTTTAAATTAAACAAACTTTGTTAGTTTAAAACGCGGTGGTTGGTTGTGATACTCCTACTAGGATGGCTTTTCCCTTTCTCCTTCCCTGCTCTGCGTTCCAAAACTTGTTGGGAATGATATTATTTGCTGGGGATAATCCTTTTCTGCTAGGGATATCCCTCTTCTTTCGTGGCATGGCTCGGAAACTTGCATTTTCCCGACCTTTTAGTCTCGCATGAATTTCCCAAATTATGCTTATTGTTTTTCTTGTTTTGTCCACGGGCTCTGGTCTTGAGGTTTAATAACCTTTGATTTCGGCAAGGATATCCCTCTTGATACTCGTCAATCCTTTTGCTGGGGATATCTTTCTTGATACTGGCCTTGCGCTTATTCCTTGCTGACTATACCATTCGTATGTACTAGTCAGATCTTATCTTGGAAAGCTGATGGCCTATTTTGAAGTCATTTCCCACTGGTTCTGACCAAACAGACTCTACTGGGGAAATTTCTATGAAAGGAAAAAGGAAATAGAATAAAAGACAACGGAAAGAGATGACTCTTTAACAAAAGAAACTATAAATAAAAATCTATCAAACGCAGATACCGACTCTATTGGTCATGACATGCACATGTGGCCTATCTTCTGCCGTCAATCGTCTTTCAAGACCTTCAATTGGCGATTCCCCATCTGATTCCCAATCTTATTTGACTTGTAGTGCCCGAAGGGTTTTCACTATCAAGCCTCTCTCATTTTGTTTTTTCTCTCAGCTTGCGTCGCCTTATGGTGTCCGTAAAGATATTCACCGATAAGACTCTCTCATTTGTATCACTTTCCAGCTGGGAATTTGGAGTGTTGCCGGTATGACTCTCTCTGGTAGAGATTAGAGTCCTTTCTGCTGTGGAACAGAATGTTATGTTCGCCGGTAAGACTCTCATTTGTCTGACTTGACATCTTTTGCAGACTGATCAGAAGGTCTTTCTTTGGACCGTAATGTGGGTTTTTTGGATAGGCTTAGAAAGAAAGGGTATTAAAGGCTCAAAAACAAATCAATTTAGGGTTCAAAATTACAACCTTCGGAATCATATTTGTTTATAACAAGCACAACCTTGCCCCAGTTTCTTGCTTGGGGATTATTTATTTATTATTTATATATATTTTTTTTAATTTTTTTTATACTATGCACACCATGCACATTATGCACACTATGCACCCTATGACCGAGCCGTGAGGCGCCTACGTATCCTCTTTGAGGAATCAGGTCAAACGTAGTTCCCAATTCCTCTGTTTTCTTCTGACTTTCTTTTGTTTTTTTGTTATCATTTTTCTCTCATTTTTATTTTTTTTTTCGTTTTTTTTCTTTTCCTTCTAGGCTCGTATTTCCTAGTCGTTGCTATTGATTCCGAACGAGGGGTATGAAAGAAAATAAAATAAGGCTCAAAAGGGGTAACGAAGGATAAAGTGTTTAGGTAGCAGAACAAAATGCCTTCGTCATTCCAGTCTTCAAAACATGCCAAGTGCAAACAACATAATTGAACATAGATTTATAGTCTCTTCCGACGGTGCTGGTCTTGACAATTATGTTAAACACTTGCTTTTCATTTGTCATTTCTAAAGCACTGCTGGGCGACACTCTCACTCTCATGAACGACCCTCATGCCAATTCGGCGAATCTTGCATTTAGCGGTTTTCTTTGTGTTTTACTTGCCCTAATTCCACATGACTCGGGCTTCAAATAATCTCACACCGTTCTTATTTCCTTTAAATGGTCTGATCACCTTTCCGGAGTTTTATAATTAACTTTTAAGACTAGGCCCAAACTGTGTGCGCATGTCATGTCCCTAGAATCGGCATTGAACAAAAGCAAAACAAAAGGGTAAAGAAAAACTAAACAAAGAAGATGAAAAAGACCGGAATTTGCTTTTAGACAAAAAGGTAGAACCGTTTAAACGACAAAATAAACAGTTACAACCCTAAAACTAAACCAGATAACACCACATTAGGTACTAGACAAATAAAAGGATAAGGGGGTTTGACCACAAGACAATATCCGGATTACAACCCTGAAATAATCCGGACGACAGAAATGACAACAAAATAAACCACCAAAACTCCTCTCTGGCTGACTAGGAGATGGAGCGCCTTTCCAACTGCCCAACATGGTGTCTTAGCCATTAAGTTCTGCATCATCATTGCCAAAACCGTTACCAACTTCAATATCACTATCATCAGTTAGCGGCTTCCCGGGATGACTCTAAAATCCCATGTCACCAGGCATCCTCCTCATAAAGTGTGCATCATGATGTGCAGGTAAAGGATTCTGCGCGATATTCTGGGTGTCATTACCTTGGATCACAATCAGATTTTCCTGGATCATCCTTTCTATTTCTTTTTTCAAATCCCGACAACTTTCAACATTGTGCCCCTGGGCATTGGAATGGTATTCACACCTTTTAGAAGGGTCAAAGCTTCTTGCACGTGGGTCCAGATGATTTGGAGGAATAGATGCAATCATGTCGTGATGCTTTAACCTCTCAAATAAGCTTTCATAGGACTCTCCTATTGGTGTAAAATTATCTTTCAACCTTCGTTCCCCTTTATACTTCTGGCTTGGATGTGGGTTATAGGGCACCTGAAAGTTATGTGGAGGCTTCTGGAGATTTTGTGATGCTCGTGCTCGCCTTCTGGGGCGTTTTGGTGGCCGGGCAACATACTGAGGTGGAACAATATAATGTTGTGGGTTCTGAGGGGGATAATATTGCTCAAGGGATTCATAGATAACTTTAGGAGGCTGCTCATACCTTTGAGATGTTTTCCTAGGACCTTTTCTTGACGCTGATGTCATCATGATTTCTTCAATCTTCTCATTTGTGTCGCAAAAATTATCAGACTCAACCCGGACAGCGTGAGTTGCAGCTTTAAAAACTGCTTGACTTATAATTTTTCCTGTCTTAAGACCATTCTCTATTATTTCTCCCATTTTGATTGCTTCCGAGAAGGATTTGCCAACTGCGGACATCATGTTCTGAAAGTAATCTGGCTCTTGCGCTTGAAGGAAGACAGTTATTAGCTCGTGGTCATCCATGGGTGGCTTAACTCGAGCTGCTTGCTCTCTCCATTTAATGGCATATTCCCTGAAACTTTCACTTGGTTTCTTCTTCAGGTTTGAAAGGGAAATGCGGTCTGGGGCAATGTCGATGCTGTATTGGAACTGTTTGACAAATGCTTGTGCCATGTCGTCCCAGACATACCAGCGAGACGTGTCTTGATCCATAAACCATTCGGAAGCTACTCCCGTAAGGCTTTCCACAAAATAAGCCATCAATAATTCTTCATTTCTTCCCGCACCTCTCAGTTGATTGCAATACCTTTTCAGGTGGGCAATGGGATCTCCATGTCCATCGTACTTTTCAAATTTGGGATTCTTGAAACCAGGCGGCAAGTGGACATCGAGGAACATACATAGATCTTTGAAGGCAACACTCTTTTGGCCAGACAACCCTTGCCTGTTTTTCAACCATTGTTCTAAGTTTTTCACCCTTTGGGTCATTTCTTCTTGTACCATCTTTCGGGCAGGCTCTTCAATCTTTGAAGGAAGATCTAACGAGTACGGGTGGTACTTAGGAGAGTGGTACTGCTCTTGTTGTGTCGCAAATTGTGACTCATGACGAGGCTGTCCTTGCCCACTGGCCCATGCTTGACACACTCCGGTCATTTGCTGTTTCAGTATTCTATTTTTTCCCGGCACAGTAGACTCTTGTTGAACCCTCTGAACAAACCGACCAACTCAACTTTCTTCACAATTCAAAATAAAACATGTTAGAATGGACTCAGTCGGTTCTTATTACTAGCAACATCTTTTTTTTCTTTTTTTTTTTCCGATTTTTTTTCATTCATTTTTTCATTATTTGTTGTGGTCGAATCTTATGGAGATTGCCTACGTATCATGACCCCGCATGAATCAGACCTTGCGTAGTTCGGACCAATAAAAGATAAGCAATACTAATCATTTTTTTTTCAATTTTCATATTGGGTTTCAAAGGTTTAAAAATGACCTACAAACTTGAAAATCAAACGACCCACATATTATAATCAAAAGTTTTACAAACTCCAAAACAAACGGCCAGCTTCCTTTCTCCGTTTGACAAATGCAACCAAACGGTTATTTTTGCAAATGTGGCCCCTTCCAAATTTTGAGGCCGGAGAGGATTATTTTATGACACTTTACACACTTGTCCGTTCTTTTACGAAAATAGCCTTTCGACAACTGAAAGATACTCTAAGGCTATTTCGGCAAGAACGGTTTAAGACGCGGCCGAAGCTGGCTCGGCTTATTTTTGACTAAAAATCCAAACGGTATTTACCTCACCGCTGACTCTTTGTTTTTTTTTTCAAATTACAATAAAAACCTGGTGTTGCAAACACGACCCTTCAGCGCCTCGGGGACGAAGAGTTTTAAGGCTGTGTGGGTCAACTGGACCAAATCTTAAAAAACGACCCAAAGGTGGCTGTTTATGCAAAGTCAGCCTTCCGGCGTCCCTTTCGGGAACATTCGGCTGTGTCTTGACAAAACAGCGTCACCCGACTTCTTTTTGTCAAAATTAAAATTTGTCATATTATATTTTTTGGCTATTATTTTTTAGCAAAAGGGGAAGTTGGACACCGCCCGACTTATTTATGACAAAATTAAAATTTTGACACATTTTTTTTTTTGGTTTTTGGCTATTTTAGCAAAAGGGGAGGTTGGACACCACCCAACTTATTTATGACAAAATAAAAAATTTTGATACATTTTTTATTTATTATATTTTTTGGCTATTTTAGCAAAAAGGGGGTTGGACCCGATGAGGGTTGCCTACGTATCTCACATCCGGTGAGAATCAAACCTGCGTAGTTCGGGCAGGTCATGAATAAAGTAAATAAACTGATTTTAAATTATTATTATTATTTTTTGAATTTGTAAAAGAACTGCTTTAAAAGAAGAAAGGAAGTATATTTTTTTTTTGATTTTTGATTGATTTTCTTTTTGAAAGAAAGACTTCGAAGAATTCCTTTTCTTTTGATTTGAACTTTGATAATTTCAAAAGTAAAAGGAAGATTTTTTTTTGTTTGAATTTTTATTTGTTTTCTCTTATTCTAAAGAAGAAAGAAAATATTTTTTTGGAATTTTACCTCTAATAAAAGAAATGCTTTCTAAATTTTTTTTGAATTTTGAATTTTCTTTTCAATTTTTAAAGAAGAAGGAAAATATTTTCGGATTTGTTTTATTATATATATATATATATATATATATATATATATATATATTTTTTTTTTATAATTAAAAAGACTTTCTAAAGAAGTCAATAATGGAAAATATTTTTGGATTTTTTGTTTTGAAAATTGGGAGTCTAAAAAAACTTTTCTAGACTTTTTGGCAGGACAAATATGTTTGCAACAAATAAAGATATATATACACTTTTTGGAAATAAAGAAAAACTTTTTGGATTTATATATATATATGTCCGACTCTTTTTATTTTATTATTTTTATTTTTATTTTGGCATCTAAACAAATAAATAAATAAAAATCCATTTTAAAAACAAGACTCTTTTTCATTTTCATTTTTATGGCAAGACAAACTATTTTTTTTCTAATTTGTTTTTTTGAAAAACAAGACAGAACAACAACTCTTTTTTTTCTATTTTTCCTTTGCTTTTAATAAAACAAACTAATAAGACATTTTTTTTTATTTTCTCAAAATTTCGGCAGAGTTTTGACAGTATTTGAGCATTATTTTTTTTTTCCAAAAATAAACAATCAATTCCCTAACCGCTATTTCCTTTTTTTTTCAATTTCAAAATATTATTCCTGATATTCAAAAGTCAGTCAACACACAAATCCGGATCAAATAAATGCGCAAGTAGCAGCAAGTAAGATGCATCAGGATGGTCATTTTCATTTTTTTTTTGGTACATCTGTCCTAGACAGACCCAACCCATGTGTTGAGCCTCCAAAGTCAAATGCACGTGATGCAAACAATCGCTCCTACTAGGGATCCGACATGAAGCTGAGTTATTCTAAGTGAAAAAACCTGAGGCATATTGTTCTAGCCCTGGCTCACCCAAGTGGACAGCTTGAGCCGAAGTGGGGGCAACGTACCGGGAGCACGAAAGTCTGCCCGGCCTAGTTACTTGTCCCAACTTCGTCTTATTTGGTATGACTTCTAACAGAAAGGTGGGCCACGCGCACGTGTACACCATAAGTTCAGAAGACTCAGAAAGAAGAAGGGTTTCGTAGCAGTTGTATATACACAATTCAGATAATATTAAAGCGGTAAAAGCATCATTTAGCACATTAGGCATATATCATGTAAAAATCAGATAATAAATAAAGCCAACTATAACAATTATTTTAAGCTCGAATTCTTGAACCCTGAACCAGTGGTTCTGGACAACTATAAAATTCCCCAACAGAGTCGCCAGAGCTGTTGCACCTCCTTTTTCCGTGCCCGCGAGGGTGCGTAGGGAGTTTTCTCCAATTGAAGGACAGTCGAAACGGGATTTGTTTGTTTGTTTCAGAGTCGCCACTTGGGAATTTTAAGGCGTCCCAAGTCACCAATTTTAATCCCTGAATCGAGGAGAATATGACTCTGTTTATTATTCTGCGAACCAGAAATCCTGAGTAAGGAATTCTGTTAATCCGGAAGAAGGTGTTAGGCATTTCCGAATTCCGTGGTTCTAGCACGGTCGCTTAACTGTTTTTATTCTTGGCTTAATTATCTCGATTTTACATTTTTTATTGCATGATTTTGTTATCGCTTCTGTTTAGATTGTTTACAATTAAAGACCCTTCTTCGAATCGAATCACGCATACGTGTATTCGTTTTATATATTATATATTTTTTAACGTGAAAAATCATGTCACGCGTACGTGTACACAATGATATTGATAATATATTTATTATAAAATAATTATTTTTTCGAAATTGTGTTTTAAATAAAATCAAGAACCTTCGCACTTTTTGTATGATTAAGTAGTGAACCGCACATCTCGGGTTTTATGAAATTTATTTAAGATCCTCCGACGAATCTCTTTTTAATAAAAATTTACTCGAAGTTGCGCGAACGCATAATCCGAATTGCCTTTAGAAGTATAATCAAGTCACGCGAACGCATCCTTAATAATGCAAATATTCTTGACAGTAATATAAATTCTCTACAAATGTTTATTGCATCCATTTATTTTTAAATGTAAGAGTCATGGAGAATCACCGATTGGGATGCCACCAAATTTCTTAACAAAGAATTCAAAATTTATTAGGCATTGCTACAAGTCTTATTTTACGCGTATGGATTATATACCTCAAAACTATTCAAATTTTAAAAAATTAATGATATGAAAAATAAACAAACAACATGTAACTAAAAATACTACCATTTTTATCGTGGATACAACATTAATATATCAAAAAATCGAATCGCATTTAAAACTGGAAAAAGAATTAATTTGATAAACAAATTAATAGTTTCTGAAGAATTTTTATTGTTATATTTAATGCGAACTCTATTTCTACATATCCTTGACATAAAATGTTGCAATTTGTGCTTATAAATCCCATATCCTTCTCATATACTTGTTTTTAGTCCAAAGTTATAATTGTTTGGTTAATTTGTTTACAATGGTAGATAAGAATCAAGTTGATAAGAAAGAGAACTATTATACAAATTGATTCAATAAAATTGCATCACATGCAATATAGTTGTACGTCTGAACCATTCCTAATATTCTAACCTCGTAACGAATTATATCAACTCACCTTTCACTTATGGTTATACATGTAACTGTTATCATGCCATGTACGAACAACATACAACTTATCACACCACCCCATTTCATTTTGTCCCCCATGCTTAACATAAAATAATGCAAGATTCCCCCTTTAAATTTTGTCTTGTCCCCCCTTTATATTAAATAACCATATCACAACCCACCCTATTTTATTTTGTCCCCCATGCTTCATATAAACAATTACAAAATGTACAATTCCTAAACTACCCCTCCGACCTTACTGAAAATTACCAAACTACCCCTGAACGTACTACAAATTACCAAACTACCCATCAGCTATAACACATCAATTAATCAAACTTAACCAAAATATAGGCAATATGATTAATTTCTAACAATGTTCAAACAACAAATTTCATGAACATGATTTCTTCAACATTTCAATAACAAATCACATGAACATGATTTCAACCACAAATCATATGAACACAAATTGAACAACAAAGAACAACTAAAATTTGATTGAACAATATTCTAGCAACAAACAATCCTATTTTCGGATTCAACAACAACAACAACAAACAAAGTATGAAGATTTCTAAATTCAATCATATTGAACTTAAAATCAACTCTAACAACATTACAACCAACAATTCCTATATTAAACTTTAAACAACAAGATTATGAGACAAATTCAAGAAATAATCATAAATGATAAACAAGAAATCAAACTATACAAATTTCGGATTCAAGATCATCCAAACAAAGTATGAACATGAATGAATCTATTTTAACACAACAAACATGACGGATTAAAACGATTAAATCAATATATTTCCTTTAACACAACTAAATTCTTTTTAGACAAATAACAAGATCGACGAATAAACAATTATGAACTTAAGCTTGAACTTAACAATATTAACAATTTCTAACAATACATAAACACATGAAACAAATTGAAGAAATAGTTAATTAAATTTCAATTTGAATCTAACAAACATCAAACTAACAAATATTCACTTAAACAATAATACAAACATGAAATGAATATGAAAACAATTAATTAATTTACCATTTGAATCTGAAAATTAAAATCAACAAAACACATGAACAAACTAAAATTATTTCAACGACGAACAAACATAACAAGAATTGAATCATTTATCGATTTTGGATCCGAAAAACAACGAAACAAAATATGGACAAAATTTGAAACATAAACCAACTAACCGATTCAAAAACAACGACGAAGACGAAGATGATGGAGAGGCATGAAGCAGTAGGGAGCTGCTGCGACGAGCAGCAACAACATCGCGGCAGCAGCTATGGCGGATGGCAGCAGCTGGTCGAGGAGATGGAAGATGCAGCAGCGGTCCGAAGCAACGAGCAGCAGCACGGCGCGGATAGCCATGGACAACGACATGGTCGACATCGCAGCTCGTCAATGGCTGGACGTATTAGAAGGCAGAAGAAGATGGAACGCAGCAAGCAGAAGCAACTGGTCGACGACGTCCATGGCGGAACGGACTACTCCTGATGGCGGCGTGCGAGCTTGGCCATGACGAGCAGCGGCGATGGGAGCTTCGAACAACAGCTGACTCGTCGAGGCTGTGTTCGTTTGGTTGTTTGGTTGAGACAGAAGCAGCAGCGACATAGACGTCAAGCTCAACGAGCTTGAGCTCGACGAGCTTCATCAATGGCGGACGGGGAGGGGCATTGTTTGTTTGACGAAGATGAAGGAGCTTTGGGCAGCAGCTATGGTTGCTTGGAGATGAGACGAGGTATGTAAGTGTGTGCGGGGTGACAATGAGAAGCCATGGATGAGCTTGAGGGGGGGGGAAGCCATGGGAGCTTGAGAAACTTGGAGAAGAAGAAGAAGATAGGAAAGGGGGGGGTGGCGGATTGGTTAGGTCTTTTTAGGGTTTTCTTCTCTTTTTTTTTGTTTTGTGTTGTTTGTAAGATAATAAGATGTTGGGTTATGGACTGGGTCGACCCAGTTCGAAATGGATTGGGTCGTAGGGAATATTGGGCCATTTTTTGGGCCTGTGGCTTGAAATCGAAGAAGAGGCCCAATTCCGACTTTCTTTATATTTTCGCTCTCTTTTCTTCTTTTATTTATCTAAAACTAAATTATAAAAATACTTAAACTATTATTAAGAACTAAATTAAGTTTAAAAAATGCAAATTAACTCCCAATAACAATTAACGTACAATTAAATAATAATTAAGCATAAAATTGTATATTTGGACATTAAATGCTAAAAATGCAAACGATGCCTATTTTTGTAATTTTTAATTTTTATAAAACAAATTTAATTACTAACAATTGTAGAATTAAATCCTACATGCAAAATGCGACATATTTTTGTATTTTTTATTAATTTAGCAAATAAACATGCACAAACAAATACAAATAATTATTCAAAATATCACAAAATTGCACACCAAGAAAAATTACTTTATTTTTGAATTTTTTTGGAGTAATTCTCATACAGGGCAAAAATCACGTGCTTACAGCTGCCCCTCTTTGCCCGAAGACACGAAGGGTTTTCGTGAAAAGATAAAGCGGGCGATTTTTGCCCATCCGAGTATGCCGTTGAAGCATTTTTTGAAAAAGATTTGACCGAACCTTTGCTTCAAAGGTTTCCTACATATCCTGGGCTAAACAGGAATCAGGTCAATGTAGTTTGGGAAATTTTGGTAGCTGGGATTACTGTGGGACTGCATTGTTACTGTTGTTGCATGCTATTACCACTGCTTACCGATCTACTTGTTACACCATGCTTAAAAGAAAACCAGAAGCTAGGCTAGAGTACAATTTATTTTTGTTGCCTTGCTTCCTTGTCTGCTTTCATTTCTTCCGGTGCTTTTCTTCTTTTGACACATGTACTTGAGTTTGTACTGTGACCTCTTGTTGCAACCTTCTGTTTCCCGGTGCCGGGGAATTTTATTGTTTCCTGCTGGGATTCCTATTGTAACCCTCTGTTTTATTGTCATCTGACTTGATCTTGAAATGTATGCCTCTGTTATCTGGGCGGGCTCCCAACTTCAATACTTGAAAATTAAAGACTTGAAATGTATTCCTCTGTTATCTGGGCGGGCTCCCAAGTTCAATGCTTGAAATGTAAGACTGCAATGTATGCCTCTGTTGTTTGGGCGGGCTCCCAACTTCGACGCTTGAAATATAAAGACTGAAATGTATGCCTCTGTTATCTGGGCGGGCTCCCAACATCAATAACAACTTTAGAAATAAACGCCATTCCTCTCTTCAGGCGGGCTCCTGACTTCAACAACAACTTTGAAAATAATCGCCATTCCTCTCTTCAGGCGGGCTCCTGACTTCAACCAATACATCGCCATTCCTTTCTTTAGGTTGGCAAGATTTCAACAACTTTTAAAAACGCCTTTCCTCTCTTCAGGCGGGCTCCTGACTTCAACAACAACTTTGAAAATAATCGCCATTCCTCTCTTCAGGCGGGCTCCTGACTTCAACAACAACTTTGAAAATAATCGCCATTCCTCTCTTCAGGCGGGCTCCTGACTTCAACCAATACATTGCCATTCCTTTCTTTAGGTTGGCAAGATTTCAACAACTTTTAAAAGCCATTCCTCTCTTCAGGCGGGCTCCTGACTTCAAACCATACATCGCCATTCCTTTCTTTAGGTTGGCAAGATTTCAACAACTTTTTAAAACGCCTTTCCTCTCTTCAGGCGGGCTCCTGACTTCAACAACAACTTTGAAAATAAATCGCCATTCCTCTCTTCATTTTGTTGTGATCTTAGGAGAAAGATTCATCCGACTAAGATTTTATTATATTATCTTGGGAGAAAAATTTCATCAGACCAAGATTTTGACTCTAGGAGATAAATCGTCAGACTAGGTCCATTTTGTTGTGATCTTAGGAGAAAGATTCATCCGACTAAGATTTTATTATATTATCTTGGGAGAAAAATTTCATCAGACCAAGATTTTGACTCTAGGAGATAAATCGTCAGACTAGGTCCATTTTGTTGTGATCTTAGGAGAAAGATTCATCCGACTAAGATTTTATTATATTATCTTGGGAGAAAAATTTCATCAGACCAAGATTTTGACTCTAGGAGATAAATCGTCAGACTAGGTCCATTTGTTGTGATCTTAGGAGAAAGATTCATCCGACTAAGATTTTATCTTGGGAGAAAAATTTCATCAGACCAAGATTTTGACTCTAGGAGATAAATCGTCAGACTAGGTCCATTTTGTTGTGATCTTAGGAGAAAGATTCATCCGACTAAGATTTTATCTTGGGAGAAAAATTTCATCAGACCAAGATTTTGACTCTAGGAGATAAATCGTCAGACTAGGTCCATTTTGTTGTGATCTTAGGAGAAAGATTCATCCGACTAAGATTTTATCTTGGGAGAAAAATTTCATCAGACCAAGATTTTGACTCTAGGAGATAAATCGTCAGACTAGGTCCATTTTGTTGTGATCTTAGGAGAAAGATTCATCCGACTAAGATTTTATCTTGGGAGAAAAATTTCATCAGACCAAGATTTTGACTCTAGGAGATAAATCGTCAGACTAGGTCCATTTTGTTGTGATCTTAGGAGAAAGATTCATCCGACTAAGATTTTATCTTGGGAGAAAAATTTCATCAGACCAAGATTTTGACTCTAGGAGATAAATCGTCAGACTAGGTCCATTTTGTTGTGATCTTAGGAGAAAGATTCATCCGACTAAGATTTTATCTTGGGAGAAAAATTTCATCAGACCAAGATTTTGACTCTAGGAGATAAATCGTCAGACTAGGTCCATTTTGTTGTGATCTTAGGAGAAAGATTCATCCGACTAAGATTTTATCTTGGGAGAAAAATTTCATCAGACCAAGATTTTGACTCTAGGAGATAAATCGTCAGACTAGGTCCATTTTGTTGTGATCTTAGGAGAAAGATTCATCCGACTAAGATTTTATCTTGGGAGAAAAATTTCATCAGACCAAGATTTTGACTCTAGGAGATAAATCGTCAGACTAGGTCCATTTTGTTGTGATCTTAGGAGAAAGATTCATCCGACTAAGATTTTATCTTGGGAGAAAAATTTCATCAGACCAAGATTTTGACTCTAGGAGATAAATCGTCAGACTAGGTCCATTTTGTTGTGATCTTAGGAGAAAGATTCATCCGACTAAGATTTTATCTTGGGAGAAAAATTTCATCAGACCAAGATTTTGACTCTAGGAGATAAATCGTCAGACTAGGTCCATTTTGTTGTGATCTTAGGAGAAAGATTCATCCGACTAAGATTTTATCTTGGGAGAAAAATTTCATCAGACCAAGATTTTGACTCTAGGAGATAAATCGTCAGACTAGGTCCATTTTGTTGTGATCTTAGGAGAAAGATTCATCCGACTAAGATTTTATCTTGGGAGAAAAATTTCATCAGACCAAGATTTTGACTCTAGGAGATAAATCGTCAGACTAGGTCCATTTTGTTGTGATCTTAGGAGAAAGATTCATCCGACTAAGATTTTATCTTGGGAGAAAAATTTCATCAGACCAAGATTTTGACTCTAGGAGATAAATCGTCAGACTAGGTCCATTTTGTTGTGATCTTAGGAGAAAGATTCATCCGACTAAGATTTTATCTTGGGAGAAAAATTTCATCAGACCAAGATTTTGACTCTAGGAGATAAATCGTCAGACTAGGTCCATTTGTTGTGATCTTAGGAGAAAGATTCATCCGACTAAGATTTTATCTTGGGAGAACAATTTCATCAGACCAAGATTTTGACTCTAGGAGATAAATCGTCAGACTAGGTCCATTTTGTTGTGATCTTAGGAGAAAGATTCATCCGACTAAGATTTTATCTTGGGAGAACAATTTCAGGATAACGCTGTTGGGGAGTTTTATCCCTTCAAATCGATGATTCATTCTTCTGGAAGCTGCTGGGGATGATAATGACTTTTGTTTTTCTGAGCACAAGTGTCATCCCTTTGTTATGTCTGCTGGGGAACAACTTCTCCATTGAAACTTATTATGTTGGGGAAACACTGGTTCAAAGACCATTTCCCTTGAGACTGGTGTTATCTTTATTCTTCCTCGAATGGGTACCTGACTTCCAGAAAATTTTCCAAATGAAAGGAAAATTTTCTGCCCCAGTTTGACAGTCTCCCTTATGGCATGCATTTCTGTAATCAATGCCATTTCCTTTATCTGTTTTAAATTAAACAAACTTTGTTAGTTTAAAACGCGGTGGTTGGTTGTGATACTCCTACTAGGATGGTTTTCCCTTTTCCCTTCCTTGCTCTGCGTTCCACAACTTGTTGGGGATGATATTATTTGCTGGGGATAATCCTTTTCTGCTGGGGATATCCCTCTTCTTTCGTGGCATGGCTCGGAAACTTGCATTTTCCCGACCTTTTAGTCTCGCATGAATTTCCCAAATCATGCTTATTGTTTTTCTTGTTTTGTCCACGGGCTCTGGTCTTGAGGTTTAATAACCTTTGATTTCGGCAAGGATATCCCTCTTGACACTCGTCAATCCTTTTGCTGGGGATATCTTTCTTGATACCGGCCTTGCGCTTGTTCCTTGCTGACTATACCATTTGTATGTACTAGTCAGATCTTATCTTGGAAAGCTGATGGCCTATTTTGAAGTCATTTCCCACTGGTTCTGACCAAACAGACTCTACTGGGGAAATTTCTATGAAAGGAAAAGATAAAAGGGAATAAAAGACAACGGAAAGAGATGACTCTTTAACAAAAGAAACTATAAATAAAAATCTATCAAACGCAGATACCGACTCTATTGGTCATGACATGCACATGTGGCCTATCTTCTGCCGTCAATCGTCTTTCAAGACCTTCAATTGGCGATTCCCCATCTGATTCCCAATCTTATTCGACTTGTAGTGCCCGAAGGGTTTTCACTATCAAGCCTCTCTCATTTTGGTTTTTCTCTCAGCTTGCGTCGCCTTATGGTGTCCGTAAAGATTTTCACCGATAAGACTCTCTCATTTGTATCACTTTCCAGCTGGGGATTTGGAGTGTTGCCGGTATGACTCTCTCTGCTGGAGATTAGAGTCCTTTCTGCTGTGGAACAGAATGTTATGTTCGCCGGTAAGACTCTCATTTGTCTGACTTGGCATCTTTTGCAGACTGATCAGAAGGTCTTTCTTTGGACCGTAATGTGGGTTTTTTGGATAGGCTTAGAAAGAAAGGGTATTAAAGGCTCAAAAACAAATCAATTTGGGGTTCAAAATTACAACCTTCGAAATCATATTTGTTTATAACAAGCGCAACCCTTGCCCCAGTTTCTTGCTTGGGGATTATTTATTTATTATATATATTTTTTAAATTTTTTTGTTACACTATGCATATTACGCACATTATGCACACTATGCACCCTATGACCTAGCCGTGAGGTGCCTACGTAACCTCTTTGAGGAATCGGGTCAAACGTAGTTCCCAATTCCTCTGTTTTCTTCTGACTTTCTTTTGTTTTTTGTTATCATTTTTCTCTCATTTTTATTTTTTTTTCGTTTTTTTTTTCTTTTCCTTCTAGGCTCGTATTTCCTAGTCGTTGCTATTGATTCCGAACGAGGGGTATGAAAGAAAATAAAATAAGGCTCAAAAGGGGTAACGAAGGATAAAGTGTTTAGGTAGCAGAACAAAATGCCTTCGTCATTCCAGTCTTCAAAACATGCCAAGTGCAAACAACATAATTGAACATAGATTTATAGTCTCTTCCGACGGTGCTGGTCTTGACAATTATGTTAAACACTTGCTTTTAATTTGTCATTTCTAAAGCACTGCTGGGCGACACTCTCACTCTCATGAACGACCCTCATGCCAATTCGGCGAATCTTGCATTTAGCGATTTTCTTTGTGTTTTACTTGCCCTAATTCCACATGACTCGGGCTTCAAATAATCTCACACCGTTCTTATTTCCTCTAAATGGTCTGATCACCTTTCCGGAGTTTTATAATTAACTTTTAAGACTAGGCCCAAACTGTGTGAGCATGTCATGTCCCTAGAATCGGCATTGAACAAAAGCAAAACAAAAGGGTAAAGAAAAACTAAACAAAGAAGATGAAAAAGACCGGAATTTGCTTTTAGACAAAAGGTAGAACCGTTTAAACGACAAAATAAACAGTTACAACCCTAAAACTAAACCAGATAACACCACATTAGGTACTAGACAAATAAAAGGATAAGGGGGTTTGACCACAAGACAATATCCGGATTACAACCCTGAAATAATTCGGACGACAGAAATGACAACAAAATAAACCACCAAAACTCCTCTCTGGCTGACTAGGAGATGGAGCGCCTTTCCAACTGCCCAACACGGTGTCTTAGCCATTAAGTTCTGCATTATCATTGCCAAAACCGTTACCAACTTCAATATCGCTATCATCAGTTAGCGGCTTCCCGGGATGACTCTAAAATCCCATGTCACCAGGCATCCTCCCCATAAAGTGTGCATCATGATGTGCAGGTAAAGGATTCTGCGCGATATTCTGGGTGTCATTACCTTGGATCACAATCAGATTTTCCTGGATCATCCTTTCTATTTCTTTTTTCAAATCCCGACAACTTTCAACATTGTGCCCCTGGGCATTGGAATGGTATTCACACCTTTTAGAAGGGTCAAAGCTTCTTGCACGTGGGTCCAGATGATTTGGAGGAATAGATGCAATCATGTCGTGATGCTTTAACCTCTCAAATAAGCTTTCATAGGACTCTCCTATTGGTGTAAAATTATCTTTCAACCTTCGTTCCCCTTTATACTTCTGGCTTGGATGTGGGTTATAGGGCACCTGAAAGTTATGTGGAGGCTTCTGGAGATTTTGTGATGCTCGTGCTCGCCTTCTGGGGCGTTTTGGTGGCCGGGCAACATACTGAGGTGGAACAATAGAATGTTGTGGGTTCTGAGGGGGATAATATTGCTCAGGGGATTCATAGATAACTTTAGGAGGCTGCTCATACCTTCGAGATGTTCTCCTAGGACCTCTTCTTGACCCTGATGTCATCATGATTTCTTCAATCTTCTCATTTGTGTCGCAAAAATTATCAGACTCAACCCGGACAGCGTGAGTTGCAGCTTTAAAAACTGCTTGACTTATAATTTTTCCTGTCTTAAGACCATTCTCTATTATTTCTCCCATTTTGATTGCTTCCGAGAAGGATTTGCCAACTGCGGACATCATGTTCTGAAAGTAATCTGGCTCTTGCGCTTGAAGGAAGACAGTTATTAGCTCGTGGTCATCCATGGGTGGCTTAACTCGAGCTGCTTGCTCTCTCCATTTAATGGCATATTCCCTGAAACTTTCACTTGGTTTCTTCTTCAGGTTTGAAAGGGAAATGCGGTCTGGGGCAATGTCGATGTTGTATTGGAACTGTTTGACAAATGCTTGTGCCATGTCGTCCCAGACATACCAGCGAGACGTGTCTTGATCCATAAACCATTCGGAAGCTACTCCCGTAAGGCTTTCCACAAAATAAGCCATCAATAATTCTTCATTTCTTCCCGCACCTCTCAGTTGATTGCAATACCTTTTCAGGTGGGCAATGGTATCTCCATGTCCATCGTACTTTTCAAATTTGGGATTCTTGAAACCAGGCGGCAAGTGGACATCGGGGAACATACATAGATCTTTGAAGGCAACACTATTTTGGCCAGACAACCCTTGCCTATTTTTCAACCATTGTTCTAAGTTTTTCACCCTTTGGGTCATTTCTTCTTGTACCATCTTTCGGGCAGGCTCTTCAATCTTTGAAGGAAGATCTAACGAGTATGGGTGGTACTTAGGAGAGTGGTACTGCTCTTGTTGTGTCGCAAATTGTGACTCATGACGAGGCTGTCATTGCCCACTGGCCTATGCTTGACACACTCCGGTCATTTGCTGTTTCAGTATTCTATTTTTTCCCGGCACAGTAGACTCTTGTTGAACCCTCTGAACAAACCGACCAACTCAACTTTCTTCACAATTCAAAATAAAACATGTTAGAATGGACTCAGTCGGTTCTTATTACTAGCAACATCTTTTTTTTTCCTTTTTTTCTGATTTTTTTTTCATTCATTTTTTCATTATTTTTTGTGGTCGAATCTTATGGAGATTGCCTACGTATCATGACCCCGCATGAATCAGACCTTGCATAGTTCGAACCAATAAAAGATAAGCAATACTAATCATTTTTTTTTCAATTTTCATATTGGGTTTCAAAGGTTTAAAAATGACCTACAAACTTGAAAATCAAACGACCCACATATATTATAATCAAAAGTTTTACAAACTCCAAAACAAACGGCCAGCTTCCTTTCTCCGTTTGACAAATGCAACCAAACAGTTATTTTTGCAAATGTGGCCCCTTCCAAATTTTGAGGCCGGAGAGGATTATTTTATGACACTTTACACACTTGTCCGTTCTTTTACGAAAATAGCCTTTCGACAACTGAAAGATACTCTAAGGCTATTTTGGCAAGAACGGTTTAAGACGCGGCCGAAGCTGGCTCGACTTATTTTTGACTAAAAATCCAAACGGTATTCACCTGACCGCTGACTCTTTGTTTTTTTTTCAAATTACAATAAAAACCGGGTGTTGCAAACACGGCCCTTCAGCGCCTCGGGGACGAAGATTTTTAAGGCTGTGTGGGTCAACTGGACCAAATCTTAAAAAATGACCCAAAGGTGGCTGTTTATGCAAAGTCAGCCTTCCGGCGTCCCTTTCGGGAACATTCGGCTGTGTCTTGACAAAACAGCGTCACCCGACTTCTTTATGTCAAAATTAAAATTTGACATAATATATTTTTTGGCTATTATTTTTTAGCAAAAGGGGAAGTTGGACATCGCCCGACTTATTTATGACAAAATTAAAATTTTGACACGTTTTTTTTTTTTGGTTTTTGGCTATTTTAGCAAAAGGGGAGGTTGGACACCACCCGACTTATTTATGACAAAATAAAAAATTTTGACACATTTTTTATTTATTATATTTTTTTGGCTATTTTAGCAAAAAGGGGGTTGGACCCGATGAGGGTTGCCTACGTATCTCACATCCGGTGAGAATCAAACCCGCGTAGTTCGGGCAGGTCATGAATAAAGTAAATAAACTGATTTTAAATTATTATTATTATTTTTTGAATTTGTAAAAGAACTGCTTTAAAAGAAGAAAGGAAGTATAGTTTTTTTTTTGATTTTTGCTTGATTTTGTTTTTGAAAGAAAGACTTCTAAGAATTCCTTTTCTTTTGATTTGAACTTTGATAATTTCAAAAGTAAAAGGAAAATTTTTTTTGTTTGAATTTTTATTTGTTTTCTCTTATTCTAAAGAAGAAAGAAAATATTTTTTTGGAATTTTACCTCTAATAAAAGAAATGCTTTCTAATTTTTTTTTGAATTTTGAATTTTCTTTTCAATTTTTAAAGAAGAAGGAAAATATTTTCGGATTTGTTTTATTTTATTATATATATATTTTTTTTATAATTAAAAAGACTTTCTAAAGAAGTCAATAATGGAAAATATTTTTGGATTTTTTGTTTTGAAAATTGGGAGTCTAAAAAAAACTTTTCTAGACTTTTTGGCAGGACAAATATTTTTGCAACAAATAAAGATATATATACATTTTTTGGAAATAAAGAAAAACTTTTTGGATATATATATATATATATATATATATATATATATATATTTGCAACAAATAATAAAACCACTTTCAACGCCCGACTCTTTTTATTTTATTATTTTTATTTTTATTTTGGCATCTAAACAAATAAATAAATAAAAATCCATTTTAAAAACAAGACTCTTTTTCATTTTCATTTTTATGGCAAGACAAACTATTTTTTTTCTAATTTGTTTTTTTTGAAAAACAAGACAGAACAACAACTCTTTTTTTTTCTATTTTTCCTTTGCTTTTAATAAAACAAACTAATAAGTCATTTTTTTTATTTTCTCAAAATTTCGGCAGAGTTTTGACAGTATTTGAGCATTGTTTTTTTTTTCAAAAATAAACAATCAATTCTCTAACCGCTATTTCTTTTTTTTTTCAATTTCAAAATATTATTCCTGATATTCAAAAGTCAGTCAACACACAAATCCGGATCAAATAAATGCGCAAGTAGCAGCAAGTAAGATGCATCAGGATGGTCATTTTCATTTTTTTTGGTACACCTGTCCTAGACAGACCCAACCCATGTGTTGAGCCTCCAAAGTCAAATGCACGTGATGCAAACAATCGCTCCTACTAGGGATCCGGCATGAAGCTGAGTTATTCTAAGTGAAAAAACCTGAGGCATATTGTTCTAGCCCTGGCTCACCCAAGTGGACAGCTTGAGCCGAAGTGGGGGCAACGTACCGGGAGCACGAAAGTCTGCCCGGCCTAGTTACTTGTCCCAACTTCGTCTTATTTGGTATGACTTCTAACAGAAAGGTGGGCCACGCGCACGTGTACACCATAAGTTCAGAAGACTCAGAAAGAAGAAGGGTTTCGTAGCAGTTGTATATACACAATTCAGATAATATTAAAGCGGTAAAAGCATCATTTAGCACATTAGGCATATATCATGTAAAAATCAGATAATAAATAAAGCCAACTATAACAATTATTTTAAGCTCGAATTCTTGAACCCTGAACCAGTGGTTCTGGGCAACTATAAAATTCCCCAGCAGAGTCGCCAGAGCTGTCGCACCTCCTTTTTCCGCGCCCGCGAGGGTGCGTAGGGAGTTTTCTCCAATTGAAGGACAGTCGAAACGGGATTTGTTTGTTTGTTTCAGAGTCGCCACTTGGGAATTTTAAGGCGTCCCAAGTCACCAATTTTAATCCCTGAATCGAGGAGAATATGACTCTGTTTATTATTCTGCGAACCAGAAATCCTGAGTAAGGAATTCTGTTAATCCGGAAGAAGGTGTTAGGCATTTCCGAATTCCGTGGTTCTAGCACGGTCGCTTAACTGTTTTTATTATTGGCTTAATTATCTTGATTTTACTAAATACGTTTTTATTGCATGATTTTACTACCGCTTTTTTACTTATTGTTTACAATTATATGGACGAATTACGCGTACGTATATTCGTATTATATACTTTTTATAATTATCGGGGATCATGCCACGCGTACGTGTACACAATGATATTGATAATATATTTATTATAAAATAATTATTTTTTCGAAATTGTGTTTTAAATAAAATCAAGAACCTTCGCACTTTTTGTATGATTAAGTAGTGAACCGCACATCTCGGGTTTTATGAAATTTATTTAAGATCCTCCGACGAATCTCTTTTTAATAAAAATTTACTCGAAGTTGCGCGAACGCATAATCCGAATTGCCTTTAGAAGTATAATCAAGTCACGCGAACGCATCCTTAATTATGCAAATATTCTTGACAGTAATATAAATTCTCTACAAATGTTTATTGCATCCATCTATTTTTAAATGTAAGAGTCATGGAGAATCACCGATTAGGATGCCACCAAATTTCTTGACAAAGAATTCAAAATTTATTAGGCGTTGCTACAAGTCTTATTTTACGCGTATGAATTATATACCTCAAAACTATTCAAATTTTAAAAAATTAATGATATGAAAAAGAAACAAACAACATGTAACTAAAAATACTACCATTTTTATCGTGGATACAACATTAATATATCAAAAAATCGAATCGCATTTAAAACTGGAAAAAGAATTAATTTGATAAACAAATTAATAGTTTCTGAAGAATTTTTATTGTTATATTTAATGCGAACTCTATTTCTACATATCCTTGACATAAAATGTTGCAATTTGTGCTTATAAATCCCATATCCTTCTCATATACTTGTTTTTAGTCCAAAGTTATAATTGTTTGGTTAATTTGTTTACAATGGTAGATAAGAATCAAGTTGATAAGAAAGAGAACTATTATACAAATTGATTCAATAAAATTGCATCACATGCAATATAGTTGTAAACTCGTAACGAATTATACTACCATGTAACTCACCTTTCACTTATGGTTATACATGTAACTGTTATCACGCCATGTACGAACAACATACAAATTTCATCAATCTAGCTTTAAATAAAATCGGACTTTTGTGACAAAATATGCTAGTAATGTAGTTTTTTGATACTTCCATACTATTCCATATTTAGCCAACAATATCATAAGATTTAATTAATGGCTAGCTTTCTGCCATGTTCCCTATCTTATAATTTGAATATAGCTATACTTAATGAAATTCTGAAATAAATAACATTATTACAAAGCTTATGCGAATTTCAAAGGATGATTAACTAACAGTTCTCACATCAAATGTAAGCTACTATATTAACCAGCTGAAACAAAACTGAAATTTAAACTAATAGATTTAAACGAGTAAAAGACATAATTATAATTCCGAACTTCATTTATTTGGCAATGTTGAAGCTTTCCACAACATGAGTCTAAAATATATACCTGATATTGGAAGCAAAAGAAAATGAAGATGAGAATCAGCAGCAGTAATAACAAGTACAACAGCAACAACTGCCCAGCAACAGTAACAACCCAGTAACAGACCGGTGGAGTAGTAATCTCAAAAACAAAAGCTTTAAGCTTTGAATGAAACAACAACCATTAATACTAATTTCAAACAAAGAAAGAAAGCAAAAGATTTTTTTTAGTTTTTATTTTTATTTTGAAAGCTTAAATATTTTTTTGGAATTTTTCTTTCTCTTAAATGTTGAGCCCTTTTTTTCTCTCTTCTATTCTCTGTCCGTTTTTTTCTCTCTATCTGTCTCTCTCGTATTATCTTGTGTTCAAGACTTCATATATATAATCCCATCCCATAAAATCTTTTAATCAATTAAATCAATACTTTTTCTCTACCCAACCCATTATCTTCCCACTCATCCCCATTACATTAAACAGATACTAAGAGATCCTCGGGATACCGAGAGATCCCCAGCACATATATTGAGAATACTATGAGATCCTTGGGATACCAAGAGATTCCCAATGCACATATTGAGGATACTAAGAGATTCTCGGGATACTGAGAGAACCCTGAGGTGCCGCGAAGATGTACCAGGATTTGATGCAGTACTATTGGTGGAGGCCGATGAAGAAAGGCATAGTTGGGTTTGTAGCTCGGTGCCTCAATTGTCAGAGGTGAAGTATGAGCACCAGAGATTGGGTGGGTTTCTTCAATAGATAGAGATTCCGGATTGGAAGTGGGAGTGGATCACCATGGACTTCGTAGTTGGGCTCCCACGGAATTTAAAAAAGTTCGATGCCATTTGGGTGATAGTGGATCGACTGACCAAGTCCGCACACTTCATTACTATGTGTACTACCTATTTTTCGGAGCGGTTGACGAAGATTTATATTTGGGAGATTATTTGTCTGCATGGTATTCTAGTTTCTATCATTTTAGATAGAGGTACTCAGTTCATATCACAGTTCTAGAGGGTCGTACATCATGTGTTGGGTACTCGGGTGGATTTGAGTAAAGCATTTCACCCCTAGACGGACGGACAGTCCGAGCGCACTATTCAGATTCTTGAGGATATGCTCCGTGCATGTGTGATAGAGTTTGGAGGTTCTTGTGATCAGTTCTTGCCATTGGCAGAGTTTGCCCACAACAACAACTATCAGTCCAACAATTAGATGGCACCGTACGAGGCTTTATATGGTAGGCGGTGTAGATCCCCGGTGGGTTGGTTTGAGCCGGGTAAGGCTAGATTATTGGGCATAGACTTGGTTCAGGATGCTTTGGAGAAGGTTAAGGTGATTCAGGATAGACTCCGTACAGCCCAGTCTTGACAGAAGAGTTATGCGGACCGGAAGGTTCATGATGTTTCTTATATGGTTGGAGAGCGGGTTCTGCTTCGGGTTTCGCCTATGAAGGGCGATATGAGATTTGGGAATAAAGGGAAATTGAGTCCGATGTTTATTGGCCCTTTTGAGATATTGCGGCGTGTTGGGGAGGTTGCTTATGAGCTTGCCTTACCTCCCAACTTGTTAGGAGTTCATACTGTGTTTCATTTTTCGATGCTCCGAAAATACCACGATGATCCGTCGCATGTGTTGGATTTCAGTTCAGTCCGGTTTGACAAAGATCTATCTTATGTTGAGGAGCCAGTGGCAATATTGGACAGGCAGGTTCGGAAGCTGAGGTCAACGTACATTGCATCAGTGAAGGTTCAATGGCGGGGTCAGCCGGTCGAGGAGGTGACCTGGGAGACCGAGCAGGATATGTGCAGCCGTTACCCTTGTATTTTCACTACTTCAGGTATTTCTCTATACTACTCACAATTTAAGCCTACTATTAGCTTAGGGAAGCATGTCTAATTGACTTAATTGCTTTACTTGCTCAAACTACTTTATTTGAACTCTGTGCAGCATTCTATGTTAGAAATACCCGTTTACCTTGGTATGAAATTTGGATTTAATTGAATATTCTTCGTGTTGCTGCTGTGTGGTTACTTTGAGACTACGGGACGGTATCCCGGGAGATCCCCCTGCATGTTTACTTTGGAACTACGGATTTGTATTCCGGTAGATCCCCCTGTACATATATTGATTTGTACTGTAGTGCGGGATACCAAGAGATCCCCAGCACATATATATTGAGGATACTAAGAGATCCTCGGGAAACCGAGAGATCCCCAGCACATATATATTGAGGATACTAAGAGATCCTCGGAATACCGAGAGATCCCCAGCATATATATTGAGGATACTAAGAGATCATCGGGATACCGAGAGATTCCCAGCGCACATATTGAGGATACTAAGAAATCCTCGGGATACTGAGAGATCCTCGAGTATTTATATTTGGGACTACAGGACGGTATCCTTGGAGATCCTCGGTTGTTATCTTTGTGTTGAGATGTATTCCTTCTATGATTATTTTGTCTTTGTTATAGTTGTTATTCTTATTATCCTATGTTACTTCATACTGCTAGCATTTAATTATATTGTCGTATTCTATACTGTTTTACCTCATTTTTCAGCTATAATCCATAGGGTCCTGACAAACATATCACACCACCCCATTTCATTTTGTCCCCCATGCCTAACATAAAATAATGCAAGATTCCCCCTTTAAATTTTGTCTTGTCCCCCCTTTATATTAAATAACCATATCACAACCCACCCCATTTTATTTTGTCCCCCATGCTTCAAATAAACAATTACAAAATGTACAATTCCTAAACTACCCCTCCGACCTTACTGAAAATTACCAAACTACCCCTGAACGTACTACAAACTACCAAACTACCCATCAGCTATAACACATCAATTAATCAAACTTAACCAAAATATAGACAATATGATTAATTTCTAACAATGTTCAAACAACAAATTTCATGAACATGATTTCTTCAACATTTCAACAACAAAGCACATGAACATGATTTCAACAACATTTCAACAACAAATCACATGAACACAAATTGAACAACAAAGAACAACTAAAATTTGATTGAACAATATTTTAGCAACAAACAATCCTATTTTCGGATTCAACAACAACAACAAACAAGTATATTTAGATTTCTAAATTCAATAATATTGAACTTAAAATCAACTACTCTAACAACATTACAACAAACAATTCCTATAAACAAGATTATGAGACAAAAGATTATGAGACAAAATCAAGAAATAATCATAAATGATAAACAAGAAATCAAACTATACAAATTTCGGATTCAAGATCATCCAAACAAAGTATGAACATGAATGAATCTATTTTAACACAACAAACATGACGAATTAAAACGATTAAATCAATATATTTCCTTCAACACAACTAAATTCTTTTTTTTAGACAAATAACAAGATTTGTTGTTAGAAACAATTATGAACTTAAACTTGAACTTAACAATATTAACAATTTCTAAAAATACATAAACACATGAAACAAATTGAAGAAATAATCAATTAAATTTCAATTTGAATCTAACAAACATCAAACTAACAAATATTCATTCTAACAATAAAACAAACATGAAATAAACATGAAAAACAAATTAATTAATTTACCATTTGAATCTAAAAATTAAAATCCACAAAACACATGAACAAACTAAAATTATTTCAACGACGGACAAACAAAACAAGAATTGAATCATTTATCGATTTTGGATCCGAAAAACAACGAACAAAAAATATGGACGAAATTTGAAACATAAACTAACTAACCGATTCAAAAACAACGACGAAGACGAAGATGATGGAGAGGCATGAAGCAGTAGGGAGCTGCTGCGACGAGCAGCAACAACATCGCGGCAGCAGCTATGGCGGATGGCAGCAGCTGGTCGAGGAGATGGAAGATGCAGCAGCGGTCCGAAGCAACGAGCAGCAGCACGGCGCGGACATCCATGGACGACGACATGGTCGACGTCGAAGCTCGTCCATGGCTGGACGTATTATAAGACAGAAGAAGATGGAACGCAGCAAGCAGAAGCAACTCGTCGACGACGTCCATGGCGGAACGGACTGCTCCTGATGGCAGCGTGCGAGCTTGGCCGTGACGAGCAGCGACGGTGGGAGCTTCGAACAATAGCTGACTCGTCGATGCTGTGTTCGTTTGTTGTTTGGTTGAGACAGAAGCAGCAGCGACATAGACGTCGAGCTCAACGAGCTTGAGCTCGACGAGCTTCATCAATGGCAGATGGGGAGGGGCGTTGTTTGTTTGACGAAGATGAAGGAGCTTTGGGCAGCAGCTATGGCTGCTTGGAGACGAGACGAGGTATGTAAGTGTGTGTGGGGTGACAATGAGAATCCATGGATGAGCTTGAGGGGGGGGGAAGCCATGGGAGCTTGAGAAACTTGGAGAAGAAGAAGAAGACAGGAAAGGGGGGGTGGCGGCGGATTGGTTAGGTCTTTTTAGGGTTTTCTTCTCTTTTTTTTTTGTTTTGTGTTGTTTGTAAGATAATAGGATGTTGGGTTATGGACTGGGTCGACCCAGTTCGAAATGGACTGGGTCGTAGGGAAGATTGGGCCATTTTTTGGGCCTATGGCTTGAAATCGAAGAAGAGGCCCAATTCCGACTTTCTTTATATTTTCGCTCTCTTTTCTTCTTTTATTTCTCTAAAACTAAATTATAAAAATACTTAAACTATTATTAAGAACTAAATTAAGTTATAAAAAACACAAATTAACTCCCAATAACAATTAACGCACAATTAAATAATAATTAAGCATAAAATTGTATATTTGGACATTAAATGCTAAAAATGCAAACGATGCCTATTTTTGTAATTTTTAATTTTTGTAAAACAAATTTAATTACTAACAATTTTAGAATTAAATTCTACATGCAAAATGCGACATATTTTTGTATTTTTTTTAATTTAGCAAATAAACATGCACAAACAAATACAAATAATTATTCAAAATATCACAAAATATCACAAAATTGCACACCAAGAAAAATTACTTTATTTTTGAATTTTTTGGAGTAATTCTCATACAGGGCAAAAATCACGTGCTTACAGGTAATACCAGTTTCGGGTCAAATCGAAGTCGTCTAAGGTTGTCAAGCCTTGTTCGTGTGGCCATCTAGGTATTTTTGTTCTTTTCTCCTTCGTTTTTGTCTTCTATTTTGTTCGTCTCTTTCTGTTTCTCCTCTTTTCTATCTTTAAAATGTTTTTAAGTCATTTTGTGTGCACGGTTGTGATTCTGAATCTTCCTCCTCTTTAATTTGGGGTTTATTTTTGCGTTCAATGAAATGGGAATCAACGTATCAATGTGTTGGTATAATTAGTTGATTTAATTGCTTTAAATTACTGTTTACGAGCATCTCTATTGAAATCTTTTTCTGCTGAAAATTCAAAGGTTTGTTTGTTTGAAAGATTCTGACTAAGTCCAGAGTTTGAAAATTCATGTTTGGCCTATAGTATACAGACCCATGGGTTTGGGTTGGGTTTTGGGATTAATTCGACCCAGTGTGGTGGCCTAAAAGTAATTAGTAGTTGTTTAAGGGGTAGTTTAGGGAGATTGGGTAGGGAAATCTCTTGTAACTGATTGAGGGAAGCTTCCTAGAAGCTGGCTTTGGGACTTTACTGAAAATACTGATTTTAAGCTAGGGGTTGAATAGCAAAAATGAAAATATCAAAAGGTTTAAAGTGCAAATAAGAATCCCTTTTATGCTGCCCTAAGACTTGCCTATAAAGGCATCTTTTCTTCTTTCACAAGTCAGAATTGGAGAGAAAAAAATACAGAAAAGAGAAACGGCTAAAAATTTTAGTGAAAAAGACTGTTCTATTGAACTTCATCAGTGGTTTTTTTAAATTTCTGAAAACAATAGTTACAGGTTTTATGATTTGAAATGGATTGACATTGGGTTTTGAGAAGTTATTGTGGTTCAAGCTTGTTGAGGGTCACTATTCCATCGGGTTTTCGAGTTGATTGTATGATCCTAATTGCTGAATCTGGGTTTGATTGTGGGCTAGAAATGGTTTGAAAATTGTTTTGCTGTTTGGGGTCTTGGGTTGAAATCATTGCAATATAGTTCATTTTCACTAGTTTAGGGTTGTTTTCCTTCCTGGGATTTTCTACTGTTTCATTGGATTTGTGAGTTGATTTCACTCCTCAACTAGTTGAATTTGGGACTGTCATCTGCTGCTGTTTATTTGCTGACTGTTCACGTCTATTCTTCTTTGTGCAAATTCTAGGTACATGCTCTGAAACCTGCATAATGTGATCTTCAAGTTGAATGTGAAATGAAAAATGGAAGTTGGAAGTTTGATATTCAGTCGTGTGTGTTGTTTATGTGTTAAGCTCGATATTCAAATCTTCTTCTCTATGTAAATCTTAGTTTGTCATTCTAAATACTAATGTTGTTTAAGTTCCTATGCGTCTAATGTGTACAATGTATGGATATTGTTAGTTAGATTTAGTAGTAGCCTATTCAGTTTGAGTGGCTTCTTTGATTACTGAAGTCACAAGGTTTTTTTTACTGCTATTGATGCAAATTTGGTATGCACTTTTAGGATTTTATTAAAACATGTATGCTGACTCTTAGGTGTAGTAGCTGAACTCTTATCGATCTTGAAATGTGGACACCATTAAGGAATAATGCATAGGTTGTATGATAGCAGTGTGCTGAATTTCAATTATTAATGAGGTCTACTGTCATGTTTTGATCACATAAGTGAAAGCAGGAAAGGTTTTGATGATTGTCTCCCATCAGTTTTGAATTTTGGGTCTGATTTTGATTTTACATAGTTGGTATGTTACTTCTTCAATTGTTGGTCTGAAATCAGTAACAGTCCGTGTTAATTCACAAATTTGAACAAAACAAAAATGGAATCGTGGCCAATACACGTTCGTTGGTGGATTTGTTTATTTGGACTGCCGCTTTTCACTAAGACTTGGGCTCATTCAGGCCCAATCTTGAAGGTTCAATACTGATTCGCCTTTGGTAGTTAGCTGGGTTCGATACCGACCCCCCTGTAATCGTTGCTGACCTTGAATGCATGCCAAGTGACTCGAACTCGAGCCTTTCCCTTGGTCTCTCTTTTACTCCTAATTAATATGAGCCTTTCGTGTTGGGCCTGCTCTTTTCGACCTTCATATTAGTTGATTTTGACATGAACCATTCATTTTTCTTTTATATCTAAATTTATTTCCATTTTCAATGCAAAGTTTCTTTGGTGAAGGTATACTGGACATTTGGATTTTAAAACAAGAGGGCTAGATTTTCCATTTGGCTGCTGTTGTTAGTTGGACTTCATTAATAATTGTGTTTGGGCCATAGTAAATAGCATGACTAACCAATCGCCCTAATACATCAAATAAGTTTGAGCGAGTAAGGGAGCCATATTAGATAACACAAATAGTTTATGGTCGTCCGGATGTTGTTCGAATTACCTTTTAAAAATTGGAATTGAGGTGCGCCGCACCAAATAAATCCTCAAATGTGTGGCCCTCATTTAATTATTTCTTTTAAATCCTTAGAACTCGAGGCACGCCATTTAGCGAATTTTTCATGGCCCTCGCAAAGTTAAAAATGCGTAATTGCTTTAGGTGCGTTATTTTAATAATATTACCTTCCTAAACTCGGGTGCAT
Source organism: Nicotiana sylvestris (assembly GCF_000393655.2). NCBI lineage: Eukaryota > Viridiplantae > Streptophyta > Magnoliopsida > Solanales > Solanaceae > Nicotiana > Nicotiana sylvestris. The sequence continues at coordinate 17,809,549 of NC_091058.1, forward strand.
ATTTCATGTGACTCAAATCCAAATCTTAACAATGTCAAATAGAATATGTCTCAGACTACGGGTGCATTTCATGTGGCACGGGTTCAGCTCTAGCGGGGGGGGGAGGTAAAAAGGAGGTGTGACAGCTCTGGCGACTCTGCTGGGGATCGAACCCAGAATCTTTGGTTCAGGGTTCAAGAATTCGAGCTTGGAATAATTGTTATATTTGGATTTATTTATTATCTGGTGTTGTTACATGTTTGGGCCTAATGTGCTAAGTGTTGCTTTTACCGCTTTGATATTCTGTGAACTGTATATAAATTGCTACGAAACCTTTCTTCTCTCTGAGTCTTCTAAATCATGGAGGAGTGTGCACTTCGTGTGACTTCTCTTCTATTAGAGTCATTCCAAATTTAGAACGAGGTGCGGACAAGTTGCAAAGCCGGCGAAGCTTCTGTATTCCCGGTACGCTGCCCCCTTCGGCTCGTGTCGTCCGCTCGGGTAAGCCTGGTCTAGAACAATAAACCCAGGTTTTAAATCTAGTATAACAAGACCTCATGACGGATCCCTAGTAGGAACGTTTGCTTGCATCATGTGCATTTGACTTTGGAGACTCAACACAGGGGTTGGGTCTATCTAGGACAAGTGCTCCAAAATGAAAAGACCATCCTGATGCATCTTACTTGCTACTTGTGCATTTATTTGATTTGGATTTGCCTGCTGACCGGCTTTTGAATAATGGGAGACAGTTGGAAAAAAGAGAATAGCAATGTGAGGGTTAAGTGAGTTAAATCGCCTGTTTTGGAAAACCAATGTCCAAATGGTACTGAAACTCTGCCGAATTTTTGAGAAAAAAAAATGAAAAAAATGATTTTGTTTAGAAAAATAGTTGGTTTTATTTTATTATCCCGAACTACGCCAGTTTAATTCTCACAGGGTGTGAGATACGTAGGCAACCCCCATCGGGTCCAACTTTCTTTTGCAAAAATAGCCCAAAAGAACAAAAATTTTACGTTTATTGCAAATAAGTAAGGTGATGTCATTCTTGTTAAAAATAACCGAATGTCCCTCAAAAGGGCGCCAGAAGGCTGTTTTTGCAAGAACAACCACCTTTAGTCATTTTTAAAGGTTTTGGCTAGTTAGCCGACACAACCTCAAAATCTTCGTTTTCGGAGTACTGAAAGGCCGTATTGGTAAAGCAGGGTATTTTTGTGAAAATTTTGAAAAATGGTCATTTTTCTTGAGTCAAAATGAGTCACAGTTTTCTTTTAATTAAAATCGCCTTGATAAATGTGTAGGATGAGCACAATTCAAAATGAACCTTTCTTATTCCGTGAAGTGATCCCTTTGGAGCTACATATGTGGTGACATGATTTGGGGGACAATAGCAGAAAAGTTGTGACAAAAGCATTGGGTGGTCTTGTCGGACTCTTGAAGGTTAAGCCGAGAAAGGACATAATTGAGGTATTGATACCATTTTGGGACCCAACACATAATGTATTCCACTTGGCTGATTTCGAGTTAACTCCTACACTGGAAGAGATAGCAGGCTACGCCGGTTTCGAGGGGAATCTTAGAAATCAATACCCGGTAGCACCGAGGACAGTAACCCCTCACAAATTTTTGGACTTGTTAAGCATCAGTCGGGACACCCGAGACGGAAATCTGGCTAAAGGATTCTGTACCTTCTACTTTTTGTACCGATGTTACGGGAATTCCCGTGGCTTCGAGATGCCAGATACCGGTCTTACTCATGCGGGAAACCAAGACAAATGGGAAGCTCGGAGAGGATTAGCTTTTATAATGGCGTTCCTAGGTACTTTGATTTGCCCCAGAAAAGACAGGAACATAGAGTTAGGACTCATGGGGATAGCCGACTTTATGATGAAAAAGGCAAATGGGACCGTAGTGCCGATGATTTTGGCAAAAATTTACCGAGCTCTGACCCTTTGTCGAGAAGGGGGAAAGTTCTTTGAAGGGTGCAATATGCTGTTACAATTATGGATAGAGGAACACCTTTGCCACCGTTCTGGATACTTGAATTGTGGAATGACTGGCCTCGAGTGCATTGAAAAACATGTAAAGTAGGTAGAGGGTTATGAGTTCCCGGATGGTACGAAAACATGGCATTCTCATTTGAGATCTTTGATTGCAAATAAGATCGAGTGGACATTCGGGTGGCTCTCGGTCAGTGGGGTAATTTATATGTCGGCTGAGGTATGCTTTCTGTTGTTAATGGGTTTGCGGAGTATCCAGCCTTATGCCTCGTACCAGTTCTATGTCAGTTAGGCTGATACCAGACCATCCCACACGATGAGGATTTGAGTTGACAGGTTATTGAGTTGGAACTAAAAGTCGCTTTCCCAAAAGAAAGAGTGTGTCGGATTTGGCATCAGTGCAGATTCTTAGAGCCTAAAACTCAAGTACGAGATCTATCCAGAGGCGAGGTGGAACCTGGTTACACTGCATGGTATGGTAAAAGATCCCGAGTTCATCAGGAGCCCGAAAGGCCCGCAAAGAAACCCCATGTCCAATAATTTACCGACGGAGCACAGGTGCAATGGGACTGGTTGACCAAAGAAAATGAGTACTGAGCCACCATAGGTAGGCTGGAAAAGCAAGTCATGGACCTTCAGTTTGAGAATGGGTTGCAAGCCACCGCAGATGAAGGTGAGAAGAAGAAGCTAACCCAGGAAAATAAAGCCCTCAAAGCTCAAATTCGGAAGATCAAAATAGCTGCTAGAAACCCGGAAAGAAGCCGAGCAGATGAAAGGCTTATAAGCAGTCTAAAAAAGAAATCCCTTGAGTATCAAGATGACCTAAAAAAGTTTGAGGCCAGTCTAGTGAAAGTCCAGGCTCAATTAGCGGAAAATGCAAAAGGTCGGACACAGTTTGTGCAACAAATGAAAAGAAAGTATGAATGGACAATCACTAGCCTGAAAAGAAAAATAGTTATTCTCGAGAATGAGGCAGCCAAGGAGGCCAAGGACTTTAAAGCTGATAGGGAACACTGTTATGATTTGATGGCTCGGATGGAGGAAGAAATGCAATAGTTTCAAAATCAACATCTCTATGATACTCAAGTGTTAGAAGCCCGAAATCAACAGGTCGGGCGTTTGCTTCAGGAAAAGGGCAGAATCCGAGAGTGGATCAGAACTATTGCCGACTACATTGTTATGAAATGGCAAGCATGTGAGGATATGACTCGTACCACCTTCTTTGCGGCAAGTGATGACATTTGTCCGACAGATAATGAGTGACTTGGAGGGGCTTCAAAGGAATCTTGCACATAGGCCCGTGGCGAGACCGAATGATGTCCCGCGGGCCCTAGGAGCATTTGAGGCATTAACGTATTCATGATTTTCATTAGAGTCTGTTAGTCTGTTTGCGAGTCTGTATTTTCTTTTATTGGAGTCTGTTAGTTGGTTTTCGAGTCTGTTGTTTTTACCTTCCGTCAGAGTCTGTTGATCTTGTTTTGAGTCAAAGTCTGTTAGTTTCCCGTTTCAGGTCTGTTAATTTATAATTTGGTAGAATGAGTAATTGTAATCAAAACTGTTTTATTTTATGGAAAAAATTGAAAATCCTAAAATGTTTTGTTTTGTTATTATGCACTTATCTCCAGAACTACACTCGGTCGGATTCATGCGGGGTCATGATACGTAGGCAATGTCGATAGGATTCGACCATAACTAAAAGAAAGAAAAAGAGTGATAAAAAAGGGGGAATAAGAGAGAGAAGGAAAAGAAAAGAGAAACAGTGAGAAGGAAACAAGGGCAAAGCAAGAAAGAGTCATGAGAGAATAAAAACAAAAGAGAGACCAAGCAAGGAAAGGCAAGAATAAAAAGAAAAAGAGAGGGAGAAAAGAGAAGTTGCAAATGGAAATAAGGAAAAGTCGGGATGACGCAAGCAGCCGATCAAATGCATAATAGAAACGGTTAACTACTTAGGTGCATTCACTCCTCAAATGTGCGGTTGCTTATTTGTTAAAGCCCTAATCGCTAACAAGTTTGTTATTGATGAAATTATAGTCCAGGCAGGCGGTTAGTTTGATTGGCATTATGGCAACTCACTCTTACAACACTCGGTCCAAAAACAAGCTGAACATGGCCAACCAGGCACTTGAGGCAAGTTTTGTTGATCCGTCAAAAGAGGTGGAAAAATTGGAGGTTAATCTGAAATATGAGTTGTATAAGCTGAAGCAGCAGATGGCTGAAATGTACCAAGCATAGGCAAAAGGGCACCCACCGCCAGTTTACCCCACCAACCCTACTTTTGTCCCGCCATTGGCTCAGACCCAGGAACCTCCCACTGTGAACTCATCTCCGGCCTTTCCCCTCTACCAACAATGTTATGGCACCACTTCCCATACATCACAAGCTCCACCGCCAAAACAAGTCACGTACCCTCCTCCACCAACCACTCCTGTTTTTATGGCACCCCCACCTGCGGAATTACACTGATCCTCCAGTGAGCCTCTGTTCCAGACTCACGATAACTAGTATTACCCCCCGGAGCCCATTTTCAAGGTTCCTGAGCCCTATTCTTACACTCCCCATTTTGATCTCCCTGCAGAAACTGAAAAATCATCTAGAAATCCCGAACAGGAAGAGATGTTCAGGAAAGTTAAAAGCCTGGAACGGTCATTTAGGGACATGCGAGGGTTGGGAGGTCAAGTATGTGTGGCTTACAAAGATCTATGTCGATTTCCAGATGTGCAATTGCCGGCAGGGTTTAAGATGCCCAAGTTTGATTTGTATGATGGGCACAGTGATCCAGTGGCACATTTGAGAGGTTTTTGTAGCAAAATGAGGGGAGATAGAGGGAAGGATGAGCTGTTAATGGCGTATTTCAGTCAGAGTCTGAGCGGATCAGCGCTAGAATAGTATACTCGGCAGGATCACGGAAGATGGTACACATGGGATGATCTAGCCCAAGCATTTTCTTGTCACTTCCAGTACAACCTCGAGATTGTTCCGGATCGTCTGTCTTTCACGAAACTTGAGAAAAATCATAATGAGAATTTTAGGGAGTATGGTTTTAGGTGGAGAGAATAGGCAGCAAGGGTTGACCCTCCAATAAAAGAAAGTGAAATGGTGGATTATTTTCTGCATGCCTTAGAACCTACTTATTACTGTCATCTGGTATCAGCTATAGGCAAGTCCTTCAATGAAGTGGTAAAGATGGGCAGTATGGTAGAAGAAGGGCTCAAGACAAACAAAATCATGAGTTATTCGGCTATTAAGGCAACCACCCAGGCCATTCAAAGCGGAACTGGGGAGTAATTGGAAAGAAGAAAAAAGAGGATGTAGCAACGATTGATTCAGGAGCTTGGTTCGGACCTAGGGGTTCACCGCACCACTATCATCAGCCTCGTCCCCATCACCAAACCTACCCCCATACCCCGTATAATCTACCCCAACACTACTACCCACCACCAGACCCCCATTTTTCTGTCCACCATGCCCAAACATACAGCCAACCTCCGACCCACGCACAATGGCGTGCACCAGTCCCACAAAATACATACCCAGCTCCACAAAATGCCTATTCACCCCTAAGAGCCTACCGGAACCCTCCTGGATTAGGTTTTCGGCCCGACCAAGCATTTAAGAATGAGAGGTTGCAAAAGAAGAAAACTTTCACTCCATTGGGGGAATCCTATACCAGTTTGTTCCACAAGTTGCGACAATTGGGTATGCTGAGTCCGATCGAGCCAAAACTACCAAATCCTCCCCTGAGGAACCTTGATCACTTTGTGAGTTGCGAATATTGTTCTGGTGCTCCAGGGCACGATACAGAGAAGTGTTGGCAATTGAAAACAGCTATTCAAGAGCTCATTGATACTAATCAAATTGAGGTCTAAGCTCTGGAGGCACCCAATATCAACCAGAATCCGCTGTCGGCCCATCTTGAGACAAACATGATCGAGATAGTGCATAGGGGAGGGGAGCCCAAGAAGCCATCACAGACCGTCATGAGGATTCGGTCCAGTGAAGTCAAGCCGGTTGAAAAGCCAACAAGTGAGAAATTAGTGATTCAATTGAGCGAGGCAAACAGTGAACCATATGCAGTAGTCAGAAAAGGGACTCCAAGTGATGTGGCAATAAAACAAGAAGTAGCCAAAGTGGTTGTGCCAGGAGTGGCGAACAAGCCTGTTGTAATTGTGGAGGGTGCCCGCATAGACCCCATCATTATCAAGCCGATAACTCAATTACCGATAGTCAACAACAAGGCAGTCCCGTGGAATTATGAATGAGTGACAGTGACTTACAAGGGGAAACAGGTTAAAGAAGAAGTTTGTGAGACCCATGGTTTGACTCGATCGGGGAGATGCTTTGCCCCCGAAGAGTTGAGAAAAGCTAAGAGCTCCAAAGACAACCCGGTGCTAGTGAAGAAAGCTGTGACTGAGGAAAAAGTAGAGGAATTCTTGAGAAAGATGAAAGTGCAGGACTACTCCATTGTGCAGCAGTTGAGGAAGACGCCAGCTCAGATTTCACTATTGTCATTATTGATCCATTCATACGAGCACCATCAGGCTTTGATGAAGATCTTGAATGAGGCTCACGTCCCTGACAAAATCTCAGTAAACCACTTGGAAAATATAGCTAACAAGATATTTGAGGTAAACAGAGTCACTTTTTTGATGATGAGTTGCCCGTGGAGGGTACTGAGCACAATAGAGCCCTCTATCTCACGGTGAAATGCGAAGTTTTTGTGGTTACCCGGGTACAGGTCGACAATGGTTCTAGTGCGAACATTTGCCCTCTCTCCACTCTGAACAAGTTGAAGGTGGATGATGAAAGAATTCACAAAAACAGTATCTCCGTTCGGGGATTCGACGGTGGAGGGAAAGATTTAGTCGGGGACATAGTGCTTGAGCTTACAATAGGGCCAGTTGAATTTACCATGGAGTTCTAGGTGCTCGATGTGGCTGTTTCTTATAATCTGTTGTTGGGTCGACCCTGGATTCATACTGTAAAAGTGGTCCCGTCTACTCTGCATCAAATGGTCAAGTTCAAATGGGATAGACAGGAAATTGTTGTGCACGACGAGGATAATTTGTGTGCCCACAGTGATGCCATTGTTCCGTTCATAGAGTTTGAAGACGACAAGGGGCCATGGGTTTATCAGGTTTTTGACACGGTATCGATAGAGAAAATTCCAGAAGGGAAGTGCATTCCAACTCCGAGGGTAGCTGCCTCATCAGTCATGGTAGCCATTGAAATTTTGAAAAATGGTTTTGTACCAGGCAAGGGTTTGGGTGCATCACTGCAAGGTATCGTACAACCGGTGTCTCTCCCCAAAAACTTGGATACATTTGGCTTGGGGTTCAAGCCCACACTTGCGGACATAAAAAGAGCCAGAAAGTTGAAACACAGGGCATGGGTCCTCCCCAAGCCCATCCCACGTCTCTCCAGATCATTTGTTAGGCCTGGCACCAAGAAACGCCCAGCAACAACAGTTCCCAGTTCTGTGGTTGGTCCTAATAAGAAGTTGCTTGAAAGGTTTGAGAAATTATTCAACGAGGTGAACATGGTGGAAGCTGGAGAGTGTTCTAGCAAGGCGGATGTGCAATTTGTTGGGCCTAGTGCAAAGATTAACAATTGGGAAGCTACTCCTCTCCCCACCAGGAAGGAGTTTTGGTAGTTTGCTTTGATTTTCTTTCAGTTTATCTGGATTATTCCAGGGTTGTAATTCAGATTCTATATTCCATTTGTTTGGATGTATAAACCTTGTTATCTTTCAATTTCAATGAAATGCAATTTCTCTTTTCCTCATTCCTGACAGTTTTATATTTGTTTTCTTTTCTTCCTTGTACAACTCTTTTTATGCTGGTTTCAATAACATGACATGTATGAGGAATCTTTGGCCCAGTCTTAAAAGCCAATCTAATTCTGAAATAGTAATTCAAGAAATAGAGTGTGGTGATGAAACAGAATACGACGAGGATGAGGCCTTTGAAGAGATTAGTAAAGAACTAAGTCATTTTGAAGAATAACCCAAGCCTAACCTGAGTGATATAGAAGTAATCAATTTAGGGGACCCAGATAATATCAGAGAAACTAAAAGAAGTGTCCATCTTGAGCCTCAACTCAGGGAAGAGATACTTAAAGCATTACTTGAGTACAAAGACGTCTTTGCATGGTCATATGATGACATGCCGGGTTTAAGCACTGACTTGGTGGTTCACAAATTTCCCACTGACCCGACATTCCCTCCTGTCAAGCAAAAACTGGGGAAATTTAAGACTGATATGAGTTTGAAGATCAAAGAAGAGGTCACTAAGCAGTTTGATGCAAAAGTCATTCGGGTCACTCGGTATCCTACTTGGTTAGCCAATGTAGTACTTGTGCCAAAGAAGGATGGCAAGACCAGGGTGTGTGTTGATTACCGTGATCTCAACAAAGCGAGTCCCAAGGAGATCGAGGGCAATGACAACCATATTTCACGACATGATACACAAGGAGATCGAGGTTTATGTGGATGATGTAATCATAAAGTCTAGAAAGCAATCTGATCACGTCAGAGATTTGAGAAAATTCTTCCAAAGGCTTCGCAGGTACAATCTTAAGCTTAATCCTATAAAATGCGCATTCGGTGTGCCATCCGAAAAATAATTGGGATTCATAGTCAGCCGCCGAGATATTGAATTGGACCCGTCAAAGATTAAAGCTATCCAAGAATTACCAGCTCCAAGGAACAAGACTCAGGTGATGAGTTTATTAGGGAGGTTGAATTACATCAATAGGTTTATTGCTCAGCTTACGACAACTTGTGAGCCTATCTTCAAACTGTTGAAGAAAGATGTTGCGGTCAAGTGGATAGATGAGTGTCAAGAAGCATTTGATAAAATAAAAGGGTATTTGTCAAACCCACCTGTGTTGGTGCCACCAGAACCAAGAAGACCTTTGATTCTGTATTTGACGGTTTTGGACAATTCGTTTGGTTGTGTGTTGGGTCAGCATGACATCACCGGCAGGAAAGAGCAGGCCATCTATTATCTCAGCAAGAAGTTCACATCTTACGAGGTTAAGTACACTCACCTTGAGAGGACATGTTATGCCCTAACTTGGGTAGCACAGAAGTTGAAGCACTATTTGTCATCTTACACTAATTACCTCATCTCTCATTCGGATCCGTTAAAGTATATTTTTCAGAAACCTATGCCCATAGGGAGGCTCGCAAAGTGGAAGATCTTGCTCACAGAATTTGACATCATTTATGTGACCAGGACCGCGATGAAAGCCCAAGCTTTGGCCGATCATTTGGCTGAGAACCCAGTGAATGAGGAATACGAGTCTTTGAAGATTTACTTCCCTGATGAAGAGGTAATGCACCTTGATGAGTTGGAATGAGTTGGAGAGCCAGGTTGGAAACTCTTCTTTGATGGAGCTGTTAACATGAAAGGCGTTGGGATAGGAGTGGTGTTGATTTCTGAAATAAGACATCACTACCCTGTTACGGCTCAGTTTTGCTTCTACTGTACTAACAACATGGCTGAATATGAGGCATGCATTTTAGGTTTGAGGTTAGCTACATACATGGGTGTCCAGGAAGTTTTGGTCTTGGGGGACTCGGACCTTCTGGTGCATCAGATTCAAGGGGAATGGGAAACACGAGATCTAAAACTCATCCCCTACCAGCAATGTTTGCATGATCTTTGTCAACGGTTTCGATTAGTAGAGTTCAGGAACATTCCAAAGATCCATAACGAAGTTGTTGATGCTTTGGCTACCTTGGCGTCAATGCTACATCATCTGGATAAGGCTTATGTTGACCCGTTGCATATTTAGGTCCATGATCAGCATGCTTACTGTAATGTGGTAGAAGAAGAACTTGATGGTGAGCCCTGGTTTCATGATATCAAGGAATATATCAGGATGGGGGTGTATCCGGCACAAGCCACAGGTGATCAAAAGAGAGCAATTCGGTGGTTAGCGAGCGGATTTTTCTTCAGCAGAGGTGTTTTGTACAAAAGGACTCCGGATCTTGGATTGTTGAGATGCATAGATGCTAGACAGGCCACAACTATCATGACCAAAGTACATTCTGGAGTCCGTGGACCGCATATGAGCGGGTACGTGTTGGCAAAGAAAATCCTCCGAGCAGGTTATTATTGGCTCACTATGGAGCGATATTGTATCAGTTTCATGCGCAAGTGTCATCAGTGCCAAGTGCACGGAGATTTGATTCATTCTCCACCATCTGAATTGCACACAATGTCTGCACCATGGCCTTTTGTTGCGTCGGGCATGGATGTCATTGGGCCAATTGAGCCATCAGCATCAAATGGGCACATGTTCATTCTAGTGGTTATCAACTATTTCACCAAGTGGGTAGAGGCTAAAATGTTCAAGTCCGTAACCAAGAAAGTAGTGGTTGATTTTGTGCACTCAAATATCATTTGTCGGTTTGGGATACCAAAGGTGATCATTACAGACAATGGGGCTAATCTCAATAGCCATTTGCTGAAAGAGGTATGTCAGCAATTCAAGATTACGCATCGCAATTCTACCCCTTAACGCCCCAAGGCAAACGGAGTAGTTGAGGCGGCCAATAAGAATATAAAGAAGATACTTCGGAAAATAGTGGAAGGTTCTAGGCAATGGCATGAGAAGCTGCCTTTTGCATTGCTGGGTTATCGCACTTCAGTAGGGGCAACTCTTTATTTGTTGGTATATGGCATTGAGGCGGTGATACCTATGGAAATTGAAATCCCGTCCCTTGGGATTGTTGCTAAGGCCGAAATTGATGACGATGAGTGGGTCAAAACTCGCTTGGAACAGTTGAGTTTAATTGATGAGAAAAGATTAGCAGCAGTGTGTCATGGCCAGTTGTATCAACAGAGAATGGCAAGAGCATATAATAAGAAGGTGCGTCCACGGAGGTTTGAAGTGGGTCAGTTAGTATTGAAACGTATCCTTCCTCATCAGGCTGAAGCAAGAGGCAAGTTCGCCCCAAACTGGCAGGGGCCGTTCATCGTGACGAGAATGTTGTCCAATGGTGCTTTGTATTTAACAGATGTAGAAAGCAATTGTGTAGAAATAGCCATCAATTCTGATGCAGTCAAAAGATATTATGTATGATCTCTTCGGTTAAATTGTGTTTGTTTGTAATTGGCGTATTTTGAAGATTGGAATGACGAAGGCATTTTGTTCTTCCATCTAAACACTTTATCCTTTGTTACCCCTTTGAGCCTTATTTATTTTCTTTCATACCCCTCTTTCGGAATCAATAGCAAAGATCAAGCGTAAAAAGAGAGAAAAAGAAGAAGAAAAGAAAAAAGAAAAGAAGAAAAAGAGAAGAAAAAGAAAAGAAAGAAAGAAAAAGAACAACAAAACAACAAAAAGAGAAGAAGAAGAAGAAAGGAATGAAAAGAGGAGAAAGAGGAAGAAAAGAAAAGAAAAATCACAACAACAAAGTAATTCTTATGATATGAACTACGTTCGACCTGATTCCTTTAAAGGACACGTAGGCAGCCTCACGGTTCGGTCCCATCAAACAAAAATCCAAAAGTCCCCAAGCAAAGAAACTGGGGCAGAAGTTGTGGTTGTTGCAAGAAATTTGATTCCGAAAGTTGTAATTTTGAACCCATTCGAATTGTTTTGAGCCTTTTGACACCCTTTCTTTCTAACCCTATCCAAAAGCCCACGTTATGATCCAAAGAAAGACCTTCTGATCAGTCTTCGAGAGATGCCAAGTCGAGCAAGCAGAGGTGATTCATATCAGGGGCAACACTCTGGCCCAAGCAGGAAAATGAAAAAATGAGAGAGTCTTATTGGTGAAAACCCTTGCGGGCACCGTAAGGCGACGGGAGCCGAGAGAAATCCAAAATGAAAGAGTCTTAATGGTGAAAACCCTCACGGGCACCGTAAGGCGAAAGTGAGTTGAGAGATGAACAAATGAGAGAGGCTTGTTGGTAAAAACCCTTCAGGGCACCGCAGGCCGAACAAGGTCAAGGTTTTGGCAAAGAAATCAGGTTATGGAAATTCAGGGGCAACAAAGTATGGCAACTGAAAGTTGATTGGGTGGACAGATTGGGCCGATTAATTCGAAATTCATGTCATGATCATTGGTATCAACTATTCCACTCAGATAAGTCTCTTTCCTTTTTCCTTTTTAGCAAGTCATCCAGTTTTGGATTTTCCTTATCCTTAACTCTCAGGGTCATTGCATTTCATTTCTTTTGGGTTTCATTTCTCTAAGATGTTTAAATGTCAGTCTTGGTCAAGCAAAATAAGAAAAGATTTCAAAGCTCACTACCAACTTCCAAAAATCACAAAGCACAGTATGGCCAAAACATACCAAAGATAACATGATCTAGAGTGGGATAAAATGCCAGCAAAAGATCCACTGATGGAATGATTTAGTAATTTCATAGGAAATGCAGAGGTTCAATAAAAGGAGTCAGAGGTGTAAAACAGCGGTTCAGGTATAGAACAATCAGGTCATCCGAGGTCATGTGGGTGAAAGATAGTCAGAAAGTCAAGAGGTTCAGAGCCAGCTCGGGGAAGCCAGTCAAAACAAAGCACGATAGCTGGGAGACTTTCAGCAAGAATGCCACAAACTAACCATCACATTTTAAACTGACAAGATTTTTCTTTGATTGAAATAGGGGTAGGAAATCTCGATTGTTTCGGAGAAACCTACCGTAAGGAAAGGAAAGCATCAAACAGGTTTGACTATAAATTTTTAGGACCCTCCTAGAAAACGGGACCTAGTTTAAAATTCAAAACAATCGTAAGTAACAAGATCTAGTATAAGTGTACCCCAAAGGGATATAAGTTGGTTTCAAAGTTTGCATGTTTAAGATAGGATTTAATTTAAAGTTCTCAGGACCCTTCTGAATAATGGGATCCAACTTTAAGATTTCTATTAGATAACAAGATTTAGCATAAGTTCTGTTGTAAGGTAGTATAATTCAGCCGTAAAAATTTCCACTCTTAAGATAAGACTTGATTTTGATTTTCAGGACCCTCCTGGAGAATGGGATGTAGCTTTAATACTTTCTTACCTTCAGAAGATATGACTTAGATTTAAAATTATCGCTTAATTAAGAGTTGTCAGGACCCTCCTGGATAATGGGATGTAGCTTTAATACTTTCTTACCTTCAGAAGATATGACCTAGATTTAAAATTGTTGCTTAATTAAGAGTTGTCAGGACCCTCCTGGATAATGGGATGTAGTCGTAAGACCTTCTTGGATAACAAGATCTAGCGGAAGTCATACCTTTAGAAAACATAATTCAGCTTTTAAAACTGTCATTTAACTATGAGTTTTCAGGTCCCTCCTGGATAATGGGATCTAGCTTTCAAATTCATAGAAATATTTGGTGACATGATTCAATTAACACTCATAGATGCATCCAGCACCAACTGGGGCAAGAAAATTTCTTTTGTTTTGTTGTAATCAGGTTCAAAGGTAGCATTTTCAGATGAACAGTTGAAGTTTTGGGCAATCAGGCGCCCACCTGGAGAGCAAGGGAGTACAGTTCAAATGTTGTAATCAGGCGCCCACCTGGATAGCAAGGGAATACAGTTGAAGTTTTGGCAATCAGGCACCCACCTGGAGAGCAAGGGAATACAGTTACACTTTTGGCAATCAGGCGCCCACCTAGAGAGCAAGGGAGTAAAATTCAAATGTTGTAATCAGGCGCCCACCTAGAGAGCAAGGGAATACAGTCGAAGTTTTGGCAATCAGGTGCCCGCCTGGAGAGCAAGGGAGTACAATTCAAATATTGTAATCAGGCGCCCACCTGGAGAGCAAGGGAATACAGTCGAAGTCTTGGCAATCAGGCACCCACCTGGAGAGCAAAGGAGTACAGTTCAAATGTTGTAATCAGGCGCCTACCTGGAGAGAAAGGGAATACAGTCAAAGTTTTGGCAATCAGGCGCCCACCTGGAGAGCAAGGGAGTACAGTTAAAATGTTGTAATCAAGCACCCACCTGGAGAGCAAGGGAATACAGTTGAAGTTTTGGCAATCAGGCGCTCACTTGGAGAGCAAGGGAGTACAGTTCAAATATTGTAATCAGGCGCCCACCTAGAGAGCAAGGGAGTATAGTTCAGATGTTGTAATCAGGCTCCCACCTGGAGAGCAAGGGAATACAGTTAAAGTTTGGGCAATCGGGTGCCTACCTGGAGAGCACGAGAATACAGTTCAATTTTGGCAATCAGGCGTCCATCTGGAGAAAAGGAAATCATTTTAGATTATAATTTGAATTCAGCAATCAGGCGTCCACCTGAAGAAAAGGGAGAGTGTCTCAGATCACAACTCAACAAAGGGACTTCACCGGGAGAATACAAGTCGACATGGCAACAAGAATCACAAGATCAAGTTTGAAGACACTGATAGGATTTTGTAATGTATAGATCATAGTTTAGTCTAGCTTCTTTTATTTCGGCATGGTGTAATAAGGAGGTCAGTAAGCAGTAACAGCATCAGCAGCAACAGTGAAATCACAGCTTCATGGTAGTCCCAGCTATTAAAACTTCCCGAACTACACTGACCTGATTCCTTTATAGCCAAGGATATGTAGGCAACCTGAAGCAGGGTGCGGTCAAATCTCTCAAAAATGCTTCCCACGAAGAATTCAAACGGGCAAAAAATCGCTCGTATCTGCTCACTTTATCTTTGCACGAAAACTCTCCGTGTTTCCGAGCAAAGAGGGGCAGCTATGAGCACATGATTTTTTCCCTATATGAATTACTCCCATAAATTCAAGAAAATAAATTTTTTCCATTATTTGCAATTTCGTGGATTTTTGTAGCATTTTTGTTAGTTGCTTGCATTTGTCTGCTCATGTTTAATTTTGTTTAATTCAAGAAAATACAAAACAAATACATTGCATTTGCATATAGGACTTAATTTTACACTTTAGATTAATTAGTAAATTAATTTGTTTGACAAAAATAGAAAAAATTACAAAAATGACTCATTTTTGCATTTTATTTAGTTTTAATTTTGTAGCTTTCTTATAATTTGAAATTAATTAGTTGTGGTAAATATTATTTTGAGTAATTAGCTTAATTTGGTAAAATATTTAGTTTAAGAGTAATTTAGGATTTGATTTAATTTTGAAAAGGAAAAAGGAAAAAATTGATTAAAAGAAATGAAAGAGTCAAATAAAAGGGGCTGTGATTTGGATCATTTGGGCAGGCCCAAATGAATTTCTTCCCCATAACCGCTCAAGTCTGGCCCAACCCCACCCCAATACCCGATCCAGTCCCCAAATCGAAACGGCGTCGGTTCCGTGAAGTAGAGATCTGGTCCGTTGATCTCTTTTAATCCAACGGCCAAGGAACGCCCCCCCCCTTCAATATAATTGTCCGAAATTCACAGAGAAACATAGTATCTCTGTACTTCAACTCCCTCATCCTTAACCCTAAGACCCGCCGCCCTGAATTTCTCCACCATCTCTGGCCGGTGGCGGAGCTCAAACCACCACCAAAATCCAACCATGCAACCATCATCCCTCCCTGAGCCTCAATCCACCACCATTTCTCCCTAAATCCTCACCAAATTGAGTCAATTTCTGTAATGACCCGACCGGTCATTTTGAACTTTTGCCCTTTAATCGCCAGTTCCCGGGCATGACTTGCCCCGTGTAACATATTATGACTGATGTAGATCGTTGATTTTGGTTTTCAGACAAAATCAGAATGAATTTGAAGGAACAGTCTCAGTTGAAAGCTTTGAATTTGAAAGGTTTGACTAAGAGTTGACTTATTTGTATATGAGCTCGGATCGAAAATTTTATGATTTGGATAGCTTCGTTGGGTGATTTATGACTTAGGAGAGCGATCGTAATGCATTTTGGAAGTCCGTGGAAGGATTTGGCTTGAATTGGCAAAGTTAATATTTTGGCGAATTCTGGTTGATAGGTGAGATTTTGATCCGAGGGTCGGAATAGAATTTTGAGAGTTATTGTAGCTTCGTTATGTCATTTGTGATGTGTGTGCAAAATTTCAGGTCATTTGGACGTCGTTTGGTCGACTTTTTGATCGAATTCGGATTTCAGAAGTTTTGGAATTCTTAGGCTTGAATCTGAGGGTGATTTGATGTTGTTTTGAGAATTCCGGAAGTTGGAACAAGTTTGAATTATGTTATAGGGTGTGTTGGCATGTTTGGTCGGGGTCCCATGAGGCTCGGATATGTTTTGGAAGATTTTGCCGTTTTGAGCATAAGCATGTAATAATCCAAAGGTCCATTTTTAGTTCTAGAGATCGAAATTTGATTTCGAGACTTCCGGAATTTTGATAATGAATTATAGGACTGATCTAGAAATTTTGGTCTAATTTCATCAAGTCGCGATTGGGTTTTTGACACGAAACATGAGTTAATTGTTTAACGAGCGAAATGGGTATTGAATTGAGCAAATGAGCTCCGAATTGAGTTTCGACTAAAGGTCTATGTTCGTATTATTATTTGTGACTCATAGGAACAAGAATCATCAAATTCCGAGTTCGTATGATGGAGTTAGAGCCTTTTTAGTGAAAAGAAAAGCTGCTGCAATTTTCTGGGCAGTTTCTGCATTTTTCGCACGTGTGAACAGTAACCGCACTTGCGTGAACAGTATTCGTATACAGTACCATGTATAGTAAACATGAACAGTATCCATGTACAGTACCTGTGTACAGTATCCATGTACAGTACCTGTGTACAGTACATATGAACAGTACCCCGTATACAGTCCCCATGAACAGTACCGTGAACAGCAACCACGGAAATTCTGGACAGAATGTTGAGTTCTTTACCAAATTGGAGCTCGGGAAGAGGCGATTTTTGGGAGATTTTTCAGAGAAAACAACGGGGTAAGTGTTCTTCACTTAATTTTGGTTAGATTACCCGAATCTATTATAGTTTTGGCATTTAATTGGTGATTTTAGTTGGGAAAATCTTGAAAACCCTCTTGGTTTAATTTAAAGATTTGAGGGTTGAGTTGATGTCGGATTTTAGTAAAATTAGTATGGTTGGACTCGTGATTGGATGAGGTTTCATATTCCGTAATTTTTGTCAGGTTCCGAGACGTGGGCCCCACGGGCAAATTTTGAGTGCAATTTCGGATTTTTAATGGAAAATGTAGAATTTCATATGGAATTAATTCCTATAATTTTTATTAACTGAATTGAATTATTGTGGCTAGATTCGAGGCATTCGGAGGTCGATTTGAGAGACAAAGGCATCGCGAGCTAGAGGATTAGCCGGTTCAAGGTGAGTAATGATTGTAATTGATGTC
This sequence comes from Nicotiana sylvestris, assembly GCF_000393655.2. Lineage (NCBI taxonomy): Eukaryota > Viridiplantae > Streptophyta > Magnoliopsida > Solanales > Solanaceae > Nicotiana > Nicotiana sylvestris. The sequence continues at coordinate 17,826,766 of NC_091058.1, forward strand.
CTGAGGATTTTAAACCCCGGATTTGCACATCGTAGTGCTATATTGAGGTGAGACACGCGCTGGATGATGAGCGCGAGGTCTTTTACTACCGAAGATTGTGACTTGGTCCATCCCGATTGATAATTTTACTGCATATTTGATTGAAACTTATTTGTTATCATCATGATTTGGGCTGATTGTCATACTTGGGCTTCGTGCCAATTATTTGAATCCTTTGGGAATTTTTATCACTATTTCCTCACTGTTTTAACTTATATTTAAACTCAGTCCTGTTGATAATTATTGTTTTACAAACTCAGCCGCTTTTATGCAGATTTGAAAACTCAAATGATATTTCTAAATGATATTTTGGGCTGAGAACTACTATTTTACAAATGCCCGAGGGGCTTATGATGATTTCCAGACTGAGTGAGGCCGAGGGCCATATGTGAGGATTTGCCCGAGGGGCTGTTTACATTTCTATCATTTTTGTTACTCACTTTTAAACTACTTGCTTTACTTGTTGGAAAAAAAGGGATTTTCACTTGATTTCTCACTGCTTTACTGTTTAAAGTGATTTTACTGCTTCAGTATGGAATACCTTGTGTTTTTGCATGATTTCCTGCCTTCAATCTTTATTTATTATTATTACTCACTAAGTCAGAGTACTCACATTACTCCCTGCACCTTGTGTGCAAATTCAGGTATGTTTTGGCTGATCACAGGTAGAGTCATCAGGGTTTAGCAAGGTAGCTGCCGGCGTTCGCAACACTGCTTTTCTCTCTCTTCATTTCATTAGTCTATATTTGTACACTCTAGGCTTTCAGTTGTATTTATACCTTAGTAGATGCTCGTAACTTGTGACACCCCGGTTAGGGCTGTGTCGGGTTGTGCTTCCGTTAATTATATTATTAAATCATATTTAAACTATTTATTAATGTTTAACTATTTTTGAAAAGGCGATATGGGTTTGTTGGCTGGCCTTGTCTTCAGGAGAGGCGCCATCACGACCGGAGCGGGGTTTGGGTCGTGACAAGTTGGTATCAGAGCCTAGGTTACATAGGTCTCACGAGTCATGAGCATGTTTAGTAGAGTCTCGTGGATCAGTACGGAGACGTCTGTATTTATCCTCGAGAGGCTGCAAAACCTTTAGGAAAACTTCACATTCTTGAATTCTTATCGTACGTCCTTTTGATTCAGCTTGAAATGTAACTCTTTGAATTCCTTCCACGAGTTCCTATGTGCACATGAGCGCTCAGTATCAGATGTGCCTTGATGGCTTGTGTCTCCCCGATCGAGGGGCGAGATGTGATCTTTGTGAGTTTGATGTTGGGCCAATCTGGAGGACTTGAGGCTGAATATTTGCCTATGGCTTGAGCACCGAGGTGCTGATTGTGTGAGCAAGTATTTTTGAACTTATATGTTCGGTAGTGTCCTTATTAGTGAGAGTGATGGCTGGATAACTATGTGATGAGTATGTTAGTACTGCGAGATGTATCCATCTTGATTTGAGGTATAGCCCTGAGTTATGGGTGTGCAAAGAGTCTTTTCATGTGTCCTAGTTGGAAGTGAAGTAAATTTCATGTTGCGGTATGAGTTCAGACTCAGGAAGACTAAGTGATTGCGTAATGGTTATGACGGTGGAAGGTATACATAAATGTTAGTTTAAGGCGAAGAAGGTGGGTTATTTCATGCGAAGTGTTCTAAGATTGTACGATCCTTATGTGTCTGTTAGATTTGCGAGTGAAGGATATGTGTTGCAACTTAAATTGGGTTGCTTAGCGAGTGGGTGTAACTGTTGCGAGAGTGGAATGCGAGATTTGCAGAAGAGTTAAAATTCTAGATGATTTGTGTTTTCACAAGCTTATAAAAGATTTGAGTTTAATCTCATTATGGTATCATGGCATCAATAGAGTATAATCATTATGAGTTATTGAGCGTGTGTTGATCTATGGCTTCGAGCCAAGTGGGGAGTCCGCTATTGAATAGTTGATTGCACGGTTATGTGCTCTAATGGTTCCAGTTCGAGGCGTATTTGTAAATCAGTTGTGGCTCGAGTGAAGGAAAATTCAATAAAGGCTATGTTATGCTTTATGGGTGTACGAGAATCGGGGAATGACTTGATTTGTGGTTGGTAACGAATGCTCGGTGCATAGAGCAGGAAGTTGCTTGGTTATATTGGAATGAGGTCACATTCTGCAGTGTTGGAGTGCTAATGAAGCACAGGTTGTTTGGTTCGTATAATCAATCTAACTACGGTTTGAGTATTGTGGATGACTCTAGAGAATGGTCCTATTGTGTTCAAAACTCTACATGCAATAATTGGAGGCTTCTAAGTTGTACTTATGGATAGAAACTGAGTTTTTAGTGGAAGATGGCAAGACTTGTGGTATTTTTTATATTAATTATGGGATTCTATATATCAGTATCGGAAAGGTGAAGGTAATGACTTTGGGGAACACTTAAAGAGTATTCAGCGGCTTAGGAGCCTTAGACGGTGTAGCTTTATGCTTGGGTTTCGTGTGATAACCCTAAGTTGAGGAAATTGTGGTGCTACAGCAAGAAGGAATATCAAGTTGAAGATGAATCAGAAGGAATTTAGATAGATGAGGTATCTTGATAGTAGACCAAATCGGTATGGTAAGGATATGATTAATTCCTTGTGTGTGTTCGAGGTAATGAGTTCCTACAGCTATTTTGCAACAATGCTCTTGGGTTTTGATGGCTTGCTTAGCTTGGTCTAGTTAAAAGGATTCAGTCCTGGCAGTTGAATTTGTGCAAATGGAATTGGGAGAGTTCTTATTGATTTCTACCGTGGTTGGAGAGGTGCAATTTCTCCGAGTGTGAGAAGCATAGGATATGTAATGATTTTTCTTCTAGATGGGATCAATGGAAGTTCTTGGCTAGATGAGTTACAGTTCAGTTCTGAAAGGAAGTTCATAAAACTCTTAGGCAATGGGTAGCCTCAGATGATTAAGGAAATGGTACTACTAATTGAAAATGATTTGACGAGAGTCTATGTTTTAGTAAAAAGGCAATGTTATTAAGTTGATAGCACTTCGGTAGTATTGCTGCACCTTCTTTTTAGATCTACTGGTGATATTCGGTTTGCTTGGTGGCACAGGGAAATTTTAGAGTATCTATAGTGGAATGATTGGGTATTAGAGGTGTGGCATATATTTGACGGCGAAGTTGGGATAGGATATGGTGATTCATGTGTCGTATGGACGTGGAGACGGAAGTTCTCATATTCAGGCTATGTTGTGATTGTAGATTGTGTGTATCAGCACTGTTTAGTGACTACCGAGATTTGGAGGCCTGAGTGGATCTTTCTTTGCTTCGTATGTTAGATTTTGGATGTGATGTTGGGGATTTAGACTGATCGTCTCAACGTTGGGTTATTCTGGACTATTGCATTATGGGCTAGGTTGGAAATGCTAAAGGTTAAGTGGCGATGTGCGTCGGGTTATGTTCTAGTGGAGTGGTTTATATTTCATAGACCTAGCGGACGGCTGGGAAAGATTGCTTTTCTTAATTGGGCCTTCGTGATGGATGTCAGTGCAGAGGTTTCTACATTGATTCAGTTCCAGTGTTGAGGGACTTTCCGGAAGTATTTCTTGTGGCCGGGCATGTCGTCGGGCGAGGTTGTGGATTTTGGTATTTATGTGATGTCGGGCACCGTATCGTATGGCTCCGGCAGGAGTTATGGTAGTTGAAGGAGAAGTTTTAGGCTTCCTTGGTAAGGAGTCCGTTGGTAGGCCAATATGGATGCGTGTTCTAGTTCGAGTCGGCTTGGTTGGCCCCGAATTATATTGTTGAGGGATAGGTTGATTCGACCGTTATTGAGCTTATTAGTGATCAGGGGAGATCTATGAGTTGCCTTTCTATGTTGCGAGACATTATGATTTATTGGTTATGGGCACATATGGTGCGGTTCTAATGGGGTTCATAGTGGAAGTCGAGCGAGAAGAGTAACCGGGTGTTGCTCGGTGAATGGTGTAACGGTTACGTCCTATCGGGTTTGCGTGGTATATGTTACTTGTTTCACCGTTGGTGTAATGATTTGCTTTGGTTCCAGACATCAAATTATGTGTGGTTGTCAATTTCGAGCATAGTGACTTGAGGTGTCCCATGTGGAGCAGTGTTTGGATAGGATCGTGCATTGTAGCATAGCTATGTGGAGATATGACCTTGCGGGTTAGATTCGTGTGTCCTATTCTATGATGTGAGATGGGTTCTCAGCCCTGCGTTGTGGTGGTACTAGTGAGCTTGAGGTACAACTCTTTCATTTAAGTCATTTTCATGATTTGAGTATGTTCGGACCATAGCTTATTGGTGCGCGTATTATGCTAGATGTGGATTAGGCCTCTATTGGTGTGACATGTCACAAGGGTAGTGTGTTGGGTCAGAGGAGATCGTTGGGATCATTAATGAAAATAAACGGATTCGATTTCAGCATGTTTGATGGGTAAACATCGAGATTCGGTTCAAAAAAAAATTGCTATGGTAATTGCTAGAGGAGAAATGGCTTCATGAATGGTTGATCTGAGAAATGGTTATGGTTTATTGCGTGTTTCATTTATCGTTGGCAGTATATGAAAGTGTTGGAATGAGACTTTAGCTGATAAGAGGTTTTCTATCGGTATTTGGTTATTATGGGCAGTTGCTGTGAATAGAAGTTATTGCTGCGAGCGTTAGAGTTATATGGTATATCATGGGATTGCTCCCGAGGTTGCAGGCATGGGTTACTACAGCTAGTTCGGGTCTATTCAAAGTATAGTGTGAGGTTTTGATCGTATTGATGGTTTCAGAAGTGAAAATGTGGTTCTATGGTTTATGGGCTAGATTGGATTGTGTAATTTTAGTTAAATGGTGTTATCGGACCTATATGAGATAGGGTGACGTGGGATCACCCCCGGCTATATGCATGGTAAGGTTATTCAGCGATTGGTAGGCTTTTAGAATAGCTTTGGGTACGTTCGAGGACGAACATGTGTTTAAGTGGGGAAGGATGTAACGACCCAACCGGTTGTTTAGAACTTTTGCACTTTGATCTCCAGTTCCAGGGCATGACTTGCCCCGTGTAACGTATTATGACTGATGTAGATCATTGGTTTTGTTTTTTAGGAAAAATCAGAATGAATTTGAAGGAGCAGTCTCAGTTGAAAGCTTTGAATTTGAAAGGTTTGACTAAGAGTTGACTTATTTGTATATGAGCTCAGATCGAAAATTTTATGATTTGGATAGTTTTGTTGGGTGATTTATGACTTAGGAGCGCGATCGGAATGCATTTTGGAAGTCCGTGGAAGGATTTGACTTGAATTGGCAAAGTTAATATTTTTGGCGAATTCTGGTTGATAGGTGAGATTTTGATTCGAGGGTCGGAATGGAATTCTGAGAGTTGTTATAGCTTCTTTATGTCATTTGTGATGTGTGTGCAAAATTTCAGGTCATTTGGACGTCGTTTGGTTGACTTTTTGATCGAATTCGGATTTCGGAAGTTTTGGAATTCTTAGTCTTGAATCTGAGGGTGATTTGATGTTTTGATGTTGTTTTGAGCATTCCGGAAGTTGGAACAAGTTTGAATTATGTTATGGGGTGTGTTGGCATGTTTGGTCGGGGTCCCATGAGGCTCGGATATGTTTTGGAAGATTTTGCCGTTTTGAGCATAAGCATGTAATGATCCAAAGGCCCATTTTTAGTTCTAGAGATTGAAATTTGATTTCGAGACTTCCGGAATTTTGATAATGAATTATAGGACTGATCTGGAAAGTTTGATCTAATTTCATCAAGTCACGATTGGGTTTTTGACACGAAACATGAGTTAATTATTTAACGAGCGAAATGAGTATTGAACTGAGCAAATGAGCTCTGAATTGAGTTTCGACTGAAGGGCTATGTTCGTATTATTATTTGTGACTCATAGGAACAAGAATCATCAAATTCCGAGTTCGTATGATGGAGTTAGAGCCTTTTTAGTGAAAAGAAAAGCTGCTGCAATTTTCTGGGCAGTTTCTGCATTTTTCGCACGTGTGAACATTAACCGCACTTGCGTGAACAGTATCTGTATACAGTACTATGTACAGTACATATGAACAGTACCCCGTATACAGTCCCCATGAACAGTACCGTGAACAGTAACCACGGAAATTCTGGACAGAATGTTGAGTTCTTTACCAAATTGGAGCTCGGGAAGAGGCGATTTTCGGGAGATTTTTTAGAGAAAACAACGGGGTAAGTGTTCTTCACTTAATTTTGGTTAGATTAGCCGAATCTATTATAGTTTTGGCATTTAATTGGTGATTTTAGTTGGGAAAATCTTGAAAACCCTCTTGGTTTAATTTAAAGATTTGAGGGTTGAGTTGATGTCGGATTTTAGTAAAATTAGTATGGTTGGATGAGCTTTCATATTCCGTAATTTTTGTCGGGTTCTGAGACGTGGGCCCCACGGGCGAATTTTGAGTGCAATTTCGGATTTTTAATGGAAAATGTAGAATTTCATATGGAATTAATTTCTATAATTTTTATTAACTGAATCGAATTATTGTGGCTGGATTCGAGACATTCGGAGGTCGATTTGAGAGACAAAGGCATCGCGAGCTAGAGTATTAGCCGGTTTATAATTTGAAATGGATTGACCTTGGGTTTTGAGAAGTTGTTGTGGTTCAAGCTTGTTGAGAGTCACTATTCCATCGGGTTTTCGAGTTGATTGTATGGTCCTAATTGTTGAATCTGGGTTTGATTGTGGGCTAGAAATGGTTTGAAAATTGTTTTGCTGTTTTGGGTTGAAATCATTGCAATACAGTTCATTTTCACTGGTTTAGGGCTGTTTTCCTTCCTCGGATTTTCTACTGTTTCATTAGTTTTGTGAGTTGATTTCACTGCTCAACTAGTTGAATCTGGGACTGTCATATGCTGCTGTTTATTTGCTGACTGTTCACCTTTATTCTTCTTTGTGCAAATTCCAGGTACATGCTCTGAAACCTGCATAATGTGATCTTCAAGTTGAACGTGAAATGAAAAATGGAAGTTGGAAGTTTGATATTCAGTCATGTGTGTTGTTTATGTGTGAAGCTTGATATTCAAATCTTCTTCTCTATGTAAATATTAGCTTGTCATTCTAAATACTAATGTTGTTTAAGTTCCTATGCGTCTAATGTGTACAATGTATGGATACTGTTAGTAAGATTTAGTAGTATCCTATTCAGTTTGAGTGGCTTCTTTGATTACTGAAGTCACAAGATTTTTTTTACTGCTATAGATGCAAATTTGGTATGCACTTTCAGGATTTTGTTAAAACATGTATGCTGACTTTTAGGTGTAGTAGTTGAACTCTTATCGATCTTGAAATGTGGACACCATTAAGGAATAACGCATAGGTTGTATGGTAGCATTGTGTTGAATTTCAGTTGTTAATGAGGTTTACTGTCATGTTTTGATCACATAAGTGAAAGCAGGAAAGGTTATGATGATTGTCTCCCATCAGTTTTGAATGTTGGGTCTGATTTTGATTTTACTTAGTTGGTATGTTACTTCTTCAATTGTTGGTCTGAAATTAGTAACAGTCCGGGTTAATTCACAAATTTGAACAAAACAAAAATGGAATTGTGGGCAATACACGTTCATTGGTGGATTTGTTTATTTGGACTGCCGCTTTTCACTAAAACTTGGGCTCATTCAGGCCCAAGCTTGCAGGTTCTATACTGATTCGCCTTTGGTAGTTAGCTGGGTTCGATACCTACCCCCCTGTAATCGTTGCTGACCTTGAATGCATTTCAAGTGACTCGAACTCGAGCCTTTCCCTTGGTCTCTCCTTAACTCCTAATTAATGTGGGCCTTTCGTGTTGGGCCTGCTCTTTTCGACCTTCAGATTAGTTGATTTTGACATGAACCATTCATTTTTCTTTTATATCTAAATTTGTTTCCATTTTCAATGCAAAGTATCTTTGGTGAAGGTATACTAAACATTTGGATTTTAAAACAAGAGGGCTAGATTTTCCATTTGGCTAATGTGGTTAGTTGGACTTCATTAATAATTGTGTTTGCGCCTCAGTAAACAGCATGACTGACCAATGGCCCTAATACCTCGAATAAATTTGAGCGAGTAAGGGAGCCATATTAGATAACACAAATAGTTTATGGCCCTCTGGATGTAGTTCGAATACCCTTTTAAAAATTGGAATTGAGGTGCGCCACGCCAAATAAATCCTCAAATACGTGGCCCTCATTTAATTATTTCTTTTAAATCCTTAGAACTCGAGGCGTGCCATTTAGCGAATTTTTCATGGCCCTCGCAAAGTTAAAAACGCGTAATTGCTTTAGGCGCGTTATTTTAATAACATTACCTTCCTAAACTCGGGTGCAAATTTCATGTGACTCAAATCCAAATCTTAACAACGTCAAATAGAATATGTCTCAGACTGTGGGTGCATTTCATGTGGCGCGGTCAAAAGACGTGTTTTGGCTGACGTTGAAATCTTCCTTAAAATAATTCAAAGCGGTTTAAAGTTTAAATTGCACTATAGGCTAAGATATGTACTAAATCAGATAAATAGGCCAATTATAATAGTTGAGCGACCTTGCTAAAACCATGGAACTCGGGAATGCCTAATACCTTCTCCGGGGTTAACAGAATTCCTTACCCGGATTTCTGGTTTGTGGACTGTAATACAGAGTCAACCCTTTCCTCGATTCAGGATTTAAACCGGTGACTTGGGACACCATAAATCTCCCAAGTGGCGACTCTGAATCTTTAATAAATAAATTCCGTTTCGATTGTCCTTAAATTGGAAAAGCCTCCATTATACTCCCTTCTCGGGGGAGGGGGGAGGGTAGGTAAAAAGAAGGTGTGACAGATAGCAGTTCTTTATTTTGTGAACAACTTCTTACTTTCTCAACTCAAAACAAAGGTTATTTTACGGTCTTACATTGACTTAGTTGAGTGCGGTGATTTTAATAATTATCCCTGGAGTATAGATGTTTATAACGCTACAATCGACTCGTGTTCCAACAAGTTTCAAGATAAGCCTTCTTTTTATAGACTCGATGGCTTCCTGTTGGCTTTACAGATTTGGTTGTATGAATGCTGCCCAAGTTTGGATGGTCACTTTGCTGATCATAATGGAAACAAACTTCCACGGATTTTGAATTGGGCGTAGTCATGGGTCAAATACCGAATGAGCGAGTTGCTTTGCGAATATCTAACTTGCAACGCGAGCAGGTAATTTTCTCATATTTTTATTGCCTCTCTTAATGTTTTGGTACAGTAGTTTAGTCACGGGTAGTTGTAGAGATATCCCAGATCAATGATATACTTTGTTGGTATACATGTATACCATATTGGTATCATATGGTAATATGGATCATTTCTGCTACTTATACTTTTGTTACTACTTATACTTTTAATTTTTTCATTCTTTTATTGCATCTTTTAATGTTTTTCTACAGTAGTTTACTCACAAGTAGTTGTAGCAATATCCCATATCGATGATATACTCTATTGGTATATATGTATACCATATTGGTATCATATAGTAATATGGATCTTTTCTTCTACTTATAGTTTTATTGGTACTTATATTTTTAATTTTCTCATACTTTTATTGCATCTTTTAATATTTTTGGTACAGTAGTTTAGTCATAGTTAGTTGTAGCAATATCCCATATCAGTGATATACTTTGTTAGTATACATATATACCATATTGGTATCATATGGTAATAGGGATCTTTTATTTTTTCATACTTTATTATCATTTATATTTCTAACTAGTGTGCTTAATAATTGCAGCTAAAGAACATCACCCAACTGAAGCTGAGAAGCAACTATTTGATGTGTGTGGTCTAAACTTTGAAATTGAAGTTGATTGCACTAACAACGCCTGATAGCTTTCAGGTTTTTGGCACTCAATTGCCAAAGACACAAAGTATTCATAAAATTACTAGAGGTGATTCCGAACCTACCACTGCTGAGGTAATGAAGGAGTTACAAGTTTTGAAGCTTTTTGTAGAGACTAGGTTTGAGGAGGTGCTTGCAGCTATTGGTAGGCAGTCAATGAAACCAGAGGGAAATTCAGCGGTATTAATCTTTTATATAATATAATGCTATAGTATATTGTTCAAAGATGCAAGATATGCTTATAGGACACTATTTCATTCTTTACTTTTAGTGCGCATAGTATTCTTGTAATATACATAATAATAAAATTGGTATTTTCTCATTTTCAGCATAACCAACAGGATAATGATCCTTACTTTCGTGAGATGCATAATGATTATGACCAGTTTGAAAGGGGTCACGGTGGGAATGATCTTGTAGTTATTGGAGATAGCACGCCCAAAGCGCCTTCTAGTATGTAAATTACAGATTTCATTTTTTTTGCAGTTGTTTTTTGAAAATAGTACTCTTGCTTATACTTTTATATGTTTAGTGTCTGGTTTTGGTGGGGTTGGTCGAGATGGAGGTGCCAGTGGTGTCAATCTGAAGAACGTCACAGCAAGGCATTGCATAGTTAATGATGATTTGCATTCTGGTAAAATGTTGTATATGTAATTTTTTAATTCTTTTTATTTATTTATTTAACTCTATGTATTTGTGCTTCACTAACCTTTTTTTAACTTTTTTCAACCCCCCTTCGTAAATGAGCATGATCTTGGCTTGGATTCTAACTTTGAATTGTCTGCATTTGCAATTGATCAAATCACTGCCATTACACAACAAGCAAAATATAAGCACCCATCTCATGATGTTAAAAAGTCTGTACTTGCTTCGCTGCCATCAGAAATCCCTGCACAGACACGACCAAATCTTGTTATTGAGTCTAATACTGCTCCACAAGGTACGATTATTGATGTTTCTAATTCTGAAATTAGTATGTAAATGAGAGATTTTGACAGTTTTTTTATTTAAATAGTGATGCAGATAATGCTTTTATGTGTTCAGCATCTCGGGTTAATGGTGTTGGTCAAGTGGATGTTGGTGGCAGTAATGTGAATTTGCCTTCTGGTAATATCTTCTATATATAACTTTTCATTTTTTTAAAAAATATTCTTAACTTTCTATATTTGTTGATTCACTAGCATTTTCTAATTTAAGCTTCATGTCGACACGGAGGTGATCTTGACTTGGATTCTGATTTTGAATATACTGATTCTCAATTTGATCTAATTGCTGCCATTACACAAAGAGGGAGATGTAATGTAAATCAATCTAGAAATAAATTACAACTCGTGATGTAAATAAGTCTAAACCTGATCAGTCGGTATCAAGAACTATTGTCCAGACACAAACATATGTTAAAATAACTCCTGCAGTTTTCACATAGAGAAGGCGCCTTGCAGCTGTAAAACAGCCGCCGTATAGGAATGACTGACAATCTGGTGTTAGTGCAGTTGGGGGATCCTCGAAGGTTATTAAAGGAAGATTTTCATTTGTAAATGACATTTCAGTGGTTGTTGATTATAAGCTTACGACTGCATTCTCAAACTTTGTCGAAGCAAACATGAAATTGGGAGAGTGCCTATTCGTTTTCATGTACTTTTGTTTTCATGTTTTCTTAAATTTTGTTGATATATTTCTTATCCATATCTTCTTTTATACGAAATAGGGAAGTGCATTTATCTGGTGATCAACATTTGGACCCTTATTTTGACTTTGAAGTTGAACATATTGATGATAAGATATCGCAGGTCGCTGTCTAGTTTGGTATGTGTACTGCTTTTTATTTTTATTGTTGTAGTATTTCATTCATATTGTTAGTGTTAGTCATATTTTGTTCCTCTCGTTTTTGCAGCACTTGAATATTATATTCTACTATCTTAGGAAGAAGGCAAAATATGGAATTAATATGTCAATCAAAGTCATAATTACAAATACTCTTTTTAATAATAGTCATTAAAAGGGTTTTCACCAAATTCGTAAAAGATGGAAAACAAGATCATTTGATTGATAGATCAGATGATATCATGGAGTACATGTAAGGATTTATGATGTATTGCAATACTCCATGGCAACAGGTTGATCATGTCCTCTTTCTAATTAATTTGGCAGAAAAGTGGCATTGGATATTGGGGTGTGTATCATTCCACAAGAGATGTTTTTACATATATGACTCGCTACGTAGTCGAAAGCACAAAAAAGCTATTCAAAAGGTGGCAGAGGCATATGATGTGTTGATCCCCCTGTTTCTACTTAGCATTGAATTTTATAACCAAAGAAGTGACCTTGTAGTACAAAATGGTATGCACGTGGAAAAGGAGTTGACTGATCCTTTTGAGATTGAACTGATTACAAATCTTCCAACACAGCAAAATTCGTAAGAATAGTTACTTTTTTTACTTTGCTTTCCTCATTCATATTAACATTTTTCACTACTAATCGATTTTTATATTCTATTCATTTATTTTATTTCAGTGATTGTGGAGTATATATTGCATGCTTTGCTGAGTATATTATTGAAGATCTTCCAATCCCTGTTGCCAATTTTGATGTGGATGGTCTTCGAGTTAGATTTGGTATACTGTTGTGGCACTATGGAAGGAACAGGAAGTTGCATGACGAATCAAGTGAATTTGAGGCTCCAGTAGCAACAAAAACGACTCTTAGAAAGAAATGCAAGAAGTAGTATAGGTGTCTTTATGGTTTTAGTTAATCGTAGCATGAAAAATTTGAAGGATTTTAATAGTTTTTGGTGAAGTATGGTTTTTTGCATTATTAGATTGTAAAAATGCTAGCTTTTAAAAGTGTTTTTAACGAATACAATTGTAATAGTACTATATGTTGCTATAACTATTTTAATGTTGGAATTTATCTTCAGTTTGTTTTATTAGGCTTTTCTTAGGCTTCTTCCATAAAATTGATGGTTTATTATGGGTGCCTTTCGGAGACATAATTTTGTCAGCACTTGAAGTCAAGCCATTAGTGCAGAACATGGTTGTTACAGCAGCACTGTTAGTTCCTACTGCTACTGCCATTTGTAGTATGAGGAGCATTATTAGTTCGCTATAATACACCAGCAGAAGCGTGGGGTAGTTATTTTGAGATACCCGTTTGTTTATTAAATGGGTAGAGGATTGTAATTATTTAGTGGGTAGAATTCTTTTATAGGTAAAGCAGGGTAAATAGTTTCACTTTTATAGGTACTCATGTCTTTTCCCCATTCCAAAGGGATGAAATTCAGCCCGCCAGTGCCTTTAAGTACCTCATACACAAAGTCAGGTAAAAATAGCACGGGTTAGCTAGTTTTCGGACTGGTAATTGAAAAATAGCCAGCATTTGCAAAGTCTTTGAAAATAGCCACTATTTTGCTGCAACACGGAAAGTTCTAGCATAATATACTGGAGATTGGTGCACCTGTGTATGAACTTCCAGCATATTATGTTGGAACTCCAATACGCGAAAAGTTCCAGCATAATATACTGGAGATTGGAACACTTATGTATGAACTTTCAGTATATTATGCTGGACCGGTATATTATACTGGAACTCCAGTATATTATGCTGGAAGTTCAGTATATTATACTGGAAGTTGCAGTATAATATACTGCTACTCTTGTATATTATGCTGGAATATTTTCTGGATTTTGAACAGTGTTTTCGTTCAGATTTATCTTTATACGAAAAGTGACTAAATTTTGATTACTTTTAAAATTGTGGCTATTTTTCAATGACCACTGGTAAATCTGGCTATTTTTGAATTTCTCCCCAAAGTATGAGCCGTCCATCAGCTCTCAACCCTTCCCATTGGAGAGAAATTCAAAAATATCCAGATTTACAATTGGTCATTCAAAAATAGCCCAGTTTCAAAAGTAATCGAAATTTAGTCATTTTTCATGTAAAGATAAATCTGAGCGAAAACATTGTTCAAAACCCAAAAAATACGACAGTATATTATACTAGAGTTACAGCATAAGTATGCTTGAACTCCAACATATTATACTAGAGTTCCAGGATAAGTATGCTGGAACTCCAGCATAATATGATGGAGTTCCAGCATAAGTACACTAGAACTCCAGCATAATATGATAGAGTTCCAGTATAAGTACATTAGAACTCCAGCATAATATACTAGAGTTCCAGCGAGTATAATTGTCCAGTATAATAAACTGGAGTTTGGAGCATCAGTGCTCCAGTCTCTAGTATATTATATTGGAGTCGACAAAGTATACCAGTCCAGTATAATATGCTGGAATTCATACACAGGTGCACCGAACTCCAGTATATTATACTGGACCGGTCTCTGTTGCAGCAAAATAGTGGTTATTTTTCACTGACTTCGTAAATGCTAGCTATTTTTGAATGACCAGTCCGAAAACTGGCTATACCGTGCTATTTTTACATTCCCATTGTATTGTAGGTTGTATACCACATTAAAGTCTATGCTTCCAAATATACTCCAGGCCAGAGTGCTAAGGTTTGGTTTTACTTTCTTCTTCTTTTTTCCTTTCTTTTGGGTATTTTTTGGTTGATATTATTAAAAGAAACACTCACAAATTTATTTTATATTTTAATTTTTAGGATGAGTGTCTAACAAGTTATTAAATAGAGTTCGTGCATTGAGTGGGGTTTTACGTCTCTGAGTTAGTAGTTTGTCTGTTTATATATATTTCTCTAAGTTGCGTTAGAAATACTAGAAGCAAGTTATAAATGGCAATTCTCACGGAACTTTGTTATCCACATTTGCTGCATGGCTCTTTCTGGTTGGAGGTAAAAAATTAGTCGGTGTTTACGGCAAAGCACGAATGCAAAATATGCATCTTGTATATGTATATTTTTATTTTTTAATTAGAGAAAATGCATAAAGTACCCATTAAACTTGTCAGGAAAAATTATTTACACACCAAAACTTTACGGATTTCTTAACACCCTACTATTCTTATCTAAACTAAATTTAATACCCCATTGAGTGATGACCTGCCATGAAAAGTGTAGTTCATTTCGTAGATGCGCGTGAGGCAAAAAAAAATAGTTGAAAACTAATTTACTTGTCGAGGTGTCACTTTCCTATTGGATACTCTAACTAATTAAACTTAATACTAATTTTTTCTCTTTTCTTATTCATTTTTCTTTTCTTTTTTGTTTCTTTTCTCTTTCTTCATTTTAACAGAACCATTGTCACCCTCTTCCTCCCCATTTTTTGAAACTAAGTCATGATTTATTTTTTGCTTCTCTTTTTTTTTCCTTGTTGAATCGCTATTCCCACTCCTCTGTTTCCTCCGCCATCTTCGCCATATTCACCTACCTCCGTTGCGGTGGCTGCTGTCGGTACTGGCCTTAACATCGGCTTCCCTACGCACAAATCTGACACATTCTGATTCCGAAAATTAACTGCTATGTAATAATAAGGATTAGAATTTTTTAAAATAGTATTTGAAGAAGATAAAGAAGAATGTTATATATTATGGTTAATTTTATATAAGTACAGAGATAGAAGGAGATAGCGGAAAAATTTTCCGAAATCGCCGTACACGAAAGAGCCCGGTGGTGATTTGGTTAATGGTAATTACTGGTGAGTGGTGATCCATTTTGTCTTTTTTGATTACCTATTCTCTACACATTTTTCTTTTTCTCCCATTTTTTCTTTTACTATATAATATTTGGGATGTGGATTTAGAAATTGAGTCATGGATTTAAGTTGGAATAATTTCAATACTTGATTGGAGAGCTTGAAATATCATTTTTCATACAAGAAATTTTCTCTTTTTTTTCTCTTAGATCAGGGTGTGTGGGTATTCTTTTGTGAGATTGACGTGAAGGAAAAATGGTCAAATTAAAGGTGCTAAAGTGGAGTGGTAGGGGGGTGGTTCTGATTTTTCAGAGATAGAATTAATGGGTTTAAGGAAGGTTATGGTTGTGACTGCCTTCCATGGTGGCTGGGTACGAAAATAATGATGAAAGAAGCTGGAGAAGATGAAATGAAAAAAGAGTGGAAAAAGGAAAGAAAAAGTAAAATAAAAAAAGAAAATAGTGCAGTATTTGATCCATGGCGCGTGTTAACACAACCCATCACAAGACTGGTTTGGTATTTTGAAGGAGGTATAAAATTTAGTTTAGATAAGAATAGTGAGGTGTTAGGACACCCGTAAAGTTAATGTGTGTAAATGATTTTTCCGAACAAGTTTAATGGGGTCTTTAGGTATTTTCTCTCTGATATATTATACAAGTTTTATCATCTCTAAACATAGGCCTCCAGTGACACCAATTACAAGAATATAATCAAAATAAGGGATTCAACAAAGTATATCCAACTACAAGGGATATTGGTAAATATTAAACATATCCTCAAGGATTATATTCATGGCGTGAGGATAAATAAGGAGGATGCATGGGGTTTTAATTTCTTAAGCTTTCAAGATATTAAAAATATTGGAAAATGAAACTTGAGTTGCTTGTTTGAAAGGATAAAAAATGAATTTTAACAACCGTATCAATCATGCCCCCCCCCCCTCTCTCTCCTGTTTTATTTATTTATTATAAACGCCCTAAGTGGATTAAGAGGAATTAACTCCATGTCTAGTAAATCAATGCTCATGCATCACGTGATTTTTAATTCACTTAGACGGTTCGAACTATTACAATGAATGGTTGTCATTCATTATCTTATGTTTGAATCATACTTAATAGTTTGATAGTTTTGAAATATAGATATCGGTTATTTTATGTGACGACCCGACACGTCGTCACGTGAGTTACTGTCCCGTTTCCCCCATTTTATGCTTCTTCATGTTTCGTTATCGGTATTCGATGTGTTAGAGTTAAATCGAATTGGTTTTGATAGGAAATGAGACACTTAGTCTCTATAAGGGAGGCTTGTTTTGGAAAAGTCAACCGGATGTTGACTATTGAGTTAGAGGGCTCGGATGTAATTTCCGGTGATTTGGTTAGCTTCGTGGGTTGAAATTTGGCTTAGGAGTGTGATCGGAATTGATTTTGGAGGTCCGGAGTGGAATTAGGCTTGAATTGGCGAAGTTAGTATTTTGGCGAATTCCAGTTGGTAGGTGAGATTTTGATACTGGGGTCGGAATGGAATTCTGAGAGTTGCAGTAGCTTCGTTAGATGATTTTAGATGTGTGTGCAAAAATTTAGATCATTCGAAAGTGTTTTGGTCGGGTTTTTGATCAAATGCGTATTTCGGAAGTTTTTAAGAAATTTAGGCTTGAATCCGATGTAATTTGATGGTTTTGGTGTTGTTTGTGGTGTTTTGGTGATTGGAACAAGTTTGAATGATGTTTTAGGATGGGTTGGAACTTTTGATTGAGGTCCCGGGGGCCTCGGGGTGATTTTGGATGGTCAAACGGACCAATTCTAACCTTTGGAAGTTGCAGATTTTTCAGCTGAATTGTTGCAGACATTTGTTCTATGCGATCGCAGGAGTGCGATTGCGATCTGTTACATCCCGCATTTTCGTATGTTAAAGTTTCGTCGTAAGTTAATCGACGTAAGTTCAGGGATGGGATTATTTGAGATTTTAAGTATTATGCTATTTCAAACAAGTGATAAGTAAATTCGTAAAGGTGAGAGGGGAAGCAAGTCAAAGAAAATGAATTTTCGTCCAAGATGGGCATGTTGGAGTAAAATATGGCCCGAGCTAAAATACCCGGTATTTATGGACTAGTGCCATACAAGGTACTACATGGCCATGATAGTAAGGTATACAAGGTATGTTAAAAGTGAGTAATTTTAAGTAAGTGGGAATAATTCTCAATTTTACGGGTAATTGATTAATTACCGGGTAACAGAACACTACCCAGTTAACTAATAAGTAGATAAAAATTAATAATCTCCATCCCACCCTCCCACGTGGCAATAGGCCAAATATATGACTAATTGGTTATACGTGCTTAGTGTCAAGAAACGTGTAATTCATTTAGTATGCTTACTAAAGACTTAGAAAAGCTTGGTCTTTATGCTTAGTTATGAATTAAAGTCATATATATATGCTTATCAAAGACTTAGAAAAGCTTGGTCTTTATCCTTAGTTCATGTAGACAGAAGAAGAATGCAATTTTAAGTCTTTCTTGATAAGTTCAATACTCCAAGCAAGGACGCTAAGTTTTCAAAACTCTCCAAGGAAGTTCTTGCAATCAGTTAACAAGAATTGATTAGAACCGTAGCAACGTAAAATTTTACGGTTCAAAAGGGTTACGCGGCAATCTTCTCCAAGAATATTATACGGAGTTTTCCCCGCTCCAGGTATGTTAAGGCTATCCCTTCTTTCTTTAGGCATGATCCCTACGATATGAACGAAACGTGCAAATGCACAAATTCCAAAAGTGACTCTACTCATAAAAGTAATAGAAATATCTATGTTCTTTAATTTCCAGGTGTCATAATATTTTATCATCTGTTCATGGGTCTCAGAAAAATACGAAAGTTGAAAGGATGTTACTTTGTGATATTGCTCAAGGGGCAAAATGGTCTTATGACATTCTGAATGGTTTTATTGACGTACTTTTCATGCATTGCATCCACGTGCACTGACCCATGACCAGATGGCATTATATACCCGTATATATGTAAATATATGTATATGGGATATGGAAAAAGGTTGTGGCGTTATATACGCACCACCACCTGATCAGCTGGTATATGATGATGATGTTGCCCACAGTGGCTGAAATATGATTCAAACAACGTTATATACGCATATATGGGTATGTATTTAAATGGCGTTATATACGCATATATATGTATGTATTCAAACGGCGTTATTTACGCGTATATATGTATGTATATATATATATGTATATGTGATATGGGAAAGGTTATGGCATTATATACGCACCACCACCTGATCAGCTGGTATACGATGATGATTTTACCCACAGTGGCCGATATGATGGGATGCCCTCAGAGGCTGATGATGTTATGAAACATATACCTATGCACGACATGACATTCATACGCATATGCATGACGCTGAAAGTAATTTATGATTTACATAGTTATTCAGACGTACGGGTTGAGTCATGTACTCCATATGTCTTCCATGTCTCCTATGTATTTATTTATGTGCCTTACATACTCGGTACATTATTCGTACTGACGTCCCTTTTGCCTGGGGACACTGCGTTTCATGCCCGCAGGTCCTGATAGACAGGTAGAAAGGCTTCCAAGTAGGCTATCAGCTCAGCGGAAGATGTTGGTGCGCTCCATTTTCTTCGGAGCTGCGTATTTGGTTAGTATGATTTAGACGTCTATTGTTTGGTATGGCGGGACTCTGTTCCGACCTTTATGACATTCATGTAATCTTAGAGGCTTGTAGACATATGTCATATATATAAAAGATTGTACGGCCTTGTCGGCCTATATTTTGAGTTTATAAAGGATCATGTTGGCCTATTAGGCCCATATGTCATGTGTATATGATAATGTAATAAGAAAGATACGTTACGTTGGTACTCAGTCAAGTAAGGTACTGGGTGCCCGTCGCGGCCCATTGGTTTGGGTCGTGACAAAAGTGGTATCAGAGCAGTTCTGTGCTAGGGAGTCTACAAGTCGTGTCTAGTAGAGTCTTGTTTATGGGTGTGTCGTGCACCACACTTATAAGCAGGAGGCTACAGGGCATTTAGGATTGTCACTCTTTCTTCTTACTCTAGATCGTGTGGTAGAGCTCACTTATAAGAATCCAAGTTCTAAAATTCTATTTTATTCGTAATAAGATGATGCCTGCTAACAACGTTTGTAATTGAGGCAGAGGAACATAACCATTTTGAGTTATAGTCAATAGTAACAGAGTTATATACAATTGGTCGCACCCATTCCAGATATGCCCTATGGGGATTAACAGAAGTAATATAAGAAAATATGATGGATGAATTGTTTGCGTCAGTTGACATTTCCAAAAGACATTACAAATATGCTAATATATCTCTTTATGAGACACCGGATGATGCCCTCTGAAATAGTGCAGCCAGCTATGAGTACCACAAAGACATGCACTATAAGCCTTGACGGAATAAATATTACCTTAGTGTGGCTCGCGTCTCTAGTAAAGAGAGAACGTTAAGCAACTTGAAGAACCATTGGATAGAGCAAAGGGAAGCTAAGAGCAAAAGAATCTCTTGTTCAAGTTTTTAAAATAAAGTAATAAGCATAAATGTTAGCGGGAAATTATAAAAGAGTTAATAAAGCATTATGAGTAAGATGTGATACATGGATGACAACGGTATATCAAAAGATGACAATGTTACAAAATCTATAGTCAAGTGAAGGAAGAAATGAGATATGACAGGCCTTAGGACAACAAAAGAGTATAGGCCATAAAGTCATATCCTCACTTCGAGAAACAAGTTAGCGACGCTAACATGATTCAGAAGAAAAAGTTAGACCCCAGAGTAATTGAACTCAGCATGGACTGGTGGAAAAAGACGAACTAAATATGAATTAGGGACTGAGTAATTTGATGGTGGTCGGCATTATGAGAACTTCATATTGCTTTCCGACGATAATATAATGGACCACAGAGGAAGATTCATGAGAAATCCAGAGAATGGTTATTCAGGAATACGCTTCCCTACACCAAGCAATGTGAGCAATGTTCAGCTTAAGGGACTGTATGTGCCAGCTATACTAAATTTTACCATTGCGAGTGAGGAACTTTGTTATCCTTGGTACAGAAGGATTTCCGTAAGGAGAGTAAGGGTCATTGATGATGTTAAAAGACGCCAATGATGAAGAGGTAACACATCTATAGGTAGATCATCGTAGCTTCAGCTCTTAGTACATCCCTAAAAGGGGGGAATATGGAATGATGTGGTATTATGTCATAATTAAGTGGTTCTAGTGACTATGGAATGGTAAATGAAGAATGCGATAATTAAAAGAGGAATGAAACGACACTTATCCAAATCTTACAGATACGCTACGATTCAAGAATATTGTGCAAGCATGACGTCAAGGAGAGGAAGTAAAGGTTCCTGCCCGAACTATTATTAATAAATAAAGATCCTGTGCGAGACGTAAGTTAAGACAAAGGAAATAACCCAAGAAAGATTACAAGGAATATTGATATGAGAATGGACCAACGAGTAGTTAGTAATTGGTCAGGAAGATCCCAATTATGGCTAAACAGGAGGTTACAGACGAGTCATCAGACCGTGTGAGATAAACAAAGTAGAACCCAACATGGAGAGTTCAGCCTCGAAGAATACCATTATAATACTTGAAATATATTCAAACAAGAGTCGGGGTAGCTAAAGATACCGTATGAGTGTTACGGGGATAAAAGAAGGTGCCACTGAGAAGGCAGTCAAAATATCAGTTTAGAAGCAACCATACGAGCACAAGGGCATGGAGGTAAGAAACTACGGATGATTACAGGCAAGTAAGGACATCAAAAAGGTTCGTAATAAGCTCACAACTTTACGAGAGTCAAGGGTTCTCCCTAAATACTACAACAAAAGACTAGCTAAGGAGATAAGAAAGAAGGTTTCAACCTAAGCACAACGACCTAAAGAGGAAATGGTCGTGTAACAACAATCTCGTAATAACATTATAAGCATTCCAAAGGAAAATGGCACTTAACGTGGCTATTGAATGGGAAGTATGAATTCAAAGTAATATTCGAGATCATATGAGTTATATGAAAACTATGGCAAGTGTGGGCACTAAGATAAGTTAAGTATGGATGCAACAAGGGGGCAGAAAGACCAGGAAAAGTAATAGCTTACATTGAAAGAAAGCTAAGACGGAACGAAGGAAATTATTTGATCAATGATCCAGAGTTAGTATGTTATGGACACACTCAAGATTTTGGAACATTATCCAAGCAGCATATTTGTTGACAATCATACAGCCATAGAAGACTCCAGTATAAGTTAAAAGAAAGAATTTAGCCCAGGGCATAGACAAAGAATTGAATTATTAGAAGATTCTATCAAGGATATTCCATAACGCCCATGAAAGACTAAAGTAATAACTAATACCAGGAGACACAGGTCGGAAGATATCTTAAGCCTACATAGAGGCTGATCAGAAAGAAGAGGAGACTAAAGAGTTACATCGACTAAGCAAAACAGGAGGGACTAAGAGAATTATAGACCTCAGGATCACTCTTAAGTAGTAGAGGTATAAGAAAGATAGTACAATATCCATACTTTATAATAGCTTTATGAAGAGTACCAGCCTTATAAGAAGTCAGTACGAAGCTCCCACCGGATTGTATAGGCACCAGAGGTGCAAGTATTATAATAGAGCTCCAAGTTATGGACGTGAATTATACCTATGTGAAAGGGAGGTCATGAAAGTGATAAAAGACACGATGAGAAATTTTAATGTAAGTAAGGTAAAGGTGAACAACGTACGAGATACTCAAATGCAGAAAGTTGTAAATAGTTCATACTTCGGATAGAAGGCTATAAGCATGGGTATCCAATAACCGAGAATGATAGCGGCATGTCTTCCAGCCTATAATTTCTAAGTACTGGGAGATCTAGTTAAGAGAATAGAGAAAAGTTGGAGATGATGTGATGTCTCACTTGACGTTCCAGAATAACATAAGGAAATCTATGATACAAGCAAGTTGAAAGGTTACAAGTAATATAAATAGAGTTGTGTAGGTCGCAAGCCATTGTATGGTGAAGTGACAAGGTTCTTGGAGACAAGAATAAGGATAAGAAAGGGCGAGTGAGAAGGTAACAAAAAAGGATAAGTCCTCAGGATTAAGCCCATGAAAACAAGAAGAGCTGATGGTTTCTCTAAGTTATAGAAAACTCAGTATAGCCTGAATGAACTCAAAGGAGTCTAAGACTAGTAGCATTTAGAAAAGATAGAATGCTTCCCTGATAGTACAATGATGGTGTAATTGTGATGGATAAAGGATGACGTTTAGGCCTTCAAGTGAGTGATGATTTGAAGAGGATTTCATGGATTGTACGAGATTGAAATACCCACATAAGTGAATCACATTGGGATGCTATAAAATACTGTCATTGAAGTATAGTATCACCCCTAAGTGGATCAGGAAAATCACTTCAAATATTCCTCGATGGAACGTAAGCCCTAGTGGCAAGGTATGACGTAAGAAGTTTAATGTTATCAGTGGTATATTGTAGATTAATAGTGACGTAAATCAATGATGGGTAGACAAAAGTCACAAAGTATGAGATGAGATTAAGCTGCCATTCTTAAGACAAACGTTAAAGAAGGAGCATTGAAGTACTGAGATTTATACCTAAAGGGTAAGCAACAAAAGTAACTGGGAGCTTGGTAAGCATACCTCAGTAGAGGTAGATTGAAGTAAAAATTATGGTATAGTATAACCCATGTAAATGCAGTAAAGTCATATGAATGGATAATCAGATCTATGAAATATGATATGACCATATTCGCAAATTCTACAAAGTATCGAGCAAAGGACCTCAGTATACCTATAGAGGCCCAGAGAGGCATCCTATTAAGCCTTGTATATACAAAGTAAGTCCTACAGATCGACTAAAAGGTAAAAAGAAAAAGGAAAGATGAATCACATAAGTGCACCTACAAGCCAGGGTCATACAGGCCGCATGACAAGAGGTAACAGAAGTTGCATGATTAGGAAGATTTCGACCACAGGTCATGATATAGGCAAAAAGACTACAGAGAGGAATATCCTAGACTTTGGACTTATTCACAGAACAGTTGCCTAGATGGCAAGAAAACTACTAAAGTATTCGGAAGGCATAGGCTATGAAAATTATAAGAGCACCAGTTAATATTCGAGGACGAATGTTCCAAAGGGGGGAATGATGTTACATCCCGCATTTTCGTATGTTAAAGTTTCGTCGTAAGTTCGGGGATGGGATTATTTGAGATTTTAAGTATTATGCTATTTCAAACAAGTGATAAGTAAATTCGTAAAGGTGAGAGGGGAAGCAAGTCAAAGAAAATGAATTTTCATCCAAGTTGGGCATGTTGGAGTAAAATATGGCCCGAGCTAAAATACCCGATATTTATGGACTAGTGCCATACAAGGTACTACATGGTCATGATAGTAAGGTATACAAGGTATGTTAAAAGTGAGTAATTTTAAGTAAGTGGGAATAATTCTTAATTTTACGGGTAATTGATTAATTACCGGGTAACAGAACACTACCCAGTTAACTAATAAGTAGATAAAAATTAATAATCTCCACCCTACCCTCCCACGTGGCAATAGGCCAAATATATGACTAATTGGTCATACATGCTTAGTGTCAAGAAACGTGTAATTCATTTAGTATGCTTACTAAAGACTTAGAAAAGCTTGGTCTTTATGCTTAGTTATGAATTAAAGTCATATATATGCTTATCAAAGACTTAGAAAAGCTTGGTCTTTATCCTTAGTTCATGTGGACAGAAGAAGAATGCAATTTTAAGTCTTTCTTGATAAGTTCAATACTCCAAGCAAGGACGCCAAGTTTTCAAAACTCTCCAAGGAAGTTCTTGCAATCAGTTAACAAGAATAGATTATAACCGTAGCAACGTAAAATATTGCGGTTCAAAAGGGTTACGCTGCAATCTTCTCCAAGAATATTATACGGAGTTTTCCCCGCTCCAGGTATTTTAAGGCTATCCCTTCTTTCTTTTGGCATGATCCCTACGATATGAACGAAACGTGCAAATGCACAAATTCCAAAAGTGACTCTACTCATAGAAGTAATAGAAATATCTATGTTCTTTAATTTCCAGGTGTCATAATATTTTATCATCTGTTCATGGGTCTCAGAAAAATACGAAAGTTGAAAGGATGTTACTTTGTGATATTGCTCAAGGGGAAAAATGGTCTTATGACATTCTGAATGGTATTACTGATGTACGTTTCATGCATTGCATCCATGTGCATTGACCCATAACCAGATGGCGTTATATATCCGTATATATGTAAATATATGTATATGGGATAAGGGAAAAAGTTATGGAGTTATCTACGCACCACCACCTGATCAGCTGGTATATGATGATGATGTTGCCCACAATGGCTGAAATATGATTCAAACGACGTTATATATGCATATATGGGTATGTATTCAAATGGCGTTATATACATATATATGTATGTATTCAAACGGCGTTATTTACGTGTATATATGTATGTATATATGCGTATATATGTATGTATATATATGTATATGGGATATGGGAAAGGTTATGGCGTTATATACGCACCACCACCTGATCAGCTGGTATACGATGATGATTTTGCCCACAGTGGCCGATATGATATGATGGGATGCCCTCAGAGGCTGATGATGTTATGAAACATATACCTATGCACGACATGACATTCATACGCATATGCATGACGCTGAAAGTAATTTATGATTTACAAAGTTATTCAGACGTACGGGTTGAGTCATGTACTCCATATGTCTTCCATGTCTCCTATGTATTTATTTATGTGCCTTACATACTCGGTACATTATTTGTACTGACGTCCCTTTTGCCTGGGGACACTGCGTTTCATGCCCGCAGGTCCTGATAGACAGGTCGAAAGCCTTCTAAGTAGGCTATCAGCTCAGCGGAAGATGTTGGTGCGCTCCATTTGCTTCGGAGCTGCGTATTTGGTTAGTATGATTTAGACATCTATTGTTTGGTATGGCGGGACTCTGTTCCGACCTTTATGACATTTATGTACTCTTAGAGGCTTGTAGACATATGTCGTATATATAAAAGATTGTACAGCCTTGTTGGCCTATGTTTTGAGTTTATAAAGGATCATGTTGGCCTATTAGGCCCATATGTCATGTGTATATGATAATATAATAAGAAAGATACGTTACGTTGGTACTCAGTCAAGTAAGGTACTGGGTGCCCGTCGCGGCCCATTGGTTTGGGTCGTGACACGATCGCATAGAAGCATTTTTGAGGGGTTGTTTGGTTGTTCAATGCAATCGCATAGGGAGGCATGCGATCGCACAGTGTAAAGTTAGTCCGGGATTTTTGTGGAAATTTGTTCAATGAGATCGCAGGAGCAGGTGTGCGATCGCATAGGCTAAGGTCATTGTGCTATGCGATCACTGAGTATAGAATGCGATCGCATAGGGTTAATTCTGGAGCTGCAGATTTTGGTCTATGCGATCGCATAGAGTTAGCTACAGTGATCCGGGCAGAATGTTAAAAGCATTTCATCCGCGAACCCAAACCCATTTCCTCTATTTTTGAACATCCTTGAGAGCTTTTGGACAAGGATTAAAGAGGGTTTCGACTGGGATTGATTGGAGGTGAGTCTTATGACCTAAAAACATCATTTAATTGTAGATTCAAAATCTAAATTCATGGAAATTTGATTAAAAAGGAAAGGATTAGGGCTTGACATTTGAAATAGAAATGTGGGGTTTGAGGGAGCATTTGAGCTCGGATTTTGGTAAATTTGATATGTATAGACTCGTGGCAAGATAAGGAATTCGGTGATGCAAATTTTCTGATTTTTCGAGAAGTGGGCCCGGGGCTCGGGTTTTGCCAACTTCGTGATTTTCGATATTTTTCGAGTCTTTTCGATTGGGTTGTATTCCCTTAGCCTATTGTAACGTATTACTTGTGGTTTTGACCAGATTCGACGCTCGAGGAGGTTGATTTGCAAGGCAAGGGAGTAGCGAGCTAGGATTTCGGCTTGCTTGAGTTGAGTAATGGTTATAAATGATGTTCTGAGGGCTTGAAACCCCGTATTTGCACAACGTGGTGCTATGTTGAGGTGAGACACACGCTGTATGATGAGTGTGGAGTCTGTTACTACTGGGGGTTTGGACTCGGTCCATCCCGTTTGATGACTTTACTGTACTTTTGACTGAGACTTAATTAATATCATTATATTATGGGCTAGTTGCCATGTTTGGGGCCTTGTGCCGATCTGTAGAACCCTTAGGGGGCATTTGTATTGGTTGAACTCACTTTTCTTGCCGAAATCATACCCTCAGTCATGTTCTTAACTGATAAACATAATATGAAGCAGCTTAGAAATTGTTAAATCCTAATGAGAGTAACGTGTGGGTTGAGAACCCCGTCCTATCTTAGTGTGCCCGAGAGGCCAAGTCTATATTGACTGAGAGGGGTCGAGAACCCCATTGTGAGTGTATTTGATTATATGGATCAGACTGCACGCCACAGTAGTATATTATATGGATCAAACTGCACACCGCAGTAGTATATTATATGGGTCGGACTGCACGCCGCAGTAGTTTAGCGCTTGGGCTGAAGGAGCCCTTCTGGAGTCTACACACCCCCAGTGAGCACAGTCGACTATTCTTGG
Source organism: Nicotiana sylvestris (assembly GCF_000393655.2). NCBI lineage: Eukaryota > Viridiplantae > Streptophyta > Magnoliopsida > Solanales > Solanaceae > Nicotiana > Nicotiana sylvestris. The sequence continues at coordinate 17,853,946 of NC_091058.1, forward strand.
ATTGGGCTGCACGCCGCAGTAGTATATATATATATATATATATATATGGATCGGGCTGCAAGCCGCTGCAGTATATATATTTATGCCGCTGCAGTATATATATATATATATATATATAGATCGAGCTGCGCGCCGCAGCAGTATACTATGTGGATCGGGTTGCATGCCGCAGCAGTACAAATATGAATTCGGTTATCGTGAGTAGTAAATGAAATGAATACTGGTTTAAAGGACTTTTAACTGACTTCTTCATTTAGTTGTTATTTTTGATATTCTCACCGTTTAAATATAGAACTGCGTAGTGTTTTTACGAGTTTTCTTTCCGTCAGTCATTATTTATTGCTATTACTCACTGAGTTGGAGTACTCACTTTACTCCCTACATCATGTGTGCAGATACAGGTATCCCGGAGGCATAGTTTTGGCTTTCTGCTGCTATTCAGCTTATTCCGGAGTCATCGAGGTAGTTGCATGGCGTCCGCAGGACCCGATTTCTCCCCTTATCCTCTTTATTTTCCGCATTCTGGACCACTCTATGTATAGGTTGATACACAAACTAGTAATAGAGGCTCTCAGCTCGTGACACCAGATCGGTGGGATTTATAGTGATATTTTATGGAGTTTTCCGTACTGTTTATCTATTGCTACAGAGTTATAATCATGTTAATTTGGCATTTAATCCTATTAATTGGTAATGAATTCTACTTAAGGAATTGTGAGTGACGAATTGGTCGAGCTTGCCTAGCATCGTGTTGGGCGCCATCTCGACCGGGGATTGGGGTCGTGACAAGTTGGTATCAGAGCCTAGGTTACTAGGTCTCGCGAGTCTTGAGCCGGTTTAGTAAAGTCTCGCGGATCGGTACGGAGACGTCTGTACTTATCCTCGGGAGGCTGCAGAACTTGTTAGGAAAATTCCACATTCTTGAAACTCCTATCGTGCGAACTTGTTGATTCGAATGCTAAACTTTTGTTATTTGATTCTCTCGCAGATGGCGAGGACTCGCGCTACCGGACGAGGTGGACGACCACCAGTGCCACCCACTGAGGCCACCAAAGGCCGTGGACTCGGTCGTGGACGTGGTAGAGGCAGAGCAGCGAGGGCAGCACCTGTTGACCCACTAGCTGCCCCGGCTCCGGATCTGGCTCCAGCTATGGATGCTCCAGCAGCACCAGTTCAGGCACCAGTTGTGCCTATCGTGGTTCCAGGTCTTCAGGAGGCCTTGGCACAAATCTTATCAATTTGCACAGGCCTGGCTCAGGCAGTTTCGGCCACCACAGCAGCAGCTACTTCGCAGGCCGGGGGAGGTAATCAGACTCTCGCTGCTCGCACACCTGAGTAGGTAGTGCAGAGATTACAGACTCCAGAGGCACCTCCAGCTCAGCCAGTGGTGCTAGTTCAGGAGTTCGTAGTACCAGCTATGTTGGACGATAAGCAGCGTCGTCTCGAGAGGTTTAGTAGACTTCAGCCTCCTTCTTTCAGTGGTGCTCAGGGCGAGGATGCCCAGGGTTTTCTCGACAAGTGTCAGCATATGCTTCGAACAGCAGGGATTCTTGAGCCCAGCAGTGTGGCTGTTGCTACATTTCAGTTTACTGGAGTGGTCTTCACTTGGTGGGAGGCGTATGAGCGGCGTAGGTCGGCAGGTGCAGCACCTTTGACTTGGCAGGAGTTCTCCACTCTCTTCTTGGAGAAGTGGATACCGCAGTCTCAGAGGGAGGAGCTACGTAGACAGTTTGAGTGGCTTCGCCAGGGAGATATGATTATGTCTCAGTATGAGGTGAGATTCTCTGAGTTGGCTCGTTATGCCTCATAGATAGTTTCGACTGATCGGGAGAGGATTAAGAGGTTCGTGGATGGTCTTAATTATCACCTTCGTATCCTGATGACTCGAGAGAGAGTTTTGGGTATTTCCTTTGAGGATGCAGTTGATATTGCTCGTGATATTGAGACGGCTCGCCATCAGGAGAGAGAGGAGAGGGAGCCCAAGAGGCCTCAAAGTTCTGGTAGTTTCAGTGGCGCTCCTTCGAGGGGCCAGTTCTAGCAGGGTCGGGGTCGTTCTTTCAGGCCCGCTCAGTCAGCTCGACCTGAGTACCAAGGTGGATCTTCTAGTCGTGGTTATCTGGGTTCTCAGCAGAGTCAACCATCTCTCAACGCTCTTCCAGCACAGAGTTCGTCTCGTGCTCCATCTACTTAGGGTTCTTCCAGGCCGAGTGCGTCAGCTAGCCACTCAGGCATGAGGGGTTCCCTTCAATCCCAGTTCCTAGCACCCGGGAGTTGCTATGAGTGTGGAGAGTTCGGGCATATGTGGAGGGAGTGTCCTCGCCGTGCTGCTAGCTCATCTCAGCAAAGGGGTCAGCCCTCGACTTTTACTCTAGTTACTTCACCACCCGCCCAGCCAGCTAGGGGTGGAGGTCAGGCAGCCAGGGGTTGCCCTAGAGGGGGAGGTCGATCAGGGGGCAGTCATGCCCGTTTCTATGCACTTCCTGGCAGGCCAGATGCTATTGCTTCAGATGTTGTCATTACAGGTATTATTTCAATCGGCCACAAAGATGCCTCTGTATTATTTGATCCCGGTTCCACCTTTTCTTATGTGTGATCATACTTTGCTCATTATTTGGGTATGCCCCATGAGTTTCTTGCTTTACTTGTTCATGTATCTACCCCAGTGGGCGATACTGTTGTTATAGACCGTGTGTACCGGTCATGTGTGGTGACTATTGGGGGTTTGGAGACCCGAGTGGATCTATTTCTATTGAGCATGGTGGATTTTGATGTCATTTTGGGCATGGATTGGCTATCTCCATGTCGTGCTATTCTAGACTGTCATGCTAAGACAGTCACTTTGGCTATACCGGGTGTTCCTAGGATCGAGTGGCGTGGCGTGACTAACTATGTGCCTAGCAGGGTGATTTCTTTTCTAAAGGCCCAGCGTATGGTTGGGAAAGGTTGTCTATCATATTTGGCTCTTGTGAGGGATGTTGGAGCTGAGACTCCTAGAATTGATTCAGTTCCAGTTGTGAGGGAGTTTCCCGATGTGTTTCCTGCAGACCTGCTGGGCATGCCACCGGACAGGGACATTGATTTTGGTATTGACCTGGTGCTGGGCACTCAGCCCATTTCCATTCCTCCATATCGTATGGCACTGGCAGAGTTGAAAAAACTAAAGGATCAGCTTCAGGAACTCCTGGATAAGGGGTTCATTTGACCTAGTGTGTCACCGTGGGGTGCACCGGTTCTATTTGTGAAAAAGAAGGATGGCACAATGAGAATGTGCATTGACTACAGGCAATTGAGCAAAGTAACAGTGAATAACAAGTATCCCCTGCCCCGTATCGATGATTTATTTGACCAGCTTCCGGGGGCAAGGGTATTCTCCAAGATCAATCTTCGTTCAGGCTATCACTAGTTGAAGATCAGGGATTCAGATATTATGAAGATTGCTTTCAGGACTAGATATGGGCACTATGAGTTTCTTGTTATGTCCTTTGGGTTGACTAATGCCCCATCCGCGTTCATGCATTTGATGAACAGTGTATTTCGGCCATCTCTGGATTTGTTCGTGATCGTTTTTATTGATGATATATTGGTGTACTCGCGTAGCCAGGAGGAGCACGCACAGCATTTGCGAGTGGTATTATAGAGATTGAGGGAGGAGAAGCTTTATGCAAAGTTCTCCAAGTGTGAGTTTTGGCTTGGGTCAGTGGCTTTCTTGGGGCACGTGGTGTCCAACGAGGGTATTTAGGTTGATCCAAAGAAGATAGAGGCGGTTCAGAGTTGGCCTAGACCGTCCTCAGCCACAGAGATTCGTAGCTTTCTTAGGTTAACAGGCTATTATCGCCGGTTTGTTCACGGATTTTCATCCATTGCATCGCCCTTGACCAAGTTGACGCAGAAGGGTGATCCATTTGTATGGTCGGACGAGTGCGAGAAGAGCTTTCAGAAGCTCAAGATAGCTTTGACCACAGCTCCGGTATTGGTGTTACCATCAGCTTCAGGTTCTTATACTGTCTATTGTGATGCTTTGAGTGTTGGCATTGGCTGTGTGTTAATGCAGAAGGGTAGAGTGATTGCATATGCTTCTCGTCAGTTGAAGCCCCATGAGAAGAACTACCCTGTTCATGACTTAGAGTTGGCTGCCATAGTTCATGCTTTGAAGATTTGGAGGCACTATTTATATGGCGTATCTTGTGAGGTATTCACCGATCATCGCAGTCTTCAACATTTGTTCAAGCAAAAGGATCTTAATTTGAGGTAGCGGAGGTGGCTTGAGTTGCTCAAGGATTATGATATTACCATTTTGTATCACCCCGGGAAGGCCAATGTGGTGGCCGATGCGTTAATCCGGAAGGCGGTTAGCATGGGGAGTTTGGCGTACATTCCAGTTGGGGAGAGGCCCTTTGCAGTTGAAGTTTAGGCTTTGGCCAATCTCATGGTGAGATTAGACATTTCAGAGCCTAGTCGGGTGTTGGTTTGTGTGGTTTCTCGGTCTTCCTTATATGACCGCATCAGAGAGCGCCAGTATGATGATCCACATTTGCTTGTCCTTAAGGACAGGGTTCAACGTGATGATGCCATAGATGTGACCATTGATGGTGATGGCGTGCTGAGGATGCAGGGCCGGATTTGCGTGCCCAATGTGGATGGGTTTCGGGAGTTGATATTGGAGGAGGCCCATAGCTCGCGGTATTCCATCCATCCAGGTATCGCGAAGATGTATCAGGATTTGAGCCAGCACTACTGGTGGAGAAGGATGAAAAAGGATATACTATGGTATGTGGCTCAGTGTCTCAACTATCAGCAGGTAAAGTACGAGCATCAGAAACCGGTGGCGTACATCAGCAGATGATTATTCCGGAGTGGAAGTGGGAGAGAGTTACTATGGATTTTGTGAGTGGTCTTCCTCGGACTTTGAAGAAGTTTGATTCTATTTGGGTGATTGTGGACAGGCTAACCAAGTCCGCGCACTTCATTCCAGTATGTACTACCTATTCTTCAGAGCGGCTGGCAGGGATCTTTACTCGGGAGATTGTCCGATTGCATGGGGTTCCAGTGTCTATTATCTCAGATAGGGGTACTCAGTTCACTTCTCAGTTTTGGAGGACATTTCAACGAGAGTTGGGTACGCAGGTGGAGTTGAGCACGGCATTTCATCCTCAGACGGACGGACAATCCGAGCGCACCATTCAGATACTGGAGGACACATTGCGCGCCTGTGTTATTGATTTCAGAGGTTCTTGGGATGAGTTTCTGCCGCTTTTAGAGTTTGCCTACAACAACAGCTATCAGTCCAACATTCAGATGGCACCATATGAGGCCTTGTATGGGAGACGATGTAGATCTCCGGTTGGTTGGTTTGAGCCTGGCGAGGCTAGGATAGTGGGAACAGACTTGGTTCAGTATGCCTTAGAGAAAGTGAAGGTGATTCAGGAAAGACTTCGTACGGCTCAGTCATGTCAGAAGAGTTATGCGGACCGGAAGGTTCGAGATGTATCCTACATGATTGATGAGAAGGTCTTGCTGAAGGTTTCGCCCATGAAGGGTGTTATGAGGTTTGGGAAGAAAGGCAAGTTGAGTCCTTGGTACATTGGGCCTTTTGAGGTGCTTCGGAGGATTGGGGAGGTGGCTTATGAGCTTGCTTTGCCACCCAGCCTGTCGAGTGTGCATCCGGTATTCTATGTTTCTATGCTCCGGAAGTATGTTGGGGTCCCGTCTCATGTTTTAGACTTCAACATGGTCCAGTTGGATGATGATTTGACCTATGATGTGGAGCTAGTGGCTATTTTGGGTCATCAGGTTTGGATATTGATATCAAAGGATATCACTTCGGTGAAGGTGCAGTGGAGAGGTCGGCCCGTGGAGGAGGATACTTGGGAGACCGAGTGGGAGATGTGGAGCAGATATCCTCACATGTTTGAGGCTCTAGGTATGTTTCTTGACCCGCTCGAGGACGAGCATTTGTTTTAGTTGGGGAGGATGTGACGACCCGGCCTGTCGTCACGTGAGTTACTGCTCCGTTTCCCCCATTTTATGCTTCTTCATGTTTCGTTATCGGTATTCGGTGTGTTAGAGTTAAATCAGATTGGTTTTGATAGGAAATGAGACACTTAGTCTCTTTAAGGGAGGCTTGTTTTGGAAAAGTCAACCGGATATTGACTATAGAGTTAGAGGGCTCGGATGTGATTTCTGGTGATTTGGTTAGCTTTGGGGGTTGACATGTGGCTTAGGAGTGTGATCAGAATTGATTTTGGAGGTCCGGAGTGGAATTAGGCTTGAATTGGCGAAGTTAGTATTTTGGCGAATTCTGGTAGGTGATATTTTGATACGGGGGTCGGAATGGAATTCCGAGAGTTGCAGTAGCTTCGTTAGATGATTTTGGATGTGTGTGCAAAAATTCAGATCATTCGAAAGTGTTTTGTTTGGGTTTTTGATCAAATGCGTATTTCGGATGTTTTTAAGAAATTTAGGCTTGAATCTGATGTAATTTGATGGTTTTGGTGTTGTTTGTGGTGTTTTGGTGATTGGAACAAGTTTTAATGATGTTTTAGGATGGGTTGGCACTTTTGGTTGAGGTCTCGGGGGACTCGGGGTTATTTCAGACGGTCAAATGGACCAATTCTAACCTTTGGAAGTTGCAGATTTTTCAGCTGAAGTGTTGCAGACATTTGTTCTATGCGATCGCAGGAGTGCGATTGCGATCGCATAGAAGCATTTTTTAAGGGTTGTTTGGTTGTTCAATGCGATCGCATAGGGAGGCAAGTGATCGCACAGTGTAAAGTTAGTCCGGGATTTTTGTGAAAATTTGTTCAATGCAATCGCAGGAGCAGGTGTGCGATCGCATAGGCTAAGGTCATTGTGCTATGCGATCGCAGAGTATAGAATGCGATCGCATAGGGTTAATTCTGGAGCTGCAGATTTTGGTCTATGCGATCGCAGGGGCTTGAATGCGATCGCATAGAGTTAGCTACAGTGATCCGGGCAGAATGTTAAAAACATTTCATCCGCAAACTTAAACCCATTTCCTCCATTTTTGAACATCCTTGAGAGCTTTTGGACGAGGATTAAAGAGAATTTCGACTGGGATTGATTGGAGGTGATTCTTATGACCTAACAACATCATTTAATTGTAGATTCAACATCTAAATTCATGGAAATTTGATTTAAAAGGGAAGGATTAGGGCTTGACTTTTGAAATAGAAATGTGGGGTTTGAGTGAGCATTTGAGCTCGGATTTTGGTAAATTTAATATGTATAGACTCGTGGCGAGATAAGGAATCCGATGACGCGAATTTTCTGATTTTTCGAGAAGTGGGCCCGGGGCTCGGGTTTTGCCAACTTCGTGATTTTCGATATTTTTCGAGTCTTTTCGATTGGGTTGTATTCCCTTAGCCTATTGTAACGTATTACTTGTGGTTTTGACCAGATTCGACGCTCGAGGAGGTTGATTTGCGAGGCAAGGGAGTAGCGAGCTAGGATTTCGGCTTGCTTGAGGTGAGTAATGGTTATAAATGATGTTCTAAGGGTTTGAAACCCCGGATTTGCACAACGTGGTGCTATGTTGAGATGAGACACACGCTGTATGATGAGCGTGGGGTCTGTTACTAATGGGGGTTTGGACTCGGTCCATCCCGTTTGATGACTCTACTGTACTTTTGACTGAGACTTAATTAATATCATTATATTATGGGCTAGTTGCCATGTTTGGGGCCTTGTTCCGATCTGTAGAACCCTTAGGGGGCATTTGTATTGGTTGACCTCACTTTTCTTGTCGAAATCATACCCTTAGTCATGTTCTTAACTGATAAACATAATATGAACCAGCTTAGAAATTGTTAAATCCTAATGAGAGTAACGTGTGGGTTGAGAACCCCATCCTATCTTAGTGTGCCCGAGAGGCCAAGTCTATATTGACTGAGAGGGATCGAGAACCCCATTGTGAGGGTATTTGATTATATGGATCGGACTGCACGTCGCAGTAGTATATTATATGGGTCGGACTGCACGCTGCAGTAGTTTAGCGCTTCGGCTGAAGGAGCCCCTCCGGAGTCTGCACACCCCCAGTGAGCGCAGTCGACTATTCTTGGATCGGGTTGCACGCCGCAGCAGTATATATATTCATGCGGATCGGGCTGCACGCCGCAACAGTACATATATATATATATATATATATATATATATGGATCGGGCTGCGCGCCGCAGCAGTATACTATGTGGATCGGGCTGCACGCCGCAGCAGTACAAATATGAATTCGGTTATCGTGAGGAGTAAATGAAATGAATACAGGTTTAAAGGACTTTTAACTGACTTCTTCATTCAGTTGATGTTTTTGATATTCTCACCGTTTAAATATAGAACTGCGTAGTATTTTTACGAGTTTTCTTTCTGTCAGTCATTATTTATTGTTATTACTCACTGAGTTGGAGTACTTACTTTACTCCTTGCACCATGTGTGCAGATACAGGTATCCCGGAGGCCTAGTTTGGGCTTTCTGCTGCTGTTCAGCTTATTCCGGATTCATCGACGTAGCTGCATGGCGTCCGCAGAACCTGATTTCTCCCCTTATCCTCTTTATTTTCCGCATTCTAGACCACTCTATGTATAGGTTGCTACACAGACTAGTAATAGAGGCTCTCGGCTCGTGACACCAGATCGGTGGGATTTATAGTGATATTTTATGAAGTTTTCCGTACTGTTTATCTATTGCTACAGAGTTATAATCATGTTAATTTGGCATTTAATCCTATTAATTGGTAATGAATTCTACTTAAGGAATTGTGAGTGACGAATTGGTCAGGCTTGCCTAGCATCGTGTTGGGCGCCATCACGATCAGGGATTGGGGTCGTGACATTTTACAGTAATAATGTATATTTTACACTATCATGATGTAATTTAAACGCTATATTAATATGTCGTTTGCATTCATATTACGAGAAAAAATTATACTCTTAAATCCTAAATCCTGTCATGCTATTAATAAGATTTTCGGCCACCACAAGAGCTAAAATATCCTGTGCAATTCATCTTCTCCGCCACTTAAAATGTCCAACTTTACGGGATAAATAAAACCAAAATAAAATAAAATAAGAAGAAGCCAAATTGAGAGACATAAAAGTAAAATAAATTATTGAAGTCAAGAAAATAAAGGAGAGGAAAATAAAAGAAGAGAAACTTCTAGTGTTTTCTTTTTTGTTGGATATCAATGTTTGGTTTGCTGCAATTTGACAAAATTTGCATCTTGCTCACATCGCTTTACTTGTTATTTTCATGCTCGCATTTCTGCCAAACACACAGAAAGTTGTTTTCATCTGACTCGAGAAGAGCACAGTTACGTGTCTAACTATCATTCCATCACCTTGTTGTCTCGAAACCCCAAAATACCCCGCTGGATAATATCAGAGATTCAGTATATTAACACTAGGAAAATTACCACAATCATACCAAACTAATAAATGCATATAATATTTTTTTCACAAAGAAATTATGGTTTAATAATGATAGAATAATATATAAATTATTATCGGAATCAAACACTTTAAAATATTATTTAGAGTATGAGTTCACCATCAATAAAAGAAATACATGTAAAATCTTAATCTTATAAATGGGATGTGAAAGAATAACATATAAAATACTTTAGTTATCCCTATTTGTGTAATGTAGTTCAGATTTCGAGAGTCAAATGAGTTTTTCTTTGATCATAATTTTTTAATCTGTCATTCAATATTTTTAAATTATTAATTAATATAATTTATAGTATTTTTATGTAATTTTCAAATATATAAATTTTACTTTAAAAACTTAAGAATTCTATGTTCGAATTCACAATTAAAACTAAAATCTTGACTCTCAAAATTTGAATTGTATTACTTAAATTGATATGGGTGGAGTAATGTAATTATTTTAAAGGTTTCTATTACCTATAAAGATATTCTTTTAATTATTTATTATTGACTCTTAATATTATATTTACCAAATTTGGTTTGCACATTAAGTACCAAGTAAGTCCGTCTTTTGTTAGTATGAGGTTCTGTGATTGTTTAGAGGTAACATCGGACTGAGATATGATCTAGCTACAGTTTTGTAATTCTCTCTTTGGTGATGAATAAAATAATTTAGTTACAATTTTTGGGAAAATTATCTAAGTATATACAATTTGAGATTGACACCTAATGTCTTTCAAAACCTATATGGATGTTCTTTTTTTGTACTGTACTTCTGTCTGAACTAATACTAAAAACTATCATATTAACAGAGTCTAAAATTTATACAATACTTATTTACGAAACAGATATTAGAGTGAAAAAATACAAATATATCTCAATTAATTTTACACCGGCCGAGAAAGTGTAAAACAAAATAAAATTATTTAAGGAGGCCAGATACGTTTCTTCACAACAGCATAACCAAAGGCCCGAGACTCATATACAAAGCATCATACAGTAGCTAAAGTAACACTCTTTCCATCGACCTTCCCCTGTTTTCATCACTCATTTGTTCTCTCAATTTTCCTCAAAATAATGGCTTCCATCTCTTCTCTAAATCAAATTCCTTGCAAAACTCTGCAAATTACATCCCAATATTCAAAACCCACCTCAAAAATCTCAACTTTTCCCATCACCTCCACAAATTTCCCATCAATTTCAGTCAAAGAATTCACAAACCCAAAACCAAAATTCACAGCACAAGCCAAGAACTACGACAAGGACGACGAGTGGGGTCCAGAAGTGGAGCAAATAAAGCCAAGTGGAGGAGGAGTAGCGGTAGCAGAGGAAGAACCACCAAAGGAGCCGAGCGAAATCGAATTGCTGAAGAAACAGTTGGTTGATTCATTTTATGGAACCAATAGGGGTTTGAGTGCTAGCAGTGAAACTCGTGCTGAGATCGTGGAACTCATCACTAAGCTTGAATCCATGAACCCAACTCCTGCTCCTACCGAGGCGTTGCCTCTTCTCAATGGCAAATGGATTCTTGCGTAAGTTCCTGTTTTCACCTGCACCATGAAAAATATACTTTTTTTTCCATTTATTTATGTGGTCCATATTGCTATGTGTGAAATGAACAAAAATAATTTCTCAAACTACAATATTGTCAGAAAGAAATGAATTAATATTCCGAATTTATACCAAAAATTAATTTCTTTTTTCTTTGCTAAGCTGGAATCTGTAATTCTTTTGGGAAAACGGAGAATAACTTTTTTATCAACTTTTGTTGATTTTATGAAAAATTCTCGCTTAATTGAAGGGGTAGTTTAAGGCTGATGAATCTTTTGGATGAATTACTTTAGTAGCAAGGATTGAATCACATGACTAACTGTTTCACTAGCTTGCAATTTTCTTTTAGTTATTACATGTTGTGTATGTTGATTATTGTGCTCTAAGCAATTGGATTCTTTTGTTAAATAAAAACTATCATAGTTCATTTATTCAGCAATCGAATTTGAGTTAATATTCCTGCCTATCTGGAACACAAAGGAAAGATAATAAAAGGTTTTGGTACCTTGAAAACTAGAAGTATTCGGAGCCTCAGAGAAACAGTCAAGTTGTCTCCGCGTGACCTACAGGTCATGGGTTCGAGCCATGGAATTAGTCATTGATGCTTGCATCAGGATAGACGGCCTACATACACCCCCTCGGGGTGCGGTCCTTCACCGGTCCCTACTGAACGCGGGATGCTTTGTGCACTAGAAAACTAGAAGTATCCCTAATACATATCAGGATTTTAGTGAAATCCCTTCACTACCGTGTTCGACAAAGGTTACTTAAAAGTTTTTGATTTATGGGTGCTAAATACCACGGCTAAATATACCTATTAAAGATATTACTGCGACCATATATGTTGCCATGACCATACATCAAATCAAACATACGTCCACCCCTAATTTTAGAGTGTTTTTGAGATGCAGCAAAGTTGAAGGAGATTATAATAGTTTGATGTGAAGAGACTAATTTTCTTTGAGAATCACTTTCTAAGGGTGGCATCTTTTCACCACCATCACTGTTGGCTTGTTGATTTGTAGCTAATCATTATCTTTTGATGAAAACAAGGACATTCTTTAGTGCACTAAGAATGTTAAATGTTCTTTCTTCATTGTAAATGTAATATACTCGCGCTTGTTGGCATGAACACTTGGAATTGTATACTGGAAAACTGCAGGTACACATCTTTTTCTGGTCTGTTCCCCTTGTTGTCAAGGGGCACACTGCCTCTGGTTCGCGTCGAGGAGATTTCCCAGACCATCGATTCTGAGACTTTTGCTGTTCAGAACTGTGTTGTCTTTGCTGGACCTTTAGCTACAACTTCCATTACTACCAACGCCAAATTTGAAGTCAGAAGTCCTAAGCGTGTCCAGGTCATTATCTTCTTCCACATTTTTCTAGTCTAGTCATCATCCCTCATACTTGATCATCATTTTGGTCTCATGTTATACTGTGTTTCGTGGTTCAGATTAAATTTGATGAAGGCATAATTGGAACACCCCAGTTGACGGATTCTATTGAGCTGCCTGAGAACGTCGAATTCTTGGGACAAAAAATTGATCTAAGCCCTTTCAAAGGCTTGATTAATTCAGTCCAAGACACAGCTTCTTCAGTAGCCAAGTCTATTTCCAGTCAACCACCAATTAAGTTTCCTATTTCCAACAGCAATGCACAATCTTGGCTGCTGACAACATACCTGGATGATGAGCTTAGGATTTCCAGAGGAGATGGAGGCAGTGTATTTGTGTTGATCAAGGAAGGCAGTCCCCTCTTGAAGCCTTAAAAAGACATTTTCTTGAAGTTGTGTATGATGCTAGGTAGTATAGAAGAGCAAAATATAGAAAGGAAAAAATAAAAGATGATGTAAACTAAAAATATGTATTTACATTGAAAGATAAATCTATAGATCTGCTTGACCTCATGATTTGTAACTATTGAGGTTTCCTGGTGTATCAAATATTGGAAATATATGGCTTGAAAGAATTAGCATATGAACTACGCTGGAATTCAATCAACTTTGGAAGCCTTTTTATGGCGATTTTGAGTGAACCATTAAAATAGTTGATTGAATTCCAAAGTTGGTTTGGGGCCTTAAAGGATTATATAGCCTGTTTGGTCAAGCTTTTTTTTGGCCACAAGTATTTTTTTGGGTCAAAAGTATTTTCTTTTCTAAAATTGAGGTGTTTGGCCAAGCTTTTAGAAGGAAAAAAGTGTTTTTTAGGAGAGTAGAAACAGTTTTTGAGAAGCAGAAAAAAGTACTTTCTCTTCAAGAACACTTTTTTGAGAAGCACTTTTGAGAAAAATACACTTAGAAGCAGTTTCTAAAAGCTTGGTCAAATACTAATTACTGCTCAAAATTGTTTTTTAAATTAATTAGCCAAACATAACCTGTTTCTCACAATATGCTATTAGTAAGCGGATTTTAGAAGTTTTGCAAAATATGCTATTAGTATAGTGGTAAGAGTGTACTTGTAAGAATGTAACACGTTATGTGAGAGTTAAGACATAGGAGTTTAAATTCTGTCACAAACAAAATGTTGATATTTTAATAGAAAGAATAGAATGTTGGAAGATTATATTAGCATTTTTTTTTGGTAACTCTTATATTAGCATGTTATTGTTGTTGTTGTTGTTGTTGTTGTTATATTAGCATGTTGGAAGACTTGAAGTTGAAGCGAATAGAATTTGTTCGGGAGAGATGTTTCCAATCTTTTCAATGCATGGTTAATTTTTTTCTATTAAGTATTGACCTTAGAATAACCGTTGAAAAACATATATTATTATGCTTGAAAAGTTAATATCGTTTGTGAGAACCACATCATAGTATTTAAATTTTAAAAATTGATTAAGAAAAAACGAATCGCTTCGGGATGTCCCATGGGAAATTAATAAAAAAATAACTTAATTAACAAAAATGTGATTTTTTATCAAGTAAGTTCAATCTATATATATATATATATATATATATATATATATTAAAGCAAGAAAGTTACCATATATAATTGACATTATAGTTAAGCCAAGTGGCAAGCTAATAAATATCAATAGTATATGGTAACTTTATTCTATATTTGACTACTTAGTTAAATACAAATATAATATAATATAATATAATATAATATATACGGAATTTGAATTAAAAGATAATTTTGAATTTATAAATAAAGTTCTAAAATTTGAATTTAAATTAAAAATAAAATTTATCTTTTTTTATCTTGTTATCATACTTAATTCGGTTAATGATCATGTGCAATCATGTTAGGAACTTTTGTTATTTTTTATAATTATTTAAATACTACTTCGCCTCTAGCAAAAAAACTCTATATAACTATAAAACTCTTTTTAAAATTCTATAAGCATAGTTCTTTAAAACACCGTAGCTAGATTTGAATAAAACGTAATTCTTTTAAAATAAATGTAATATATAGGGTACACTTCTATGTTTATCTAAATAACAAAAAAGAGTTTACAAAATCAAATAAAAGTTTACTTACATATATAATAAAGTAAACATACATGCTGGAGAAAGAAACTAAATAATTTTAGCATCTTCTACTGAAGTTTTTCAAAAAGCTTTATGACAATACTAATGAATCCAGGACAAAAAAACTTCAGCTTATATTATGCTGAAGTTTTTACAAATGAACTAAATAACTTCAGCATCTTCTGCTAAAGTTTTTGAAAAAGCTTATCCAAGACAAAAAAACTCCAGCTTATTTAGTGCTAAAGTTTTTACAAATGAACTAAATAACTTCAGCATTTTCTGCTGAAGTTTTTGAAAAACTTTATTACAAAACTAATGAATCCATGACAAAAAAAAAACATCAGCTATTTTAGTGCTGAAGTTTTTACAAATGAACCCAATAACTTCAGCGTATTGCCTTTGCTACTTCAGGCCCGTCTACTAGAATGTTGAAGTTTTGTGTGATTGTCTTTGCTACTTCAGCCCCGTATGCTGAAGTTACGCGAAAAAGTGGATACGCTTGCAATTTTTTTGCAAAACAGACACAAGTTAAAACGTGACCCAAAAAGCGGGTATAGATGCAATCCCCCATTGGGTAATATAGCTGGAATTGGTGTTGTTATCGTTGACCAACTGGAGAAAGTTTTAACTTTTCTGGCCTGGCACCTAGTGTTTCTTTAGTAAACCCTAAAATATATGAGATACTGGAAATCAAGGCATAAAAATAAACAGAAAAAAAGGGAAAGAGAAAACTAAATCAAGCTGTGTTTGCTCAATGGTAATTAGCCTAAATAGAGAATGAAGTGTTATAAGTTGTACACCGTTAAGTGCAGGCCTCAAATTTCACAAAAGATACTTTTTCATAAAAATTGCATGGGGCGCCCTATGTGGTCGCCCCCATTTAACCTATACCTATTTTTTTAAAAAAGTTTTAACTTGTACTCACTTTTTAAACAACTTCAGCCCCTTTCTCATCCTCCTTCGTTTTCTTCTTCTTCTTCTTCTTCTTCTTCTTCTTCTTCTTCTTCTTCTTCTTCTTCTTCTTCTTCTACTACTACTACTGTTGTTGGTGCTGCTATGAAACTTCAGTTCATGGGATGATTTTCATAAGTATGTTAATCAGATTATTTAAAAATAAATTATAAATAATTACGTAAATTAGTAGACAATAATTTGTGAATATTTCCACGTAATTCTGTTCTTTTCACATTTATTGTTTCCAAAATTTATGATTTAGATACTGTTGGCAATCTGATTATTTTATAGTAGTAATACACTATGAAAGAATAAGGCGATTATTTATCTAGTATGTTAGAAAGCTTTTTCAAAAACTTCAGCTTATATAGTGCTGAAGTTTTTACAAATGAACTAAATAACTTCAGCATCTTCTGCTGAAGTTTTTGAAATAGCTTATCCAGGACAAAAAGCTTCAGCTTATATAGTGCTAAAGTTTTTACAAATGAACTAAATAACTTCAGCATCTTCTGCTGAAGTTTTTGAAAAAGCTTATCCAGGACAAAAAAACTTCAGCTTATTTAGTGTTGAAGTTTTTACAAATGAACTAAATAACTTCAGCATCTTCTGCTGAAGTTTTTGAAAAAGCTTTATGACAAAACTAATGAATCCAGGACAAAAAAAACTTCAACTATTTTAGTGCTGAAGTTTTTATAAATGATATAAATCATTTATTCATCTTATCCAGGACAAAAAAACTTCAGCGTATTGCCTTTACTACTTCAGGCCCGTCTACTTGAATGCTGAAGTTTTGCATGATTGCTTTTGCTATTTCAGCCCCGTATGCTGAAGTTACGCGAAAAAGTGGGTACACTTGCAATTTCTTTTACAAAGCGGGCATAAGTTAAGACGTGACCCAAAAACGAGTATAGATACCAATCCCCTCTTCTTTTAACTCATTCTCCATATTCGTGGGATAGTTCCTTCCCTATAATTATATTGTAAAATATTAGGAACAAATAAAAATTGGGTATATTATGTCACTTTGATATTCCTCCTATGTTGCTTGATCTTGGAAATTGAAGTTATTTTAAACAGATTGGAGAGAAAATGAAAGGAAGTTATTTCAATGTGAGGATAGATAAGCTGTGGCATTTGAACAAATGGTCCTTTTTAAGTGCCACTACTTCAATTTGGCTCAGTAGGTTAACGGGAATAAATATAAAAAGAAGAAGAATTAACCCAAATAGTCGCCCACCCAATCACCTAAATTAAAAATAGCCAATAGAGGTATAATATATACATAATTTTTATAATATACATGTATAATTATGTATAATTAGTATATAATTTATGTATATTGCTAGAAAAAGTAAACAATAAATATCACCGGCTATTAGTGGAAAGATCCCCACAAAAGGCCATGATGCAACTTATCCAAATAGGTCGGGCAATTCCAAAGGAGAAAATCTCACTTTATACCTATTAAGCTGTCACGATCCAAAACCGACCCGGTCGTGATAGCACATATCGTGAAACTAGGCCAGCCGACACATTTCCAAAATAGTTCAACATTTCATTTAAAGCTTAAATAATACCATTTCCAACTGAAATTTCCATAAAAGATGTAAAGTCAAAACCAAAATAAAAGTGGAAAATAAAATGCTCGATCTCGGGTGTCACTAGTCATGAGCAATACTATATCTGTTTCGAAACATAACTAGACCAAAATAATCTGAAAATATCCAAAATATACTAGAAGGTAGATAAAAAAAGGAGAAAGGCAGGACTGCGAACGTCAGGCAGCTACCTCACTATCTCCGATGAAATCCGCATCTGGAATAGTCAACAGCCGCTACCGTGGCCTGAGATACCTGGATCTACACACAAGGCGCAGGGGGTAACGTGTGACGACCCGACCCGCCGTCACGTGAGTTACCGCCCCGTTTCCCCCATTTAATGCTTCTTCATGTTTCGTTATCGGTATTCGGTGTGTTAGA
This sequence comes from Nicotiana sylvestris, assembly GCF_000393655.2. Lineage (NCBI taxonomy): Eukaryota > Viridiplantae > Streptophyta > Magnoliopsida > Solanales > Solanaceae > Nicotiana > Nicotiana sylvestris. The sequence goes on from NC_091058.1 coordinate 17,871,335, forward strand.
GTTAAATCGGATTGGTTTTGATAGAAAATGAGACACTTAGTCTCTTTTAAGAAAGTTTAAGTTGGAAAAGTCAACCAGATGTTGACTTATGAGTTAGAGGGATCGGATGTAAATTCCGATGATTCGATTAGCTTCGGGGGATGATTTGTGACTTAGGAGTGTGATCGGAAGTAATTTTGGAGGTCCGGTGTAGAATTAGGCTTGAATTGGCGAAGTTAGTATTTTGACGAATTCCGGTTGAAAGGTGAGATTTTGATCCGAGAGTCGGAATGGAATTCCGAGAGTTGTTGTAGCTTCGTTAGGTGATTTGGGATATGTGTGCAAAATTTTAGGTCATTCGGACGTGGTTTGGTCGGGTTTTTGATCGAAAGTGTATTTTGGAAGTTTTTAGAAAATTAGGCTTGAATTCGATGAGTTTTGGGTAATTTGATGTTGTTTGAGGTGTTTTGATGATTGGAAGAGGTTTGAATAATGTTATGGATTATGTTGGCATGTTTGGTCGGGGTCCCATGAGGCACGGATAAGTTTTGGAAGAGTATTTGGAAGATTTTTGCCGTTTGAGCATAAACATGTAATGATCCAAAGGTCCATTTTTAGTTCTGGAGATCGAAATTTTATTTCGAGATTTCCAAAATTTAAATAATGAATTATAGGAGTGATCTGGAAAGTTTGGTCTAATTTCATTAAGTCGCGATTGGGTTTTTGACACGAAACATGAGTTAATTGTTTAACAAGCTAAATGGATATCACACTGAGAAAACGATCTCCGAATTGAGTTTAGATTGAAGGAATATATTCGTATCATTATTTGTGACTCATAGGAACAAGAATCATCGAATTCCGAGTTCGTATGATGGAGTTAGAGCCATTTTAGTAAAAAGAAAAGTGATGCAATTTCTGGCTGTTGCTGTATTTTTTTAGCAGCGTGAACAGTAACCACGCGTGGATAGTAACTACACGGGTGAACAGTAGCCACGCACGTGAACAGTAACCGCGCGTGTGAACAGTACTTCCGAAAAAATTCTGGGCAGAATGTTTAAAAAGATTTCATCCGCGAGCTAAGTCATTTCTTTCACCATTTTTGGTCATTTTGAGAGCTACTTGGGAGCAATTGAAGAGGGATTCGAAGAGGATTGATTGGAGGTAAGTCCTATGAACTAAATACATGATTATATTGTGAAATCATCCCTGAAATTCATGAAAATATAGCCAAATTGTAAGAAATTAGGGCTTGAAATTCTAAATTTGGGATTTGAGGGGCCATTTGTGGTCCGATTTGAGAGATTTTTGTATGTATAGACTCGTGGCGAGATAAAGGAACCCGATGACGTAAAAAAAAATCTGAATTTCGAGACGTGGGCCTGGGGCTAGGGTTTTGCCAAATTCGTGAATTCTGATATTTTTCGAGTGCTTTCGATTGGGTATTGTCTCTTTAGCATTATGTGACATATTCGTTGTGATTTTAGGCAGATTCGACGCACGTGGAGGCCAATTCGAGGGGCAAATGCGTCGCGAGTTAAAGAAATAGCCGGTTTGATGTGAGTAATGAGTGTAAATGATGTCCTAAGGGTTTGAAACCCCGGATTTGCACATCGTAGTGCTATATTGAGGCAAGACACGCGCTGGATGATGCGCGCGGGGTCTTTTTACTATTGGGGATTGTGACTTGGTCCGTCCCGATTGATGATTTTACTACGTATTTTACTGAAACTTATTTGTTATCATCATGATTTAGGCTGTTTGCCATATTTGGGCTTCGTGCCAATTGTTTGAATCCTTCGGGAATTTTTATCACTATTTCCTCACTGTTTTGACTTGTATTTGAACTCAATCCCATTGACAATTATTGTTTTACAAACTCAACCACTTTATACAGATTTGAAACTTAAATGATATTTTTGGGCTGAGAACTACTGTTTTACAAATGCCCAAGGGGCTTATGATGATTTACGGACTGAGTGAGGCCGAGGGCCATATGTGAGGATATGCTGAGTGATATGAGGCAGAGGGCCTATGATACCATTTACGCCACGCGGTGGCTTGAGTGATGTGAGGAGGCTTTCAGGCCTCATGAGTGATGTGAGAAGGCTTTCAAGCCTTATGAGTGATGTGAGAAGGCTTTCAGGCCTTATGTTATTATTGCGCTTGGGCTGTAGGAGCTCCTCCGGAGTCTGCACACCCACAGTGAGCGCGGGTACCCATTATGCTGAGTGATTGATACTACGCCAGTGGGGCTGATATGAGTGATACTGTTCTGAGAGTGAGCCCGAGGGGCTGATACTGTACTGAGTGACTGATACGGTGCCTGAGGGGCAGATTTCTACTTGTTATTTTGATACTGAGCCCGAGGGGCAAATTTCTACTTGTTAATTACTGCCAAATTACCTATTTTACTGGTTTTAAAAGAGATTTCATTGATATTTCACTGAATTACTATTTTAAGTGGTTTTACTACTTCTGTATAGAATGTTTTGTGCCTTTACGCGTTTTCTTGCTTTTAGCCATTATTTATATTTATTACTCACTGGGTCGGAGTACTCACATTACTCCCTGCACCTTGCGTGCAGATCCAGGTACATCACAGGCTGAGTGAGGATTTGTTTAGTTGAGCAGCAGTATCCGGGAGTATTGAGGTAGTTGCATGGCATTCGTAGCCTTGATCTCTCCCCTCTATCTCTATCTTTTATTCCGCATTTTTCCTAGACAGACTTGTAATAGGTGGATATTCTGTATTAGAGGCTCATATTCGTGACACCAGATTTTATTGGGCTATGGTGTGGTATTTTAGTTGAACTTTCGTAGATTTTATTATTAATTATACACTTGAAAGTTATGACCTAGTAAATTCTCTGTGATATTTATCTATAATCTGAATAAGAATTTGGGATAATGTTGTTGAATGATCGGGCTTGCCTAGTAGTGTGTTGGGCGCCATCATGACCGGGGTTGGGGTCGTGACATAACGTGAGTACACCAACTCAGTAAGTAACAAGTCCAAACTATGGTCTGATAGATAGTGACGAACTAAACCTCAATAGGTATCACAATTAGTCTGTACAGTAAAGTAGGCATGCTTGCAGATCAAGTATTCAGCTCAATAGTAAGTAAATACAAATTTAAACAGTGTGAAGTATAAACCTCAGCAAATCTCTACGTACCAATGCACATAAAGCATGAAAATGTACCATGTACCTCCACTCTCAAGTTCTCGACCGCTCGGTACTATATATAGCCATCCGGCCCAGGAAAGATCCATCCCGGAATATATACACATCACTGACAACAGTCATCCAGTACCGAGGAAGGCCATTTCAGCCCTATGGAGAAGATACATCTTCAGGTATAAGTACATCGGACAAGATCCATGTCCAGGGAAGATCCATCCCTCAATAATATCAACTGCACTCACTAGGGGTGTGTAGACTCAGGAGGGGATCCTTTCAGCCCAAGCGCTATAACAAGCCAACGAAGGCATAATCAATATTACACTATGGCGTGCAACCCGATCCAATACTGTCAATCATAATCAGGCCCTCGGCCTCACTCAGTCATCGCTTTTCAGTATCATACACACGGGCTCACAGTACCATAATACTAGCCCGAAACAATGATATGATGTGCCAAATGATAATAACCGAGACTGAGACATAATAGGATATTCATGAACAAGACTGAGTATAGAGTATCGATGAAACTAATGATATGACAGCAAGAAACGACCACTCAGGTCTCAACAGTATCGGCGTAAAGCCCTAACATGATGATTAGCATGATTTACAGCTCATTAACTTAATCACATAATCACAACACAGATATCGGCAAGAAAGAGTCACTAAGCGGTGCCATAGAATGATCCAAGCCGCAATTCTCACGGTGCATGCCCACACGCCTGTCACTTGGCATTTGCGTCACCTCAATATCAATCATAGAATACATAGTTAGGAGTTTCGAACCCTCAGAATCAAGTTTGGAAGCGTTACTTACCTCAAACCAAGCCAAAATTCTAACCCATGATGCCCTTGTCTCTCGATTCGGCCTCCAAATACTCCGAATATAACCAAAATTAGTATATTACCATCAATATATGCTAAAGGAATGAAACCTATACGAAAATTATCAAATTAGACCAAAAATTCCGAATTTGGCTCAAACCCAGCGCCCGGGCCCACATCTTGAAATTCGATAAAAATTACAAAACTAGAAAGCCTATTCGCTCACGAGTCTACCCATATCAAATTCACCAAAATCCGACGTCAAATGGTCATCCAAATCCCTAAAATTAACTCTCTAATTCTCCTCCACTTTTCCCCCAATTTTTACCCCAAATTTCCAATTTAGATGTTAAAAATCAAGACACAATCATGGAAATTAACCAAAAACAAGTGAAGAACACTTACCCCAATCACTTCTCTAAAAATTCCCTCTAAAATCGCCTTCTCCTAAGCTCTCTACTGAATTTTGAAATTATGAACTCAAACCCTCATTTTTTTTGAACTTAAACATTCTGCCCAGATATCCTCCTCTTCGCGAAGCACAAGCTGCCTCAAGCCAAAAGTCCCTTCTTCGCGAACGCAAAGACCACTCTGCTTGACCCTACGCGAACGCGAAACACCTCGCGAACGCGTAGTCTTAATTGCCTGAAGCTCCAAATGACTGTTGGCTCTACGCGAACGCAATTCCCTGGTCGCGAACGTGTAGCCTTAAACACATGAACCTTCGCGAATGCGAGAACTACATCGCGAACGCAAAGAACACCCAGCTTCCCCTCTCAACATCCCTTCGCGAATGCGAGAACCCTCTCGCGAACGCGATGAAGGAATTCTTTACAACAAAATACTAGAAAATATGCCAACTTCCAAAACCAAGAATTGATCCGTTAACTACCTGAAACTCACCCGAGGCCTCGGGACCTCAATCAAACATGAAATCACATCCCATAACATCATTCAAACTTAGTCAATCCTTCGAATCACTCAAAACAACACCAAAGGACCCTCGGATTCAAGCCTAAGAACTTAGAAACTTTCAAATTCCACAAACAACATCGAAACCTATCAAATCACCTCCGAATGACCTGAAATTTTGCACACACTTCACAAATGACACAACGGACCTACTCCAATTTTCGGAATTCCATTCCGATGCCGATATCAAGATTTCCACTGCCGACCGGAAACTCCAAAGTTTCAATTTCGCCAATTGAAGGCAATTTCTACCACGGACCTCCAATTTACATTCCGAACACGCTCCTATGTCCAAAATCACCTAGCGGAGCTATCTGAACCATAAAAATTCACATCTGAGACCTTCTACACATAAGTCAACATCCGGTTGACTTTTCCAACTTAAGCTCCTAACTTAGAGACTAAGTGTCACATTCCACTCCAAGATCACTCCGAACCCGAACCAACCAATACGATACGATGAAATATAGATGAACAACACATAAAGAAGCAGAAATGGGAGAAATAGGGCTATAGCTCATGAAACAACCGGTCGGGTCGTTACATCCTCCCCCTCTTAAACAAAAGTACGTCCTCGAACGAGTTTAGAAACATACCTGAAACCTCAAACAAATGTGGATATCTGCTCCACATCTCTCGCTCGGTCTCCCAAGTAGCCTCCTCCACGGGCCAACCTCTCCACTGCACTTTCAGTGATACTACATCTTTTGATCTCAACTTCCAGACCTACCGCTCGAAAATAGCCACGGGCTCCACATCATAAGTCAAATCACTGTCTAACTGCACCGTGCTGAAATCCAAAACATGAGATGGGTCGCCAATATACTTCGAGAGCATAGAAACATGAAATACGGGATGCACACTCGACAAGCTAGTTGGCAAAGCCAGCTCATAAGCTACCTCCCCAATCCTCTGAAGCACCTCAAAAAGCTCAATGAACCGAGGACGCAATTTTCCCTTCTTTCCAAATCTCATAACACCCTTTATGGGTGAAACCTTCAGTAGAACCTTCTCCCCAGCCATATAAGACACATCTCGAACCTTCCTATCAGCATAACTCTTTTGCCTTGATTGCGCCATACGAAGCCACTTCTGAATCACTTTCACCTTGTCCAAAGCATCCTATACCAAGTATGTACCCAAAAGCCTAGCCTTGCCCAGCTCAAACCAACCTACCGGAGATCTACACCGTCTCCCATATAAAGCCTCATATAGAGCCATCTGAATACTCGACTGATAACTGTTGTTGTAAGCAAACTCCGCGAGCGGTAGAAACTGGTCTCATAAACCCCAAAAATCAATGACACAAGCATGCAACATGTCCTCCAATATCTGAATAGTGCGCTCGGACTGCCCGTCCGTCTGAGGGTAAAAAGTTGTGCTCAACTCAACCTGAGTACCCAACTCTCGCTGTACGGCTCTCCAATAATGCAATGTGAACTGAGTACCTCTATCTGAAATGATGGAAACTGGGACACCATACAGGTGAAAAATCTCTCGGATATAAATCTCAGCTAATCGCTTTGAAGAATAGGTAGTACACACAGGAATGAAGTGCGTGGACTTGGTCAACCAATCCACAATCATCTAAATAGCATCGAACTTCCTCAAAGTTCGTAGAAGTCCAATTACGAAATCCATGGTGATCCGCTCCCACTTCCACTCTGGAATATCCATCTGCTGAAGTAAGCCACCCGATATCTGATGCTCATATTTCACCTACTGATAATTGAGGCACCGAACTACAAATCCCACTATATCTTTCTTCATTCTTCTCCACTAGTAGTGCTGTCTAAAATCAAGATACATCTTCACGGCACCCAGATGGATGGAATACCGCGAGCTGTGGGCCTCCTCCGGAATCAATTCCCAAAGCCCATCCATATTGGGGACACATATCCGGCCCTGCATCCTCAATACTCCGTCATCACCAATAGTCACATCTCTGACATCGCCGTGTTGAACTCTGTCCTTGAGGACAAGAAAATGAGGATCATCATACTGGCGCTCTCTAATATGATCAAACAAGGAAGACTGAGAAACCACACAAGCTAAGATCCGACTGGGCTCTGAAATATCTAACCTCACAAACCGATTGGCCAAAGCCTAAACATCAACCATAAGAGGCCTCTTCCCAATAGGAATATATGCCAAACTGCCCATACTCACTGCCTTCCTACTCAAAGCATCGACCACTATATTGGCCTTCCCCGGATGGTACAAGATAGTAATATCATAGTCCTTTAGCAGCTCCAACCATCTCCGCTGCCTCAAATTGAGATCTTTCTATTTGAACAAGTCCTGGAGGCTACGATGATTAGTAAACACCTCATAAGACACACCATAAAGATAATGTCTCCAAATCTTCAATGTGTAAACAATGGAAGCCAACTCCAAATCATGAACAGGGTAGTTCTTCTCATGGGGCTTCAACTGACGAGAAGCATAAGCAATCACTCTACCCTTCTGCATCAACACACACCCAATAACAACTCGAGAAGCATCACAATATACTGTATAAGAACCTAAAGTTGATGGCAAAACTAACACTGGAATTGTGGTCAAGGCAGTCTTGAACTTCTGAAAGCTCGTCTCACACTCATTCGACCACCTGAAAGGAGAACCCTTTTGAGTCAATTTGGTCAAGGGTGATGTTATAGATGAAAATTCCTAAACAAACCGACGGTAATAACCCGCCAAGCCAAGAAAGATGCGAATATCTGTGGCTGAGGATGGCTTGAACCAACTCTGAACCACTCTATATTCTTTGGATCAACCTGAATACCCTCACTGGACACTATGTGCCCCAAGAAAGCCACTGAATTGAGCTAGAACTCACACTTGGAGAACTTTGCATAAAGTTTCTCCTCCCTCAACCGCTGCAATACAACTCTCAAATGCTTAGTGTGCTCCTCCTGACTACGCGAGTACACCAGAATATCATCAATGAATACAATAACAAACGAGTCGAGATAGGGACAAAATACGTTGTTCATCAAATGCATGAATGCTGCTGGGGTTTTGGTCAGCCCAAAAATATCACAAGGAACTTATAATGACCGTATCAGGTTCTGAAAGCTGTCTTAAGAATATCCGAGTCCCTGATCTTCAACTGGTGATACCCCGGCCTGAGATCAATCTTGGAGAACACCCTCGCTCCCTAAAGATGGTCAAATAAATCATCAATACGAGGCAAAGGATACTTGTTCTTGAGTGTGACTTTGTTCAACTGCCTATAATCAATGCACATCCTCATCATGCCATCCTTCTTCTTCACAAATAGAATAGGCGCACCCCAAGGCGACACACTAGGCCGAATAAACCCCTTATCAAGGAGTTCCTGAAGCTGATCCTTCAACTCCGTTGGTGCCATATGATATGGTGGAATGGAAATGGGCTGAGTGCTCGGCACCAAATCAATACCAAAGTCAATATCCCTATCCGATGGCATGCCCGACAGGTCTGTAGGAAACACATCCGGGAAGTCCCTCACTATTGGAACAGAATCGATACTAGGAGTCCCTGCACTGACATCCCTCCTAAAGGACAAATAAGAAATAAAACACTTCCCAACCATCCGCTAGGCCTTCAAGAATGAAATCACCCTAATGGGAACATAATCTGACAAACCTTGCCACTCTATCCGTGGCACACCAGGCATAACCAAAGTCACTATCTTAGTATGATAGTCCAAAATAGCACGACATGGAGACAACCAATCCCTGCCCAGTATCATATCAAAATCGACCATACTAATCAACAAAAGGTCCACTCGGGTATCCAAACCCCCAATAGTTACCATACAAGAGTGATATACGCGATCCACAACAACATTATTTCCCACTGGAGTAGATACACGAACAGATGAAATAAGAGACTCACAGGGCGTATCCAAATAATAAGAAAAGTATGATTACACATATGAAAAAGTGGAACCAGGGTCAAATAATATAGAGGCATCTCTGTGGCAGACTAAGACAATATCTATAATCACAACATCTGAAGAAATAGCATTTGGTCTAGCTGGAAGGGCATAAAAATGGGCCTGACTGCCACCTGCCTGGCCTCCCCCTCTAGGGCAACCCCTAGCTAACTGACCTCCAACCCGAGTTGATTGGGCAGGTGGGGAAGTAACTGGTGCTGAAGCCGAAGGCTGACTCTTCTGCTAGGATGAACCTCCTGTAAGATGGGGATAAAATCTCTTGATATGACCCAAATCTCCGCACTCGAAGAAACCTCTATCAGCAAATGGTGGTGGGGACTGAAAGGAGCCCCTAGCACCGGGATACCTACTAGAAGAACCAGGCATAACTGAACCCTAAGCTGATGGTGCATGAGTCAAGCTCTAAGCTGGGAGGGTACTGAGAGACGAGTGATCCTGATGTAAACTGTGAGAACCATGGCTAGATGATCTACCACGGTGACCCGAACAAGCTAACTGAGCATGTCTGAATGGACGATCTCTGCCGTGCTGAAACTGACCTCTAGAAGGAACCCCACCAAAACTACCAGATCCCCGAGGCCTCTTGGCCTCCCTTTCAACTCGCTTCTGGCGGCGAACTGACTCTATCTCTCTAAAAATGTCAACCACCTCCTCAAAAGAAGTGCCAGATACCCTCTCTCTGGTCAGAAAAATCTGTAGCTGATAAGTGAGGCCATCAACAAACCTTCTGATCCTCTCCCTATCCGTGGGAACTAGCCAGATAGTATGACGGGCCAACTCGGAGAACCTCATCTCATATTGCATCATGGTCATATCCTCTACCTTTCCCTCAATTGTTACCCCAAATTTCCAATTTAGATGTTAAAAATCAAGACACAATCATGGAATTTAACAAAAAATAAGTGAAGAACACTTACCCCAATCACTTCTCTAAAAATCCCCTCTAAAATCGCCTTCTCCCGAGTTCTCTATTGAATTTTGAAATTATGATCTCAAACCCTTATTTTTTTTAACTTAAACATTCTTCCCAGATGTCTTCCTCTTCGCGAATGCAGTAGTTCCCTCGCGTTCACGAAGCACAAGCTGCCTCAGACTAAAAGTCCCTTCTTGGCAAAAGTGAGGACCCACTCACGAACGTGAAGACCACCCGGCCAGTCGTCTCATGATTACCGTTTCCGTTTCCCCCATTTCAGCTTCTTTATGCTTCGTTATCCGTGTTTTTGTGGTATCGGGTTGGTTGAATCGAGTCCGGAATGAGTTTGGTGAAGTTTGAGACACTTAGTCTCCTTTAAGAAGGCTTAAGTGAAAAAGTCAACCGGATGTTGACTTATGTGTTAGAAGGCTCGGAAGTGAGTTCTGATGGTTTGGTTAGCTTCGGGAGGTGATTTGTGACTTAGGAGCGCGATCGAAATGGGTTTTGGAGTTGTAGAGAAGATTTAGGCTTAAATTGGCGAAGTTGATATTTTGGCGGTTCCGGTTGATAGGCGAGATTTTTATATAGGGGTCGAAATGGAATTCTGAGAGTGTCAGTAGCTTTGTTGTGTCATTTGGGATGTGTGTGCAAAATTTTAGGTCATTCGGATGAGATTTGATAGACTTTTTGATCGAAAGCATAATTTAAGAGTTCTTGGAGTTCTTAGGCTTATACCCTATGTTAAATCGGTGATTGATGTTGTTGTGAGCATTCCGAAGTTTTGAACAAGTTTGAACGATGTCATGGGATGTGTTGGTACAATTGGGTGGAAGTTCCGGGAAGGTTCCGGATATTTTAGGCCGAAAATCATAGTTGCGCAGGTCCAGAAGAGCTGCAGGCCTCGGAACCCACCCATGCGGTCCACACAAAAAGGAGTGTGGCCGCGGTATGTGCCGTGCGGACCGCACAAAATGCTGTGTGGCCGCGGTGGAGTGCATTTCACTGGTCCTACTTCAGAAGCTCATATGTTTTAAAATACAAGAAATTGTGAGATGATTCAAAAACGAAAGTTATAGCCCTTCGTGTCTAATTTCCAGAAAGGTAAAGATATCATAATTTGGAAATTTGTAGCGAAAGTTATGGCCAAAATACTAAATCCTGTCACTGCACAGGAAGCCTGTGCGGCCGCGGTCATTTTTGTGCGGACCTCACTGGCTTTGTGCGGACCTCGGTCAATTTTGTGCGGTCCGCGGAGGTGAAAATCTGTGGGGTACTGTATAAATACGAGGTTTTGGGTTTTACTTGATATTTTGACCTACAGAGCTCGGATTTTGGCAATTTTTCGAAGGTTTTTCAAGAAATTCATCGGGGTAAGTGATTCTAACTCAAATTTGGCTAGAGTACATGAATCTATCATTTAATTCATCATTTAATTCGTGATTTGGGATGGAATTTGGGAAGAAAATTGTGAAATCTTTCAAAAATGTAAAATGATGATTTAAAGGACCAAACGGTATTGGAATTGGATAATTTTCATATGGTTAGACTCGTGAGAATATAAGGATTCTAGTTTTGTGAATTTTGTCAAATTCAGAGACGTGGACCCGGGGCTCGGATTTTGGTAATTTCGGAAATCGCGCCCTTTGTTGATTGTTTTCGCTTGGGCTTTCTTCCCTTAGCATATTGTGACGTATTCGTTCTGATTTTGGATAGATTTGACATGCGTGGAGGCTGATTCGAGGGGCAAAGGCGTCGCGAGTTAGAGATTTAGCCGGTTCGAGGTGAGTAATGATTGTAAATGATGCTCTGAGGGTTTGAAACCTCGGATTGCACATCGTAGTGCTATATTGAGGTGAGGCACACGCTTAATGATGAGCGTTGGGTCGTGTACTATTGGGGATTGTGACTTGGTCCGTCCCGATTGATGATTTTACCGCGTATATGACTGAAACTTATTTGTTATCATCATGATTTGGGCTGATTGCCATATTTGGGCTTCGTGCCAATTATTTGAACCCTTCGGGGATTTTTATTACTATTCCCTCACTGTTTTGACTTATTAATTGAACTCAGTCATGTTATTTTCCACTATTTTACTACTCAACCACTTTTACTCCGTTTTGAGACTTAAATGATATTTTAAATGATGTTTTGGGCTGAGAAATACTGTTTTACTAATGCCCGAGGGGCTTGTGAGTATTTTTTACTAAGTAAGGCCGAGGGCCTAGTTGCGAGGAAACACTGATATTGATTTGAGGCCGAGGGCCTGAGATATGTACGCCACGAGGTGGCTTATTGATATTGTTTATGAGGCTGAGGGCCTGTGATATATACGCCACGAGGTGGCTTTACTGTTATGAGGCCAAGGGCCTAGATTTGATGCCACGAGATGGCTTGATATTGCGCTTGGGTCGTAAGGGGCCCCTCCCATAGTCTGTACATCCCAGTGAGCGCGGGTACCCATTGTGATGTGAGATTGAGCCCGAGGGGTTGGCACTGTTCTGAGATTTGAGCCCGATGGGCTGGTATTGTTCTATTTGAGCGCGAGGGACTGGTATTGTTCCATGTGATTGCTTGAGGGGCTGGTACTATTCTGAGATGTTGCCCGAGGGGCGGTTTTGTTGATATTGTGCCCGAGGGGCGAACTTCTATTTGTTTACTTACATGTCAATTACTTGTTTTACTTGTTAAAAAGGGATTTTATTCAATTTTTCACTGTCTGCTGGTTTTATGTGATTTTACTGCTTTGGTATAGAATGCCTTGTGTTTTATGTGTTTTCTTACTTTCAGTCATTATTTATATTTATTACTCACTGAGTTGGAGTACTCACTTTACTCCTTGCACTGTGTGTGCAAATTTAGGCATAGTTGGTCTCGCTCCTAAGTGCTGATCCTTCCAGTCCAGGCGATGTTTCAGAGACTACTCGGTAGTTGTTGGCGTCCACAGCCCCCGTATCTCCCTTTTCTTATTATTTCTAAGTTCTTCAAACAGTTGTACCAGATATTGCATTTAGTAGACTCGTATCAGGATCCTTAGTTGCTCATGACTTGTGACACCCCGGTTAGGGCTGTGTCGGGTTGGAAATTCCGATTTGTTATCTCTATTTCCGCTAATTGTGCTATTATATCATGTTTGAACTATTCTTATACTATTTAACTGCTTAAAAGGACGAAATATGTTAGACTTGATGGCCTTGTCTTCATGAGAGACGCCATTATGACCGGGGTCGGGGTTAGGGTCGTGACAAGTTGGTATCAGAGCCTAGGTTACATAGGTCTCACGAGTCATGAGCATGTTTAGTATAGTCTCGCAGATCGGTACGGAGATGTTTGTATTTATCCTCGAGAGGCTGTAGAACCTTTAGGAAAAACTTCATATTCTTGAAATTCTTGTCGTGCGAGCTTGTTAGTTCGAGTACTAAACTTCTTTCATTCCATTCTCTCACAGATGGTGAGGACGCGAGCTACTGACGAGGTGGGCTACCACCAGTTCCACCAGTTGAGGCCACAGATGCGGTCGTGGCAGAGGTAGAGCAGCGAGGGCATCACATGTTGATCCACCAGCTGCCCCAGCTCAGAATTAGGCTCCAGCAGCACTAGTTCAGGCACCAGCTGTGCCCATCGTGATCCTGGGTCTACAGGAGGCCTTGACACAGATCTTATCAGTTTGCACTGGCCTGGCTCAGGCAATTTCAGCCACCACAGCAGCAGCTACTTCACAGGATGGGGGAGGCAATCAGAGCCCCGTTGCTCGCACACCTGAGCAGGTAGTGCAGGGACTTCAGACGCCGGGGGCACCTCCAGCCTAGCTATGCCGGATGATGAGCAGCATAATCTTGAGAGGTTTGGCAGACTCCAGCCTCTGACGTTCAGCGGAGCAGAGCACGAGGATGCCTAGGGTTTCTTAGATAAGTGTCAGCGGATGCTCCGTACAGCAGGGATTCTCGAGTCTAGTGGTGTGGCATTTACTACCTTTCAGTTTTCTGGGGCTGCCTTCACTTGGTGGGAGGCGTATGAGAGGCGTAGGCCTGTGGAAGCATCACCCCTCATTTGGCAGGATTTCTCTATTCTCTCATTGGAGAAATCTGTGCCGCAGTCCCGCAGAGAGGAGCTGCGTAGGTAGTTTGAGTGGTTGCAACAGGGGGATATGACTGTGTCACAGTATGAGTCGAGGTTTTCTGAGTTGGCTCGTCATGCCGTCTGGATCAGGCGGTGGCCAGGCTCGTTTCTATGCACTCCCAGGCAGACCCGATGCTATTGCTTTAGATGTTGTTATCACATGTATTGTTTCAGTCTGCCACAGAGATGCCTCTGTATTATTTGATCCCGGTTCCACCTTTTCTTATGTGTCATCTTATTTTGCTTGTTATTTGGGTACGCCCCGTGAGTTTCTTGCTTTATATATTTATGTATCTACCCCGGTGGGCGATACTGTCGTTGTAGACCGTGTGTACCGGTCATGTGTGGTGATTATTGGGGGTCTAGAGACCTGAATGGATCTATTACTATTGATCATGGTGGATTTTGATGTCATTTTGGGCATGGATTGGTTATCTTCATGTCGTGCTATTCTAGACTGTCATGCTAAGACAGTCACATTGGCTATGCCAGGTGTACCACGGATCGAAAGGCGTGGTGTGACTGATTATATTCCTAGTAGAATGATCTCTTTCTTGAAGGCCCAGCGTATGGTTGGGAAGGGTTGCCTTTCATATCTAGCGTTTGTTAGGGATGTCGGAGCTGAGACTCCCAGCATTGATTTTGTCCCAGTTGTGAGGGATTTTCCCGATGTGTTTCCTACAGACCTGCCGATCATGCCACTGGATAGGGATATTGATTTTGGTATTGACCTGGTGCTGGGCACTTAGCCCATTTCTATTTCGCCGTATCGTATGGCACCAATGGAGTTGAAGGAATTGAAGGAGCAACTTCAGGAGCTCCTAGATAAGGGGTACATTTGGCCTAGTGTGTCACCTTGGGGTGCGCCGATTCTGTTTGTGAAGAAGAAGGATGGCACAATGAGAATGTGCATTGATTATAGGCAATTGAACAAGGTAACAATTAAGAACAAGTATCCTTTGCCTCACATTGATGATTTATTTGACCAGCTTCGGGGAGCGAGGGTGTTCTCCAAGATTGATCTCCGTTCAGGTTATCACCAGTTGAAGATCAGGGACTCGGATATTCTTAAGACGGCTTTCAGGACCCGATATGGTCATTATGAGTTCTTGGTGATGTCTTTCGGGCTAACAAATGCCCCAACAACATTCATGTATTTGATGAACATCGTGTTCCGGCCTTATCTTGATTCGTTCGTTATAGTCTTCATTGATGATATTCTGGTGTATTCGCGTAGTTAGGAGGAGCATGCGGAGCATTTGAGAGTTGTATTGCAGAGATTGAGGGAGGAGAAGCTTTATGCAAAATTTTCCAAGTGTGAGGTTTGGCTCAGTTCAGTAGCTTTCTTGGGGCACGTGGTGTCCAGCGAGGGTATTCAGGTTGATCCGAAGAAGATAGAGGCAGTTCAAAGTTGGCCCAGACCGTCCTAAACCACAGAGATTCGTAGTTTTCTTGGTTTGGTAGGCTATTATCGTCGGTTTGTTCAGGGATTCTCATCTATCGCATCGCTCTTGACCAAGTTGACTCAGAAGGGTGATACATTTGTATGGTTGGACGAGTGTGAGGAGAGCTTTTAGAAGCTCAAGACAACTTTGACCACAGCTCTAGTGTTGGTTTTGCCATCAGCTTCAGGTTCATATACCGTGTATTGTGATGCTTAGAGAGTTGGGATTGGTTGTATGTTGATGCAGGAGGGTAGAGTTATAGCTTATGCTTCTCGTCAGTTGAAGCCCCATGAGAAGAACTACCCCGTTCATGATTTGGAGTTGGCTGCCATAGTTTATGCATTGAAGATTTTGAGGCATTATCTGTATGGCGTATCTTGTGAGGTGTTCACTGATCATCGCAGTCTTCAAGGATCTTAATTTGAGGCAGCGGAGATGGTCGGAGTTGCTTAAGGATTATGATATCACTATATTGTACCATCCGGGAAAGGCTAATGTGGTGGCCGATGCTTTGAGCCGAAAGGCAGTGAGTATGGGGAGTTTGGCATGTATTCCAGTTGGGGAGAAACCTCTTGCAGTTGATGTTCAGGCCTTGGCCAATCAGTTTGTGAGATTAGACATTTCGGAGCCCAATCGGGTATTGGCGTGTGTGGTTTCTCGGTCTTCATTATATGATCGCATCAGAGATCGCCAGTATGATGATCCGCATTTGCTTGTCCTTAAGGACAGATTTCAGCATGATGATGCTAGAGATGTGACCATCGGTGATGATGGGGTGTTGAGGATGTAGGGCCGGATTTGCATGCCCAATGTGGATGGGCTTCGGGAGTTGATTCTGGAGGAGGCCCATAGCTCGCGGTATTCCATTCATCCGGGTGCAGCTAAGATGTATCAGGATTTGAAGCAGCACTATTGGTGGAGAAGAATGAAGAAAGATATTGTGGGGTTTGTAGCTCGGTGTCTCAATTGTCAGCAGGTGAAATATGAGCATCAGAGACCGGGTGGCTTGCTACAACAGATGGATATTCCTGAGTGGAAGTGGGAGAGAATCACTATGGACTTTGTTGTTTGAGTTCCACGGACTTTGAGGAAGTTTGATGCTATTTGGGTAATTGTGGATCGGCTGACCAAGTCCGCGCACTTCATTCCTGTATGTACTACCTATTCTTCAGAGCGGTTGACAAGGATTTATATCCGAGAGATTGTTCGTTTGCATGGCATTCTGGTTTCCATCATTTCATATAGAGGTACTTACTTTACTTCGCAGTTTAGGAGAGCCGTTCAGAGAGAGCTGGGTACTCAAGTTGAGTTGAGCACAGCTTTTCATCCTCAGACGGACGGGCAGTCCGAGCATACTATTCAGATATTGGAGGACATATTGCGTGCTTGTGTTATTGATTTCGGAGGATCCTGGGATGAGTTCCTACCGCTTGCAGAGTTTGCTTATAACAACAGCTACCAGTCGAGTATTCAGATGGCTCCATATGAGGCTTTGTATGGGAGGCGGTGCAGATCTCCAGTTGGTTGGTTCGAGCTCGGTGAGGTCAAGCTATTGGGGACTGATTTGGTACAGGATGCTTTGGAGAATGTGAAGGTGATTCAAGAGAGGCTTCGTACTGCGCAGTTGAGGCAAAATAGTTATGCTGATAGGAAGGTTTGAGATGTGTCCTACATGGTCGGTGAGAAGGTTCTGTTGAAGGTTTCACCCATGAAGGGTGTTATGAGATTTGGGAAGAAAGGGAAATTGAGTCCCCGATTCATTGGGCCTTTTGAGGTGCTTCGGAGGATTGGGGAGGTGGCTTATGAGCTTGCATTGCCACCCAGCTTGTCGAGTGTGCATCCGGTATTTCATGTTTCTATGCTCCGGAAGTATATCAGAGATCCGTCTCATGTTTTAGACTTCAGCACGGTTCAGTTAGATGATAATCTGACCTATGATGTGGAGCCAGTAGCTATTTTGGGTCGTCAGTTCGGAAATTGAGGTCAAAGGATATAGCTTAAGTGAAAGTGCAATGGAGAGGTCGGCCCGTGGAGGAGGCTACCTGGGAGACCGAGCGGGAGATGCGGAGCAAATATCCTCACCTATTCGAGGCTTCAGGTATGTTTCTTGACTCGTTCGAGGACGAACGTTTTTTTTAAGTTGGGGAGGATGTGACGACCCGGCCAGTCGTCTCATGAGTTACCACTCTGTTTACCCTATTTCAACTTCTTTATGCTTCATTATCCGTGTTTTTGTGGTATCGGGTTGGTCATATTGAGTCCGGAATGAGTTTGGTAAAGTTTGAGACACTTAGTCTCCTTTAAGAAGGCTTAAGTTGGAAAAGTCAACCGGATGTTGACTTATGTGTTAGAAGGCTCGAAAGTGAGTTCCGATGGTTCGGTTAGCTTCGGAAGGTGATTTGTGACTTAGGAGCGCGATCGGAATGGGTTTTGGAGTTGTAGAGAAGATTTAGGCTTAAATTGGCAAAATTGATTTTTTGGTGGTTACGGTTGATAGGCGAGATTTTTATATAGGGGTCAGAATGGAATTTCGAGAGTGTCAGTAGCTTTGTTGTGTCATTTGGGATGTGTGTGAAAATTTTTAGGTCATTCAGACGAGATTTGATAGACTTTTTGATCGAAAGCATAATTTAAGAGTTCTTGGAGTTCCTAGGCTTGAATCCTATGTTAAATCGGTGATTAATGTTGTTGTGAGCGTTCCGAAGTTTTGAACAAGTTTGAACGATGTCATGGGATGTGTTGGTACAATTGGGTTGAAGTTCCGGGTAGGTTCCGGGATGTTTTAGGCCGAAAATCATAGCTGTAGCAGGTCCAGAAGGGTTGTAGGCCTCGGAACCCACCCATGCAGTCCACACAAAAAGGAGTGCGGTCGCGGTATGTGCCGTGCGGACCGCACAAAAAGGAGTGTGGTCGCGGTAGGTGTTGTGCGTCCGCGGTGGAGAGCATTTCACTGGTCCTACTTCAGAAGCTCCTATCTTTTGATCTACTAGGAATTTTGAGATGATTAAAAAACGAAAGATGTAGCCTTCATGTCTAGTTTCCAAAAAGAGAAGGATAGTGCAATTTGGACATCTGTAGCGAAAGTTATGGCGAAAATACTAAAGCCTGTCACTGTAGAGGAAGCCTGTGCGGCCGCGGTCGATTTTGTGCG
This sequence comes from Nicotiana sylvestris, assembly GCF_000393655.2. NCBI lineage: Eukaryota > Viridiplantae > Streptophyta > Magnoliopsida > Solanales > Solanaceae > Nicotiana > Nicotiana sylvestris. Next base: position 17,889,870 of record NC_091058.1, read on the forward strand.
GTCCGCGGAGGTGGAAATCTGTGAGGTACTCTATAAATACGAGGTTTTGAGTTTTATTTGATATTTTGACCTACAGAGCTCGGATTTTTGCAATTTTTCGAAGGGTTTTCAAGAAATTCATCAGGGTAAGTGATTCTAACTCAGATTTGGCTAGAGTACATGAATCTATCATTGAATTCATCATTTAATTCGTGATTTGGGAAGAAAATTGTGAAATCTTTCCAAAATGTAAAATGATGATTTGAAGGACCAAATGGTATCGGAATTGGATAATTTTCATATGGTTAGATTCGTGAGAGCATAAGGATTCTAGTTTTGTGAATTTTGTCAAATTCCGAGACGTGGGCTCGGGGCTCGGGTTATGATAATTTCGGAAATCGCGCCCTTTGTTGATTGTTTTCACTTGGGCTTTGTTCCCTTAGCATATTGTGACGTATTCGTTCTGGTTTTGGATAGATTCGACGTGCGTGGAGGCCGATTTGAGGGGCAAAGGCATCACGAGTTAGAGATTTAGCCGGTTCAAGGTGAGTAATGATTGTAAATAATGCTCTAAGGGTTTGAAACCCCGAATTGCACATCGTAGTGCTATATTGAGGTGAGGCACACGCTTGATGATGAGCGTGGGGTCATGTACTATTTGGGATTTTGACTTGGTCTGTCTCGATTGATGATTTTACCGCGTATTTGACTGAAACTTATTTGTTATCATCATGATTTGGGCTGATTGCCATATTTGGGTTTCGTGCCAACTATTTGAACCCTTCGGGGATTTTTATTACTATTTCCTCACTATTTTAACTTATTAATTGAACTCAGTCATGTTAGTTTCCACTATTTTACTACTCAGCCACTTTTACTCCGTTTTGAGACTTAAATGATATTTTAAATGATGTTTTGAGCTGAGAAATACTGTTTTACTAATGCCCGAGGGGCTTGTGAGTATTTTTTACTGAGTAAGGCCGAGGGCCTAGTTGCGAGGAAACACTGATACTGATTTGAGGCCGAGGGCCTGAGATATGTACGCCACGAGGTGGCTTGTTAATATTGTTTATGAGGCCGAGGGCCTGCGATATATACGCCACGAGGTGGCTTGACTGTTATGAGGCCGAGGGCCTAGATTTGATGCCACGAGATGGCTTGATATTGCGTTTGGGCCGTAAGGGGCCCCTCCCGGAGTCTGTACACCCCCAATGAGCGCGGGTACCCATTGTGATGTGAAATTGAGCCCGAGGGGCTGGCACTGTTCTGAGATTTGAGCCCGAGGGGCTGGTATTATTCTATTTGAGCCCGAGGGGCTGGTATTGTTCCATGTGATTGCCCGAGGGGCTAGTACTATTCTGAGATGTTGCCCGAGGGGCGGTTTTGTTGATATTGTGCCCGAGGGTCGAACTTCTATTTGTTTACTTACTCGTCAATTACTTGTTTTACTTGTTAAAAAGGGTTTTTACTCGATTTTTCACTGTCTACTGGTTTTTAAGTGATTTTACTACTTCGGTATAGAATGCCTTGTGTTTTACGTTTTTTCTTACTTTCAATTATTATTATATTTATTACTCACTGAGTTAGAGTACTCACTTTACTCCCTCCACAATGTGTGCAGATTCAGGCGTAGCAGGTCCCGCTCCTTAGTGCTGATCCTTCCAGTCCAGGCGGTGTTTCGGAGACTACGAGGTAGCTGTTGGCGTCCGCATCCCCTGTGTCTTCCTTATCTTATTATTTCTAAGTTCTTCAAACAGTTGTACCAGATATTGTATTTAGTAGACTCGTATCAGGATCCTTAGTTGCTCATGACTTGTGACACCTCGGTTAGGGCTGTGTCGAGTTGGAAATTCTGCTTTGTTATCTCTATTTCCACTAATTGTGCTATTATATCATATTTGAACTGTTCTTATGCTATTTAACTGCTTAAAAGGACGAAATATGTTAGACTGGCTGGCCTTGTCTTCATGAGAGGTGTCATCACGACCGGGGTCGGGGTTAGGGTCGTGACAACTCTGCTTGACCCTACATGAACACGGAACACACCTCGCGAACGCGTAGGCTTAATTGCCTAAAGCTCCAAATTATTGTTGACTCTACGCGAACGAGATGCCCTTGTTGCGAACGCGTAGCCTTAAACTCATGAACCTTCGCGAACGTGGGAACTACATCGTGAATGCTAAGAACACCCAGCTTCCCCTCTCAACATCCTTTCGCGAACGCGATATCCCTCTCGCGAATGCGATGAAGGAATTCTCTGCAACAAAATACCAGAAAATCTGCCAACTTCCAAAACCAAAAATTGGTCCGTTAACCACCCGAAACTCACCTGAGGCCCTTGGGACCTCAACCAAATATGCCATCACATACCATAACATCATTCAAACTTAGTCGAGCCTTCGAATCACTCAAAACACCAAATCACCCTCGGATTCAAGCCTAAGAACTTAGAAACTTTCAAATTCCACAAACAATGTCGAAACCTATCAAATCACCTCCGAATGGCCTGAAATTTTTAACACACATCACAAATGACACTACGGACCTACTCCAATTTCCGGAATTCCATTCTGACCCCGATATCAAGATTTTCACTACCGATCGGAAACTCCAAATTTTCAATTTTGCCAATTCAAGCTAATTTCTACCACAGACCTCCAATTTACATTCTGAACATGCTCCTAAGTCCAAAATCACCTAACGGAGCTATTTGAACCATCAAAATTCGCATTCGAGACCTTCTACACATAAGTCAATATCCGATTGACTTTTCCAACTTAAGCTCCTAAATTAGAGACTAAGTGTCTCATTCCACTCCGAACCCGAACCAACCAACACGATACGATGAAATATAGCTGAGCAACATATAAAGAAGTAGAAATGGGAGAAACGGGGTTGTAACTCATGAAACGACCGGCTGGGTCATTACATAAGCCCAAACTATTTACCTTTTAATACTCATGCCCAAACTATTTACTATTCCTACCCATGCGACCCAAACTATTTACCCGACCTACCTATTTCATGCAGCCCTAGCTATCCACTATCTTTAGTGCCTGCTCTTCGTCCTTTAACACTAGACTAGAGAACCCGACCCACCTATTTCACCCGGCCCAAGATACCCACCGTATTTAATGCCTTGTCTTCGTCCTTTAACACTAGACTAGAGAAAAGTTTCCAAATCTCCATAGCCAAAGCATGAGAACCCATATTTCACCCAAATTTGAGTTTTTAATTTTTTCTTCAGATTTCATTCTATCTCTTCGTCTTGTAGTAATTTTTGGGTAATTTTTTTCTGAAAGTACATTTTAGTGAAAGTGGATTTTCAAAATCATAGAATTTTTGTGTTTTTCTTTGTACTTTTGTGAATCAATGTCTATGGGTTGTTGTTTTCACTATGGGTCGGAAGCATTGTGAGCTAGATGGTGGTGCCATGGACAACATCATTCTTCAACCCAAGTAGCTGCTGAATCCGTTGCCTGAGCCATGTCCGGACCTAGTTTTTCATAAATTTTTGATTCTCAGTCTATGTTTAGTCGTATTCCTAGCAGTAGTCATGTTGAAAACACAATTGAAAATGTAGAATTAGAGGGTGGAAAAGGCAACAATATTAATGCTTCATCAGTCGATGGAAATCCCTACAAGTCATTACCCTACACAAATTCCGAACCAGTTATAGCAGGTGTTGCTGTGAATGATAAAGGAAAAGGTAATGTTGTTGAGGATTCTGAGTTAGAGGGAAGCCGACATGAATTCGTGCCTAAAACAGAGACTCGACCAGTAGATATTGATTGTAGAAATGATTCTCAGTTAAAGAAGAAAAAAATTGGTGTCGCACCCAAGAAGATAATTTTCTTAAAATTAGGATCCGTGCTTTTGAATGTATAGTACATTGTTATATTTTAATTTCCTGGTATGCTTTTGTATTATATTATAGTTATAGTTAAGTGAATTCTATTTCTTAAATAATTTATATGATCATGTTTTGCATTGTTGAGATTCCATTGTGCCTATAGACATAGTGTATGTGTGTTATGTGATATTTTTTATAGTTATAGACAGTTGTTGAAATAACCTCGTATAATTATTGTGATGACCGGGCCAGTCGTCTCATGAGTTACCGCTCCGTTTTCCCCCATTTCAGCTTCTTTATGCTTCGTTATCCATATTTTATGTGATCGGGTTGATTAGTTTGAGTTCAGAGAGGATTTTTGGTAAGAAATGAGACACTTAGTCTCTTTTAAGAAGGCTTAAGTTAGAAAAGTCAACTGGATGTTGACTTATGTGTTAGAGGCTCGGATGTGAGTTCTGATGGTTCGGTTAGCTTCGGGAGGTGATTTGTGACTTAGGAGCGCGATCGGAATGGGTTTTGGAGTTGTAGAGAAAATTTAGGCTTGAATTGGTGAAATTGATATTTGGCAATTTCCACTTGATAGGCGAGATTTTGATATAGGGGTTGGAATGGAATTCCGAGAGTTTCAGTAGCTTCGTTGTGTCATTTGGGATGTGTGTGCAAAATTTCAGGTCATTCAGAAGTGATTTGATAGACTTTTTGATCGAAAGCATAATTTAAGAGTTTTTGGAGTTCTTAGGCTTGAATCCTATGTTAAATTGATGATTTGATGTCGTTGTAAGCGTTCCGAAATGTTGAACAAGTTTGAACGATGTCATGGGATGTGTTGGTACAATTAGTTTGAAGTTTCGGGGGTCCCGGGTAGGTTCCGGGATGTTTTAGGCCAAAAATCATAGTTGCAGCAGGTCCAGGAGGGTTGCAGGCCCCAGAACTCACCCACGCGGTCCGCACAAAAATAAGTGCACCCGCGGTGAGTGCAGTGCAGACCGCACAAAAGCGGATGCGGCCACAGTAGGCGTCGTGCGGACCGCACAAAAGTAGGCGCGGCCGCGGTGAAGAAACGTTCCGCTAGTCCTACTTCGGAAGCTCATATCGTTTGATCTATAAGGAATTTGGAGGTGATTCAAAAACGAAAGTTGTAGCCCTTCATGTCTAGTTTCCAGAAATGTAAAGATATTGCAATTTGGACATTTATAGAAAACGTTAAGGCCAAAATACTAAAGCTTGTCACTGCAGAGGAAGGCCTATGCGGCCGCGGTTGTGTTTGCGCGGACCGCACTGGCTTGCGCGGACTGCGGTCATTTTGGTGCAGCCCCCGGTAGCTTAAATCTAAGGGGGTACCTATAAATACGAGGTTTTGGGTTTTGTTTAATATTTTGACCTAGAGAGCTTGGATTTTGGCGATTTTTCAAAGGTTTTTCAAGAAATTCATTGGGGTAAGTGATTTTAACTCAGATTTTGGCTAGAGTACATGAATCTATCACTGAATTCATCATTTAATTCGTGATTTGGGATGAAATTTGGGAAGAAAATTGTAAAACCTTTCAAAAAAGTAAAACAATGATTTGAGGGACCAAATGGTATCAGAATTGGATAATTTTGGTATGGTTAGATCATGAGAGTATAAGGATTCTAGTTTTGTGAATCTGGTCAAATTTCAAGACGTGGGCCCGGGGCTCGGGTTTTGGTAATTTCGGGAATAGTGCCCTTTGTTGATTGTTTTCGCTTAGGCTTTGTTCCTTTTGCATATTGTGACGTATTCGTTCTGATTTTGGATAGATTCGATGTACGTGGAGGCCGATTTGAGGGGCAAAGGCATCGCGAGCTAGAGATTTCGCTGGTTCGAGGTGAGTAATGAATGTAAATGATGTCCTGAGGGTTTGAAACCCCGGATTTGCACATCGTAGTGCTATATTGAGGTGAGACACGCACTTCATGATGAGCGCGGGTCGTTTACTATTGGAGTGTGTGACTTGGTTCGTCCGAGTGATGCTTCTACTGCGTATTTGATTAAAGCTTATTTGTTATCATCATTATTTGGATTGATTGTCATATTTGGGATTCTTGCCAATTCTTTGAACCCTCCAGGGAGTTTATTTACTATTTCCTCACTGTTTGACTTACTACTTGAACTCAGTCGTACCGTTTTCTACTGTCTTATAACTCAGCCACTTTTACTCGATTTTTGAAACTAAAAGATATATTAAATGATGTTTTGGGCTGAGATTTACTATTGCCCGAGGGGCTAATATGATTTCTGGAATAAGTACGGCCAAGGGCCAGATGTGAGGATACTATGGGATCGGGTTGCGCGCCGCAACAGTGTTATACTGATATTGATATGAGGCCGAGGGCCTAGATTTGATGCCACGAGATGGCTTGATATTGCGCTTGGGCCGCAAGAGGCCCCTCCCGGAGTTTACACACCCCTAGTGAGCGTCGTCGACGATAAATAAATGGAGCGGGCTACACGCCGCAGCGGGTACTATAGGGTACCATTCTATGTGTTGATTTCTCTCTATATGTTTGTCACTTAACTGCTTATTTGTTGTAGTATTTCTACATTTCGCTTCCATTGGTTTATTACTCTCATATTACTTGTTTTTAAACTGCCACAGTATAGATTACTCTGTGTTTTCTGTGATTTCTTATTTTTAGTCATTATTTATGCTTATTACTCACTGGGTCGGAGTACTCACATTACTCCCTACACCTTGCGTGCAGATCCCGGTGCATCTGAGGCTGAGTGAGGATTATTTCAGTTGAGCAGCGCATATCCGGGAGCATCGAGGTAGCTGCATGGCGTCCGCAGCCTTGATCTCTCCCTTCTATCCTTGTTATTAACTAGTATTCCCTAGATGGACATGTATTAGGTTGTTAAACTTGTACTAGAAGCTCGAGACTTGTGACACCAGATCTGTATGGGCTATGTAGTGGTATTATCATCTAAATTTCCGCATATTTAACTCGTTGTCTTAAACTCTTATTGGAGTAATTTAGCAATTTAATTGTATTAGCTGATATTGATTTTTATAAGAAAATAGAAAGGGTTTTTAGTTGGTCAGGCTTGCCTAGTAGTGTGTTGGTCGTCATCACGACCGGGGCTGGGGTCGTGACAAGTTGGTATTAGATCCTAGGTTACATAGGTATCACAAGTCATGAACCGGTTTAGTAGAGTCTCGCGTATCGGTACGGAGACGTCTGTATTTATCCTCAAGAAGCTGCAGAACCTTTAAGAAAAACTTCACATTCTTGAAATTCTTGTCGTGCGACTTTGTTGATCTGAGAACTAAACTTCTATATTCCATTATATCACAGATGGTGAGGACGCGAGCTACCGGATGAGGTGGACGACCACCAGTGCCACCAACTGAGACCACCAGAGGCCGTGGGCGTGGCAGGGGCAGAGCCGCGAGGGCAGCACCTGCAGATCCACCAGCTGCCCTAGCTCTGGATCAGGCTCCAGTTACGGATGCTCCAACAGCACCAGTTCAAGCACCGGTTCAGGCACCAGCTGTGCCCATCGTGATTCCGGGTCTTTAGGAGGCCTTGGCCCAGATCTTATCAGTTTGCAGTGTCCTGGCTCAGGTAGTTTCAGCCACTACCGCAGCAGCTACCTCACAGGTCGGGGGAGGAAATCAGACCCCTGCTGCTCGTACACCTAAGCAGGTAGTGCAAGGACTACAGACGTCGGGGGCACCTCCATCTCAGCCGGTTGTACTAGTTTAGGAGTTCGTAGTACCAGCTATGTCGGACGATGAGCAGCATCGTCTTGAGAGGTTTGGTAGGCTCCAACCTCCGTCGTTTAGTGGTGCCGAGGGCGAGGATGCCTAGGGTTTTCTTGACAAGTGCCAGCGTATGCTCCGTACAGCAGGGATTCTTGAGTCTAGTGGTGTGGCATTTACCACCTTTCATTTCTCGGGGTCTGCCTTTACTTGGTGGGAGGATTTTGAGAGGCGTAGGCCGGTTGGTGCAGCACCCCTTTCTTGGCAGCAGTTCTCCGCTCTCTTCATAGAGAAGTATGTACCGCAGTCCCGCAGAGAGGAGCTGCGTAGGCAGTTTGAGTGGTTGACGTAGGGGGGTATGACCGTGACCCAGTATGAGATGAGGTTTTCTGAGTTGGCTCGTCATGCCATTTGGATGATTCCGACAGATCGTGAGAGGATCAGGAGATTTGTGGATGGCCTTAACTACCATCTCTGTATTCTGATGACTAGAGAGAGAGTATTGGGTGCTACATTCGAGTAGGTGGTTGATATCGCTCGTGAGATTGAGACGGTTCGCCATCGGGAGCGAGAGGATAGGGAGGCCAAGAGGCCTCGAGGATCGGACATTTACAATGGTGCTCCTTTGAGAGGCCAATTCCAGCATGGTAGAGGTCGTTCTTTCAGGCCTGCTCATTCGGCCCGTCCAGAGTATCGTGGGGCATCTTCCGGTTGTGGTCATCATGAGTCTCCGTAGGGCCAGCCTTCACTCACCGCCCTTCCAGCTCAGAGTTTGTCTCATGCCCCATCAGCTCAGGGTTCTTCTCTGCCGAGTACATCAACTAGTCACTCCGGTGCAAGGGGTTCCCTTCAGTCCCCATCTCCAACACCGGGTAGTTGTTACAAGTGTGGAGAGTTTGGACATATGAGGAGGCAGTGCCCTCGACTTTGTGATGGTCAGCCTCAGTAGAAGGGTCAGCCCTCGACTTCTGCTCTAGTTACTTCACCACCCGCCCAGCCAGCTAGGGGTGGAGGTCAGGCAGCCAGGGGTCGCCCTAGAGGGGGAGGTCGATCAAGTGGTGGCCAGGCTCGTTTCTATGCACTCCCAGGCAGACCCGATGTTATTGCTTCAGATGTTGTTATCACAAGTATTGTTTCAGTCTGCCACAGAGATGCCTATGTATTATTTGATCCCGGTTCCACTTATTCTTATGTGTCCTCATACTTTGTTCATTATTTGGGTACACCCCGTGAGTTTCTTGCTTTACCTGTTCATGTATCTACCCCGGTGGGCGATACTGTTATTGTAGACCGTGTGTACCGGTCATGTGTGGTGACTATTGGGGATCTGGAGACCCGAGTAGATCTATTGCTATTGAGCATGGTAGATTTTGATGTCATTTTGGGCATGGATTGGCTATCCCCGGGTCGTGCTATTCTAGACTGTCATGCTAAGACAGTCACTTTGGCTATGTCGGGTGTATCGCGGATCGAGTGGCATGGCGTGACTGATTATATTCCTAGTAGAGTGATCTCTTTCTTGAAGGCCCAGCGTATGGTTGGAAATGGTTGTTTGTCATATCTAGCATTCGTGAGAGATGTTGGAGCTGAGACTCCTAGCATTGATTCTATTCCAGTTGTGAGGGATTTTCCCAATATTTTTCCTGCAGACCTGCCGGGCATGCCACCGGACATGGATATTGATTTTGGTATTGACCTGGTGCCGAGAACTCAACCCATTTCTATTCCGCCATATCGTATGGCACCAGTAGAGTTGAAGGAATTGAAAAAACAACTTTAGGAACTCCTAGATAAGGCGTTCATTCGGCCTAGTGTGTCACCGTGGGGTGCACCGGTTCTGTTTGTGAAGAAGAAGGATGGCACAATGAGAATGTGCATTGATTACAGGCAATTGAACAAGGTAACAATTAAGAACAAGTATCTTTTGCCTCGCATTGATGATTTATTTGATCAGCTTCAGGGAGCGAGAGTTTTCTCCAAGATTGATCTCCGTTCGGGCTATCACCAGTTGAAGATCAGGGATTCAGATATTCTTAAGACTGCTTTCAGGACCAGATATGGTCATTATGAGTTTCTTGTTATATCTTTCGGGCTAACCAATGCCCTAGCAGCATTCATGTATTTGATGAACAGCGTGTTCCGTCCTTATCTTGATTCGTTCGTTATAGTATTCATTGATGATATTCTGGTGTACTCGCGTAGTTAGGAGGAGCACGCGGAGCATTTGAGAGTTGTGTTGCAGAGATTGAGGGAGGAGAAGCTTTATGCAAAGTTCTCCAAGTGTGAGTTTTGGCTCAGTACAGTGGCTTTCTTGGGACACGTGGTGTCTAGCGAGGGTATTCAGGTTGACCCAAAGAAGATAGAGGCGGTTCAGAGTTGTCCTAGACCATCCTCAGCCACAGAGATTCGTAGCTTTCTTGGGTTAGCAGGCTATTATCGCCGGTTTGTTCAGGGATTTTCATCCATTGCATCGCCCTTGACCAAGTTGACTCAGAAAGGTGCTCCATTTGTATGGTCGGACGAGTGTGAGAAGAGCTTTCAGAAGCTCAAGACAGCCTTGACCACAGCTCTAGTGTTGGTTTTGCCATCAGCTTCAGGTTTATATACTGTGTATTGTGATGCTTCGAGAGTTGGGATTGGTTGTTTGTTGATGCAGGAGGGTGGAGTTATTGCTTATGCTTCTCATCAGTTGAAGCCCCATGAGAAAAACTACCCTGTTCATGATTTGGATTTGCCTGCGATAGTTCATGCATTGAAGATTTGGAGGCACTACTTGTATGGCGTATCTTGTGAGGTATTCACTGATCACCGCAGTCTTCAACATTTGTTCAAGCAAAAGGATCTTAATTTGAGGCAGCGAAGATGGTTAGAGTTGCTTAAGGATTATGATATTACCATATTGTATCACCCGGGGAAGGCCAATGTGGTGGCCGATGCTTTGAGCTGAAAGGCAGTGAGTATGGGGAGTTTGGCATATATTCCAATTGGGGAGAGACCCCTTGCAGTTGATGTTCAGGCCTTGGCCAATCGGTTTGTGAGACTAGATATTTCAGAGCCTAGTCGGGTGTTGACTTGTGTAGTTTCTCGGTCTTCCTTATATGATCACATCAGAGAGCACCAGTATGATGATCCACATTTGCTTGTCCTTAAGGACAGAGTTCAGAATGATGATGCCAGAGATGTGACCATCGGTGATGATGGTATGTTGAGGATGCAGGGCCAGATTTGTATGCCCAATATGGATGGGCTTAGAGAGTTGATTCTGGAGGAGGCCCATAGCTCGTGGTATTCCATTCATTCGGGAGCCGCGAAGATGTATCAGGATTTGAGGCAGCACTATTGGTGGAGAAGAATGAAGAAAGATATCGTGGGATTTGTAGCTCGGTGTCTCAATTCACATGAGCATCAGAGACCAGGTGGCTTGCTTCAACAGATGGTTATTTCCGAGTGGAAGTGGGAGAAGATTACTATGGACTTTGTTGTTGGACTTCCACGGACTTTGAAGAGGTTTGATGCTATTTGGGTGATTGTGGATCGGCTTACCAAGTCTGCGCACTTCATTCCTGTGTGTACTACCTATACTTCAGAGCGGTTGGCAGGGATTTATATCTGGGAGATTGTTCAGTTGCATGGTATTCCGGTTTCCATCATCTCAGATAGAGGCACTCAGTTTACTTCGCAGTTTTGGAGAGCCGTGCAGAGAGAGTTGGGTACTCAGGTGGAGTTGAGCACAGCATTTCATCCTCAGACGGACGGACAGTCCGAGCGTACTATTAAGATATTGAAGGACATGTTGTGTGCTTGTGTTATTGATTTTTGAGGTTCATGGGATGAGTTTTTGCCACTTGCAGAGTTTTCTTACAACAACAGCTACCAGTCGAGTATTCAGATGGCTTCGTATGAGGCTTTGTATGGGAGGCGGTGTAGATCTCCCGTTGGTTGGTTCGAGCCTGGCGAGGCTAGGCTATTGGGGATAGATTTGGTTCAGGACGCCTTAGAGAAGGTGAAGGTGATTCAGGAGAGGCTTCGTACAACACAGTCGCGTCAGAAGAGCTATGCGGACCGAAAGGTTCGAGATGTATCCTAAATGATTGGTGAGAAGGTCTTGCTGAAGGTTTCACCTATGAAGGGTGTTATGAGATTTGGGAAGAAAGGAAAGTTGAGTCCGCGATTTATTGGGCCGTTTGAGGTGCTTCGGAGGATTGGGGAGGTGGCTTATGAGCTTGCTTTGCCACCCAGCTTGTCTAGCATGCATCCGGTATTTCATGTTTCTATGCTCTGGAATTATATTGGGGATTCGTCTCATGTTTTGGACTTCATCACGGTTCAGTTGGACGATGATTTGACCTATAATGTGGAGCCAGTGGATATTTTGGGTCGTCAGGTTCGGAAGTTGAGGTCAAAGGATATAGCTTTAGTGAAAGTGCAGTGGAGAGGTCGGCCCGTGGAGGAGGCTACCTGGGAGACCGAGCGGGATATGCGTAGCAGATATCCTCACCTATTCGAGGCTTCAGGTATGTTTCTTGACTCATTCAAGGACGAACGTTTGTTTAAGTTGGGGAGGATGTGACGACCCGGCATGTCATCTCATGAGTTACCGCTCCGTTTTCCCCTATTTCAGCCTTTATGCTTCGTTATCCGTGTTTTATGTGATCGGGTTGATTAGTTTGAGTTCGGAGAGGATTTTTGGTAAGAAATGAGACACTTAGTCTCTTTTAAGAAGGCTTAAGTTGGAAAAGTCAACAGGATATTGACTTATGTGTTAAAGGGCTAGGATGTGAGTTCCGATGGTTCGGTTAGTTTCGGGAGGTGATTTGTGACTTAGGAGCACGATCGTAATGGGTTTTGGAGTTGTAGAGAAAATTTAGGCTTGAATTGGCGAAATTGATATTTGGCATTTTCCGGTTGATAGGCGAGATTTTGATATAGCGGTTGGAATGGAATTCCGAGAGTTTCAATAGCTTCGTTGTGTCATTTGGGATGTGTGTGCAAAGTTTCAGGTCATTCAAACGTGATTTGATAGACTTTTTGATCGAAAGCATAATTTAAGAGTTCTTAGGCTTGAATCCTATGTTAAATTGATGATTTGATGTCGTTGTAAGTGTTCCAAAATGTTGAACAAGTTTGAACGATGTCATGGGATGTGTTGGTACAATTAGTTTGAAGTTTCGGGGGTCCCGGGTAGGTTACAGGATGTTTTAGGCTGAAAATCATAGTTGCAGCAGGTCCAGGAGGGTTGCAGGCCCCAGAACTCACCCACGTGGTCCGCACAAAAATAAGTGCGCCTGCGGTGAGTGTAGTGCAGACCGCACAAAAGCGGGCGCGGGCGCGGTAGGCCTCGCGCGGACCGCACAAAATTGGGCGCGGCCGCGGTGAAGAAACGTTCCGCTGGTCCTACTTCGGAAGCTCATAGATTTTGATATATAAGGAATTGTGAGGTGATTCTAAAAGGAAAGTTGTAGCCCTTCGTGTCTAGTTTCCAGAAAGGTAAAGATATCGCAATTTGAACATCTGTAGCAAAGGTTATGGCCAAAATACTAAAGCCTGTCACTACAGAGGAAGGCCTGTGCGGCCGCGGTTGTGTTTGCGCGGACCGCACTGGCTTGCGCGGACCGCGGTTATTTTGGTGCGGCCCGCGGTAGCTGAAATCTGAGGGGGTACCTATAAATACGAGATTTTGGGTTTTATTTAATATTTTGACCTAGAGAGCTCGGATTTTGGCGATTTTTCGAAGGTTTTTCAAGAAATTCATCGGGGTAAGTGATTTTAACTCAGATTTGGCTAGAGTACATGAATCTATCACTGAATTCATCATTTAATTCGTGATTTGGGATGGAATTTGGGAAGAAAATTGTGAAACCTTTCAAAAATATAAAACGATGATTTGAGGGACCAAATGTTATCGGAATTGGATAATTTTGGTATGGTTAGACTCGTGAGATTATAAGGATTCTAGTTTTGTGAATCTGGTCAAATTTTGAGACGTGGGTCCGGGGCTCGGGTTTTGGTAATTTCGGGAATAGTGCCATTTGTTGATTGTTTTCGCTTGGACTTTGTTCCCTTAGCATATTGTGACGTATTCGTTCTGATTTTGGATAGATTCGACGTACGTGGAGGCCGATTTGAGGGGCAAAGGCGTCGCGAGCTAGAGATTTCGCCGGTTCGAGGTGAGTAATGAATGTAAATGATGTCCTGAAGGTTTGAAACCCCGGATTTGCATATCGTAGTGTTATATTGAGGTGAGACACGCACTTGATGATGAGCGCGGGTCGCTTACTATTGGGGATTGTGACTTGGTCCGTCCCGAGTGATGCTTTTACTGTGTATTTGATTAAAGCTTATTTGTTATCATCATTATTTGGACTGATTGTCATATTTGGGCTTCTTGCCAATTCTTTGAACCCTCCGGGGAGTTTATTTACTATTTCCTCACTGTTTGACTTACTACTTGAACTCAGTCGTACCGTTTTCTACTGTCTTACAACTCAGCCACTTTTACTCGATTTTTGAAACTAAAAGATATATTAAATGATGTTTTGGGCTAAGAACTACTATTTTACTATTGCCCAAGGGGCTTATATGATTTCTGGACTGAGTACGACCAAGGTCCAGATGTGAGGATACTATGGGATCGGGCTGCATGCCGCAGCCGTGTTATACTGATATTGATATGAGGTCGAAGGCCTAGATTTGATGTCACGAGATGGCTTGATATTGCGCTTGGGCCGCAATGGGCCCCTCCCGGAGTCTGCACACCCCCAGTGAGCGTCGTCGACGATAAATAAATGGAGCGGGTTGCACGCCGCAGCGGGTACTATAGGGTACCGTTCTATGTGTTGATTTCTCTCTATATGTCTATCACTTAACTGCTTATTTGTTATAGTATTTCTACATTTCGCTTCCATTGGTTTAATACTCTCATATTACTTGTTTTTAAACTGCCGCAGTATAGATTACTCTGTGTTTTCCGTGATTTCTTATTCTCAGTCATTATTTATGCTTATTACTCACTGGTTCGGAGTACTCACATTACTCCTGCACCTTGAGTGCAGATCCCGGTGCATCTGAGGCTGAGTGAGGATTATTTCAGTTGAGCAGCGCATATCCGGGAGCATCAAGGTAGATGCATGGTGTCCGCAACCCAGATCTCTCCCTTCTATCCTTGTTATTAATTAGTATTCCCTAGATGGACATGTATTAGGTTGTTAAACTTGTACTAGAGGCTCGAGACTTGTGACACCAGATCTGTATGGGCTATGTAGTGGTATTATCATCTGAATTTTCACATATTTAACTCGTTGTCTTAAACTCTTTTGGAGTAATTTAGAAATTTAATTGTGTTAACTGATAATGATTTTTATAAGAAAACAGAAAGGGTTGTTAGTTGGTCAGGCTTGCCTAGCAGTGTGTTGGGCGCCATCACGACCGGGATTAGGGTCGGGACAATCATATACCCTGTTAGTATAGCTATATACTATCATATGCTTTTGGATCCTTTTTTGGCTGTCTTCGCTATTTATTTTTCCTTTAATATTATTAGTATCATACAGTATCTTGAAAATACTTTATAGCTACATACCTTTTTTCTTTTTCTCTTTGTTCATATCTTTTATGTACTAGTAGTATAGTCATTTATAGCTGCCGAAAATTAACCAGTAGAATTATATACCCTGTTGGTATAGTTATATACCGTATTGGTATCATATAGTAGTTGTAATATTTTTAGTTATTTTAGTTGCTTTTTAAGTGAATTCTATTTCTAAAATTATTTTATATGAACATGTTTTGCAGTGTTGGGATTTTCTTGTGCCTATGGACATAGATTATAAACCAAAAGTTGATTGGGATACCAACTGCCATGTTATTCGTCAATTGAAAGAGAATTTATTAAAGACGCAACTTCGGATGTTCAAGAAAACATGTTTTGAATATTTTTTGAATCTGCCATCAGTTATTGTGCAGATTCGTGTTATGCACCATTTGCTTATTAGAGAAGTACATCATGGGGTGAAAAATGAGATGTGGTTTGTAGTGAGTGATTCTAAGTTACCCTTTGGTTTGGGTGAATTTGCACTTGTTACTGGGCTGAAATTAGGGGTGTCAATGGTTCAGTTCGGCTGGTTATTTTATAAAATTTGTACCATACCAATTTTTTGATTATTTTATTATATATAACCAAAACTAGACTTTTCGAAACCGTCCCAATCATGTCGGTTTCACTTCGGTATCGGTACGGTTCGGTTAATTTTCGGTATTTTTTAAATGTCATATAAAATTCACCAGTAAAAGTAGAATGCAATAACGTACGTTCTTTTATAGGACTTAGCGAAACTCTCTAGACATTTTTACTGTTTAAAGGATAATGAATTAAAAACATGAAAGATGGTTACAGTATAGATACACAACTATTCGACACCAACGTAAAAGAAACCAAGTAAAAGCAAAGAAAATATAAATCACAAGAGTGGAAAGATATTAACCAAGTTGGGACTCAAGAATAAAGTCTATATTAAATATTTAAAAAGATAAATCTAAATTATATAAAAGGAAACATATTCAAACAATGTAGTTTGTCACTCATAAATGTTAGAATACTTTGTGTCTTGCTAATAAAGATACTTGAAATAGCTTAGTTTAAGTATAAGTAGCAGAATAGGTTTTAGGAATTAGTATTTTGAGTTTAATTACTTATTGGCTTGTAACAGTTTTCATAATTCCAAGACCCAATGAAAAATTTAATACTTTATTAGTTTTAAACTTACTATATGAATATATTTTTCACATGTAAAATTTATTCGGTACGGTTCGGTATTTTTTCAGTTTATTTTTATAAAATAAGAAACCTACCCTAATTATCGGTACGGTTATAGATTTATATAAAAACCTATGGTTTCTTTAAAAGAAACCTAAAAATCGGTTCGGTGCTGTACGGTTCGGTTGGTTTAGTCGGTTTTCTAATATCCATTGACACCCCTAGCTGAAACGTAAGGGTGACACAAGTATAGAGAGAATAAAAGAGAATAGATTGATTTTAAAATATTTTGGGACTGCATCCGTGACATTGGACCAACTAGCAGACTGTTTTACGAAGAAGAAATGGGAAACAGATATGCGTTGAAGATAGCAGTTCTTTATTTTGTGAACAACTTCTTACTTTTTCAACTCAAAACAAAGGTTATTTATGGTTTTACATTGACTTAGTTGACTGCGGTGATTTTAATAATTATCCCTGGGGTATAGATGTTTATAACGCTACAATCGACTCGTGTTCCAATAAGTTTCAAGATAAGCCTTCTTTTTATAGACTCGATGGCTTCTTGTTAGCTTTACAGATTTGGTTGTATGAATGCTGCCCAAGTTTGGATGGTCACTTTGCTGATCATAATGGAAACAAACTTCCACGAATTTTGAATTGGGCGTAGTCATGGGTCAAATACCGAATGAGCGAGTTGCTTTGCGAATGTCTAACTTGCAACGCGAGCAGGTAATTTTTTCATATTTTTATTGCCTCTCTTAATGTTTTGGTACAGTAGTTTAGTCACGGGTAGTTGTAGAAATATCTCAGATCAATGATATACTTTGTTGGTATACATGTATACCACATTGGTATCATATGGTAATATGGATCATTTCTGCTACTTATACTTTTGTTACTACTTGTACTTTTAATTTCTCATTCTTTTATTGCATCTTTTAATGTTTTTGTAAAGTAGTTTACTCACAAGTAATTGTAGCAATATCACATATCAATGATATACTCTGTTGGTATATATGTATACCATATTAGTATCATATGGTAATATGGATCTTTTCTTCTACTTATAGTTTTATTGATACTTATACTTTTAATTTTCTCATACTTTTATTGCATCTTTTAATATTTTTGGTACAGTAGTTTAGTCACAGTTAGTTGTAGCAATATCCCAGATCAGTGATATACTTTGTTGGTATACGTGTATACCATATTAGTATCATATGGTAATAGGGATCTTTTATCTTTCCATACTTTATTATCATTTTTATTTCTAACTAGTGTGCTTAATAATTGCAGCTAAAGAAAATCACCTAACTGAAGCTGAGAAGCAACTATTTGATGTGTGTGGTCTAAACTTTGAAATTGAAGTTGATTGCACTAACAACGCCTGATAGCTTTCAGGTTTTTGGCACTCAATTGCCAAAGACACAAAGTATGCATAAAAGTACTAGAGGTGATTCCGAACCTACCAATGCCGAGGTAATGAAGGAGTTATAAGTTTTGAAGCTTTTTGTAGAGACCATGTTTGAGGAGGGGCTTGCAGCTATTGGTAGGCAGTCAATGAAACCAGAGGGAAATTCAGTGGTATTAATCTTTTATATAATATAATGCTATAGTATATTGTTCAAAGATGCAAGATATTCTTATAGGATACTATTTCATTCTTTACTTTTAGTGCACATAGTATTCTTGTAATATACATAATAATAAAATTGGTATTTTCTTATTTTCAGCATAAGCAACAGGATAATGATCCTTACTTTCGTGAGATGCATAATGATTATGACCAGTTTGAAAGGGGCCACGGTGGGAATGATCTTGTAGTTATTGGAGATAGCACGCCCAAAGCGCCTTCTAGTATGTAAATTACAGATTTCATTTTTTTTGCTGTTGTTTTTTGAAAATAGTACTCTTGCTTATACTTTTATATGTTTAGTGTCTGGTTTTGGTGGGGTTGGTCGAGATGGAGGTGCCAGTGGTGTCAATGTGAAGAACGTCACAGCAAGGCATGGCGTAGTTAATGATGATTTGCATTCTGGTAAAATGTTGTATATGTAATTTTTTAATTCTCTTTTTATTTATTTAACTCTATGTATTTATGCGTTCAGTAACCTTTTTTTTAACTTTTTTCAGCCCCTTCGTAAATGAGCATGATCTTGGCTTGGATTCTAACTTTGAATTGTCAGCATTTGCAATTGATCAAATCACTGTCATTACACAACAAGCAAAATATAAGCATCCATCTCATGATGTTAAAAAGTCTGGACTTGCTTCGCTGCCATCAGAAATCCCTGCACAAACACGACCAGATGTTGTTATTGAGTCTAATACTGCTCTACATGGCACGATTGTTGATGTTTCTAATTCTGAAGTTAGTATGTAAATGAGAGATTTTTGATAGGTTTTTATTTAAATAGTGATGCAAATAATGCTTTTATGTGTTCAGCATCTCGGGCTAATGGTGTTGGTCAAGTGGATGTTGGTGGCAGTACTGTGAATTTGTCTTCTGGTAATATCTTCTATATATAACTTTTCATTTTTTTTTAAAAAAATTCTTAACTTTCTATATTTGTTGATTCACTAGCATTTTTTAATTTAAGCTTCATGTCGGCACGGAGGTGATCTTGACTTGGATTCTGATTTTGAATATACTGATTCTCAACTTGATCTAATTGCTGCCATTACACAAAGAGGGAGATGTAATGTAAATCAATCTGGAAATAAACTGACAACTCGTGATGTAAATAAGTCAAAACCTGATCAGTCGGTATCAAGAACTATTGTCTAGACACAAACATATGTTAAAACAACTCCTGCAGTTTTCACACAGAGAAGGCGCCCTGCAGCTGTAAAACAGCCGCTGTATAGGAATGACTGACAATCTGGTATTAGTGCAGTTGGGGGATCCTCGAAGGTTATCAAAGGAAGATTTTAATTTGTAAATAACATTTCAGTGGTTGTTGATTATAAGCTTACGACTGCATTCTCAAACTTTGTCGAAGCAAACATGCAATTGGGAGAGTGCCTATTCATTTTCATGTTCTTTTGTTTTCATGTTTTCTTAAATTTTGTTGATATATTTCTTATCCATATCTTCTTTTATACGAAATAGGGAATTGCATTTACCTGGTGATCAAAAGTTGGACCCTTATTTTGACTTTGAAGTTGAACAGATTGATGATAAGATATTTTTTTATACATTAAACTATTCCAGTAGGTCGCTGTCTAGTTCGGTATGTGTACTGCTTTTTATTTTTGTTGTTGTAGTATTTCATTCATATTGTTAGTATTTGTCATATTTTCTTCCTCTTTTTTTGCAGTACTTGAATATTATATTCTACTATCTTAGGAAGAAGGCAAAATATGGAAGTAATATGCCAATCAAAGTCACAATTACAAATACTCTTTTTAATAATAGTCATTCAAAGGGTTTTCACCAAATTCGTAAAAGGTGGGAAACAAGATCATTTGATTGATAGATCAGACGATATCATGGAGTACATGTAAGGATTTAGGATGTATTGCAACACTCCATGGCACCAGGTTGATCATGTCCTCTTTCCAATTAATTTGGCAGAAAAGTGGCATTGGATATTGGGGTGTGTATCATTCCACAAGAGATGTTTTTACATATATGACTCGCTACGTAGTCGAAAGCACAAAAAAGCTATTCAAAAGGTGGAAGAAGCATATGATGTGTTGATCCCCCTGTTTCTACTTAGCATTGAATTTTATAACCAAAGAAGTGACATTGTAGTACAAAATGGTCTGCACATGGGAAAGGAGTTGACTGATCCTTTTGAGATTGAACTGATTACAAATCTTCCAACACAGCAAAATTCGTAAGAATAGTTACTTTTTTTTACTTTTCTTTCCTCATTGATATTAATATTTTTCACTACTAATCGATTTTTATATTCTATTCATTTATTTTATTTCAGAGATTGTGGAGTATATGTTGCATGCTTTGCTGAGTATATTATTGAAGATATTCCAATCCATGTTGCCAATTTGATGTGGATGGTCTTCGAGCTAGGTTTGGTATACTGTTGTGGCATTATGGGAGGAACAAGAAGTTGCATGGCGAATCAAGTGAATTTGAGGCTCCAGTAGCAACAAAAAAGACTCGTAGAAAGAAATGCAAGAAGTAGTATAGGTGTCTTTATGGTTTTAGTTAATCGTAGCATGAAAAATTTGCAGGATTTTAATAGTTTTTGGTAAAGTATGGTATTTTTCATTATTAGATTGTAAAAATGCTAGCTTTTAAAAGTGTTTTTAACGAATACAATTGCAATAGTATTATATGTTGCTATAACTGTTTTAATGTTGAAATTTATCTTCAATTTGTTTTATTAGGCTTTTCTTAGGCTTCTTCCACAAAGTTGTTAGTTTATTATGGGTGCCTTTCGGAGACAGAATTTTGTCAGCACTTGAAGTCAAGCCATTAGTGCAGAACATGGTTGTTACAACAGCACTGTTAGTTCCTACTCCTACTGCCATTTGTAGTAGGAGGAGCATTATTAGTTCACTATAATACACCAGCAGAAGCGTGGGGCAGTTATTTTGAGATACCCGTTTATTTATTAAATGGGTAGAGGATTGTAATTATTTAGTGGGTAGAATTCTTTTATGAGTAAAGCAGGGTAAATAGTTTCACTTTTATAGGTACTCATGTCTTTTCCCCATTCCAAAGGGATGAAATTCAGCCCACCAGTGCCTTTAAGTACCTCATACACAAAGTCAGGTAAATATAGCACGGGCTAGCTAGTTTTCGGACTGGTAATTGAAAAATAGCCAGTGTTTGCAAAGTCTTTGAAAATAGCCACTATTTTGCTGCAACACGGAAAGTTCCAGCATAATATACTGGAGATTGGTGCACCTGTGTATGAACTTCCAGCATATTATGTTGGAACTCCAATACACGAAAAGTTCCAGCATAATATACTGGAGATTGGAACACCTGTGTATGAACTTCCAGCATATTATACTAGATCGGTATATTAGACTGGAACTCCAGTATATTATGCTGGAAGTTCGGTATATTATACTGGAAGTTGCAGTATAATATACTGCTACTCTTGTATATTATGCTGGAATATTTTCTGGATTTTGAACAGTGTTTTCGTTCAGATTTATCTTTATACGGAAAGTGACTAAATTTTGATTACTTTTGAAACTGTGGCTATTTGTCAATGACCACTTGTAAATCTAGCTATTTTTGAATTTCTTCCCGAAGTATGAGCCGTCCATCAGCTCTCAGCCCTTCCCATTGAGCGAAAATATTATTCAAAACCCGAAAAATACGCCAGTATATTATATTGGAGTTCCAGCATAAGTATGCTTGAACTCCAGCATATTATACTGGAGTTCCAGGATAAGTATGCTGGAACTCCAGCATAATATGATGGAGTTCCAGCATAAGTACACTAGAACTCCAGCATAATATACTGGGGTTCCAGCAAGTATAATTGTCCAGTAAAATAAACTGGAGTTTGGAGCACCGGTGCTCCAGTCTCCAGTATATTATACTGGAGTCGGCAAAGTATACCGATCCAGCATAATATGCTGGAGTTCATACACAGGTGCACCAAACTCTAGTATATTATGCTGGACCAGTCTCTGTTGCAGCAAAATAGTGGCTATTTTTTATTGACTTCGTAAACGCTGACTATTTTTGAATGACCAATCCGAAAACTGGCTATATCGTGCTATTTTTACCTTTCCATTGTATTGTAGGTTGTATACCACATTGAAGTCTATGCTTCCAAATATACTCCAGGCCAGACTGCTAAGGTTTGGTTTTACTTTCTTCTTCTTTTTTCCTTTCTTTTGGGTATTTTTTGGTTGATATTATTAAAAGAAACAATCACAAATTTATTTTATATTTTAATTTTTAGGATGAGTGTCTAACGAGTAATTAAATAGAGTTCGTGCATTGAGCGGGGTTTTACGTCTCTGAGTTAGTAGTTTTTCTGTTTATATATATATTTCTCTAAGTTGCGTTAGAAATACTAGAAACAAGTTATAAATGGCAATTCTCACGGAACTTTGTTATCCACATTTGTTGCATGGCTCTTTCTGGTTGGAGGTAAAAAATTAGTCAGTGTTTACGGCAAAGCACGAATGCAAAATATGTATCTTGTATTTGTATATTTTTATTTTTTAATTAGAGAAAATGCATAAAGTACCCATTAAACCTGTCAGGAAAAATCATTTACATACCAAAACTTTACGGGTTTCCTAACACCCTACTATTCCTGTCTAAACTAAATTTAATACCCCATTGAGTGATGACCTGTCATGAAAAGTGTAGTTCATTTCGTAGATGCGCGTGAGACAAAAAAAATAGCTGAAAACTAATTTACTTGTCGAGGTGTCACTTTCCTATTGGATACTCTAACTAATTAAACTTAATACTAATTTTTTCTCTTTTCTTATTCATTTTTCTTTTCTTTTTCTCTTTATTCATTTTAACAGAACCATTGTCACCTTCTTCCTCCCCATTTTTTGAAACTAAGTCATGATTTATTTTTTGCTTCTCTTTTTTTTTCCTTGTTGAATCGCTATTCTCATTCCTCTGTTTCCTCCGCCATATTCGCCATATTCACCTACCTCCGCTGCGGTGGCTGCCGCCGGTACTGGCCTTAACATCGGCTTTCCTACGTACAAATCTGACACATTCCGGTCCAGAAATAGTATTTGAAGAAAATAAAAAAGAATGTTATATATTATGGTTAATTTTATATAAATACAGAGATAGAAGGAGATAGCGGAAATTTTTTCCGAAATCTCTATACACGGAAGACCCCAATGGTGATTTGGTTAATGGTAATTACTGGTGAGTGGTGATCCATTTTGTCTTTTTTGATTACCTATTCTCCACATATTTTTCTTTTTTCTCCCATTTTTTCTTTTACTATATGATATTTGAGATGTGGATTTAGAAATTGAGTTATGGATTTAAGTTGGAATAATTTTAATACTTGATTGGAGAGCTTGAAATATCATTTTTCATACAAGAAATTTTCTCTTTTTTTCTCTTAGATATGGGTGTGTGGGTATTCTTTTGTGAAATTGATGCGAAGGAAAAATGGTCAAATTAAAGGTGCTAAAGTGGAGTGGTAGGGGAGGCGATTCTGATTTTTCAGAGATAGAATTAATGGGTTTAAGGAAGGTTATGGTTGTGACTGCCTTCCATGGTGGCTGGGTGCGAAAATAATGATGAAGGAAGCTGGAGAAGATGAAATGAAAAAAAGAGTGGAAAAAGGAAAGAAAAAGTAAAAATAAAAAAAAGAAAATAGTGCAGTATTTGATCCATGGCGCGTGTTAACACAGCCCATCACAAGACTGGTTTGTTATTTTGAAGGAGGTATAAAATTTAGTTTAGATAAGAATAGTGGGGTGTTAGGACACCCGTAAAGTTAATGTGTGTAAATGATTTTTCCGAACAAGTTTAATGGGGTTTGTCTGCATTTCTCTGTTATATTATACAAGTTTTATCATCTCTAAACATAGGCCTCCAGTGACACCAATTACAAGAATATAATCAAAATAAGGGATTCAACAAAGTATATCCAACTACAAGGGATATTGGTAAATATTAAACATATCCTCAAGGATTATATTCATGGTGTGAGGATGAATAAGGACGATGCATGGAATTTTAATTTCTTAAGCTTTCAAGATATTAAACATGTTGGAAAATAAAACTTGAGTTGCTTGTTTGAAAGGATAAAAAATAAATTTTAACAACCGTATCAATCATCCCCCCCCCTCTCTCCTTTTTTATTTATTTATTATAAACGCCCTAAGTGAATTAAGAGGAATTAACTCTATGTCTAGTAAATCAATGCTCATGCATCACGTGATTGTTAATTCACTTAGACGGTTCGAACTATTACAATAAATGATTGCCATTCATTATCTTATGTTTGAATCATACTTAATAGTTTGATAGTTTTGAAATATAGATACTGGTTATTTTACATTAATAATGTATATTTTACATTCTCATGATGTAATTTAAACGCTATATTAATATGTCGTTTGCATTCATATTACGAAAAAAAATTATACTCTTAAATCCTAAATCCTGTCATGCTATTAATAAGATTTTCTGTCACCACATGAGCTAAAATATCATGTGCAATTCATCTTCTCCGCCACTTAAAATGTCCAACTTTATGGGATAAATAAAACCAAAATAAAATAGAATAAGAAGAAGCCAAATTGAGAGACATAAAAGTAAAATAAATTATTGAAGTCAAGAAAATAAAGGAGAGGAAAATAAAAGAAAAGAAACTTCTAGTGTTTTCTTTTTTGTTGGATATCAATGTTTGGTTTGCTGCAATTTGACAAAATTTCCATCTTGCTCACATTGCTTTACTTGTTATTTTCATGCTCGCATTTCCGCCAAACACACAGAAAGCTGTTTTCATCTGACTCTAGAAGAGTACAGTTACGTGTCTAACTATCATTCCATCACCTTGTTGTCTCGAAACCCCAAAATACCTCGCTTGATAATATCAGAGATTCAGAATATTAACACTAGGAAAAATTACCACAATCATACCAAACTAATAAATGCATATAATATTTTTTCACAAAGAAATTATGATTTAATAATGATAGAATAATATATAAATTATTATCGGAATCAAACACTTTAAAATATTAGTTAGAGTATGTGTTCATCATCCATAAAAGAAATACATGTAAAATCTTAATCTTATAAATGGGATGCGAAAGAATAACATATAAAATACTTTAGTTATCCCTATTTGTGTAATGTAGTTCAGATTTCGAGAGTCAAATGAGTTTTTCTTTGATCATAATTTTTAATCTGTCATTCAATATTTTTAAATTATTAATTAATATAATTTATAGTATTTTTATGTAGTTTTGAAATATATAAATTTTACTTTAAAAACTTAAGAATTCTATGTTCGAATTCACAGTTAAAACTAAAATCTTGACTCTCAAAGTTTGAATTGTATTACTTAAATTGATATGGATGGAGTAATGTAATTATTTTAAAGGTTTATATTACCTATAAAGATATTCTTTTAATTATTTATTATTGACCCTTAATATTATATTTACCAAATTTGGTTTGCACATTAAGTACCAAGTAAGTCCGTCTTTTGTTAGTATGAGGTTCTGTGATTGTTTAGAGGTAACATCGGACTGAGATATGATCTAGCTACAGTTTTGTAATTCTCTCTTTGGTGATGAATAAAATAATTTAGTTACAAATTTTTTTGGGAGAATTATCTAAGTATATATAATTTGAGATTGACACCTAATGTCTTTCAAAACCTATATGGATGTTCTTTTTTTTTTACTGTACTTCTGTCTGAACTAATACTAAAAACTTGTCATAATAAAAGAGTCTAAAATTTAGACAATACTTATTTACGAAAAAGATATCAGAGCGAAAAAACACAAATATATTGTCACACCTCCTTTTCGCGCGCCCCGCCCCGAAGGATAAAATGCGCAAGGGGAGTTTTTCCAATTTAAGTGACAATATTCGAAACAGAATTATTTATTTAATTCAGAGTCGCCACTTGGGAAAGGTTTGGTTTTTGGTGTCCCAAGTCACCGGTTTATCTTGAATCCCAAATCGAGGAAATTTTCGACTTTTCCAAATGAAGTCTGCGAACCAGAAATTCTAAGTAAGGAATTCTGTTGACCCGAGGGAAGGTGTTAGGCACCCTCGAATCCCGTGGTTCTAGCACGGTCGCTTAAATTATTATAATGGCTAAATATCTGATTTCAATATATGTTATGACTTACGTGCTTTTATTAAGTTTAAACTGCTTTTACAATTATCATTTATTTTTTATAGAATTGCAACGTCATGAAAATGCATCTCGAACCACGTCACAATCAATGCACCCGTGGTTATTAATATATTTCGACTCCGTTGAGATTTGGATCTGGGTCACATCAATGTGCACCCGAGTTTAAGAATGTAATCTAATTAAGTCGTGCCTAAAGTAACTAGCGTGTTGTTATTTTAGGAAGGCCGCAAAATTCGCTAAACGGCCTGTCCCGAATTCTAAGCATTTTAATGTATACATTTAGAGGGCCCCGCAGCTGGTGCATTTCGTTTGTTGAAGCTCGTCTCATTTTTATTTAAAAGGATAAACCTACAGTGACTACATTTCTATTGTGTTCGTCTCTAATAAAATGAAAGAAGGGGGAAAGCGTGATAATTACATGCTTGACCAACTTCGGATTCTTATTTGATTATTTGATTAGTTGTTTATGAGGCATGAATTGTTTTGTGCTTTATTTCATGGATGAACATGTTGTTAAATTGCTAGAGGAAATTAATATACAAGATTAATAAAACTGCTAAAAAGCCTATGTTAAATGTTCTTCAAATCCGAATTTAAAACTCACTTATTTAAACCAGGTCAGTAGAATTAACTTATCGGAAACTGTTACTAATAGGGTTTGAACGTGATCATGTGAACTGCCTAAAAAGATCCAATAAAACTACATTATATCTGGCAAGATTAAGGCATTCTGCTCTATACATGCAGAATATAGCCGAAAAATTATCTAATTACCTGTGTGCCAAAACACTCATGCATTCCTTATCATACAACCCACTAAACAACTGAAATCACAATTTGAAACAAACTAAGCTGCAATTAAGTACAAGGCTACCTAATGTGTTTGTTTATTGAATTACAAACTAAACAAGTTACACAAATCTAATAACATTCGTAAAAACTGTAACTGCAGCAACGAATGATTAAACTCCCGCATATCTTTTATTTCATGCTTTCATTGTTGCATCAGATGCAAAGTTCTACTAAGTACTTGGATGTTGGATACAACAGAAGAAGCAAGGGGGTCAGTTAGAGCAATAGAAGCAATACCAAACAGCAGCAGTGGCAGCAAGTAACAAATAGAACAAATCCCAGTGCAAGAGGCAGCTAGAGCCGATGGAAAATGACAGAATGACAGCAATAACCAGTAGTATAGAAACAGAGATCCAGACAATCCAATTCCAAGAGAAACAACCAATACGAACCAACCAATAAACTTAGCTGATACTTGAAAGAAAACAGAACTGATTGAACAGTTTGAACAAACTGAGAATCGAACAAACAGCAGGAAGAAAACAAGTTTCTGATTTTTGTATGTTTTTCTCTCTCGTATGTGTGTCTGTATAAGCCTCTCTGTGATATCCCTCTCACTATCTCTTTTCTTTTCAAAATCCAGTGCCAATTTTCAGTCTTGAAATCTATTTGAGTTATCAAAAAAAAGAATTCTTTTTTCAGTGTTCTGTCTTTCAAACCTCAGTTCTCAAAATGTTCCCCCCTTTTCTAATGGAAGTTTTTTTCTCTTATAAGCCTAACATCAGGCCATTTAAACAGCCTGTTAATCAATCAGAAAACCCCTCCCATGTGCTGTTTTTCTCTTTTCAGTTTCCACTCAAACATTTAAGTATATTCCCTCCCATGATATTCCCTGACAAACAATATCTGGATGGGGCTTATTATTTCTAAATTAAAAACAGGGCATGGGCAGCAGGGGTGTGTTCTGACAGCACCCGTTGACAGCTTATTTTAATCCTAAAAGGCCCCTAAATGCACATGCTGTGCAGAAGTGCACATGACCACAATTCAGATTTGCAAATAAACAAAACAAATCCTTTTGATTCAAATTAACAACTATAAGTAGCTAAAACTCAATTCCTAATTGATTCAAACAATGCTTAACAGAAGCAGATCAATTTTTATTGTTCAAATAGCTGAAACTAATTGACGACATATGTCGACTCGACTATACTAATCATAACACGTACAGTCAAAACCATGATCAAACATCTAACAGTATCGAACCCATGATTCGAATTGTAATGACTAAGCAGAAACTGTACCGGGGAATCAGTTAATTAGTCAAGTTCAAAGTTCAATTGATTGCACAGCACATACACATCTACACATTATAAAGAAAGGAATTGACCGAATACAGAGGTTCGGGCAAGGTGAACAACAGCAGTTCAAAACACAAATTAAACAAACATTTGGCCATACGAACAGACCTTTAATCAATGCATGAACTGAATAAAGAAAAACGAATCTTACCTTAAACCCTCGAAAAATCAGAAAGCCTTAGCTCGGACTCGAATAGACCTTTCTTGGGGTTGAACGGACTTTAATCGAAGTGCTTCTCAAATGAGAAACACTTCGATTAAGGTCCATTAGACCCTAATCACTTGGCTCAAACAGACATAAGTCAGTCACGAGGAAACCTAGGTGGTAGATTTGGGATCTGGGTTCCCATGGTTAGATTCGGACCAAACCAAACATGGTTTGGTCACGAGGGAGGTCCGGGGACTATCTGGTATGAAACTGGGGTATATCGGTGTAAGTTGAGGTTCTGCTCGAGTCTTCAAATGAAGATTCGAGCAACTAGGATCTGATTCGAGGGAAAAGGATAACGGATATATGCTCAGGGTAATGAGGCGGATCTATGGTGTCAAGGAGGGGGTCACCGGCGTCCATGCCGTCGGGATTAATGGTGAAGGGAAAGGGGGCGGCTAGGGTTTCAAGGGGTCTGTGGTGAGGACGATGGAAGGTAGGGGGTGTTCGGATGGGGCGTGGGGTATGATGGTAGGCTTATATAGTTAGTGGGTGAATAGATCCTGGCCGTCGGATGAGACAAGATGAAGAGCCAGGATCCTTTAGCTAATGGGAAACGGTGTCGTTTCAAGTGCAAAGGGTTGGGGTCGGTCCGGGGTTAAACGGGTCGGGTTTGTTCGTAGGTATGGGGAATGTGATCCTGGCCGTTGATCGATCTGAGATCAACGGCCCAGATCAGACCAGATCAATACGACGTCGTTTGGACCCCCCTGAGGTCAGCTGGTCTGGACCGGGTAGATATGGGGTTTTGGGTTGGGTTGTTTGGGCTTGTTTGTTTAAAAATTGGACTGGCCCAAGTCCGAAACTCTTTCTTCCTTTTTTTTTCTTTTTAATTTTCTTAAATTAATTTGCCAAATAATACCATATAAAACATTGAACAACAATTATCACACAATTAACATTTAATTATACTAAACACTTAATGACAAAATACAATGAAGGATGCACACATTTTATTTTTCTTTTAATAAACGGATTATGGTTCACACGACATATATACATATATTTTTTTATTTTTGTTTGAATAAAATAACCACGGGCAAAATCACAAATAACTAGCAAAAATGCCACGTAAAAATCCAGAAAATGTACAGCAAAACCAATTGCTATTATTTTGTTTCTTTTGGAGTGATTGTCGCGTAAAACAAAAATCACGTGCTCACAGATGCCCCTCTTTGTTCGGAAACACGAAGAGTTTTCGCGCAAAGATAAAGTGAGCGGATGTGAGCGATTTTTGCCTATCGGACTACTCCGTGTGAAGCATGTTTTGAAAGATCTGACCGGATCTTTGCTTCAAAGATTTACTACATATCCTGGGCCAAACAGGAATCAGGTCGATGTAGTTCGGGAAATTCTTGGCAGCTGGGACTACCATGGGATTGCAATGCTTGATGTTACTGCTGTTGCTGTTGTCACCGTTGCTTTACTGACCGCCTTATTACAACCAAAGAAAAATTGAAACTGAACTAAATACTTATATGCATGTCAACTGCTAGTTACAAGATCCCTATCTATGATTCTTTTGCGACTTGATCTTGGGTCCTAGCTGATTTTGCTTGGAGACTTCGATCCGAATCTTGATGCTTGCAAGTTGTAGGTGCTTGTTTAATCTTTGGGATACTGAGTGAGACGCGACTGGCGGGGTTCGGGACCTTAATCAAATCTTGAAACGATCCGCCTTCCATTTTCTTCGGTGTCTCGGGACATCTTCTTTTTGTCTTTTTCTTCTTTGATTCTCAGTTGAGACTCATCTCGTGGGTCGTTTCGATCCGTGTGGCTCGAGGTTAGACCTGCGGGGAAGAACAAACGAACGAAATTTTCTGCCCCAGTTTCACTAGGAAAATTTCGTGAATTATTTGCCAGGAAGTTCATAAAATTGATGAAAGAGGATATGAATGCTCAGTTCAGGGTTGGAGCCCTAATACCGACTAGCTGGGGAGAAGTTCAGTTTAGAGTTGAAACTCTAATGCTGACCAACTGGGGAAAAATTCAGTTTAGGGTTGGGGCTCTAATGCTGACTAAAGGAAAAGTTCAGTTTAGGGTTTTAAAACCCTAATACTAACTGAATGGAAAAAGTTCGGTTTAGGGTTTAAAACCTTAATGCTGACTGAACGGAAAAAGTTCAGTTTAGGGTTTAAAACCCTAATGCTGACTGAACGGAAAAAGTTCAGTTTAGGGTTTAAAACCCTAATGATGACTGAACGGAAAAAGTTCAGTTTAGGGTTTAAAACCCTAATGCTGACTGAATGGAAAAAGTTCAGTTTAGGGTTTAAAACCCTAATGCTGACTGAATGGAAAAAGTTCAGTTTAGGGTTTTAAAACCCTAATGCTGACTGAATGGAAAAGTTCAGTTTAGGGTTTAAAACCCTAATGCTGACTGAATGGAAAAGTTCAGTTTAGGGTTTAAAACCCTAATGCTGATTAAAGGAAAAAGTTCAGTTTAGGGTTTAAAACCCTAATGCTGACTGAATGGAAAAAGTTCAGTTTAGGGTTTAAAACCCTAATGCTGACTAAAGGAAAAAGTTCAGTTTAGGGTTTAAAACCCTAATGCTGACTAAACGGAAAAAGTTCAGTTTAGGGTTTAAAACCCTAATGCTGACTGAATGGAAAAAGTTCAGTTTAGGGTTTAAAACCCTAATGCTGACTGAATGAAAAAGTTCAGTTTAGGGTTTAAAACCCTAATGCTGACTGAATGGAAAAGTTCAGTTTAGGGTTTAAAACCCTAATGCTGATTAAAGGAAAAAGTTCAGTTTAGGGTTTAAAACCCTAATGCTGACTGAACGGAAAAAGTTCAATTTAGGGTTTAAAACCCTAATGCTGACTGAACGGAAAAAGTTCAGTTTAGGGTTTAAAACCCTAATGCTGACTGAATGGAAAAGTTCAGTTTAGGGTTTAAAACCCTAATGCTGACTGAACGGAAAAAGTTCAGTTTAGGGTTTAAACCCTAATGCTGACTGAACGGAAAAAGTTCAGTTTAGGGTTTAAAACCCTAATGCTGACTGAACGGAAAAAGTTCAGTTTAGGGTTTAAAACCCTAATGATGACTGAACGGAAAAAGTTCAGTTTAGGGTTTAAAACCCTAATGCTGACTGAATGGAAAAGTTCAGTTCAGGGTTTAAAACCCTAATACTGATTAAAGGAAAAAGTTCAGTTTAGGGTTTAAAACCCTAATGCTGACTAAATGGAAAAAGTTCAATTTAGGGTTTAAAACCCTAATGCTGACTGAATGGAAAAAGTTCAGTTTAGGGTTTAAAACCCTAATGCTGACTGAATGGAAAAGTTCAGTTTAGGGTTTAAAACCCTAATGCTGACTAAAGGAAAAATTCAGTTTAGGGTTTAAAACCCTAATGCTGACTGAATGGAAAAATTCAGTTTAGGGTTTAAAACCCTAATACTGATTAAAGGAAAATTCAGTTTAGGGTTTAAAACCCTAATGCTGACTGAATGGAAAAATTCAGTTTAGGGTTTAAAACCCTAATGCTGACTAAAGGAAAAATTCAGTTTAGGGTTTAAAACCCTAATGCTGACTGAATGGAAAAATTCAGTTTAGGGTTTAAAACCCTAATACTGATTAAAGGAAAATTCAGTTTAGGGTTTAAAACCCTAATGCTGACTGAATGGAAAAATTCAGTTTAGGGTTTAAAACCCTAATGCTGACTAAAGGAAAAATTCAGTTTAGGGTTTAAAACCCTAATGCTGACTGAATGGAAAAATTCAGTTTAGGGTTTAAAACAAAGAACAATTGTTAGTTCGGAAATGACGGTTGGTTCGGTGTCTTTGATTGTTCCCATTGCTTTGTTGCGTCCTTATTTCTGTTGAGAAATCCTGCCATTGATTGGATTCAAATGGCGAAACCCTTTTGGACTGCTCAGGCTTGTATTTCCAAATTCCATGATGATTTGCCTTGTAATGCTCCCCTTTTGTGTCCCGTTTTGCTTGGGATTCTCAATGGGGATTTTATTGGGGATACTCTGTGGGAATTTGTACAAAGGGAAGCTCTGTGGGGGAATATTTACAAAGTGGATTCTTTGTGTGGATTTTTGTACAACGGGAACATGCTGGGGATTTGTTTCAAAGCGGACTTTCCAGG
Source organism: Nicotiana sylvestris (assembly GCF_000393655.2). Classification (NCBI taxonomy): domain Eukaryota; kingdom Viridiplantae; phylum Streptophyta; class Magnoliopsida; order Solanales; family Solanaceae; genus Nicotiana; species Nicotiana sylvestris. Next base: position 17,922,439 of record NC_091058.1, read on the forward strand.
ATTTGTTGGGGTAAGCTCGCTGGGGAATTTTTACAAAGGGACTCGCTGGGGATTTGCTGGGGAAATTCTTTTTTATTATTATTATTATTAACAAAGGGAAGACCTTGTGGGGATCTATACAAGAGAGAAAATCTGTGTGGATTTCGTTGGGGCAGACTCTTTGGGGAATATTTACGTAGTGGATTCTTTGCGCGGATTTGTACAAAGGTAAACCCTATGGGGATTTGTACGAGGCGGACTTTCTGGGGAAATTTCTCTCTTTTCTCTTTACTTCGAACGCAGTCAAACATCATGATTCATCAGGTTTGGACAAACGTACCAACGAAACGAGGTGTTTTCCTTCATGAAACGGAATTCTGTGAAACCAAACCTGCCACCTGTCCTTTCCGGTATATATGGAACTTGGGATTAGACGTGAAAGGGATTCGAAGAAAAACAAAGAAAGGAGAAAGCAAATTTCAGAAAATGAGTGTCCCTTCCGGGACGAGAAAGTCTTATCTGAGGAAGGCAATACTGGCTTTAAATGGACATGACATGCTCTTTGGACTGGACGCCTGACCTTCAATGAACTTGCGTTTCCCTGAACCAAAACGAATCTGTGATTCCAAACCGGTGGAACTTTGCCGAGACCTCCTTGGGTGGAGTCATTCTTTCGGCCAACAGCGCCCTTTGCGGGTTTTCGCTGGCTGACCTCTCTCATTTCTCTTCCTGTCATCGCTTGATAGCACTCTTTGCGAGTTTTTACTAAACAAGCTCTCTCATTTTGGTTTCTCTACTCTCGTCGCCTCGCGGTGCCCGAAGGTTTTCACCGACAAGACTCTCTTATTTTATCTCTCTCAATTTAGAGTGTGCCGGCCTCCATTCATGACGCTTCTTGGCTTCCCGCTATATTTGGTAATTGATCTGAAGGCTTGTGCTTGGTAAAGAGAGGTAGATGATACTAACTTCTAAACCGCTTGACGTGCCCCGGTTTCAATTTCAAGGTAAGTGGGATTTTATTGGTGTTGTGACTGAACCTCAGGGAGAGGCTGCCTACGTATCCTTTCGGAATCAAGTCAGACGTAGTTCAAGCCTCGATCAATGTTTTGTTTTGTTTCTTTTTTTTTTTTTTGTAACCGGCTCAAAGGCCTGTAGAGAGAGTTGATAGTGGGAACAAAACCTTCAGCATTTCAAATGTGTCAGGACCGCCGGGACGTCACTCAGACATAGTATCTTTTGACCGCGTCTGCATTTACTGCTGTTTCGGGATCATTTCCTTCAATGTTACCTAGGTACAATGCTCCTCTCGGCAATATTTTCCTGATGATGTATGGGCCTTTCCAATTTGGAGCAAATTTCCCTTTTGCTTCCTGGTGATGTGGCAGAATACGCCTCAATACTAGCTGACCTACTTCGAAATTCCTGGGTCGGACTTTCTTGTTGTAAGCGTGGGCCATTCTTCATTGGTACAACTGTCCGTGACAAACCATGGCCATTCGTTTTTCATCAATCAAAGTCAACTGCTCCAATCGAGTCTTAACCCATTCGCTGTCCTCGATTTCTGCTTCAACAATGGTTCGAAGCGAAGGGATTTCTACTTCTGCTGGTATCACAGCCTCGGTCCCATAAACCAAAAGATAAGGAGTTGCTCCTACTGACGTGCGTACCATAGTGCGATATCCCAACAATGCAAATGGTAACTGTTCATGCCACTGTCGGGAACTTTGGATCGTTTTCCTCAAAATCTTCTTGATGTTTTTGTTCGCCGCTTCTACAGCGCCATTGGCCTTTGGCCGATAAGGAGTAGAATTCCTATGTGTTATTTTGAATTGCTCGCATACATCTCCCATCAAATGACTGTTCAAGTTTGCTGCGTTATCTGTAATGATAGTCGCAGGAATACCGAAACGACAGATAAGATTTGCGTGTACAAAATCCACTACAGCTTTCTTAGTGACCGACTTGAGAGTGACAGCCTCTACCCATTTTGTGAAGTAATCGATGGCAACCAGTATAAATCTGTGTCCATTTGAAGCCTTTGGCTCGATTGGTCCAATGACGTCCATGCCCCAGGCGACAAATGGCCAAGGTGCAGACATGGGATGCAGTTCCGTGGGAGGTGCATGAATCAAATCACCGTGCACCTGACACTGATGACACTTCCGAACGAAGCTAAAGCAGTCCTTTTCCATGGTCATCCAGTAATAACCTGCTCGAAGGATTTTCTTTGCTAAGACATACCCGTTCATGTGAGGTCCGCACACACCGGCGTGTACTTCGTGCATGATCTTTCTCGCCTCCTCGGCGTCGACACATCTTAGTAGGTTGAGGTCCGGGGTCCTCTTGTACAACAATTCACCGCTCAGAAAGAAACCACTTGCATGCCGCCTAATGGTTCTCTTTTGATCTCCAGTAGCATGCTCGGGGTATTCTTGCGTCTTCAAGAACCTCTTGATGTCATGGTACCAAGGCTGCGTATTTGATCCCGCCTCGATTACATTGCAGTAACCGTGTCTTTCCCTGATTTGGATTTCCAAAGGATCGACGTGGGCGTTGCCCGGGTAGGGTAGCATTGAAGCCAGAGTAGCAAGGGCATCTGCCAGTTCATTGTGACACCTCAGGATATATCTGAACTCTATTGTTTTAAAACGCTTACTGAAGTCCTCCACGTGCTATCGGTAAGGGATAAGTTTGACATCCCGAGTTTCCCATTCACCTTGGGCTTGCCGGATGATCAGGTCAGAATCCCCCATAATCAGTAAGTCTTCGACATCCTGATCGATCTCCATATGCATGCCCATGATGCAGGCTTCATACTCAGCTGTATTGTTTGTGCAAAAGAAACGCAGTCTAGCTGTGGCTGGATAATGCTGACCGGAGGGAGAAATCAAAATTGCCCCGATCCCTACACCTTTGGCATTCACGGCTCCATCAAAGAACATCTTCCAAACATGAGCGTCCTCCGAGACCACTTCTACGGTATTTACTTCTTCATCTGGAAAGTAGGTACTCAATGGCTGGTATTCCTCATCGACCAGATTTTCGGCCAAATGATCCGCTAGCGCCTGGGCTTTCATTGCCGTGTGAGTGACATAGACTATGTCGAATTCAGTAAGCAAGATTTGCCACTTGGTCAGTCTCCCAGTAGGCATCAGTTTCTGAAATATATACTTCAAAGGATCCAGCCTACTTATGAGGAAAGTAGTGTGGGCTTGGAGATAATGTCTCAGCTTTTGAGCGACCCACGTCAGAGCGCAACATGTTCTTTCCAGCAGAGTATACTTGGCCTCATAGCCGGTGAATTTCTTACTCAAGTAGTAGATTGCTTGCTCCTTCTTTCCGGTTATGTCGTGTTGCCCGAGGACGCAACCGAAAGAGTTCTCCAAGACTGTCAGATACAAGAACAGTGGTCTCCCTGGCTCTGGCGGGACCAAAACTGGGGGATTTGAAAGGTATTCTTTGACCTTATCAAAGGCTTCTTGACACTCAGTTGTCCATTTGATCGCCGCATCTTTCCTTAACAGCTTGAATATGGGCTCACACGTGCTTGTCAGCTGCGCAATAAATCGACTGATGTAGTTCAACCTGCCCAACAAACTCATCACGTCTTTCTTCGTTCTCGGGGGAGGCAGATCTCTGATAGATTTTATCTTAGTTGGATCTAGTTCGATACCTCTCCTGCTTACGATGAAGCCCAAAAGTTTGCCCGACGGAACTCCGAAAGCATATTTGGCTGGGTTCAGCTTCAAGTCATACTTTCTTAATCTCTCGAAGAACTTCTTCAAGTCTTGGATGTGATTATCCCGCGTCCTGGACTTGACTATCATGTCATCCACGTACACCTCTATTTCCTGATGCATCATGTCATGAAAAATGGCAGTCATGGCCCTCATGTAAGTAGCCCCAGCATTCTTCAAACCAAATGGCATGACCCGATAACAGTAGGTGCCCCAAGGCGTGGTGAAGGCAGTTTTCTCGGCGTCCTCTTCATCCATCAATACCTGATGATACCCAGCGTAACAATCTACGAAAGACTGTATCTCGTGTTTGGCGCAATTATCAACGAGGATGTGGATGTTGGGCAGTGGGAAATTATCTTTGGGACTTGCTCTATTCAAATCTCGGTAATCTACACATACCCGAGTTTTCCCGTCCTTTTTCGGTACTGGAACCACATTTGCCAACCATGTTGTATATTGGACTACCCGAATCACTCCCGTTTTCAGTTGTTTGGTGATCTCCTCTTTAATCTTGTCACTGACCTCAGTTTTGAACTTTCGTTGCTTTTGTTGAACTGGAGGACAATCAGGATGAATCGGCAATTTATGAACCACTAGATCAACACCTAGTCCCGGCATGTCATCATATGACCAAGCAAACACATCTTTAAATTCAAAAAGAAGTTGAATTATCGCATCTCGCGTTTTCTTGTCCGTGTGAATGCTTATTTTGGTCTCCCGGATTTCTTCAGGAGTTCCTAAATTAACCGGTTCAGTGTCATTCAAATTTGGCTTAGGTTTATTCTCAAAATGTTCCAACTCTCGGTTTATTTCCCTAAAAGCTTCTTCTTCATCATATTCCGGTTCTGGGTTCATTAATTCACAGTTAAATAGCTCGTTGTGATCTGGGCGTGAAGTCCGCAAGCATGTCATATTTAAAGCCGCATTATTATAACTGAAAGGAAAGATAAAAGGAAGAATAACAAAAATCAGAACAAAGGAAAAAAATGGGAAAGCAAATGACGATTTTTTCATTTTCTTTGGGAAGTTGGAAAACAACAATGTTTCCAACTTAGAAATTCAAAACAACAATTGAAAGGAAGAAAACGTTCAAGTTATGTCCTGGAGATAACTTGTGACACGGGAAAGGTGGCAGGACAGGTCTACCCGGACTTCTGTCTAGTCGGGAATGGCGTGGCCTCCCAGTTTCAAAGTTTGGCGTTCGGTCCCACGTACAACATCTCAGCAGTGCTTGTGCCTTCACCTGGTTGAACCATGTGAGTCTCGTAGAGCATTTCTCTCATTGCCCCACATATCTCCTCGATTTCCTCAGCCGTGAAGACCTCATCGTCTTCTTCTTCGGTGTATCTTGGCCTGATGAAAGTTTCATATAAATCCGGCAATGGTCGAGGTAACTTCCAACCCTCATTTTTCCTTTTCTTTGCCCACTCTTCATCTCCTGGAGTGGGTTTGAAACCTAGTCCAAATGGTTTCTTGGTGGTCGGCAAGGTGATGGGTTCTGTTATTCCCTGCAGGGTTCGTCCAAGTCCTTTCCCTGGCCTAAATCCGTGCCGGATCATCTCTTTGGCCACCATAACTGAGGCGTTAGACAAGAAAGGCTGGGGGTAGGGTATCCCCTCTTCATGCTGCTCTGCTAGGACAATCTCGAAAGCTTGATAGACTGTATGTTCGCTCCCTTCTCTTGGTTCAAGATATGGGATGGATGGGTCCCGATAAATAGCATGCTCGTCTTCTCCATGGACCACGATCTCTCGGTCTTCGTACTCAAACTTCACCATCTGGTGAAGAGTGGAAGGCACAGCTCCTGCCGCATGGATCCAAGGTCTGCCGAGGAGAAAATTGTAGGATGTATCCATGTCGAGCACCTGGAAGGTCACTTCAAACTCGACTGGTCCTATGACCAACAACAGGTCTTTTTCCCCCATGGTATCTCTCTTGATACCGTCAAAAGCCCTTACGCAGACATTATTGGGTCGGATTCTTCCGATCCCAATTTCCATTCTTTGTAGCGTGGAGAGCGGGCAAATGTCAACACCTGAGCCTCCATCCAACATCACCCTCTTGACATAGTAGTCCTCGCATTTAACTGTTAGATGCAGAGCTTTGTTGTGAGCTGCTCCTTCTGGAGGTAAGTCATTCTTGCTGAAAGAGATTTGGTTAACGGCGAAAAACCTTTCTGTCATCCGTTCCAGTTGTTCAGCTGAGGTTTCAACTGGCACGTATGCTTCATTCAGGGTTTTCAGTAAGATCTTTTGATGCTCGGCCGATCTCATCAACAATGATAGCATGGACACTTGCTCGGGGTACTTGCGCAGTTGATCTATCACTTCGTAATCCGGCATTTTCATTTGTTGGAAGAACACTTCCGCTTCTTCAACGCTTACATGCTTCTTTGGTGGGAAGCGTCTCTGTGTGGCGTTGTTCAGCTCTTGGGTGTTTGAATGCCTTCTAATGAAAGTATTTTCCGGAAGTTCCCCCATGACTTCTTTACCTTTGTACGTTACCAACGTCCTCTAATAGTTCCACGGTACTGTGGACAGGTTTGTCATCGGCTTTTGTAGCACGCGTCCGATAACCACTGGCTCATTCAGCCGAGGTGGTTGAATCGTCCCCCGGACCACATAGGCCCCTTTTGGCACGTACATAGGCTTTGCCTTTTTGATCCCGAAGTTCTGCGGCTTCTCTGCTCGACCTCGTGGTATGTAAACAACTCCATCCTTTACCGGTACCACTTTCTTCTCCACCTTCTTTTCAGGATCGCTCTTTACAGCATTGGCCTCCTCCCCCTTTTCTGGTTTCTGGTCTGTCTTAAGCCTTTTCCCCGTGTCGACAATGGCGATTATAGCCTTCAAAGCAGGGTCGAATTCTTTGTCTTCGCAAATCATTCCGATCATCGGCCCGTTATTATGAGCAGGTAATGGATTGTTAGTCACATTTGGGACCTCCTCGTCCCTTAACACTATTTTCCCTTGTTCTATTAAATTCTCGACCACTCTTTTCAACGACCAGCAGTCATTTGTATCGTGCCCCTCGGCTCCTGAATGATAGGCGCATCTGACCCCGGCTTTGTAAGAAGGTGACGTCGGGTTTTGCCTTGTCTGAGGGACTGGCTGCAGGAAACCCAATTGGACTAGCTTCGGGAACAAAGTAGAGTATGGTTCACCGATGGGCGTGAAAGTCCGCCTCCTGGGTGGCTCTTGAGGGTGGAAGTTATTTTGCGGAGGTTGCGGGTTATAGTGGTTGCGGTAAGGAGGCTGACTTTTAGGAGGTGGAGCTTGGCCTCGGTTGGCTTGTTGCGGCGGATGGACATAAGGTTGGGCATTCATGACCATATAAGGTTGATGAGCAAATGCCAGATTTGAGTGGGGGTAGTAGTGTTGTGGGGTTCTTTCCGGAAAACGGGGTCGAAGATTACGATATTCCCTTGTTCTTGAGGCTGCCATGGCCGTTTCTTCCTTTTTCTTCCCTCTTGCCATTCCTCCGGACCCGCTTTGGACGGCTTGGGAGGTCGCCCTTATGGCTGCTTGACTCAAAATCCTACCTGTTTTCAGACCATTCTCCACCATCTCTCCAATCTTAATTGCTTCTGCAAACGGCTTTCCCATGGCTGACATCATGTTTTGGAAATAGTCAGACTCTTGAGCCTGGAGAAAGGTAGTGACCATTTCCACTTCATCCATGGGAGGCTTCACCCTCGACGCCTGCTCGCGCCACTTAATAGCATACTCTCTGAAGCTTTCTGAAGGTTTCTTTTTCAAGTTCGACAGAGAATTTCGGTCTGGTGCGATGTCGATGTTATACTGGAATTGTCTCACAAAATCTCTAGCGAGATCATCCCAGACATGCCATCGGGACATGTCCTGGTCCATGTACCATTCTGAGGCTATTCCTATCAGACTTTCCCCGAAATATGCCATTAGCAATTCCTCTTTTCCGCCGGCTCCCCTTAATTGGTTGCAATATTTCTTTAGGTGAGCAATGGGGTCACTGTGCCCGTCGTACTTCTCAAACTTTGGGGTCTTGAAACCCACAGGTAGGTGTACGTGAGGGAACATGCATAGGTCGGCGTAAGAGACGCTCTTCTGTCCGCTCAAACCTTGCATATTCTTCAAACTCTGTTCAAGGCTTCTCATTCTTTTGGCCATCTCATTTTGTTCTACAATTCTGGGGTTCTGATCCTGCCCGGGTGCAAGCTCGCGCTGAGGCGGTGGAGGATTAGTGCTGGTAGCGAACCTAGTTGGTTCCATTGAGAAGGAGGGTGCTTGGAATGTAAAATAGGATGAGTCAAAGCTTGGATTGTACGTAGCAGGTTGTGCCGTAATCGGGCAGGGCAGTGCAGTAAAGATGTTCGTGTTTGCATCGGTGGCTGACATTCGGGGATGAGGCTCAGAAGACGATCCAGCAGAGAAGGCTGAAGTGGCTAGGTACCCAAATGGGGTAGCAGGATAATTTATGGGGACATTAGAAGTCCCGCTTGACCTGGAGAATAACTCAGGGAATCCGGGGACGACACTTGGCGGCTCTTTCCCATTATTCCAGTCGTCCAACATTTCCAACATGCGGAGCTGTAGGATTTTATTTTCCTCCGCAGTTGCGGACTCGGGTGTGAGGACAGCCGAGATCGAACTTTCCTCGGAAACAGGGATTGTTGGCAACGGAATCTCTGAAGACATTTCTACACTTCCTTTTGACCTTGTGAAGTAAGTGTGAGCACTGCCTCCTATCTTAACAATAGGTAATAGAACACTCCCTTTCGACCTCGTGAAGTATGAGTGCGAGGCCAGACTTTCACCAAACCAACCGCCTTTTCCAAAGACCTGGAGGAACTCAACGACAAACGAGCGGTTAATTCGAAATAAATAACAGATAGGAAATCTCACGTTGGGCATGATGCACCTATACAGTTAAGTGGATTCCTATATGTTTGCGATGAAAACATGCGTCATTCCGGCATTCTTTTTAGGCTTTTTTTTATTATTTTCCCCCTTTTTTCATTTTTTTCTCTTTGGTTAAACCGTGACCGGATCCGATGAGGATTGCCTACGTATCACGATGCCACGTGAATCAGATCATTACGTAGTTCAAAAACACGAATGAGCGTAAAAGAAACAACCTTTTTATTGTTGAAACGATCTATTACAAACTATATTTTGCAAAAGAAAAAGCAAACTTTGAAAATAAACCTAGACTCAAAATAGACTAAAATCACCCTGATGGGGAAAAACAGGCAGAAGATGCTAAGATACAGACTGGACTTATGAGTACATTATGGTTTTGAAAATGGGTACCCGCGGGGCATCGTTCGGCCTCGCCACGGTCCTAGGTGTGAGATCCCTCTCAAGCTGCTCCAGCTCATGCATGGTCTGCTTGACATAACCCATCACTGCCGAGAGGACGGTAACACTGGTTATGTTCTCACATCGTAGACATCGTTTGGTGATGGCATGGGCAATGGCCTTGATCCTATCTCCTGTTTGCTTCTTCTCTATAAGTAGGCATCTTATCTGATCGCTACACATCTTGAATACCTGAGAATCCTGTATATGCTGATTCTTCAGTCGCCGTACTTCTAACTTCATCTGGGCTAACAAGTCGTGCCAGTATCTGCTCTCAATTTGGAAATCCTTGGCCTGATTAACTGTTTTGATTTCAAGTATGGCCATCTCTCTCTTCATTCTGACAACAGTTTTCTTGTGGTCGCCTTTCAATTGATTCAAGTGTCGGCGATGCTTATCTGTTCTTGTATCCCACTGTGCCCTGAGCTCCGCTATGATGTTTTTAGATTTCTCTAAACCCTCTTGCCATTCCCTGGCTTCACTTTTTAGCCTTTTTATCAACTGCTCGTCTGATCGACGCCTTGGCTGCTTATCTGCATCCATCCTTATCTGTTTGATCTGGGCTTTGAGCATTTCGTTTTCCTGAATCAACCTGTTCCGCTCTCCCAGGTCGGTAGCAAATTGCACATTGTGCTCATACTTCAGGCTTTCCACTTGTTGCTTTAACATGCTGATTTCGGCGCAATAGCCTCTTTCTTTTGCTAACCAATCCCACTACCTTTGCGACGATTCGGTGAAATTCAGGATGTGGGGTCTCTTAGCCGGCCTTTCATGCTCAAGTTCCCTTCTATACCATGCAAGGTAACCTGGTGCCGTCTCACCTTTGGCTCGATCCCGTACGCAAGTATCTGATTTCAAATATTGACACTCACTCCAGATTTGGCGAATTTTCGCTTCTGGAAACTGTCCGTCAGGACTTATCTCAACTGCTTTGAGCGCTAAGATCTTCCTCATGCGGTACTGTCTGGCATCTTCCGAGCTGTCTCAAAACTCGGCAGGGCGCGTAAGGTTGAATGCTCTTAAGCCCCATCAGTAAGAAATGAGTTCTAGCTGCTGGCATATATATGACCTCATCAACAGGCAACCATCCCAGTGTCCACTGTATTTGGCTGGCAGTAAGAGCTTGAAAGAACGAGGTCCATGCCATGACTCCTTTGGGCAAACTAATCTCTTTGGTTCTCGTGTAAAATTCTTCTATGCAAGTCTTTTCCAGGGAACCGTGGCTCAAAATCTCGGAACGATGGCAGAGGTTCTCGGTCATCCACATTTGTAGGAGCAAGTTACAACCTTCGAAGAAATTTCCCCCAGCTTTACAAGCTGTAAGAGCTCGAAAGATGTCAGATACCACCATAGGCGCAAGAGTACTGTCACTTTGCGTGAGTAAGGTGCTGACGACCCCGGATATCTTCAAATCAATGTTTCCGTCTTTCCTTGGAAATACCAGAAGGCCCAGGAACATCATCATGAAGGCTACCCATCTGTGTTTGTCCCACTTCTGACGAATACCTTTGCTGCACAGTTTGTTGATTGGATTATTGAATCCCTCTTCATGACCGTACCTATCATATATGAAGCATGGAGTACAAAAACCGGCAGCCAGATCCGGGTTGTGGACCGTTCTGGGTATCTTCAGTGAATCCAGGAACCGATGTACCGTGACAGCTCTTGGGGCGACCAAGTATTTTTGCCTTAACGGAAGTTCAGCATTTCCGATGTACCCAGCCATTTCTTCCAAAGTCGGGGTGAGTTCAAAATCAGAGAAATGGAAAACATTGTGCGCCGGGTCCCAGTAGGTAACCAAAGCTCTTATGATATCTCCCCGAGGCTGGATTTCCAACAAACCCACGAGACCTTTCAGATATTTCTTGACCTCATCTTGTCCTTCAGCACCTAGATCATTCCACCATAGCCGTAACTTGACAGGGATTTTGGTCATTATTGAAAAATGTTCATTTTGCATTGTGCTCATCCTGCACATTTATTAAGGTGTTCTTAACAAAAATAACTTGACTCAAAATATTTTACAAGGAGGATCAAGTTTTCGAACACGGCCTTTCAGCACTTCGGGGATGAATATTTTGAGGCTGTGTGGGTCAATTGGATGAAAATCCTAAAAAATGACCCGAAGGTGGTTATTTATGCAAAGTCAGCCTTCCGGCGTCCCTTTCGGGAACATTCTGCTATTTATGACAAAGCAACATCACCTGATTTATTCGTGACAGAATTAAAATTTTGACACATTTTTTTTATTATTATTATTACTATTTGTTTGTTTTTTTTTAGTAAAAGGTGGGGTTGAACCCGATGGGGGTTACCTATGTATCTCACACCCGGTGAGAATCAAATCGGCGTAGTTCGGTACATCGTAAATAGAGAAAATCGATTAAACCCAGAAAGCAAGAATATTCTTTTTATTATTATTATTTTCTTTTGAAAAGAGATAAAGACTAAAGAAAATATATATATATTTTTTTTTCTTTAAAGAAATATTTGGACTATTAGTCTGAATTTATAGAAGAGGTACTACAAAACAAACAACATTTTTTTTTGAATTATGAATTTTCCATTTTTTTTACTTTTAAATAAATACCCCTTTTTTGATTTTGAAAGTGATTAAAAAGAAAAATTTTATATGTTTTTTTTTGATAAATCAAACTAGAAGACAAATTTTGTTTTTATTCTTTTTTTTTTTAGAAAAATTCCGGCTGAGGTTTTGACACTACTTGGACATTATTTTTCCAAAAATAAGTAATTATCTCCCTACGTTGCTATTTTTTCCTTTTTAGAAACCGGTCAGCATGCGGAACCGAAGCAAATAAATGCGCAAAACAAATAGGATGCAGCATGATGGTCTTTTCATTCCAGGTCGCCTGTCCTAGACGGACCCAACCCCTGTGTTGAGTCCCCTAAGTCAAATGCAACATGATGCGAATAAGCGTTCCTATTAGGGATCCGGCATGAAGTTTCGTTATACTAGGTTTATAACCCGGGTATTTGTTCTAGACCGTGTACCCGAGCGGACAACTCGAGTCAAGGAGGGGGCTACGTACCGGGGACCCGCGAGATCGTCCGGCTTTGTAACTTGTCCGACCTCTTTCTTATTTCAGGTATCGACACTAACAGAATAGGGAGTCTCGACCAGCAAGCTTCTCCCCAGAGGTAAGAAGAGAAAGGTTTCGGCACAGTTTATATACAGTTCAGATAATATCAAAGCGGTAAAAGACAACATTTAGCACGTTATGCAAAAACATGTAATAAAGATCAGATAATAAAGCCAAATATAACAATTATTCTAAGCTCGAATTCTTGAACCCTGAACCAGTGGTTCTGGGAACAATTTCCCCAGCAGAGTCGCCAGAGCTGTCACACCTCCTTTTCGCGCGCCCCGCCCCGAAGGGTAAAATGCGCGAGGGGAGTTTTTCCAATTTAAGTGACAATATTCGAAACGGGATTATTTATTTAATTCAGAGTCGCCACTTGGGAAAGGTTTGGTTTTTGGTGTCCCAAGTCACCGGTTTATCTTGAATCCCAAATCGGGAAATTTTCGACTTTTCCAAATGAAGTCTGCGAACCAGAAATTCTAAGTAAGAAATTCTGTTGACCCGAGGGAATGTGTTAGGCACCCTCGAATCCCGTGGTTCTAGCACGGTCGCTTAAATTATTATAATGGCTAAATATCTGATTTCAATATATGTTATGACTTACGTGCTTTTATTAAGTTTAAACTGCTTTTACAATTATCATTTATTTTTTATAGAATTGCAACGTCATGAAAATGCATCTCGAACCACGTCACAATCAATGCACCCGTGGTTATTAATACATTTCGACTCCGTTGAGATTTGGATCTGGGTCACATCAATGTGCACCCGAGTTTAAGAATGTAATCTAATTAAGTCGTGCCTAAAGCAACTAGCGTGTTGTTATTTTAGGAAGGCCGCAAAATTCGCTAAACGGCCTGTCCCGAATTCTAAGCATTTTAATGTATACATTTAGAGGGCCCCGCAGCTGGTGCATTTCGTTTGTTGAGGCTCGTCTCATTTTTATTTAAAAGGATAAACCTACAGTGACTACATTTCTATTGTGTTCGTCTCTAATAAAATGAAAGAAGGAGGAAAGCGTGATAATTACATGCTTGACCAACTTCGGATTCTTATTAGATTATTTGATTAGTTGTTTATGAGGCATGAATTGTTTTGTGCCTTATTTCATGGATGAACATGTTGTTAAATTGCTAGAGGAAATTAATATACAAGATTAATAAAACTGCTAAAAAGCCTATGTTAAATGTTCTTCAAATCCGAATTTGAAACTCACTTATTTAAACCAGGTCAGTAGAATTAACTTATCGGAAACTGTTACTAATAGGGTTTGAACGTGATCATGTGAACTGCCTAAAAAGATCCAATAAAACTACATTATATCTGGCAATATTAAGGCATTCTGCTCTATACATGCAGAATATAGCCGAAAAATTATCTAATTACCTGTGTGCCAAAACACTCATGCATTCCTTATCATAACCCACTAAACAACTGAAATCACAATTTGAAACAAACTAAGCTGCAAATAAGTACAAGGCTACCTAATGTGTTTCTTTATTGAATTACAAACTAAACAAGTTACACAAATCTAATAACATTCGTAAAAACTGTAACTGCAGCAACGAATGATTAAACTCCCGCATATCTTTTATTTCATGCTTTCATTGTTACATCAGATGTAAAGTTCTAGTATGTACCTGGATGTTGGATACAACAGAAGAAGCAAGGGGGTCAGTTAGAGCAATAGAAGTAATACCAAACAGCAGCAGTGGCAGCAAGTAACAAATAGAACAAATCCCAGTGCAAGAGACAACTAGAGCCGATGGAAAATGGCAGAATGACAGCAATAACCAGTAGTATAGAAACAGAGATCCAGACAATCCAATTCCAAGAGAAACAACCAATACAAACCAACCAATAAACTTAGTTGATACTTGAAAGAAAACAGAACTGATTGAACAGTTTGAACAAACTGAGAATCGAACAAACAGCAGGAAGAAAACAGTTTCTGATTTTTGTATGTTTTTCTCTCTCGTATGTGTGTCTGTATAAGCCTCTCTGTGATATCCCTCTCACTATCTCTTTTCTTTTCAAAATCCAGTGCCAATTTTCAGTCTTGAAATCTATTTGAGTTATCAAAAAAAAGAATTCTTTTTTCAGTGTTCTGTCTTTCAAACCTCAGTTCTCAAAATGTTCCCCCCTTTTCTAATGGAAGTTTTTTTCTCTTATAAGCCTAACATCAGGCCATTTAAACAGCCTGTTAATCAATCAGAAAACCCCTCCCATGTGTTGTTTTTCTCTTTTCAGTTTCCACTCAAACATTTAAGTATATCCCCTCCCATGATATTCCCTGACAAACAATATCTGGATGGGGCTTATTATTTCTAAATTAAAAACAGGGCATGGGCAGCAGGGGTGTGTTCTGACAGCACCTGTTGACAGCTTATTTTAATCCTAAAAGGCCCCTAAATGCACATGCTGTGCAGAAGTGCACATGACCACAATTCAGATTTGCAAATAAACAAAACAAATCCTTTTGATTCAAATTAACAACTATAAGTAGCTAAAACTCAATTCCTAATTGATTCAAACAATGCTTAACAGAAGCAGATCAATTTTTATTGTTCAAATAGCTGAAACTAATTGACGCCATATGTCGACTCGACTATACTAATCATAACACGTACAATCAAAACCATGATCAGACATCTAACAGTATCGAACCCATGATTCGAATTGTAATGACTAAGCAGAAACTGTACCGGGGAATCAGTTAATTAGTCAAGTTCAAAGTTCAATTGATTGCACAGCACATACACATCTACACATTATCAAGAAAGGAATTGACCGAATACAGAGGTTCGGGCAAGGTGAACAACAGCAGTTCAAAACACAAATTAAACAAACATTTGGCCATACGAACAGACCTTTAATCAACGCATGAACTAAATAAAGAAAAACGAATCTTACCTTAAACCCTCGAAAAATCAGAAAGCCTTAGCTCGGACTCGAATAGACCTTTCTTGGGGTTGAACGGACTTTAATCGAAGTGCTTCTCAAATGAGAAACACTTCGATTAAGGTCCATTAGACCCTAATCACTTGGCTCAAACAGACATAAGTCAGTCACGAGGAAACCTAGGTGGTAGATTTGGGATCTGGGTTCCCATGGTTAGATTCGGACCAAACCAAACATGGTTTGGTCACGAGGGAGGTCCGGGGACTATCTGGTATGAAACTGGGGTACATCGGTGTAAGTTGAGGTTCTGCTCGAGTCTTCAAATGAAGATTCGAGCAACTAGGATCTGATTCGAGGGAAAAGGATAACGGATCTATGCTCAGGGTAATGAGGCGGATCTATGGTGTCAAGAAGGGGGTCACCGGCGTCCATGCCGCCGGGATTAATGGTGAAGGGAAAGGGGGCGGCTAGGGTTTCAAGGGGTCTGTGGTGAGGACGATGGAAGGTAGGGGGTGTTCGGATGGGGCATGGGGTATGATGGTAGGCTTATATAGTTAGTGGGTGAATAGATCCTGGCCGTCGGATGAGACAAGATGAAGGGCCAGGATCCTTCAGCTAATGGGAAACAGTATCGTTTCAAGTGCAAAGGGTCGGGGTCGGTCCGGGGTTGAACGGGTCGGGTTTATTCGTGGGTATGGGGAATGTGATCCTGACCTTTGATCGATCTGAGATCAACGGCCCAGATCAGACCAGATCAATACGGCGTCGTTTGGACCCCCCTGAGGTCAGCTGGTCTGGACCGGGTAGATATGGGGTTTTGGGTTGGGTTGTTTGGGCTTGTTTGTTTAAAAATTGGACTGGCCCAAGTCCGAAACTCTTTCTTCCTTTTTTTTTCTTTTTAATTTTCTTAAATTAATTTGCCAAATAATACCATATAAAACATTGAACAACAATTATCACACAATTAACATTTAATTATACTAAACACTTAATGACAAAATACAATGAAGGATGCACACATTTTATTTTCCTTTAATTAAACGAATTACGGTTCACACGACATATATACATATATTTTTTTATTTTTGTTTGAATAAAATAACCACGGGCAAAATCACAAATAACTAGCAAAAATGCCACGTAAAAATCCAGAAAATGTACAGCAAGACCAATTGCTATTATTTTGTTTCTTTTGGAGTGAATGTCGCGTAAAACAAAAATCACGTGCTCACATATATCTCAATTAATTTTACACCGGCTGAGAAAGTGTAAAACAAAATAAAATTATTTAAGGAGGGCAGATCTTCACAACAGCGTAACCAAAGGCCCGAGACTCATATAAACCGCATCATACAGTAGCTAAAGTAATACTCTTCCATCGACCTTCCCCTGTTTTCATCACTCATTTGTTCTCTCAATTTTCCTCAAAATAATGGCTTCCATCTCTTCTCTAAATCAAATTCCTTGCAAAACTCTGCAAATTACATCCCAATATTCAAAACCCACCTCAAAAATCTCAACTTTTCCCATCACCTCCACAAATTTCCCATCAATTTCAGTCAAAGAATTCACAAACCCAAAACCAAAATTCACAGCACAAGCCAAGAACTACGACAAGGACGACGAGTGGGGTCCAGAAGTGGAGCAAATAAAGCCAAGTGGAGGAGGAGTAGCGGTAGCAGAGGAAGAACCACCAAAGGAGCCGAGCGAAATCGAATTGCTGAAGAAACAGTTGGTTGATTCATTTTATGGAACCAATAGGGGTTTGAGTGCTAGCAGTGAAACTCGTGCTGAGATCGTGGAACTCATCACTAAGCTTGAATCCATGAACCCAACTCCTGCTCCTACCGAGGCGTTGCCTCTTCTCAATGGCAAATGGATTCTTGCGTAAGTTCCTGTTTTCACCTGCACCATGAAAAATATACTTTTTTTTTTCCATTTATTTATGTGGTCCATATTGCTATGTGTGAAATGAACAAAAATAATTTCTCAAACTACAATATTGTCAGAAAGAAATGAATTAATATTCCGAATTTATACCAAAAATTAATATCTTTTTTCTTTGTTAAGCTGGAATCTGTAATTCTTTTGGGAAAACGGAGAATAACTTTTTTATCAACTTTTGTTGATTTTATGAAAAATTCTCGCTTAATTGAAGGGGTAGTTTAAGGCTGATGAATCTTTTGGATGAATTACTTTAGTAGTAAGAATTGACTCACATGACTAACTGTTTCACTAGCTTGCAATTTTTTTTAGTTATTACATGTTGTGTATGTTGATTATTGTGCTCTAAGCAATCGGATTCTTTTGTTAAATAAAAACTATCATAGTTCATTTATTCAGCAATCGAATTTGAGTTAACATTCCTGCCTATCTGGAACACAGAGGTAAGATAATAAAAGGTTTTGGTACCTTGAAAACTAGAAGTATCCGGAGCCTCAGAGAAACAGTCAAGTTGTCTCTGCGTGACCTACAGGTCATGGGTTCGAGCCATGGAATTAGTCATTGATGCTTGCATCAGGATAGACTGCCTACATACACCCCCTCAGGGTGCGGCCCTTCACCGGTCCCTGCTGAACGCGGGATGCTTTGTGCACCGGAAAACTAGAAGTATCCCTAATACATATCAGGATTTTAGTGATATCCCTTCACTGCCGTGTTCGACAAAGGTTACCTAGAAGTTTTTGATTTATGGGTGCTAAATACCACGGCTAAATATACCTATTAAAGATATTACTGCAACCATATATGTTGCCATGACCATACATCAAATCAAACATACATCCACCCCTAATTTTAGAGTGTTTTTGAGATGCAGCAAAGTTGAAGGAGATTATAATAGTTTGATGTGAAGAGACTAATTTTCTTTGAGAATCACTTTCTAAGGGTGGATCTTTTCACCACCGTCACTGCTGGCTTGTTGATTTGTAGCTAATCATTATCTTTTGATGAATATTCTTTAGTGCACTAAGAATGTTAAATGTTCTTTCTTCATTGTAAATGTAATATACTCGCGCTTGTTGGCATGAACACTTGGAATTGTATACCGGAAAACTACAGGTACACATCTTTTTCTGGTCTGTTCCCCTTGTTGTCAAGGGGCACACTGCCTCTGGTTCGCGTCGAGGAGATTTCCCAGACCATCGATTCTGAGACTTTTGCTGTTCAAAACTGTGTCGTCTTTGCTGGACCTTTAGCTACAACTTCCATTACTACCAACGCCAAATTCGAAGTCAAAAGTCCTAAGCGTGTCCAGGTCATTATCTTCTTCCACATTTTTTTAGTCTAGTCATCATCCCTCATACTTGATCATCATTTTGGTCTCATGTTATACTGTGTTTCGTGGTTCAGATTAAATTTGATGAAGGCATAATTGGAACACCCCAGTTGACGGATTCTATTGAGCTGCCTGAGAACGTCGAATTCTTGGGACAAAAAATTGATCTAAGCCCTTTCAAAGGCTTGATTAATTCAGTCCAAGACACAGCTTCTTCAGTAGCCAAGTCTATTTCCAGTCAACCACCAATTAAGTTTCCTATTTCCAACAGCAATGCACAATCTTGGCTGCTGACAACATACCTGGATGATGAGCTTAGGATTTCCAGAGGAGATGGAGGCAGTGTATTTGTGTTGATCAAGGAAGGCAGTCCCCTCTTGAAGCCTTAAAAAGACATTTTCTTGAAGTTGTGTATGATGCTAGCTAGTATAGAAGAGCAAAATATAGAAAGGAAAAAATAAAAGATGATGTAAACTAAAAATATGTATTTACATTGAAAGATAAATCTATAGATCTGCTTGACCTCATGATTTGTAACTATTGAGGTTTCCTGGTGTATCAAATATTGGAAATATATGGCTTGAAAGAATTAGCATATGAACTACGCTGGAATTCAATCAACTTTGGAAGCCTTTTTATGGCGATTTACTTTGAGTGAACCATTAAAATAGTTGATTGAATTCCAAAGTTGGTTTGGGGCCTTAAAGGATTATATAGCCTGTTTGGCCAAGCTTTTTTTTGGCCACAAGTACTTATTTGGGTCAAAAGTATTTTTTTTCCTAAAATTGAGGTGTTTGGCCAAGCTTTTAGAAGGAAAAAAGTGTTTTTTAGAAGAAGCAGAAAAAAGTAGTTTCTCTTCAAGAACACTCTTTTGAGAAGCACTTTTGAGAAAAATATACTTAGAAGCAGTTTTTAAAAGCTTGGTCAAATTCTAATTACTGCTAAAAATTGTTTTTCAAATTAATTAGCCAAACATAAGCTGTTTCTCACCAAAAACACTTTTATGAAAGACACTTTTGAGAAAAACACTTCTTAAAATAAGCGGATTTTAGAAGTTTTGCAAAATATGCTATTAGTATAGTGGTAAGAGTGTACTTGTAAGAATGTAACACGTTATGTGAGAGTTAAGACATAGGAGTTTAAATTCTGTCACAAACAAAATGTTGATATTTTAATAGAAAGAATAAAATGTGGGAAGCTTATATTAGCATTTTTTTTTTGGTAACTCTTATATTAGCATGTTGTTGTTGTTGTTGTTGTTGTTATATTAGCATGTTGGAAGACTTAAGTTGAAGCGAGTAGAATTTGTTCGGGAGAGATGTTTCCAATCTTTTCAATGCATGGTTAATTTTTTTTATTAAGTATTGACCTTAGAAGAACCTTAGAAGTGGAGTTGAAAAACATATATTATTATGCTTGAAAAAGTTAATATCGTTTGTGAGAACCACATCATAGTATTTAAATTTTAAAAATTGATTAAGCAAAAACGAATCGCTTCGGGATGTCCCATGGGAAATTAATAAAAATATAGCTTAATTAACAAAAATGTGAATTTTTATCAAGTAAGTGCAATCTATATCTATATATATATTAAAGTAAGAAAGTTACCATATATAATTGACATTATGGTTAAGCCAAGTGACAAGCTAATAAATATCAATAGTATATGGTAACTTTATTCTATATTTTACTACTTAGTTAAATAAAAATATAATATAATATAATATCTTCAAGTCAGATTACTAACGACTTGTCGAATACTGAATTTTCGCATGTTACTCAAAATCCGGATGGTAGGATTTGTATTCAATTTGATGATAAGTCTACTATTTATAATAGACATTCGTTTTCTAATCATAGACTTCTACCTGCTATTCAACATATTTCTCCTGTTGAACCAGTCTACGGTCCAGCTCGCAATCGTGCAGCCTCTTTACACACTATTACTAGTAAAGTTAGTAATAAGCCTGTCGAAAGGGTTGAATACACCTGGATCAAGGTAGGCGGACGGTAGTCCGCACGGCCATCCAGATCTAGCTGTTTCAGTACTCTTTGAAGGTTGGCGGTAGTCCGCGCGACCAGTAAAGATTCGAAATATACGAGAATTTTATTATAGTTTTAATGACTGTATGGAAGGATCTATCCTTTTACCCAAGCAAGGGGCTTGTCTAGGTCCGATACATACTCTTATTGAGCCCATGTGTCTAGCAGTTCTAACTGTAAAAGGGATAGCCCTTTTGACAACTTCAGCGGGCTTTAATGTCACAGCTGGCTAGACGTAGCCACTAAGGCAAAGCCAATAAGAGTAGTACCAGAGTCGATTGTACCACAATCTTGGAACCAAGTCAAGAAACTATATTAAAATTCCTTTATATTTTGAAAGAGTCTGGATTCTTCATGGTTAATATGCAAGAGAAATTAGTTTTTCAACATAGATATGAATCCGTTTAGCCGGACATAGTCACGGCTGGGGAGAGAAACTAAGTATATAAAATACTATATAATAAAATAAAATAAATACCTTTAAGGCCGAGAAGAAGGCCCTGAAGATGAACTGAACTTCAAAACTTTTATTAATCCTCAACTGATTTACAAAACTAATAAGCTAAAAGCTTTACAAGAAGGAGACAGTTTAGAGAGAGAGATTAGAGAGAGAGGGGGTTCTCACGACCTGCCTCTTCAAATGAAGAGGTGTTCTATTTAAAGAAGGAAAAAAAACATAAAGAATCTTTAAATAGTAGATTGGGTCCCACATCTGGGTCCCTATACAGTTTTTCTACTGTTGGGAATAGCGTATCTGGGTCCCTTATACAGTGTTTCTACTGTTGGGAAATGTATCTACTGTTGTGTGGGGTCTTCGGCGGCTTTAGTCAAAGTCTTCTTTTGTCTAAATCGTTCATTTGTTGGAGGAAATTTTCCACCTTTTCTCTCTCTTTGTCAGATAATATTATTTCTGGCTGCATCGGCTGTGAATCTTCTTCTGCGATATCATCGCCACTTGTTTCACTGTGCATTGATGTGTCTGATCTTTCACATTGATTCAAAGTTTGAAGTAAATTTCTTTTTACTTCTTCCAGATATTTATTTACTAATTCGGTTTTATCTCCGTCTTGAACAGAGATTCTTCGAGCAATATGTTTGACGGAGCTGTCATCAAATATTTTCTTCTGTGGAGTGGACGAGTATACTTGGATTTGTGTTTTAATAGAATCCAATAATTCTTGTCCATATAACATTTTTGTTTTGGGATCATTATTCATCAATTTGTCCCAAAAATTGTTGTAAAATACCCTATATAAGCAAGGGATTTGTTCCTCCGTAAAACCTAATTCAGGAGTCCATTTATGAATCCATGGGATAGAGAATTCAATAAAGAAACAAATTTGATCAATTTTTTCTAGGCAACAGATATGATCTGCATGATATAACTCGGTTAGGAATGGTGAAATTTTTGCCTATTCTTTGTATAACTTAAGGAATGGTTCAGGCAGGATTTTCGTTGTGGGACCGTGGTATGACCACCAATTTAAGAACCAGTTGGGGATAGGTCCTGTAAATATTTTTGCACATACTTTAATAAACCAAGTATGTTTATGCCTCTCATTGTTATAATAAAGCACTCTATCAAATGCTTGGATATAATCCCAATAAGTAAAATTCATGGGTGATTTATTAAGGCTTATTTGCCTTTCTTTCATTGTTGAAATCCCCCATTCTTCAACAGATATAATCTGTTTGATAATGATTTTTGAGAAGTTATAAATGTTCTCATTTGTGTTATAACCCGAAAAGTGCTGGAATTCTGCACTACCTGTACTGATTAGAATAGTCTCATAATAAGTGCGGGTTTTATATGATTCACCCGGGTAGTATAATCCACTAATCAGATATCTCTGGAATATCTTCCATGGTTCATCTTTTCGCTGAATCTCAGAGTTTTCTAGGAGAAATATTATTTCTTTCTTTGATAATTTTTCGTAAGACTTAATATCATCGTTGTCTTCTTCTCTAGCGATTGAAGCAAATGTATTACTTTGCTTTTTGGAAGCCAAATATGCCTGTAGATGACCATATAATGGATCATCTTCTAGAATATCATCCAGATGTATAGACGGACCTGATAAAGAATCTCCTTTATGAAAAATCTTTGAGTTTATTAAACTCCTTTTTCCTGCTTGTATCACTGGAGAATTTGATGAGGATCCGTATGACGATCCTTGAGAATATGATCTACTAGGGGAAGATCTTCCCCTACCTCTGTATCTGGTGGCCCATGAAGGGTCCATTCTGCACAAATAACAAGTCAATTTAGAAGTAATAATCCAGCATATCATCCCTAATAATTTTAGTATAGGTATGAATTCCTAACAATTTCATCATGATTATGATTTTCAATCAGGTTATCAACGATATCTTCAATTATCAAATCAATTATGAGACTTTGTAGATCTCAATTTAATCTAACCACTTTCAGGATAGTAATTGTAGACACCGGATTTTTGACCCTCCCCGAGAATTTTCACATTTTTAGCGTGAATATGTGAAATTGGGTCTAATATAGCCATTTTAACTATTTTACTTTATTTCGTTGCAAAAAGAAAAAAATCACAAAAATACATATATAAATTTTAGTTTATGTATTTCTCATAAACTTGAAAAAATACAAAAATTGTACTTTATTTTGGTACTTTATATAAATTCGAAAATTACAAAAAATATAATTCTATTAATGTTTTGTAGTCATTTTAATTTGGAAAAAATGCAAAAATATTACTTTATATTTTATCTTTATATAAAAAACGAAAATTACAAAAAATAGTTTTATTAATATTTTGTAGCTATTTTAAATCTTGAAAAATATTTTAAAAAGATATAGTTTTGTTTAAATATTAGTCTTATTTTTGGTAGTTATTTTGCTTACATAGGACTAGTTAAGCAACGTCGTGTTCTTATTCTCGGGTCCGGGCAAAAGAATAATATTTGGGTTTTAACTTACCCGCTTTTAGGCCTAATTTTTGGACCTAGCCCATAATAATCCGAGTCCACCACGCGTGGGGAACACGGACGGAACACCATACACGGGGAACCCCACCACGCGTGGGGCTCATTTTTCTTGGCAAGGGTATCAAATACACGGGCAAAACACATTTGGCAGGGGGGGATTTTTTGGAAATTTTTGGAGAGGGGAACGAACTACTGTACATCTTCTTCCTTAGAAAAACCCTAGCTCACGTCCAAAACCCACCATCCTCCCACCAGCAAACACTACCACCAAACCATCCCGTCTCCTCCCAAACTCCGTCGCAACCAACTCCCTCCATCCCGTCCAGCTTCTCCATCGACCACTGCCCAAACGACCATACTCCATCGTCGTCGTCGCTATCCCCGACCCGGTCCGCCCCATTAACCCAAATACCCAACACCCTTCTTCATTTTTCAAAACACAAAACAAAAACAAAAAAACAAAACAAAACAAAAACCCTAAAAACCTAAAACTAACCCATCCGCCCCTTCCCTATCTTCTTCTTCCCCAAACTTAAAAACTCCTCCAAAGCTCCAAGAAAGCATCCATGGCAGCCTTTACCCCCAACACACACACACACACACGTTGTCCAGCCCGTTCCCAGTGCGTCGTCGCTTCTGCTTCACTCCATATCCTTCACGCACACAACCAGTCGCCGCTGGTTTGTCTTCCCCGGCAACGAGGTTGAAGCTCGACACCCATGGTTGCTGCCGCCTTAGCTTTGACCTCCATCCATGGCTGCCGTAGTTGCTTCTTCTGCTTTCAGCTTCATCGTCCAAACGGACCCAACGAACTGGCTGCCTCACCTTCATCTTCTTCGTCGTCCGCTTCAAGCTCGACACCCTCTTGCTGTCACTGCCCCGACGTCGTCACTGTTCCATCACCTTCTTCCACCGTTACACCCATTCGCTTCCATGGCCAAGCTCATCGTCGACTAGCTGCTCATGTTGCTGCGTCTTTCTCCTTCGACGTCCTTAAGCCGAACAGACCCATCGAGCTGCTGCTACTGCTTCATCTTCCTCACGCAAGCACCAAACACACCCCCAGCTGTTTCTGCCTTCCGCTTCATCGTCCAGTTTGGTACTGCGTCATCGACGTGTTCGTCGTCGTTTGGTTGAGCTTTGGTCGAGGGTCGCCGAAACAGTCCGTATGTATGATTGTTCAATTCGGTTAGTAGATTTTTTAGTTTTATTTTGTCCGCATTTTGTTTTGATATTTTCGAATCTAAAATCGACAAATGTTTGTTTTGTTCATGTCTATGGTTAGATATTTGATTTTTGGTTTTGTTCATGTTCATATGTTTTGTTAAATTAATTTTTCAGATTTCAAATGAAGGATTAATTATTTGTTTTTCATGTTTGTATTATTGTTTAAGTGAATATTTGTTAGTTTAATGTTTGTTAGATTCGAATTGAAATTTAATTAATTATTTATTCAATTTGTTTCATTGTTATGTATTTTCCAGAAATTATTAATGTTGTTTGAGTCATGTGAATCTGTCATGTTTGTTGCTAAAAATAGATTTAATTTATGTTCATCTTTGTTTGAAGTCCATGTTTTAAATCCAGTGATTTAATGTGAGTTTATGTTTGTCTTTGATTTGTTAATTTAGTTTGAATCATGTATTTTGTTGTTTGTATTGTTGTGTTCTTGCTCATACATTCATGGTCTAAATTAACCAGGATTGGTTCCCGATATGGTTAATTCATTCCATTAATTTTGAGTTGTGTTGTTCATCGTGTTCATATAATTGTTGTTGAAGATTGTTGAGAAATTGGTCATCTTGATCATATTTTGGTCAAGTTATGATTAATTGAGTGTTTAGAGCTGATGGGGGTAATTTGGTAAATTGCATTGCATTCGGGGGTAGATTTGTAATTGCAATAAGGTCGGAGGGGTAGTTTGGTAATTGAACATTATTTTGATTCTTTATGTTAAGCATGGGGGACAAATATAATGGGGTGGGGTTTTTGATGTACTTGTTTAATATAATGGGGGACAAGACAAAACATAATGGGGAGGAATCTTGTACTTGTTTAATGTAGGCATGGGGGACATATTGTAATGGGTTGGGAATGTGGTATTTATTTAATGTAGGCATGGGGGACAAAATTTAAAATAAAGAAGACATTTAATAGTGGGCCAAAGCATGCCATTGGGGGAATAATTTTGGGGTTGGGAATGGAAGACTTGTCTTGCTATATATAGAGTCATTCTTGACTTGAAAGAGGGAGGATTTTGTGAGAGAGTTTTTAGGACATTTTGAGAGAAAAAGGAAAACATTTTTAGAGAACATTTTTATTGAGAGATTATTATTGAGAGACTTTGACACTTGAGGTTGAACACAAAACAGATTTCTACACTTGAGAGCGGGAGACTCGAAACATTTTGAGAGTAAAAGAGAAATGCAATTTGAACTTTCACTCGAATAATTTCTGTTTGCTTTTCTTCGAGTGTTATTCAAAAATCCGAAGCTACTACATCTCGTATCTTTTCTCTCTTCTGCTTTGACTGCGATTGTACTTTTTCACTACTGAGTTTTCAATCTGTTACTGGGGTTATTCTACTGGTTGTTACTGGTTTTGTGGTGTTGCTGAACCTGCTGTTGCTGTGTTATTACTGCTGCTGACTCCTACTTCTTTTCTTCCTGTACTGCTGTTTCCAGGTACACATTTGTACACTCTCGGCTTGAAGAGAAAAATGAAATATTAATCAGGATTTGTTCCTGTTGAATTCCTCCTGTTGGATTTGTGTTTGAATATTAATTTCCCTCTCTTGGTATAAAAATGTAGTTGATTGATTAAATGAGCAATGATGTCGCATATGTATAACTTCTTCATCTAATAATGTTAGTTTACATTAATCGAAGAATAGTTAATCTGTTTTGATATTATTGTGTATTTATCTCATGTTCTAGCAAATAATAAAATGTGGAATGAAAGCAGTTTTTCCTTGTACAAACGCGATCGCAATTTTCCGTTCACATTAGCCGTAACTTAATAACTAATAAGTTGCGTTTTTCAGCATGTAAATAATTAGGAGATTTTTCTTTTATTTTAGAGACGAACTTAATAGAAAAATGTAGTCGCTATAGGTTTATCCTTTTAAAATAAAAATGAGACGAGCCTCGCCAAATAAATCACAAACCGCCGGGGCCCTCAATAAAATACATAACCATTGACTAGACTTTGGATTTGGCCGTTTAATGAACCTTCACGGCCTCTTCCTAAAATAACAATACGTTAGACTCTTTAGGACGCGCCTTAATAAATCTTACCTTCTTAAACTCGGGTGCACATTTATGTGACCCAAATCCAATTCTCAACGGAGTCGAAATGTGTTTCTAATCACGGGTACATTGATTGTGACGTGGTTCGAGATGCGTGTCCATGACGTTGCAAATTCATTTTAAAAAATAAGAATGAGATGAGCCTCGCCAAATAAAATACAAATTGCGGGGCCCTCAGTAAATATTTGCTTTAAAAATTGTTTAGACTTCGGGATGGACCGTTTAGTAAAATTCCACGGTCCTACCCAAAATAAATACGCTAGTCGCTTTAGGCGCGCCTTTAATAATTTAATTTCCTTAAACTCGGGTGCACATTGATGTGACCCAAATCCAAATCTCAACGGAGTCAAAGTGTGTCGACGACCACGGGTACATTGATTGTAACGTGGTTCGAGATACATTTTTATAACGTTGCAATTCTTGATAAAAATAACAGTAAATGATAAAAGCGGTTGAAAGATAAAATTTGCACATAAGTTCATATTGTATTTAAAATCAGATAAATAAGCCAAATATAACAGTTGAGCGACCGTGCTAGAACCACGGAACTCGGGAATGCCTAACACCTTCTCCCGGGTTAACAGAATTCCTTATCCGGATTTCTGGTACGCAGACTGTAATATAGAGTCATTCTTTTCCTCGATTCGGGATTAAAATTGGTGACTTGGGACACCCTAAATCTCCCAAGTGGCGACTCTGAAATAATTAAACCAATCCCGTTTCGATTGTCCTTTAATTGGAAAAAAACTCCCTTGCGCCCTCTCGGGTGCGTAAAAAGGAGGTGTGACAGCTCTGGCGACTCTGCTGGGGAATAAAAACCCAAAACCACTGGTTCAGGGTTAGAAATTCGAGCTTAGAATAAATTGTTATGTTCAGCTTTATCTGATTTTGTTACATGATCTGTGCTTAATGTGCTAATTGATTGCCTTTTACCGCTTTGATATTACGTGAACTGTATATAAACTGTGCCGAAACCCATATCCTTTCTGAGTCTTCTAAATCATGAAGAAGGGTGTACTTCGTACGACTTCTTTTCTGTATAGTGTCAAATCCTAATTTAGAACGAGGTTCGGACAAGTTGCTAAGCCGGTGAAGCTTCTGTATTCCCGGTACGCTGCCCCCCCTCGGCTCGAGCTGTCCGCTCGGGTAAGCCAGGTCTAGAACAAACACCCAGGTTTTGAACCTAGAATAACTCAGCTTCATGCCGGATCCCTAGTAGGAACGTTTATTTGCATCATGTGCATTTGACTTAGGGGACTCAACACAGGGGTTGAGTCCGTCTAGGACAAGCAACCTGAAGATAATAGACCATCTTTTGACATCCTATGTGTTACATGTTGTATTTATTCAAGGGCGAATGGGTCATTTGGTCATTTCCATCATGATGTTATTTTAATCAAAGCATGAGGAACATTTGTGGAATTCAAGAAGCCTTGGAATTCCCTATGTCCCCCACGCTTCATTTTTGGGAAAAACACATATGGAATATTTGTGGAATCCAAGAATTCTTGGAATTCCCTATGTCCCCACGCTTTCATTTTGGGGAAAAGCACATGGGGAACATTTGGGGAATCCAAGAAGTCTTGGAATTCCATATGTCCCCCATGCTTCAAGTGTTGGGAAAAGCGCACGGGGAACATGTGCGGAATCCAAGATGTCTTGGAAATCCTTATGTCTCCCATGCCACATTTTTGAAAATGATAATAAATATAAAAAAAAATATGTATATAAAAAAAGCATTGACAATTCAAAAAAAAAAGATTTTGTATGTTGTCATCATTTTCCACAAATTAGAAAATCGTGAAAAAAAGAAGAAAATAACAGCGTAGAGAAAAGTCCGAGTAGAGTCGAAGCTCTGCCGAAATTTTGAGAAAATGAAAAAATGTGTCTTATTAAGTTTGTTTTATTAGCAAGTCTTGTTTTGAAAAATATCAAAAAGTCCAAAAAGTCCAAAAGTTTATTATGTTATAAAAAAAAGGGAGTCGGGCGTTGAAAGTGGTTTTATTATTGCAAATATATATATATATATATATATATATATATATATATATATATATATATAAAATCCAAAAAGTTTTTCTTTATTTCCAAAAAATGTATATATATCTTTATCTGTTGCAAGAACATTTGTCTTGCCAAAAGTTTTTAGAATCCCAATTTTCAAAACAAATATTCCAAAAACGTTTTCCATTATTGACTTTAGAAAGTTTTTCTAATTGTTTTTTTTAAAAAAAAATAAAAAATAAATAAATATATAATATAAAAAACAAATCCGAAAATATTTTGATTCTTCTTTCAAAAATAGAAAAGAAAATTCAAAATTAAAAAAAACATTTTAGAAGCATTTCTTTTATTAAAGGTAAAATTCCAATAAATATATTCTTCTTTTTCTTTAGAATAAAAAATAATGCAAATGAAAATTCAAAAAATATATCTTAGAAGTGTTTCTTTTAAAAAGGAAATCAATCAAAAATCAAAAAAATATACTTCCTTTCTTCTTTTAAAGTAGTTCTTTCACAAATTCACAAAAAAAAAAGTTAGTTCATCTACTTATTCTTGATAGCCCGAACTACGCGGGTTTGATTCTCACTGGATGTGAGATACGTAGGCAACCCTCATCGGGTCCAACCCTCTTTTTTGCTAAAAAAGCCAAAAACGAATAAGTAATAAGATAAAAAAACATGTCATAAATGAGTCGGGTGATGTCCAATCCACCTTTTGCTAAAATAGCCAAAAACAAATTAAGTAAAAATGTCAATATGTCAATTCTGTTATAAAGAGTTCGGGGATGCTGTTTTGTCATAAATAGCCGAATGTTCCCGAAAGGGACGCCGGAAGGCTGACTTTGCACAAACAGCCACCTTTGGGTCATTTTTAAGATCTGGTCCAGTTGGCCCACACAGCCTTAAAAATCTTTGTCCCCGAGACGTTGAAAGGTCGTGTTTGCAATATTGAGTTAACTAATTTGAAAACCGATAAAAAGAGTCGTGAATAAATCAGGTGATGATGTTTGTCATAAATAGCCGAATGTTCCCGAAAGGGACGCCGGAAGGCTGACTTTGCATAAACAGCCACCTTTTTGGGTCATGTTTAAGATTTTTGGTCTAGTTGACCCACACAGCCTTTTAAACCTTCGTCCCCGAGACGCTGAATGGTCGTGTTTTGCAACACCAAGTTTTATTGTGATTTGAAAAAAAGAGTCGACGGTCAGGTGAATACCGTTCAAATTTTGTCATAATAAGCCGAGCCAGCTTCGGCCGCGTCTTAAACCGTTCTTGCCGAAATAGCCTTAGAGTATCTTTCAGTTGTCGAAAGGCTATTTTCGTAAAAGAACGGACAAGTTTGTAAAGTGTCATAAATAATCCTCCCCGGCCTCAAAATTCATGTGAAATTTGGAAGGGGCCACATTTGCAAAAAATAACCATTTGGTTGCATTTGTCGAACAGAGAAAGGGAGCTGGAATTTTGTTTTTGAGTCTACCAATCTTTTGATTAGAACATGCGGGTTGTTTGATTTTCAAGTTTGTGGGTCATCTTTAAACCTTTGAAACCCAGTTTGTTCTAACATGAAAATTGAAAGAAAAATGTTTAGTATTATTTATCTTTTATTGGTCCGAACTACGCAAGGTCTGATTCATGCGGGATCATGATACGTAGGCAATCTCCATAAGATTCGACCACAACAAAAAAAAAGAGCAAAAAGAAAAGAGAATGAAAAAGAAAAAAGAAAAAAGAAAATGAAAAAAAATCGAAAAAAAAGAAAAAAAATGAAAAATAGAAAAAAAAAGAAGAGAAAAATGAAAAAAAATTGAAAAAAAAGAGAAAAAGAAAAAGATGTTGTTAATAATGAGGACCGACTGAGTCCATTCTAACCTGTTTGTTTCGCAAATAAAGTTAAGGTGGTTGGTTTGTGGTAAGCCGGACAATGACACTCAGAGTCCTTCACTTGCATCTCATGATACACACTCTGCGGGGATTGGGCCTGATAGCAGAAGCACTCAAATCCTATCGGGAACTTGTTGACGGAGGTTGATGATATTGAAGCTGGCAATGGTCTTGACATTACTAATGCAAAGCTCAGTGGCTAAGATGCCAGTCTTGATAGAATGGGAGGACGCTCCGTTCCTTGGTCAGCAAGAGAGAAACTTGTGGTGGCTTATTTTGTTGTCATTTCTGTTGTTCGGATTATTAGGATTGTAATCCGAATATTGTCTTGTGTCAAACCTTCTTATCTTTCCAGTTTGTCATATCAATTTGTTTAAGTTTTGTCAAGGTTGTGTTAAGATTTTATTCTGGTTGTTTTGTTTGTTTTATTATTCAAACCATTTCACCGGTAGTCTAATACAAAAGCCGGTCTTTTATTGTTTCCAGTCATCTTTTGTTTAGTCCTTTTATCATTTTGTTCAGCGCCGATTCCAGTGACATGACATGCGCACACAGTTTGGGCCTAGTCTTAAAAGTTAATCATAAAACCCTGGGAAGGTGATCAAAGCATTTAAAGGAAATAAGAACGGTTTGAGATTATTTGGAGCCCGAGTCATGTGGAACTGGGGCAAGTTAAACACAAAGAAAACCGTTAAAGAAAGATTCGCCTAAATTGGCATGAGGGTCGTTCATAATAATGAGAATGAGAGTGTCGCCCAACGGTGCTTTAGAAGTGACAAATGAACAAACAGATGTTGAATATAATTGTCAAGTCCAGCACCATCAGAAGAGACTACAAATTTAAATTGTGTTGTTTGCACTTGGCATGTTTTGAAGACTGGAATGACGAAGGCATTTTGTTCTGCTACCTAAACACTTTACCCTTCGTTACCCCTTTTGAGCCTTATTTATTTTCTTTCATACCCCTCGTTCGGAATCATTCGCAACGAATAGAAAACGCAAGTGCGGCAGGTCAACAAAAGAAAAAAAGAGAAAGAAAGAAAAGAAAACAACCAGACAAAAAGAAAGGAGAAATGAGAAAAGAAAAATGATAACAAAAGAAAAAAGGAAAGTCAAATGAAAAAAAAGAGGAATTGGGAACTACGTTTGACCTGATTCCCCAAAGAGGATACGTAGGCACTTCACAGCTCGGTCATAGTTTTGAAAAATTGAAAAAAAAATCAATCAAAATATCCCCAAGCAAGAAACTGGGGAAAAGGTTGCGTTTGTTGTAAATAAATCTAGTTCCGAAGGTTGTAATTTTTAACCCAGAATTTATTTTGAATTTTTGAGCCTTTTATACCCTTTCTTTCTAGACCTATCCAAAACCCACATTACGGTCCAAAGAAAGACCTTCTGACCAGTCTTCAAAAGATGCCAAGTCAGACAAATGAGAGTCTTACCGGTGAACATAACATTCTGTTCCACAGCAGAAAGGACTCTAATCTCCAGCAGAGAGAGTCATACCGGCAACACTCCAAATCCCCAGCCGGAAAGTGATGCAAATGAGAGAGTCTTATCGGTGAAAACCTTCACAGGCACCATAAGGCGATGAAAGCTGAGAGAAGAACCAAAAATGAGAGAGACTTGATAGTGAAAACCCTTCGGGCACTACAAGTCGAATAAGATTAAGAATCAGATGGGGAATCACCAATTGAAGATCTTGAAAGATGATTGACGGTAAAGGATAGGCCACATACGCATGTCATGGCCATTAGAGTCGGTATCTGCATTTGATATATTTTTATTTATAGTTTCTTTTGTAAAAGAGTCATCGTTTCCTTTGTCTTTTATTTTGTTTCTGTTATCTTTCTCCTTTCATAAAAAATTTCCCCAATAGAGTCTGTCCGGTCAGAACAAGTATGAAATGACTTCAAAATATGCCATCAGCTTTCCAAGATGAGATCTGACTAGTATATCCAAATGGTATAGTCAGCGAGGAACAAGCGCGAGGCCAGTGTCAAAAAAGATATCCCCAGCAAAGGGAATTGACAAAAGGATTGACGAGCGTCAAGAGAGATATCCTTGCCAAAACCAAGGTTATAAACCTCAAGGCCAAGGCCCATGAACAGAGCAAGGAGAGCAGTGAGCATGATTTGGCGAAATCCATACTAGACTAAAAGGTCGGGAAAATGCCAGTTTCCGAGCTATGCCACAAAAGAAGAGGGATATCCCCAGCAGGAAGGGATTATCCCCAACACATAATATCATTCCCAACAAGCTGTGGAACGCAGAGCAAGGAAGAAGAAAGGGAAAACCATCCCAGTGGGAGTATCACAACCAACCACCGTGTTTTAAACTAACAGGTAAATGAAGTGGCATTGATGACAGAAATGCATGCCACAAGGGATTATCAAACTGGGGCAGAAAATTTTCTTTTCGTTTAGAAAATTTTCTGAAAGTCAGATACCCATTCGGGGAGGAATAAAGATAACATCAGCCTCAAGGGAAATGGTCTTAGAACCAGTGTTGCCCCCAACAGCAAATGGATGAAACTTGAGCTCAGTAAAGCACTGGTTCTGAAGGAATCAGAATTCCCCAGCAGTATTATCCACGACAGCGTTATCCCCAGCTGATAACGTTTTACCCCCCAACAGGTAAGTAAATAATCCCAACAGTGTTATCCCTAGCAGGTTTGAGGAGTCCAACACAAGTTTGGTGAAAATCGGTATCCTCAGTGGTTCCTTTCAGGTTAAGGCAAAACAAGTCTCAAAGGAGTTAGTCTTCAAAGGAAGAAGCTAATAATAATAATGATAAAAAAAAAAGAAAAGAATAATAATAAAAAATAAAAAATAAATGGGGAAGGGAAAATTCATCCCAATCCCCAACAAGTATTCAAGGTAAGACATCTTCAAGTCTTAAGGATATTTTGGGTTCATCCGCCCTCGAATAGGATATTTTGGGTTCATCCGCCCTCGAATAGGATATGTCGGGTTCATCCGCCCTCGAATAGGATATGTTGGGTTCATCCGCCCTCGAACAAGATATTTTGGGTTCATCCGCCCTCGAACAGGATATTTTGGGGTTCATCCGCCCTCGAATAGGATATTTTGGGTTCATCCGCCCTCGAATAGGATATTTTGGGTTCATCCGCCCTCGAACAAGATATTTTGGGTTCATCAGCCCTCGAACAGGATATTTTGGGGTTCATCCGCCCTCGAATAGGATATTTTGGGTTCATCAGCCCTCGAATAGGATATTTTGGGTTCATCCGCCCTCGAATAGGATATTTTGGCTTCATCCGCCCTCGAATAGGATATGTCGGGTTCATCCGCCCTCGAATAGGATATGTCGGGTTCATCCGCCCTCGAACAGGATATGTCGGGTTCATCCGCCCTCGAACAGGATATTTTGGGTTCATCCGCCCTCGAATAGGATATGTCGGGTTCATCCGCCCTCGAATAGGATATGTCGGGTTCATCCGCCCTCGAATAGGATATTTTGGGTTCATCCGCCCTCGAATAGGATATTTTGGGTTCATCCGCCCTCGAATAGGATATTTTGGGTTCATCCGCCCTCGAATAGGATATTTTGGGTTCATCCGCCCTCGAATAGGATATTTCGGGTTCATCCGCCCTCGAATAGGATATTTCGGGTTCATCCGCCCTCGAATAGGATATTTCGGGTTCATCCGCCCTCGAATAGGATATTTCGGGTTCATCCGCCCTCGAATAGGATATGTTTAGGTTCATCCGCCCTCAAATAGGATGTTATTTTCAAAGTTATTGATGAAGATAGGCGCCCACCTGAATAACGAGAGGAATACATTCTGTCTTTTCATTTCTGTTCTAGGTCACCCACCAGTATAATGCGGGCATATCATTTTTCATATCTTTACTACCAGGCGCCCACCTGTATAACGAGAGGAATACATTTCAGTCTTTAAATTTCATACCAGGCGCCCACCTGTATAACAAGAGGAATACTTTTTTGTCTATCCATTTCATGCCAGGCGCCCACCTGTATAACAAGGGAATACATTCCACGCCTTTACCAATAGGAGACGCATTTCCTAAGTCTAAGTTTTACCCATAGGAGACGCACTTCCTAAGTTATTTCACCCATAGGAGAGGCATTTCCTCCTAAGTTTAGTTTTATCCATAGGAGATGTATTTTCTCTTAAGTTTAGTTTCACCCATAGGAGATGCATTTCCTCCTAAGTTATTTCACCAATAGGAGACGCACTTCCTAAGTCAATTTCACCAAAAGGAGACGCACATCCTAAGTTAAGTTTACCAGTAGGAGACGCACTTCCTAAGTTAATTTCACCAATAGGAGACGCACTTCCTAAGTAAGTTTCACCAAGAGGAGACGCACATCCTAAGCAAGTTTCACCAATAGGAGACGCACTTCCTAAGAATAATTTCACCAATAGGAGACGCACTTCCTAAGGAGATGCACTTCCTAAGATAAGATTCACCAAGAGGAGACGCACATCCTAAGTTAGTTTCACCAATAGGAGACGCACTTCCTAAGCAAGTTTCACCAATAGGAGACGCACATCCTAAGTAAGTTTCACCAAGAGGAGACGCACATCCTAAGTCAGTTTCACCAACAGGAGACGCACATCCTAAGATAAGTTCTACCAATAGGAGACGCACTTCCTAAAAATAGTTTCACCAATAGGAGACGCACTTCCTAAGATAAGTTTCACCAATAGGAGACGCACTTCCTAAGTAAGTTTCACCAAGAGGAGACGCACATCCTAAGCAAGTTTCACCAATAGGAGACGCACTTCCTAAGAATAATTTCACCAATAGGAGACGCACTTCCTAAGGAGATGCACTTCCTAAGATAAGATTCACCAAGAGGAGACGCACATCCTAAGTTAGTTTCACCAATAGGAGACGCACTTCCTAAGCAAGTTTCACCAATAGGAGACGCACATCCTAAGTAAGTTTCACCAAGAGGAGACGCACATCCTAAG
This sequence comes from Nicotiana sylvestris, assembly GCF_000393655.2. NCBI lineage: Eukaryota > Viridiplantae > Streptophyta > Magnoliopsida > Solanales > Solanaceae > Nicotiana > Nicotiana sylvestris. The sequence continues at coordinate 17,957,935 of NC_091058.1, forward strand.
TCAGTTTCACCAACAGGAGACGCACATCCTAAGATAAGTTCTACCAATAGGAGACGCACTTCCTAAAAATAGTTTCACCAATAGGAGACGCACTTCCTAAGATAAGTTTCACCAATAAGAGACACACTTCCTAAGAATAATTTCACCAATAGGAGACGCACTTCCTAAGGAGACGCACATCCTAAGGAGACGCACTTCCTAAGAATAGTTTCACCAATAGGAGACGCACTTCCTAAGAATAGTTTCACCAATAGGAGACGCACTTCCTAAGCTAAGTTTCACCAATAGGAGACGCACTTCCTAAGCTAAGTTTCACCAATAGGAGACGCACTTCCTAAGAATAGTTTCATCCTAAGGAGACGCACTTCCTAAGAATAGTTTCACCAAGAGGAGACGCACTTCCTAAGTTAAGTTTCACCAATAGGAGACGCACATCCTAAGGAGACGCACTTCCTAAGAATAGTTTCACCAATAGGAGACGCACTTCCTAAGTTAAGTTTCACCAGTAGGACGAGGGAACGCATTGCCATTACCACCATTCCTAAGTAAGTTTCACCAATAGGAGACGCACTTCCTAAGAATAGTTTCACCAATAGGAGACGCACTTCCTAAGTTAAGTTTCACCAGTAGGAGACGCACTTCCTAAGAATAGTTTCACCGATAGGAGACGCACTTCCTAAGTAAGTTTCGTCAATAGGAGACGCACTTCCTAAGAATAGTTTCACTAATAGGAGACACACTTCCTAAGTTAAGATTCACCAACAGGAGACGCACATCCTAAGGAGACACACTTCCTAAGAATAGTTTCACCAATAGGAGACGCACTTCCTAAGTTAAGATTCACCAATAGGAGACGCACTTCCTAAGTTCAGTTTTACCATAGGAGACACACTTCCTAAGTTCAGTTTTACAATAGGAGACGCACTTCCTAAGTTCAGTTTTACAATAGGAGACGCACTTCCTAAGTTCAGTTTTACCATAGGAGACGCACTTCCTAAGTTCAGTTTTACCATAGGAGACGCACTTCCTAAGTTCAGTTCTACCAATAGGAGACGCACTTCCTAAGTTCAGTTTTACCATAGGAGACGCACTTCCTAAGTTCAGTTTTACCATAGGAGACGCACTTCCTAAGTTCAGTTTTACCATAGGAGACGCACTTCCTAAGTTCAGTTTTACCATAGGAGACGCACTTCCTACGTTCAGTTTTACCATAGGAGACGCACTTCCTACGTTCAGTTTTACCATAGGAGACGCACTTCCTACGTTCAATTTTACCATAGGAGATGCACTTCCTAAGTTCAGTTTTACCATAGGAGATGCACTTCCTAAGTTTACTTTTACCCCATAGGAGACGCACTTCCTAAGTCTACTTTTACCCCATAGGAGACGCACTTCCTAAATTAAGATTTCACCCATAGGAGACGCACTTCCTAAATTATTTTCATTCATAGGAGAAACACTTCCTAGTTCAAAATCGTTAAGGTTTCACCCATAGGAGACACACTTCCTAAGACTATTTTACCCTTAGGAGACGCACTTCCTAAGTTTAATTTCATGCACAGGAAACGCACTTCCTGAATTAAGTTTTCATTATTAGGAGACGCACTTCCTAGTCTGGCTCGCTCAGGTTATACTTTTGCTTTAGGAGACGCACTTCCTAGTTTGGCTTTTCCAGGTTATACTTTATTTCAGGAGACACACTTCCGGAATTGAGATTTCACCCTTAGGAGATGCACTTCCTAGTTTGATTCATTTTAAGTTCGACCATAGGAGACACAATTCCTAGTCCAGTTCTTTGAAGTTTACCCGTAGGAGACGCACTTCCTAATCAAGGTCTTTCAAGTTTTTTAGGAGACGCACTTCCTAAATCGAGATTCTATTCATAGGAGACGCACTTCCTAGTTCTAGTCACTGATGTTTTCACCCTTAGGAGACGCACTTCCTAGTTTAGCTCATTCCGATTCAACCATAGAAGACGCACTTTCTAGTTTGAGTCATTGAGGTTTTTATTTTAGCAGACACATTTGCTAGCAAGAGTTTTGGTTTTACTCGTAGGAGATGCACATCCTAGCCTAGTCTTTAGTTTACTCTCATCATTGCATCAGTAGGGTAAGTGAGTTACAATTTTGCTAAGGACTCACAAATCTTCCCAGTACAAACTGGGTTAGGAAATTTTGTTTGTTTGTTTGTTTTGGTTGTCAGGGACCCGCCTGTAGAACAGAGTTTGTGGTATGTCAAAGATCGAAGAAGTCAGGAGTCCGCCTGTAGAACGGAGGAACATTTTTCAAGATCAAGTAGTGACCCACTAGAAAGCAGAAGGTTACAACAGAAATCCCCAGCATTTAATCCAAGTTAGCAGCTCGCCTCAAGAATGCGAATCAATAGTCTGGGATGATCAACAGAAGCTGGTCACAAAAACAAAAACAAGAAGAAAAAAAAGAGAAAAAAGAAAAAAGAAAAAGAACCCAAATTACGGAAGTGGAGAACAAATGTGGTCTGCTCAAGAACTAGCACCTACAACTAGCAAGTATCAAGGTTCAAATCCAAAGTCTGTATGAAGCACCATTCAAGACTCAAGACCAAGTTTCAGAAGACTTAAAGATAGGAATCCTTGTAACTAGTAGCTGATAGGCTTAGTTAGTCTTTTTCAGTTTTCATTTTTGTTGTAATGACAGGACCGCGGACCGGAACCTCAACGGAACGGCACCTCGATCGGCTCTTCACCTCGGTACACTTCACTATCTCTCTCATTTCCGAACTACACGTGGCCTGATTCCTGTATAACCAAGGATATGTAGGCAGCTCAGATACCAGGGCTCGGTCACATTCCCTCCCTTTCCTTAAGTGTAGTCCGTCCAAGTAATGGTCGGGTCAAAAACACGTCTAGTCGTTCTTTGTCGGAAAACTCTTCGTGTTTCCAGTCAAAGAGGGGCAGCTGTAGACACCGGATTTTTGACCCTCCCCGAGAATTTTCACATTTTTAGCGTGAATATGTGAAATTGGGTCTAATATAGTCATTTTAACTATTTTACTTTATTTCGTTGCAAAAAGAAAAAAATCACAAAAATACATATATAAATTTTAGTTTATGTATTTCTTATAAACTTGAAAAAATACAAAAATTGTACTTTATTTTGGTACTTTATATAAATTCGAAAATTACAAAACAATATAATTCTATTAATGTTTTGTAGTCATTTTAATTTGGAAAAAATGCAAAAATATTACTTTATATTTTATCTTTATATAAAAAACTAAAATTACAAAAAATAGTTTTATTAATATTTTGTAGCTATTTTAAATCTTGAAAAATATTTAAAAAAGATATAGTTTTGTTTAAATATTAGTCTTATTTTTGGTAGTTATTTTGCTTACATAGGACTAGTTAAGCAACGTCGTGTTCTTATTCTCGGGTCCGGGCAAAAGAATAATATTTGGGTTTTAACTTACCCGCTTTTAGGCCTAATTTTCGGACCTAGCCCATAATAATCCGAGTCCACCACGCGTGGGGAACACGGACGGAACACCGTACACGGGGAACCAAGTATAAACCAAGTATGTTTATGCCTCTCATTGTTATAATAAAGCACTCTATCAAATGCTTGGATATAATCCCAATAAGTAAAATTCATGGGTGATTTATTAAGGCTTATTTGCCTTTCTTTCATTGTTGAAATCCCCCATTCTTCAACAGATATAATCTGTTTGATAATGATTTTTGAGAAGTTATAAATGTTCTCATTTGTGTTATAACCCGAAAAGTGCTGGAATTTTGCACTACCTGTACTGATTAGAATAGTCTCATAATAAGTGCGGGTTTTATATGATTCACCCGGGTAGTATAATCCACTAATCAGATATCTCTGGAATATCTTCCATGGTTCATCTTTTCGCTGAATCTCAGAGTTTTCTAGGAGAAATATTATTTCTTTCTTTGGTAATTTTTCGTAAGACTTAATATCATCGTTGTCTTCTTCTCTAGCGATTGAAGCAAATGTATTACTTTGCTTTTTGGAAGCCAAATATGCCTGTAGATGACCATATAATGGATCATCTTCTGGAATATCATCCAGATGTATAGACGGACCTGATAAAGAATCTCCTTTATGAAAAATCTTTGAGTTTATTAAACTCCTTTTTCCTGCTTGTATCACTGGAGAATTTGATGAGGATCCGTATGACGATCCTTGAGAATATGATCTACTAGGGGAAGATCTTCCCCTACCTCTGTATCTGGTGTCCCATGAAGGGTCCATTCTGCACAAATAACAAGTCAATTTAGAAGTAATAATCCAGCATATCATCCCTAATAATTTTAGTATAGGTATGAATTCCTAACAATTTCATCATGATTATGATTTTCAATCAGGTTATCAACGATATCTTCAATTATCAAATCAATTATGAGACTTTGTAGATCTCAATTTAATCTAACCACTTTCAGGATAGTAATTGTAGACACCGGATTTTTGACCCTCCCCGAGAATTTTCACATTTTTAGCGTGAATATGTGAAATTGGGTCTAATATAGCCATTTTAACTATTTTACTTTATTTCGTTGCAAAAAGAAAAAATCACAAAAATATATATATAAATTTTAGTTTATGTATTTCTCATAAACTTGAAAAATACAAAAATTGTACTTTATTTTGGTACTTTATATAAATTCGAAAATTACAAAAAATATAATTCTATTAATGTTTTGTAGTCATTATAATTTGGAAAAAATGCAAAAATATTACTTTATATTTTATCTTTATATAAAAAACGAAAATTACAAATAATAATTTTATTAATATTTTGTAGCTATTTTAAATCTTGAAAAATATTTAAAAAAGATATAGTTTTGTTTAAATATTAGTCTTATTTTTGGTAGTTATTTTGCTTACATAGGACTAGTTAAGCAACGTCGTGTTCTTATTCTCGGGTCCGGGCAAAAGAATAATATTTGGGTTTTAACTTACCCGCTTTTAGGCCTAATTTTCGGACCTAGCCCATAATAATCCGAGTCCACCACGCGTGGGGAATACAGACAGAACACCGTACACGGGGAACCCCACCACGCGTGGGGCTCATTTTTCTTGGCAAGGGTATCAAATACACGGGCAAAACATATTTGGCAGGGGGGGATTTTGTGGAAATTTTTGGAGAGGGGAACGGACTACTGTACGTCTTCTTCCTTAGAAAAACCCTAGCTCACGTCCAAAACCCACCATCCTCCCACCAGCAAACACCACCACCAAACCATCCCGTCTCCTCCCAAACTCCGTCGCAACCAACTCCCTCCATCCCGTCCAGCTTCTCCGTCGACCACTGCCCAAACGACCATACTCCACCGTTGTCGTCACTGTCCCCGACCCGGTCCGCCCCATTAACCCAAATACCCAACACCCTTCTTCATTTTTCAAAACACAAAACAAAAACAAAAAAACAAAACAAAACAAAAACCCTAAAAACCTAAAACTAACCCATCCGCCCCTTCCCTATCTTCTTCTTCCCCAAACTCAAAAACTCCTCCAAAGCTCCAAGAAAGCATCCATGGCAGCCTTTACCCCCAACACACACACACACACACACGTTGTCCAGCCCTTTCCCAGTGCGTCGTCGCTTCTGCTTCACTCCATCTCCTTCACGCACACAACCAGTCGCCGCTGGTTCGTCTTCCCCGGCAACGAGGTTGAAGCTCGACACCCATGGTTGTTGCCGCCTTAGCTTCGACCTCCATCCATGGCTGCCGTAGTTGCTTCTTCTGCTTTCAGCTTCATCGTCCAAACGGACCCAACGAACTGGCTGCCTCACCTTCATCTTCTTCGTCGTCCGCTTCAAGCTCGACACCCTCTTGCTGTCACTGCCCCGACGCCGTCACTGTTCCATCACCTTCTTCCACCGTTACACCCAGTCGCTTCCATGGCCAAGCTCATCGTCGACCAGCTGCTCATGTTGCTGCGTCCTTCTCCTTCGACGTCCTTAAGCCGAACAGACCCATCGAGCTGCTGCTACTGCTTCATCTTCCTCACGCAAGCACCAAACACACCCCCCAGCTATTTCTGCCTTCCACTTCATCGTCCAGTTTGGTACTACGTCATCGACGTGTTCGTCGTCGTTTGGTTGAGCTTTGGTCGAGGGTCGCCGAAACAGTCCGTATGTATGATTGTTCGATTCGGTTAGTAGATTTTTTAGTTTTATTTTGTCCGCGTTTTGTTTTGATATTTTCGAATCTAAAATCGGCAAATGTTTGTTTTGTTCATGTCTATGGTTAGATATTTGATTTTTGGTTTTGTTCATGTTCATATGTTTTGTTAAATTAATTTTCAGATTTCAAATGGAAGTTAATTAGTTGTTTTTCATGTTTATTTCATGTTTGTATTATTGTTTAGGTAAATATTTGTTAGTTTAATGTTTGTTAGATTCGAATTGAAATTTAATTAATTATTTCTTCAATTTGTTTCATTGTTATGTATTTTCCAGAAAATATTAATGTTGTTTGAATCGTTAGAATCCGTCATGTTTGTTGCTAAAAATAGATTTAATTCATGTTCATCTTTGTTTGAAGTTCATGTTTAAATCCAGTGATTTAATGTGAGTTTATGTTTGTCTTTGATTTGTTAATTTAGTTTGAATCATGTGTTTTGTTGTTCGTATTGTTGTGTTCTTGCTCATACATTCATGGTCTAAATTAACCAGGATTGGTTCCCGATATGGTTAATTCATTCCATTAATTTTGAGTTGTGTTGTTCATCGTGTTCATATAATTGTTGTTGAAGATTGTTGAGAAATTGGTCATCTTGACTATATTTTGGTCAAGTTATGATTAATTGAGTGTTTAGAGCTGATGGGGGTAATTTGGTAAATTGCATTGCATTCGGGGGTAGATTTGTAATTGCAATAAGGTCGGAGGGGTAGTTTGGTAATTGAACATTATTTTGATTCTTTATGTTAAGCATGGGGGACAAATATAATGGGGTGGGGTTTTTGATGTACTTGTTTAATATAATGGGGGACAAGACAAAACATAATGGGGAGGAATCTTGTACTTGTTTAATATAGGCATGGGGGACATATTGTAATGGGTTGGGAATGTGGTATTTATTTAATGTAGGCATGGGGGACAAAATTTAAAATAAAGAAGACATTTAATAGTGGGCCAAAGCATGCCATTGGGGGAATAATTTTGGGGTTGGGAATGGAAGACTTGTCTTGCTATATATAGAGTCATTCTTGACTTGAAAGAGGGAGGATTTTTTGAGAGAGTTTTTAGGACATTTTGAGAGAAAAAGGAAAACATTTTTAGAGAACATTTTTATTGAGAGATTATTATTGAGATACTTTGACACTTGAGGTTGAACACAAAACAGATTTCTACACTTGAGAGCGGGAGACTCGAAACATTTTGAGAGTAAAAGAGAAATGCAATTTGAACTTTCACTCGAATAATTTCTGTTTGTTTTTCTTCGAGTGTTATTCAAAAATCCGAAGCTACTACATCTTGTATCTTTTCTCTCTTCTGCTTTGACTGCGATTGTACTTTTTCACTACTGAGTTTTCAATCTGTTACTGGGGTTATTCTACTGGTTGTTACTGGTTTTGTGGTGTTGCTGAACCTGCTGTTGCTGTGTTATTACTGCTGCTGACTCCTACTTCTTTTGTTCCTGTACTGCTGTTTCCAGGTACACATTTGTACACTCTCGGCTTGAAGAGAAAAATGAAATATTAATCAGGCTTTGTTCCTGTTGAATTCCTCCTGTTGGATTTGTGTTTGAATATTAATTTTCCTCTCTTGGTATAAAAATGTAGTTGATTGATTAAATGAGCAATGATGTCGCATATGTATAACTTCTTCATCTAATAATGTTAGTTTACATTAATCGAAGAATAGTTAATCTGTTTTGATATTATTGTGTATTTATCTCATGTTCTAGCAAATAATAAAATGTGGAATGAAAGCAGTTTTTCCTTGTACAAACGCGATCGCAATTTTCCGTTCACATTAGCCGTAACTTAATAACTAATAAGTTGCGTTTTTCAGCATGTAAATAATTAGGAGATTTTTCTTTTATTTTAGAGACGAACTTAATAGAAAAATGTAGTCGCTATAGGTTTATCCTTTTAAAATAAAAATGAGACGAGCCTCGCCAAATAAATCACAAACCGCCGGGGCCCTCAATAAAATACATAACCATTGACTAGACTTTGGATTTGGCCGTTTAATGAACCTTCACGGCCTCTTCCTAAAATAACAATACGTTAGACTCTTTAGGACGCGCCTTAATAAATCTTACCTTCTTAAACTCGGGTGCACATTTATGTGACCCAAATCCAATTCTCAACGGAGTCGAAATGTGTTTCTAATCACGGGTACATTGATTGTGACGTGGTTCGAGATGCGTGTCCATGACGTTGCAAATTCATTTTAAAAAATAAGAATGAGATGAGCCTTGCCAAATAAAATACAAATTGCGGGGCCCTCAGTAAATATTTGCTTTAAAAATTGTTTAGACTTCGGGATGGACCGTTTAGTAAAATTCCACGGTCCTACCCAAAATAAATACGCTAGTCGCTTTAGGCGCGCCTTTAATAATTTAATTTCCTTAAACTCGGGTGCACATTGATGTGACCCAAATCCAAATCTCAACGGAGTCAAAGTGTGTCGACGACCACGGGTACATTGATTGTAACGTGGTTCGAGATACATTTTTATAACGTTGCAATTCTTGATAAAAATAACAGTAAATGATAAAAGCGGTTGAAAGATAAAATTTGCACATAAGTTCATATTGTATTTAAAATCAGATAAATAAGCCAAATATAACAGTTGAGCGACCGTGCTAGAACCACGGAACTCGGGAATGCCTAACACCTTCTCCCGGGTTAACAGAATTCCTTATCCGGATTTCTGGTACGCAGACTGTAATATAGAGTCATTCTTTTCCTCGATTCGGGATTAAAATTGGTGACTTGGGACACCCTAAATCTCCCAAGTGGCGACTCTGAAATAATTAAACCAATCCCGTTTCGATTGTCCTTTAATTGGAAAAAACTCCCCTGCCCCCTCGCGGGGCGGAAAAAGGAGGTGTGACAGTAATTAACAATTCTTCCTCTAAAAAAGTTGTATAGAAATTCATAATTAATCAAGGTATTCTCGGGATAAGAAATCCGGAAGGGAATTATCAATTCCTTTTTTGTATTGAATTTCAAAATCAAAAGGCGCCAGTTGAGCTTGCCATCTAGCAAATATTAATTTAGATGCATCATGTTTGAAATCTTTGTCATACATATATTTAACAGATTGAGCATCAGTTTTTATTAAAAACTTTTGATTATATAAATCGTCTTGAAATTTTAAAACACATTTATGTGACGACCCGAACCGTCGTTTCTTGTATTTTCGTCCTGTATTCCCCGTTAAATGCTTATTTATGTTTCAATATGTGTACTTGGTGAATTTGAGTCAATTCGGATCGAGTTTGGTATGAAATGGGACAATTAGTCTCTTTAAGGAAGAATTAGTTTGGAAAAGTCAACCGAACGTTGACTTGTGAGTTAGAGGGCTCGGAATTGAATTCCGATGATTTGGTTAGTTTCGGGGGATGATTTAAGGCGTAGGAGCACAATCGGAATTAATTTTGGAGGTCCGGTGAAGAAATTAGCTCATTTTGGCAAAGTTAGTATTTTGGCGATTTCCGGTTGATAGGTGAAATTTTGATCCAACGGCCAGAATGGAATTCCGAGAATTTTTGTAGCTTCGTTATGTCATTTTGGACTTGTGTGCAAAATTTGAAGTCAATCAGACGTGATTTGATAGGTTTCGGCACCGGAAATAGAAGTTGGAAATTCTAAAGTTCATAAAACTTGGATTGGAGGTTGATTCATGATTTTAGTGTTGTTTGATGTGATTTGAGGCCTCGAGAAAGTCCGTAATGTATTTTGGGACTGGTTGGTATTATTGGTCGGGGTCCCGGGGGCCTCGGGTGTGTTTCGGATGCCCAACGGGTTATTTTTGGAAGATTTTTGCCGTTTTGAGCATAAATGTAATGATCTAAAGGTTCATTTTTAGTTCTAGAGATCCAAATTTGATTTCGAGACTTCCAGAATTTAAATCATGAATTATAGGACTGATATGGAAAGTTTGGTTTAATTTCATCAAGTCGCGATTGGGTTTTTGACGTGAAATGTGAGTTAATTGTTTAACGAGCGAAATGGGTATTGAACTGGGTAAACGAGCTCCAAATTGAGTTTCTATTAAAGGGTTGTGTTCGTATTATTATTTGTGACTCATAGGAACAAGAATCGTCTAATTCCGAGTTCGTATGATTGAGTTAGAGCCATTTTAGTGAAAAATGGTTGTGCTGCAAATTTCTTAAAAGCTGCTCTATTTTCTGCAGCAGTGAACAGTAACCGCGCGGGTGAACAGTGAACAGTGACCTCACACGCATGAACAGTGCCCCCGCGTGAACAGTACCGAAATTTTTTGGACAGATTTAATGTCCAGCAATCCGAGTTTGGTCATTTTTTTTGACTTCCAAGCTCGGATTTTGGGCGATTTTTAGCAAGAAATCTTGGGAAATCTTGAGGTAAGTCACTTGTGATTATTCTACTCCATAATATTGAATTATCATCGAATAATCCGACTAGATTACATATTTTTGAGGAGTAAATTGAAGATTTAGGCCTAGGGATTTGAAAATAAGATTTGAAGATTTGAGGGGTCATTTGAACTCTGATTTTGGTAAATTTTATATGTACGGACTCGTGGCGAGACGAGGAATCCGGTGATGTGACTTTCGTAATTTTTCAAGAAGTGGGTCCGGGGCTCGGGTTTTGCGAATTTCGTGAATTTCGATATTTTTCGAGTCTTTTCGATTGGGTTATATTCCCTTAGCCTATTGTAATGTATTCGTTGTGGTTTTGACCAGATTCGACGTGCGAAGAGGTAAATTCGAGAGGCAAGGGCATAGCAGAGTAGACGTTGGACCGTCTTGAGGTGAGTAATGATTTTAAATGATGCACTGAGGGTTTGAAACCCCGGATTGCACAACATACTGCTATGTTGAGATGAGACACGTGTTGTATGACGAGCGCGAGGTCATTTACTATTGGGGATTGTGACTTGGTCCATCCCAGTTGATATTTTTACCGCGTAATTGATAAAGATTTATTATTTTTCACTATGATTGGGCTTATTGCCATATTTGGGCTTCGTGCCAATTATCTGAAATCTTTTGTGAATTTACATCACTATTTTCCTCACGAATTGAAATATTATTTGAACTCAGTCCAATTGAATTATATTATTTTGTGAACTCAGCTACATTTATACTCAACTCGAGATTTAATGATATTTATAATGCTGTTGAGCTGAGCACTATTGTTTTACTGATGCCCAAGAGGCTTATGATTATTTTCTGGACTGATTGAGGCCGAGGGCCATACGTGAGGATATGTTGAGTGATGTGAGGAGGCTTTCAGGCCTCGAGTGTTATATGAGGAGGCTTTCAGGCCTCGTGTGTGATGTGTGAAGGCTTTCAGGCCTATTGATATTGCGCTTGGGCTGTAGGAGCCCCTCCGGAGTCTGTACACACCCCCAGTGAGCGCAGGGTACCCAGGTGAGTTGGGAGTGGGCCCGAGAGGCCGTTGCTTGTGTGTGGTGAGTTGGGAGTGAGCCCGAGGGGCTGATGTTGTGTGCTGGTGAGTTGGGAGTGAGCCCGAGGGGCTGATACTATACTGAGATTTACATATTGAGCCCGAGGGGCAAGCTTTTGATTTATCCTTACTGTGGAAATTATTTGTCTTTACTGTTTTAAAAGAAGAATTATCTGATACTCACTATTTTACTGTATAACTGATTTTACTGCTTGGGATAGCGCTATATTGTGCCGTTATGAGATTTCATGTTTTCAGTCGTTATTTATTTTTATTACTCACTGGGTCGGAGTACTCACATTACTCCCTGCACCATGTGTGCAGATACAGGCAGAGCTGAGTTCGCTCCTGAGCGCTGATTCTTTCCAGACCAGGCGGTGACTAGGAGTAACGAGGTAGCTGTTGACGTCCGCAGCTCCATTTTCTCCCTTATATTTGTTATTTATGATAATTCCAGACTTTGTAAAATATTAGTAAACTCTGTAGTAGCTCATGACTTGTGACACCCCGATTTCGGGCTGAGTTGGGAGGGTTTTCCTTGTTCTATCACGTTTATTTCGCATTTAAGATTATATTGCCCATGATTTAGACTTATTCCTGCTAAGTAATTATAAAGAGATGTATCAGTTTTTATTAAAAACTTTTGATTATATAAATCGTCTTGAAATTTTAAAACACATTTAACAATAGTCAACATTTCATGAGCCACAGTAGCATATTTCTTCTGGGCTTCGGTCCATTTACCAGAGTGAAATCTTATCAGGTATTCACTCTTATTGTTGGGATTCACTTGTTTTAAAATCCCACCGTAGCCAATGTTGGACGCATCAGTCTCAATAATTTTTTTCCATGTAGGATTAGCAAGAGTTAAGCAAGGTAAAGACTTAACACGCTGTTTAATATTTTTGACTAACGTAGTATGCTGGTCAGTTCAAGGCTTCTTATGATCCTTTTTCAGCCTGTCGTATAGAGGGGCTAGATTACGAGATAAACTTTTGTAGAAAGGAGATATATAATTCAAACTTTCCAAAAATCTTTGTAATTGAGTCCTGTCAGTAATAACATCAGGAAATTTTGAGGCAAAATCAATCGATCTTTGTATCGGGGTAATTTTTCCTTGGCAAATATTATGACCTAAAAATCGAACATTTGTTTGGAATAGACTCATTTTTGGTTTAGAAATTACTAAACCGTTTTGTATTACAATTTTCTTAAAAATATCAAGATGCTTAATATGCATCTCTAATGTTTTAGAAAATACTAATATGTCGTCAATATAAACGATGATAAAATCTAGATAAGGGTTAAAAATATCATTCATAATTTTCTGAAATTCAGAAGGGGCATTTTTTAAACCAAATGGCATGACATTCCATTCATATTGCCCAAATGGAACATTAAAAGCAGTTCTATAAGTATGCTCCTTAAAAATTTGAATTTGCCAATATCCAGATTTTAAATCGAATTTTGAAAATATATTGGCGTCATATAATCTAGATAGCAAGTCCCTTTTATTGGGGATAGGATATCTAATCCATTTTAGATGTTTATTCAATGGTTTATAATTTATAACTAATCTAGGAATACCACGTTCCTTTTCTGCAGCATTATTAACATAAAAGGCAGAATATGACCAAGGAGATTTTGAGGGTTTTATCAAACCCTTTTGTAACAAGCTGTCAATCTCGTTTTTGCAGAATTCGACCAATTCAGCATTCATCTGGCAAGGTCGAGACTTAGTAGGGATATCATCTTCGGAGAAGTTTTCTTCATAAGGAAGAGTTACAATATGCCTTTTTCGATTCCAAAAGGCACTAGGGTGATCGGCGCAGACATCAACAGCCATCTGTTCAGCAATCAATTTAATCTTTTGCTGAACCTTAGCAGATTGTAAAGTATCGAATATATTCATGCTTAATATTTCTGATTGTAATGAATTAACATGCCTTTGTTTCATATTAATCAAGGTGTTAATATCTCTAGTTACGGGATCTGTAACAAAAGATTAACTTATCTCTCTATCTTGATAAGTAGCAGAAAAACCTTGTGCATCTATGTTATTAAAATGGTAAATAGCATTAATAAAAGGGGTTCCGAGTATAATCAGAGGGTATAACTGGTTTTTTACCAAAAATAAGAAATGAGGAATACAAACTCTATTTTGGCAAATACGAGTATTTGGTAATTTATACTCTATATCTAAAGCATGACCAGAAGCAGATTTGACCAAATGAGTGGTATTTTGAAAATATTTAGTAGGAACAGGACCCTCTTGAATACAACTTACATCTGCTCCACTATCAATCATTGCTGCATCAGTTAGAGAGAAAGTATTATCAATCAAGATAGTACATTTAATGTACCACTTATGAGCTGTAACAACCTGCATCATTCCTAAAAACATATCAGAATTTTCATTAATCGAATCAATCTAATCAGAAATTTCTTTTCTCTTTTCATTTGACGATTTGAAAATTCCTTTAGTCGAAAAATCAGTTGGAAAATCAGTTAGAGAATTATTTTTCTCAATTTGAGTAATCCGGTGATCACAAATCATTTGATTTTGTTTAAGAGACTTAATATCTTTTTTCAAATTCTCAATTTCGATTTTCAAATCATCAAAAGAAGCATCTCTGCTAGGTGTACTGGACTTATGAAGTCGTTTATTAATTTCAGACAAAGAATAAGGCGCAAAATGTTCAAATTCGTTCTTATATTTTTCAAAAGGTTTTGAACTACTAGAACTAGAACTTGTAGCTAGATTAATAATTTGTTCACGAAGTTTTTCATCGGTAACTTCCTTTAAAATTTCTATTACATTTTCAGATGTAATAGTTTTCATATTTAAATCATGAAATTGTGATTGCAATTTATAAAATTCGTCATCATCACAAGTACAAATATTACCTTTGCAAGCAGTGCCAGAAGTATCAACATTTTTATCACTATCAGATATATCAATTAAATCAACTTCATCTTTAGATTCAGTTTCAGAGTAATAGTCAGATTCTGATCCTGAAGTGTACAACAAGCCATAAACCTTATCACGTAACTCATCATCGAGTTCTAAGGTTTTCAGCTTTTGAAGCTTGCAATTTGGAGAAATATGACCAAACTTTCCACACTTATAACACTTAATATCAGCGAGATCTCTCTTTGATCTATTCTTCGTAAATCGAGTAGATTTCCGATGCGCTTTTCTAGTATCACGCTCTTCCTTAGACCTATATCTAGACCTCTTTTTCTTATACGGGCTATCCGGGTAAAGATACCTATGATATCTATTTTTCTTCTTCTTCCTACTTTGAGTAGAGTTCCGGGTAAACCGAACTGGGTACAAAAGTCACCTAATTGGGATTTCTCTTTAAGCTTATAAATCTTAAGTTGTCTAGAAAGCTTTAGCTCATTACACAAGTTTAATCCTTCTTGTGTACATACTCCTATAATTTTACCATAGGTATAATTACCATACTGAATTTCACCGTAACTACCCCTTAATACTTTCCTTACCCTTTCAGCAAATAAGGAAGGGAGGTCGTCTATAAACTTAGCTTTACAATGCTCGTATTTTGTCACGACCCGGATTTCCCACCATCGGGTGTCGTGATGGCGCCTACTATCGGAGCTAGGCAAGCCAAATATTTAAAACACCTTTCCTGCTTTCTTTCAAACAATATAATAAACGAGACAAAATTTAAGCGGAAGACTTTAAATCTAAAGCAACTGAAAACCAAAAGTGTGGAAGTTTAATACACATCACTACCCAAGGTCTGGTGTCACTAGCTCACAGACTACTACAGAATACTACAAACAATGTCTGAAAGGAAATACATCATGTTTGTCTGATACAAGATGAACAAACGAAAAACATAGAAAGGGACTTCGGCCTGCGAACGCCTGCTAGGCTACCTCGAGAGTCCCTGGACTGAAGACAGCTCCCAGAAATCCTACTGCTGTGGTCTGTAAGCTGCTCCCTGATCTGTGCACAAAAATTTGCACATAGTGTAGCATCAGCACAACCGACCCCATGTGCTGGTAAGTGCCTGGCCTAACCCTGGCGAAGTAGTGATGAGGCTAGACAGTACCTACCACATTTAACCTATACATATATATATACAACAAGTGCAAGAAAACAATAAAAAGATAATACAAAGTAAAACTGGGAGGGGACATGCTATCGGGGAGTAACAGATAAAAATGAAATATCGGAAATAAGCAGAAGAGACTCCAGTTCCCATGATATATATATAAGTGGATATATATATATATATATATATATATATATATATATATATATATATATAAGTGGACGGCGTGCCACACGATCCCATAATATCATATATAAGTGGACGGCGTGCCACACGATCCCATAATATCATATATAAGTGGACGACGTGCCACACGATCCCATAATATCATATATAAGTGGACGACGTGCCACACGATCCCATAATATCATATATAAGTGGACGGCGTGCCACACGATCCCATAATATCATATATAAGTAGACGGCGTGCCACACGATCCCATAATGTCATATATAAGTGGACGACGTGCCACACGATCCCATAATATCATATATAAGTGGACGGCGTGCCACACGATCCCATAATATAGTTCATAATATCTGACTTCATATAGTAGACCCCTTCAGGGGAGAATAACAACTCAATACCTTTAACCCGGCAAGGGTACAACTAACAGCCCAAAATATCCCGACAAGGGAGAATATATATATCAGTCTACACATCCCGGCAAGGGAGTATTCACAACACATTCTCCTTTTTAAATGCATTCTTCCTCAACTAACACATTCATGTTCGAGCTAACGCTCCAAAAGTACACCAATCGCAATTTTACCTCAACCGTTCATATTATGTGAAACTCATCAAGTAAACAAGGAGCTTGTGTCACATTATTCGAATTAAAAGCAATCAAGACTCACGGTCATGCTAGACTCCGGTGCATAGATAACCGTCACCATGCCTATACACCGTACTCCACATTAGCAAGTAGCAAATATCATCCTAATCCTATTCCCTCAAGCCAAAGTTAGAACAAACACTTACCTCGAATGCTCCAAACTCAACTCACGCTTCTAGTATAGCTTTACCTCTTGATTCCACCACCAATCCGCTCGAATCTAGTCATAAGTTACTTAATCACATTAATAATTACTAAATGAATCATCCCCAATGCATGAAAAATAGATTTTTCAAGGTTTTTCCCAAAAAGGTCAAAAATACCCCCGGACCCACGTGGTCGAAACTCGAGGTTCAGACCAAAACCCGGTTACCCATTCCCCCATGAATCCAAATATATGATTTGTTTTTAAATCGGACCCCAAATTGAGGTCCAACTTCTCAATTTGTAGAAAACCTAGGTTCTACCCAAAACACCCAATTTCCCCCATGAAAATCTTTGTTTTGGAGTTGAAATCATGTTAAAAGATGTTAAGAAGTGAAGAAAATGAGTTAGAAATCACTTACCAATCGTTTTGAAAAAGAAAGGTTGTTTGGAAAATCGCCTCTTAGGTTTTGGGTTTTTGAAAAGTGGAAAAAATGACTGAAAATCCCGAATTTATATATATGCTGGGGGCTGGCGCGGACCGCGCAGAAATGCACCGCGGCCGCGTGGCTGCCAGCGCGGACCGCGCGGAAATGTACCGCGGCCGCGCCGAGGGAGGGAAGAAGTGGGCTCTCTCTGAACCCACCCAGCGCGGACCGCACTGATTTGGTGCGCGGCCGCGCTGGTCGACCCTATGAACCCCACCACGCGAACCGCACAGAAAAGCACCGCGGCCGCGTGGCTGCCAGCGCGGACCGCGCGGAAATGGCCGCGGCCGCGCTGGGCCTGCAACATCTGAACCTGTATATTTTTTTCTAAGTCCAAGACCTCCCGAGCCCCATTCAAAACTCACCCGAGCCCTCGGGGCTCCAAACCAAAGATGCACACAACCTTAAAAACATCTTACGGACTTACTCGTGCGATCAAATCGCCAAAATAACATCATATACATCGGATCAAGCCTCAAACACATGATTTTCTTTCAACTTTCACAAAAACTCAACTTCCCCATTTTAAGTCCGAAACACGTCATATGACGTCCGGTTTTAGCCAAACTTTACAGATAGTGCTTAAAACATATTTAAGACTCGTATCAGGCATCGGAACCAAAATACGAGCCCGATACCACAGTTTTCTGATCAATTTTCTTCTTCATTTTCCTTAATTAATTTCAGAAAATAATTTCACACAAAAATTCATTTCTCGGGCTTGGGACCTCGGAATTTGATTCCGGGCACACGCCCAAGTCCCATATTTTTCTACGGACCCTTCGGGACCGTCGAATCACAGGTCCGGGTCCGTTTACCCAAAATGTTGACCGAAGTCAATATTATGCATATTAATACCAAAATTCATCAAATGTTTCACATAATTCACATATTCTAACATAAAAACTTTCCGGCTACGTGCCCGAACTGTGCACGTCAATCAAGACAACTAAAAGCGAGGTTTTCAAGGCCTCGGGAGCACGGAACAAGGAAGAATTACGGTGATGACCACTTGGGTCGTCACATTCTCCACCTCTAAAACAACCGTTCGTCCTCGAATGGACAAAAGAAAGAAGTACCTGAGTCGGAAAATAAATGAGGATAACGGCTCTGCATATCAGACTCGGACTCCCAGGTCGATGCCTCAGAAGGATGACCTCTCCACTGAACCCGCACCGAAGGAAAACTCTTCGACCTCAACTGTCGAACCTGCCGGTCTAGAATAGCCACCGGCTCCTCCTCATATGACAGATCCTTGTCCAATTGGACAGTGCTGAAATCCAACACGTGCGATGGATCTCCGCGATACTTCCGGAGCATAGATACATGAAACACGGGATGCACAGCTGACAAGCTAGGTGGCAAGGCAAGTCTATAAGCCACCTCTCCCACACGATCAAGAATCTCAAATGGACCGATGAACCTAGGGCTGAGCTTGCCCTTCTTCCCAAATCTCATCACGCCCTTCATAGGCGATACACGGAGCAATACCCGCTCACCAACCATGAAAGCAACATCTCTGACCTTGCGGTCTGCTAACTCTTCTGTCTGGACTGAGCTGTACGAAGTCTATCCTGAATAATCCTGACCTTGTCCAAGGCTTCCTGAACCAGATCCGTACCCAATAATCGAGCCTCTCCCGGCTCAAACCATCCAACTGGAGACCGACATCGCCTACCATACAATGCCTTATACGTAGCCATCTGAATGCTGGACTGGTAGCTGTTGTTGTAGGCGAACTCTGCTAAAGGCAAAAATTGGTCCCACGAGCCTCCAAAATCATTGACACAGGCTCGGAGCATGTCCTCAAGAATCTGAATAGTCCTCTCGGACTGACCGTCCGTCTGGGTATGAAATGTTGTACTCAACTCAACCTCGGTGCCCAACTCTACATGAATCGCTCTCCAGAAATGCGAGGTAAACTACGTACCCCGATCCGAAATGATAGACAGTGGCACCCCATGAAGGCGAACAATCTCCCTGATATAAATCTCGGCTAACCTTTCGGACGAATAGGTGGCTGCAACAGGAACAAAATGCGCTGACTTGGTCAGCCTACAACAATGACCCAAACTGCATCAAACTTTTTCCGAGTCATCGGAAGTCCAGTAATGAAATCCATCGTAATCCTCTCCCACTTCCACTCGGGAAGTGCAATCCTCTGAAATAGACCACCGGGTCTTTGATGCTCGTACTTAACCTGCTGACAATTCAAACACCGAGCCACATGCGCTACGATGTCTTTCTTCATCTTACGCCACCAATAGTGCTGCCTCAGATCCTGATACATCTTTGCGGCGCCCGGGTGAATAGAATACCGAGAACTGTGGGCCTCCGCTAAGATCAACTTTCGAATCCCATCAACATTGGGCACACAAACTCGCCCCTGCAATCTCAATACACCATCATCATCTAAGGTTACTTTCTTGGCACCTCCACGCTGCACCGTGTCTCTCAAGACACACAAATGGGGATCCTCAAACTGCCGCTCGTGGATACGCTCTAATAGTGAGGAACGAGCAACCGTGCAAGCTAACACTCTGCTAGGCTCAGAAATATCCAACCTCACAAGACGATTGGCCAAGGCCTGAACATCCAAAGTAAGCGATCTCTGGCTGACTGGAATATAAGCAAGACTACCCATGCTGGCGGACTTCCTGCTCAATGCATCGGCCACCACATTGGCCTTCCCTGGTTGGTATAAAATAGTAACATCATAATCCTTTAGCAACTCTAACCACCTCCTCTGCCTCAAATTCAACTCTTTCTGCTTGAACAGATACTGAAGACTCTTGTGATTAGTGTAAACCTCACACGTCACGCCATATAAGTAATGCCTCCAGATCTTCAAGGCATGAACAATGGCTGCCAACTCGAGATCATGAACCGTATAATTCTTCTCGTGGATATTCAACTGCCTCGAAGCATAAGCAATGACGTTGCCTTCCTGCATCAACACTGCACCAAGCCCAATACGAGACACATCACAATAGACCGTATATGGCCCTGAACCTGTGGGCAAAACCAATACTAGTGTCGTAGTCAGAACCGTCTTGAGCTTCTGAAAGCTCGCCTCACACTCGTCCGACCACCTGAACTGGACACCCTTCTGGGTCAATCTGGTCATAGGGGCTGCAATGGATGAAAACCCCTCCACGAACCGACGGTAGTAACTTGCTAACCCTAGGAAACTCCGAATATCCGTAGCTGAAGCTGGTCGAGGCCAGTTCTTGACTGCCTCTATCTTCTTCGGGTCTACCTGAATACCTGCTGCTGATACGACATGACCCAGGAATGCGACCGAACTCAACCAAAACTCGCACTTTGAGAACTTAGCATACAACTGACTATCCTTTAGGGTCTGAAGGACCACTCTGAGGTGCTGCTCATGCTCCTCCTGACTGCGGGAGTATATAAGAATATCGTCAATGAAGACTATCACGAACAAGTCCAAATAAGGTCTGAACACTCGGTTCATCAACTCCATGAACGCTGCTGGGGCATTAGTCAATCCAAATGACATGACCAAAAACTCATAGTGCCCATACCGAGTGCGAAATGCTGTCTTAGAGACATCAGACGCCCTAATCCTCAGTTGATGATAACCAGATCTCAAATCTATCTTTGAGAACACCCTTGCACCCTGAAGCTGGTCGAATAAATCGTCGATCCTCGGCAGTGGATACTTATTCTTAATTGTAACCTTGTTCAATTGCCGGTAATCGATGCATATTCTCATCGAACCATCCTTTTTCTTAACAAACAACACTGGCGCACCCCAAGGTGAAACATTGGGTCTAATGAAACCTTTCTCAAGCAAATCCTGCAGCTGTTCCTTTAACTCTTTCAACTCCGGCGGGGCCATACGATATGGCAGGATAGAAATGGGCTGAGTGCCCGGGGCCAAATCAATACAAAAGTCAATATCCCTATCGGGCGGCATACCCAGCAAGTCTGAAGGGAAAACCTCAGGAAACTCCCGAACAACGGGCACAAAATCAATAGAAGGGGCCTCTGCGCTAGAATCACGAACATACTCCATGTAGGCCAAACATCCCTTCTCGACCATACGCCGAGCTTTCACATACGAGATAACACTGCGGGTACAATGACTAGAAGTCCCTCTCCACTCTAAACGGGGTAAATCCGGTAAGGCTAAGGTTACGGTCTTGGCATGGCAATCCAAGATAGCATGGTACGGGGATAACCAATCCATCCCCAATATAACATCGAAGTCGACCATGTCCAAAAGCAACAAATCAACACGGGTCTCAAGACCCCCAAACACTACGATACAAGAACGATGAACTTGGTCGACCACAATAGAATCACCCACCGGTGTTGACACATAAACAGGAATACTCAACGAGTCACTAGGCATAACCAAATAGGGTGCAAAATAGGACGACACATATGAATACGTAGATCCGGGATCAAATAGCACAGAAGCATCCCTATCACAGACCAGAATAGTACCTGTAATCACAACATCTGATGACTCAGCCTCTGGCCTGGCTGGCAAAGCATAACAACAGGGTTAGGCCCCACCTCCCTGAATCATATCCCTGGGACGATCTGCTGCTGGTTGACCCCTACCTCTAGCGGTCGGAGCTCCACCTCTAAGACCTCTACCCCCGCCTCTAGCTGGTTGGGCAGGCTGTGGGGCAACTGGTGCCTGGATCATCGGGCGAGAACCCTGCTGCTGCGAGCTGCTAAAAGCTCGAGGGCAATATCTGGCAATGTGACTCACATCGCCGCAAGTATAACAAGCCCTCGGCTGCTGAGAAAAACGAAGTGGTGGTGCACTGATAGGTGCTGATGGTGAACTGAAGAGCTGGTGGTCAGAATACTGCGGCTGAGAACCACCACCACCTGGTGTACCATGAGAAGCCTGGAGAGCTGATTGAAAGGGCCTCGAAGGATGGCCTCTACCATAAGAATCCCTACCTCCAGATGAGATACCACTGAATCTACCAGAATGACGGGGCCTCTTATCAGACCCATGACCACCTCCCTGAGAAAGTGCCATCTCTATCCGGCGGGCACCATCTGCCGCCTCCTGAAATGAAATCTCACTACCGGCACTCATGGCCATCTGAACACGGATCGGCTGAACTAACCCATCAACAAACCTCCGCACCCTCTCTCTCTCGGTGGGGAGTATCACAATGGCATGACGAGCAAGATCAATGAATCGGGTCTCATACTGGGTGACCGTCATAGGACCCTACTGGAGACGCTCAAACTGCCTGCGAAGAGCATCTCGCTAAGTAACTGGAAGAAACTTCCCCAGAAATAACTCTGAAAACTGATCCCAGGTCAATGATGGCGACCCTGCTGGCCTGGCTAAACAGAAATCTCTCCACCAAGTCTTGGCGGATCCTTCCAGGCGAAAAGTGGCGAAATCGACCCCATTGGTCTCTACAATGCCCATAGTCCGTAGAACCTCATGACAGCTGAATATGAAATCTTGAGCATGCTCTGAGGGAGTGCCACTATATGTAGTAGCCTCACCATCACTGGACTGAGCCGCAATACCTGGCTGGGCTGCCACAGCTGGCTGAACTGCCACGGCTGGCTGAACCGCTAGAACCTGAGCCTGAGGAGCTACCGGCTCTGGAGTACGAGTATCGAGAGTCTGAACTCCTCCCCCAGCCTGAGATGTGGCTGGAGCTACGGAAAGCAGACCCACTCTAGAAATGCCCTCTATACAGCCTACCAGTTGGACCAAAGCGTCCTGAAGCACTGGAGTGGCTATGAAACCCTCTGGGACCTGAGCTGGGCCCACTGGAATAGCTGGGGCAGGAACCTCCTCCTCAACATCGACCTGAGGCTCCGTCGCTAGAAATGCTGCTCGGGGCTGAGCTCTGCCCCGGCCTCGGCCTCGCCTTCTGCCCCTAATAGAGGCTGCTGCTGGGGGTTCAGGCTGTTGCGCGGTAGAAGAGGAAGCACATGTCCTCGCCATCTGCGAAAGAACAGAGTGGAAAGACAATCAGTACTTGAGAAACAGAATCACACGACAAGAATGAACAAGGTAAAGTTTTCCTAACTCAGTAGCCTCTGCGGGATAAATACAGACGTCTCCGTACCGATCCCTCAGACTCTATTGAGCTTGTCCGTGAGTTGTGAGACCTAAGTAACCTAGTGCTTTGATACCAACTTGTCACGACGCGGATTTCCCACCATCAGGTGTCGTGATGGCGCCTACTATCGGAGCTAGGCAAGCCAAATATTTAAAACACCTTTCCTGCTTTCTTTCAAACAATATAATAAACGAGACAAAATTTAAGCGGAAGACTTTAAATCTAAAGCAACTGAAAACCAAAAGTGTGGAAGTTTAATACACATCACTACCCAAGGTCTGGTGTCACTAGCTCACGGACTACTACAGAATACTACAAACAATGTCTGAAAGGAAATACATCATGTTTGTCTGATACAAGATGAACAAACGAAAAATATGGAAAGGGACTTCGGCCTGCGAATGCCAGCTAGGCTACCTCGAGAGTCCCTGGACTGAAGACAGCTCCCAGAAATCCTACTGCTGTGGTCCGTAAGCTGCTCCCTGATCTGTGCACAAAAATTTGCACATAGTGTAGCATCAGCACAACTGACCCCATGTGCTGGTAAGTGCCTGGCCTAACCCCGGCGAAGTAGTGACGAGGCTAGACAGTACCTACCACATTTAACCTATACAGATATATATACAACAAGTGCAAGAAAACAATAACAAGATAATACAAAGTAAAACTGGGAGGGGACATGCTATCGGGGAGTAACAGATAAAAATGAAATATCGGAAATAAGCAGAAGAGACTCCGGTTCCCATGATATATATATATATATATATAATATCATATATAAGTGGACGGCGTGCCACACGATCCCATAATATCATATATAAGTGGACGGCATGCCACACGATCCCATAATATCATATATAAGTGGACGGCGTGCCACACGATCCCATAATATCATATATAAGTGGACGGCATGCCACACGATCCCATAATATCATATATAAGTGGACGGCGTGCCACACGATCCCATAATATCATATATAAGTGGACGGCGTGCCACACGATCCCATAATATAGTTCATAATATCTGACTTCATATAGTAGACCCCTTCAGGGGAGAATAACAACTCAATACCTTTAACCCGGCAAGGGTACAGCTAACAGCCCAAAATATCCCGACAAGGGAGAATATATATATCAGTCTACACATCCCGGCAAGGGAGTATTCACAACACATTCTCCTTTTTAAATCCATTCTTCCTCAACTAACACATTCATGTTCGAGCTAACGCTCCAAAAGTACACCAATCGCAATTTTACCTCAACCGTTCATATTATGTGAAACTCATCAAATAAACAAGGAGCTTGTGTCACATTATTCGAATTAAAAGCAATCAAGACTCACGGTCGTGCTAGACTCCAGTGCATAGATAACTGTCACCATGCCTATACACCGTACTCCACATTAGCAAGTAGCAATTATCATCCTAATCCTATTCCCTCAAGCCAAAAATTAGAACAAACACTTACCTCGAATGCTCCAAACTCAACTCACGCTTCTAGTATAGCTTTACCTCTTGATTCCACCGCCAATTCGCTCGAATCTAGTCATAAGTTACTTGATCACATTAATAATTACTAAATGAATCATCCCCAATGCATGAAAAATAGATTTTTCAAGGGTTTTCCTAAAAAGGTCAAAAATACCCCCGGACCCACGTAGTCGAAACTCGAGGTTCGGACCAAAACCCGGTTACCCATTCCCCCATGAATCCAAATATATGATTTGTTTTTAAATCGGACCACAAATTGAGGTCCAACTTCTCAATTGTAGAAAACCTAGGTTCCCAAAACGCCCAATTTCCCCATGAAAATCTTTATTTTGAAGTTGAAATCATGTTTAAAGATGTTAAGAAGTGAAGAAAATGAGTTAGAAATCACTTACCAATCGTTTTGAAGAAGAAAAGTTATTTGGAAAATCGCCTCTTAGGTTTTGGGTTTTTGAAAAGTGGAAAAAATGACTGAAAATCCCGAATTTATATATATACTGGGGGATGGCGCGGACCGCGCAGAAATGCACCGCGGCCGCGTGGCTGCCAGCGCGGACCGCGCGGAAATGTACCGTGGCCGCGCCGAGGGAGGGAAGAAGTGGGCTCTCTCTGAACCCACCCAGCGCGGACCGCACTGATTTGGTGCGCGGCCGCGCTGGTCGACCCTCTGAACCCCACCACGCGGACCGCACAGAAAAGC
Organism: Nicotiana sylvestris; assembly: GCF_000393655.2. Taxonomy (NCBI): domain Eukaryota; kingdom Viridiplantae; phylum Streptophyta; class Magnoliopsida; order Solanales; family Solanaceae; genus Nicotiana; species Nicotiana sylvestris. The sequence goes on from NC_091058.1 coordinate 17,983,401, forward strand.
ACCGCGGCCGCATGGCTGCCAGCACGGACCGCGCGGAAATGGCCGCGGCCGCGCTGGGCCTGCAACATCTGAACCTATATATTTTTTTTCTAAGTCCAAGACCTCCCGAGCCCCATTCAAAACTCACCCGAGCCCTCGGGGCTCCAAACCAAAGATGCACACAACCTTAAAAACATCTTACGGACTTACTCGTGCGATCAAATTGCCAAAATAATATCATATACATCGGATCAAGCCTCAAACACATGATTTTCTTTCAACTTTCACAAAAACTCAACTTCCCCATTTTAAGTCTGAAACACGTCATATGACGTCCGTTTTTAGCCAAACTTTACAGATAGTGCTTAAAACATATTTAAGACTCGTACCGGGCGTCGAAACCAAAATACGAGCCCGATACCACAGTTTTCTGATGAATTTTCTTCTTCATTTTCCTTAATTAATTTTAGAAAATAATTTCACACAAAAATTCATTTCTCAGGCTTGGGACCTCGGAATTTGATTCCGGGCACACGCCCAAGTCCCATATTTTTCTACGGACCCTTCGGGACCGTCGAATTACAGGTCCTGGTCCGTTTACCCAAAATATTGATCGAAGTCAATATTATGCATATTAATACCAAAATTCATCAAATGTTTCACATAATTCACATATTCTAACATAAAAACTTTCCGGCTACGCGCCCGAACTGTGCACGCCAATCGAGGCAACTAAAAGCGAGGTTTTCAAGTCCTCGGGAGCACGGAACAAGGAAGAATTACGGTGATGACCCCTTGGGTCGTCACATATTTATTCTCGGGTAGTTCCATAACCCTACTCATAAAAGTATCTTTATACCATCTAAATTCACTAAGGGTCTTACATCTAAGCCCATTAAGTAAGGTTCTGATGGTCTCATGATTTGAGGTAAATCTACCATTGAAATGCTCTAAAATTGTAAGGATAAGGGTATACACTGCATCTTCTCTACCCTTAACTAGAGCCATACCTATATTATCAACACCTTCGTCTACGGCTGTAGCATTAATAACGAAAGCCTTTTCTTTAACAGATAAATAATTATCCCACCAGCCACGAAGTTGGCTAGTAAAGCCTGCAATAATCATTTTGCAAATAGTTCTATCTGTATTTTTAATACTTTTGCAGATAGTCGAATACATAAGCATTCTATGTATGAGAATGGTTAATTGTCTATCAGTTTAACCATCAAGATTCCATTCATAAATTTTGGAACCGCTATAAGACGTATTAGTCTGATTCCAATCGCGTTCCTCAATCAACACATCTTGAGGAGTAGGACGGGGATAATAATAAGTTTGCATCCTTGGTTTGTAAGCATACCTACTATTGGGTTTAACTATACCTTTGAGTTTATTAAACTCTGACCATGTCTCAGTTTTATAATCAGAAACGGTCTCAATTCTATCAGCAAAATTTTTAGATAAATCAATTGGTCTAACATTCAAACCAGAAAGCTTTTTATCGAGAAGTTGTGCTAAGTCATTAAGAGATTTAAATTTAAAATCCTGAATCTCAGGAGGTCTTTGAATATGAGTAAGAATAGCTTGATCAACTGTTTTACTACCTGAAGTGGAGGCAATATCAGTTGGTCCTTTCTTAGTACTCATTTCTTTTATTAAAATAGTCAAATCATCAAGTTTTTTATCAAGAGAACCGATATGTTCTCCTAAAATCTTTACATATAAACCCAAATAATTGTTTTGAGAAATTAATTTATTAATTTCTGCGATACTAATAGCTGCAACGTTATCATCAATAAATTTTTGAAAGGCAGTGAATGTAATACCAGTATTATTAGGTAAAATAAAGGGGGCCTGAGGAGGATAAATGGCTTTAGTAATATTACCACTCCCATCTTTATAAGATCTTTCTAGTACCTTTATAAAAAGAGGCAAATAAGTTGTTATAAACCAAGGAACAAAATACATAATTTGATTATGCAAAGCACAAGTTTCATAAAATTCTTGAGAAATACTATTCAAATCATCTTTGCTATAAGCATAAAAAAACACGTTTTAAACTGGCTCCATTTATCACTAAAAAATTCCTTTTGAATATATTTTCGTGCCCGAGAACCGGGGCTAAAATCAATTTGGTGTGGAATCATTAAGTACTATTGGGGTCGAAATCCATCTCGGATACAGAAGGAATATCCTTATCTGAAATATTGTCATTGTCCTGAACAATATTTGTTTGAGGGTTAACTTTAACCCTTTCAACCCTTTCGACAAGGCTTATTACTAACTTTACTAGTAATAGTGTGTAAAGAGGCTGCACGATTGCGAGCTGGACCGTAGACTGGTTCAACAGGAGAAATATGTTGAATAGCAGGTAGAAGTCTATGATTAGAAAACGAATGTCTATTATAAATAGTAGACTTATCATCAAATTGAATACAAATCCTACCATCCAGATTTTGAGTAACATGCGAACATTCAGTATTCGACAAGTCGTTAGTAATCTGACTTGGGGATATAACCGAATTTAAAGTCCAAGTAGTTGGGAAATTAATTTCTTCCCACCTAATAGGTCTCCTAGTGGTGACCTTGGACCTTGCAAAGTTGGTTTCTACCAGTATGGTCTGATCTGATGTATCATATAACTTACATCCAGGATTCAAAGTAGATAATAATTTAAAATAAATCCTATAAGACAGACATATAAGTTCAGAACCAGGCGCATAATTATAACCATGTGTTTTCACATTTAAAGTCAAGGCATCAAGAATATTAATATCAGAAAGAGATAGTTGCAGATTGGATTGAGTATTAAAATATACTGGACCATAGGCCACAGTAGATTCAATCGAACCCATCAGAGACTGTTTGAAGTTCAAATTTCTAGCATCTCTAAGAGCTGCTAAAAAGGTCTCTGGTAATCCTTTAAGGGTTAATGGTTTAAACGCAATTTGAACCATACCAATATGCAGATAATGATAATGATGTTTATATAAATCTATATCGTGTTTGTTTAACAAACGAATAGTCTGTTCAGACGAATTTAATGCCAAAGACTGTTCAGTCGTTTTTATCAATTGTTTAGAAGAAAGTTTATCAAACCAACCATAATCATAAATGGTTTTTATAGAAACTTTAGGAATTGTCCATTTATTTAATAAATCAAGGTTTTGAGGTATATCTACCTCTTCAAGTCTAGTACTTTTAGTACTTGTTTCTCCCAGATCCATTCCAAAAGCTTCATATCTATGTTGAATATTTCATATTTTACTACTTAGTTAAATATAATATAATATAATATAATATAATATAATATAATATAATATAATATAATATAATATAATATAATATAATATAATATAATATAATATAATATAATATAATATAATATAATATAATATAATATAATATGATATGATATAATATATACAGAATTTGAATTAAAAGATAATTTTGAATTTATAAATAAAGTTCTAAAATTCGAATTTAAATTAAAGATAAAATTTATCTTTTTTTATCTTGTTATCATACTTAATTTGGTTAATGATCATGTGCAATCATGTTAGGACTTTTGTTATTTTTTATAATTATTTTAATACTACTTCGCCTCTAGCAAAAAAAAACTACTCCATATAACTATAAAACTCTTTTTAAAATTCTATAAGTATAGTTCTTTGATACACTGTAGCTAGATTTGAATAAAACGTAATTCTTTTAAAATAAATGTAATATATAGGGTACACGTCTATGCTTATCTAAATAACAAAAAAGAGTTTACAAAATCAAATAAAAGTTTACTTACATATATAATAAAGTAAACATACATGCCAGAGAAAGAAACATCACAAAATCAGTCAATAACTAAAAAGAAAAAAAGTTGTTTCTTTTTTCTTATTGAAGAATACTTATTTGAAGAGTCAATTTGCACAAATGGAAGAATATTTAGCATTATTCTTATACTTCCTACCAAACGACCCCTCAATTTCTTTGTGATGGTTAATAAACAATAAACAAAGCCATAATTTTATTTCAGAGCAAAAAAAAAAAAAGTCAATCCACTCGATAAAAATCATACTCCTAGTTATGACTTTGTTATGTAAAGCTATGGCAATCCTTTACTAGTCTATGGTTTTAAGTCCTAGTCAAAATAGTTATTTTAAGGCCTATAGCTAGTAAAAATTGCACGGGGCGCCCTATTTGGTCGCCCCATTTAATATATACCCATTTTTTTATTTTTTTTTTAATTTGTACCCACTTTTTAAACAAATTCAGCCCCATTTCTCCTCCTCCTTCTCCTCCTTTGTTTTCTTCTTCTTCTTCTTCTTCTTCTTCTTCTTATGACACTTCGGTTCATGAGATGATTGCCATAAGTATGTTTATCAGATTATTTAAAAATAAATTATAAATAATTACGTAAGTTAGTAGACAATAATTTGTGAATATTTTCACGTAATTTCGTCCTTTTCACGTTTATTATTTTCAAAATTTATGATTTAGATAATGTTGGCAATCTGATTATTTTATAGTAGCAATACACTATGAAAGAATAAGGTGATTATTTATCTAGTATGTTAGAAAGTTTTTTCAAAAACTTCAGCTTATATAGTGCTGAAGTTTTTACAAATGAACTAAATAATTTTAGCATCTTCTACTGAAGTTTTTTAAAAAACTTTATGACATAACTAATGAATCCAGGACAAAAAAACTTCAGCTTATATAGTGCTGAAATTTTTAAAAATAAACTAAATAATTTCAACATCTTCTACTAAAGTTTTTGAAAAAGCTTATCCAGGACAAAAAAACTTCAGCTTATTTAGTGCTAAAGTTTTTACAAATGAACTAAATAACTTCAACATTTTCTGCTGAAGTTTTTGAAAAAGCTTTATTACAAAACTAATGAATCCAGGACAAAAAAAACTTCAGCTATTTTAGTGCTGAAGTTTTTACAAATGAACTAAATAACTTCAGCGTATTGCCTTTGCTACTTCAGGCCCGTCTACTAGAATGCTGAAATTTTGCGTGATTGTCTTTGCTACTTCAGCCCCGTATGCTGAAGTTACGCGAAAAAGTTGGTACACTTGCAATTTTTTTTGCAAAGCGGACACAAGTTAAATGTGACCCAAAAAGCGGGTATAGATGCAAATCCCCCATTGGGTAATATAGCTGGAATTGGTGTTGTTATCGTTCACCAACTGGAGAAAGTTTTAACTTTTCTGGCCCGACACCTAGTGTTTCTTTAGTGAACCCTAAAATATATGAGATACTGGAAATGAAGGCATAAAAATAAACAGAAAAAGGGAAAGAGAAAACTAAATCAAGTTGTGTTTGCTCAATGGTAATTAGCCTAAATAGAGAATAAAGTGTTATAAGTGTTACATCGTTAAGTGCAGGCCTCAAATTTCACTAAGGATATTTTTTCATAAAAATTGCACGGGGCGCCCTATTTGGTCGCCCCCATTTAACCTATACCCATTTTTTAAATTTTTTTTAACTTGTACTCACTTTTTAAACAACTTCAGCCCCTTTCTCATCCTCCTTCTCCTCCTTCGTTTTCTTCTTCTTCTTCTTCTTCTTTCTTTTACTGTTGTTGGTGCTGCTATGAAACTTCAGTTCATGAGATGATTGTCATAAGTATGTTTATCAGATTATTTAAAAATAAATTATAAATTATTATGTAAGTTAGTAGACAATAATTTGTGAATATTTTCACGTAATTCTGTTCTTTTCACGTTTATTGTTTCCAAAATTTATGATTTAGATATTGTTGGCAATCTGATTATTTTATAGTAGTAATACACTATGAAAGAATAAGGCGATTATTTATTTAGTATGTTAGAAAACTTTTTCAAAAAACTTCAGCTTATACAGTGCTGAAGTTTTTACAAATGAACTAAATAACTTCAGCATCTTCTGCTGAAGTTTTTGAATAAGCTTTATGACAAAACTAATGAATCCAGGATAAAAAAACTTCAGCTTATATAGTGCTAAAGTTTTTACAAATGAACTAAATAACTTCAGCATCTTCTGCTGAAGTTTTTGAAAAAGCTTATCCAGGACAAAAAAACTTCAGCTTATTTAGTGTTGAAGTTTTTACAAATGAACTAATAACTTCAGCATCTTCTGCTGAAGTTTTTGAAAAAGTTTTATGACAAAACTAATGAATCCAGGACAAAAAAACTTCAACTATTTTAGTGCTGAAGTTTTTATAAATGATATAAATCATTTAATCATCTTATCCAGGACAAAAAAACTTCAGCGTATTACCTTAGCAACTTCAGGCCGGTCTACTAGAATGCTGAAGTTTTGCGTGATTGCTTTTGCTACTTTAGCCTCGTATGCTGAAGTTACGCGAAAAAGTGGGTACATTTGCAATTTCTTTTACAAAGCGGGCATAAGTTAAAACGTGACCCAAAAAACGGGTATAGATACCAATCCCCTCTTCTTTTAACTCATTCTCCATATTCGTGGGATAATTCCTTCCCTATAATTTGTTTTGTAAAATATTAGGAACAAATAAGAATTGGGTATATTATGTCACTTCGATATTCCTCTTATGTTGTTTGATCTTGGAAATTGAAGTTATTTTAAACAGATTGGAGAGAAAATGGAAGGAAGTTATTTCAATGTGAGGATAGATAGGCTATGGCATTTGAAAAAATGGTCCTTTTTAAGTGCCACTACTTCAATTTGGCTTAGTAGCTTAACGGGGAATAAATATAAAAAGAAGAAGAATTAACCCAAATAGTCGCCCACCCAATCACCTAAATTAAAAATAGCCGATGGACGTATAATATATACATAATTTTTATAATATACGTGTATAATTATGTATGATCAGTATATAATTTATATATATGGCTAGAAAAAGTAAACAATAAATATCAGCGGCTATTAGTGGAAAGATCCCCACAAAAGGCAATGAAGCAACTTATCCAAATAGGTCGGGCAATTCAAAAGGAGAAAATCTCACTTTATACCTATTAAGCTGTCACGATCCAAAACCGACCCGGTCGTGATAGCACATATCGTGAAACTAGGTTAGCCGACATATTTCCAAAATAGTTCAACATTTCATTTAAAGCTTAAATAATACCATTTCTAACTGAAATTTCCATAAAAGATGTAAAGCCAAAACCAAAATAAAAGTGGAAAATAAAATGCCCGACCTCAGGTGTCACTAGTCATGAGCAATACTACATCTGTTTCGAAACATAACTAGACCAAAATAGTCTGAAAATATCCAAAATATACTAGAAGGTAGATAAAAAAAAGGAGAAAGGCGGGACTGCGAACGTCAGACAGCTACCTCACTATCTTCGATGAAATTCGCGTCTAGAACAGTCAACAACCGCTACCGTGGCCTGACACACCTGGATCTGCACACAAGGTGCAGGGGGTAACATGAGTACACCAACTCAGTAAGTAACAAGTCCAAACTATGGACTGATAGGTAGTGACGAACTAAACCTCAATAGGTATCACAATTAGTCTGTACAGTAAAGTTCACTAAGAGTCTGGTCTGGCTGGGAGGGCATAAAAACGGGCCTGACTGCCACCTGACTGGCCTCCCCCTCTAGGGCGACCCCTAGCTGACTGACCTCCAACTCGAGCTAATTGGGTAGGTGGGAAAGTAACTGGTGCTGAAGCCGAAGGCTGACTCCTCTGCTGGGATGAACCTCCCATAAGACGGGGATTGAATCTCTTGATATGACCCCAATCTCCGCATTCGAAGCAACCTCTCTCAGCAAATAGTGGTGGGGACTGAAGGGAGCCCCGAGCACCGGGATACCTAATAGAAGAACCAGGCATAGTTGAACCCTAAGCTAATGGTGCATAAGTCAAACTCTAAGCTGGGAGGGCACTGAGAGATGAGTGACCCTGATGTAAACTATGAGAACCATGGCCAGATGATCTACAACGGTGACGCGAACAAGCTGACTGAGCATGTCTGAATGGACGACCTCTGCCGTGTTGAAACTGACATCCAGAAGGAACCCCACCAAAACTACCAGATCCCCGAGGCCTCTTGGCCTCCCTCTCAACTCGCTCCTAGCGGCGAACTGACTCTATCTCTTTGGCAATGTCAACCACCTCCTCAAAAAAAGCGCCAGATACCCTCTCTCTGGTCAGAAAAATCTGTAGTTGATAAGTGAGGCCATCAACGAACCTTCTGATCCTCTCCCTATCCATGGGAACTAGCCAGATAGTATGACGGGCCAACTCGGAGAACCTCATCTCATATTGCATCATGGTCATATCCTCCTAACGCAACTGCTCGAACTGCCTGCGCAACTCCTCTTTGTGGGAATGCGGTACATACTTCTCCAGGAAGAGAATGGAGAACTAATGCCAGGTAAGAGGCGCTGCACCAATAAGCCTACGCCTCTCATAAGCCTCTCACCAAGTGAAGGCAGCTCCAGAAAACTAAAAAGTAGTAAATGATACCCCACTGGTCTCCAGAATACCCGTTGTACGTAGAATCCTCTGACACTTGTCCAAGAAACCTTGGGCATCCTCGCCTTCTGCACCACTGAAAGTCGGAGGCTGAAGTCTACCAAACCTCTCCAATCGACGCTGCTCGTCATCAGGCTTAACTGGTACAACAAAATCTAGAGCAGGTGCAACTGGCTGGGCTGGTGGTGCCCCTGGTGTCTGCAGTTCCTGAACAACCTGCTCGGGTGTACGAGCGGCAGGAGTCTGAGTGCCTCCCCCAGCCTCAGAAATAGCTACCGTAGTAGAAATTGCGACTGCCTGAGCAAGACTAGTGCACACGGTCAAGATCTGAGCCAAGGTCTATTGAAGTCCCGTTATAACAATAGGCGCAGTCGGTGGCTGAGCTGGTCCTGCTGGAGCATCCCCCGCTGGAACCTGATCATGAACTAGGGCGGCTGGTGGATCTGCAGGTGCTGCCCTAGCTGCTGTGTGGGCTACACCCCTGCCCCTACCACGGCCTCGACCGCGACCTCTAGTAGCCCCAACTAGTGGTACTGGTGGTCGTCCGTCCTAACCAGTAGCACTTGTCCTCACCATATGTGAGAGAATAAAATAACAGAAGTTTAGTTACCAGAATCAATAAATTCGCACAACAAGAATTCAAGAATGTGAAGTTTTTCCTAAAGGTTCTGCAGCCTCCCGAAGATAAGTACAGACATCTCCGTACCGATCCGCTAGACTCTACCAAAACTGCTCATGACCCGTGAGACCTATGTAACCTAGGCTCTGATATCAACTTGTAACAATCCAAAACCGACCCGGTCGTGATGGCGTCTATGGTGAAACTAGGCCAGCCGACACATTTCCAAAATAGTTCAACATTTCATTTAAAACTTAAACAATGCCATTTCCAACTGAAATTCCCACAAAAGATGTAAAGTCAAAACCAAAATAAAAGTGAAAAATAAAACGCATGACCTCGGGTGTCACTAGTCCTGAGCAATACTACATCTTCTTCGAAACATAACTAGACCAAAATAGTCTGAAAATATCCAAAATATACTAGAGGGTAGATAAAAAAGGAGAAAGGAGGGACTGCGAACGTCAGACAACTACCTCACTATCTCCGATGAAATATGCATCTGGAACAGTCAATAGCCGCTACCGTAGCTTGAGATACCTGGATCTGGACACAAGGTGCAATGGGTAACGTGAGTACACCAACTCAGTAAGTAACAAGTCCAAACTATGGACTGACAGGTAGTGACGAACTAAACTTCAACAGGTATAACAATTAGTCTGTACAGTAAGGATCACTAAGAGTCAGCAATTAGTCTGTACACCAACTCAGTTAGCAAGAAAGAGTCACTAAGTGGTGCCATGAATGATCCAGACCACAATTCTCACGGTGCACGTACACACGCCCATCACTTGGCATTTGCGTCACCTTAATATCAATCATAGAACACATAGTTTGTGGTTTCAAACCTTCAAAACCAAGTTTGGAAGCGTTACTTACCTCAAACCAAGCCAAAACTCTAACCTGCGATGCACTTGCCTCTCGATTCGGCCTCCAAATGCTATGAATCTAACCAAAATTAGTATATTATCATCAATATACGCTAAAGGAATGAAACCCATATAAAAATTATCAAATTAGACCAAAAATATCGAATTTGGCTCAAACCCGGCCCTGGGCCCACCACACGGAATCTGATAAAAATTACAAAACTAGAAAGTCCATTTGCTCACGAGTCTACCCATATCAAATTCACCAAAATCCGACGTCAAATGGTCATCTAAATTCCTAAAATTAACTCTCCAATTCTCCTCCACCTTTCCCTCAATTGTTACCCCAAATTTCCAATTTTGATGTTAAAAATCAAGACACAATCATGGAATTTAACAAAAAATAAGTGAAGAATACTTACCCCAATCACTTCTTTGAAAATCCCCTCTAAAATCGCCTTCTCCCGAGTTCTCTATTGAATTTTGAAATTATGATCTCAAACCCTCATTTTTTTGAACTTAAACATTCTGCCTAGATACCTTCCACTTCGCGAATGCGGTAGTGCCCTCGCGTTCACGAAGCACAAGCTGCCTCAGACTAAAAGTCCCTTCTTCGCAAAAGCGAGGACCCACTCACGAACGTAAAGACCATTTTTGTGACGACCTGGCCAGTTGTCTCATGTGTTACCGTTCCGTTTCCCCCATTTCAGCTTCTTTATACTTCGTTATCCATGTTTTTGTGGTATCAGGTTGGTCGGATCTAGTCCGGAATGAGTTTAGTGAAGTTTGAGACACTTAGACTCATTTAAGAAGGCTTAAGTTGGAAAAGTCAACCGGATGTTAACTTATGTGTTAGAAGGCTCGGAAGTGAGTTCTGATGGTTCGGTTAGCTTCAGGAGGTGATTTGTGACTTAGGAGCATGATCGGAATGGGTTTTGAAGTTGTAGAGAAGATTTAGGCTTAAATTGGCGAAGTTGATATCTTGGCGATTCCGGTTGATAGGCGTGATTTTTATATAGGGGTCGGAATGGAATTCCGAGAGTGTCAGTAGCTTTGTTGTGTCATTTGGGACGTGTGTGCAAAGTTTTAGGTCATTCAGATGAGATTTGATAGACTTTTTGATCGAAAGCATAATTTAAGAGTTCTTGGAGTTATTAGACTTGAATCCTATGTAAAATCGGTGATTGATGTTGTTGTGAGCATTCCGAAGTTTTGAAGATGTTTAAACAATGTCATGGGATGTGTTGGTACAATTGGGTTGAAGTTCCGGGTAGGTTTCGGGATGTTTTAGGCCGAAAATCATAGTTGTAGCAGGTTCAGAAGGGTTGCAGGCCTCGGAATCCACCAATGCGGTCCACACAAAAAGGAGTGCGGCCGCGGTATGTGCCATGCGGACCGCACAAAAAGGAGTGCGGTCGCGGTAGGTGTTGTGCGGCCGCGGTGGAGAGCATTTCACTGGTCCTAACTTCGGAAGCTCGTATCTTTTGATGTACAAGGAATTTTGAGATGATTCCAAAACGAAAGTTGTAGACCTTTGTGTCTAGTTTCCAGAAAGGTAAAGGTATCACAATGTGGACATCTCTAGTAAAAGTTATGGCCAAAATACTAAAATCTGTCACTGTAGAGGAAGCCTGTGCGGCCGCAGTTATTTTTGTGCAGACCGCACAGGTTTTGTGCGGTCCGCGGAGGTGGAAATCTGTGGGGTGCTCTATAAATACGAGGTTTTGGGTTTTATTTGATATTTTGACCTACAGAGCTCAGAATTTGGCGATTTTTCGAAGGTTTTTCAAGCAATTCATCGGGGTAAGTGATTCTAACTCAGATTTGGCTAGAGTACATGAATCTATCATTGAATTTATCATTTAATTCATGATTTGGGATGGAATTTGGGAAGAAAATTGTAAAATCTTTCAAAAATGTAAAATGATGATTTGAAGGACCAAATGGTATCGGAATTGGATAATTTTCATATGGTTAGACTCGTGAGAGTATAAGGATTCTAGTTTTGTGAATTTTGTCAAATTCCGAGACGTGGGCCCAGGCTCAGGTTTTGGTAATTTCGGAAATCGCGCCCTTTATTGATTGTTTTCGCTTGGGCTTTGTTCCCTTAGCATATTGTGACGTATTCGTTCTGATTTTGGATAGATTCGACGCACGTGGAGGTCGATTCGAGGGGAAAAGGCGTCGCGAGTAAGAGATTTAGCCGGTTTGAGGTAAGTAATGATTGCAAATGATGCTCTAAGGGTTTGAAACCCCGGTTTGCACATCGTAGTGCTATATTGAGGTGAGGCACATGCTTGATGACGAGCGTGGGGTCGTGTACTATTGGGGATTGTGACTTGGTCCGTCGCGATTGATGATTTTATCGCGTATTTGACTGAAACCTATTTGTTATCATTATGATTTGGGCTGATTGCCATATTTGGGCTTCGTGCCAACTATTTGAACCCTTCAGGGATTTTTATTACTATTTCCTCACTATTTTGACTTATTAATTGAACTTAGTTTCCACTGTTTTACTACTCAGCCACTTTTACTCCGTTTTGAGACTTAAATGATATTTTAAATGATGTTTTGGGCTGAGAAATACTGTTTTACTAATGCCCGAAGGGCTTGTGAGTATTTTTGACTGAGTAAGGCTGAGGGCCTAGTTGCAAGGAAACACTGATACTGATTTGAGGCTGAGGGCCTGAGATATGTACGCCATAAGGTGTCTTGTTGTTATTGTTTATGAGGCCAAGGGCCTGAGATATATACGCCATGAGGTGGCTTGACTGTTATGAGGAAGAGGGCGTAGATTTGATGCCACGAGATGGCTTGATATTCCGCTTGGGCCGTAAGGGGCCCCTCCCGGAGTCTGTACACCCTCAATGAGCGTGGGTACCTATTGTGATGTGAGATAGAGCCCGAGGGGCTGGCACTGTTCTGAGATTTGAACCCGAGGGGTTGGTATTGTTCCATGTGATTGCCCAAGGGGCTGGTACTGTTCTGAGATGTTGCCCGAGGAGCAGTTTTGTTGATATTGTGCCTGAGGGGCGAACTTCTATTTGTTTACTTACCTGTCAATTACTTGTTTTACTTATTAAAAAGGGATTTTACTCGATTCTTCACTGTCTACTAGTTTTAAGTGATTTTATTGCTTCGGTATAGAATGCCTTGTGTTTTACGTGTTTTCTTACTTTCAGTCATTATTTATATTTGTTACTCACAGAGTTGGAGTACTCACTTTACTCCGTACACCATGTGTACAGATTCAGGCGCATCAGGTCCCGCTCCTGAGTGCTGATCCTTCCAGTCCAGGCGGTGTTTCGGTGACTACGAGGTAGTTGTTCGCGTCTGCAGCCGCCATGCCTCTCTTATCTTATTATTTCTAAGTTTTTCAAACATTTGTACCAGATATTGTATTTAGTAGACTCGTATTAGGATCCTTAGTTGCTCATGACTTGTGACACCCCGATTAGGGCTGTGTCGGGTTGGAAATTCCGTTTTGTTATCTCTATTTCCGCTAATTGTGCTATTATATCATGTTTGAACTGTTCTTATGCTATTTAACTACTTAAAAGGACGAAATATGTTAGACTGGCTGGCCTTGTCTTCATGAAAGACGCCATCACGACCGGGGTCGGGGTTAGGGTCGTGACAAGTTGGTATCAGAGCCTAGGTTACATACGTCTAACGAGTCATGAGCAGGTTTAGTAGAGTCTCGCGGATCAGTATGGAGACATCTGTATTTATCTTCGAGAGGCTGCAGAACCTTTAGCAAAAACTTCATATTCTTGAAATTCTTGTCGTGCAAACTTGTTGGTTCGAGTACTAATCTTCTTTCATTCCATTCTCTCATAGATGGTGAGGATGCGAGCTACTGGATGAGGTGGGCTACCACCAGTGCCACTAGTTGAGGCCACCAGAGATCGTGGATGCGGCAGAGGTAGAGGTGCAAGAGCAGCACCTGTTGATCCACCAGCTACCCCAGCTTAGAATTAGGCTCCAGCTGCACCGGTTCAGGCACCAGTTGTGCCCATCGTGATCCCGGGTCTACAAGAGGCCTTGGCACAGATCTTATCAGTTTGCACTGGCCTGACTCAGGTATTTTCAGCCACCACAGTAGCAGCTACTTCATAGGCCGAGGGAGGCAATCCGACCCCCGCTGCTCGCACACCTGAGCAGGTAGTGTAGGGACTTTAGACGCCGGGGGCACCTCCAGCCCAGCCGGTTACACCAACTCAGGAGTTTGTTGTGCCAGCTATGCCGGATAATGAGCAACGTCATCTTGAGAGGTTTGACAGACTCCAGCCTCCGATATTCAGCGGAGAAGAGGGCGAGGATTCCTAGGGTTTCTTGGATAAGTGCCAGCGGATGCTCCGTACAATAGGGATTCTCGAGTCTAGTGGTGTGGAATTTACTACATTTTAGTTTTATAGGGATGCCTTCACTTGGTAGGATGCATATGAGAGGCGTAGGCTTGTGGGAGCAGCACCCCTCACTTGGCAGAAGTTCTCTGTTCTCTTCCTGGAGAAGTATGTGCCGCAGTCCCGCAGAGAGGAGCTGCGTAGGCAGTTTGAGTGGTTGCAACAGGGGGATATGACTGTGTCACAGTATGAGTCGAGGTTTTCTGAGTTGGCTCGTCATGCCGTCTGGATGGTTCCAACAGATCGTGAGAGGATCAGGAGATTTGTTGATGGATTTACTAATCATCTCCGTATTCTTATGACCAGAGAGAGAGAGAATGATGGGTGCTAAATTCGAGGAGGTAGTTGATATCGCCCGTGATATTGAAACGGTTCGCCGTTAGGAGCGAGAGGAGAGGGAGGCTAAGAGGCCTCGAGGATCGGGCAGTTATAGTGGTGCTCCTTCGAGGGGCATCTTCAGGTCATGGTTATCGTGGATCTTAGCAGGGCCAGTCATCACTCAGTGCCCTCCCAGCTCAGAGTTCATCTCGTGCCCCATCAACTTAGGGCTCTTCTACGCCGAGTGCATCTGCTAGTCACTCCGGTGCGAGAGGTTCCCTTTAGTCCCCTTCTCCAGCACCTGGGAGTTGTTATGACTGTGGCGAGATGGGCCACATGTGGAGGCAGTGTCTTCGTCGGGTTACTAGTTCGTCTTAACAGAGGGGTTAGCCCTCGACTTCTGGTCCAGTTACTTTACCACCCGCAGCCAGCTAGGGGTGGAGGTAAGACAGCTAGGGGTTGCCCCAAAGGGGGAGGTTGATCAGGCGGTGTCTAGGCTCGTTTCTATGCACTCCTAGGCAGACCTGATGCTATTACTTCAGATGTTGTTATCACATGTATTGTTTTAGTCTGTCGCAGAGATGCCTCTATATTATTTGATCCCGGTTCCACCTTTCTTATGTATCATCATATTTTTCTCGTTATTTGGGTATGCCCCGTGAGTTTCTTGCTTTACCTGTTTATGTATCTACCCAGGTGGGCGATACTGTCATTGTAGACCGTGTGTACCAGTTTGTGTGGTGACTATTGGGGGTCTGGAGACCCGAGTGGATCTATTACAATTGAGCATGGTGGATTTTGATGTCATTTTGGGCATGGAATTGTTATCTTCGTATTGTGCTATTCTGGACTGTCATGCTAAGATAGTCACATTGGCTATGCCGGGTGTACCATGGATCGAGTGGCGTGGTGTGACTGATTATGTTCCTAGTAGAGTTATCTCTTTCTTAAAGGCCCAGCGTATGGTTGGGAAGGGTTGCCTTTCATATCTAGCGTTTTTGAGGGATGTCGGAGCTGAGACTCCCAACATTGATTCTGTCCCAGTTGTGAGGGATTTTCCCGATGTGTTTCCTGCAGACCTGCCGGTCATGCCACCGGATAGGGATATTGATTTTGGTATTGACCTGGTGCCGGGCACTCAGCCCATTTCTATTCCGCCGTATTGTATGGAACCAGCGGAGTTGAAAGAATTGAAGGAGCAACTTCAGGAGCTCCTATATAAGGGGTTCATTCAGCCTAGTGTGTCACATTGGGGTGCGCCGGTTCTATTTGTGAAGAAGAAGGATGGCACAATGAGAATGTGCATTGATTATAGGCAATTGAACAAGGTAACAATTAAGAGCAAGTATCCTTTGCCTCGCATTGATGATTTATTTGACCAGCTTCAGGGAGCGAGGGTGTTCTCCAAGATTGATCTCCGTTCAGGTTATCACCAGTTGAATATCAGGGACTCGGATATTCTTAAGACGGCTTTCAAGACCCGATATGGTCACTATAAGTTCTTGGTGATGTCTTTCAGGCTAACTAATGCCCCAGCAACATTCATGCATTTGATGAACAGTGTGTTCCGGCCTTATCTTGATTCGTTCGTTATAGTCTTCATTGATGATATTCTGGTGTATTCGCGTAGTCAGGAGGAGCACACGGAGCATTTGAGAGTTGTATTGCAGAGATTGAGGGAGGAGAAGCTTTATGCAAAATTTTCCAAGTGTGTGTTTTGGCTCAGTTCAGTGGCTTTCTTGGGGCACATGGTGTCCAACGAGGGTATTCAGGTTGATCCAAAGAAGATAGAGGCGGTTCAGAGTTGGCCCAGACCGTCCCCAGCCATAGAGATTCGCAGTTTTCTTGGTTTGGCAGGCTATTATCACCGGTTTGTTCAGGGATTCTCATCTATCGCATCGCCCTAGACCAAGTTGACTCAGAAGGGTGCTACATTTATATGGTCAGACGAGTGTGAGGAGAGCTTTCAGAAGCTCAAGACAACTTTGACCACAACTCCAGTGTTGGTTTTGTCATCAGCTTCAGGTTCATATACCGTGTATTGTGATGCTTCGGGAGTTGGGATTGGTTATGTGTTGATGCAGGAGGGTAGAGTTATAGCTTATCCTTCTCGTTAGTTGAAGCCCCATGAGAAGAACTACCCCGTTCATGATTTGGAGTTGGCTGCCATAGTTCACGCATTGAAGATTTGGAGGCACTACCTGTATGGCGTATCTTGTGAGGTGTTCACTGATCATCGCAGTGTTCAGCATTTTTTCAAGCAAAAGGATCTTAATTTGAGGCAGCGGAGATAGTTGGAGTTGCTTAAGGATTATGAGATCACTATATTATACCATCAGGGAAAGGCCAATGTGGTGGCCGATGCTTTGAGCGGAAAGGCAGTGAGTATGGGGAGTTGGCATGTATTTTAGTTGGGGAGAAACCTCTTGCTGTTGATGTTCAGTCCTTGGCCAATCGGTTTGTGAGATTAGACATTTCAAAGCCCAGTCGGGTATTGGCATGTGTGGTTTCTCGGTTTTCATTATATGATCGCATCAGAGAGCGCCAGTATGATGATCCGCATTTGCTTGTCCTTAAGGACAGAGTTTAGCATGATGATGCTAGAGATGTGACCATCGGTGATGATGGGGTGTTGAGGATACAGGTCTGGATTTGCATGCCCAATGTGGATGGGCTTCGGGAGTTGATTCTGGAGGAGGCCCATAGCTCGCGGTATTCTATTCATCCGGGTGCCGCGAAGATGTATCAGGATTTGAAGCAGCACTATTGGTGGAGAAGAATGAAGAAAGATATTGTAGGGTTTGTAGCTCGGTGTCTCAATTGTCAGCAGGTGAAATATGAGCATCAGAGACCTGGTGTCTTGCTACAACAAATGGATATTCCTGCGTGGAAGTGGGAGAGAATCACTATGGACTTTGTTGTTTGACTTCCACGGACTTTGAGGAAGTTCGATGCTATTTGGGTAATTGTGGATCGGCTAACCAAGTCCGCGCACTTTATTCCTGTATGTACTACCTATTCTTTAGAGCGGTTGACAGGGATTTATATCCGGGAGATTGTTCGTTTGCATGGCATTCCAGTTTCCATCATTTTAGATAGAGGTACTCAGTTTACTTCGCAGTTTTGGAGAGCTGTGCAGAGAGAGTAGGGTACTCAAGTTGAGTTGAGCACAACTTTTCATCCTCAGACGGACAGGCAGTCCGAGCGTACTATTCAGATATTGGAGGACATGTTGCGTGCTTGTGTTATTGATTTCGGAGGGTCCTGGGATGAGTTCCTACCGCTTGCAGAGTTTGCTTATAACAATAGCTACCAGTCGAGTATTCAGATGGCTCCATATGAGGCTTTGTATGGGAGGCGGTGCAAATCTCCAATTGGTTGGTTCGAGCCCGGTGAGGTCAAGCTATTGGGGACTAATTTGGTACATGATGCTTTGGAGAATGTGAAGGTGATTCAGGAGAGGCTTCGTACTGCGCAGTCGAGGCAAAAGAGTTATGTTGATAGGAAGGTTCGAGATGTGTCCTACATGGTCAGCGAGAAGGTTCTGTTGAAGGTTTCACCCATGAAGGGCGTTATGAGATTTGGGAAGAAAGGGAAATTGAGTCCCTGGTTCATTGGGCCTTTTGAGGTGCTTCAGAGGATTGGGGAGGTGGCTTGTGAGCTTGTTTTACCACCCAGCTTGTCGAGTGTGTATCCGGTATTTCATGTTTCTACGCTCCGGAAGTATCGAGGATCCGTCTCATGTTTTATACTTCAGCACAGTTTAGTTAGATGATGATCTGACCTATGATGTGGAGCCAGTAGCTATTTTGGGTCGTCAGGTTCGGAAATTGAGGTCAAAGGATATATCTTCAGTGAAAGTTCAATGGAGAGGTCGGCTCGTGGAGGAGGCTACCTGGGAGACCGAGCAGGAGATGCGGATTAGATATCCTCACCTATTCGAGGCTTCAGGTATGTTTCTTGACTCGTTCGAGGATGAACATTTTTTTTAAGTTGGGGAGGATGTGACGACCCAACCAGTTGTCTCATGAGTTACCGCTCTGTTTCCCCCATTTCAGCTTCTTTATGCTTCGTTATCCGTGTTTTTGTGGTATTGGGTTGGTCGGATCGAATCCGGAATGAGTTTGGTGAAGTTTGAGACACTAACTCTCCTTTAAGAAGGCTTAAGTTGGAAAAGTCAACCGGATGTTGACTTATGTTTTAGAAGGCTCGGAAGTGAGTTCCGATGGTTCAGTTAGCTTCGGGAGGTTATTTGTGACATAGGAGTGCGATCGGAATGGGTTTTGGATATGTAGAGAAGATTTAGGCTTAAATTGGCGAAGTTGATATTTTGGCGGTTCCGGTTGATATGCGAGATTTTTATATAGGGGTCGGAATGGAATTCCGAAAGTGTCAGTAGCTTTGTTGTGTCATTTGGGATGTGTGTGCAAAATTTTAGGTCATTCAGACGAGATTTGATAGACTTTTTGATCGAAAGCATAATTTAAGAGTTCTTGAGTTCTTAGGCTTGAATCCTATGCTAAATCGGTGATTGATGTTGTTATGAGCGTTCCAAAGTTTTGAACAAGTTTGAATGATGTCATGGGATGTGTTGGTACAATTGGGTGGAAGTTCCGGGTAGGTTTCGGGATGTTTTAGGCCGAAAATCATAGTTGTAGCAAGTCCAGAAGGGTTGCAGGCCTCAGAACCCACCCATACGGTCCACACAAAAAGGAGTGTGGCTACGGTATGTGCCGTGCGGACCGGACAAAAAGGAGTGCGGTCATGGTAGGTGTTGTGCGGACCACACAAAATGTTGTGCGGCTGCGGTGGAGAGCATTTCACTGGTCCTACTTCGGAAGCTCATATCTTTTGATCTACAAGGAATTTTGAGATGATTTAAAAATAAAAGTTGTAGACCTTTGTGTCTAGTTTCCAGAATAGTAAAGATATCATAAGTTGGACATCTGTAGTGACAGTTATGGCCAAAATACTAAATCCTATCACTGTAGAGGAAGCCTGTGAGGCCGCATTTATTTTTGTGCGGACCGCACTGGCTTTGTGCGGTTCGCGGAGATGGAAATCTGTGGGGTACTCTATAAATACAAGGTTTTGGATTTTATTTGATACTTTGACCTACAGAGCTCGGATTTTGGCGATTTTTCGAAGGTTTTTCAAGAAATTCATCGGGGTAAGTGATTCTAACTTAGATTTGGCTAGAGTATATGAATCTATCATTGAATTCATCATTTAATTCGTGATTTGGGATGAAATTTGGGAAGAAAATTGTGAAATCTTTCAAAAATATAAAATGATGATTTGAAGGACCAAATGGTATCGGAATCGGATAATTTTCACATGGTTAGACTCGTGAGAGTGTAAGGATTCTAGTTTTGTGAATTTTGTCAAATTCCGAGACGTGGGCCCGGGGCTCGGGTTTTGGTAATTTCGTAAATCACGCCCTTTATTGATTGTTTTCGCTTGGGCTTTGTTCCCTTAGCATATTGTGACGTATTCGTTCTGATTTTGGATAGATTCGACGCGCGTGGAGGCCGATTCGAGGGGAAAAGGCGTCGCGAGTTAGAGATTTAGCCGGTTTGAGGTGAGTAATGATTGTAAATGATGCTCTAAAGGCTTGAAATCCCGGATTGCACATTGTAGTGCTATATTGAGGTGAGGCACATGCTTGATGACGAGCGTGGGGTCGTGTACTATTGGGGATTGTGACTTGGTCCGTCCCGATTGATGATTTTACCGCGTATTTGACTGAAACTTATTTATTATCATCATGATTTAGGCTGATTACCATATTTGGGCTTCGTGCCAACTATTTGAACCCTTTGGGGATTTTTATTACTATTTCCTCACTGTTTTGACTTATTAATTTGTAACGACCCGACTTGTCGTTTTAAGAATTTACGCCTCGTTCAACGACTTAAGATCTTGACCAGCTTCGTAATATGTATTATGACTCGCATGTGAGTTCGAGTTTGGTTTTCGGAAGATTCGGAGTTAAATATAAAGAATATTTTGAGGCTTAAGTTGGAAAAAGTCAACCGGATGTTGACTTATGTGTTAGAGGGTTCGGTTGTGAGTTCTGATGGTTCAGTTAGCTTCGAGAGGTGATTTGTGACTTAGGAGAGTGATCGGAAGTGGTTCTGGAGGTACGGTATAGAATTAGGCTTGAATTGGCGAAGTTAGTATTTTGGCGAATTCCGGTTGATAGGTGAGATTTTGATCCGAGGGTCGGAATGGAATTCCGAGAGTTTCTGTAGCTTCGTTATGTCATTTTGGACTCGTCTGCAAAACTTGAGGTCATTCGGACTAGTTTTCGTGTGTTTAGGCATCGGTTGTGAAATTTGAAAATTTAATAAGTTATTAGGCTTGAATCCATGCATAATTGGTGATTTTGATGATATGTGATGTGATTTGAGGTCTCGACTAAGTCCGTGATGTGTTTTCAGACTTGTTGGTACTTTTGGTTGAGGTTCCGGGGGCCTCGGGTGTGTTTTGGGTGAGTTTTGAGCGAGTACGGACACCCCGGAACTTAGAAAAATGGAGAGGGCAGCAGTGGCGGCGCGGACCGCGCTCCTTCTCGCGCTGGGCGCGCAGGGGAAGAATCTGCAGGTCACTGGGCCTACTTCAGAAGCTCATATCTTTGGATCCACAAGGACTTTTGAGGTAATTCAAAAATGAAAGTTGTAGCCCTTCGTGTCTAGTTTCCAGAAAGGTAAAGATATCGAAATTTAGATATCTGTAGAGAAAGTTATGGCCAACATACTAAAGCCTGTCCTTGCAGAGCAAGGCCTGCGCGACCGCGTACATTTCTGCGCGGACCCCGCTGATTTTGCGCGGACCGCGATCATTTTTGTGCGGTCAGCGGTGTTGGAATCCGAGGGGTACTCTACAAATATGAGGTTTTGGGTTTTTATTTGATATTTTGACCTAGAGAGCTCGGATTTTAGCGATTTTTCGAAGGTTTTTCAAGAAATTGGTCGGGTAAGTGATTCTAACTCAGATTTGGTTAGAGTACATGAATCTATCACTGAATTCATCATTTAATTCGTGATTTGAGATGAAATTTGGGAAGAAAATTATGGAACCTTTCAAAAATGTAAAATGATGATATGAAGGACCAAATGGTATCGGAATTGGGTAATTTTGGTATGGTTGGACTCGTGGTTGAATGGGTGTTCATATTTTGCTACTTTCGTCGGATTTTGAGACGTGGTCCCCACGGGCAATTTTGAGTTAAATTTCGGATTTTAATGGAAAATGTAGAAATTCATATGTAATTAATTCTTATAATTTTTATTGACTGAATTGAATTGTTTATGACTAGATTTGAGAATTTCGGACACGAATTCGCGAGGCAAAGGCTTGAGTTGGCCGTGGAAGTTCGAGGTAAGTGTTTGTTCTAACTTTGGATTGAGGGAATAGGATTAGGATGTTATTTGCTACTTGCTAATGTGGAGTACGGTGTATAGGCATGGTGACGGTTATATATGCACCGAAGTCTAGCATGACCGTGGGTCTTAATTGTTTTTAATTCGAATAATGTGACACAATCTCCTTGTTTACTTGATGAGTTTCATATAATGTGAACGATTGAGGTAGAATTGTGATTGGTGTACTTTTGGAGCGTTAGCTCGAACATGAATGTGTTAGTTGAGGAAGAAGTGATTTAAAAAGAGAATGTGTTGTGAGTACTCCCTTGTCGGGATGTGTAGACTGATACATATACTCTCCCTTGTCGGGATATTTTGGGCTGTTAGCAGTACCCTTGTCGGGTTAAAGGTATTGAGTTGTTATCCTCCCTTGAAGGGGCCTACTATATAAAGTCAGATATTATATATGATATTATGGGATCGTGTGGCACGCCGTCCACTTATATATGATATTATGGGATCGTGTGGCACGCCGTCCACTTATATATGATATTATGGGATCGTGTGGCACGCCGTCCACTTATATATGATATTATGGGATCGTGTGGCACGCCGTCCACTTATATATGATATTATGGGATCGTGTGGCACGCCGTCCACTTATATATGATATTATGGGATCGTGCACGAAGGGTGATGCCATGTATTATTTTTGATGAGAGAGTGTTAATGCACGAAGGATCATTCCGTGCCATCATTACGTGAGGTAAAGCACGAAGGAAAATGGCGTGTACTTTATATGATTGATTTGGTGAGAACGAGAGTAAAAGCACGAAGGATGATGTCGTGCAACTGTTATTTTCCTACTCACTGTTGATGTGTTTACTTGTTATTAACAATTCAAGTGTATTAACTAGATAGGTCCCTTTACTATTGTGACCTATTGTGTTCGAATCCATAGTGTTTACGATACCTCGCCTTATTTATTTGTTTGTGTTCAAAACTCCAAATTTCAAAAATATTGTCACATTTTTAACTCAATTGATTTCTCGTATTAAAGGTACTAATTCATTCGATATTGTACAGTAATTGAAAGGGTATTTTCTTTATCAAATGATTTCAGAAATAAATAAATAATAACGTCATCTTTTCTTGTTGATTTCCTAATTGCGTTGGGAGATATACTCTACTTTATGTTAAGTGAATGAGGCTCCTTGAACATTCTTAATTGTATTGGGTTATGGAACCTATGAGCTGAGTAACATGAGAATATTGTTGTGCAATGTGAGACAGAAATGTTTGGGCACAAGGTGCCGGGGGAAAATATTATGGTTTTATTTAATGGCACGTGAGTTGTCCGTGCGGTTGTGACATAAATGTGGGCACGAGGTGCTGTGAAATTTTGAAAGTGGGCTGAGACCTATATTATTTATGATTATGAAATGAGGTGTCACAAGGTGACCTTTACTCGAAAGAATTATATTCGAAAGATGCTTATCTGAAAGATATCTATTTGAAGGAAATATATTCAAAATATATTTATTGAAAAGCATATTATCTTAGAGATTATTACTTGAAGGATTTATAGGCGAAAGATTTATATTTGAAGGACTTGATTAATTGATTGCACTTGTATTTATTATTTGTTGAGAAACATTTATGGTGTTCTTGTTGCCTGCTATTTATCTCACTGGTTGATCATTGTTGCCATCGTTGTTATCTGCTTCCTATTATTTTTGTACGCTATATGACACAAGTTTATTCGGTAGTCTGGTCCTAGCCTCGTTACTACTTCGCCAAGGTTAGGCTAGGCACTTACCAGCACATGGGGTCGGTTATGCTGATACTACACTTCTGTACATTTTTGTGTACAGATCCAGGTATTTGATCAATAGTAGCTGTTCGTTGTAGTGGAGACCCGAGATAAACCTGCTGCAGCCTTCGCGGTCCTCGGAGTCACTTTCAATTGTACTTGTTTTCATATGTTCCTTTTGTTCGGAACAGTGATGTACTTATTGTGTATAACTCTTAGAAAAAAACTTATGACTTGTGCTACCGGTTTTGGGAAATTGTATTTTGTTCAGAGTAATTTAATTTAAAGTTAGTAAATACCCATATTATTACAGTAAATGTTAGGCTTACCTAGTTTAGAAACTAGGTGTCGTCACGACTTCTTTGGAGGGATTTTTGGGTCGTGACAAGTTGGTATCAGAGCTCTAGGTTCATAGGTGCTACAAGTCATAAGCGAATTTAGTAGAGTCTTGCGGATCGGTACGGAGACGTCTGTACTTATCTTTGAGAGGCTACAGAACTAGTAGGAAAAAAAATTCCACTTCATTCATTCCTTATCGTGCAACATTTATTCAGCTTGAAGCATATATCTTATGTTCTTTTGCATCCACTCGTGTATGGAATTGCGCACTACGCCAATGGTTTGTGATACCGTAAAAGGTTATAAGAGAGCCAGGGCTACTCAACCATTATTACCATGTGTCGTTCAGATTTGAAGATATGGAAGCGCAAAAGGATCTTTCAGTTGTGCGCATGGGGGTGCATCAGATTCTGACATTTGGTTGATAAGTAATATCTTAAGAGGGCTTAATTAGTTGCCTAATCATCACTGTGAGCACGTGATTTTTGTTTTACGCGACAATCACTCCAAAAGAAAAAAAATAGCGATCGGTCTTGCCGTACAATTTTCGGATCTTTCACGTGGCATTTTGTTAATTATCTATGATTTTGTCCATTTTTATTATTATTGAAACAAAATACAAAAAATGTTTGTGTCATGTGCAGTTTAAACCGTAACCCGATTATTAAAGAGAAAAATCATAAATAGGCATCTTTGTCCGTGATTGTTGTTTTGTTTGATTTTACCTGCTTTAAATATTTTAATATATGTGTGCAAATAATTGTATTAAGTGTTCATTTAATTTTAATTTGATTTACTTAGGTTTTGTTTTAAAATAAAAAATAATAATAATAAAAGAGAGTGCAGAATTGGTTTGAAAATCAGTTTGGGCTTATTTTCATTTTAATTCGAGGCCCAAACTCAAACCCAAAACCCCATGTGTAACCCGGTCCACACCAGGTGACACCCAGGGCATCCAAACGACGTCGTAGTGACCTAGCTTGGTCTAGGCCATTGATCTCAGATTGATCAACGGCCAAGATCACTTCCCTATTAACCCATGAACAAACCCGATCCATTCCGCCCGGACCGACCCAACCCCCTTAGGTCTAAAACGACACCGTTTCCCGTTAGTTGAAGGATCCTAGCCCTTCATCGTGCCTCATCCAACGGCTAGGAATCAACCCCTCACTAACTATATAAGCCTATAACCTTTACCCTGCCCCCCCTATCCAAACCCCCAGGCCCTAGTCATCCCCTCCACAGACTTCAGACCTCCAAACCCTAGCCGCCCTTGTATACCTTCACCATGAAAGCCGGCAGCATGGACGCCGGTGACCCCATCCTTAACACCATAGATGCTCCTCACCGTCCTGAACCCAAATCCACCAACTACACATTTCGAATCCCCTCCCACCTTCTCGAATCTTCATTTGAAGATTCGAGTCGGGACCTGACTTACACCGATTAACCCCAGTTTCGCACCAGACAGTCCCCAGACCCCCCTCGTGACCAAACCATGCTTGGTTTGGTCCGAATCTGACCAGGGAAACACGAATCCCAGATCTAATTTTTTTTTGAACCCTAGGGTTCCTCGTGCCTGTTCCGTGCCTGTTTAAACCAAGAGATTATGGTCTAATGGACCTTAATCGAAGTGTTTCTCATTTGAGAAACACTTCGATTAAAGTCCGTTCAACCTTGAGAAGGGTCTGTTCAAACACAAGTTGATTTTTCTGTTTCTTCTTTCAAAGTTTTTAAGGTAAGTTTGTTTTCTCTTTGTTATTCAGTACGTGTGTGGTTTAAAGGTCTGTTCGTATGGCCGAATGTTTTGTGTAATTTGTGTCTTTGAATTTTTATCAACTGTTGATTGTCCACCTTGCCTGTACCCCTCTGTTTCATCGAATGTTTCCTCATTCACTGATAATGTGTGTGTATGTGAACTGCATAATTGACTGAATTGAAATTGTTTGAGTAATCAATCCCCAAGTTAACCTCTGTATTGACATGTGCAATCTGACCCCTTGTTGATACTGTTTGATTCTAATACTTGGCTTTGATTGTGTATGTTGTAATTAGTATAGTCGATTCGATACATGTCGTCAAATAGTTTTAGCTGTTTGAATGGTAACAGCTTGATTTGTCTTGCTAAACATTGTTTGAATCAAAATTGAGAATCGACTATAGCTACTTACAATTGATGTATTTGAATCAGAAATATAAAGGGATTGGTTTTGTTTAGTTGCAGTCAGAATTGGAGGGCATGTGCACTTGTGCACAACATGTGCATAAAACCCCTTTTGGATTAAAATAGTTCAGATTATATTCTTGCTGCCCATGGCCTGTTTTAGTTTAATAAATGTTAAAAGGGAACTGTCAGGGAATATGATGGGGGTTCCTAATTTTAAATGTTTGAGTTGGAAAAACAACTAAAAAGGAATAGTTTCTGAGGTGTTGAACAGGCTGTGAATAGCCTGATGTTAGGCTTATAAAGAGGGAGGAGGAGAAGGAACTGAGGGGGAATTTTTTGGAGAACTGGAAGTTCTGGAAAAACAGTAAAACTGGAAAAGGTTTCTTTCTGATAACTCAAGTATAATTTCAAAAGCTGAAGACTGACACTGGGTTTTGAAAAGAAAGGAGATAGGGAGAGGGATATACAGAAAATCAGCAATTGTTTCTTCCTTGTTTGTGTGATTCTCAGTTCGTTCAACCTGTTCAATCAACTCTGTTTTCTTTCAAGTATCAGCTGAGTTCATTGGTTGATTCACATTGTTTGTTTCTCCTGGATTTGATCTGTCTTGGAGTTTTGTTTCTACTGCATTGTTTGCTGCTGTCTTTCTGCCATTTTTCCATCGGTTCTAACTGTATCTTGCACTAGGAGCTGTTCTATTTGTTACATGCTGTTACTGCTGCTGTTTCTGTTTGCCATTGTCATTCTACTGACCTCCTTTCTTCTTCGATTGTAAGCATTCCCAGGTACACACTCCTGAAACCTTGTTGGCTGAAAGTTTGAAGTTTGAAGCTGAAATAAAGAAATGAATATCTGTTTACTTTTACAATCCTCGTGTTCAAAAATAGTTTGAATGGTAGCTTGGTCTGTATTTGTTTAAGTTAGTTCCAACCACGATTGCTCTGTATGAATTATACACATCTTGATTGACATATCATATAATATTGTTTGTTAGATCAGACGTATTTTCAATGAGTATAATCATTAGGTTTCGATTTTAGCTATGACGGTATAATATAGAATCGTGGCAAACATCTGTATGTATTTTGTCTAGGCTTTTGAACTGTCAAATCTGTTATCTTTGGTTCCATTTAATTTCAAGATAAATGTACCCCGAGTTAATTCTCATGTGGTGTTACTTTAACAGGATGACCATGTATGCCAACCTTCTTGTTAGATTACTTGTTCCTATATAGGTTCGATAGGGGTTTCGATATAGATTCACTGTTTCGAAATAATGCGACTGCTTTTTGAGTTCAATTAATAGTAGTTTTCCTAATAAACAACTGATTTCATTTATCAAGCCCAAATGAACTAGTTTTAAAATTCAAATTGGAAGGTCGTTTAATGTGAATTTAATGTACGTTATTAGTTTGCTTGCAATCCCCCTTCGTAAATTAACAAAGCTCATTCACTCCTTGAAGACAAGGCATGAGGTAATCCTCATCTCATAAACAACCAATTAGGTAATCAAACAAAATTCGGATTCGTCAAACATAGTAGATATTTAGTATGTAGTTGCTTAAACAAGTAAGTTTTGTCTTTCTCTTTTATTTTTAGAGACCAATATAATAGGAATGTAGTCGCTTTAGGATATCCTTTTTTTCTAAAATAATGAGACGAGCCTCGCCAAATAAAAATGCAAATTGCGGGGCCCTCAATAATTGGTCATAATAAATACTTAGAATTTGGGATGGACTGTTTAGTGAATTCCACTGCCTTCCCCAAAGATAATAACGCGTTAGACTTTTTAGGCGCGACTTAATTAAATTACATTCTTAAATTCGGGTGCGCATTTATGTGACCCAAATTCAAATCTCAACGGAGTCGAAATGTGTTAACAACTACGGGTGCATTGATTGTGACGTGGTTCGAGATGCATTTTCACGACGTTGCAATTCTATAAAAATAAATGATAATAATAAAAGCGGTTTAAACTTAATAAAAGCACGTAAGTCATAACATGTATTTAAATCAGATATTTAGCCATTATAACAATTTAAGCGACCGTGCTAGAACCACGGGATTCGAGGGTGCCTAACACCTTCCCTCGGGTCAACAGAATTCCTTACTTAGAATTTCTGGTTCGCAGACTTCATTTGGAAAAGTCAAAAATTTCCTCGATTTGGGATTCAAGATAAACCGGTGACTTGGGACACCAAAAGCCAAACCTTTCCCAAGTGGCGACTCTGAATTAAATAAATAATCCCATTTCGAATATTGTCACTTAAATTGGAAAAACTCCCTCGCGCATCTTAACCCTTCGGGGCGGGCGCGCAAAAAGGAGGTGTGACAGTTCTGGCGACTCTGCTGGGGACAATTAACCCAGAACCACTGGTTCAGGGTTCAAGAATTCGAGCTTAGAATAATTGTTATATTTGGCTTTATTATCTGATCTTTATTACATGTTTTTGCTTAACGTGCTAAATTTTGTCTTCTACCGCTTTGATATTATCTGAACTGTATATAAACTGTGTCGAAACCCTTCTCTTCTTACCTCCGGGGAGAAGCTCGCTGGTCGAGACTCCCTATTCTGTTAGTGTCAATACCTGAAATAAGAAAGAGGTCGGACAAGTTACAAAGCCGGACGATCTCGCGGGTCCCCGGTACGTAGCCCCCTCCTCGACTCGAGTTGTCCGCTCGGGTACACAGTCTAGAACAAATACCCAGGTTATAAACCTAGTATAACGAAACTTCATGCCAGATCCCTAGTAGGAACGCTTATTTGCATCATGTTGCATTTGACTTAGGAGACTCAACACAGGGGTTGGGTCTGTCTAGGACAGGCAACCTGAAATGAAAAGACCATCCTGCTGCATCCTATTTGTTTTGCGCATTTATTTGCTTCAGTTTCGCATGCTGACCGGTTTCTAAAAGGGGGAAAAGTAGCAGCGTAGGGAGATAGTTACTTATTTTGGAAAAATAAAACCCATGTCCAAGTAGTGTCGAAACCTCGCCGGATTTTTTCTAAAATAAAAAATAAAAAAAAAACAAAAATTTGTCTTCTAGTTTGATTTATTTTAAAAAAAAACATATAAAGAAAAATTTTTTTATCACTTTCAAAATAAAAAAAAAGGTATTTATTTTAAAAGTAAAAAAAACGAAAAATTCATAATTCAAAAAAAATGTTGTTTCTTTCATAGTACCTCCTTTTTAAATTCAGACTAATGGTCCAAATATTTCTTTAAAAAAAATAGATATTTTTTCTTTAGTCTTTATCTCTTTTCAAAAGAAAATAATGAAAAAAAAACATATTCTTGCTTTCTGGGTTCAATTGATTTCCTCTATTCACGATTAACCGAACTACGCCGGTTTGATTCTCACCGGATGTGAGATACGTAGGCAACCCTCGTCGGGTTCAACCCCCATTTTGCTAAAATAGCCAAAATCAAAAAAAAAATATGTTTCAAATTTTTAAAGAGTCATAAATAAGTCAGGTGATGCTGTTTTGACATGAATAGCCGAATGTTCCCGAAAGGGACGCCGGAAGGCTGACTTTGCATAAATAGCCACTTTTGGGTTTTGCTTAGCATTTTTAGACCCACACAGCCTTAAAATCTTCGTCCCCGAAGTGCTTAAAGGCCGTGTTCAAAGCTTGGTCCCCTCTGTAAAATATTTTGAGTCAGTCATTTTTGTTAAAATCACCTTAATAAATGTGCAGGATGAGCACGATGCAAAATGAACATTTTTCAATAATGACCAAAATCCCTGTCAAGTTACGGCTATGGTGGAATGATCTAGGTGTTGAAGGACAAAATGAGGTCAAGAAATATCTGAAAGGTCTCGTGGGTTTGTTGGAAATCCAGCCTCGGGGAGATATCATAAGAGCTTTGGTTACCTACTGGGACCCGGCGCACAATGTTTTCCATTTCTCTGATTTTGAACTCACCCCGACTTTGGAAGAAATGGCTGGGTACATCGGAAATGCTGAACTTCCGTTAAGGCAAAAATACTTGGTCGCCCCAAGAGCGGTCACGGTACATCGGTTCCTAGATGCACTGAAGATACCCAGAACGGTCCACAACCCTGATCTGGCTGCCGGTTTTTGCACTCCATGCTTCATATATGATAGATACAGTCATGAAGAGGGATTCAATAATCCAATCAACAAAATGTGCAGCAAAGGTATTCGTCAGAAGTGGGACAAACATAGACGGGTAGCCTTCATGATGATGTTCCTGGGCCTACTAGTATTTCCAAGGAAAGACGGAAACATTGATTTGAAGATATCCGGGATCGTCAGCACTTTACTCATGCAAAGTGACAGCACTCTTGTGCCTATGGTGGTATCTGACATTTTTCGAGCTCTCACAGCTTGTAAAGCTGGGGGAAATTTCTTCGAAGGCTGTAACTTGCTCCTACAAATGTGGATGACCGAGCACCTCTACCATCGTTCCGAGATTTTGAGCCATGGTTCCCCGAAAAAGACTTGCATAGAAGAATTTTACACGAGAACCAAAGAGATCAGTTTGCCCAAAGGGGTCCTGGCATGGACCTCGTTCTTTCAAGCTCTTACTGCCAGCCAAATACAATGGACGTTGGGATGGTTGCATGTTGATGAGGTCATATATATGTCAGCATCTAGAACTCATTTCTTACTGATGGGGCTTAAGAGCATTCAACCTTACGCGCCCTGCCGAGTTTTGAGACAGCTCGGAAGATGCCAGACAGTACCTCATGAGGAAGATCTTAGCACTCAAGCAGTTGAGATAAGTCCTAACGGACAGTTTCCAGAAGCGAAAATTCGCCAAATCTAGAGTGAGTGTCAATATTTGAAATCAGATACTTGCGTGCGGGATCGAGCCAAAGGTGAGACGGCGCCAGGTTACCTTGCATGGTATAGAAGGGAACTTGAGCATGAAAGGCCGGCTAAGAGACCCCACATCCTGAATTTCGCCGAATCGTCGCAAAAACAGTGGGATTGGCTAGCAAAAGAAAGAGGCTATTGCGCTGAAATCAGCAGGTTGAAGCAACAAGTGGAAAGCCTGAAATATGATCACAACGTGCAAGTTGCTACCAATCTAGGAGAACGGAACAGGTTGATTCAGGAAAACGAAATGCTCAGAGCCCAGATCAAACAGATAAGGATGGATGCGGATAAACAGCCAAGGCGTCGATCAGATGAGCAGTTGATAAAAAGGCTAAAAAGCAAAGTCAGGGAATGGCAAGAGGATTTAGAGAAATCTAAAAACGTCATAGCAGAGCTCAGGGCACAATGGGATACAAGAGCAGATAAGCATCGCCGATACTTGAATCAATTGGAAGGCGACCACGAGAAAACTATTGCTAAAATGAAGAGAGAGATGGCTACACTTGAGATCAAAGCAGCTAATCAGGCCAAGGATTTCCAAATTGAGAGCAGATACTGGTACGATTTGTTGGCCCAGCTGAAGTTAGAAGTACGGCAACTGAAGCATCAGCATATACAGGATGCTCAGGTATTCAAGATATGTAGCGATCAGATAAAACGCCTACTCATAGAGAAGAAGCAAACTAGAGATAGGATCAAGGCCATTGCCCATGCCATCACCAGACGATGTCTACGATGTGAGAACATGACCAGCGTTACCGTCCTCTCGGCAGTGATGAGTTATGTCAAGCAGACCATGCATGAGCTGGAGCAACTTGAGAGGGATCTCACACCTAGGACCGTGGCGAGGCCGAACGATGCCCCACGGACACAAATTTTCAAAACCATAATGTACTCATAAGTCAAGTCTGTATCTTAGCATCTTCTGCCTGTTTTTCCTATCAGGGTGATTTTTAGTCTATTTTGAGTCTAGGTTTATTTTCAAAGTTTGCTCTTTCTTTTGCAAAATGTAGTTTGTAATAGACCGTTTCAACAATAAAAGGTTGTTTCTTTTACGCTCATTTGTGTTTTTGAACTATGTAATGATTTGATTCACATGGCATCGTGATACGTAGGCAATCCTCATCGGATCCGGTCGCATTTTTACCGCAAAATAAAAACATAAAAAAAATGATAAGAAAAGGGAAGCCTAAAAAGAATGCCGGAATGACGCATGCTTTCGTCGCAAACATGTAGAATTCTCTTAACTGTATAGGTGCATCATGCTCAACATGAAGTTGCCTATCTGTTATTTACTTCGAATTAACCGCTCGTTTGTCGATTGAGTTCCTCCAGGTTTTTGGAAAGACGGTTGGTTTGGTGAAAGTCTGGCCTCGCACTCATACTTCACGAGGTCAAAGAGAGGTGTTCAACTACCTGTTGTTAAGACCGGAAGCAGTACTCACACTTACTTCACTAGGTCAAAAGGAAGTGTGGAAATGTCTTCAGAAATTCCGTTGCAAACAATCCCTGTTTCCGAGGAGAGCTCGATCTCAGCCGTCCTCACACCTGAATCCGCAACTGCAGAAGAAAACAGAATCTTACGACTCTGTATGTTAGAAATGCTGGACGACTGGAATAACGGAAAAGAACCGCCAAGTGTCGTCCCCGGATTCCCTGAGTTATTCTCCAGGTCAGGCGGGACTTCTAATGTCCCCATAAATTATCCCGCTGCCCCATTCGGGTACCCAACCACTTCAGCTTTCTCTGCTGGATCACCTTCTGAGCCTCATCCCCGAATGTCAACCACTGATGCAAACACGAACATCTTTACTACACT
Organism: Nicotiana sylvestris; assembly: GCF_000393655.2. NCBI lineage: Eukaryota > Viridiplantae > Streptophyta > Magnoliopsida > Solanales > Solanaceae > Nicotiana > Nicotiana sylvestris. Next base: position 18,016,403 of record NC_091058.1, read on the forward strand.
GCCCTGCCCGATTACGGCACAGCCTGCTGCGTACAATCCAAGCTTTGACTCATCCTCTTTTACATTCCAAGCACCCTCGTTCTCAATGGAACCAACTAGGTTCACTACCAACACTAATCCTCCACCGCCTCAGTGCGAGCTTGCGCCCGGGCAGGATCAGAACCCCAGAATTGCAGAACAAAATGAGATGGCCAAAAGAATGAGAAGCCTTGAACAAAGTTTGAAGAATATGCAAGGATTGAGCGGACAGAAGAGCGTCTCTTACGCCGACCTATGCATGTTCCCTCACGTGCACCTGCCAGTAGGTTTCAAGACCCCAAAGTTTGAGAAATACGATGGGCACGGTGACCCCATTGCACATCTTAAGAAATATTGCAACCAATTGCGGGAGCCGGCGGAAAAGAAGAACTGCTAATGGCATATTTTGGGGAAAGTCTAGTAGGGATAGCCTCGGAATGGTATATGGACCAGGAAATGTCCCGATGGCATATATGGGATGATCTCGCCAGAGATTTTGTGAAACAATTCCAGTATAACATCGACATTGCACCAGACCGAAATTCTCTGTCGAATTTGAAGAAGAAACCTTCAGAAAGCTTCAGAGAATATGCTATTAAGTGGCGTGAGCAGGCGTCAAGGGTGAAGCCTCCCATGGATGAAGTGGAAATGGTCACTACCTTTCTCCAGGCTCAAGAGTCTGACTATTTCCAAAACATGATGTCAGCCATGGGAAAGCCATTCGCGGAAGCGATTAAGATTGGAAAGATGGTGGAGAATGGTCTGAAAACAGGTATGATTCTGAGTCAAACAGCCATAAGGGCGACCTCCCAATCCGTCCAAAGCGGGTCCGGAGGAATGGCAAGAGGGAAGAAAAAGGAAGAAACGACCATGGCGACCTCGGAAGAAAGGGAATATCGTCATCCCAGACCCCGTTTTTTGGAAAGAACCCCACAACACTACTACCCCCACTCAAATCTGGCATATGCTCATCAACCCTATATGGTCATGAATGCCCAGCCTTATGCCCATCCGCCGCAACAAGCCAACCGAGGCCCAGCTCCACCTCCCAGAAATCAGCCTCCTTACCGCAACCACTATAACCCACAACCCCCGCAGAATAACTTCCGCCCTCAGGAGCCACCTCGAAGGCGGACTTTCACTCCCATCGGTGAACCATACTCTACTTTGTTCCCGAAGCTAGTCCAGTTGGGTTTCTTGCAACCAATCCCTCAAACAAGGCAAAACCCGACATCTCCTTCTTACAAAGCCGGAGTCAGATGCGCCTATCATTCAGGGGCCGAGGGGCATGATACAAACGACTGCTGGTCATTGAAAAGAGTGGTCGAAAATTTGATAGAGCAGGGGAAGATAGTGCTAAGGGACGAAGAGATCCCAAATGTAACTAACAATCCATTGCCCGCTCACAATAATGGGCCGCTGATCGGCATGATTTGTGAAGACAAAGAGTTCGACCCTGCCTTGAAAGCCATAATTGCCATTGTCGACACAGCGAGGAGGCCTGAAACAGACCAGAAATCAGAAAGGGGGGAGGAGGCCAAGGCTGCAGAAAGCAAGCCCGAAAAGAAGGTGGAGAAGAAAGTAGTACCAGCAAAGGGTGGAGTTCTTTACATACCACGAGGTCAAGCCAAGAAGACGCAGAACTTCGGGATCAAAAAGGCAAAACCTATGTACGTGCCAAAAGGGGCCTATGTGGTCCGGGGGACGATTCAACCACCTCGGCTGAATGAGCCAGTGGTTATCGGACGCGTGCCACAAAAGCCAATGACCAACCCGTCCACAGTGCCGTGGAATTATCAAAAGACTTTGGTAACATACAAAGGTAAGGAGGTCATGGAAGAACTTCCAGAAAATACTTTCGTTGGAGGGTACTCAAATACCCAAGAACTGAACAACGCCACACAAAGGCGCTTCCCTCCAAAGGAGCCCGTGAGTGTTGAAGAAGCGGAAGTGTTCTTCCAACAAATGAAGATGCCGGATTACGAAGTGATAGATCAGTTGCGCAAGCACCCTGAGCAGGTGTCCATGCTATCATTATTGACAAGGTCGGCCGAGCATCAAAAGATCTTACTGAAGACCCTGAATGAGGCATATGTGCCGGTTGAAACCTCGGTGGAGCAATTAGAGCGGATGACGGAAAGGTTCTTCGCCGTTAACCAAATCTCTTTCAGCAAGAACGATCTACCCCCAGAAGGAGCGGCACACAACAAGGCCTTTCAACTAACAGTTAAATGCGAGGACAACTATGTCAAGTGGGTAATGTTGGATGGGGGCTCAGGTGTTGACATTTGCCCGCTCTCCACGCTACAAAGAATGGAAATTGGGACCGGAAGAATCCGACCCAACAATGTCTGCGTAAGGGCTTTTGACGGCATCAAGAGAGATACCATGGGGGAAATAGACCTTTTGTTGGTCATAGGACCAGTCGAGTTTGAAGTAACCTTCCAGGTGCTCGACATGGATACATCCTACAATTTTCTCCTCGGCAGACCTTGGATCCATACGGCAGGAGCTGTGCCTTCCACTCTTCACCAGATGGTGAAGTTTGAGTACGAAGACCGAGAGATCGTGGTCCATGGAGAAGACGAGCATGCTATTTATCGGGACCCATCCATCCCATATCTTGAACCAAGAGAAGGGAGCGAGCACACGGTATATCAAGCTTTCGAGATTGTACTGGCAGAGCAGCATGAAGAGGGAACACCTTGCCCCCAGCCTTTCTTGTCTAATGCCTCGGTTATGGTGGCCAAAGAGATGATCCGGCACGGATTTAGGCCAGGGAAAGGGCTTGGACGAACCCTTCAGGGAATAACAGAACCCATCACCTTGCTAGTCACCAAGAAACCTTTTGGACTAGGTTTCAAACCCACTCCAGGAGACGAAGAGTGGGCAAAGAAAAAGAGAAATGAGGATTGGAAGTTACCTCAACCATTGCCGGATTTATATGCAACTTTCATCAGGCCAAGGTACGCCGAAGAAGAAGACGATGAGGTCTTCACAGCTGAGGAAATCGAGGAGATATGTGGGGCGATGAGAGAAATGCTCTACGAGACTCACATGGTTCAACCAGGTGAAGGCACAAGCACTGCTGAGATGCTATACGTGGGGCCGAACGCCAAACTTCGAATCTGGGAGGCCACGCCATTCCCGACTAGACGGAAGTCCGGGTAGACCTGTCCTGCCACCTTTCCTGTGTCACAAGTTATCTCCAGGACATAACTAGAACGTTTTCTTCCTTTCAATTGTTGTTTTGAATTCCTGAGTTGTAAACATTGTTGTCTTCCAACTTCCCAAAGAAAAATAAAGAAAAAAATCATCATTGTTTTCCCATTTCTTTCTTTTGTTCTGATTTTTGTTATTTTTTCTTTTATCTTTCCTTTCAGTTATAATAATGCGGCTTTAAATATGACATGCTTGCGGACTTCACGCCCAGGTCACAACGAGCTGTTTAACTGTGAATTAATGAACCCAGAACCAGAATATGACGAAGAAGAGGCTTTTAGGGAAATAAACCGAGAGTTGGAACATTTTGAGAATAAACCTAAGCCAAATCTGAATGACACTGAACCGGTTAATTTAGGAACTCCTGAAGAAATCCGGGAGACCAAAATAAGCATTCACACGGACAAAAAAACGCGAGATGCAATAATTCAACTTCTTTTTGAATTTAAAGACGTGTTTGCTTGGTCATATGATGACATGCTGGGATTAGGTGTTGATCTAGTGGTTCATAAATTGCCGATTCATCATGATTGTCCTCCAGTTCAACAAAAGCAATGAAAGTTTAAAACTGAGGTCAGTGACAAGATTAAAGAGGAGATCACCAAACAACTGAAAACGGGAGTGATTCGGGTAGTCCAATATACAACATGGTTGGCAAATGTGGTTCCAGTACCGAAAAAGGACGGGAAGACTCGGGTATGTGTAGATTACCGAGATTTGAATAGAGAAAGTCCCAAAGATAATTTCCCACTGCCCAACATCCACATCCTCGTTGATAATTGTGCCAAACACGAGATACAGTCTTTCGTAGATTGTTACACTGGGTATCATCAGGTATTGATGGATGAAGAGGACGCCGAGAAAACTGCCTTTACCACGCCTTGGGGCACCTACTATTATCGGGTCATGCCATTTGGTTTGAAGAATGCTGGGGCTACTTACATGAGGGCCATGACTGCCATTTTTCATGACATGATGCATCAGGAAATAGAGGTGTACGTGGACGACGTGATAGTCAAGTCCAGGACGCAGGATAATCACATCCAAGACTTGAGGAAATTCTTCGAGAGATTAAGGAAGTATGACTTGAAGCTGAACCCAGCCAAATGCGCTTTCGGAGTTCCGTCGGGCAAACTTTTGGGCTTCATCGTAAGCAGGAGAGGTATCGAGCTAGATCCAACTAAGATAAAATCCATCAGAGATCTGCCTCCCCCGAGAACAAAGAAAGACGTGATGAGTCTGTTGGGCAGGTTGAACTACATCAGTCGGTTTATTGCCCAGCTGACAAGCACGTGTGAGCCCATATTCAAGCTGTTAAGGAAAGATGCGGCGATTAAATGGACAACTGAGTGTCAAGAAGCCTTTGATAAAGTCAAAGAATACCTTTCGAATCCCCCAGTCTTGGTCCCTCCAGAACCAGGGAGACCACTGTTCTTGTATCTAACAGTCCTGGAAAACTCTTTTGGTTGCGTCCTCGGGCAACACGACATAACCGGAAAGAAGGAGCAAGCAATCTACTACTTGAGCAAGAAATTCACCGGCTACGAGTCCAAGTACACTCTGCTGGAGAGAACATGTTGCGCTCTGACGTGGGTTGCTCAAAAGCTGAGACATTATCTCCAAGCCCACACGACTTTCCTCATAAGCAGGCTGGATCCTTTGAAGTATATATTTCAAAAACCGATGCCTACTGGGAGACTAGACAAGTGGCAAATCTTGCTTACCGAATTCGACATAGTCTATGTGACTCGCACGGCAATGAAAGCCCAAGCACTAGCAGATCATTTGGCCGAAAATCTGGTCGATGAGGAATACCAGCCATTGAGTACTTACTTTCCCGATGAAGAAGTAAACACCGTAGAAGTGGTCTCGGAGGACGCTCATGTTTGGAAGATGTTCTTTGATGGAGCCGTGAATGCCAAAGGTGTAGGGATTGGGGCAATTTTGATTTCGCCTTCTGGTCAGCATTATCCCGCCACAGCTAGACTGCATTTCTTTTGCACAAACGATACAGCTGAGTATGAAGCCTGCATCATGGGCATGCATATGGCAATCGATCAGGATGTCGAAGATTTACTGATTATGGGAGATTCCGACCTGATTATCCGGCAAATCCAAGGCGAATGGGAAACTCGGGATGTCAAACTTATCCCTTACCGACAGCATGTGGAGGACCTCAGCAAGCGCTTTACATCAATAGAGTTCAGGTATATCCCGAGGTGTCACAATGAACTGGCAGATGCACTTGCTACTTTGGCTTCAATGCTACCCTACCCGGGCAACGCCCACGTCGATCCTTTGGAAATCCAAATCAAGGAAAGACACGGTTACTGCAATGTAATCGAGGCGGGATCAAATACGCAGCCTTGGTACCATGACATCAAGAGGTTCTTGAAGACGCAAGAATACCCCGAGCATGCTACTGGAGACCAAAAGAGAACCATTAGGCGGCATGCAAGTGGTTTCTTTCTGAGCGGTGAATTGTTGTATAAAAGGACCCCGGACCTCAACCTACTAAGATGTGTCGACGCCGAGGAGGCGAGAAAGATCATGCATGAAGTACACGCAGGTATGTGCGGACCTCACATGAACGGGTATGTCTTAGCGAAGAAAATTCTTCGAGCAGGTTATTACTGGATGACCATGGAAAAGGACTGCTTTAGCTTCGTTCGGAAGTGTCATCAGTGTCAGGTGCACGATGATTTGATTCATGCACCTCCTACGAAACTGCATCCCATGTCTGCACCTTGGCCATTTGTCGCCTGGGGCATGGACGTCATTGGACCAATCGAGCCAAAGGCTTCGAATGGACACAGGTTTATACTGGTTGCCATCGACTACTTCACAAAATGGGTGGAGGCTGTCACTCTCAAGTCAGTCACCAAAAAAGCCGTAGTGGATTTTGTACACTCAAATCTTATCTGTCGTTTCGGTATTCCTGCAACTATCATCACAGATAACGCAACAAACCTGAACAGTCACTTGATGGGAGATGTATGCGAGCAATTCAAGATAGTGCATAGGAATTCCACCCCTTATCGGCCCAAGGCCAATGGCGCAGTGGAAGTGGCAAACAAGAACATCAAGAAGATTCTGAGGAAGACGATCCAGAGTTCCCGACAGTGGCATGAACAGCTACCATTTGCATTATTGGGATATCGCACTACGGTACGCACATCAGTAGGGGCAACCCCTTATCTCTTGGTTTATGGGACTGAAGCTGTGATACCAGCAGAAGTAGAAATTCCTTCTCTTCGAACCATTGTTGAAGCAGAAATCGAAGACAGCGAATGGGTCAAAACTCGATTGGAGCAGTTGACTTTGATCGATGAAAAGCGAATGGCCACGGTTTGTCACGGACAGTTGTACCAACGAAGAATGGCCCGTGCTTACAACAAGAAAGTCCGACCCAGGAATTTCGAAGTAGGTCAGCTGGTACTGAGGCGTATTCTGCCACATCACTGGAAGCAAAAGGGAAGTTTGCTCCAAATTGGAAAGGCCCATACATCATAAGGAAGATATTGCCGAGAGGGGCATTGTATCTAGGTGATATCAAAGGAAATGACCCCGAAACAGCAGTAAATGCGGATGCAGTCAAGAGATACTACGTTTGAATTATACTCCAGTGGTCTTGACACATTTGAAATGGCGAAGGTTTTATTCCCCACTACTCCCAAACACTACCAATTCTCTCTACAAGCCATTTGAGCCGGTCGCATCCCTTCGGCGACCAATAATAATAAAAAATTAAACAAAACATTGATTGAGGCCTGAACTAGGTTTGACTTGATTCCGAAAGGATACGTAGGCAGCCTCTCCCTGAGGTTCAGTCACGCCAACAATAAAATCCCATTCACCCTGAAATTGAAACTGGGGCACGTCAAGCGGCCTAGAAGTTAGTATCATCTGCCTCTCTTTGCCAAGCACAAGTTTTCAGATCAAATTACCAAAGATAGTGGGAAGCCAATAAGCGTCATGAATGGAGACCGGCAAACTCTAAATTGAGAGACAAAATGAGAGAGTCTCGTTGGTGAAAACCTTTGGGCACCACGAGGCGACGGGAGTAGAGAAACCAAAATGAGAGAGCTTATTTAGTAAAAACTCGCAAAGAGTGCTATCAAGCGATGACAGGAAGAGAAATGAGAGAGGTCAGCCAGCGAAAACCCGCAAAAGGGCGCTGTTGGCCGAAAAGAATGACTCCACCCCGAGGAGATCTCGGCAAAGTTCCACCGTTTTGGAATCACAGATCCATTTTGGTTCGGCAGGAAACGCAAGTTCATTGAAGATCAGGCGTCCAGTCCAAAAATCATGTCATGTTCATTTAAAGCCACCATTGTCTTCCTCAGATAAGTCTTTCTCGTCCCGAAGGCGATACTCCTTTTCTGAAATTCGTTTTCTTCTTTTCTTTGTTTTTCTTCAAATCTCTTTCATGTTTAACCCCAAGATCTAGATATACCGGAAAGGACAGGTGGCAGGTTTGGTTGCACGGAATTTCGTTTCATGAAGGAAAACACCTCGTTTCGTTGGTACGTCTGTCTAAACCTGAAGAATCACGATATTTGACGGCGTTCGAAGTAAAGAGGAAAGAGAGAAATTTCCCCAGCAAATCCGCCTCGCACAAATCCCCACAGGGTTTCCCTTTGTACGGATCCGCACAAAGAATCCACTTTGTAAATATTCCCCAAAGGTCTGATCCAGCGAAATCCACACAGATTTTCTCTTGTACAGATCCCCACAGGGTCTTCCCTTTGTTAATAAAAAATGGGACACAAATCCCCATCACATCCCTAGCGAGTCCCTTTGTAAAAAAAATTCCCCAACAAGCTTACCCCAACAAATCCTAGAAAGCCCGCTTTGAAACAAATCCCCAGCATGCCCCATTGTACAAAAATCCACACAAAGAATCCACTTTGTAAATATTCCCCCACAGAGCTTCCTTTTGTACAAATCCCCACAAAATACCTCCAATAAAATCCCCGTTGAGAACCTCCAAGCAAAACGGGACAAAAAAAAAAGAAAAAAGAGAAAAGAAAAAAGAGCCTTACGAAGCAAGTCATCACAGAATCTGGAAATACAAGCCTGAGCAGTCTAAAGGTTTTCGCCATTTGAATCAAATCAATGGCAGGACTTCGCAACAAAAATAAAGACGCAACAAAGCAACTGGGACGATCAAGGTCACCGAACCGACCGTCATTTCCGAACTAACAATTGTTCTTTGTCTGAAAAGTTGAAATAGGTATAATCCAAGACAATCGTGCAAGAAGCAGGTGTCGCCCAAAGAAGAAGGTACATGGGTACAAGAAATATTTTGGCAATAAGGAATTCACTCGAAAGGTAAGTTTCCACGAAACTCCCTTTTATCTTCTACTAAAACAAGAAAATTCAAAAAAAATAGGTCGGTTAGTATTCTCGAACTTTGTCCCCAGCCAGTCAGCATTAAGGCTTTAAACCCTAAATTGAACTTTTTCCAGTCAGTCAGCATTAGGGTTTTAAACCCTAAACTGAACTCTTTTCCTTTCAGTCAGCATTAGGGTTTTAAACCCTAAACTGAACTTTTTCCTTCCAGTCAGCATTAGGGTTTTAAACCCTAAACTGAACTTTTTTCAGTCAGTCAGCATTAGGGTTTTAAACCCTAAACTGAACTCTTTTCCTTTCAGTCAGCATTAGGGTTTTAAACCCAAAACTGAACTTTTCCTTTTAGTCAGCATTAGGGTTTTAAACCCTAAACTGAACTTTTCCTTCATTCAGCATTAGGGTTTTAAACCCTAAACTGAACTTTTTCCTTTAACCAGCATTAGGGTTTTAAACCCTAAACTGAACTTTTCCTTCAGTCAGCATTAGGGTTTTAAACCCTAAACTGAACTTTTCCTTTCAGTCAGCATTAGGGTTTTAAACCCTAAACTGAACTTTTCCTTCAGTCAGCATTAGGGTTTTAAACCCAAAACTGAACTTTTCCTTTAGTCAGCATTAGGGTTTTAAACCCTAAAACTGAACTCTTTCTTTTAGTCAGCATTAGGGTCCCAACCATAAACTGAACTTTTTCCTTTAATCAGCATTAGGGTTTTAAACCCTAAACTGAGCTTTTCCTTTAATCAGCATTAGGGTTTTAAACCCTAAACTGAACTTTTTCCATTCAGCCAGCATTAGGGTTTTAAACCCTAAACTGAGCTTTTCCATGCAGTCAGCATTAGGGTTTTAAACCCTAAACTGAACTTTTTCCTTTAATCAGCATTAGGGTTTTAAACCCTAAACTGAACTTTTTCATTTAATCAGCATTAGGGTTTTAAACCCTAAACTGAACTTTTTCCATTCAGCCAGCATTAGGGTTTTAAACCCTAAACTGAGCTTTTCCATGCAGTCAACATTAGGGTTTTAAACCCTAAACTGAACTTTTCCATGAAGTCAGCATTAGGATTTTAAACCCTAAACTGAACTTTTTCCTTTAATCAGCATTAGGGTTTTAAACCCTAAACTGAACTTTTTCCTTTAATCAGCATTAGGGTTTGAAACCCTAAACTGAACTTTTTCCATTCAGCCAGCATTAGGGTTTTAAACCCTAAACTGAGCTTTTCCATGCAGTCAGCATTAGGGTTTTAAACCCTAAACTGAACTTTTTTCCTTTAATCAGCATTAGGGTTTTAAACCCTAAACTGAACTTTTTCCATTCAGCCAGTATTAGGGTTTTAAACCCTAAACTGAGCTTTTCCTTTAATCAGCATTAGGGTTTTAAACCCTAAACTGAACTTTTTCCATTCAGCCAGCATTAGGGTTTTAAACCCTAAACTGAGCTTTTCCATGCAGTCAGCATTAGGGTTTTAAACCTTAAACTGAACTTTTTCCTTTAATCAGCATTAGGGTTTTAAACCCTAAACTGAACTTTTTCCATTCAGCCAGCATTAGGGTTTTAAACCCTAAACTGAGCTTTTCTATGCAGTCAGCATTAGGGTTTTAAACCCTAAACTGAACTTTTTTCCTTTAGTCAGCATTAGGGTTTCAAACCCTAAACTGAACTTTTTCCATTCAGCCAGCATTAGGGTTTTAAACCCTAAACTGAGCTTTTCCTTTAATCAGCATTATGGTTTTAAACCCTAAACTGAACTTTTTTCCTTTAGTCAGCATTAGGGTTTTAAACCCTAAACTGAGCTTTTCTATGCAGTCAGCATTAGGGTTTTAAACCCTAAACTGAACTTTTTTTCTTTAGTCAGCATTAGGGTTTTAAACCCTAAACTGAACTTTTTCCATTCAGCCAGCATTAGGGTTTTAAACCCTAAACTGAGCTTTTCCTTTAATCAGCATTAGGGTTTTAAACCCTAAACTGAACTTTTTTCCATTCAGCCAGCATTAGGGTTTTAAAACCCTAAACTGAGCTTTTCCATGCAGTCAGCATTAGGGTTTTAAACCCTAAACTGAACTTTTTCCATTCATCCAGCATTAGGGTTTTAAACCCTAAACTGAGCTTTTCATGCAGTCAGCATTAGGGTTTTAAACCCTAAACTGAACTTTTTTTTCTTTAGTCGGCATTAGGGTTTTAAACCCTAAACTGAACTTTTTCCTTCAGTCATCATTAGGGTTTTAAACCCTAAACTGAGCGTTTTCCTTTAATCAGCATTAGGGTTTTAAACCCTAAACTGAACTTTTTCCATTCAGCCAGCATTAGGGTTTTAAACCCTAAACTGAGCTTTTCCATGCAGTCAGCATTAGGGTTCTAAACCCTAAACTGAACTTTTTTCCTTTAGTCAGCAATAGGGTTTAAAACCCTAAACTGAGCTTTTTCATGCAGTCAGCATTAGGGTTTTAAATCCTAAACTGAACTGTTTTTCCTTTAGTCAGCATTAGGGTTTTAAACCCTAAACTGAACTTTTCCCCAGTTGGTCAGTATTAGAGTTTCAACTCTAAAACTGAACTTCGCCCCAGCTAGTTGGTATTAGGGCTCCAACCCTGAACTGAGCATTCATAACTTCTTTCATAAATTTTATGAACTTCCTGGCGAATAATTCACAAAATTTTCCTAGTGAAACTGGGGCAGAAATTTTTGTTTGTTGTTTTGTTATGATTGCAGGCACCTGCCTGGAGAACATGGGTCAGTATTTCAGAAATCAGTTGTAAGTTCAAGTTAGAGATGCATCAGGAGCATGCTTGAAGAATAGGGTCAGCATTCATTTTTCAAGTTCAAGTTAGAGAACTATCAGAAGAATCCCGCCTGAAGAATAGGGTCAACTTTCAGTTTACAATTTCAAGTCAGAGAGGCATCAGGAGCCCGCCTGAAGAACAGGGTCAGCGTTCAGTTTTCAAGTTCAAGTTAGAGAAGCATCAGGAGAATCCTGCCTGAAGAATAGGGTCAACTTTCAGTTTACAATTTCAAGTCAGAGAGGCATCAGGAGCCCGCCTGAAGAACAGGGTCAACATTCAGTTTTCAATTTCAAGTTCAAGAAGCATCAGGAGAATCTCGCCTGAAGAACGGGGTCAACTTTCAATTTCAAGTTCAAGAAGCATCAGGAGAATCCCGCCTGAAGAACAGAGTCAACTTTCAATTTCAAGTTCAAGAGGCCTCAGGAGCCCGCCCGAAGAACATGGTCAATTTTCAGTTTTCAAGTTCAAGAAGCATTAGGAGCCCACCTGGAGAATAGAGAAATTCATTTCAAACTTACTTTAAATTTCAAGTTAGTAGCAGGCGCCCACTTGGAGAATGAGGGAAGTCATTTCAGAATTCAATTCAAGTTAGAAGAAGCAAAAGCTCGCCTCAAGAATGTGAGTCGAGAGTCCGATATGACCAAAAAAAAAAGAAACGTCAATCCAGAATATATAAAAGAAGAAGAGAAATGAATCAAAAATGCGAAAACAAATAAAAGATGTGAGCTGCTCAAGACATGGTTGAAGTCACGAACTCTACATGTCCTGTCTTGATCCGAAAAGCTGAAGAAGAAGGAACTAGCACCTGCAGCTAGCAAGCATCAAGGTTCAGGTCAGAGTCTATGCGAAAAATCAGCCAAGACTCAGGATCAAGCTTCAAAAAGACTTATAGATAGGAACCTTGTAACTCATAGCTGCTAGGTTTGTTTAGTTTGTTTTTCATTTTGATTTTGGTGTAATAAGGAGCTCAGCAAACAGTAACAGCAGCAACAACAATGAAATCACAGCTTCCTGGTAGTCCCAGCTACCAAAACTTCCCAAGCTACATTGACCTGATTCCTGTTTAGCCCAGGATATGTAGGAAATCTTTGAAGCAAAGATTCGGTCAGATCTTTCAAAACATGCTTCACACGGAGTAGTCCATAGGCAAAAATCGCTCATATCCGCTCACTTTATCTTTGCACGAAAACTCTTCGTGTTTCCAAACAAAGAGGGGCAGCTGTGAGCACGTGATTTTTGTTTTACTCGATAATCACTCCAAAAAAAACAAAAAATAGCGATCGGTCTTGCCGTACAATTTTCGGATCTTTCACGTGGCATTTTGTTAATTATCTATGATTTTGTCCATTTTTATTATTATTGAAACAAAATACAAAAAATGTGTGTGTCATGTGCAGTTTGAACCGTAACCCGGTTATTAAAGAGAAAAATCATAAATAGGCATCTTTGTCCGTGATTGTTGTTTTGTTTGATTTTACCTGCTTTAAATATTTTAATATATGTGTGCAAATAATTGTATTAAGTGTTCATTTAATTTTAATTTGATTTACTTAGGTTTTGTTTTAAAATAAAAAAATAATAATAAAAGAGAGTGCAGAATTGGTTTGAAAATCAGTTTGGGCTTATTTTCATTTTAATTCGAGGCCCAAACTCAAACCCAAAACCCCATGTGTAACCCGGTCCACACCAGCTGACACCCAGGGCATCCAAACGACGTCGTAGTGACCTAGCTTGGTCTAGGCCGTTGATCTCAGATTGATCAACGGCCAAGATCACTTCCCCATTAACCCATGAACAAACCTGATCCATTCCGCCCAGACCGACCCAACCCCCTTAGGTCTAAAACGACACCGTTTCCCGTTAGTTGAAGGATCCTAGCCCTTCATCGTGCCTCATCCAACGGCTAGGAATCAACCCCTCACTAACTATATAAGCCTATAACCTTTACCCTGCCCCCCCTATCCGAACCCCCAGGCCCTAGTCATCCTCTCCACAGACTTCAGACCTCCAAACCCTAGCCGCCCCTGTATACCTTCACCATGAAAGCCGGCGGCATGGACGCCGGTGACCCCATCCTTAACACCATAGATGCTCCTCACCGTCCTGAACCCAAATCCACCAACTACACATTTCGAATCCCCTCCCACCTTCTCGAATCTTCATTTGAAGATTCGAGTCGGGACCTGACTTACACCGATTAACCCCAGTTTCGCACCAGACAGTCCCCAGACCCCCCTCGTGACCAAACCATGCTTGGTTTGGTCCGAATCTGACCAGGGAAACACGAATCCCAGATCTAATTTTTTTTGGAACCCTAGGGTTCCTCGTGCATGTTCCGTGCCTGTTTAAACCAAGAGATTAGGGTCTAATGGACCTTAATCGAAGTGTTTCTCATTTGAGAAACACTTCGATTAAAGTCCGTTCAACCTTGAGAAGGGTCTGTTCAAACACAAGTTGATTTTTCTATTTCTTCTTTCAAAGTTTTTAAGGTAAGTTTGTTTTCTCTTTGTTATTCAGTACGTGTGTGGTTTAAAGGTCTGTTCGTATGGCCGAATGTTTTGTGTAATTTGTGTCTTTGAATTTTTATCAACTGTTGATTGTCCACCTTGCCTGTACCCCTCTGTTTGATCGAATGTTTCCTCATTCACTGATAATGTATGTGTATGTGAACTGCATAATTGACTGAATTGAAATTGTTTGAGTAATCAATCCCCAAGTTAACCTCTGTATTGACATGTGCAATCTGACCCCTTGTTGATACTGTTTGATTCTAATCCTTGGCTTTGATTGTGTATGTTGTAATTAGTATAGTCGATTCGATACATGTCGTCAAATAGTTTTAGCTGTTTGAATGGTAACAGCTTGATTTGTCTTGCTGAACATTGTTTGAATCAAAATTAAGAATCGACTATAGCTACTTACAATTGATGTATTTGAATCAGAAATATAAAGGGATTGGTTTTGTTTAGTTGCAGTCAGAATTGGAGGGCATATGCACTTGTGCACAACATGTGCATAAAGCCCCATTTGGATTAAAATAGTTTGACAGCACATGCTGTCAGATTATATTCTTGCTGCCCATGGCCTGTTTTAGTTTAATAAATGTTAAAAGGGGACTGTCAGGGAATATGATGGGGGTTCCTAATTTTAAAATTTTGAGTTGGAAAAACAACTAAAAAGGAATAGTTTCTGAGGTGTTGAACAGGCTGTGAATAGCCTGATGTTAGGCTTATAAAGAGGGAGGAGGAGAAGGAACTGAGGGGGAATTTTTTGGAGAACTGGAAGTTCTGGAAAAACAGTAAAACTGGAAAAGGTTTCTTTCTGATAACTCAAGTATAATTTCAAAAGCTGAAGACTGACACTGGGTTTTGAAAAGAAAGGAGATAGGGAGAGGGATATACAGAAAATCAGCAATTGTTTCTTCCTTGTTTGTGTGATTCTCAGTTCGTTCAACCTGTTCAATCAACTCTGTTTTCTTTCAAGTATCAGCTGAGTTCATTGGTTGATTCACATTGTTTGTTTCTCCTGGATTTGATCTGTCTTGGAGTTTTGTTTCTACTGCATTGTTTGCTGCTATCTTTCTGCCATTTTTCCATCGGTTCTAACTATATCTTGCACTGGGAGCTGTTCTATTTGTTACCTGCTGTTACTGCTGCTGTTTCTGTTTGCCATTGTCATTCTACTGACCTCCTTTCTTCTTCGATTGTAAGCATTCCCAGGTACACACTCCTGAAACCTTGTTGGCTGAAAGTTTGAAGTTTGAAGCTGAAATAAAGAAATGAACATCTGTTTACTTTTACAATCCTCGTGTTCAAAAATAGTTTGAATGGTATCTTGGTCTGTATTTGTTTAAGTTAGTTCCAACCACGATTGCTCTGTATGAATTATACACATCTTGATTGACATATCAGATAATATTGTTTGTTAGATCAGACGTATTTTCAATGAGTATAATCATTAGGTTTCGATTTTAGCTATGATAGTATAATATAGAATCGTGGCAAGCATCTGTATGTATTTTGTCTAGGCTTTTGAACTGTCAAATCTGTTATCTTTGGTTCCATTTAATTTCAAGATAAATGTACCCCGAGTTAATTCTCATGTGGTGTTACTTTAACAGGATGACCATGTATGCCAACCTTCTTGTTAGATTACTTGTTCCTATATAGGTTCGATAGGGGTTTCGATATAGATTCACTGTTTCGAAATAATGCGACTGCTTTTTGAGTTCAATTAATAGTAGTTTTCCTAATAAACAACTGATTTCATTTATCAAGCCCAAATGAACTAGTTTTAAAATTCAAATTGGAAGGTCGTTTAATGTGAATTTAATGTACGTTATTAGTTTGCTTGCAATCCCCCTTCGCAAATTAACAAAGCTCATTCACTCCTTGAAGACAAGGCATGAGGTAATTCTCATCTCATAAACAACCAATTAGGTAATCAAACAAAATTCGGATTCGTCAAACATAGTAGATATTTAGTATGTAGTTGCTTAAACAAGTAAGTTTGGTCTTTCTCTTTTATTTTTAGAGACCAATATAATAGGAATGTAGTCGCTTTAGGATATCCTTTTTTTCTAAAATAATGAGACGAGCCTCGCCAAATAAAAATGCAAATTGCTGGGCCCTCAATAATTAACCATAATAAATATTTAGAATTTAGGATAGGCCATTTAGTAAATTTCATGGCCTTCTCCAAAAGATAATAACGCGTTAGACTCTTTAGGCGCGACTTAATTAAATTACATTCTTAAATTCGGGTGCGCATTTATGTGACCCAAATTCAAATCTCAACGGAGTCGAAATGTGTTAACAACTACGGGTGCATTGATTGTGACGTGGTTCGAGATGCATTTTCACGACGTTGCAATTCTATAAAAATAAATGATAATAATAAAAGCGGTTTAAACTTAATAAAAGCACGTAAGTCATAACATGTATTTAAATCAGATATTTAGCCATTATAACAATTTAAGCGACCGTGCTAGAACCACGGGATTCGAGGGTGCCTAACACCTTCCCTCGGGTCAACAGAATTCCTTACTTAGAATTTCTGGTTCGCAGACTTCATTTGGAAAAGTCAAAAATTTCCTCGATTTGGGATTCAAGATAAACCGGTGACTTGGGACACCAAAAGCCAAACCTTTCCCAAGTGGCGACTCTGAATTAAATAAATAATCCCATTTCGAATATTGTCACTTAAATTGGAAAAACTCCCTCGCGCATCTTAACCCTTCGGGGCGGGCGCGCAAAAAGGAGGTGTGACAATCACAATCGTGGCATGGTCACGAGGTGGATGTAGATCCGAAGATAGTTGGTGGTATTAGAGATAATGTGGTTTGTATGGGATTTCTATTTGGCTGAGGGTACATATTAGCAAGCCAAGACACTGGAGGAAGCGAGTTTAATTGTCATGAGGATGAAATGCGCCAAATAAATAGCTTGAGTTGTCTTATGACCGGTGTCGTACGAGCGATAAAGGTTAGTATTGTGAATCATCGGAATGTTTCATATGGCTTCGTGTTAAGTGAAGGGAGTCCACTATCAACGATCAAATTGTGGGGCCATATGTCATATCAGTTTTGGCCTGAGATGTATTTATGTGGTATTCAAAGGTTCTCTGAAACTTGTATATGAGTAAGAGCTGAGATTTGTATAGGAAGATGTTGGGACTTTCGATATTCCTGTGTCCATAATAATTCTACATTTCGGTATTAGCAGGAACATGGAAACAATTTCAGAATACTCGTAGTGCTCCAATTAATCAGGGCACTCTCATGGGACAGTCATCTTTTAATGCACCACTGGCATATGATTCCTTCAATGGTTATCCTAGTTATCCGACACAGACTCAGAATGAGAAGCCGAACTGTAGATGAGTTGTTATGAATGTGGTGATACTAGGAACATCATGAGAAATTGTCCCAGACTTGGGAGAAACCTACTTTAGTAGAACAGTCAATCCACACACTCCATTATAGTTACTAATCTACATACACTACAAGTTAGAGATAAAGGACGAGCGGGTAGATGGCGCCTAAGAGGTGGAGGCCCGACCCATTGATATAATTGTTAATGGTGTGGCTGAGTCCACTACACTAGATGGTGTCGTTATAGGTACGATTCTGATTGTTATAAAAAGGATATTTTTCCTTAATTTGATTTGGTTCTAAAAATTGAGGCGAGTCCTCCTATTATGCTCCGCTTATGGGTGAGCTTCGTAATTTTGTGACCCACTTTTAAGTTTATCCCTGTTGGGAGATTTGATGATGTTGGCCCGTGTATATCATTTTATTTTGTACACTATTAAGGGCTATAAGTCCAAAAAAATACTTTCTATTACTCACTACAGTGGATTTGATGTGATTTCGGAATAATTGATTTCAATTTTTATGAATCATACGCCCTATTGGTATGTGGGTTCATTCTGTGTTGTGATGTTTATCGGAATTTATGAGAAGAAAGAAAAGAAATGGAAAGAATTCAGTTGGCACAATGTGCAATTACTTGTGATGCAGAGTTGAGGACGAGATCCTCACAATTTTTTTTATATGATGTGAAATATTTAAAACGGGCTACAAACCACGGTGGAAGTTATATAAGGACGAGGTCCTTGTGGTGAAAAATTTATATGTTTAAATTCTCCCTTTATGAAATTTGAATTTGTACTAAAGTATTAACAGGTAGTCATGCCTGTTAGGCTTATTTGATAAATTTTTCTTATGTGATTCTGTGCATATTTAGCCATATTTGTGTTGTAACTATTGAGTTTTAACCTACGAGGTGAGTGCCCAGGTGGCGTTAAATGTGATTCGTTGATTTGGGTAAATAATGATGAGGTTTTCATGCCTCGCGATTAGTTGTCAGTGTTGTGGAAAAAAAAGGGAATTGAAATGAGATTTTGGTTAACATGAGGTTAATTGACGATTTTGTAATTGATTGTGAACAACTAATGAGATCAGAGATGTGGTTAAGGTCATACATATGATGCGTTTTATGTCAAGATATCATTGTGATAATGCCATGCTTGTAATGTTGAGATTAGTGTTATTGATATATACATTGTGGTGCTTTGTTGGGTTGTAGATGTGTTGTTAGGAGTTATTTTGGTGTTACTCTGACAGGTGGATAAGCCCAATTACAGGGGAGGCTCTGCCGAAATTTCTGAAAATTTTGGGAGTTAGAAACATTTGGGACATTAAGATATGTGAAGAAAGAGATAAGTTACATTATGTGTTTAAGAGCGGACGCTACTTCTTATTTTAGGGTGAATGACACTAAGTGGGGGAGTGTGGAACAACTGTTAAGCGCTATTAAAAGGTTGATGCGTGTGTAGGCACGAGTTGCTATAACCAGGTGAGACTAAGATCGTGTGATGATGTGAAAAATCGGACCTTTTTGAAAATGTTCGGAGTGTAAGAAATTTGCTCTTAAAGTTTACAAATACGGGTAAGAGAAATAACCTCAATTGAAATGGTATTGTCAAACTTATTTGAATGTGGTAATGTAGTATCAACAACGAGCATATGTGTAAAAGTAGAAACATCAATTTAATGTCCTCAGAATAATTCTTAGCACGTTCGAGGACGAACGTATGTTTTAAGAGGGGGAGAATGTAACGACCCGACTTGTCGTTTTAAGAATTAACGCCTCGTTCAACGACTTAAGATCTCGACCAGCTTCGTAATATGTATTATGACTCGCATGTGAGGTCGAGTTTGGTTTTCGGAAGATTCGGAGTTAAATATAAAGAATATTTTGAGGCTTAAGTTGGAAAAAGTCAACCGGATGTTGACTTATGTGTTAGATGGTTCGGATGTGAGTTCTGATGGTTCGGTTAGCTTCGGGAGGTGATTTGTGACTTAGGAGAGTGATCGGAAGTGGTTTTGGAGGTACGGTATAGAATTAGGCTTGAATTGGCGAAGTTAGTATTTTGGCGAATTCCGGTTGATAGGTGAGATTTTGATCTGAGGGTCGGAATGGAATTCCGAGAGTTTCTGTAGCTTCGTTATGTCATTTTGGACTCGTCTGCAAAACTTGAGGTCATTCGGACTAGTTTTCATATGTTTCGGCATCGGTTGTGAAATTTGAAAATTTAATAAGTTCTTAGGCTTGAATCCATGCATAATTGGTGATTTTGACGATATGTGATGTGATTTGAGGTCTCGACTAAGTCCGAGATGTGTTTTCAGACTTGTTGGTGCTTTTGGTTGAGGTCCCGGGGGCCTCGGGTGTGTTTCGGGTGAGTTTTGAGCGAGTACGGACACCCCGGAACTTAGATAAATGGAGAGGGCAGCAGTGGCGGCGCGGACCGCGCTCCTTCTCGCGCTGGGCGCGCAGGGGAAGAATCTGCAGGTCACTGGTCCTACTTTAGAAGCTCATATCTTTGGATCCACAAGGAATTTTGAGGTGATTAAAAAATGAAAGTTGTAGCCCTTCGTGTCTAGTTTCCAGAAAGGTAAAGATATCGCAATTTAGATATATGTAGAGAAAGTTATGGCCAAAATACTAAAGTCTGTCCCTGCAGAGCAAGGCCTGCGTCACCGCGTACGTTTCTGCGCGGACCCCGCTGATTTTGCGCGGACCGCGGTCATTTTTGTGCGGTCAGCGGTGTCGAAATCCGAGGGGTACTCTACAAATATGAGGTTTTGGGTTTTTATTTGATATTTTGACCTAGAGAGCTCGGATTTTGGCGATTTTTCGAAGGTTTTTCAAGAAATTGGTCGGGGTAAGTGATTCTAACTCAGATTTGGTTAGAGTACATGAATCTATCACTGAATTCATCATTTAATTCGTGATTTGAGATGGAATTTGGGAAGAAAATTGTGGAACCTTTCAAAAATGTAAAATGATGATTTGAAGGACCAAATGGTATCGGAATTGGATAATTTTGGTATGGTTAGACTCGTGAGGGTATGAGGATTCTGAAAATGTAAATTTTACCCGATTCTGAGATGTGGGCCCCACGGGCAATTTTGAGTTAAATTTCGGATTTTAATGGAAAATGTAGAAATTCATATGTAATTAATTCTTATAATTTTTATTGACTGAATTGAATTGTTTATGACTAGATTTGAGAATTTCGGACACGAATTCGCGAGGCAAAGGCTTGAGTTGGCCGTGGAAGTTCGAGGTAAGTGTTTGTTCTAACTTTGGCTTGAGGGAATAGGATTAGGATGTTATTTGCTACTTGCTAATGTGGAGTACGGTGTATAGGCATGGTGACGGTTATCTATGCACCGGAGTCTAGCATGACCGTGGGTCTTAATTGCTTTTAATTCGAATAATGTGACACAATCTCCTTGTTTACTTGATGAGTTTCATATAATGTGAACGATTGAGGTAGAATTGTGATTGGTGTACTTTTGGAGCGTTAGCTCGAACATTTGTTGGGTTAAAGGTATTGAGTTGTTATCCTCCCCTGAAGGGGCCTACTATATAAAGTCAGATATTATATATGATATTATGGGATCGTGTGGCACGCCGTCCACTTATATATGATATTATGGGATCGTGTGGCACGCCGTCCACTTATATATGATATTATGGGATCGTGTGGCACGCCGTCCACTTATATATGATATTATGGGATCGTGTGGCACGCCGTCCACTTATATATGATATTATGGGATCGTGTGGCACGCCGTCCACTTATATATGATATTATGGGATCGTGTGGCACGCCGTCCACTTATATATGATATTATGGGATCGTGTGGCACGCCGTCCACTTATATATGATATTATGGGATCGTGTGGCACGCCGTCCACTTATATATGATATTATGGGATCGTGTGGCACGCCGTCCACTTATATATGATATTATGGGATCGTGTGGCACGCCGTCTACTTATATATGATATTATGGGATCGTATGGCACGTCGTCCACTTATATATGATATTATGGGATCGTGCACGAAGGGTGATGCCGTGTATTATTTTTGATGAGAGAGTGTTAATGCACGAAGGATCATTCCGTGCCATCATTAAGTGAGGTAAAGCTAGAAGAAAAATGCCGTGTACTTTATATGATTGATTTGGTGAGAACGAGAGTAAAAGCACGAAGGATGATGCCGTGCAACTGTTGTTTTCCTACTCACTGTTGATGTGTTTACTTGTTATTAACAATTCAAGTGTATTAACTAGATAGGTCCCTTTACTGTTGTGACCCATTGTGTTCGAATCCATAGTGTTTACAATACCTCGCCTTATTTATTTGTTTGTGTTCAAAACTCCAAATTTCAAAAAAAATTGTCACATTTTTAACTCAATTGATTTCTCGTATTAAAGGTACTAATTCATTCGATATTGTACAGTATTTGAAAAGGGTATTTTCTTTATCAAATGATTTCAGAAATAAATAAATAATAACGTCATCTTTTCTTGTTGATTTCCTAATTGCATTGGGAGATGTACTCTACTTTATGTTAAGTGAATGAGGCTCCTTGAACATTCTTAATTGTATTGGGTTATGGAACCTATGAGCTGAGTAACATGAGAATATTGGCAGAGGCATATGATGTGTTGATCCCCCTGTTTCTACTTAGCATTGAATTTTATAACCAAAGAAGTGACATTGTAGTACAAAATGGTCTGCATATGGGAAAGGAGTTGACTGATCCTTTTGAGATTGAACTGATTACAAATCTTCCAACACAGCAAAATTCGTAAGAATAGTTACTTTTTTTTTACTTTTCTTTCCTCATTCATATTAACATTTTTCACTACTAATCGATTTTTATATTCTATTCATTTATTTTATTTCAGAGATTGTGGAGTATATGTTGCATGCTTTGCTGAGTATATTATTGAAGATCTTCCAATCCCAGTTGCCAATTTTGATGTGGGTGGTCTTTGAGCTAGGTTTGGTATACTGTTGTGGCACTATGGGAGGAACAAGAAGTTGCATGGCGAATCAAGTGAATTTGAGGCTCCAGTAGCATCAAAAAAGACTCGTAGAAAGAAATGCAAGAAGTAGTATAGGTGTCTTTATGGATTTAGTTAATCATAGCATGAAAAATTTGCAGAATTTTAATAGTTTTTGGTAAAGTATGGTATTTTTCATTATTAGATTGTAAAAATGCTAGCTTTTAAAAGTGTTTTTAACGAATACAATTGTAATAGTATTATATGTTGCTATAACTGTTTTAATGTTGAAATTTATCTTCAGTTTGTTTTATTAGGCTTTTCTTAGGCTTCTTCCATAAAGTTGTTGGTTTATTATGGGTGCCTTTCGGAGACAGAATTTTGTCAGCACTTGAAGTCAAGCCATTAGTGCAGAACATGGCTGTTACAGCAGCACTGTTAATTCCTACTCCTACTGCCATTTGTAGTAGGAGGAGCATTATTAGTTCGCTATAATACACCAGCAGAAGCATGGGGTAGTTATTTTGAGATACCCGTTTGTTTATTAAATGGGTAGAGGATTGTAATTATTTAGTGGGTAGAATTCTTTTATGAGTAAAGCAGGGTAAATAGTTTCACTTTTATAGGTACTCATGTCTTTTCCCCACTCCAAAGGGATGAAATTCATCCCGCCAGTGCCTTTAAGTACCTCATACACAAAGTCAAGTAAAAATAGCATGGGCTAACTAGTTTTCGGACTGGTAATTGAAAAATAGCCAGCGTTTGCAAAGTCTTTGAAAATAGTCACTATTTTGCTGCAACACGGAAAGTTCCAGCATAATATACTGGCGATTGGTGCACCTGTATATGAACTTCCAGCATATTATGTTAGAACTCCAATACACAAAAAGTTCCAGCATAATATACTGGAGATTGGAACACCTGTGTATGAACTTTCAGCATATTGTGCTGGACCGGTATATTAGACTGGAACTCTAGTATATTATGCTGGAAGTTCAATATATTATACTGGAAGTTGCAGTATAATATACTGCTACTCTTGTATATTATGCTGGAATATTTTCTGGATTTTGAACAGTATTTTCGTTCAGATTTATCTTTATATGGAAAGTGACTAAATTTTTATTACTTTTGAAACTGTGGCTATTTTTCAATGACCACTTGTAAATCTGGCTATTTTTTAATTTCTCCCCGAAGTATGAGCCTTCCATCAGCTCTCAGCCCTTCCCATTGGGGAGAAATTCAACAATAGCCAGATTTACAACTGGTCGTTCAAAAATAGCCCAGTTTCAAAAGTAATCGAAATTTAGTTACTTTTCATGTAAAGATAAATCTGAGCAAAAACATTATTCAAAACCCGGAAAATATGCCAGTATATTATACTGGAGTTCCAGCATAAGTATGCTTGAACTCCAGCATATTATACTGGAGTTCCAGGATAAGTATGTTGGAACTCCAGCATAATATGATGGAGTTCCAGCATAAGTACACTAGAACTCCAGCATAATATACTGGGGTTTCAGCAAGTATAATTGTCCAGTAAAATAAATTGGAGTTTGGAGCACCGGTGCTCCAGTCTCCAGTATATTATACTGGAGTCGGCAAAGTATACCGGTCCAGCATAATATGCTGGAGTTCATACACAGCTGCACCAAACTACAGTATATTATGCTGGACCAGTCTCTGTTGCAGCAAAATAGTGGCTATTTTTTATTGACTTCGTAAACACTGGCTATTTTTGAATGATCAGTCCGAAAACTGGCTATACCGTACTATTTTTACCTTTCCATTGTATTGTAGGTTGTATACCACATTGAAGTCTATGCTTCCAAATATACTCCAGGCCTAGAGTGCTAAGGTTTGGTTTTACTTTCTTCTTCTTTTTTCCTTTCTTTTGGGTATTTTTTGGTTGATATTATTAAAAGAAACAATAACAAATTTATTTTATATTTTAATTTTTAGGATGAGTGTCTAACGAGTTATTAAATAGAGTTCATGCATTGAGCGGGTTTTTCGTCTCTGAGTTAGTAGTTTTTCTGTTTATATATATTTCTCTAAGTTGCATTAGAAATACTAGAAACAAGTTATAAATGGCAATTCTCACGGAACTTTGTTATCCACATTTGTTGCATGGCTCTTTCTGGTTGGAAGTAAAAAATTAGTCGGTGTTTACGGCAAAGCACGAGTGCAAAATATGCATCTTGTATATGTATATTTTTATTTTTTAATTAGAGAAAATGCATAAAGTACCCATTTAACTTGTCGGGAAAAATCATTTACACACCAAAACTTTACGGGTTTCCTAACACCCTACTATTCTTATCTAAACTAAATTTAATACCTCATTGAGTGATGACCTATCATAAAAAGTTGTGACGACCCGACCCGTCGTCTCGTGAGTTACCGCCCCTTTTCCCCATTTCCTATTTCTTTATGCTTCATTATCAGTGTTGGGTGTGAACGAGTTGATTTGTATTGGTTTTAGTAGGAAATGAGACACTTAGTCTCTTTAAGGAAGGTTTGTTTTGGAAAAGTCAACCGAACATTGACTTATGTGTTAGAGGGCTCGGATTTGAATCCCGATGATTTGATTAGCTTTGGGGGATGATTTGTGACTTAGGAGTGTGATCGGAAGTAATTTTGGAGGTCCGATGTAGAATTAGGCTTGAATTGACGAAGTTAGTATTTTGGCGAATTCCGATTGATAGGTGAGATTTTGATCCGAGAGTCGGAGTGGAATTCCGAGAGTTGTTGTCGCTTCGTTAGGTGATTTGGGATATGTGTGCAAAATTTCAGGTCATTCGGACGTGGTTTGGTCTGGTTTTTTATCGAAAGTGTATTTCGGATGTTTTTAGAAAATTAGGCTTGAATTCGATGAGTTTTGGTAATTTGATGTTGTTTGAGGTGTTTTGATGATTGGAAGAGGTTTGAATAATGTTATAAATTCTATTGGCATGTTTGGTCGGGGTCCCATGAGGCTCGGATAAGTTTTGGAAGAGTTTTTGGAAGATTTTTGTCGTTTGAGCATAAGCATGTAATGATCCAAAGGTCCATTTTTAGTTCTAGAGATCAAAATTTTATTTCGAGATTTCCAGAATTTAAATAATGAATTATAGGAGTGATCTGGAAAGTTTGGTCTAATTTCATCAAGTCGTGATTGGGCTTTTGACACGAAACATGAGTTAATTGTTTAACGAGCGAAATGGATATCGCACTGAGCAAACGAGCTCCGAATTGAGTTTCGATTGAAGGACTATGTTTGTATCACTATTTGTGACTCATAGGAAGAAGAATCATCGAATTCCGAGTTTGTATGATGGAGTTAGAGACATTTTAGTAAAAAGAAAAGTGCTGCAATTTCTTTGGCTGCTGCTGTATTTCTTTTAACAGCGTGAACAGTAACCGCGCGTGAATAGTAACAACGCGGGTGAACAGTACTTCCGAAAAATTTGAGTTTACAAAACAAATCATCCGCGATTTTGGGTCATTTTTCCT
The DNA here is from genome assembly GCF_000393655.2 of Nicotiana sylvestris. NCBI lineage: Eukaryota > Viridiplantae > Streptophyta > Magnoliopsida > Solanales > Solanaceae > Nicotiana > Nicotiana sylvestris. The sequence continues at coordinate 18,042,138 of NC_091058.1, forward strand.
CCATGGTTGATCATTTTGAGAGCTTCTTGGTGGAGATTAAAGAGAGATTCAAGGGGAAACGACTTGAGGTAAGTTTCTTGGACTTAGAACTCGTTTTTATTATAAATTCCACTTAGAGATTTATGAAATATAAGCCTACAAATCAAGAACTAGGGCTTGAATTTTGAAACCAAACAATTAGGATTTGATGGGTCATTTGAACTCGGATTTGGGAGTTCTTGGTATGTATAGACTCGTGGCGAGACAAGGAATCCGGTGTTGTTAATTTTCTTATTTTTCGAGACATGGGCCTGGGGCTCAGGTTTTGTCAAATTCGTGAATTTTGATATTTTTCGATTGCTTTCGATTGGGTATTGTCTCTTTAGCATAATGCGACATATTCGTTGTGATTTTGGGCAGAGTCGTCGCACGAGGAGGGTAATTTGAGAGGCAAGGGCATAGCAAGCTAGACTTTGACCGTTTTGAGGTGAGTAATTGATGTAAATGATTTTTGGTTGAGACGTATACTTTATTATTGTGAATTGGGCTTGTTGCCATGCTTGGGGCCTTGTGCCGACCTGTAGAACCCTTAGGGGATTTTTGACTGGTTTTCCTCACTTATTTTGTTAAAGAATTTATATCCTCAGTCATGTTTCCAATTGTAGGCTTCTTGCCAATTATTTGAATCCTTCAGGGATTGATATCACTGCTTTCGCATATTTTGCATATCATTTGACCTCAGTCCAAGGTTTTAAATACTGTTTTGCAAACTCAGCCATCTTTCTAAGATTTGAAAACTTAAATGATATTTCTAAATGATATTTCGGGCTGAGAACTACTGTTTTACAAATGCCCAAGGGGCTTATGATGATTTCTGGACTGAGCATGGATCGGGCTGCGCGCCGCAGCAGTGTTATATTGATATTGAGGCCGAGAGCCTGGTTGATTACATTGATATTGAGGCCGAGAGCCTGGGTGATTATACCGAGATTGATAAAAGGCCGAGGGCCTAGATTTGATGCCACGAGATGGCTTGATATTGCGCTTGGGCTGTAGGAGCCCCTCCGGAGTCTGCATACACCACTAGTGAGCGTCGTCGACGATAAATAAATGGATGGCTCGGGCTGCACGCCGCAGTGGGTACTAGAGTGTACCATCATATGCATTGCATTGCACTCATGCATTTGTTTTTATCTGTTATACCTGTCTCAGTATTTGGTACTCTGACTTAATTGACTTGTTGCTTCACTATTTGTTGTTCTAAACTGCCAGTTATAGTTTACTTTGTATTTTTCCATGATTTCTTATTCTCAGCCTTTATTTATGTTTATTACTCACTGGGCCGGAGTACTCACATTACTCCATGCACCTTGCGTGCAGATCCAGGTACACCATAGGCTAAGTGAGGAATTGTTTAGCTGAGCAGGTAGTATCCGGGAGTATTGAGGTAGCTGCATGGCGTTCACAGCCTTGATCTCTCCCCTCTATATCTATCTTTTATTCCGTATTTTTCCTAGACAGACTTGTAATAGGTGGATATTCTGTATTAGAGGCTCATATTCGTTACACCGGATTTTGTTGGGCTATGGTGTGGTATTTTAATTGAACTTCCACAGATTTTATTATTAATTATACACTTGAATAAAATGACTTAGTAAATTCTCTATGATATTTATCTATAATCTGAATAAGAATTTGGGATAATATTGTTGAATGGTCGGGCTTGCCTAGCAGTGTGTTGGGCGCCATCATGACCGGGGTTGGGGTCGTGACAAGTTGGTATCAGAGCCTAGGTTAATTGGTCTCGCGAGTCATGAGCCGGTTTAGTAAAGTCTGGCGGATCGATACGGAGACGTCTGTATTTATCCTCAAGAGGCTGCAGAACCTTTAGGAAAACTTCACATTCTTGAATTCTTATCATGCGTCCTTGATTCATCTTGAAAAGAAACTTTTGAAATTCCTTCCACGCGTTCGTATGCGCGCATGGGCGCTCAGTATCAGATATGCCTCGATGGCTTGTGATTCCCCGATCGAGGGGCGAGGTGTTATCTCTGTGAGTTTATGGTGGGCCAGTCTGGAGGACTTGAGGTTGGATCTTTGCCTATGGCGGGAGCGCCGAGGTACTGATCGTGTGAACAAGTGTTTTTGAACTTATATATTCGGTAGTGTCCCTGTTAGTGGAAATGATGGTTGTGGCTATGTGATGAGTATGTTAGTACTGCGAGGCATATCTATATGATTTGGAAGCGACGAGAAAGGTCTGTTGAATGATGGAAGAACTAATAGATGCTTGAAGTCTGTCGTGATTCAAGTTATAGCCCGAGTTATGGGCGTGTGAAGAATCTTTTCATGTCTCCTAGTTGGGAGTGAAGTAAATTTTATGTTGCGGTATGAGTACAGACTCAGGAAGATCAAGTGACTACGTAATGCTTATGGCGGTGGAAGGTATGCAGAAATATTAGTTGGGGGCAAAGCAGGTGGGTCATCTCCTGCGGGGTGTTCTAAAGTTGTGTTATCCTTATGTTATCTATTAGAAGACATCAATTGCAAGTGAATAAAATGTGTTGAAATCTAAATTGGATCGCCTAGAGAGTGGGCTTAACTGTTGTGTGAGTGAATGCGAGATTTGCAGAAGAGTTAAAAATTCTAAATGATTTGTGTTTCCACAAGCTTATGAAGGATCGAGTTTAATCTCACTATGGTATTGAGGAAACAATGGAGTATATACGTTATGAGTATAGTATGTTGTGATTTATGGCTTCGAGCCAAGTTGGGGAGCTTGCTATTGGTTAGCGGATTGTGCGGTTATGTACTATGTTAGTTCTGATTTGATGCATACTGGTGAATCAGTTCTGGTTGTGGAAATTGGGCCGAGAATGGCACGAGTGAAGGAAATTTTTTGACAAGATGTCATAAGCTTGGATGAGCAGGAGATAAGTTTTGATGTTTACGGTAAGTTGGTATTGTCTTCAGCGTCACCTAAGATTGGTGTTTTGTAAAAAGAGTTTTGCGTCCTGGTTAATAATTCTTGATCGCTCTTTAGCGTTAGTGCGACCGGTGGTTTGGATGTACGCTCCAGATATTGTTGTGGTAGGTTGTGGGAGTGTGTCCCACGGGAAGATTATATAAGTGTGGCATGTGATCACTTGATTGATTAAAGATGTAAACCAAGTATGAAATTTGCAACAGTGTGATGTTGAGTATAGTTTTCTATATGCTATTTTGTATACCTTGCTTCCTGTTTTCTAAGGAAAGTCCGTATTAGTGCATGGGATTGGTAATTCTTTCCAAAGTTCGTTTTTTTTTTGTATCGCGTTCGAATTGGTAGCCTGTTGGCATATTGGGGAATCATATGCGGCTTTTGATTATGTCTGGGGTGGCTTATTGCCTGAGCAGTTCGTAATGGGTGAGACGAGATCATTGAATTCGAGATCAGTGCAATCTAAGTATATGAAGTAAATTAAGGGGTTAAGACCATTGTTTGGTTCAAAATGAGGTGATAGTTCTTGCCAGAAGTATAGACCCAATGAATTGTTGATTCGGCGGTGTTATGAATTTATACAGATCTCATCTGTCGTATCGGTATTGTAAGAATTTGAACAAGACCTATGTATGTCATGCAGAGCATGGGATGTGTAATGATTTTTCTTCTAGATGGGATCAATGGAAGTTCTTGACTAGTTGAGTACGTAAACGTTCATGGTTCGGAAAGGAGGTGAAGTCCTCATGTTACCTTAGGATGGTATGGTATATGCAATATATTGTGAAGGGTTGAGATTTGTGTGTGTAAGGTTACAGTTCAGTTATGAATAGAAATTCATAACATTCTTAGGCGGTACGGGCAGCTTTAGGTGATTAGAGAAATGAGCTTCAGATGATTAGGGTGAATGATCTTCAGATGATTAAGGTAATGGTATTGCTAATTGGAAGTGATTTGATGAGAGTATATGTATCAGAAAAAGGTAATGTGATTAAATTGATGATATTTCGGTAGTAGTGCGGCATGTTCTTGGTGAGTCCACTGGTGGTATTCGGGTTTGCTTGGTAGCACAGGGAAATTTTGAGTATCTGTCGTGGAATGATTGGGTATCAAAGGTGTGAATGTATTCGCATGGTGGAAATTGGAATTAGGTATGATGATTTGTGTGCCATATGGAGTTGGAGACTGGGAGTTCTCATGTACAGGCTAGGTTGTGGTGGTGGATCGTGTGTATTCGGCACCGTTTAGCGACAATCGGGATTTGGAGGCTCGAGTGGATCTTTGTTTGCTGGTATGTTAGATTTTGGATGTGATGTCAGAATTCAAACTGGTTGTCTTAGTGTTGAGTGATTCTGAACTATTGCGCTACGGGCAATACCGAAAATGCCACGGGTTGAGTGATGAAGTGCATTGGATTATGTTCTAGCAGAGTGGTTTATATTTCAAAGGACCAGCGGACAGTTGGGAAGGATTGCTTTCTTAATTGGTCCATTCGTGATGGATGTCAGTGCAAAGGTTGCTATCATTAATTCAGTTCCGGTGTTGGGGGACTTTTCAGATGAGTTTCATATGGCTAGGCATGTCGCCGGACGAGGTTGTTGATTTCGGTATTAATTTAGTGCGGGGCACCGGATCGTCTGGCTCCGATAGGAGTTGTAGTAGTGAAAGTCGAGCGGGATGAGTAATTGGGTGTTGCTCGGTGAATAACGTACTGGTTATGTTCTATCAGGTTTGCGTGGTGTGTGTTATTTGTTTCACCATGGGTGTAATGATTTGCTTTGGATCCAGACATCAATTGAGCATGGTTGTCGATTTCAAGCATAGTGACTTGAGGTGTTTCCTGTGGAGTAGTATTTGGATAGGAACGCGCGTTGCAGCAAAGCTGTGTGGAAACATGACATTGCGGGTCAAATTTGTGTGTCCTATTTCTATGATGTGAGACAGGGTCTCAACCTTGTGTTGTGGCAGTACTGGTGAGTTTGAGGTACAACTCTCTCAGTTGAGTCATTTTCATGAATTGAGTATGTTCGAACCGTTTCTTATTGGTGCACGTATTATGCAAGTTATGGCTTAGGCATGTATTGATGTGTCATGTCACCTGAGTAGTGTGTTTGGTCAGAAGAGATCGTTGAAATAATTAATGAATGCGAACGGATTTGATTTCAGTATGTGTGATGGGTAAATATTGAGGTTCGGTTCAAAATTTGCTATGGTAATTACCAGGAGAGAAATGACTTCATGAATGGTTGACATAGGAAATGGTTATGATTTATTGCGTGTTTCCTTTATCATTGGCAGTATGTGAAAGTGTTGGAATGAGGCTTTAGTTGTTAAGAGGTTTCCTATCGATATTCGATTATTATGTGCAGCTACTGTGAATAGAAATTATCGTTCCGAGTGTTTGAGTTATGTGGTATATCAGATAATTGCACCTGATTTTGTAGGTATGGGTTATTACAGCTGGTTCGGGCTTATTCTATGTATGGATGTGAAGTTCTAATCTTGTGTATGATTTCGAAAGGTGCAGTGTGGTTCTGTGGTTTATGGACTAGACGGATTGTGAAATTTCAGCTATGTTGTGTTATCGGACCTATACGAGATAGGGTAGTGTGGGATCACCCACGGGTATATTCTTGGTAAAGTCGTTCAACTATTGGTTGGCTTCTAGGACAACTCTAGGTACGCTCGAGGACGAGTGTTTGTTTAAGTTGGGTAGGATGTGACGACCCGACCCGTCGTCTCGTGAGTTATCACCCTGTTTTCCCCATTTCCTATTTCTTTATGCTTCATTATTAGTGTTGGGTGTGAACGAGTTGATTTGGATTGGTTTTAGTAGGAAATGAGACACTTAGTCTCTTTAAGAAAGGTTTGTTTTGGAAAAGTCAATCAGACGTTGACTTATGTGTTAGAGGGCTCGGATTTGAATCCTGATGATTCGGTTAGCTTCGGGGGATGATTTGTGACTTAGGAGTGTAATCGGAAGTAATTTTGGAGGTCCGGTGTAGAATTAGGCTTGAATTGACGAAGTTAGTATTTTGGCGAATTCCGGTTGATAGGTGAGATTTTGATTATAGAGTCGGAATGGAATTTCGAGAGTTTTTGTAGCTTCGTTAGGTGATTTGGGATATGTGTGCAAAATTTCAGGTCATTCTGACGTGGTTTGGTCGGGGTTTTTGATCGAAAGTGTATTTCAGAAGTTTTTAGAAAATTAGGCTTGAATTCGATGAGTTTTGGGTAATTCGATATTGTTTGAGGTGTTTTGATGATTGGAAGAGGTTTTAATAATGTTATGAATTATGTTGGCATGTTTGGTCGGGGTCCCATGAGGCTCGGATAAGTTTTGGAAGAGTTTTTGGAAGATTTTTGTCGTTTGAGCATAAGCATGTAATGGTCCAAAGGTCCATTTTTAGTTCTAGAGATCGAAATTTTATTTCGAGATTTCCAGAATTTAAATAATGAATTATAGGAGTGATCTGGAAAGTTTGGTCTAATTTCATCAAGTCGCGATTGGGTTTTTGACACGAAACATGAGTTAATTGTTTAACGAGCGAAATGGATATCGCACTGAGCAAACGAGCTCCGAATTGAGTTTTGATTGAAGGACTATGTTCGTATCGTTATTTGTGACTCATAGGAAGATGAATCATCGAATTCCGAGTTCGTATGATGGAGTTAGAGCCATTTTAGTAAAAAGAAAAGTGCTGCAATTTCTTTGGCTGCTGCTGTATTTTTTTTAGCAGCGTGAACAGTAACCGCGCGTGAACAGTAACCGCGTGGGTGAACAGTGACCACGCACGTGAACAGTAACAGCGCGGGTGAACAGTACTTCCGAAAAATTTGAGTTTACAAAACAAATCATCCGCGATTTTGGGTTATTTTTCCTCTATGGTTGATCATTTTGAGAGCTTCTTGGTGGAGATTAAAGAGGGATTCAAGGGGGAACGACTTAAGGTAAGTTTCTTGGACTTAGAACTCATTTTTATTGTGAATTCCACCTAGAGATTCATGAAATATAAGCCTACAAATCAAGAACTAGGGCTTGAATTTTGAAACCAAACAATTAGGATTTGATGGGTCATTTGAACTCGGATTTGGGAGTTCTTAGTATGTATAGACTCGTGGTGAGACAAAGAATCTGGTGATGTTAATTTTCTGATTTTTCGAGACGTGAGCCCGGGGCTCGGGTTTTGTCAAATTTGTGAATTTTGATATTTTTCGATTGCTTTCGATAGGGTATTGTCTCTTTAGCATAATGCGATATATTCGTTGTGATTTTGGGCAGATTCATCGCAGGAGGAGGGTAATTTGAGAGGCAAGGGCATATCGAGCTAGACTTTGACCGTCTTGAGGTGAGTAATTGATGTAAATGATGTCCTGAGGGTTTGAAACCCTGAAATTTCACATCGCAACGCTATATTGAGGTGACTTGCACGCCGGATAACGGGTGTGGGGTAGAGCACCGTTAGGGATTGTGACTTGGTCCGTCCCGAGAGATGTTTTTACCGTATTTTCTACTTGAACTAAATTGAGAATCATCCTTACTTGGATTTTATTGTTACATTTGGGCTTCTTGCCAATTATTTGAATCCTTCAGGGATTGATATCACTGCTTTCGCATATTTTGCATATCATTTGACCTCAGTCCAAGGTTTTAAATACTGTTTTGTAAACTCAACCATCTTTCTACGATTTGAAAACTTAAATGATATTTCTAAATGATATTTCGGGTTGAGAACTACTATTTTACAAATGCCCAAGGGGCTTATGATGATTTCTGGACTGAGCATGGATCGGGCTGCACGCCGCAACAGTGTTAATATGATATTGAGGCCGAGAGCCTGGTTGATTACATTGATATTGAGGCCGAGAGCCTGGGTGATTATACTGAGATTGATATGAGGCCGACGGCCTAGATTTGATGCCACGAGATGGCTTGATATTGCGCTTGGGTTGTAGGAGCCCCTCCGGAGTCTGCACACACCCCAGTGAGCGCCGTCGACGATAAATAAATGGATGACTCAGGCTGCACGCCGCAGTGGGTACTAGAGTGTACCATCATATGCATTTCATTGCACTCATGCATTTATTTTTATCTGTTATACCTGTCTCAGTATTTGGTACTCTGACTTAATTGACTTGTTGCTTCACTATTTGTTGTTCTAAACTGCCAGTTATAGTTTACTTTGTATTTTTTCATGATTTCTCATTCTCGGCCTTTATTTATGTTTATTACTCACTGGGTCGGAGTACTCACATTACTCCTTGCACCTTGCGTGCAGATCCAGGTACACCACAGGCTAAGTGAGGAATTGTTTAGTTGAGCAAGCAATATCCGGGAGTATTGAGGTAGCTGCATGGCATTCACAGCCTTGATCTCTCCCCTCTATCTCTATCTTTTATTCCGTATTTTTCCTAGACAGACTTGTAATAGGTGGATATTCTGTATTAGATGCTCATATTCGTGACACCGAATTCTGTTGGGCTATGGTGTGGTATTTTAATTGAACTTCCGCAGATTTTATTATTAATTATACACTTGAATGAAATGACTTAGTAAATTCTCTGTGATATTTATCTTTAATCTGAATAAGAATTTGGGATAATGTTGTTGAATGGTCGGGTTTTCCTAGAAGTGTGTTGGTCGCCATCATGACCGGGGTTGAGGTCGTGACAAAAGTGTAGTTCATTTCGTAGATGCGCGTGAGGCAAAAAAAAAAAGCTGAAAACTAATTTACTTGTCGAGGTGTCACTTTCCTATTGGATACTCTAACTAATTAAACTTAATACTAATTTTCTCTTTTCTTATTCATTTTTCTTTTCTTTTTTGTTTCTTTTTCTCTTTCTTCATTTTAACAGAACCATTGTCACCCTCTTCCTCCCCATTTTTTGAAACTAAGTCATGATTTGTTTTTTGCTTCGTTTTTTTTTTCTTGTTGAATCGCTATTCCCACTCCTCTGTTTCCTCCGCCATATTCGCCATATTCACCTACCTGCGGTGCGGTGGCTGCCGCCGGTACTGGCCTTAACATCGGCTTCCCTATGCACAAATCTGACACATTCCGGTTCAGAAAATTAACTGTTATGCAATAATAAGGATTAGAATTTTTTTAAATAGTATTTGAAGAAGATAAAGAAGAATGTTATATATTATGGTTAATTTTATATAAATACAGAGATAGAAGGAGATAACGGAAAATTTTTTCGGAATCGCCATACACGGAAGACCCCGGTGGTGATTTGGTTTATGATAATTACTGGTGAGTGGTGATCCATTTGTCTTTTTTGATTACCTATTCTCCACACATTTTTCTTTTTCTCCCATTTTTTCTTTTACTATATGATATTTAGGATGTGGATTTAGAAATTGAGTCATGGATTTAAGTTGGAATAATTTTAATACTTGATTGGAGAGTTTGAAATATCATTTTTCATACAAGAAATTTTCTCTTTTTTCTCTTAGATCTGGGTGTGTGGGTATTCTTTTGTGAGATTGATGGGAAGAAAAAATAGTCAAATTAAAGGTGCTAAAGTGGAGTAGTAGGGGAGGTGGTTCTGATTTTTCAGAGATAGAATTAATGGGTTTAAGGAAGGTTATGGTTGTGACTGCCTTCCATGGTGGTTGGGTGCGAAAATAATGATGAAGGAAGCTGGAGAAGATGAAATGAAAAAAAGAGTGGAAAAAAGAAAGAAAAAGTAAAAAAAAAAATAGTGCAGTATTTGACCCATGGCGCGTGTTAACACAGCCTACCACAAGACTGATTTGCCATTTTGAAGGAGGTATAAAATTTAGTTTAGATAAGAATAGTGGGGTGTTAGGACACCCGTAAAGTTAATGTGTGTAAATGATTTTTCCGAACAAGTTTAATAGGATTTTTATGCATTTTCTCTCTGATATATTATACAAGTTTTATCATCTCTAAACATAGGCCTCCAGTGACACCAATTACAAGAATATAATCAAAATAAGGGATTCAACAAAATATATCCAACTACAAGGGATATTGGTAAATATTAAACAATCCTCAAGGATTATATTCATGGCGTGAGGATGAATAAGGACGATGCATGGGATTTTAATTTCTTAAGGTTTCAAGATATTAAACATGTTGGAAAATGAAACCTGAGTTGCTTGTTTGAAAGGATAAAAAATAAATTTTAACAACCGTATCAATCATGGCCCCCTCTCTCTCTCCTTTTTTATTTATTTATTATAAACGCCCTAAGTGGATTAAGAGGAATTAACTCCATGTCTAGTAAATCAATGTTCATGCATCACGTGATTGTTAGTTCACTTAGACGGTTCGAACTATTACAATGAATGGTTGTCATTCATTATCTTATGTTTGAATCATACTTAATAGTTTGATAGTTTTGAAATATAGATACCGGTTATTTTACATTAATAATGTATATTTTACATTCTCATGATGTAATTTAAACGCTATATTAATATGTTGTTTGCATTCATATTACGAGAAAAAATTATACTCTTAAATCTTAAATCTTGTCATGCTATTAATAAGATTTTCGGCCACCACATGAGTTAAAATATCCTATGCAATTCATCTTCTCCGCCACTTAAAATGTCCAACTTTATGGGATAAATAAAACCAAAATAAAATAAAATAAGAAGAAACCAAATTGAGAGACATAAAAGTAAAATAAATTATTGAATCAAGAAAATAAAGGAGAGGAAAATAAAAGAAGAGAAACTTCTAGTGTTTTCTCAAAACCCCAAAATACCCCGCTTGATAATATCAGAGATTCAGAATATTAAAACTAGGAAAAATTACCACAATCATACCGAATTAATAAATGCATATAATATTTTTTTCACAAAGAAATTATGATATAATAATGATAGAATAATATATAAATTATTATCGGAATCAAACACTTTAAAATATTATTTAGAGTATGAGTTCACCATCAATAAAAGAAATACATGTAAAATCTTAATCTTATAAATGGGATGTGAAAGAATAACATATAAAATACTTTAGTTATCCCTATTTGTGTAATGTAGTTCAGATTTCGAGAGTCAAATGAGTTTTTCTTTGATCATAATTTTTTAATCTGTCATTTAATATTTTTAAATTATTAATTAATATAATTTATAGTATTTTTATGTAGTTTTTAAATATATAAATTTTACTTTAAAAACTTAAGAATTCTATGTTCGAATTCACTGTTAAAACTAAAATCTTGACTCTCAAAATTTGAATTGTATTACTTAAATTGATATGAATGGAGTAATGTAATTATTTTAAAGGTTTGTATTATCTATAAAGATATTCATTTAATTATTTATTATTGACTTTTAATATTATATTTACCAAATTTGGTTTGCACATTAAGTACCAAGTAAGTCCGTCTTTTGTTAGTATGAGGTTCTGTGATTGTTTAGAGGTAACATCGGACTGAAATATGATCTAGCTACAGTTTTGTAATTCTCTCTTTGGTGATGAATAAAATAATTTAGTTACAAATTTTTTGGGAGAATTATTTAAGTATATACAATTTGATATTGACACCTAATATCTTTCAAAACCTATATGGATATTTTTTTTTGTATTGTACTTCTGTCTGAACTAATACTAAAAATTGTCATATTAACAGAGTCTAAAATTTACACAATACTTATTTACGAAATAGATATCAAAGTGAAAAAACACAAATATATCTCAATTAATTTTACACCGGCTGAGAAAGTGTAAAACAAAATAAAATTATTTAAGGAGGGCAGATACGTCTCTTCACAACAGCATAACCAAAGACCCGAGACTCGTATAAACCGCATCATACAGTAGCTAAAGTAACACTCTTTCCATCGACCTTCCCCTGTTTTCATCACTCATTTGTTCTCTCAATTTTCCTCAAAATAATGGCTTCCATCTCTTCTCTAAATCAAATTCCTTGCAAAACTCTGCAAATTACATCCCAATATTCAAAACCCACCTCAAAAATCTCAACTTTTCCCATCACCTCCACAAATTTCCCATCAATTTCAGTCAAAGAATTCACAAACCCAAAACCAAAATTCACAGCACAAGCCAAGAACTACGACAAGGACGACGAGTGGGGTCCAGAAGTGGAGCAAATAAAGCCAAGTGGAGGAGGAGTAGCGGTAGCAGAGGAAGAACCACCAAAGGAGCCGAGCGAAATCGAATTGCTGAAGAAACAGTTGGTTGATTCATTTTATGGAACCAATAGGGGTTTGAGTGCTAGCAGTGAAACTCGTGCTGAGATCGTGGAACTCATCACTAAGCTTGAATCCATGAACCCAACTCCTGCTCCTACCGAGGCGTTGCCTCTTCTCAATGGCAAATGGATTCTTGCGTAAGTTCCTGTTTTCACCTGCACCATGAAAAATATACTTTTTTTTCCATTTATTTATGTGGTCCATATTGCTATGTGTGAAATGAACAAAAATAATTTCTCAAACTACAATATTGTCAGAAAGAAATGAATTAATATTCCGAATTTATACCAAAAATTAATTTCTTTTTTCTTTGTTAAGCTGGAATCTGTAATTCTTTTGGGAAAACGGAGAATAACTTTTTTATCAACTTTTGTTGATTTTATGAAAAATTCTCGCTTAATTGAAGGGGTAGTTTAAGGCTGATGAATCTTTTGGATGAATTACTTTAGTAGCAAGGATTGAATCACATGACTAACTGTTTCACTAGCTTGCAATTTTCTTTTAGTTATTACATGTTGTGTATGTTGATTATTGTGCTCTAAGCAATCGGATTCTTTTGTTAAATAAAAACTATCATAGTTCATTTATTCAGCAATCGAATTTGAGTTAACATTCCTGCCTATCTGGAACACAAAGGAAAGATAATAAAAGGTTTTGGTACCTGGAAAACCAGAAGTATCCGGAGCCTAAGAGAAACAGTCAAGTTGTCTCCGCGTGACCTACAGGTCATGGGTTCGAGCCATGGAATTAGTCATTGATGCTTGCATCAGGATAGACTGCCTACATACACCCCCTCGGGATGCGGCCCTTCACCGGTCCCTACTGAACGCGGGATGCTTTGTGCACCAGAAAACTAGAAGTATCCCTAATACATATCAGGATTTTAGTGAAATCCCTTCACTGCCGTGTTCGACAAAGGTTACTTAGAAGTTTTTGATTTATGGGTGCTAAATACCACGGCTAAATATACCTATTAAAGATATTACTGCGACCATATATGTTGCCATGACCATACATCAAATCAAACATACGTCCACCCCTAATTTTAGAGTATTTTTGAGATGCAGCAAAGTTGAAGGAGATTATAATAGTTTGATGTGAAGAGACTAATTTTCTTTGAGAATCACTTTCTAAGGGTGGCATCTTTTCACCACCATCACTGTTGACTTGTTGATTTGTAGCTAATCATTATCTTTTGATGAAAACAAGGACATTCTTTAGTGCACTAAGAATGTTAAATGTTCTTTCTTCATTGTAAATGTAATATACTCGCGCTTGTTGGCATGAACACTTGGAATTGTATACCGGAAAACTGCAGGTACACATCTTTTTCTGGTCTGTTCCCCTTGTTGTCAAGGGGCACACTGCCTCTAGTTCGCGTCGAGGAGATTTCCCAGACCATCGATTCTGAGACTTTTGTTGTTCAGAATTGTGTCGTCTTTGCTGGACCTTTAGCTACAACTTCCATTACTACCAACGCCAAATTCGAAGTCAGAAGTCCTAAGCGTGTCCAGGTCATTATCTTCTTCCACATTTTTCTAGTCTAGTCATCATCCCTCATACTTGATCATCATTTTGGTCTCATGTTATACTGTGTTTCGTGGTTCAGATTAAATTTGATGAAGGCATAATTGGAACACCCCAGTTGACGGATTCTATTGAGCTGCCTGAGAACGTCGAATTCTTGGGACAAAAAATTGATCTAAGCCGTTTTAAAGGCTTGATTAATTCAGTCCAAGACACAGCTTCTTCAGTAGCCAAGTCTATTTCCAGTCAACCACCAATTAAGTTTCCTATTTCCAACAGCAATGCACAATCTTGGCTGCTGACAACATACCTGGATGATGAGCTTAGGATTTCCAGAGGAGATGGAGGCAGTGTATTTGTGTTGATCAAGGAAGGCAGTCCCCTCTTGAAGCCTTAAAAAGACATTTTCTTGAAGTTGTGTATGATGCTAGCTAGTATAGAAGAGCAAAATATAGAAAGGAAAAAATAAAAGATGATGTAAACTAAAAATATGTATTTACATTGAAAGATAAATCTATAGATCTGCATGACCTCATGATTTGTAACTATTGAGGTTTCCTGGTGTATCAAATATAGGAAATATATGGCTTGAAAGAATTAGCATATGAACTACGCTGGAATTCAATCAACTTTGGAAGCCTTTTTATGGCGATTTACTTTGAGTGAACCATTAAAATAGTTGATTGAATTCCAAAGTTGGTTTGGGGCCTTAAAGGATTATATAGCCTGTTTGGTCAAACTTTTTTTTTTGGCCACAAGTACTTTTTTGGGTCAAAAGTATTTTCTTTTCTAAAATTAAGGTGTTTGGCCAAGCTTTTAGAAGAAAAAAGTGTTTTTTAGGAGAAACAGAAACAGTTTTTGAGAAGTAGAAAAAAGTAGTTTCTCTTCAAGAACACGTTTTTGAGAAGCACTTTTGAGAAAAATACACTTAGAAGGAGTTTCTAAAAGCTTGGCCTAATACTAATTACTGCTCAAAATTGTTTTTTAAATTAATTAGCCAAACATAAGTTGTCTCTCACCAAAAACACTTTTATGAAAGATACTTTTGAGAAAAACACTTCTTAAAATAAGCGGATTTTAGAAGTTTTGCAAAATATGCTATTAGTATAGTGGTAAGAGTGTACTTGTAAGAATATAACACATTATGTGAGAGTTAAGACATAGGAGTTTAAATTCTGTCACAAACAAAATGTTGATATTTTAATAGAAAGAATAGAATGTTGGAAGATTATATTAGCATTTTTTTTGGGGAACTCTTATATTAGCATGTTGTTATTGTTGTTGTTGTTGTTGTTGTTATATTAGCATGTTGGAAGACTTGAAGTTGAAGCGAGTAGAATTTGTTCGGGAGAGATGTTTCCAATCTTTTCAATGCATGGTTAATTTTTTTCTATTAAGTATTGACCTTAGAAGAACCTCAGAAGTGGAGTTGAAAAACATATATTATTATGCTTGAAAAGTTAATATCGTTTGTGAGAACCACATCATAATATTTAAATTTTAAAAATTGATTAAGCAAAAACGAATCGCTTCGGAATGTCCCATGGGAAATTAATAAAAAAATAGCTTAATTAACAAAAATGTGAATTTTTATCAAGTAAGTTCAATCTACATCTATATATACATATTAAAGCAAGAAAGTTACCATATATAATTGACATTATGGTTAAGCCAAGTGGCAAGCTAATAAATATCAATAGTATATGGTAACTTTATTCTATATTTGACTACTCAGTTAAATACAAATATAATATAATATAATATAATATAATATATACGGAATTTGAATTAAAAGATAATTTTGAATTTATAAATAAAGTTCTAAAATTTGAATTTAAATTAAAAATAAAATTTATCTTTTTTTATCTTGTTATCATACTTAATTTGGTTAATGATCATGTGCAATCATGTTAGGAACTTTTGTTATTTTTTATAATTATTTAAATACTACTTCGCCTCTAGCAAAAAAAATTACTCCATATAACTATAAAACTCTTTTTAAAATTTTATAAGTATAGTTCTTTGAAACACTGTAGCTAGATTTGAATAAAACGTAATTCTTTTAAAATAAATGTAATATATAGGGTACACATCTATGTTTATCTAAATAACAAAAAAGAGTTTACAAAATCAAATAAAAGTTTACTTACATATATAATAAAGTAAACATACATGCTGGAGAAAGAAACATCACAAAATCAGTCAATAATTAAAAAGAAAAAAAGTTATTTCTTTTTTCTTATGAAGAATATTTGTTTGAAGAATCAATTTGCATAAATGGAAGAATATTTAGCATTATTCTTATACTTCCTACCAAACGAACCCTTAATTTCTTTGTGATGGTTAATAAACAATAACCAAAGCCATAATTTCATTTCAGAGCAAAAAAACTCAATCCACTCGATAAAAATCATACTCCTACTTGTGACATTGTTAAATAATGCTATGGCAATCCTTTACTAGACTATGGTTTTAAGTCATAGTCAAAATAGTTATTTTAAGGCCTATAGCTAGTAAAAATTGTACGGGGCACCCTATTTGGTCGCCCCCATTTAACATATACCCATTTTTTTTAAAATGTTTTAATTTGTATCCATTTTTTAAACAACTTCAGCCCCCTTTCTCCTCCTTCTCCTCCTTTGTTTTCTTCTTCTTCTTCTTCTTCTTCTTCTTCTTCTTCTTCTTCTTCTTCTTCTTCTTCTTCTTCTTCTTCTTCTTCTTCTTCTTCTTCTTTCTTCTACTGTTGTTGATGCTGCTATGAAACTTCAGTTCATGGGATGATTGTCATAAATATGTTTATCAGATTATTTAAAAACAAATTATAAATAATTATGTAAGTTAGTAGACAATAATTTGTGAATATTTCCATGTAATTCTGTCCTTTTCACGTTTATTATTTTCAAAATTTATGATTTAGATGTTGTTGGCAATCTGATTATTTTATAGTAGCAATACACTATGAAAGAATAAGGTGATTATTTATCTAGTATGTTAGAAAGCTTTTTCAAAAACTTCAGCTTATATAGTGTTGAAGTTTTTACAAATGAACTAAATAATTTTAGCATCTTCTACTGAAGTTTTTGAAAAAACTTTATGACAAAACTAATGAATCCAGAACAAAAAAACTTTAGCTTATATTGTGCTGAAGTTTTTACAAATGAACTAAATAATTTCAGCATCTTCTGCTAAAGTTTTTGATAAAGCTTATCCAAGACAAAAAAACTCCAGCTTATTTAGTGCTAAAGTTTTTACAAATGAACTAAATAACTTCAGCATTTTCTGCTGAAGTTTTTGAAAAGCTTTATTACAAAACTAATGAATCCACGACAAAAAAAAACTTCAGTTATTTTAGTGCTGAAGTTTTTACAAATGAACCCAATAACTTCAGCGTATTGCCTTTGCTACTTCAGGCCCGTCTACTAGAATGTTGAAGTTTTGCGTGATTGTCTTTGCTACTTCAGCCCCGTATGCTGAAGTTACGCGAAAAAGTGGGTATTCTTGCAATTATTTTTGCAAAGCGGACACAAGTTAAAACGTGACCCAAAAAGCGGGTATAGATGCAAATCCCCCATTGGGTAATATAGCTGGAATTGGTGTTGTTATCGTTGACCAACTGGAGAAAGTTTTAACTTTTCTGGCCTGGCACCTAGTGTTTCTTTAGTAAACCCTAAAATATATGAGATACTGGAAATCAAGGCATAAAAATAAACAGAAAAACGGGAAAGAAAAAACTAAATCAAGTTGTGTTTGCTCAATGGTAATTAGCCTAAATAGAGAATGAAGTGTTATAAGCTGTACACCGTTAAGTGCAGACCTCAAATTTCACTAAAGATACTTTTTCATAAAAATTGCACGGGGCGCCCTATTTGGTCGCCCCCATTTAACCTATACCCATTTTTTTAAAAAAGTTTTAACTTGTACTCATTTTTTAAATAACTTCAGCCTCTTTCTCATCCTCCTTCTCCTCCTTCGTTTTCTTCTTCTTCTTTTTCTTCTTTCTTCTACTGTTGTTGGTGCTGCTATGAAACTTCAGTTCATGGGATGATTGTCATAAGTATGTTTATCAGATTATTTAAAAATAAATTATAAATAATTACGTAAGTTAGTAGACAATAATTTGTGAATATTTTCACGTAATTCTGTTCTTTTCACGTTTATTGTTTCCAAAATTTATGATTTAGATACTGTTGGCAATCTGATTATTTTATAGTAGTAATACACTATGAAAGAATAAGGCGATTATTTATCTAGTATGTTAGAAAGCTTTTTCGAAAACTTCAGTTTATATAGTGCTGAAGTTTTTACAAATGAACTAAATAGCTGCAGCATCTTCTGCTGAAGTTTTTGAAAAAGCTTATCCAGGATAAAAAAAACTTCAGCTTATATAGTGCTAAAATTTTTACAAATGAACTAAATAACTTCAGCATCTTCTGGTGAAGTTTTTGAAAAAGCTTATCCAGGACAAAAAAACTTCAGCTTATTTAGTGTTGAAGTTTTTACAAATGAACTAAATAACTTCAGCATCTTCTGCTGAAGTTTTTGAAAAAGCTTTATGACAAAACTAATGAATCCAGGACAAAAAAACTTCAACTATTTTAGTGCTGAAGTTTTTATAAATGATATAAATCATTTAATCATCTTATCCAGGACAAAAAAACTTCAGCGTATTGCCTTTGCTACTTCAGGCCCGTCTACTAGAATGTTGCAGTTTTGCATGATTGCTTTTGCTACTTCAGCCCCGTATGTTGAAGTTACACGAAAAAGTGGGTACACTTGTAATTTCTTTTACAAAGCGAGCATAAGTTAAAACGTAACCCAAAAAACGAGTATAGATACCAATCCCCTCTTCTTTTAACTCATTCTCCATATTCGTGGGATAATTCCTTCCCTATAATTTATATTGTAAAATATTAGGAACAAATAAGAATTGGGTATATTATGTCACTTCGATATTCCTCTTATGTTGCTTGATCTTGGAAATTGAAGTTATTTTAAATAGATTGGAGAGAAAATGAAAGGAAGTTATTTCAATGTGAGGATAGATAGGCTGTGGCATTTGAACAAATGGTCCTTTTTAAGTGCCACTACTTCAATTTGGCTCAGTAGGTTAACAGGAATAAATATAAACAAAAAAAGAATTAACCCAAATAGTCGCCCACTCAATCACCTAAATTAAAAATAGCCGATGGACGTATAATATATACATAATTTTTATAATATACGTGTATAGTTATGTATAATCAGTATATAATTTATGTATATTGCTAGAAAAAGTAAACAATAAATATCACCGGCTATTAGTGGAAAGATCCCCACAAAAGGCCATGATGCAACTTATCCAAATAGGTCGGGCAATTCCAAAGGAGAAAATTTGACTTTATACCTATTAAGTTGTCACGATCCAAAACCGACCCGGTCGTGATAGCACATATCGTGAAACTAGGCCAGCCGACACATTTCCAAAATAGTTCAACATTTCATTTAAAGCTTAAATAATACCATTTCCAACTGAAATTTCCATAAAAGATGTAAAGTCAAAACCAAAATAAAAGTGGAAAATAAAATGTCCGACCTCTGGTGTCACTAGTCATGAGCAATACTACATCTGTTTCGAAACATAACTAGACCAAAATAATCTGAAAATATCCAAAATATACTAGAAGGTAGATAAAAAAAAAGAGAAAGGCGGGACTGCGAACGTCAGGAAGCTACCTCACTATCTCCGATGAAATCCGCGTCTGGAATAGTCAACAGCCGCTACCGTGGCCTGAGACACCTGGATCTGCACACAAGGTGCAGGGGGTAACGTGAGTACACCAACTCAGTAAGTAACAAGTCCAAACTATGGTCTGATAGATAGTGACGAACTAAACCTCAATAGGTATCACAATTAGTCTGTACAGTAAAGTAGGCATGCTTGGAGATCAAGTATTCAGCTCAATAGTAAGTAAATACAAATTTAAACAGTGTGAAGTATAAAGCTCAGCAAATCTCTTCGTACCAATGCACATAAAGCATGAAAATGTACCATGTACCTCCACTCTCAAGTGCTCGACCGATCGGTACTATATATAGCCATCCGGCCTAGGAAAGATCCATCCCGGAATATATACACATCACTGACAACAGTCACCCAGTACCGAGGAAGGCCATTTCATCCCTATGGAGAAGATACATCTTCAGGTATAAGTACTTCGGACAAGATCCATGTCCAGGGAAGATCCATCCCTCAATAATATCAACTGCGCTCACTGGGGTGTGTAGACTCAGGAGGAGATCCTTTCAGCCCAAGCGCTATAACAAGCCAACGAAGGCATAATTAATATTCCACTACGACGTGCAGCCCGATCCCATACTGTCAATCATAATCAGGCTCTCGGCCTCACTCAGTCATCACTTTTCAGTCTCATACACACGGGCTCACAGTGCCATAATACTAGCCCGAAACAATGATATGATGTGCCAAATGATAACAACCGAGACTGAGACATAATAGAATATTCATGAACAAGACTGAGTATAGAGTATCGATGAAACTAATGATCTGACAGCAAAAACCGACCACTCGGGTCTCAACAGTATCGGCGTAAAGCCCTAACATGATGATTAGCATGATTTACAGCTCATTAACTTAATCACATAATCACAACATAGATATTAGCAAGAAAGAGTCACTAAGCGGTGCCATGGAATGATCCAGGCCGCAATTCTCACGGTGCACGCCCACACGCCTATCACTTGGCATTTGCGTTACCTCAATATCAATCATAGAATACATAGTTCGGGGTTTCGAACCCTCAGAATCAAGTTTGGAAGCGTTACTTACCTCAAACCAAGCCAAAATTCTAACCCGTGATGCCCTTGCCTCTCGATTCGGCCTCCAAATACTCCGAATCTAACCAAAATTAGTATATTATCATCAATATATGCTAAAGGAATGAAACCCATACGAAAATTATCAAATTAGACCAAAAATTCCGAATTTGGCTCAAACCCAGCCCCCGGGCCCACATCTCGGAATCCGATAAAAATTACAAAACTAGAAAGCCTATTCGCTCACGAGTCTACCCATATCAAATTCACAAAAATCCGACGTCAAATGGTCATCCAAATCCCTAAATTAACTCTCTAATTCTCCTCCACTTTTCCCCCAATTTTTACCCCAAATTTCCAATTTAGATGTTAAAAATCAAGACACAATCATGGAATTTAACCAAAAACAAGTGAAGAACACTTACCCCAATCACTTCTCTGAAAATTCCCTCTAAAATCGCCTTCTCCTGAGCTCTCTACTGAATTTTGAAATTATGAACTCAAACCCTCATTTTTTTGAACTTAAACATTCTGCCCAGATATCTTCCTCTTCGCGAAGCACAAGCTGCCTCAAGCCAAAAGTACCTTCTTTGCGAACGCAAGGACACACTCGCGAATACAAAGACCACTCTGCTTGACCCTACGCGAACGCGGAACACCTCACGAACGCATAGGCTTAATTGCCTGAAGCTCGAAATGACTGTTGACTCTATGCGAACGCGATTCCCTGGTCGCGAACGCGTAGCCTTAAACACATGAGCCTTCGCAAATGAGGGAACTACATCGCGAATGCAAAGAACACCCAGTTGCCCCTCTCAACATCCCTTCGCGAACGCGAGAACCCTCTCGCGAACGCGATGAAGGAATTCTCTACAACAAAATACTAGAAAATATTCCAGCTTCCAAAACCAAGAATTGGTCCGTTACCACCTGAAACTCACCCAAGGCCCTCGGGACCTCAACCAAACATGAAATCACATCCCATAACATCATTCAAACTTAGTCGAGCCTTCGAATCACTCAAAACAACACCAAAGGACCCTCGGATTCAAGCCTAAGAACTTAGAAACTTTCAAATTCCACAAACAACGTCGAAACCTATCAAAGCACCTCCGAATGACCTGAAATTTTGCACACACTTCACAAATGACACTACGGACCTACTCTAATTTTCGGAATTCCATTCCGACGCCAATATCAAGATTTCCACTGCCGACCGAAAACTCCAAATTTTCAATTTCGCCAATTGAAGGCAATTTCTACCACGGACCTCCAATTTACATTCCGAACACGCTCCTAGGTCCAAAATCACCTAGCGGAGCTATCTGAACCATAAAAGTTCACATCTGAGACCTTCTACACATAAGTCAACATCCGGTTGACTTTTCCAACTTAAGCTCCTAACTTAGAGACTAAGTGTCTCATTCCACTCCAAGATCACTCCGAACCCGAACCAACCAATACGATACGATGAAATATAGATGAACAACACATAAAGAAGTAGAAATGGGGGAAATAAGGCTATAGCTCATGAAACAACCGGCCGGGTCGTTACATCCTCCCCCTCTTAAACAAAAGTACGTCTTCGAACAAGTTTAGAAACATACCTGAAACCTCAAACAAATGTGGATATCTGCTCCGCATCTCTCGCTAGGTCTCCCAAGTAGCCTCCTCCATAGTCCAACCTCTCCACTGCACTTTAACTGATACTATATCCTTTGATTTCAACTTTCGGACCTGCCACTCGAAAATAGCCACGGGCTCCACATCATAAGTCAAATCACCGTCTAACTGCACCGTGCTGAAATCCAAAACATGAGATGGGTCGCCAATATACTTCCAGAGCATAGAAACATTAAATACCTGATGCACACTCGACAAGCTAGTTGGCAAAGCCAGCTCATAAGCTACCTCCCCAATTCTCTGAAGCACCTCAAAAAGCCCAATGAACCGAGGACTCAATTTGCCCTTCTTCCCAAATCTCATAACACCTTTCATGGGTGAAACCTTCAGTAGAACCTTCTCCCCAGCCATATAAGACACATCTCGAACCGTCCTATCAACATAACTCTTTTGCTTTGATTGTGCCGTACGAAGCCGCTCCTGAATCACTTTCACCTTGTCCAAAGCATCCTATACCAAGTATGTACCCAAAAGCCTAGCCTCGCCCAGCTCAAACCAACCTACCGGAGATCTACACCTTCTCCCATATAAAGCCTCATATGGAGCCATCTGAATACTCGACTGATAACTGTTGTTGTAAGCAAACTCCACGAGCGATAGAAACTGGTCTCATAAACCCCAAAAATCAATGACACAAGCACACAACATGGTATTGTACGGCTCTCCAATACTGCAACGTGAATTGAGTACCTCTATTTGAAATGATGGAAACTGGGACACCATGCAGGTAAACAATCTCTCGGATATAAATCTCAGTTAACCGCTTTGAAGAATAGTTAGTACACACAGGAATGAAGTGCGTGGACTTGGTCAGCACATCCACAATCACCTAAATAGCATCGAACTTCCTCAAAGTCCAATTACGAAATCCATGGTGATCCACTCCCACTTCCACCCTGGAATATCCATCTGCTGAAGTAAGCCACCCGGTCTTCACGGCACCCAGATGGATGGAATACCGCGAGCTGTGGGCCTCCTCCAGAATCAACTCCCGAAGCCCATCCAAATTGGGGACACATATCCGGCCCTGCATCCTCAATACTCCATCATCACCAATAGTCACATATCTAACATCGTCGTGTTGAACTCTGTCCTTGAGGACAAGAAAATGAGGATCATCATATTGGCGCTCTCTAATATGATCAAACAATAAAGACTGAGAAACCACACAAGCTAAGATCCGACTGGGTTCTGAAATATCTAACCTCACAAACCGATTGGCCAAAGCCTGAACATCAACCACAAGAGGCCTCTCCCTAATAGGAATATATGCCAAACTGCCCATACTCACTGCCTTCCTACTCAAAGCATCGGCCACTATATTGGCCTTCCCCGGATGGTACAAAATAGTAATATCATAGTCCTTTAGCAGCTCCAACCATCTCCGCTGCCTCAAATTGAGATCTTTCTATTTGAACAAGTGCTGGAGGCTACGATGATTAGCAAACACCTCATAAGACACACCATAAAGATAATGCCTCCAAATCTTCAATGCGTAAACAATGGAAGCCAACTCTAAATCATGAACAGGGTAGTTCTTCTCATGGGGCTTCAACTGATGAGAAGCATAAGCAATCACTCTACCCTTCTGCATCAACACACACCCAATAACAACTCGAGAAGCATCACAATATACTGTATAAGAACCTAAAGTTGATGGCAAAACTAACACTGGAATTGTGGTCAAGGCAATCTTGAGTGTAGACATGTGATTTTTGACCCTCCCCAAGATCTTTTATATATTAGCGTAAAATATTTAATTTAGGCATAATATAGATATTTTAAGTAATTTTGACTCTTTTACTCTATTTTATTACAAGAAAACAAAATCACAAAAATAGGTTCATTTATGTTTTGTAGTCATTTTTAATTAAAAAAAATCTTAAAAATATATACGACAATAGTATTGTATTTTTATTTTAATATGATATTTTGAAAATACCAAAAATAGATTTGTTTTAATGGTTAGTTTTATTTTAATAATTATTTGAATAGTAGGAATAATTAACAAATGGGCGCGTATTTTTAATCTCATTCGCGGCAAAAGAATAGAGCTTAGGCTCGAGCAACCCATCTTTAGGCCTAATTTTGGACCTAGCCCACAATTGTCAAGCCCATAATTCCTAGGCCCATACCTCTTAACCTAAAACCCTACCACTAACCTAGACCTATATATATTAAACAAAGCCTAAAAACTAAAGGGAGCTGAAGGAAAAGCAGCAAAGCTGCGCATGAAAATGAAAAACAAAAGGTTGCGAACCTAAAACGAGAAAAGCTTCTTTGTTTAAGAAGCTATTACGAGCAGCAGCTAGAACAAGCTGCGCAACACAAACGACCTTCCCCCCGACCATCATCTTCTTCATGACCCACCATCTCTGCGTCGTCTTCTTCACGACCCACCACCCTTGCGTCGTCTTCTTCGAGCACACGGCCCCCACCCCCTCCCCATCTCCGTCCTCTCAAAAATGAACCACTGTCGTTCTCTTCTTCTTTAGTAACAACCAGCAACCAGCAGAAGACAACACAAAATAACACCTGCGATATGGACTGAAATCTAGAGCTGCGCCGAATACACGATGCACGACCCCCCCATTGGACTTCGTCATCTTTAGGTTGAAGCAACAGTCCAGTCACCGACGACACCCCATCTTCTTCGTCGACCAAAAAAAAACGTCCAAGTCTGAATTCAAAAGAGAAAGTTGGATCGAGTCGAGTTCGTCGAGTTTGTTGGGTCTGTTCAGTTCCGTTCGAGATTCCGGTGGAGGTCCAGGATCGTCTCATGTTCGTTCGAAGCTTTGTTCACAGTTGGTTTCTAAATATAAAGAAAGCTTATCGCATAAGGTCTATTCTCATACTTATTTTACCTCTATTTGCTTTTGCTAGTTTACTGAATGGGTTTGTTCTGCTGTTGCTCTTCGAATTAACTTCCCTTTCATTATGTAGCCTTAGTTGATTTAGTCAGTTTTATGCCGTGGGTGGATTTGTTGGATTCACGTTTCAGCTCACCATTTATTGCTTGGTCTTGTTACATGTTAGTTTGCCATTTTCTTTCTTTAAAGTTAATGCATATGAATCGTGTTTAGTTAAAAGGAACGTTTAGGTTGGCAACAATTTTGTTTGTAATTATCATGTTATTGTTATTTTGGGATGGGAATTCTAATGTTAGTTTTGAGTTAATTGAGAAAGAAACAAGGTAATAGATTGGGGGACAGTGGGTTGACTATTAGACTAGACCATTAGGCCGTAAGCATGGGAAATAAACCAATTATGAATATCGTAACTTGCTTTAGGCGCGATTATTATTAAATATTGTGGCTATGGGTACGGTTTCTCGTGGCATAGTCATGATACCTTATCCCCAACTCGGGTGTACATTTATGTGACCCAAATCTCAACGGAGTCGAAATGTGTTGACGACCGCGGGTGCATTGATTGCGACGTGGTTCGAGACGCGTTTTCACAACGTTGCAATTCTTATTAAAAATAATAATAATAATAATAAAAGCGGTTTAAAATTAAAAAGCACATAAGCTAGAACGTGTATTAAAATCAGATAAAATCAAATACAACAGTTAAGCGACCGTGCTAGAACCACGGAGCTCGGGAATGCCTGACACCTTCTCCCGGGTTAACAGAATTCCTTACTCGGATTTCTGGTTCGCGGACTGTTAACAGAGTCATAAATTTCCTCGGTTCGGGATTCAACCGGTGACTTGAGACACCATTAATCTCCCAAGTGGCGACTCTGAATAATTAATAATTAAATTCCATTCTGATTGTCCTTTAAATGAAAAAACTCCTTTACGCCCTTGCGGGTGTAGGTGAAAAAGGAGGTGTGACAGCTCTGGCGACTCTGCTGGGGATCGAACCCAGAATCTCTGGTTCAGGGTTCAGAATTCGAGCTTAGATGAATTGTTGTATTTGATTGTATCTGATTTTCCTACATGCTTTGTGCTGAATGTGCTAAATGATACCGCTTTGATATTATCTGAACTATATATAAACTGTGCCGACACCCTTCTCTCTTCACCTCCGGGGATGTGCTTACTGGTTGAGACTCCCTATTCTATTAGTGTCATACCTTGAAATAAGAAAGAGGTCGGACAAGTTACGAAGCCGGATGGCCTTTTGGTTCCCGGTAAGTTGCCCCCTCCTCGACTTGAGTTGTCCGCTCGGGTACACAGTCTAGAACACCGACTCAGGATTTGAACATAGAATAACATGACTTCATGTCGGATCCCTAGTAGGAACGGTTATTTTCATCATGTTGCATTTGACTTAGGGGACTCAACACAGGGGTTGAGTCCGTCTAGGACTAGCAACCTGAAATGAAAAGACCATCCTGATGCATCCTACTTGCTCTGTACATATATTTGTTTCGAACCTGCATGTTGACCGGTTTCTGAATCTCGGGAATGTTGGAAAATTGAGAAAAAAAGAGAAAAGAGAAAAAAAATATCAGTTAGGGAGTTAATTGATTATTTTAGAAATAAAAAATCAATGACCAATTACTGGCGAAACTCTGCCGAAATTTTGAGAAAAAAAGGGAAAATGTTTTATTTTGTTTTACTAAAAAAAAGCAAAGAGAAATAGAAAAAAAAGAGTCTTTTATTTTTGGAAAGTTGGTTGTTGAAAAAGAAAAGGATAAGAAAAGTTTTTGTTTTAGTTTGAAAAACATAAGTTGTTTCATTATTTGTTGAAAAAGGAAAGGAAAAAGAGTCTTTTATTTTTAGTTTGGAAAACAGGTTGTTTTATTGTCTGTAGAAAATGAAAAAGAAAAAAAAAAGAGTTTGTTATTTTTAGCTTGGAATAATAGGCTGTTTTATTTATTGAAAAGAAAAAAGAAAAAAAGAGAGTCTCGTTTCTAAAAATAGTTTTTATTCGCTTATGAAATGCCAAAAATAAAAATGGAAAAGAGTCATGTTTTAAAAATAGTTCGGTTAATTTGCCCGAACTACGCATGGTTTGATTCTCACAGGGCGTGAGATACGTAGGCAACCCTCATCGGGTCCAACCTCCCCTTTGCAAAAATAACCAAAAAATATCAAAATTTTAATTTTTGTCATAAATAAACCAGGTGATGCCGTTTTTGTCAAAAATAGCCAAATGTTCCCAAACGGGGCGCCGGAAGGCTGACTTTGCATAAACAGCCACCTTTGGTCGTATTTTGATTTTTGGCCCTCACAGCCTTAAAATCTTCGCCCCCCGAGGCGCAGGATGGCCGTATTTGCAATACCGGGTCATTTATTTTAATTTTGAAAAAACAAGAAAAGAGTCAGTGGTCAAGTGAATACCGTTCGGATTTTTGGGTCAAAATTGGCATATAGGGGAAGGAATCTGTCATTTTGTTTTTGGGTTTGTATTTCTTTTGATTAGAGTATATGGGTCGTTTGATTTTCGAGTCTGTATTGCATCGTTAAGTTGGTCAGTTTTGTCGTTATTATGAAAATGGAAAATTCCAAAAAAAAAAAAAAATTATTGTCGTTTACCTTTTATTTGCAAGAACTACGCACGGTCTGATTCATACGGGGTCATGATACGTAGGCAATCTCCATAAGATTCGATCGCAACCCAAAAAAAACAAAAAAAAATGAATGAAAAATAAAAAAATGGAAAAGAAGAATTGAAGAAAAATGGGAAAAGATGTTGTGAATAATGAGGACCGACCCAATCCATTCTAACATATTTTGTTTTGAATTGTGAAGAAAGTTGAGGTGGTCGGTTGTGGTAAGCTGGAAACACAAGATCCAAGGAAAATGATAACTGACATCGAAGCTGTTACGAGTGCTCAAGAGACTCAGGGTCAGAGGGTTCAACAAGGGTCTACTGTGGTTGAGGAAAATAGAACACTGAAACAACAAATGACCAAAATGCGTCAAGCCTGGGCCAATGGCCAAGGACAGCCTTGTCACGAGTCACAATTTGCTACATAGCAAGAACAGTACCACTATCCCGAGTACCACTCGTACTCGTTCGAGCTTCCTGTAAACATCGAGAAGCCTGCCCGAAAGAGAGTACACGAAGAAATAACCCAAAGAGTGAAAAGATTAGAACAACGGTTGAAAAACACGCAAGCAATGGCAGGTCAAAAGAGCGTTGCTTTCAGAGATCTATGCATGTTCCCCGATGTCCACTTGCCGCCTGGTTTCAAGGTTCCCAAATTTGAAAAGTACAATGGACATGGAGACCCCATAGCCTACCTGAAAAGGCATTGCAACCAATTGAGAGGTGTGGGAAGAAATGAGGAATTGCTTATAGCTTATTTTGGGGAAAGCCTCACGGGAGTAGCATCTGAATGGTTTTTGGATCAGGACACATCTTGCTGGTATGTCTGGGATGTCATGGCACGAGCCTTTGTCAAACAGTTTCAATGCAACATCGACATCGCCCCAGACCGCATTTCCCTTTCTAACCTAAAAAAGAAACCAACTGAAAGTTTCAGGGAATATGCCACCAAATGGAGAGAGTAGGCAGCTAGAGCTAAGCCACCCATGGATGACCACGAGTTAATAACTGTCTTTCTACAGGCTCAAGAGCCAGATTATTTCAATACATGACGTTCGCAGTGGGTAAATCCTTCACGGAAGCAATTAAAATGGGAGAAATAGTGGAGAACGGTCTTAAGACAGGCAGAATTATAAGTCAAACAGCTCTCAAAGCTGCAGCTCAAGCTGTCCAAATTGAATCTGGTAACACGAATGAGAGGGATGAAGAAATCATGATGATATCAGGGTCGAGAAGAGGTCCTAGGAGAACATATCGAAGGTATGTGCAGCCTCATCAGGTTTTCCATGACCCCCCTAAGCATTACTATCCGCCTTCGAACTCCCCATACTCTATTGATCCTTCCCAGTATGTTGCCCAGCCATCAAATTACCCAAGAAAGCGAGCACGAGTATCACAAAATCTCTACCCGCCTCCGCAAAATGTTCAAGTACCTTATAACCCACATCCAAGCCAAGGGTATAGAAGGGAACAAAAGTTGAAAGATAGTTTTACACCAATAGGAGAGTCCTATGCAAGCTTATTTGAGAAGTTAAAACAACATGACATGATTGCACCCATTCCTCCAAATCAGGTGGACCGACGTGCGAGAAGCTTTGACTCATCTAAAAGGTGTGAATACCACTCCAATGCTCTGGGGCACAATGTGGAAAATTGTCGGGATTTGAAAAGAGAAATAGAAAGGATGATCCAGGAAAATTTGATTCAAGACAGTGGCACCCAGAATATCACGCTGCATCCCTTACATGAGGAGGCACACTTGGTGGGGATGATGCCCGGTGACATGGGGTATGAGAATACTCTTGGGAACTTGTTGACTGAAGTTGAAGATACTGAAGCAGATAGTGATCATGGCAATATGGATGCGAAGCTTAGTGGCTAAGATACCGTGCTTGTAATTGGAAAGACGCTCCATTCCAAAGTCAGTTGGGGAGGAGCTTTGGTAGTCCATTTGGCTGTCATTTCTGTTGTCCGGATTATTTGCAGGGTTGTAATTCGGATATTGTCTTGTGTTCAAACCCTCCTATCCTTTCATTTTTGTCTAGCTTATTTAGTCGTAGTGGTTTGTCTAGGGTTGTCTAGGTTTGTTTCAAGTTCATTCTAGGGTTGCAATCCAGTTTGTTTTGTTTTTGTTTTGTTATTCGAACTGTTTCATCGTTTGTTCAATGCAAATTCCGATCTTTTGTTACTCCCAATCATTTTCTTTGTTTATTTCTTTTCTAACTTTTTGTTTTGCCTTTTGCCGGTTCTAGTGACATGACATGCACGCATAATTCTCAGTCTGATCTTCAAAAGTTGCGAAGCAATGAGACCATTTTGAAAACGATAAGGACACTTGAGGAAATGAGAACAGATTGGGACATTTTGAGATTGTTTGACGCCCGAACCATGTGAAACTAGGGCAAGTAAAACATAAAAATCCCCGTAAAAGCAAGTTGGCCAAATTGACAGGGGGCCGGTCGTGGTAATAAGAGTAAGAGTGTTGTCGAATGGCACATTATATCTGACAGATGTAGAAGGAAAATGTGTGGAAATGGCCGTCAATTCCGATGCGGTCAAGAGATGATGTGTATGGTTTCTTTATTCTGATTGTACTTGTTTGTATTTGGCATATTTTGAAGTTTGAAATGACGAAGGCGTTTTGTTCTACTATCTAAACACTTTACCCTTTTGTCAACCTCTTTGAGCCTTATTTGTTTTCTTTTATACCCCTCTTTCGGAATCAACGACACAATTAAAGAAATGCAAGTGCCGGAGATACGCAAATGGAAAAGAAGGAAAAAGAAAAGGAAAGGAAAAAAAAGGAAAAGGAAGAAATGAAAAGGAGAAAGAAAGAAAGGAAGGAAGAAAGGAAAAGAGGAAAAAAAAAGAAAAAGAAAGAAAAGAAAAGAAAAGAAAAGAAAAGAAAGAGAAGAAAGAAAAAGAAAAATGAAGAAAAGAAAGGAAAAAGAAAAAAAAACAACAAAAAAAAAAGGAAAAAAAAAAGAAAAAGAAAGAGAGAGAAAGAAAATCGCAACAACGTAGTTTCTATGACGTGAACTACATTTGACTTGATCCCGAAAGGGTACGTAGGCAGCCTCTCTGAGGTTCAGTCATACCAAAACAAAAATCCAAAAGTCCCCAAGCAAGAAATTGGGGCAGAAATTGTGGTTGTTGTGAGAAGTTGGATTCCAAAAGTTGTAATTTTAACCCATTTTGAAATTGTTTTGAGCCTTTTATACCCTTTATTTCTAACCCATCCAAAAGCCTACATTACGGTCCAAAGAAAGACCTTCTGATCAGTCTTTGAGAAATGTCAAGTCAAGCAGGTAAGGTAATTCATGTCAGGGGCAACACTCCGGTCCAAACAAGGAAAATGAAAATGAGAGAATCTTATTGATAAAAATCCTCATGGGTATCGCAAGGTGATGAAAGCTGAGAGAAATAAAAAATGAGAGAGTCTTATTGGTGAAAACCTTCACGGGCACCTTGAGACGACAGTAAGTTGAGAGAAAGAACGAAATGAGAGAGGTTTGATGGTGAAAATCCTTTGGGCACTACAAGTCGAATAAGGAATGCGAATCAAATTGGATAAGCGGAGCAATGAAGCCCAGTTTCACGGCAAAAAGGAACAACAAGAGCTGACCATCGGGTTTGCTTAACAGAATAGGTAGCAGGTGCATGTCAAGGTCATTAGAGTCGATATCCACATCCGATAGGTTTCTACTGTGTAATTTTCTTGTTAGGAATCATCTCTTTCTATTGTCCTTTACTCTGTTCCTTTTGTTTTGTTTATTTCCCCTTTCTGAGTCTTTTGGTCGTAACAAGTGAGGAATGACTTCAAAATTTTCCACCAGCTTTCCAATTGCACAAAATGGGGTCACAAGTCAGGAAAAATAACAAGAGCACTGAGCTGGTAATAATCAACATACTTTGGGATCCTTATGAAACACAAAGTTTGGTAGATATCGGTTCAGGAATAATGCAACAGAAAGAGGGTATTGGGATTGAACGGGGAAAAAGGGTATTTCAGTGACACAGATGACGGGGAAAGCGGTTAATCAGTAAACATGCAAGACCTTCAAGAAGAATCAGTTGTCACAAAACATATGGGGTCAGATAAGAAGACTAGAAGTAATAATTGAGAGATAATCGTCAAGAAGGGCGGAAGTTATCATCCAAGTTTCAAAGATGGTCGGACAACGCAAAGCATGGAAAGGAGAAAAGGAAAACCATCCCAGCGGGAGTACCACAACCAACCACCACACTTTTAAACTGACAAAATTTTCTTTGATTTGAAACAGGGGCATGGAAATGTTATTGATGGCAAAAAGATATGCTACAGGAGGATTATCAAACTGGGGCAGAAATTTTCTATCGTGTTGAAAATTTTCTTGAAGTCGGGTATTCATCTGAAGAACGTGAAGGTCAATACAAGTTTTTTTGAGAGGGAAGTAGTTTATAGTAAATAAACACCAGTTTTAAGAAAAATAATTTTCGGAGGATTGAAACACTGTTTTTAGGGAAATGGTTTTTGAAGGAGGACAACACCAGTATTTAAGGAAGCAGTTCTGGAGGAAGATAACTAGAGGGTAGATAAAACAAATTTCGAAGGAAAATGGTTAAAAGATAAAAATCTTAGTCTATTGAATTTTTCACCTAAGATAAAGAAATCTTAGTCTGTTGATTCTTTCACCTAAGATAAAGAAATTTTAGTCTGTTGAATCTTTCACCTAAGATAAAAATCTTAGTCTGATGAATCTTTCACCTAAGATAAATGCAAAAGTTGGAAAAATGAAAGGAAGGCATAATTTGGGAAAAGATGAAGGCAGAAGTCGGAAAAAAAAAGGAAGGCATAATTTGGGAAAAAGAAGGGAAGGCAGAATTTGAGGAAAAAGAAAGGAAGACATAATTTAAAGAAGGGGAAAGCAGAAGTCGAAAAAAAAAAAAAAGGAAGGCATAATTTGGGAACAAGAAAGGAAGACAGAATTTGAAAAGAAAGGAAGTTGGAATTTGGAAAATTAAGAAAGTCGGGATCACACAAAAATGGACCTAGTCTGATGAATTATCTCCTAGAGTCACAATCTTAATCTGTTGAATCTTTCTCCTAAGATGAAAATCTTAGTCTGATGAATTTTTCACCTAAAATAAAGATAAATCTTAGTCCGTCGGATCTTTCACCTAAGATGAGAATCTTAGTCTGATGAATTTTTCACCTAAGATAAAGTTTAAATTTTAAGATACATTGCAGTCTTTAAATTTTTAAAAGTTGCATTTCAATATTATCACAATTCAAGTTTTTAGTTCTTATTAGTATGCGGTAACAAACAACCAGTTTTCCAAATTGGGGCAGAAAGTTTTCTTTGTTTTGTCTATTTTTGTGAAGTCAGGAGCCCGCCTGGATAATAGAGGAATACATTCAATTTCAAATTCAGCAATCAGGAGCCCGCCTGAAGAACAGAGGTGATACAATTCAAATTTTAGTTTTCAATCGACTTTTTGTCTTTTTGAAGTCAGGAGCCCGCCTGAAGAACAAAGGCATACAATTCAAGTTTCAGAAGTCAGGAGCCTGCCTGTATAACAGAGGTATTTCAAGTCAAGTTTTAATCAAATTCTTATTAATATCAAGTAACATGTACCCAGTTTCCAAACTGGGCCAGAAAGTTTTCTTGGTTCGTTTATTTTTATGAAGTCAGGAGCCCGCCTGGATAACAGAGGAATACATTCAGTTCAAGTTCAGTAGTCAGGAGCCCACCTGAATAACAGAGGGATACATTCAGTTTCAAGTTTCGGAAGTCAGGAGTCCGCCTGGAGAATAGAGACATACAATTCAAGTTTCAGCAATCAGGAGCCCGCCTGAAGAACAGAGGTGATACAATTCAAATTTTTAGTTCTCAATTGATTTCTTTGTCTTTTTGAAGTCAGGAACCCGCCTGAAGAACAGAGGTATATAATTCAAGTTTCGGAAATCAGGAGCCCGCCTAGATAATAGAGGAATACATTTCAAATTTCAGAGGTCAGGAGTCCTCCTGGAGAATAGAGACATACAATTCAAGTTTCGGAAATCAGGAGCCCGCCTGTATAACAGAGTCAGGAGCCCGCCTGGATAACAGAGGAATACATTCAATTTCAAGTTCAGCAGTCAGGCGCCCACCTGGAGAACAAGGGAAAACAACTCAAGTTTCTAGGGAAAATAGTTTCGAAGGAAGACAGTTCGAGTTTCAAGGAAAATGGTTCAAAGTGTAAGGGAAAATAGTGTCAAGTAACAAGGGAGGACAGTTCAGGTTCAGCAATCAGGTGCCCACCTGGAAAAAAGGGAATTCAATTCAGAAAGCAATTCAGAAGTTGATGAAGGATGTGAGATGCTCAAGACATGGCCGAAGTCACAAGCACTACATGTCCGGTCCTGACCCAGAAGCTGTAGAAGAACGAGCTAGCACCTGCAGCTAACAAGTGTCATGGTTCAAATCTAAAGTCTATATGAAGAACCATTCAAGACGCAAGATCAAGCTTCAGAAGACTTATAGATAGGAATCTTGTAGCTCGTAGTCGATAGGCTTAGCCAGTCTTTTTCATCTTTTGATTTTTGATGTAATAACAGGGACCGCAGACCGGAACCTCGACGGAACGGCACCTCGACCAGATCTCCACCTCGGCATACTCCATCACCTTACTCATTTCTGAACAACACGTGGCCTGATTCCTTTATAGCCAAGGATATGTAGGTAGCTCAAATGCCAGAGCTCGGTCACATCCCCCTTTTCTCTTAGTCTTAGTCTCTCCAAATAAGGGTCGGGTCAAAAACTTGTCTAGTCAATCTTTGTCTGAAAACTTTGTACGTTTCCAGTCAAAGAGGGGAAGCTGTACACATGTGATTTTTGACCCTCCCCAAGATCTTTTATATATTAGCGTAAAATATTTAATTTAGGCATAATATAGATATTTTAAGTAATTTTGACTCTTTTACTCTATTTTATTACAAGAAAACAAAATCACAAAAATAGGTTCATTTATGTTTTGTAGTCATTTTTAATTAAAAAAAAATCTTAAAAATATATACGACAATAGTATCGTATTTTTATTTTAATATGATATTTTGAAAATACCAAAAATAGATTTATTTTAATGGTTAGTTTTATTTTAATAATTATTTGAATAGTAGGAATAATTAACAAATGGGCGCGTATTTTTAATCTCATTCGCGACAAAAGAATAGAGCTTGGGCTCGAGCAACCCATCTTTAGGCCTAATTTTGGACATAGCCCACAATTGCCAAGCCCATAATTCCTAGGCCCATACCCCTTAACCTAAAACCCTACCACTAACCTAGACCTATATATATTAAACAAAGCCTAGAAACTAAAGGGAGCTGAAGGAAAAGCAGCAAAGCTGCGCATGAAGATGAAAAACAAAAGGCTGCCGACCTAAAACGAGAAAAGCTTCTTCGTTTAAGAAGCTATTACGAGCAGCAACTAGAACAAGCTGCGCAACACAAACGACCTTCCCCCCCCGACCATCATCTTCTTCACGACCCACCATCCCTGCGTCGTCTTCTTCACGACCCACCACCCTTGTGTCGTCTTCTTCGAGAACACGGCCCCCACCCCCTCCCCGTCTTCGTCCTCTAAAAAATGAACCACTGTCATTCTCTTCTTCTTCAGTAACAACCAGCAACCAGCAGAAGACAACACAAAATAACACCTGGGATATGGACTGAAATCTAGAGCTGCGCCGAATACACGACGCACGACCCCCCCATTGGACTTCATCATCTTCAGGTTGAAGCAACAGTCCAGTCA
Source organism: Nicotiana sylvestris (assembly GCF_000393655.2). NCBI lineage: Eukaryota > Viridiplantae > Streptophyta > Magnoliopsida > Solanales > Solanaceae > Nicotiana > Nicotiana sylvestris. The sequence continues at coordinate 18,077,605 of NC_091058.1, forward strand.
CCGACGACACCCCATCTTCTTCGTCGACCAAAAGAAAAACGTCCAAGTCTGAATTCAAAAGAGAAAGTTGGATCGAGTCGAGTTCGTCGAGTTTGTTGGGTCTGTTCAGTTCCGTTCGAGATTCCGGCGGAGGTCCAGGATCGTCTCATGTTCGTTCGAAGCTTTGTTCACAGTTGGTTTCTAAATATAAAGAAAGCTTATCGCGAAAGGTCTATTCTCATACTTATTTTACCTCTATTTGCTTTTGCTAGTTTACTGAATAGGTTTTGTTCTGCTGTTGCTCTTCGGATTAACTTCCCTTTCATATGTAGTCTTAGTTGCTTTAGTCAGTTTTATGCCGTGGGTGGATTTGTTGGATTCACGTTTCAGCTCACCATTTATTGCTTGGTCTTGTTACATGTTAGTTTGCCATTTTCTTTCTTTAAAGTTAATGCATATGAATCGTGTTTAGTTAAACGGAATGTTTAGGTTGGCAACAGTTTTGTTTGTAATTATCATGTTATTGTTATTTTGGGATGGGAATTCTAATGTTAGTTTTGAGTTAATTGGGGGACAGTGGGTTGACTATTAGACTAGACCATTAGGCCGTAAGCATGGGAAATAAACCAATTATGAACATCGTAACTTGCTTTAGGCACGATTATTATTAAATATCGTGGCTATGGGTACGATTTCTCGTGGCATAGTCATGATACCTTATCCCCAACTCGGGTGTACATTTATGTGACCCAAATCTCAACGGAGTCGAAATATGTTGACGACCGCAGGTGCATTGATTGCGACGTGGTTCGAGACACGTTTTCACAACGTTGCAATTCTTATTAAAAATAATAATAATAATAATAATAATAATAATAATAATAATAATAATAATAATAATAATAATAATAATAATAATAAAAGAGGTTTAAAATTAAAAAGCACATAAGCTAGAACGTGTATTAAAATCAGATAAAATCAAATACAACAGTTAAGCGACCGTGCTAGAACCACAGAGCTCGGGAATGCGTGACACCTTCTCCTGGGTTAACAGAATTCCTTACTCGGATTTATGGTTCGCGGATTGTTAACAGAGTCATAAATTTCCTCGGATCGGGATTCAACCGGTGACTTGGGACACCATTAATCTCCCAAGTGGCGACTCTGAATAATTAATAATTAAATCCCGTTCCGATTATCCTTTAAATGGAAAAACGCCTTTACGCCCTTGCGGGTGTAGGTAAAAAAGGAGGTGTGACATTGAGCTTCTAAAATCTCGCCTCACACTCATCCGACCACCTGAAAGAAGCACTCTTTTGAGTCAATTTGGTCAAGGGTAATGTTATAGATGAAAATTCCTGAACAAACCGACGGTAATAACCCGCCAAGCCAAGAAAGCTACGAATATCTCTAGCTGAGGATGGCTTGGACCAACTCTGAACCACCTCTATCTTCTTCGGATCAACCTGAATACCCTCACTGGACACTACGTGCCCCAAGAAAGCCACTGAATTGAGCCAGAACACACATTTGGAGAACTTTGCATAAAGTTTCTCCTCCCTCAACCGCTGCAATACAACTCTCAAATGCTCAGTGTGCTCCTCCTGACTACGCGAGTACACCAGGATATCATCAATGAATACAATAACAAACGAGTCGAGATAGGTACGAAATACGTTGTTCATCAAATGCATGAATGCTGTTGGGGCATTGGTCAACCCAAAAAATATAACAAGGAACTTATAATGCCCGTATCGGGTTCTGAAAGCTGTCTTAAGAATATCCGAGTCCCTGATCTTCAACTGGTGATACCCCAGCCTGGGATCAATCTTGGAGACACCCTCGCTCCCTAAAGATGGTCAAATAAATCATCAATACGAGGCAAAGGATACTTGTTCTTGACTGTGACTTTGTTCAACTGCCTATAATCAATGCACATCCTCATCGTGTCATCCTTCTTCTTCACAAATAGAACAGGCGCACCCCAAGAGACACACTAGGCCGAATAAACCCCTTATCAAGGAGTTCCTGAAGCTACTTCTTCAACTCCGTTGGTGCCATATGATACGGTGGAATGGAAATAGGCTGAGTGCTCGGCACCAAATCAATACCAAAGTCAATATCCCTATCCGGTGGCATGCCCGGCAGGTCTATAGGAAACACATCCGGGAAGTCCCTCACTATTGGAACAGAATTGATACTAGGAGTCCCTACACTGACATCCCTCCCAAAGGCCAAATAAGAAATACAACACTTCACAACCATCTGCTAGGCCTTCAAGAATGAAATCACCCTAATGGGAACATAATCTGACGAATCTCGCCACTCAATCCGTGGCACACCAAGCATAGCCCAAGTCACTGTCTTAGTATGATAGTCCAAAATAGCGCGACACGGAGACGACCAATCCCTGCCCAGTATCACATCAAAATCGACCATACTAATCAACAAAAGGTCCACTCGGGTATCCAAACCCTCAATAGTTACCACACAAGACTGATATACACGATCCACAACAACAGTATTGCCCACCGGAGTAGATACACGAACAGATGAAATAAGAGACTCATGGGGCGTATCCAAATAATAAGAAAAGTATGATTACACATATGAAAAAGTGGAACTAGGGTCAAATAATATAGAGGCATCTCTGTGGCAGACTAAGACAATATCTATAATCACAACATCTGAAGAAATAGCATTTGGTCTAGCTGGGAGGGCATAAAAAGGGGCCTGACTGCCATTTAGATTGTATATCAGGTGTATACTACTCACTTTCCTGGCCTCCCCCTCTAGGGCGACCCCTAGCTGACTGACCTCCAACCCGAGTTGATTGGGCAGGTGGGGAAGTAACTAGTGCTGAAGCCGAAGGCTGACTCCTCTGCTAGGATGAACGTCCTGTAAGACGGGGATAGAATCTCTTGATATGACCCAAATCTCTACACTCAAAGCAACCTCTCTCAGCAGATGGTGGTGGGGACTGAAGGGAGCCCCGAGCACCGGGATACCTACTAGAAGAACCAGGCATAACTGAACCCTAAGCTGATGGTGCATGAGTCAAACTCTAAACTGGGAGGGTACTGAGAGATGAGTGATACTGATGTAAACTGTGAGAACCATGGCTAGATGATCTACCACGGTGACCCAAACAAGCTAATTGAGCATGTATGAATGGATGGCCTCTACCGTGCTGAAACTGACCTCTAGAAGGAACCCCACCAAAACTACCAGATCCCCGAGGCCTCTTGGCCTCCCTTTCAACTCGCTCCTGGCGGTGAACTAACTGCATCTCTCTGGAAATGTCAACCACCTCCTCAAAAGATGTGCCAGATACCCTCTCTCTAGTCAGAAAAATCTGTAGCTGATAAGTGAGACCATCAACGAACCTTCTGATCCTCTCCCTATCCGTGGGAACTAGCCAGATAGTATGACGAGCCAACTCGGAGAACCTCATCTCATATTGCATCATGGTCATATCCTCCTGACGCAACTGCTTGAACTGCTTGCGCAGCTCCTCGTTGCGGGAATGCGGTACATACTTCTCCAGGAAGAGAATGGAGAACTAATGCCAGGTAAGAGGCACTGCACCAACAAGCCTACGCCTCTTATAAGCCTTTCACCAAGTAAAGGCAGCTCAAGAAAACTAAAAAGTAGTAAATGAGACCCCACTGGTCTCCAGAATACCCATTGTACGTAGAATCCTCTGACACTTGTCCAAGAAACCTTGGGCACCCTCGCCCTCTGCACCACTGAAAGTCGGAGGCTGAAGTCTACCAAACCTTTCCAATCGACGCTGCTCGTCATCAGGCATAACTGGTACAACAAAATCTAGAGCAGGTGCAACTAGTTGGGCTGGTGGTGCCCCTGGTGTCTGCAGTCCCTGAACAGCCTGCTCGGTTGTACGAGCGGCAGGAGTCTGAGTACCTCCCCCGGCCTCAAAAATAGCTTCCGTACTTGAAACTGCGACCGCCTGAGCAAGACTAGTGCACACGGTCAAGATTTGAGCCAAGGTCTCTTGAAGTCTCGGAATAACAATAGGCACAGTCGGTGTCTGAGCTAGTTCTGCTGGAGCATCCCCCGCTAGAACCTGATTATGAACTGGGGCGGCTGGTGGATCTGTAGGTGCTGCCCTAGCTGCTGTGTGGGCTACACCCCTGACCCTACCACGACCTCGACCGCGACCTTTAGTATCCCCAACTGGTGGTGCTGGTGGTCGTCCGTCCTAACTGGTAGAACTTGTTCTCACCATCTGTGAGAGAATAAAATAACAGAAGTTTAGTTACTAGAATCAACAAATTCGCACGACAAGAATTCAAGAATGTGAAGTTTTTCCTAAAGGTTCTGCAGCCTCCCGAAGATAAGTACAGACGCCACCGATCCGCGAGACTCTACTAAACCTGCTCTTGACCCGTGAGACCTATGTAACCTAGGCTCTGATATCAACTTGTCACAATCCAAAACCGACCCGGTCATGATGGCGTCTATCGTGAAACTAGGCCAGCCTACACATTTCCAATATAGTTCAACATTTCATTTAAAACTTAAACAATAGCATTTCCAACTGAAATTCCCATAAAAGATATAAAGTTAAAACCAAAATAAAAGCGAAAAATAAAACGCACGACCTCGGGTGTCACTAGTCATGAGCAATACTACATCTGCTTTGAAACATAACTAGACCAAAATAGTCTGAAAATATCCAAAATATACTAGAGGGTAGATAAAAAAGGAGAAAGGAGGTACTGCGATCGTCAGACAACTACCTCACTATCTCCGATGAAATATGCATCTGGAACAGTCAACAGCCACTACCGTAGCCTGAGATACCTGGATCTGCACACAAGGTGCAAGGGGTAACGTGAGTACACCAACTTAGTAAGTAACAAGTCCAAACTATGGACTGACAGGTAGTGACGAACTAAACCTCAACAGGTATCACAATTAGTATGTACAGTAAAGATCACTAAGAGTCAGCAATTAGTCTGTACACCAACTCAGTCAGCAAGAAAGAGTCACTAAGTGGTGCCATGAATTATCCAGGCCGCAATTCTCATGGTGCACGCACACACGCCCATCACTTGGCATTTGCGTCACCTTAATATCAATCATAGAACACATAGTTCGGGGTTTCGAACATTCAGAACCAAGTTTGGAAGCATTACTTACCTCAAACCAAGCCAAAACTCTAACCCGCGGTGCCCTTGCCTCTCGATTCGGCCTCCAAATGCTCTGAATCTAACCAAAATTAGTATATTATCATCAATATACACTAAAGGAATGAACCCCATACAAAAATAATCAAATTAGGCCAAAATTCTCGAATTTGGCTCAAACCCGGCCCCGGTCCCACCTCACGAAATCCGATAAAAATTACAAAACTAGAAAGCCCATTTGCTCACGAGTCTACCCATATCAAATTCAACAAAATCCGACATCAAATGGTCATCCAAATCCCTAAAATTAACTCTCCAATTCTCCTCCACTTTTCCCTCAATTTTTACCCCAAATTTCCAATTTAGATGTTAAAAATCAATACACAGTCATGGAATTTAACAAAAAATAAGTGAAGAACACTCACCCCAATCACTTCTCTAAAAATCCCCTCTAAAATCGCCTTCTTCCGAGTTCTCTATTGAATTTTGAAATTATGATCTCAAACCCTTATTTTTTTTTAACTTAAACATTCTGCCCAGATGTCTTCCTCTTCGCGAATGTGGTAGTGCCCTCGCGTTCGCGAAGCACAAGCTGCCTCAAACTAAAAGTCCTTTCTTGGCAAAAGCGAGGACCCACTCACGAACGCGAAGACCACTCTTATGACGACCCGGCCAGTCGTCTCATGAGTTACCGTTTCCGTTTCCCCCATTTCAGCTTCTTTATGCTTCGTTATCCGTGTTTTTGTGGTATCGGGTTTGTCGGATCGAGTCCGAAATGAGTTTGGTGAAGTTTGAGACACTTAGTCTCCTTTAAGAAGGCTTAAGTTGGAAAAGTCAACCAGATGTTGACTTATGTGTTAGAAGGCTCGGAAGTGAGTTCTGATGGTTCGGTTAGCTTCGTGAGGTGATTTGTGACTTAGGAGCACGATCGGAATGGGTTTTGGAGTTGTAGAGAAGATTTAGGCTTAAATTGGCGAAGTTGATATTTTGGCGGTTCCGCGGATGTGGAAATCTGTGGGGTACTCTATAAATACGAGATTTTGGGTTCAAAAATGTAAAATGATGATTTGAAGGACCAAATGGTATCGGAATTGGATAATTTTCATATGGTTAGACTCGTGAGAGTATAAGGATTCTAGTTTTTTAAATTTTGTCAAATTCAGAGACATGGGCCCGGGGCTCGAGTTTTGGTAATTTCATAAATCGCGCCCTTTGTTGATTGTTTTAGCTTGGGAATTGTTCTCTTAGCATATTGTGACGTATTTGTTCTGATTTTGGATAGATTCGACATGCGTGGAGGCCGATTCGAGGGGCAAAGGAGTCGCGAGTTAGAGATTTAGCCGGTTCGAGGTGAGTAATGATTGTAAATGATGCTCTAAGGGTTTGAAACCTCGGATTGCACATCGTAGTGCTATATTGAGGTGAGGCACACACTTGATGATGAGCGTGGGGTCGTGTACTATTGGGAATTATGACTTGGTCCGTCCCGATTGATGATTTTACTGCGTATTTGACTGAAACTTATTTGTTATCATCATGATTTGGGTTGATTGCCATATTTGGGCTTCGTGCCAATTATTTGAACCCTTCGAAGATTTTTATTACTATTTCCTCACTGTTTTGACTTATTAATTGAACTCAGTCATGTTATTTTCCACTGTTTTACTACTCAGCCACTTTTACTCCGTTTTGAGACTTAAATGATATTTTAAATGATGTTTTGGGCTGAGAAATACTGTTTTACTAATGCCCAAGGGGCTTGTGAGTATTTTTTACTATGTAAGGCCGAGGGCCTAGTTGCGAGGAAACACTGATACTAATTTGAGGCCGAGGGCCTGAGATATGTACGCCACGATGTGGCTTGTTGATATTGTTTATGAGGCCGAGGGCCTGCGATATATACGCCACGAGGTGGCTTGACTATTATGAGGCCGAGGGCCTAGATTTGATGCCACGAGATGGCTTGATATTGCGCTTGGGCCACCCCTCTCGGAGTCTGTACACCCCCAGTGAGCGCGGGTACCCATTGTGATGTGAGATTGAGCCCGAGGGGCTGGAACTGTTTTGAGATTTAAGCCCGAAGGGCTGGTATTGTTCTATTTGAGCCTGAGGGGCTGGTATTGTTCCATGTGATTGCCTGAGGGGCTGGTACTGTTCTGAGATGTTGCCCGAGGGGGGGTTTTGTTGATATTGTGCCCGAGGGGCGAACTTCTATTTGTTTACTTACCTATCAATTACTTGTTTTACTTGTTAAAAAGGGATTTTACTCGATTCTTCACTGTCTACTGGTTTTAAGTGATTTTACTGCTTTGGTATAGAATGCCTTGTGTTTTATGTGTTTTCTTACTTTCAGTCATTATTTATATTTATTACTCACTGAGTTGGGGTACTCACTTTACTCCCTGCACCGTGTGTGCAGATTTAGGCATAGTTGGTCCCGCTCCTGAGTGCTGATCCTTCCAGTCCAGACGGTGTTTCGGAGACTACATGGTAACTATTGGCGTCCGCAGCCCCCGTGTCTCCCTTTTCTTATTATTTCTAAGTTCTTCAAACAGTTGTACCAGATATTATATTTAGTAGACTCGTATCAGGATCCTTAGTTGCTCATGACTTGTGACACCCCGGTTAGGGCTGTGTCGGGTTGAAAATTCTGCTTTGTTATCTCTATTTCCGCTAATTGTGCTCTTATATCATGTTTGAACTGTTCTTATGCTATTTAACTGCTTAAAAGGACGAAATATGTTAGACTGGATGGCCTTGTCTTCATGAGAGACGCCATCACGACCGGGGTCGGGGTTCGGGTCGTGACAAGTTGGTATTAGAGCCTAGGTAACATAGGTCACACGAGTCATGAGTAGGTTTAGTAGAGTCTCGCGGATCGGTATAGAGACGTCTGTATTTATCCTCGAGAGGCTGCAGAACCTTTAGGAAAAACTTCATATTCTTGAATTCTTGTCGTGTGAATTTGTTAGTTCGAGTACTAAACTTCTTTCATTCCATTCTCTTACAGATGGTGAGTATGCAAGCTACTGGACGAGGTGGGCTACCACCAGTGCCACTAGTTGAGGTCACCAGAGTCCGCAGATGCGGTCGTGGCCGTGGCAGAGGTAGAGCGGCGAGGGCAGCACATGTGGATCCACCAGCTGCCCCAGCTCACAATTAGGCTCCAGCAGCACTAGTTCAGACACCAGTTGTGCCCATCGTGATCCTGGGTCTACAGGAGGCCTTGGCACAGATCTTATCAGTTTTCACTGGCCTGGCTCAAGCAATTTCAGCCACCACAGCAGCAGCTACTTCACAGGCTGGGGGAGGCAATCCGACCCCCATTGCTCACACACCTGAGTAGGTAGTGAAGGGACTTCAGATGCTGGGGGCACCTCCAGCCTAGCCGGTTGCACTAGCTCTAAAGTTTGTTGTGCCAGCTATGCCGGATGATGAGCAGCGCCGTCTTGAGAGGTTTGGCAGACTCCAGCCTCTGACGTTCAGCGGAGCAGAGGGCGAGGATGCCTAGGGTTTCTTAGATAAGTGCCAGCGGATGCTCCGTACAATAGGGATTCTCGAGTCTAGTGGTGTGGAATTTACTACCTTTCAGTTTTCTGGGGCTGCCTTCACTTGGTGGGAGGCGTATGAGAGGCATAGGCCTGTAGGAGCAGCACACCTCACTTGGCAGGATTTCTCTGTTCTCTTCTTGGAGAAGTATGTGCCGCAGTCCCGTAGAAAGGAGCTGCGTAGGCAGTTTGAATGATTGCGACAGGGGGATATGATTGTGTCACAGTATGAGTCGATGTTTTCTGAGTTGGCTCATCATGCCGTCTGGATAGTTCCGAAAGATCTTGAGAGGATCAGGAGATTTGTTGATGGCCTTACTTATCATATCTGCATTCTTATGACCAGAGAGAGAGTGATGGGTGCTACGTTTGAGGAGGTGGTTGATATCTCCCATGAGATTGAGACGGTTCACCATCAGGAGCGAGAGGAGAGGGAGGCTAAGAGGCCTCGAGGATCGGGCAGTTATAGTGGTGCTCCTTCGAGGGGCCAGTTTCAGCATGGTAGAGGTCGTTCTTTTAGGCCTGCTTAGTCAGCCCGCCCGGGTCATCATAGGGAATCTTCAGGTCATGGTTATTGTGGATCTCAGTAGGCCAGTCATCACTCAGCGCCCTCCCAGCTCAGAGTTCATCTCGTACCCCATCAGCTCAGAGCTCTTCTATGCCGAGTGCATCTGCTAGTCACTCCGGTGCGAGGGGTTCCCTTCAGTCCCTTTCTCCAGCACTTGGGAGTTGTTATGAGTGTGGCGAGATGGGCCACACGTGGAGGCAGTGTCTTCATCGAGTTACTAGTTTGTCTCAGTAGAGGGGTCAGCCCTCAACTTTTGCTCCAGTTACTTCACCACCCGCCCAGCCAGCTAGGGGTGGAGGTCAGGCAGCCAGGGGTCACCCCAGAGGGGGAGGTCAATCAGGCGGTGGCCAGGCTCGTTTCTATGCACTCCCAGGTAGACCCGATGTTATTGCTTTAGATGTTGTTATCATAGGTATTGTTTCAGTCTACCACAGAGATGCCTCTGTATTATTTGATCTCGATTCTACATTTTTTATGTGTCATCATTTTTTGCTTGTTATTTGGGTACACCCCATGAGTTTCTTGCTTTACATGTTCATGTATCTACCCCGGTGGGCGATACTGTCGTTGTAGACCGTGTGTACCGGTCATGCGTGGTGACTATTGGGGGTCTAGACACCCGAGTGGATCTATTACTATTGAGCATGTTAGATTTTGATGTCATTTTGGGCATGGATTGGTTATATTCGTGTTGTGCTATTCTGGACTATCATGCTAAGATAGTTATATTGGCTATGCCGGGTGTACCACGGATCGAGTGGCGTGGTGTGACTGATTATATTCCTAGTAGAGTGATCTCTTTCTTGAAGGCCCAGCGTATGGTTGGGAAGGGTTGCCTTTAATATCTAGCGTTTGTGAGGGATGTCGGAGCTGAGACTCCCAGCATTGATTTTGTCCCAATTGTGAGGGATTTTCCCGATGTGTTTCCTACAGACCTGCCGATCATGCCACCGGATAGGGATATTGATTTTCGTATTGACCTGGTGCCGGGCACTTAGCCCATTTCTATTCTGCCGTATCGTATGGCACCAGTGGAGTTGAAGGAATTGAAGGAGCAACTTCAGGAGCTCCTAGATAAGGGGTTCATTTGGCCTAGTGTGTCATCTTGGGGTGCGCCGGTTCTGTTTGGGAAGAAGAAGGATGACACAATGAGAATGTGCATTGATTATAAGCAATTGAACAAGGTAACAATTAAGAACAAGTATCCTTTGCCTCGCATTGATGATTTATTTGACCAGCTTCGGGGAGCGAGGGTGTTCTCCAAGATTGATCTCCGTTCAGGTTATCACCAGTTGAAGATCAGGGACTCAGATATTCTTAAGACAGCTTTCAGGACCCGATATAGTCATTATGAGTTCTTGGTGATGTCTTTCGGGCTAACCAATGCCCCAGCAGCGTTCATGTATTTGATGAACACCGTGTTCCGGCCTTATCTTGATTCATTCGTTATAGTCTTCATTGATGATATTCTGGTGTATTCGCGTAGTCAGGAGGAGCACGCGGAGCATTTGAGAGTTGTATTGCAGAGATTGAGGAAGGAGAAGCTTTATGCAAAATTTTCCAAGTGTGAGTTTTGGCTCAGTTCAGTAGCTTTCTTGGGGCACGTGGTGTCCAGCGAGGGTATTCAGGTTGATCCGAAGAATATAGAGGCGGTTTAGAGTTGGCCCAGATCATCCTCAACCACAGAGATTCGCAATTTTCTTGGTTTGGCAGGCTATTATCGCCAGTTTGTTCAGGGATTCTCATCTATCGCATCGCCCTTGACCAAGTTGACTCAGAAGGGTGCTACATTTGTATGGTCGGACGAGTGTGAGGATAACTTTTAGAAGCTTAAGACAACTTTGACCACAGCTCCAGTGTTGGTTTTGCCATCAGCTTCAGGTTCATATACTGTGTATTGTGATGATTCGAGAGTTGGGATTGGTTGTATGTTGATGCACGAGGGTAGAGTTATAGCTTATGCTTCTCGTCAGTTGAAGCCCCATGAGAAGAACTACCCCGTTCATGATTTGGAGTTGGCTTCCATAGCTCATGCATTAAAGATTTGGAGGCATTACCTGTATGGCGTATCTTGTGAGGTGTTCACTGATCATCGCAGTCTTCAAGGATCTTAATTTGAGGCAGTGGAGATGGTTGGAGTTGCTTAAGGATTATGATATCACTATATTGTACCATCCGGGAAAGGACAATGTGGTGGCCGATACTTTGAGCCGAAAGGCAGTGAGTATGGGGAGTTTGGCATGTATTCCAGTTGGGGAGAGACCTCTTGCAGTTGATGTTCAGGCCTTGGCCAATCGGTTTGTGAGATTAGACATTTCGGAGCCAAATCGGGTATTGACGTGTGTGGTTTCTCGGTTTTTATTATATGATCGCATCAGAGATCGCCAGTATGATGATCCGCATTTGCTTGTCCTTAAGGACAGAGTTCAGCATGATGATGCTAGAGATGTGACCATCGGTGATGATGGGGTGTTGAGGATGCAGGGCCGGATTTGCATTGCCTAATGTGGATGGGCTTCGGGACTTGATTCTGGAGGAGGCCCATAGCTCGCGGTATTCCATTCATCTGGGTGCCGCGAAGATGTATCAGGATTTGAAGCAGCACTATTGGTGGAGAAGAATGAAGAAAGATATTGTGGGGTTTATAGCTCGGTGTCTCAATTGTCAGCAGGTGAAATATGAGCATTAGAGACCGGGTGGCTTGCTACAATAGATGGATATTCCTGAGTGGAAGTGGGAGAGAATCACTATGGACTTTGTTGTTTGACTTCCACGGACTTTGAGGAAGTTTGATGCTATTTGGGTAATTGTGGATCGGCTGACCAAGTCCGCGCACTTCATTCCTATATGTACTACCTATTCTTCAGAGCGGTTGGCAGAGATTTATATCTGGGAGATTGTTCATTTCCATGGCATTCGGGTTTCCATCATTTCATATAGAGGTACTTAGTGTACTTCGCAGTTTTGGAGAGCCGTTCAGTAAGAGTTGGGTACTCAAGTTGAGTTGAGCACAGCTTTTCATCCTCAAACGAATGGGCAGTCCGAGCGTACTATTCAGATATTGGAGGACATGTTGCGTGCTTGTGTTATTGATTTCGGAGGGTCTTGGGATGAGTTCCTACCGCTTGCAAAGTTTGCTTATAACAACAGCTACCAGTCGAGTATTCAGATGGCTCCATATGAGGCTTTGTATGGGAGGCGGTGCAGATCTCCAGTTGGTTGGTTCGAGCTCGGTGAGGTCAAGCTATTGGGGACTGATTTGGTACAGGATGCTTTGGAGAAGGTGAAGGTGATTCAGGAGAGGTTTCGTACTGCGTAGTCGAGGCAAAATAGTTATGCTGATAGTAAGGTTCGAGATGTGTCCTACATGGTCGACGAGAAGGTTCTGTTGAAGGTTTCACCCATGAAGGTGTTATGAGATTTGGGAAGAAAGGGAAATTGAGTCACCGGTTCATTGGGCCTTTTGAGGTGCTTTGGAGGATTGGGGAGGTGGCTTATGAGCTTGCTTTTCCACCCAGCTTGTCGAGTGTGCATCCGGTATTTCATGTTTCTATGCTCCGGAAGTATATCAGAGATCCGTCTCATGTTTTAGACTTTAGCACGGTTCAGTTAGATGATAATCTGACCTATGATATGGAGCCAGTAGCTATTTTGGGTCATCAGGTTCGGAAATTGAGGTCAAAGGATATAGCTTAAGTGAAAGTGTAATGGAGAGGTCGGCCCGTGGAGGAGGCTACCTGGGAGACCGAGCGGGAGATGCAGAGAAAATATCCTCACCTATTCGAGGCTTCAGGTATGTTTCTTGACTCGTTCGAGGACGAACGTTTTTTTTAAGTTGGGGAGGATGTGACGACCCGGCCAATCGTCTCATGAGTTACCACTCCGTTTCCCCTATTTCAACTTCTTTATGCTTCGTTATCCGTGTTTTTGTGGTATCGGGTTGGTCGGATCGAGTCCGGAATGAGTTTGGTGAAGTTTGAGACACTTAGTCTCCTTTAAGAAGGCTTAAGTTGGAAAAGTCAACCGGATGTTGACTTATGTGTTAGAAGGCTCGAAAGTGAGTTCCAATGGTTCGGTTAGTTTCGGGAGGTGATTTGTGACTTAGGAGCGCGATCGGAATGAGTTTTGGAGTTGTAGAGAAGATTTAGGCTTAAATTGGCGAAGTTGATATTTTAGTGGTTCCGGTTGATAGGCGAGATTTTTATATAGGGGTCGGAATGGAATTCCGAGAGTGTCAGTATCTTTGTTGTGTCATTTGGGATATCTGTGCAAAATTTTAGGTCATTCGGACGAGATTTGATAGACTTTTTGATCAAAAGCATAATTTAAGAGTTCTTGGAGTTCTTAGGCTTGAATCCTATGTTAAATCAGTGATTGATGTTGTTGTGAGCGTTCCGAAGTTTTGAACGAGTTTGAACGATGTCATGGGATGTCATTGCAGAGGAAGCATGTGCGGCCGCGGTCGATTTTGTGCGGTCCGCGGAGGTGGAAATCTGTGAGGTACTCTATAAATACGAGGTTTTAGGTTTTATTTGATATTTTGACCTACAGAGCTCGGATTTTGGCAATTTTTTGAAGGTTTTTCAAGAAATTCATCAGGGTAAGTGATTCTAACTCAGATTTGGCTAGAGTACATGAATCTATCATTGAATTCATCATTTAATTCGTGATTTGGGAAGAAAATTGTAAAATCTTTCAAAAATGTAAAATGATGATTTGAATTACCAAATGGTATCGGAATTGGATAATTTTAATATGGTTAGACTCGTGAGAGTATAAGGATTCTAGTTTTGTGAATTTTGTCAAATTCCGAGATGTGGGCCCGTGGCTCGGGTTTTGATAATTTCGGAAATCGCGCCCTTTGTTGATTGTTTTCACTTGGGCTTTGTTCCCTTAGCATATTGTGACGTATTCGTTCTGGTTTTGGATAGATTCGACGCGCATGGAGGCCGATTCGAGGGGCAAAGGCGTCGCGAGTTAGAGATTTAGCCGGTTCGAGGTGAGTAATAATTGTAAATAATGCTCTAAGGGTTTGAACCCTCGGATTGCACATCGTAGTGCTATATTGAGGTGAGGCACACGCTTGATGACGAGCGTGGGGTCGTGTACTATTGGGGATTGTGACTTGGTCTGTCTCGATTGATGATTTTACCGCGTATTTGACTGAAACTTATTTGTTATCTTCATGATTTGGGCTGATTGTCATATTTGGTCTTCGTGCCAACTATTTGAACCCTTCGGGAATTTTTATTACTATTTCCTCACTATTTTGACTTATTAATTGAACTTAGTCATTATTTTTCACTGTTTTACTACTCAACCACTTTTAATCCGTTTTGGGCTGAGAAATACTGTTGTACTAATGCCCGAGGGGCTTGTGAGTATTGTTTACTGAGTAAGGCCGAGGGCCTAGTTGCGAGGAAACACTGATACTGATTTGAGGCCGAGGGCCTGAAATATGTATGCCACGAGGTGGCTTGTTGATATTGTTTATGAGGCCGAGGGCCTGCGATATATACGCCACGAGGTGGCTTGACTGTTATGAGGCCGAGGGCCTAGATTTGATGCCACGAGATGGCTTGATATTGCGCTTGGGCCATAAGGGGCCCCTCTCGGAGTCTGTGCACCCCTAGTGAGCACGGGTACCCATTGTGATGTGAGATTGAGCCCAAGGGGCTGGCACTGTTTTGAGATTTGAGCCCAAGGGGCTGATATTGTTCTATTTGAGCCCGAGGGGCTGGTATTGTTCCATGTGATTGCCCGAGGGGCTGGTACTGTTCTGAGATGTTGCCCGAGGGGCGATTTTGTTGATATTGTGCCCGAGAGGCGAACTTCTATTTGTTTACTTACCTGTCAATTACTTGTTTTACTTGTTAAAAAGGGTTTTTACTCGATTCTTCACTGTCTACTGGTTTTTAAGTGATTTTACTACTTCGATATAGGATGCCTTGTGTTTTACGTATTTTCTTACTTTCAATCATTATTTATATTTATTACTCACTGAGTTGGAGTACACACTTTACTCCCTCCATAATGTGTGCAGATTCAGGCGTAGCAGGTCCCGCTCCTGAGTGCTGATCTTTCCAGTCCAGACGGTGTTTCGGAGACTACGAGGTAGTTGTTGGCGTCTACAGCCCCCGTGTCTCCGTTATCTTATTATTTCTAAGTTCTTCAAACAGTTGTACCAGATATTGTATTTAGTAGACTCGTATCAGGATCTTTAGTTGCTCATGACTTGTGACACCCCGGTTAGGGCTGTGTCAAGTTGGAAATTCTGCTTTGTTATCTCTATTTCCACTAATTGTGCTATTATATCATGTTTGAATTGTTCTTATGCTATTTAACTGCTTAAGAGGACGAAATATGTTAGACTGGCTGGCCTTGTCTTCATGAGAGGCGTCATCATGACCGGGGTCGGAGTTAGGGTCGTGACAACTCTGCTTGACCCTACATGAACGTGGAACACACCTCGCGAACGCGTAGGCTTAATTGCCTGAAGCTCCAAATGATTGTTGACTCTACGCGAACGAGATGCCCTTTCCGCGAACGCGTAGCCTTAAACTCATGAACCTTTGCGAACGTGGGAACTACATCGTGAATGCGAAGAACACCCAGCTGCCCCTCTCAACATCCTTTCGCGAACGCGATAGCCCTCTCGTGAACGCGATGAAGGAATTCTCTGCAACAAAATACCAGAAAATCCGCCAACTTCCAAAACCAAGAATTGGTCCGTTAACCACCCGAAACTCACCTGAGGCCCTCGGGACCTTAACCAAATATGCCATCACATACCATAACATCATTCAAACTTAGTCGAGCCTTCGAATCACTCAAAACAATACCAAAACACCAAATCACCCTCGGATTCAAGCCTAAGAACTTAGAAACTTTCAAATTTCACAAACAACGTCGAAACCTATCAAATCACCTTCGAATGACCTGAAATTTTGCACACACATCACAAATGACAATACGGACCTACTCCAATTTCCAAAATTCCATTCAAACCCATATATCAAGATTTTCACTACCGATCGGAAACTCCAAATTTCCAATTTCGCCAATTCAAGCCAATTTCTACCACGGACCTCCAATTTACATTTCGAACATTCTCTTAAGTCCAAAATCACCTAACGGAGCTATTTGAACCATCAAAATTCACATTCGAGACCTTCTACACATAAGTCAATATCCGATTGACTTTTCCAACTTAAGCTCCTAAATTAGAGACTAAGTGTCTCATTCCACTTCAAGACCACTCCGAACCCGAACCAACTAACACGATACGATGAAATATAGCTGAGCAACATATAAAGAAGCATAAATGGGAGAAACGGGGCTGTAACTTATGAAATGACCGGCCGGGTCATTACATAAGCCCAAACTATTTACCTTTTAATACCCATGCCCAAACTATTTATTGTTCCTACCCATGTGACCCAGACTATTTACCCGGCCAACCTATTTCATGCGGACCTAGCTACCCACTGTCTTTAATGCCTGCTCTTCGTCCTTTAACACTAGACTAGAGAACCCGACCCACCTATTTCACCCGGCCCAAGATACCCACCGTCTTTAATGCCTTGTCTTCGTCCTTTAACACTAGACTAGAGAAAAGTTTCCAAATCTCCATAGCCAAAGCATGAGAACCCAGATTTGAGTTTTAAATTTTTTCTTCAGATTTCGTTCTATCTCTTCGTCTTGTAGTAATTTTTGGGTAATTTTTGCTTCTGAAAGTACATTTTAGTGAAAGTGGATTTTCAAAATCATAGAATTTTTTTGTTTTTCTTTGTACTTTTATGAATCAATGTCTATGGGTTGTTGTTTTCACTATGGGTCGGAAGCATTGTGAGCAAGATGGTGGTGCCATGGACAACATCATTCTTCAACCCAAGTAGCTGCTGAATTCGTTGCCTGAGCCATGTCCGGTCCTAGTTTTTCATAAATTTTTGATTCTCAGTCTATGTTTAGTCGTATTCCTAGCAGTAGTCATGTTGAAGACACAATTGAAAATGTAGAATTAGAGGGTGGAAAAGGCAACAATATTAATGCTTCGTCAGTCGATGGAAATCCCTACAAATCATTACCCTACACAAATTCCGAACCAGTTATAGCAGGTGTTGCTGTGAATGATAAGGGAAAAGGTAATGTTGTTGAGGATTCTGAGTTAGGGGGAAGCCGACGTAAATTCGTGCCTAAAACAGAGACTCAACTAGTAGATATTGATTGTAGCGATGATTCTTAGTTAAAGAAGAAAAAAATTGGTGTCGCACCCAAGAAGATAATTTTCTTAAAATTAGGATCCGTGCTTTTAAATGTATAGTACATTGTTATTTTTTAATTTTATGGTATGCTTTTGTATTATATTATAGTTATAGTTAAGTGAATTCTATTTCTTAAATAATTTATATGATCATATTTTGCATTGTTGAGATTCCCTTGTGCCTATAGACATAGTGTATGTGTGTTATGTGATATTTTTTTATAGTTACAGACAGTTGTTGAAATAACCCCATACAATTATATACCATGTTAGTATAGCTATATACTATCATATGCTTTTGGATCCTTTTTTGGTTGTCTTTTCTATTTGTTTTTCCTTTAATATTATTAGTATCATACAGTATCTTGAAAATACTTTGTAGCTACATACCTTTTTTCTTTTTCTCTTTGCTCATATCTGTTATGTACTAGTAGTATAGTCATTTATAGCTGCCGAAAATTAGCCAGTAGAATTATATACCCTGTTGGTATAGTTATATACCGTATTTGTATCATATAGTAGTTGTAATATTTTTAGTTATTTTAGTTGCTTTTTTAATTGAATTCTATTTCTAAAATTATTTTATATGAACATGTTTTGCAGTGTTGGGATTTTCTTGTGCCTATGGACATAGATTATAAATCAAAAGTTGATTGGGATACCAACTGCCATGTTATTCGTCAATTGAAAGAGAATTTATTAAAGACGCAACTTCGGATGTTTAAGAAAACATGCTTTGAATATTTTTTGAATCTGCCATCAGTTATTGTGCAGATTCGGGTTATGCACTATTTGCTTATTAGAGAAGTACATCATGGGGTGAAAAATGAGATGTGATTTGTAGTGAGTGATTCTAAGTTACCCTTTGGTTTGGGTGAATTTGCACTTGTTACTGGGCTGAAATTAGGGGTGTCAATGGTTCGGTTCGGCCGATTATTTTATAAAATTTGTACCATACCAATTTTTCAGTTATTTTATTATGTATAACCAAAACTAGACTTTTTGAAACCGTCCCAATCATGTCGGTTTCACTTCGGTATCGGTACGGTTCAGTTAATTTTCGGTATTTTTTAAATGTCATATAAAATTTACCAGTAAAAGTAGAATGCAATAACGTACGTTCTTTTATAGGACTTAGCGAAACTCTCTAGATATTTTTACTGTTTAAAGGATAATGAATTAAAAACATGAAAGATGGCTAGAGTATAGATACACTACTATTCGACACCAACGTAAAAGAAACCAAGTAAAAGCAAAGAAAATATAAATTACACGAGTGAAAAGATATTAACCAAGTTGGGACTCAAGAATAAAGTCTATATTAAATATTTAAAAAGATAAATCTAAATTATATAAAAGGAAACATATTCAAACAATGTAGTTTGCCACTCATAATTATTAGAATACTTTGTGTCTTGCTAATAAAGATACTTGAAATAGCTTTGTTTAAGTATAAGTAGCAGAATATGTTTTAGGAATTGATATTTTGAGTTTAATTACTTATTGGCTTGTAACAGTTTTCATAATTCCAAGACCCAATGAAAAATTTAATACTTTATTAGTTTTAAACTTACTATATGAATATATTTTTCACATGTAAAATTTATTCGGTACGGTTCGGTATTTTTTCGGTTTATTATTATAAAATAAAAAACCTACCCTAATTATCGGTACGGTTATAGATTTATATAAAAACCTACGGTTTCTTTAAAAGAAACCTAAAAATCGGCTCGGTGTTGTACGGTTCGATCGATTTAGTCGGTTTTCTAATATCCATTGACACCCCTAGCTGAAATGTAAGGGTGACACAAGTATAGAGAGCGTAAAAGAGAATAGATTGCTTTCAAAATATTTTGGGACGGCATCCGTGACATTGTCCCAACTAGCAGACTATTTTACGAAGAAGAAATGGGAAACAGATATGCGTTGAAGATAGCAGTTCTTTAGTTTGTGAACAACTTCTTACTTTCTCAACTCAAAACATAGGTTATTTATGATCTTACATTGACTTAGTTGAGTTCGGTGATTTTAATAATTATCCCTGGGGTATAGATGTTTATAACGCTACAATCGACTCGTGTTCCAACAAGTTTCAAGATAAGCCTTCTTTTTATAGACTCGATGGCTTCTTGTTGGCTTTAAAGATTTGGTTGTATGAATGCTGCCCAAGTTTGGATGGTCACTTTGCTGATCATAATGGAAACAAACTTCCACGAATTTTGAATTGGGCGTAGTCATGGGTCAAATACCGAATGAGCGAGTTGCTTTGCGAATGTCTAACTTGCAACGCGAGCAGGTAATTTTCTCATATTTTTATTGCCTCTCTTAATGTTTTGGTACAGTAGTTTAGTCACGGGTAGTTGTAGAAATATCCCAGATCAAAGATATACTTTATTGGTATACAAGTATACCATATTGGTATCATTTCTGCTACTTATACTTTTGTTACTACTTATACTTTTAATTTTCTCATTCTTTTATTGCATCTTTTAATGTTTTTGTAAAGTAGTTTACTCACAAGTAGTTGTAGCAATATCCCATATCAATGACATACTCTGTTGGTATATATGTATACCATATTGGTATCATATGGTAATATGGATCTTTTCTTCTACTTATAGTTTTATTGGTACTTATACTTTTAATTTTCTCATACTTTTATTGCATCTTTTAATATTTTTGGTACAGTAGTTTAGTCATAGTTAGTTGTAGCAATATCCCAGATCAGTGATATACTTTATTGGTATACATGTATACCGTAATAAGGATCTTTTATCTTTCCATATTTTATTATCATTTCTATTTCTAACTAGTGTGCTTAATAATTGCAGCTAAAGAACATCACCGAACTGAAGCTGAGAAGCAACTATTTTATGTGTGTGGTCTAAATTTTGAAATTGAAGTTGATTGTACTAACAATGCCTGATAGCTTTCAGGTTTTTGGCACTCAATTGCCAAAGACACAAAGTATGCATAAAAGTACTAGAGGTGATTCCGAACCTACCAATGGCGAGGTAACGAAGGAGTTATAAGTTTTGAAGCTTTTGTAGAGACCAGGTTTGAGGAGGTGCTTGCAGCTATTGGTAGGCAGTCTATGAAACCAGAGGAAAATTCAGCGGTATTAATCTTTTATATAATATAATGCTATAGTATATTGTTCAAAGATGCAAGATATGCTTATAGGATACTATTTCATTCTTTACTTTTAGTGCACATAGTATTCTTGTAATATACATAATAATAAAAGTGGTATTTTCTCATTTTCAGCATAAGCAACAGGATAATGATCCTTACTTTCGTGAGATGCATAATGATTATGACCAGTTTGAAAGGGGCCATGGTGGGAATGATCATGTAGTTATTAGAGATAGCACGCCCAAAGCGCCTTCTAGTATGTAAATTACAGATTTCATTTTTTTTTGCTGTTGTTTTTTTGAAAATGGTACTCTTGCTTATACTTTTATATGTTTAGTGTCTGGTTTTGGTGGGGTTGGTCGAGATGGAGGTGCCAGTGGTGTCAATGTGAAGAACGTCACAGCAAGGCATGGCGTAGTTAATGATGATTTGCATTCTAGTAAAATGTTGTATATGTAATTTTTTAATTCTTTTTTTATTTATTTAACTCTATGTATTTGTGCGTTCAGTAACCTTTTTTTAACTTTTTTCAGCCCCCTTCGTAAATGAGCATGATCTTGGCTTGGATTCTAACTTTGAATTGTCTGCATTTGCAATTGATCAAATCACTGCCATTACACAACAATCAAAATATAAGCACCCATCTCATGATGTTAAAAAGTCTGGACTTGCTTCGCTGCCATCAGAAATCCCTGCACAAACACGACCAGATGTTGTTATTGAGTCTAATACTGCTCCACATGGTACGATTGTTGATGTTTCTAATTCTGAAGCTAGTATGTAAATGAGAGATTTTTTATAGTTTTTAATTAAATAGTGATGCAGATAATGCTTTTATGTGTTCAGCATCTCGGGTTAATGGTGTTGGTCAAGTGGATGTTGGTGGCAGTAATGTGAATTTGCCTTTTGGTAATATCTTCTATATATAACTTTTCATTTTTTTTAAAAAAAAAATTCTTAACTTTTTATATTTGTTGATTCACTAGCATTTTCTAATTTAAGCTTCATGTCGACACGGAGGTGATCTTGACTTGGATTCTGATTTTGAATATACTGATTCTCAACTTGATCTAATTGCTGCCATTACACAAACAGGGAGATGTAATGTAAATCAATCTGGAAATAAACTGACAACTCGTGATGTAAATAAGTCTAAACTTGATCAGTCGGTATCAAGAACTATTATTCAGACACAAACATATGTTAAAACAACTCCTGCAGTTTTCACACATAGAAGGCGCCCTGCAGCTATAAAACAGTCGTCGTATAGGAATGACTGACAATCTGATGTTAGTGCAGTTGGGGGATCCTCGAAGGTTATCAAAGGAAGATTTTCATTTGTAAATGACATTTCAGTGGTTGTTGATTATAAGCTTACGACTGCATTCTCAAACTTTGTCGAAGCAAACATGCAATTGGGAGAGTGCCTATTCATTTTCATGTACTTTTGTTTTCATGTTTTCTTAAATTTTGTTTATATATTTCTTATCCATATCTTCTTTTATACGAAATAGGGAAGTGCATTTACCTGGTGATCAAAAGTTGGACCCTTATTTTGACTTTGAAGTTGAACAGATTGATGATAAGATATTTTTTCATACATTAAACTATTCCGGCAGGCCGCTGTCTAGTTCGGTATGTGTACTGCTTTTTATTTTTGTTGTTGTAGTATTTCATTCATATTGTTAGTGTTAGTCATATTTTCTTCCTTTTTTTTGCAGCACTTGAATATTATATTCTACTATCTTAGGAAGAAGGCAAAATATGGAATTAATATGCCAATCAAAGTCACAATTACAAATATTCTTTTTAATAATAGTCATTCAAAGGGTTTTCACCAAATTCATAAAAGGTGGAAAACAAGATCATTTGATTGATAAATCAGACGATATCATGGAGTACATGTAAGGATTTAGGATGTATTGCAACACTCCATGGCACCAGGTTGATCATGTCCTCTTTCCAATTAATTTGGCAGAAAGGTGGCATTGGATATTGGGGTGTGTATCATTCCACAAGAGATGTTTTTACATATATGACTCACTACGTAGTCGAAAGCACAAAAAAGCTATGCAAAAGGTGCCAGAGGCATATGATGTGTTGATCCCCCTATTTCTACTTAGCATTGAATTTTATAACCAAAGAAGTGACATTGTAGTACAAAATGGTCTGCACATGGGAAAGGAGTTGACTGATCCTTTTGAGATTGAACTGATTACAAATCTTCCAACACAGCAAAATTCGTAAGAATAGTTACTTTTTTTTACTTTGCTTTCCTCATTCATATTAATATTTTTCACTAGTAATCAATTTTTATATTCTATTCATTTATTTTATTTCAGAGATTGTGGAGTATATGTTGCTTGCTTTGCTGAGTATATTATTGAAGATCTTCCAATCCATGTTGCCAATTTGATGTGGATGGTCTTCGAGCTAGGTTTGGTATACTGTTGTGGCACTATGGGAGGAACAAGAAGTTGCATGGTGAATCAAGTGAATTTGAGGCTCCAGTAGCAACAAAAAAGACTCGTAGAAAGAAATGCAAGAAGTAGAATAGGTGTCTTTATGGTTTTAGTTAATCGTAGCATGAAAAATTTGCAGGATTTTAATAGTTTTTGGTGAAGTATGGTATTTTTCATTATTAGATTGTAAAAATGCTAGCTTTTAAAAGTGTTTTTAATGAATACAATTACAATAGTATTATATGTTGCTATAACTGTTTTAATGTTGAAATTTATCTTCAGCTTGTTTTATTAGGCTTTTCTTAGGCTTCTTCCATAAAGTTGTTAGTTTATTATGGGTGCCTTTCGGAGACAGGATTTTGTCAGCATTTGAAGTCAAGCTATTAGTGCAGAACATGGTTGTTACAACAGCACTGTTAGTTCCTAATCCTACTGCCATTTGTAGTAGGAGGAGCATTATTAGTTCGCTATAATACACCAGCAGAAGCATGGGGCAGTTATTTTGAGATACCCATTTGTTTATTAAATGGGTAGAGGATTGTAATTATTTAGTGGGTAGAATTCTTTTATGAGTAAAGCAGGGTAAATAGTTTCACTTTAATAGGTACTCATGTCTTTTCCCCATTCCAAAGGGATGAAATTCAGCCCACCAGTGCCTTTAAGTACCTCATACACAAAGTCAGGTAAAAATAGCACGGGCTAGCTAGTTTTCGGACTGGTAATTGAAAAATAGCCAGTGTTTGCAAAGTCTTTGAAAATAGCCACTATTTTGCTGCAACACGGAAAGTTCCAGTATAATATACTGGAGATTGGTGCACCTGTGTATGAACTTCCAGCATATTATGTTGGAACTCCAATACACGAAAAGTTCCAGCATAATATACTGGAGATTGGAACACCTGTGTATGAACTTTTAGCATATTATGCTAGACCGGTATATTAGACTGGAACTCCAGTATATTATGCTGGAAGTTCAGTATATTATACTGGAAGTTGCAGTATAATATACTGCTACTCTTGTATATTATGCTGGAATATTTTTTGGATTTTGAACAGTGTTTTCGTTCAGATTTATCTTTATACGGAAAGTGACTAAATTTTGATTACTTTTGAATCTGTGGCTATTTTTCAATGACCAATTATAAATCTGGCTATTTTTGAATTTTTCCCCGAAGTATGAGCTGTCCATAAGCTCTTCCCATTGAGAGAAAACATTATTTAAAACCCGGAAAATACGCTAGTATATTATATTGGAGTTCCAAGATAAGTATGCTGGAACTCCAGCATAATATGATGGAGTTCCAGCATAAGTACACTAGAACTCCAACATAATATACTGGGGTCCCAGCAAGTATAATTGTCCAGTAAAATAAACTGGAGTTTGGAGCACCGGTGCTCCAGTCTCCAGTATATTATACTGGAGTCGACAAATGTCACGACCCCAACCCCGGCCGTGATGGCGCCCAACACAATGCTAGGAAAGACCGACCAATTAACATCTCACAATCACTTTCTTTATAATTCAATACCAATTTTTGGGATTTAATATCAATTTAATATAAGTAGAAGTATGAATTTAACAGATGAAATGTGCAGAAACCATAATCATGAAAAATCTCTATAAAACAGCCCACTGATCCGGTGTTACAAGTCTGAGCCTCTAATACAAGGTTCCAACAATCTAATACAGAAATATGTCTAAAATGTGGAATAATAAGTGGAGATAGAAGGAGAAATCGGGTTTGCGCACCATGCAGCTACCTCGATAACTCCGATGAAAATAGAACGGCAGGAAAGCTCGCTCTATGCCTCAGGAATACCTGTACCTACACATATTGTGCAGGGAGTAATATGAGTACTCCGAACTAGTGAGTAATAACAATAAATAATGGCTGACAGTATGAAATCACGTAAAGGCACTAAGCAGTTCTATATCAATAACAGTAAAATCATTTAAACATCAGTGAATGAGGAAATCATGTGCAATTCTTTTAACCAGGTAAAACAGATATAATCAGTATAAATCAGCTCCTCAAGCATTTCAATTCATTTATTCGTTCTTATCCTCAGTTCTCAATTCATATACTTCTCACGATAACCGAATCAATAAATACATATACCGCTGCGGCGTGCAGCCCGATCCGTATATCGTTGTGGCGTACAGCCCGATCCATACTAATAATAGTCAACTGCGCTCACTGGGGGTGTGCAGACTCCGGAGGGGCTCCTTCAGCCCAAGCGCTTTATAATTGATGCGACGTGTAGCCCGATCCATATAAGTAGTTGTTGCGGCGTGCAGCCCGATCCATAATGTGTATAATATATATATCTGCTGCGGCGCGCAGCCCGATCCATATCATATAAAATATCCTCACTATTGTGTCCTCGACCCCTCTCAGCCATTTAAAAATCATAGCCTCTCGGGCATAATGTACGGTCGGGATCTCAACCCTCATATCTCTTCCTATTTATGATTAACATTTCAAAAATTTGGTTCATATCATTCTCAAACAATTGGAAACATGACTGAGGATATAAAATCTTTAAAAAAATAAGTGAGGAAAACCAGTCAAAAATCCCCTAAGAGTTCTACAAATCGGCACAAGGCCCCAAGCATGGCAACAAGCCCAATTCACAACAATAAAGTATATGTCTCAATCAAAAATGTAGTAAAATTTCATTCGGGATGGACCAAGTCCCAATCCCCATAGCATTGAACCTCACACTCGTCACACAGCGTGTATCTCAACTTAGTATAGCACTACGTTGTGCAAATCCGGGGTTTCAAACCCTCAGGACATCATTTAAAATCATTACTCACCTCAAACTGGCCAAAACTCTAGCTCGCTATGCCCTTGCCTCTCAAATTGGCCTCCACGCGTGTCGAATCTATCCAAAATTAGAACGAATAGATCACAATATGCTAAGGGAACATATCCCAAGCGAAAACATTCGAAAAAATATCAAAATCTCGAAATTAGCAAAACCCGAGCCTTGGGCCCACGTCTCGGAATCGGGTAAAATTTACATTATCAAAATCCTCATACACTCACGAGTCTAACCATACTAAAATTATCCAATTCTGATACCATTTGGTCGTTCAAATCATTATTTTACATTTTTGAAAGTTTTCACAATTTTCTTTCCAAATTCCATCCCAAATCACGAATCAAATGATGAATTCAATGATAGATACATGTACTCTAGCCAAATCTGAGTTAAAATCACTTACCCCGATGAATTTCTTGAAAAACCCTCGAAAAGTCGCCAAAATCCGAGCTCTCTAGGTCAAAATATCAAATAAAACCCAAAACCTCGTATTTATATAGAGTACCCTTCAGGTCTTCTCACCGCAGTCGCGCCCGTTTTTGTGCGGTCCGCGCGATGC
The DNA here is from genome assembly GCF_000393655.2 of Nicotiana sylvestris. Classification (NCBI taxonomy): domain Eukaryota; kingdom Viridiplantae; phylum Streptophyta; class Magnoliopsida; order Solanales; family Solanaceae; genus Nicotiana; species Nicotiana sylvestris. Next base: position 18,104,101 of record NC_091058.1, read on the forward strand.
CTACCGCGGTCGCGCCCCTTCCGCGCAAGCCAGCGCGGTCCGCGGGACACCTACCGCGGCCGTGCCCCTTCCGCGCAAGTCAGTGCGGTCCGCGCGACGCCTACCGCGGTCACGCCCCTGCAGTCCTCTTGGACCTGCTACAACTACTGCATTTTTCTGTTATATTTTTCAACTCCAAACTTTCCGTTAGCCATTCGAAATCACCCCGAGGCCCCCGGAACCTCAACCAAAAGCACCAACGCATCCTAAAACATCCTCCAAACTCGTTCCAATCCTCAAAACACCTCAGACAACATCAAAATCATCCCAAATGACACAATGAAGCTACTGCAACTCTCGGAATTCCATTTCGACCCCTATATCAAAATCTCGCCTATCAACCGGAAATTGCCAAATATCAATTTCGCCAATTCAAGCCTAAATCTTCTCTACAACTACAAAACCCATTCTGATCGCGCTCCTAAGTCACCAATCACCTCCCGAAGCTAACCAAACCATCGGAACTCACATCCGAGCCCTCTAATACATAAGTTAACATCCGGTTGACTTTTTCCCACTTAAGCCTTCTTTGAAGAGACTAAGTGTCTCATTTCTTACGAAAACCACACCAACCGCAAACCAATCAACCCGATCACATAAACATGGATAACGAAGCATAAATAAGCTGAAATGGGGGAAGACGGAGTGGTAAATCATGAGACGATTGGCCGGGTCGTCACATCCTCCCCAACTTAAACAAATGTTTGTCCTCGAATGAGTCAAGAAACATACTTGAAGCCTCGAATAGGTGAGGATATCTGCTCCGCATATCCTGCTCGGTCTCCCAGGTAGCCTCCTCCACGGGCCGACCTCTCCACTGCACTTTCACTGAAGCTATATACTTTGACCTCAACTTCCGAACCTGACGACCCAAAATAGCTACTGGCTCCACATCAAAGATCAAATCATCATCCAACTGAACCATGCTGAAGTCTAAAACATGAGACGGGTCCCCAATATACTTCCGGAGCATAGAAATATGAAATACCGGATGCACGCTAGACAAGCTGGGTGGCAAAGCAAGCTCATAAGCCACCTCCTCAATCCTCCGAAGCACCTCGAACGGCCCAATAAATCGCGGACTCAACTTTCCTTTCTTCCCAAATCTCATAACACCCTTCATGGGCGAAACCTTCAGCAAGACCTTCTCAGCAATCATGTAGGATACATCTCGAACCTTCCAGTCCGCATAGCTCTTTTGACGTGACTGAGCTGTACGAAGTCTTTCCTGAATCACCTTCACTTTATCTAAGGCATCCTGACCCAAGTCTATTCCCAACATCCTAGCCTCGCCAGGCTCGAACCAACCAACTCGAGATCTACACCATCTCCCATACAAGGCCTCATATGGTGCCATCTGAATGCTGGACTGATAGCGGTTGTTGTAGGCAAACTCTGCAAGCGGCAGAAACTCATCCCAAGAACCTCCGAAATCAATAACACAGGCGCACAACATGTCCTCCAGTATCTGAATAGTGCGCTCGTATTGTCCGTCCGTATGAGAATGAAACGTTGTGCTCAACTCTACCTGAGTACCCAACTCTCTCTGCACGACTCTCCAAAACTGCGAAGTAAACTGAGTACCTCTATTTGAGATGATGGAAACCGGAACACCATGCAACCGAACAATCTCCCGGATATAAATCCCTGCCAACCGCTCTGAAGAATAAGTAGTACACACAGGAATGAAGTGCGTGGACTTGGTCAGCCGATCCACAATCACCCAAATAGCATCAAACTTCTTCAAAGTCCGAGGAAGTCCAACCACAAAGTCCATAGTGATCCTTTCCCACTTCCACTCGGGAATAACCATCTGTTGAAGCAAGTCACCTGGTCTCTGATGCTCATATTTCACCTGCTGACCATTGAGACACCGAGCTACAAATCCCACAATATCTTTCTTCATTCTTCTTCACCAATAGTGCTGCCTCAAATCCTGATACATCTTCGCGGCACCCGGATGGATAGAATACCGCGAGCTATGGGCATCTTCCAAAATCAACGCTCTAAGCCCATCCACATTGGGCACACAAATCCGACCCTACATCCTCAACACACCATCATCACCGATGGTCACATCTCTGTCATCACCATGCTGAACTATATCCTTAAGGACAAGCAGGCGATCTCTAATACGATCATATAAGGAAGACCGAGAAACCACACATGCCAACACCCGACTAGGCTCCGAAATATCCAATCTCATGAACCGATTGGCCAAGGCTTGAACATCAACTACAAGGGGTCTCTCCCCAACTAGAATATATTCCAAACTCCCCATACTCACTGCCTTTCGGCTCAATGCATCGGCCACCACGTTGGCCTTTCCCGGATGGTACAGAATAGTGATATCATAATCCTTAAGCAACTCCAACCATCTCCACTGCCTCAAATTAAGATCTTTTACTTGAACAAATGCTGAAGACTGCGATGATCAGTGAACACCTCACAAGATATGTCATACAAGTAATGCCTCCAAATCTTCAATGCATGAACTATGGCAGCCAACTCCAAATCATGAACGGGGTAGTTCTTCTCATGGGGCTTCAACTGATAAGAAACATAAGCAATAACTCTACCCTCCTGCATCAACATACAACCAATCCCAACTCTCGAAGCATCACAATACACACTATATGAACTTGAAGCTGATGGAAAAACCAACACTGGAGTTGTGGTCAAGGCTGTCTTGAGCTTCTAAAAGCTCTCCTCACACTCGTCCGACCATACAAATGGAGCACCATTATGAGTCAACTTGGTCAAGGGCGATGCAATGGATGAAAATCCCTGAACAAACCGGCGATAATAGCCTGCTAACCCAAGAAAGCTACGAATCTCCGTGGCTGAGGACGGTCAAGGCCAACTCTGAACAACCTCTATCTTCTTTGGGTCAACCTGAATACCCTCGCTGGACACCACGTGTCCCAAGAAAGCCATTGTACTGAGCCAAAACTCACACTTGGAGAACTTTGCATAAAGCTTCTCCTTCCTCAATCTCTGTAACACAACTCTCAAATGCTCCGCGTGCTCCTCCTGACTACGCGAATACATTAGGATATTATCAATGAATACTATCACGAATGAATCAAGATAAGGCCGGAACACGCTGTTCATCAAATGCATGAATGCTGCTGGGGCATTGGTTAGCCCGAAAGACATAACAAGAAACTCATAATGACCATATCTGGTCCTGAAAGCAGTCTTAAGAATATCTGAATCCCTGATCTTCAACTGGTGATAACCCGAACGGAGATCAATTTTGGAGAATACCCTCGCTCCCTGAAGCTGATCAAATAAATCATCAATGCGAGGCAAAGGATACTTGTTCTTAATCGTTACTTTTTTTAATTGCCTATAATCAATGCACATTCTCATCGTGCCATCCTTCTTTTTCTCAAATAAAACCGGTGTACTCCAAGGGGACACACTAGGCCGAATGAACCCATTATCTAGGAGTTCCTGAAGCTGTTCTTTCAATTCTTTCAACTCTGCTGGTGCCATACGATATGGCGGAATAGAAATGGGTTGAGTGCCCGGCACCAGGTCAATACTAAAATCAATTTCCCTGTCCGGTGGCATGCCCGGCAGGTCTGCAGGAAACACATCGGGAAAATCCCTCACAACTGGGACAGAATCGATACTAGGAGTCTCAGCTCCAACATCCCTTACAAATGCTAGATATGAAAGGCAACCCTTCCCAACCATACATTGGGCCTTCAAGAAAGAGATCACTCTACTAGGGATATAATCAGTCACACCACGCCACTCGATCCGCGATATACCCGGCATAGCCAAAGTGATGTCTTAGCATGACAGCCTAGAATAGCATGACATGGAGATTGCCAATCCATGCCCAAAATGACATCAAAATCCACTATGTTCAATAGCAATAGATCTACTCGGGTCTCCAGACCCCCCAATAGTCACCACACATGACCGGTACACACGGTCTACAACAACAGTATCGCCCACCGGGGTAGATACATGAACAGGTAAAGCAAGAAACTCACGGGGTGTACCCAAATAATGAGCAAAGTATGATGACACATAAGAAAAGGTGGAACTGGGATCAAATAATGCAAAGGCATCTCTGTGGAAGACTGAAACAATACCTGTAATGACAGCATCCGAAGCAATGGCGTCGGGTCTGCCTGGGAGTGCATAGAAACGGGCTTGACCGCCCCCTGATCGACCTCCCCCTCTAATGCGACCCCTGGCTGCCTGACCTCCACCCCTAGCTGGCTGGGCAGGTGGTGAAGTAACTGGAGTAGAAGTCGAGGGCTGACCCCTTTGCTGATACTGACCATCGCAAAGTCGAGGATACTGCCTCCTCATATGCCCAAACTCTCCGCACTTGTAACAACTACCCGGTGCTGGAGATGGGGACTGAAGGGAACCCCTGGCACCAGAATGGCCAGAAGAAGGACCTGCCACGGAAGAACCCTGGACTGATGGGGCACGAGATGAACTCTGAGCTGGAAGGGCGCTGAGTGATGACTGGCCCTACTGTGACCCATGATAACCACGACCTGAGGATGCCCCACGATACTCTGGACGAGCCGACTGAGCAGGCCTAAAAGAACGACCTCTACCCTGCTGGAACTGGCCCCTCGAAGGAGCACCACTGAAACTGCCAGAGCCTCGAGGCCTCTTGGCCTCCCTCTCCTCTCTATCCTGACGGCGAACCATCTCAATCTCCCGAGCGATGTCAACCACCTCCTCGAATGTAGCACCCAATACCCTCTCTCTAGTCATCAAGATACAGAGATGGTAGTTAAGGCCATCCACAAATCTCCTGATCCGCTCCCGATCGGTTGGAACCATCCAAACAGCATGACGATCCAACTCAGAATACCTCGCCTCATACTGTGACACAGTCATATCTCCCTGCTTTAGCCACTCAAACTGCCTACACAGCTTCTCCCTGCGAGATTGCGGTACATACTTCTCCAAGAAGAGAGTGGAGAACTCCTGCCAAGTCAGGGGCGCTGCACCAACCGGCCTACGCCTCTCATACGCCTCCCACCAAGTGAAGGCAGCCCCAGTAAACTGAAAGGTGGTAAATGCCACACCACTAGTCTCAAGAATCCCTGCTGTACAGAGCATCCGCTGACACTTATCAAGAAAATCCTGGGCATCCTCGCCCTCGGCACCACTGAATGACGGAGGCTGGAGTATACCAAACCTCTCAAGATGACGTTGCTCATCGTTCAGCATGACTGGCACAACAAACTCCTGAGCTGGTGCAACCGGCTGAGCTGGAGGTGCCTCCGGTGTCTGTAGTCCCTGCACTACCTGCTCAGGTGTGCGAGAAGCGGGGGTCTGATTGCCTCCCCCGGCCTGTGAAGTAGCTGCTGCTGTGGTGGCTGAAACTGCCTAAGCCAGGCCTGTGCAAACTGTCAAGATTTGTGCCAAGGCCTCCTATAGACCCGGGATCACGATGGGAACTGCTGGTTCCTGAACCGGTGCTGCTGCTGGAGCCTGATCTGGAGTTAGGGCAACTGGTGGGTCAACAGGTGTTGCCATCGCTACCCTGCCTCTACCACGACCGCGCCCACGGCCTCTGGTGACCTCAGTGGGTGGCACTGGTGGTCGTCCGCCTCGTCCGGTAGCACGAGTCCTCGCCATTTGCGAGAGAATAGAATAACGAAAGTTTAGTACTCGGACCAACAATTTCGCACGACAAGAGTTTCAAGGATATGAAGTTTTCCTAAAGTTTCTGCAGCCTCTCGAGGATAAATACAAACGTCTCCGTACCGATCCGCGAGACTCTACTAAACCGGCTCATGACTCGCGAGACCAAGTAACCTAGGCTCTGATACCAACTTGTCACGACCCCAACCCCGGTCGTGATGGCGCCCAACACAATGCTAGGCAAGCCCGACCAACTAACATCTCACAATCACTTTCTTTATAATTCAATACCAATTTTTGGTATTTAATACCAATTTAATATAAATAGAAGTATGAATTTAACAGATGAAATGTGCGGAAACCATAATCACGAAAAATCTCTGTAAAACAGCCCACTGATCCGGTGTCACAAGTCTGAGCCTCTAATACAAGGTTCCAACAATCTAATATAGAAATATGTCTAAAATACGGAATAATAAGTGGAGATAGAAGGAGAAATCGGGTCTGCGAACGCCATGCAGCTACCTCGATAACTCCGATGAAAACAGAACGGTAGGAAAGCTCGCTCTATGCCTCAGGAATACCTGTACCTGCACACATGGTGCAGGGAGTAATGTGAGTACTCCGACCCAGTGAGTAATAACAATAAATAATGGCTGACAGTATGAAATCACGTAAAGGCACTAAGCAGTTCTATATCAAAACAGTAAAATCATTTAACATCAGTGAAGGAGGAAATCATGTGCAATTCTTTTAACCAGGTAAAACAGATATAATCAGTATAAATCAGCTCCTCAAGCATTTCAGTTCATTTATTCATTCTTATCCTCAGTTCTCAATTCATATACTTCTCAAGATAACTGAATCAATAAATACATATACCGCTGCGGTGTGCAGCCCGATCCGTATATCGCTGTGGCGTACAGCCCGATCCATACTAATAATAGTCAACTGCACTCACTGGGGGTGTGCAGATTCCGGAGGGGCTCCTTCATCCCAAGCGCTTTATAATTGATGCGACGTGTAGCCCGATCCATATAAGTAGTTGTTGCGGCGTGCAGCACGATCCATAATGTGTATATTATATATATCTGCTGCGGCGCGCAGCCCGATCCATATCATATAAAATATCCTCACTATTGGGTCCTCGACCCCTCTCAGTCATTTAAAAATCATAGCCTCTCGGGCATAATGTACGGTCGGGATCTCAACCCTCATATCTCTTCCTATTTATAATTAACATTTTAAAAATTTGGTTCATATCATTCTCAAACAGTTGGAAACATGACTGAGGATATAAATTCTTTAACAAAATAAGTGAGGAAAACCAGTCAAAAATCCCTTAAGGGTTCTACAGATCGGCACAAGGCCCCAAGCATGGAAACAAGCCCAATTCACAACAATAAAGTATATGTCTCAATAAAAAATGTAGTAAAATATCATTCGGGATGGACCAAGTCCCAATCCCCATAGCATTGAACCTCACGCTCGTCACACGGCATGTATCTCAACTTAGTATAGCACTACGTTGTGTAAATCCGGGGTTTCAAACCCTCAGGACATCATTTAAAATTATTACGCACCTCAAACTGGCCAAAACTCTAGCTCGCTATGCCCTTGCCTCTCAAATTGGCATCCACGCGCATCGAATCTATCCAAAATCAGAACGAATAGGTCAAAATATGCTAAGGCAACATAGCCCAAGCAAAAACATTCGAAAAAATATCAAAATCTCGAAATTAGCAAAACCCGAGCCTCGGGCCCACGTCTCGGAATCGGTTAAAATTTATATTTTCAGAATTCTCATACCCTCACGAGTCTAACCACACCAAATTTATCCAATTCCGATACCATTTGGTCCTTCAAATCATTATTTTACATTTTTGAAAGTTTTCACAATTTTCTTCCCAAATCACGAATCAAATGATGAATTCAATGATAGATTCATGTACTCTAGCCAAATCTGAGTTAAAATCACTTACCCTGATGAATTTCTTGAAAAACCCTCGAAAAATTGCCAAAATCCGAGCTCTCTAGGTCAAAATATCAAATAAAACCCAAAACCTCATATTTATATAGAGTACCCTTCAGGTCTTCTCACCGCGGCCGGGCCCGTTTTTGTGCGGTCCGCGCGATGCCTACAGCGGACGCGCCCCTTCCGCGCAAGCCAGAGCGGTCCGCGCGACGCCTACCGCGTCCGCGCCCCTGTAGTCCTCTTGGACCTGCTACAGCTGCTGCATTTTTCTGTTATATTTTCAACTCTAAACTTCTCGTTAGCCATCCGAAATCACCCCGAGGCCCCCAGGACCTCAACCAAAAGCACTAACTCATCCTAAAACATCCTCCAAACTCGTTCCAATCCTCAAAACTCCTCAGACAACATCAAAACCATCAAATTACATCGAATCCAAGCCTAAGAACTCTAAGAACTCTTGAATTATACTTTCGATTAAAAAGTCTGTCAAATTTCGTCCGGATGACCTAAAACTTTCCACACACATCCCAAATGACACAACGAAGCTACTGCAACTCTCGGAATTCCATTCTGACCCCTATATCAAAATCTCGCCTATCAACCGGAAATTGCCAAGTATCAATTTCGCCAATTCAAGCCTAAATCATCTCTACAACTCCAAAACCCATTCCGATGCGCTCCTAAGTCACAAATCACCTCCCGAAGCTAACTGAACCATCGGAACTCACATCCGAGCCCTCTAACACATAAGTCAATATATGGTTGACTTTTTCTCACTTAAGCCTTCTTAGAAGAGACTAAGTGTCTCATTTCTTACCAAAACCACACCAACCGCAAACCAATCAACCCTATCACATAAACACGGATAACGAAGCATAAATAAGCTGAAATGGGGGAAGACGGAGCGGTAACTCATGAGACGATTGGTCGGGTCATCACAACAAAGTATACCGGTCCAGCATAATATGCTGGAGTTCATACACAGGTGCACCAAACTCCAGTATATTATGTTGGTCCAGTCTCTGTTGCAGCAAAATAGTGGCTATTTTTTATTGACTTCGTAAACGCTGACTATTTTTGAATGACCAATCTGAAAACTGGCTATATCGTGCTATATTTACCTTTTCATTGTATTGTAGGTTGTATACCACATTGAAGTCTATGCTTCCAAATATACTCCAGGCCAGAGTGCTAAGGTTTGGTTTTACTTTCTTCTTCTTTTTTCCTTTCTTTTGGGTATTTTTTGGTTGATATTATTAAAAGAAACAATCACAAATTTATTTTATATTTTAATTTTTAGGATGAGTGTCTAACGAGTTATTAAATAGAGTTCGTGCATTGAGCGGGTTTTTACGTCTCTGAGTTAGTAGTTTTTCTGTTTATATATATTTCTCTAAGTTGCATTAGAAATACTAGAAACAAGTTATAAATGGCAATTCTCACAGAACTTTGTTATCCACATTTGTTGCATGACTCTTTCTGGTTGGAGGTAAAAAATTAGTCGGTGTTTACGGCAAAGCACGAATGCAAAATATGCATCTTGTATATGTATATTTTTATTTTTTAATTAGAGAAAATGTATAAAGTACCCATTAAACTTGTCAAGAAAAATCATTTACATACCAAAACTTTACGGGTTTCCTAACACCCTACTTTTCTTATCTAAACTAAATTTAATACCCCATTGAGTGATGACCTGTCATGAAAAGTGTGGTTCATTTCGTAGATGCGCGTGAGACAAAAAAAATAGCTGAAAACTAATTTACTTGTCGAGGTCTCACTTTCCTATTGGATACTCTAACTAATTAAACTTAATACTAATTTTTTCTCTTTTCTTATTCATTTTTCTTTTCTTTTTCGTTTCTTTTTCTCTTTCTTCATTTTAACAGAACCATTGTCACCTTCTTCCTCCCCATTTTTTGAAACTAAGTCATGATTTATTTTTTGCTTCTCTTTTTTTTTTTTCCTTGTTGAATCTCTATTCTCATTCTTCGGTTTCCTCCGCCATATTCGCCATATTCACCTACCTTCGCTGCGGTGGCTGCCGCCGGTACTGGCCTTAACATCGGCTTTCCTACGCACAAATCTGACACATTCCGGTTCAGAAAATTAACTGCTATGCAATAATAAAGATTAGATTTTTTTTAATAGTATTTGAAGAAGATAAAGAAGAATGTTATATATTATGGTTAATTTTATATAAATACAGAGATAGAAGGAGATAGCGGAAATTTTTTCCGGAATCGCCATACACGGAAGACCCCAATGGTGATTTGGTTAATGGTAATTACTGGTGAGTGGTGATCTATTTTGTCTTTTTTATTACTTATTCTCCACATATTTTTCTTTTTCTCCCATTTTTTCTTTTACTATATGATATTTGGGATGTGGATTTAGAAATTGAGTTATGAATTTAAGTTGGAATAATTTTAATACTTGATTGGAGAGCTTGAAATATCATTTTTCATACAAGAAATTTTCACTTTTTTTCTCTTAGATCTGGGTGTATGGGTATTCTTTTGTGAGATTGATGTGAAGGAAAAATGATCAAATTAAAGGTGCTAAAGTGGAGTGATAGGGGAGGTGGTTCTGATTTTTCAGAGATAGAATTAATGGGTTTAAGGAAGGTTATGGTTGTGACTGCCTTCCATGGTGGCTAGGTGCGAAAATAATGATTAAGGAAGCTGGAGAAGATGAAATGAAAAAAAGAGTGGAAAAAGGAAATAAAAAGTAAAAATAAAAAAAAGAAAATAGTGCAATATTTGATCCATGGCGCGTGTTAACACAGCTCACCACAAGACTGGTTTGGTATTTTGAAGGAGGTATAAAATTTAGTTTAGATAAGAATAGTGGGGTGTTAGGACACCCGTAAAGTTAATGTGTGTAAATGATTTTTCCGAACAAGTTTAATGAGGTTTTTATGCATTTTCTCTCTGATATATTATACAAGTTTTATCATCTCTAAACATAGGCCTCGAGTAACACCAATTATAAGAATATAATCAAAATAAGGGATTCAACAAAGTATATCCAACTACAAGGGATATTGGTAAATATTAAACATATCCTCAAGGATTATATTCATGGCGTGAGGATGAATAAGGACGATGCATGGGATTTTAATTTCTTAAGGTTTCAAGATATTAAACATGTTGGAAAATGAAACTTGAGTTGCTTGTTTGAAAGGATAAAAAATAAATTTTAACAACCGTATCAATCATGCCCCCCCTCTCTCCTTTTTTATTTATTTATTATAAACGTCCTAAGTGGATTAAGAGGAATTAACTCCATGTCTAGTAAATCAATGCTCATTCATCACGTGATTGTTAATTCACTTAGACGGTTCGAACTGTTACAATAAATGATTATCATTCATTATCTTATGTTTGAATCATACTTAATAGTTTGATAGTTTTGAAATATAGATACTGATTATTTTACATTAATAATGTATATTTTACATTCTCATGATGTAATTTAAACGCTATATTAAAATGTCGTTTGCATTCATATTACGAGAAAAAATTATACTCTTAAATCCTAAATCCTGTCATGCTATTAATAAGATTTTCAGCCACCACATGAGCTAAAATATCCTGTGCAATTCATCTTCTCCGCCACTTAAAATGTCCAACTTTATGGGATAAATAAAACCAAAATAAAATAAAATAAGAATAAGCCAAATTGAAGACATAAAAGTAAAATAAATTATTGAAGTCAAGAAAATAAAGGAGAGGAAAATAAAAGAAGAGAACCTTCTAGTGTTTTCTTTTTTGTTGGATATCAATGTTTGGTTTGCTGCAATTTGACAAAATTTTCATCTTGCTCACATTGCTTTATTTGTTATTTTCATGCTCACATTTCCGCCAAACACACAGAAAGCTGTTTTCATCTGACTCTAGAAGAGCACAATTACGTGTCTAACTATCATTTCATCACCTTGTTGTCTCGAAACCCCAAAATACCCCGCTTGATAATATCAGATTCAGAATATTAACACTAGGAAAAATTACAACAATCATACCAAACTAATAAATGCATATAATATTTTTTTCACAAAGAAATTATGATTAATAATGATAGAATAATATATAAATTATTATCGGAATCAAACACTTTAAAATATTATTTAGAGTATGAGTTCATCATCAATAAAAGAAATACATGTAAAATCTTAATCTTATAAATGGGATGTGAAAGAATAACATATAAATACTTTAGTTATCCCTATTTGTGTAATGTAGTTCAGATTTCGAGAGTCAAATGATTTTTTTTTTATCATAATTTTTTAATTTGTCATTCAATATTTTTAAATTATTAATTAATATAATTTATAGTATTTTTATGTAGTTTTCAAATATATAAATTTTACTTTAAAAACTTAAGAATTCTATGTTCCAATTCACAGTTAAAACTAAAATCTTGACTCTCAAAGTTTGAATTGTATTTCTTAAATTGATATGGATGGAGTAATGTAATTATTTTAAAGGTTTATATTACCTATAAAGATATTCTTTTAATTATTTATTATTGACCCTTAATATTATATTTACCAAATTTGGTTTGCACATTAAGTACCAAGTAAGTCCGTCTTTTGTTAGTATGAGGTTCTGTGATTATTTAGAGGTAATATCGGACTGAGATATGATCTAGCTACAGCTTTGTAATTCTCTCTTTGGTGATAAATAAAATAATTTAGTTACAAATTTTTTTGGGAGAATTATCTAAGTATATACAATTTGAAATTGGCACCTAATGTCTTTCAAAACCTATATGGATGTTCTTTTTTTGTACTGTACTTCTGTCTGAACTAATACTAAAAACTTGTCATATTAACAGAGCTTAAAATTTACACAATACTTATTTACGAAATAAATATCAGAGTGAAAAAACACAAATATATCTCAATTAATTTTACACCGGCTGAGAAAGTGTAAAACAAAATAAAATTATTTAAGGAGGGCAGATACGTCTCTTCACAACAGCATAACCAAAGGCCCGAGACTGATATAAACCGCATCATACAGTAGCTAAAGTAACACTCTTTCCATCGACCTTCCCCTGTTTTCATCACCATTTGTTCTCTCAATTTTCCTCAAAATAATGGCTTCCATCTCTTCTCTAAATCAAATTCCTTGCAAAACTCTGCAAATTACATCCCAATATTCAAAACCCACCTCAAAAATCTCAACTTTTCCCATCACCTCCACAAATTTCCCATCAATTTCAGTCAAAGAATTCACAAACCCAAAACCAAAATTCACAGCACAAGCCAAGAACTACGACAAGGACGACGAGTGGGGTCCAGAAGTGGAGCAAATAAAGCCAAGTGGAGGAGGAGTAGCGGTAGCAGAGGAAGAACCACCAAAGGAGCCGAGCGAAATCGAATTGCTGAAGAAACAGTTGGTTGATTCATTTTATGGAACCAATAGGGGTTTGAGTGCTAGCAGTGAAACTCGTGCTGAGATCGTGGAACTCATCACTAAGCTTGAATCCATGAACCCAACTCCTGCTCCTACCGAGGCGTTGCCTCTTCTCAATGGCAAATGGATTCTTGCGTAAGTTCCTGTTTTCACCTGCACCATGAAAAATATACTTTTTTTTTTTCATTTGTTTATGTGGTCCATATTGCTATGTGTGAAATGAACAAAAATAATTTCTCAAACTACAATATTGTCAGAAAGAAATGAATTAATATTCCGAATTTATACCAAAAATTAATTTCTTTTTTCTTTGTTAAGCTGGAATCTGTAATTCTTTTGGGAAAACGGAGAGTAACTTTTTTATCAACTTTTGTTGATTTTATGAAAAATTCTCGCTTAATTGAAGGGGTAGTTTAAGGCTGATGAATCTTTTGGATGAATTACTTTAGTAGTAAGAATTGACTCACATGACTAACTGTTTCACTAGCTTGCAATTTTTTTTAGTTATTACATGTTGTGTATGTTGATTATTGTGCTCTAAGCAATCGGATTCTTTTGTTAAATAAAAACTATCATAGTTCATTTATTCAACAATCGAATTTGAGTTAACATTCCTGCCTATCTGGAACACAAAGGAAAGATAATAAAAGGTTTTGGTACCTTGAAAACTAGAAGTATCCGGAGCCTCAGAGAAACAGTGAAGTTGTCTCCGCGTGACCTACAGGTCATGGGTTCGAGCCATGGAATTAGTCATTGATGCCTGCATCAGGATAGTCTGCCTACATACACCCCCTCGGGGTGCGGCCCTTCACCGGTCCCTGCTGAACGCGGGATGCTTTGTGCACCAGAAAACTAGAAGTATCCCTAATACATATCAAGATTTTAGTGATATCCCTTCACTGCCGTGTTCGACAAACGTTACTTAGAAGTTTTTGATTTATGGGTGCTAAATACCACGGCTAAATATACCTATTAAAGATATTACTGCAACCATATATGTTGCCATGACCATACATCAAATCAAACATACATCCACCCCTAATTTTAGAGTGTTTTTGAGATGCAGCAAAATTGAAGTAGATTATAATAGTTTGATGTGAAGAGACTAATTTTCTTTGAGAATCACTTTCTAAGGGTGGATTTTTTCGCCACCATCACTGTTGGCTTGTTGATTTGTAGCTAATCATTATCTTTTGATGAACATTCTTTAGTGCACTAAGAATGTTAAATGTTCTTTCTTCATTGTAAATGTAATATACTCGCGCTTGTTGGCATGAACACTTGGAATTGTATACTGGAAAACTGCAGGTACACATCTTTTTCTGGTCTGTTCCCCTTGTTGTCAAGGGGCACACTGCCTCTGGTTCGCGTCGAGGAGATTTCCCAGACCATCGATTCTGGGACTTTTGCTGTTCAGAACTGTGTCGTCTTTGCTGGACCTTTAGCTACAACTTCCATTACTACCAACGCCAAATTCGAAGTCAAAAGTCCTAAGCGTGTCCAGGTCATTATCTTCTTCCACATTTTTCTAGTCTAGTCATCATCCCTCATACTTGATCATCATTTTGGTCTCATGTTATATTGTGTTTCGTGGTTCAGATTAAATTTGATGAAGGCATAATTGGAACACCCCAGTTGACGGATTCTATTGAGCTGCCTGAGAACGTCGAATTCTTGGGACAAAAAATTGATCTAAGCCCTTTCAAAGGCTTGATTAATTCAGTCCAAGACACAGCTTCTTCAGTAGCCAAGTCTATTTCCAGTCAACCACCAATTAAGTTTCCTATTTCCAACAGCAATGCACAATCTTGGTTGCTGACAACATACCTGGATGATGAGCTTAGGATTTCCAGAGGAGATGGAGGCAGTGTATTTGTGTTGATCAAGGACGGCAGTCCCCTCTTGAAGCCTTAAAAAGACATTTTCTTGAAGTTGTGTATGATGCTAGCTAGTATAGAAGAGCAAAATATAGAAAGGAAAAAATAAAAGATGATGTAAACTAAAAATATGTATTTACATTGAAAGATAAATCTATAGATCTGCTTGACCTCATGATTTGTAACTATTGAGGTTTCGTGGTGTATCAAATATTGGAAATATATGGCTTGAAAGAATTAGCATATGAACTACGCTGGAATTCAATCAACTTTGGAAGCCTTTTTATGGCTATTTACTTTGAGTGAACCATTAAAATAGTTGATTGAATTCCAAAGTTGGTTTGGGGCCTTAAAAGGATTATATAGCCTGTTTGGCCAAGCTTTTTTTTTGGCCACAAGTACTTATTTGGGTCAAAAGTATATTTTTTTTTTCCTAAAATTGAGGTGTTTGGCCAAGCTTTTGGAAGTAAAAAAGTGTTTTTTAGGAGAAGCAGAAGCAATTTTTAAGAAGCAGAAAAAAGTAGTTTCTCTTCAAGAACACTTTTTTGAGATGCACTTTTGAGAAAAATACACTTAGAAGCAGTTTCTAAAAGCTTGGCAAAATACTAATTACTGCTCAAAATTGTTTTTTAAATTAATTAGCCAAACATAAGCTGTTTCTTACCAAAAACACTTTTATGAAAGATACTTTTGAGAAAAGTACTTTTTAAAATAAGCGGATTTTAGAAGTTTTGCAAAATATGCTATTAGTATAGTGGTAAGAGTGTACTTGTAAGAATGTAACACGTTATGTGAGAGTTAAGACATAGGAGTTTAAATTCTGTCACAAACAAAATGTTGATATTTTAATAGAAAGAATAGAATGTTGGAAGATTATATTAGCATTTTTTTTTGTAACTCTTATATTAGCATGTTGTTGTTGTTGTTGTTATATTAGCATGTTGGAAGACTTGAAGTTGAAGCGAGTAGAATTTGTTCGGGAGAGATGTTTCCAATCTTTTCAATGCATGGTTAATTTTTTTTTTATTAAGTATTGACCTTAGAAGAACCTTATAAGTGGAGTTGAAAAACATATATTATTATGCTTGAAAAAGTTAATATCGTTTGTGAGAACCACATCATAGTATTTAAATTTTAAAAATTGATCAAGCAAAAACGAATCGCTTCGGGATGTCCCATGGGAAATTAATAAAAAAAATAGCTTAATTAACAAAAATATGAATTTTTATCAAGTAAGTTCAATGTATATCTATATATATATTAAAGTAAGAAAGTTACCGTATATAATTGACATTATGGTTAAGCCAAGTGGCAAGCTAATAAATATCAATAGTATATGGTAACTTTATTCTATATTTTACTACTTAGTTAAATACAAATATAATATAGTATAATATAATATAATATAATATAATATATACGGAATTTGAATTAAAAGATAATTTTGAATTTATAAATAAAGTTCTAAAATTCGAATTTAAATTAAAAATAAAATTTATCTTTTTTTATCTTGTTATCATACTTAATTTGGTTAATGATCATGTGCAATCATGTTAGGAACTTTTGTTATTTTTTATAATTATTTAAATACTACTTCGTCTCTAGCAAAAAAAAAAAAACTACTCCATATAACTATAAAACTCTTTTTAAAATTCTATAAGTATAGTTCTTTGAAACACTGTAGCTAGATTTGAATAAAACGTAATTCTTTTAAAATAAATGTAATATATAGGGTACACGTCTATGTTTATCTAAATAATAAAAAAGAGTTTACAAAATCAAATAAAAATTTACTTACATATATAATAAAGTAAATATACATGCTGGAGAAAGAAACATCACAAAATCAATCAATAATTAAAAAGAAAAAATGTTGTTTCTTTTTTCTTATTGAAGAATATTTATTTGAAGAGTCAATTTGCACAAATAGAAGAAAATTTAGCATTATTCTTATACTTCCTACTAAACGACCCCTCAATTTCTTTGTGATGGTTAATAAACAATAACAAAAGCCATAATTTCATTTCAGATAAAAAAAAAAGTCAATCCACTCGATAAAAATCATACTCCTAGTTATGACTTTGTTATATAAAGCTATGGCAATCCTTTACTAGTCTATGGTTTTAAGTCCTAGTCAAAATAGTTATTTTAAGGCCTATAGGTAGTAAAAATTGCACGGGGCGCCCTATTTGATCGCCCCCATTTAACATATACCCATTTTTTAAAAAATAATTTTAATTTGTACCCACTTTTTAAACAAATTCAGCCTCATTTCTCCTCCTTTGTTTTCTTCTTCTTCTTCTTCTTCTTCTTCTTCTTCTTCTTCTTCTTCTTCTTCTTCTTCTTATTATTATTATTATTATTATTATTATTATTATTATTATTATTATTATTAGTATTAGTATTATTATGACACTTCAGTTCATGAGATGATTGTCATAAGTATGTTTATCATATTATTTAAAAATAAATTATAAATAATTACGTAAGTTAGTAGACAATAATTTGTGAATATTTCCACGTAATTATGTCCTTTTCATGTTTATTGTTTTCAAAATTTATGATTTAGATACTGTTGACAATCTTATTATTTTATAGTAGCAATACACTATGAAATAATAAGGTGATTATTTATCTAGTATGTTAGAAAGCTTTTTCAAAAACTTCAGCACTATAGCTTTATGACAAAACTAATGAATCCAGGACAAAAAAACTCCAGCTTATATAATGCTGAAGATATTACAAATGAACTAAATAACTTCAACATCTTCTACTAAAGTTTTTGAAAAAGCTTATCCAGGACAAAAAAACTCCAGCTTATTTAGTGCTAAAATTTTTACAAATAAACTAAATAACTTCAGCATTTTCTGCTGAAGTTTTTGAAAAGCTTTATTACAATACTAATGAATACAGGACAAAAAAAACTTCATCTATTTTAGTGCTGAAATTTTTACAAATGAACTAAATAACTTCAGCGTATTGCCTTTGCTACTTCAGGCCCGTCTACTAGAATGCTGAAGTTTTGCGTGATTGTCTTTGCTACTTCAGCCCCGTATGCTGAAGTTACGCGAAAAAGTGGGTACGCTTGTAATTTTTTTTGCAAAGCGAACACAAGTTAAACGTGACCCAAAAAGCGGGTATAGATGCAAATCCCCCATTGGGTAATATAGCTGGAATTGGTGTTGTTATCGTTGACCAACTGGAGAAAGTTTTAACTTTTCTGGCCCGGCACCTAGTGTTTCTTTAGTGAACCCTAAAATATATGAGATACTGGAAATGAAGGCATAAAAATAAACAGAAAAAGGGGAAAGAGAAAACCAAATCAAGTTGTCTATGCTCAATGGTAATTAGCCTAAATAGAGAATGAAGTGTTATAAGTTGTACACCGTTAAGTGCAGGCCTCAAATTTCACTAAGGATATTTTTTCATAAAAATTGCACGGGGCGCCCTATTTGGTCGCCCCCATTTAATCTATACCCATTTTTTTTTAAAAAAGTTTTAACTTTTACTCACTTTTTAAACAACTACAACCCCTTTCTCATCCTCCTTCTCCTTCTTCTTCTTCTTCTTCTTCTTCTTCTTCTTCTTCTTTTTCTTCTTCTTCTTCTTCTTCTTCTTCTTCTTCTTCTTCTTCTTCTTCTTCTTCTTCTTCTTCTTCTTCTTCTTCTTCTTCTTCTACTGTTGTTGGTGCTGCTATGAAACTTCAGTTCATGGGATGATTGTCATAAGTATGTTTATCAGATTATTTAAAAATAAATTATAAATATTTATGTAAGTTAGTAGATAATAATTTGTGAATATTTCCACGTAATTCTGTTCTTTTCACGTTTATTGTTTCCAAAATTTATGATTTAGATACTGTTGGCAATCTGATTATTTTATAGTAGTAATACACTATGAAAGAATAAGGCGATTATTTATCTAGTATGTTAGAAAGCTTTTTCAAAAACTTCAGCTTATACAGTGCTGAAGTTTTTACAAATGAACTAAATAACTTCAGCATCTTTTGCTGAAGTTTTTGAAAAATCTTTATGACAAAACTAATGAATCCAGGACAAAAAAACTTCAGCTTATATAGTGCTAAAGTTTTTACAAATGAACTAAATAACTTCAGCATCTTTTGCTGAAGTTTTTGAAAAAACTTATCCAGGACAAAAAAAACTTCAGCTTATTTAGTGCTAAGTTCTTACAAATGAACTAAATAACTTCAGCATCTTCTCCTGAAGTTTTTGAAAAAGCTTTATGACAAAACTAATGAATCCAGGACAAAAAAAACTTCAACTATTTTAGTGCTGAAGTTTTTATAAATGATATAAATCATTTAATCATCTTATCCAGGACAAAAAAACTTCAGCGTATTGCCTTAGCTACTTCAAGCCCGTCTACTAGAATACTGAAGTTTTATGTGATTGGTTTTGCTACTTCAGCCCCGTATGCTGAAGTTACATGAAAAAGTGGGTACACTTGCAATTTCTTTTACAAAGCGGGCATAAGTTAAAATGTGACCCAAAAAATAGGTATAGATACCAATCCCCTCTTCTTTTAACTCATTCTCCATATTCGTGGGATAATTCCTTCCCTATAATTTGTTTTGTAAAATATTAGGAACAAATAAGAATTCGGTATATTATGTCACTTCGATATTCTTCTTATGTTGCTTGATCTTGGAAATTGAAGTTATTTTAAACAAATTGGAGAGAAAATGAAAGGAAGTTATTTCAATGTAAGGATAGATAGGCTGTGGCTTTTGAACAAATGGTCCTTTTTAAGTGCCACTACTTCAATTTGGCTTAGTAGGTTAACGGGGAATAAATATAAAAAGAAGAAGAATTAACCCAAATAGTCGCCCACCCAATCACCTAAATTAAAAATAGCCGATGGAGGTATAATATATACATAATTTTTATAATATACGTGTATAATTATGTATAATCAGTATATAATTTATGTATATGGCTAGAAAAAGTAAACAATAAATATCAGTGGCTATTAGTGGAAAGATCCCCACAAAAGGCCATAAAGCAACTTATCCAAATAGGTCGGGCAATTCCAAAGGAGAAAATCTCACTTTATACCTATTAAGCTGTCACGATTCAAAACCGACCCAGTCGTGATAGCGCATATCGTGAAGCTAGGCCAGCCGACACATTTCCAAAATAGTTCAACATTTCATTTAAAGCTTAAATAATACCATTTCTAACTGAAATTTCCATAAAAGATGTAAAGCCAAAACCAAAATAAAAGTGGAAAATAAAATGCCCGATCTCGGGTGTCACTAGTCATGAGCAATACTACATCTGTTTCGAAACATAACTAGACCAAAATAGTCTGAAAATATCCAAAATATACTAGAAGGTAGATAAAAAAAGGAGAAAGGTGGGACTGCAAACGTCAGGCAGCTACCTCACTATCTCCGATGAAATCCGCTTCTGGAACAGTCAACAACCACTACCGTGGCCTGACACACCTGGATCTGCACACAACGTGCAGGGGGTAACATGAGTACACCAACTCAATAAGTAACAAGTCCAAACTATGGACTGATAGGTAGTGACGAACTAAACCTCAATAGGTATCACAATTAGTCTATACAGTAAAGATCACTAAGAGTCTGGTCTGGCTGGGAGGGCATAAAAACGGGCCTAACTGCCACCTGATCGGCCTCCCCCTCTAGGGCGACCCCTAGTTGACTGACCTCCAACTCGAGCTGATTGGGCAAGTGGGGAAGTAATTGGTGCTGAAGACGAAGGCTGACTCCTCTGCTGGGATGAACCTCCCGTAAGATGGGGATTGAATCTCTTGATATGACCCAAATCTCTGCACTCAAAGCAACCACTCTCAGCAAATGGTGGTGGGGACTGAAGGGAGCCCTGAGCATTGGGATACCTACTAGAAGAACCAGGCATAACTGAACCCTAAGCTGATGGTGCATGAGTCAAACTCTAAGCTGGGAGGGCATTGAGAGATGAGTGACCCCGATGTAAACTGTGAGAACCATGGCTAGATGATCTACCACGGTGACGCGAACAAGCTGACTGAGCATGTCTGAATGGACGACCTCTGCCGTGCTGAAACTGACATCCAGAAGGAACCCCACCAAAACTACAAGATCCCCGAGGCCTCTTGGCCTCCCTCTCAACTCGCTCCTAGCGGCAAACTGACTCTATCTCTCTGGCAATGTCAACCACCTCCTAAAAAAAAGTGCCAGATACCCTCTCTCTGGTCAGAAAAATCTGTAGTTGATAAGTGAGGCCATCAACGAACCTTCTATTCCTCTCCCTATCCGTGGGAACTAGCCAGATAGTATGACGAGCCAACTCAGAGAACCTCATCTCATATTGCATCATGGTCATATCCTCCTAACGCAACTGCTCGAACTGCCTGCGCAGCTCCTATTTGCGGGAATGCGGTACATACTTCTCCAGGAAGAGAATGGAGAACTAATGCCAGGTAAGAGGCACTGCACCAACAAGCCTACGCCTCTCATAAGCCTCTCACCAAGTGAAGACAGCTCCAGAAAACTAAAAAGTAGTAAATGAGACCCCACTGGTCTCCAGAATACCCGTTGTACATAGAATCCTCTGACACTTGTCCAAGAAACCTTGGGCATCCTCGCCCTCTGCACCACTGAAAGTCGGAGGCTGAAGTCTACCAAACCTCTCCAATCGATGTTGCTCGTCATCAGGCTTAACTGGTACAACAAAATCTAGAGCAGGTGCAACCGGCTGGGCTGGTGGTGCCCCTGGTGTCTGCAGTCCCTGAACAACCTGCTCGGGTGTATGAGCGGCAGGAGTCTGAGTGCCTCCCCCTGCCTCAGAAATAGCTTCCGTAGTAGAAACTGCGACCGCCTGAGCAAGACTAGTGCACACGGTCAAGATCTGAGCCAAGGCCTGTTGAAGTCACGGAATAACAATAGGCACAATCGGTGTCTAAGCTGGTCCTGCTGGAGCATCCCCCACTGGAACCTGATCATGAACTGGGGCGGCTGGTGGATCTGCAGGTGCTGCCCTAGCTGCTGTGTGGGCTACACCCCTGCCCCTACCACGGCCTCGACCGCGACCTCTAGTAGCCCCAACTGGTGGTACTGGTGGTCGTCCGTCCAACCAGTAGCACTTGTCCTCACCATATGTGAGAGAATAAAATAACAGAAGTTTAGTTACTAGAATCAATAAATTCACACGACAAGAATTCAAGAATGTGAAGTTTTTCCTAAAGGTTCTACAGCCTCCCGAAGATAAGTACAGACGTCTCCGTACCGATCCGCGAGACTCTACCAAACCTGCTCATGACCCGTGAGACCTATGTAACCTAGGCTCTGATATCAACTTGTCACAATCCAAAACCGACCCGGTCGTGATGGCGTCTATCGTGAAACTAGACCAACCGACACATTTTCAAAATAGTTCAACATTTCATTTAAAACTTAAATAATACCATTTCCAACTGAAATTCCCATAAAAGATGTAAAGTGAAAACCAAAATAAAAGCGAAAAATAAAACGCATGACCTCGGGTGTCACTAGTCATGAGCAATATTACATCTGCTTCGAAACATAACTAGACCAAAATAGTCTGAAAATATCCAAAATATACTAGAGGGTAGATAAAAAAGAAGAAAGGAGGGACTGCGAACGTCAGACAACTACCTCACTATCTCCGATGAAATATGCATCTGGAACAGTCAACAGCTGCTACCGTAGCCTGAGATACCTGGATCTGCACACAAGGTGCAAGGGGCAACGTGAGTACACCAACTCAGTAAGTAACAAGTCCAAACTATGGAATGACAGGTAGTGACGAACTAAACTTCAACAGGTATCACAATTAGTCTGTACAGTAAAGATCAGTAAGAGTCAGCAATTAGTCTGTACACCAACTCAGTCAGCAAGAAAGAGTTACTAAGTGGTGCCATGAATGATCCAGGCCGCAATTCTCACGGTGCACGTACACACGTCCATCACTTGGCATTTGTGTGACCTCAATATCAATCATAGAACACATAGTTTAGGGTTTCAAACCTTCAGAACCAAGTTTGGAAGCGTTACTTACCTCAAACCAAGCCAAAACTCTAACCCGCGATGCACTTGCCTCTCTATTCGGCCTCCAAATGCTCTGAATCTAACCAAAATTAGTATATTACCATCAATATACGCTAAAGGAATGAAACCCATACAAATATTATCAAAAAATAAGTGAAGAATACTTACCCCAATCACTTCTCTGAAAATCCCCTCTAAAATCGCCTTCTCCCGAGTTCTCTATTGAATTTTGAAATTATGATCTCAAACCCTCATTTTTTTGAACTTAAACATTCTGCCTAGATGTATTCCGCTTCGCGAATGCGGTAGTGCCCTCGCGTTCGCGAAGCACAAGCTGCC
Source organism: Nicotiana sylvestris (assembly GCF_000393655.2). NCBI lineage: Eukaryota > Viridiplantae > Streptophyta > Magnoliopsida > Solanales > Solanaceae > Nicotiana > Nicotiana sylvestris. The sequence goes on from NC_091058.1 coordinate 18,127,426, forward strand.
TCGGACTAAAAGTCCCTTCTTCGCAAAAGCGATGACCCACTCACGAACGTGAAGACCATTTTTGTGACGACCTGGCCAGTCGTCTCATGAGTTACCATTCTGTTTCCCCCATTTTAGCTTCTTTATGCTTTGTTATCCGTGTTTTTGTGGTATCGGGTTGGTCGGATCGAGTCCGGAATGAGTTTAGTAAAGTTTGAGACACTTAGACTCCTTTAAGAAGGCTTAAGTTGGAAAAGTCAACCGGATGTTGACTTATGTGTTAGAAGGCTCGGAAGTGAGTTCTGATGGTTCGATTAGCTTTAGGAGGTGATTTGTGACTTAGGAGCGCGATCGAAATGAGTTTTGAAGTTGTAAAGAAGATTTAGGCTTAAATTGGCGAAGTTGATATTTTGGCGGTTCCGGTTGATAAGCGAGATTTTTATATAGGGGTCGGAATGGAATTCCGAGAGTGTCACTAGCTTTGTTGTGTCATTTGGGATGTGTGTCCAAAGTTTTAGGTCATTTGGGCGAGATTTGATAGACTTTTTTATCGAAAGCATAATTTAAGAGTTTTTGGAGTTATTAGACTTGAAATCCTATGAATTGGGTTGAAGTTCCGGGTAGGTTTCGGGATGTTTTAGGCCGAAAATCATAGTTGTAGCAGGTCCAGAAGGTTGCAGGTCTCGGAACCCACCAATGCGGTCCGCACAAAAAGGAGTGAGGCCGCGGTATGTGCCGTGCAGACCGCACAAAAAGGAATGCGGTCGCTATAGGTGTTGTGCGGCCGCGGTGGAGAGCATTTCACTGGTCCTACTTCGGAAGCTCGTATCGTTTGATCTACAAGGAATTTTGAGATGATTCAAAAATTAAACTTGTAGACCTTCGTGTCTAGTTTCCAGAAAGGTAAAGGTATCGCAATTTGGACATCTCTTGCGAAAGTTATGGCCAAAATACTAAAACCTGGCACTGTAGAGGAAGCCTATGCGGCCGTAGTCGTTTTTGTGCGGACCACACTGGTTTTGTGCGGTCCGCGGAGGTGGAAATCTGTGGGGTGCTCTATAAATACGAGGTTTTGGGTTTTATTTGATATTTTGACCTACAGAGCTCGGATTTTGGCTATTTTTCGAAGGTTTTTCAAGAAATTCATCGGGGTAAGTGATTCTAACTCAGATTTGGCTAGAGTACATGAATCTATCATTGAATTCATCATTTAATTCGTGATTTGGGATGGAATTTGGGAAGAAAATTGTAAAATCTTTCAAAAATGTAAAATGATGATTTGAAGGACCAAATGGTGTCGGAATTGGATAATTTTCATATGGTTAGACTCGTGAGAGTATAAGGATTCTAGTTTTGTGAATTTAGTCAAATTCCGAGATGTGGGCCCGTGGCTCAGGTTTTGGTAATTTCGGAATTCGCGCCCTTTATTGATTGTTTTTGCTTGGGCTTTGTTTCCTTAGCATATTGTGACGTATTCGTTCTGATTTTGGATAGATTCGACGCGCATGGAGGCCGATTCGAGGGGAAAAGGCATCGCAAGTCAGAGATTTAGCTGGTTTGAGGTAAGTAAGGATTGTAAATGATGCTCTAAGGGTTTGAAACCCCGGATTGCACATCTTAGTGCTATATTGAGGTGAGGCACATGCTTGATGACGAGCGTGGGGTCGTGTACTATTGGGGATTGTGACTTGGTCCGTCCCGATTGATGATTTTACCGCGTATTTGACTGAAACTTATTTTTTATCATCATGATTTGGGTTGATTGCCATATTTGGGCTTCGTGCCAACTATTTGAACCCTTCGGGGATTTTTATTACTATTTCCTCACTGTTTTGACTTATTAATTGAACTCAGTCATGCTATTTTTCACTATTTTACTATCAACCACTTTTACTCCGTTCTGAGACTTAAATAATATTTTAAATGTTATTTTGGGCTGAGAAATGTTGTTTTACTAATGGCCGAAGGGCTTGTGAGTATTTTTGACTGAGTAAGGCCGAGAGCCTAGTTGAGAGGAAACACTGATACTGATTTGAGGCCGAGAGACTGAGATATGTACGCCATAATGTGGCTCGTTGTTATTGTTTATGAGGCTGAGGGCTTGAGATATAAACGCCACGAGGTGGCTTGACTGTTATGAGGCCGAGGGCCTAGATTTAATGCCACAAGATGGCTTGATATTGTGCTTGGACCGTAAGGGGCCCCTCCCGGAGTCTGTACACCCTCAGTGAGCGTGGGTACCCATTGTGATGTGAGATTGAGCCCGAGGGGCTGGCACTATTCTGAGATTTGAGCCCGAGGGGCTGATATTGTTTTATTTGAGCCCGAGGGGCTAGTATTGTTCCATGTGATTGCCCGAGGGGCTGGTACTATTCTGAGATGTTGCCCAAGGAGCGGTTTTATTGATATTGTGCCCAAGGGGCGAACTTCTATTTGTTTACTTACTTGTCAATTACTTGTTTTACTTATTAAAAACGGATTTTACTCGATTCTTCACTTTCTACTGGTTTTAAGTGGTTTTACTGCTTCGGTATAGAATGTCTTGTGTTTTACGTGTTTTCTTACTTTCAGTCATTATTTATATTTATTACTCACTGAGTTAGAGTACTCACTTTACTCCCTACACCGTGTGTACAGATTCAGGCGCAGCAGGTCCCGCTCCTGAGTGCTGATCCTTCCAGTCCAGACGGTGTTTCTGAGACTACGAGGTAGTTGTTCGCGTCCGCAGCTGCCATGTCTCTCTTATCTTATTATTTCTAAGTTTTTCAAATAGTTGTACCAGATATTGTATTTAGTAGATTCGTATCAGGATCCTTAGTTACTTATGATTTGTGACACCCCGATTAGGGCTGTGTCGGGTTGGAAATTCCGCTTTGTTATCTCTATTTCCGCTAATTGTGCTATTATATCATGTTTGAACTGTTCTTATGCTATTTAACTGCTTAAAAGGACGAAATATTTTAGACTGGCTGGCCTTGTCTTCATGAGAGACGCCATCACGATAGGGGTCGGGGTTAGGGTCGTGACAAGTTGGTATCAGAGCCTAGGTTATATATGTCTAACGAGTCATGAGCAGGTTTAGTAGAGTCTCGCGGATCGGTACGGAGACGTCTGTATTTATCCTCGAGAGGCTGCGGAACCTTTAGGAAAAACTTCATATTCTTGAAATTCTTGTCGTGCGAACTTGTTGGTTCGAGTACTAATATTCTTTCATTCCATTCTCTCACAGATGGTGAGGATGCGAGCAATTGGACGAGGTGGGCTACCACCAGTGCCACCAGTTGAGTTCACCAGAGGCCGTGGACGCGGCAGAGGTAGAGTGGCGAGGGCAGCACCTATTGATCCCCCAGCTGCCCCAGCTTAGAATTAGGCTCCAGCAGCACTGGTTCAGGCACCAGCTGTGCCCATCATGATCCCGGGTCTACAAGAGGCCTTGGCACAGATTTTATCAGTTTGTAGTGGCCTGGCTCAGGTAGTTTCAGCCACCACAGCAGCAGCTACTTCACAGGCCGGGGCATGTAATCAGACCCCCGCTGCTCGCACACCTGAGCAGGTAGTGTAGGGACTTCAGACGCCAGGGGGCACCTCCAGCCCAGCCGGTTACACCAGCTCAGGAGTTTGTTGTGCCAGCTATGCCGGATAATAAGCAGCATTATCTTGAGAGGTTTGGCAGACTCCAGCCTCTGACGTTCAGCGAAGTAGAGGGCGAGGATTCTTAGGGTTTCTTGGATAAGTGCCAGCAGATGCTCCGTACAGTAGGGATTCTTGAGTCTAGTGGTGTGGCATTTACTACCTTTCAGTTTTCTAGGGCTGCCTTCACTTGGTGGAAGGCGTATGAGAGGCGTAGGCCTGTGGGAGCAGCACCCCTCACTTGGCAGGAGTTCTCTGTTCTCTTCCTGGAGAAGTATGTGTCGCAGTCCCGTAGAGAAGAGCTGCGCAGGCAGTTTGAGTGGTTGCAACAGGGGGATATGACTGTGTCACAGTATGAGTCGAGGTTTCCTGAGTTGGCTCGTCATGCCGTCTAGATGGTTCCAACAAATCGTGAGAGGATCAGGAGATTTGTTGATGGCCTTACTTATCATCTCCGTATTCTTATGACTAGAGAGAGAATGATGGGTGCTATATTCGAGGAGGTGGTTGATATCACCCATAAGATTGAGACGATTTGCCGTCAGGAGCGAGAAGAGAGGGAGGCTAAGAGGCCTCGAGGATCGGGCAGTTATAGTGGTGCTCCTTCGAGGGGCCAATTTCAGTATAGTGGAGGCTGTTCTTTTAGGCCTGCTCAGTCAGCCCGCCCGGGACATCATGGGGCATCTTCAGGTCATGGTTATCGTGGATCTTAGTAGGGCCAGTCATCACTCAGCACCCTCCCAACTTAGAGTTCATCTCGTGACCCATCAACTTAGGGCTCTTCTATGCCGGTGCGAGGGGTTTCTTTCAGTCCCCTTCTCCAGCACCTGGGAGTTTTTATGAGTATGGCGAGATGGGCCACATGTGGAGGCAGTGTCTCCGTCGGGTTGCTAGTTCGTCTCAGCAGAGGGGTCAGCCCTCGACTTCTGGTCCAGTTACTTTACCACCTGCCCAGCCAGCTAGCGGTGGAGGTCAGGCAGCTAGGGGTCGCCCAGAGGGGGAGGTCGATCAGGCGGTGGCCAGACTCGTTTCTATGCACTCCCAGGCAGACCCGATGCTATTGCTTCAGATATTGTTATCACAGGTATTGTTTTAGTTTGCCACAGAGATGCCTCTATATTATTTGATCTTGGTTCCACCTTTTCTTATGTATCATCATATTTTTCTCGTTATTTGGGTATGCCCCATGAGTTTCTTGCTTTACCTGTTCATGTATCTACCCCGGTGGGTGATACTGTCATTGTAGACCGTGTGTATTAGTTATGTGTGGTGACTATTGGGGGGTCTGGAGACCCGAGTGGATCTATTACTATTGACCATGGTGGATTTTGATGTCATTTTGGGCATGGATTGGTTATCTTCGTGTCGTGTTATTCTGGACTGTCATGCTAAGACAGTCACATTGGCTATGCCTGGTATACCACGGATCGAGTGGCGTGGTGTGACTGATTATGCTCCTAGTAGAGTGATCTCTTTCTTGAAGGCCCAGCGTATGGTTGGGAAGGGTTGCCTTTCATATCTAGCGTTTGTGAGGGATGTCGGAGCTGAGACTCCCAGCATTGGTTCTGTCCTAGTTGTGAGGGATTTTCCCGATGTGTTTCCTGCAGACCTGCCGGTCATGCCACCGGATAGGGATATTGATTTTGGTATTGACCTGGTGCCGGGCACTCGACCCATTTCTATTTTTCTGTATTGTATGGCATCAGCGGAGTTGAAGGAATTGAAGGAGCAACTTCAGGAGCTCCTAGATAAGAGGTTCATTCGGTCTATTGTGTCACCTTGGGGTGCGCCGGTTCTGTTTGTGAAGAAGAAGGATGGCACAATGAGAATGTGCATTGATTATAGGCAATTGAACAAGGTAACAATTACGAACAAGTATCTTTTACCTCGCATTGATGATTTATTTGACCAGTTTCAAGGAGCGAGGGTGTTCTCCAAGATTGATCTCCGTTCAGGTTATCACCAGTTGAAGATCAGGGACTCGGATATTCTTAAGACGTCTTTCAAGACCCGATATGGTCACTATGAGTTCTTGGTGATGTCTTTCGGGCTAACCAATGCCCTTGCAACGTTCATGCATTTGATGAACAGTGTGTTCCAGCCTTATCTTGATTTGTTCGTTATAGTCTTCATTGATGCTATTCTGGTGTATTCGCGTAGTTAGAAGGAGCACGCGGAGCATTTGAGAGTTGTATTGCAGAGATTGAGGGAGGAGAAGCTTTATGCAAAATTTTCCAAGTGTGAGTTTAAGCTCAGTTCAGTGGCTTTCTTGGGGCACGTGGTGTCCAACGAGTGTATTCAGGTTGATCCGAAGAAGATAGAGGCAGTTCAGAGTTGGCCCAGACCGTCCCCAGCCATAGAGATTCGTAGTTTTCTTGGTTTGGTAGGCTATTATAGCTGGTTCGTTTAGGTATTCTCATCTATCGCATCGCCCTTGACCAAGTTGACTCAGAAGGGTACTACATTTGTATGGTCAGACGAGTATGAGGAGAGCTTTCAGAAGCTCAAGACATCTTTGACCCCAACTCCAGTGTTGGTTTTCCCATTAGCTTCAGGTTCATATACCGTGTATTGTGATGCTTCGAGAGTTGGGATTGGTTGTGTGTTGATGCAGGAGGGTAGAGTTATAGCTTATGTTTCTCGTCAGTTGAAGCCCCATGAGAAGAACTACCCCGTTCATGATTTGGAGTTGGCTGCCATAGTTCACGTATTGAAGATTTTGAGGCATTACCTATATGGCATATCTTGTGAGGTGTTCACTGATCATCGTAGTCTTCAGCAATTGTTCAAGCAAAAGGATCTTAATTTGAGACAGCGGAGATAGTTGTAGTTGCTTAAGGATTATGATATCACTATATTGTACCATCAGGGAAAGGCCAATGTGGTGGCCGATGCTTTGAGTCGAAAGGCAGTGAGTATGGGGAGTTTGGCATGTATTCTAGTTGGGGAGAAACCTCTTGCAGTTGATGTTCAGTCCTTGGCCAATCGGTTTGTGAGATTAGACATTTCGGAGCCCAGTCGGGTATTGGCATGTGTGGTTTCTCGGTCTTCATTATATGATCGCATCAGAGAGCGCCAGTATGATGATCCGCATTTGCTTGTACTTAAGGACAAAGTTCATCATGATGATGCTAGAGATGTGACCATCGGTGATGATGGGGTGTTGAGGATGCAGGGCTGGATTTGCATGCCCAATGTGGATGGGCTTCGGGAATTGATTCTGGAGGAGGCCCATAGCTCGCGGTATTCCATTCATCCGGGTGCCGCGAAGATGTATCAGGATTTGAAGCAGCACTATTGGTGGAGAAGAATGAAGAAAAATATTGTATGGTTTTTAGCTCGGTGTCTCAATTGTCAGCAGGTGAAATATGAGTATCAGAGACCGGGTGGCTTGCTACAACAGATGGATATTCCTGAGTGGAAGTGGGAGAGAATCACTGTGGACTTTGTTGTTTGACTTCCACGGACTTTGAGGAAGTTCGATGCTATTTGGGTAATTATGGATCGGCTGACCAAGTTCGTGCACTTCATTCCTGTATGTACTACCTATTCTTCAGGGCGGTTGGCAGGGATTTATATCCGGGAGATTGTTCGTTTGCATGGCATTCCGGTTTCCATCATTTTAGATAGAGGTACTCAGTTTACTTTGCAATTTTGGAGAGCCGTGCAGAGAGAGTTGGGTACTCAAGTTGAGTTGAGCACAACTTTTCATCCTCAGATGGACAGGCAGTCCGAGCGTACTATTCAGATATTGGAGGACATGTTGCGTGCTTGTGTTATTGATTTCGGAGGGTCCTGGGATGAATTCCTACCACTTGCAGAGTTTGCTTATAACAACAGCTACCAGTCGAGTATTCAGATGGCTCCATATGAGGCTTTGTATGGGAGGCGGTGCAAATCTCCAATTGGTTGGTTCGAGCCCGGTGAGGTCAAGCTATTGGGGACTAATTTGGTACATGATGCTTTGGAGAATGTGAAGGTGATTCACGAGAGGCTTCGTACTACGTAGTCGAGGCAAAAGAGTTATGCTGATAGGAAGGTTCAAGATGTGTCCTACATGGTCGGCGAGAAGGTTCTGTTGAAGGTTTTACCCATGAAGGGTGTTATGAGATTTGGGAAGAAAGGGAAATTGAGTCCCTGGTTCATTGGGCCTTTTGAGGTGCTTCGGAGGATTGGGGAGGTGGTTTATGAGCTTGCTTTACCACCCAGCTTGTCGAGTGTGCATCCGGTATTTCATGTTTCTACGCTCCGGAAGTGTCGGGGATCCGTCTTATGTTTTAGACTTCATCACGGTTTAGTTAGATGATGATCTGACCTATGATGTGGAGCCAGTAGCTATTTTGGGTCGTTAGGTTCGGAAATTGAGGTCAAAGGATATATCTTCAGTGAAAGTGCAATGGAGAGGTCGGCCCATGGAGGAGGCTACTTGGGAGATCGAGCAGGAGATGCGGAGCAGATATCCTCACCTATTCGAGGCTTCAGGTATGTTTCTTGACTCGTTCGAGGACGAATGTTTTTTTAAGTTGGAGAGGATGTGATGACCCCGCCAGTTGTCTCATGAGTTACCGCTCTGTTTCCCCCATTTTAGCTTCTTTATGCTTCGTTATCCGTGTTTTTGTGGTATCGGGTTAGTCGGATCGAGTCCGGAATGCGTTTGGTGAAGTTTGAGACACTAAGTCTCCTTCAAGAAGGCTTAAGTTGGAAAAGTCAACTGGAGGTTGACTTATGTGTTAGAAGGCTCGGAAGTGAGTTCTGATGGTTCAGTTAGCTTCGGGAGGTGATTTGTGACTTAGGAGTGCGATCAGAATGGGTTTTTGAGTTGTAGAGAAGCTTTAGGCTTAAATTAGCGAAGTTGATATTTTGGCGGTTCCGGTTGATAGGCGAGATTTTTATATAGGGTTCGGAATGGAATTCCGAGAGTGTCAGTAGCTTTGTTGTGTCATTTGGGATGTGTGTGCAAAATTTTAGGTCATTCGGACGAGATTTGATAGACTTTTTGATCGAAAGCATAATTTAAGAGTTTTTGGAGTTCTTAGGCTTGAATCCTATGTTAAATCAGTGATTGATGTTGTTGTGAGCGTTCCGAAGTTTTGAACAAGTTTGAATTATGTCATGGGATGTGTTGGTACAATTGGGTTGAAGTTCCGGGTAGGTTTCGGGATGTTTTAGGCCGAAAATCATAGCTGTAGCAGGTCCAGAAGGGTTGCAGGCCTCGGAACCCACCCATGCGGTCCGCACAAAAAGGAGTGTGGCCGCGGTATGTGCCGTGCGGACCGGACAAAAAGGAGTGCGGTCATGGTAGGTGTTGTGCGGACCACACAAAATGTTGTGCGGCCGCGGTGGAGAGCATTTCACTGGTCCTACTTCGGAAGCTCATATCGTTTGATCTACAAGGAATTTTGAGATGATTCAATAATAAAAGTTGTAGACCTTCGTGTCTAGTTTCCAGAAAAATAAAGATATCATAATTTGGACATCTGTAGCGATAGTTATGGCCAAAATACTAAATTCTGTCACTGTAGAGGAAGGATGTGCGGTCGCAGTCGTTTTTGTGCGGACCGCACTGGCTTTGTGCGGTCCGCGGAGATGGAAATCTGTGGGGTACTCTATAAATACGAGGTTTTGGATTTTATTTGATATTTTGACCTACAGAGCTTGGATTTTGGCTATTGTTTGAAGGTTTTTCAAGAAATTCATCGGGGTAAGTGATTCTAACTCAGATTTGGCTAGAGTATATGAATCTATCATTTAATTCGTGATTTGGGATGGAATTTGGGAAGAAAATTGTGAAATCTTTCAAAAATATAAAATGATGATTTGAAGGACCAAATGGTATCGGAATTGGATAATTTTCATATGGTTAGACTCGTGAGAGTATAAAGATTCTAGTTTTGTGAATTTTGTCAAATTCCGAGATGTGGGCCCGGGGCTCGGGTTTTGGTAATTTCGTAAATCTTGTCCTTTGCTGATTGTTTTTGCTTGGGCTTTGTTCCCTTAGCATATTGTGATGTATTCGTTCTGATTTTGGATAGATTCGACGCGCGTGGAGGCCGATTCAAGGGGAAAAGGCGTCGCGAGTTAGAGATTTAGCTGGTTTGAGGTGAGTAATGATTGTAAATGATACTCTAACGGTTTGAAACCCCGGATTACACATCGTAGTGCTATATTGAGGTGAGGCACACGCTTGATGACGAGCGTGGGGTTGTGTACTATTGGGGATTGTGACTTGGTCCGTCCCGATTGATGATTTTACCGCGTATTTGACTGAAACTTATTTGTTATCATCATGATTTGGGTTGATTGCCATATTTGGGTTTCGTGCCAACTATTTGAACCCTTCAGGGATTTTTATTACTATTTCCTCACTGTTTTGACTTATTAATTGAACTCAGTCATGTTATTTTTCACTATTTTACTATCAGCCACTTTTACTCCGTTTTGAGACTTAAATAATATTTTAAATGATGTTTTGGGCTGAGAAATGTTGTTTTACTAATGGCCGTAGGGCATTTGAGTATTTTTGACTGAGTAAGGCCGAGGGCCTAGTTGCGAGGAAACACTGATACTGATTTGAGGCCGAGGGACTGAGATATGTACGCCATAATGTGGCTCGTTGTTATTGTTTATGAGGCCGAGGGCCTGAGATATATACGCCACGAGGTGGCTTGACTGTTATGAGGCCGAGGGCCTAGATTTGATGCCACGAGATGACTTGATATTGCGCTTGGACTGTAAGGGGCCCCTCCCGGAGTCTGTAAACCCCCAGTGAGCGCGGGTACCCATTGTGATGTGAGATTGAGCCCGAGGGACTGGAACTGTTCTGAGATTTGAGCCCGAGGGGCTGGTATTGTTCTATTTGTGCCTGAGGGGCTGGTATTGTTCCATGTGATTTCCCGAGGGGCTGGTACTGTTCTGAGATGTTGCCCGAGGGGCAGTTTTGTTGATATTGTGCCCGAGGGGCGAACTTCTATTTGTTTACTTACCTGTCAATTACTTGTTTTACTTGTTAAAAAGGGATTTTACTCGATTCTTCACTGTCTACTAGTTTTAAATGATTTTACTGCTTCGGTATAGAATGCCTTGTATTTTACGTGTTTTCTTACTTTCAGTCATTATTTATATTTATTACTCACTGAGTTAGAGTACTTACTTTAGTCCCTGCACCATGTGTGCAGATTTAGGCGTAGCAGGTCCTGCTACTGAGTGTTGATCCTTCCAGTCCAGGCGGTGTTTCGGAGTCTACGAGGTAGTTGTTGGCGTCCGCAGCCCCCATGTCTCCCTTATCTTATTATTTCTAAGTTCTTCAAACAGTTGTACCAGATATTGTATTTAGTAGACTCGTATCAGGATCCTTAGTTACTCATGACTTGTGACACCCCAGTTAGGGTTGTGTCGAGTTGGAAATTCTGCTTTGTTATCTCTATTTCCACTAATTGTGCTATTATATCATGTTTGAACTATTCTTATGCTATTTAACTGCTTAAAAGGACGAAATATGTTAGACTGGCTAGCCTTGTCTTCATGAGAGGCACCATCATAACCGGGGTCGGGGTTAGGGTCGTGACAACTCTACTTGACCCTACATGAACCCGGAACACACCTCGCGAACGCGTAGGCTTAATTGCTTGAAACTCCAAATGATTGTTGACTCTACGCGAACGAGATGCCCTTGTCGCGAACGCGTAGCCTTAAACTCATGAACCTTCGCGAACGCGGGAACTACATCGTGAATGCGAAGAACACCCAGCTTCCCCTCTCAACATCCTTTCGCGAACGCGAGGGCCTTCTCGCAAATGCGATGAAAGAATTCTCTCCAACAAAATACCAGAAAATCTGCCAACTTCCAAAACCAAGAATTGGTCCGTTAACCACCCGAAACTCGCCTGAAGCCCTCGGGACCTTAACCAAATATGTCATCACATACCATAACATTAGTCAAACTTAGTCGAGCCTTCGAATCACTCAAAACAATACCAAAACACCAAATCATCCTCGGATTCAAGCCTAAGAACTTAGAAACTTTCAAATTCCACAAACAACGTTGAAACCTATCAAATCACCTCTAAATGACCTGAACCTTTGCACACACATCACAAATGACACTACGGACCTACTCCAATTTTCGGAATTCCATTCTGACCCCGATATCAAGATTTTCACTGCCGACCGAAAACTCCAAATTTCCAATTTCGCCAATTCACGCCAATTTCTACCACGGACCTCCAATTTACATTCCGAACATGCTCCTAAGTCCAAAATAACCTAACGGAGCTATTTGAACCATCAAAATTCACATTCGAGACCTTCTACACATAAGTCAATATCCGGTTGACTTTTCCAGCTTAAGCTCCTAAATTAGAGACTAAGTGTCTCATTCCACTCCAAGACCACTCCGAACCCGAACCAACCAATACGATACGATGAAATATAGCTGAGAAACATTTAAAGAAGCAGAAATGGGAGAAACGGGGCTGTAACTCATGAAACGACCGGTCGGGTCGTTACTAAGCCCAAACTATTTACCTTTTAATACCCATGCCCAAACTATTTAATGTTATTACCCATGTGACCCAGACTATTTACCCGGCCTACCTATTTCACATGGCCCTAGCTACCCACTGTCTTTAATGCCTGCTCTTTGTCCTTTAACACTAGACTAGAGAACCCAACCCACCTATTTCACCTGGCCCAAGATACCCACCGTCTTTAATGCCTTATCTTCGTCCTTTAACACTAGACTAGAGAAAAGTTTCCAAATCCCATAGCCAAAGCATGAGAACCCATATTTCACCCAGATTCGAGTTTTTAATTTTTTCTTCAGATTTCGTTCTATCTCTTCGTCTAGTAGTAATTTTTGTGTAATTTTTGCTTCTGAAAGTACATTTTAGTGAAAGTGGATTTTCAAAATCATAGAATTTTTGTGTTTTTCTTTGTACTTTTGTGAATCAATGTCTATGGGTTGTTGTTTTTACTATGGGTCGGAAGCATTGTGCGCGTAGATGGTGGCTCCGTGGACAAAATCATTCTTCAACCCAAGTAGCTGCTGGATCCGTTGCTTGAGCCAAGTCCAGTCCTAGTTTTTCATAAATTTCTGATTCTCAGTCTATGTTTAGTCGTATTCCCAGCAGTAGTCATGTTGAAAACACAATTGAAAATGTAGAATTAGAGGGTGGAAAAGGCAATAATATTAATGCTTCGTCAGTCGATGGAACTCCCTACAAGTCATTACCCTACACAAATTCCGAACCAGTTATAGCAGGTGTTGCTGTGAATGATAAGTGAAAAGGTAATGTTGTTGAGGATTCTGAGTTAGGGGAAAGCCGACTTGAATTCGTGCCTAAAATAGAGACTCAACCAGTAGATATTGATTGTAACGATGATTCTCAGTTAAAGAAGAAAAAAATTGGTGTCGCACACAAGAAGATAATTTTCTTAAAATTAGGATCTGTGCTTTTGAATGTATAGTACATTGTTATTTTTTGATTTTCTAGTATGCTTTTGTATTATATTATAGTTATAGTTAAGTGAATTCTATTTCTTAATTAATTTATATGATCATGTTTTGCATTGTTGAGATTCCCTTGTGCCTATAAACATAGTGTATGTATGTTATTTGATATTTTTTATAGTTATAGACAGTTGTTGAAATAACTCCGTACAATTATATACCCTGTTAGTATAGCTATATACTATCATATGCTTTTGGATCCTTTTTTAGCTGTCTTCGCTATTTTTTTTTCCTTTAATATTATTAGTATCATACAATATCTTGAAAATACTTTATAGCTGCATACCTTTATTCTTTTTCTCTTTGTTCATATCTGTTATGTACTAGTAGTATAGTCATTTATAGCTGCCGAAAATTAGCTAGTAGAATTATATACCCTGTGTCACGACCCAAACCCCGCTCCGGTCGTGATGGCGCCTCTCGTGAAGACAAGGCCAGCCAACAAACCCATATCACCTTTTCAAAAATAGTTAAACATTAATAAACAGTTTAAATATGATTTAATGATATAATTAACGGAAGCACAACCCGACACAACCTAACCGGGGTGTCACAAGTCACGAGCATCTACTAGGGTATAAATACAACTGAAAGCCTGGAGTGTACAAATACAAACTAATGAAATGAGGAGAGAGAAAAGCAGTGTTGCGAACGCCGGCAGCTACCTTGCTAAACCTTGATGACTCTGCCTCCGATCAGCCAAAACATACCTGAATCTGCACACAAGGTGCAGGGAGTAATGTGAGTACTCCGACTCAGTGAGTAATAATAATAAATAAAGACTGAAGGCAAGAAATCACGCAAAAACACAAGGTATTCCATACTGAAGCAGTAAAATCACTTTAAATAGTAAAGCAGTGAGAAATCAAGTGAAAATCCTTTTTTTCAACAAGTAAAGCAAGTAATTTACAAGTGAGTAACAAAAATGATAGAAATGTAAACGGCCCCTCGGGCAAAACATGTACAACAAACTGCCCCTCGGGCATAATATCAACAGAACCAGCCCCTCGGGCTCAATATCAGAACAGTAACAGCCTCTCGGGCTCAATATCAGATCAGTAACAGCCCCTCGGGCTCACTCTCAGAATAGTATCAGCCCCTCGGGCTACCTCACAATCACTCATATCAGCCCCTCGGGCATAATATCAATCACTCAGAACAATGGGTACTCGCGCTCACTGTGGGTGTGCAGACTCCGGAGGGGCCCCTTACGGCCCAAGCGCTATATCAAGCCACCTCGTGGCATCATCACTCAGCATATCCTCACATCACTCAAGCCACCACGTGGCATATAAAGTATCTCAGGCCCTCGGCCTCATATCACTCGGCCTCACATCACTCAAGCCACCACATGGCATATAAAGTATCTCAGGCCCTCAGCCTCATATCACTCGGCATATCCTCACATATGGCCCTCGGCCTCACTCAGTCCGGAAATCATCATAAGCCCCTCGGGCATTTGTAAAACAGTAGTTCTCAGCCCAAAATACCATTTAGAAATATCATTTGAGTTTTCAAATCTGCATAAAAGCGGTTGAGTTTGTAAAACAATAATTATAAACAGGACTGAGTTTAAATATAAGTCAAAAACAGTGAGGAAATAGTGATAAAAATTCTCGAAGGATTCAAATAATTGGCACGAAGCCCAAGTATGACAATCAGCTCAAATCATGATGATAACAAATAAGTTTCAATCAAATATGCGTAAAATCATCAATCGGGATGGACCAAGTCACAATCCCCGGCAGTAAAAGACCCCGCGCTCATCATCCAGCGCGTGTCTCACCTCAATATAACACTACGATGTGCAAATCCGGGGTTTCAAACCCTCAGAACATCATTTACAATCATTACTCACCTCGAACCGGCTAATCCTTTAGCTCGCGATGCCTTTGTCTCTCAAATCGACCTCCGAATCCTCGAATCTAGCCACAATAACTCGATTCAGTTAATAAAAATTATAGGAATTAATTCCAAATGAAATTCTACATTTTCCATTAAAAATCTGAAATTGCACTCAAAATTCGTCCGTGGGGTCCGCATCTCGGAATATGACAAAAGTCACGAAATATGAACACACATCCAATTACGAGTCCAACCAAACAAATTTTACCAAAATCCGACATCGGATTGGCTTTCAAATCTTAAAAATTCATCTTTATGGAATTTTAGAAAATTCCTCCATTTCTCTTCAAATATTAATAATCTAACGCCAAAAATGAAGATTTATTCATGAACTAAAATCACAATGGATTCAAGAACACTTACCCCAAGAATTCTCGTGATTTCTCGCTTAAAATTGCCCAAAACCCGAGCTTGGCAGTCAAAAAAATGACCAAAAACCGGACTGCTGAACTTAAAACTGTCCAGAATTTTGGGGTACTGTTCATACGTGTTTACTGTTCACGTACTGTTCACGTGCACTGTACATGGGTACTGTTCACGCAGGTGCAGTCACTGTTCACACGTGCGAAAAATGCAGAAACTGCCCAGAAAATTGCAGCTGCTTTTCTTTTCACTAAAAAAGCTCTAACTCCATCATACAAACTCGGAATTCGATGATTCTTGTTCCTATGAATCACAAATAATAATACGAACATAGCCCTTCAGTCGAAACTCAATTCGGAGCTCATTTGCTCAGTTCAATACCTATTTCGCTCGTTAAACAATTAACCCATGCTTCGTGTCAAAAACCCAATCGCGACTTGATGAAATTAGACCAAACTTTTTGGATCAGTCCTATAATTCATTATCAAAATTCCGGAAGTCTCGAAATCAAATTTCGATCTCTAGAACTAAAAATGGACCTTTGGATCATTACATGCTTATGCTTAAAACGGCAAAATCTTCCAAAACTCTTCCAAAACATATCCGAGCTTCATGGGACCCCGACCAAACATGCCAACACACCCCATAACATAATTCAAACTTGTTCCAACCTTCGGAACGCTCAAAACAACATCAAAACATCAAATCACCCTCGGATTCAAGCCTAAGAATTCCAAAACTTCCGAAATCCAAATTCGATCAAAAAGTCGACCAAACGACGTCCAAATGACCTGAAATTTTGTACACATATAACAAATGAAATAACGAAGCTACAGCCACTCTCGGAATTCCATTCCGACCCTCGGATCAAAATCTCACCTATCAACCGGAATTCACCAAAATATTAACTTTGCCAATTCAAGCCAAATCCTTCCACGGACTTCCAAAATGCACTCCGATCGCGCTCCTAAGTCATAAATCACCCAACGAAGCTATCCAAATCATAAAATTTCCAATCCGAGCTCATATACAAATAAGTCAACTCTTAGTCAAACATTTCAAATTCAAAGCTTTCAACTGAGACTGTTCCTTCAAATTCATTCTAATTTTTCCTGAAAACCAAAACCAACGATCTACATCAGTCATAATACGTTACACGGGGCAAGTCATGCCCGGGAACTGGCGATCAAAGTGCAAAAGTTCAAAACTACCGGTCGGGTCGTTACATCCTCCCCCACTTAAACACATGTTCGTCCTTGAACGTACCTAGAGCTGTTCTAAAATCCCACCAATCACTGAATAACCTCACCATACATATAGCCGGGGGTGATCCCACGTCACCCTATCTCATATAGGTCCGCTAACACCGTTTAACTAAAATTACACAATCCAATCTAGCCCATAAACCATAGAACCACATTTTCACTTCTGAAACCATCAATACGATCAAAACCTTACACCTATACTTTGAATAGACCCAAACTAGCTGTAGTAACCCATGCCTGCAACCTCGAGAGCAATCCCATGATATACCATATAACTCTAACGCTCGCAGCAATAACTTCTATTCACAGCAGCTGCCCATAACAACCAAATACCGATAGAAAACCTCTTATCAGCTAAAGTCTCATTCCAACACTTTCATATACTGCCAACGATAAATGAAACACGCAATAAACCATAACCATTTCTCAGATCAACCATTCATGAAGCCATTTCTCCTTTGGCAATTACCATAGCAAATTTTTTTTTGAACCGAACCTCGATGTTTACCCATCAAACATACTGAAATCGAATCCGTTTATTTTCATTAATGATCCCAACGATCTCCTCTGACCCAACACACTACCCTGGTGACATGTCACACCAATAAAGGCCTAAGCCACATCTAGTATAATACGTGCACCAATAAGCAACGGTCCGAACATACTCAAATCATGAGAATGACTCAAATAAAAGAGTTGTACCTCAAGCTCACCAGTACCACCACAACGCAAGGCTAAGAACCCGTCTCACATCATAGAATAGGACACACGAATCTAACCCGCAAGGTCATATCTCCACATAGCAACGCTACAATGCGCCATCCTATCCAAACACTGCTCCACATGGGACACCTCAAGTCACTATGCTCGAAATTGACAACTACGCACAATTTGACGTCTGGAACCAAAGCAAATCATTACACCAATGGTGAAACAAGTAACATATACCACGCAAACCCGATAGGACGTAACCGATACACCATTCACCGAGCAACACCCGATTACTCTTCCTGCTCGACTTCCACTATGAACCCCATTAGAACCGCACCATATGTGCCCATAACCAATAAATCATAATGTCTCACAACACAGAAAGGCAACTCATAGATCTCCCTAGATCACTAATAAGATCAATAACGGTCGAATCAACCTATCCCTCAACAATACAATTCGGGGCCAACCAAGCCGACTCGAGCTAGAACACGCATCCATATTGGCCTGCCGACGAACTCCTTACCAAAGAAGCCTAAAGTTGATCCTTTAACTACCATTACTCCTGCCGGAGCCATACGATACGGTGCCCGGCATCACATAAATACTGAAATCCACAACCTCGCCCGACGACATGCCCGGCCACAAGAAACACTTCCGGAAAGTCTCTCAACACCGGAACTGAATCAATGGTAGAAACCTCTGCACTGACATCTATCACGAAGGCCCAATTAAGAAAAGCAATCCTTCCCAGCTGTCCGTTGGGTCTATCAAATATAAACCACTCCACTAGAACATAACCCGACGCACATCTCCACTCAACCTTTAGCATTTCCAACCTAGCCCATAACGCAATAGTCCAGAATAACCCAACACTGAGACGATCAGTCTACATCTCCAACATCACATCCAAAATCTAACATACCAAGCAAAGAAAAATCCATTCGGGCCTCCAAATCTCGGTAGTCACTAAACAGTGCTGATACACACGATCTACAATCACAACATAGCCTTAATTTGAGAACTTCCGTATCCACGTCCATATGGCACATGAATCACCATATCCTATCCCAATTTCGTCGTCCGAATATATGCCACACCTCTAATACCCAATCATTCCACTATAGATATTCTAAAATTTCCTTGTGCCACCAAGCAAACCCGAATATCACCAGTCGATCTAAAAAGAAGGTGCCGCAATACTACCGAAGTGCTATCAACTTAATAACATTGCCCTTTTACTAAAACATAGACTCTCGTCAAATCATTTCCAATTAGCAGTACCATTTCTTAATCATCTGAGGCTACCTGCTGCCTTAGAGTTTTATGAACTTCCTTTCAGAACTGAACTGTAACTCATCTAGCCAAGAACTTCCATTGATCCCATCTAGAAGAAAAATCATTACATATCCTATGCTTCTCACACTCGGAGAAATTACACCTCTCCAACCACGGTAGAAATCAATAAGAACTCTCCCAATTCCATTTGCACAAATTCAACTGCCAGGACTGAATACTTCTAACTAGACCAAGCTAAGCAAGCCATCAAAACCCAAGACAATTGTTGCAAAATAGCTGTAGGAACTCATTACCTCGAACACACACAAGGAATTAATCATATCCTTACCATACCGATTTGGTCTACTATCAAGATACCCCATCTATCTAAATTCCTTCTGATTCATCTTCAACTTGATATTCCTTCTTGTTGTAGCACCACAATTTCCTCAACCTAGGCTTATCACACGAAACCCAAGCATAAAGCTACACCGTCTAAGGCTCATAAGCCGCTGAATACTCTTTAAGTGTTCCCCAAAGCCATTACCTTCACCTTCCCCATACTGATATATAGAGTCCCATAATTAATATAGAAAATACCACAAGTCTTGCCATCTTCCACTGAAAACTCAGTTTCTATCCATAAGTACAACTTAGAAGCCTCCAATTATTGCATGTAGAGTTTTGAACACAATAGGACCATTCTCTAGAGTCATCCACACTACTCAAACCGTAGTTAGATTGATTAAACGAACCAAACAACCTGTGTTTCATTAGCACACCGACTCTGCAGAATGTGACCTCATTCCAATATAACCAAGCAACTTCTTGCCCTATGCACCGAGCATTCCTTACCAACCACAACTCAAGTCATTCCCCGATTCTCCTACACCCATAAAGCATAACATAGCCTTTATTGAAATTTCCTTTACTCGAGCCATAACTGATTCACAAATGCGCCTCGAATTGGGACCATTAGAGCACATAACCGTGCAATCAACTATTTAATAGCGGACTCCCCCACTTGGCTCAAAGCCATAGGTCAAACACACACCATAACTTATAACACATACGCTTTATTGCTGCCATAATACCATAGTGAGATTAACTCAATCCTTCATAAGCTCGTGGAACACAGACCATCTGGTACTTCATATCTTCTATAAATCTCGTATTTACTCTCATAACAATTAAACCCACTCTCTTAAGCGACCCAAATTAAATTCACATATATATTTCACTTTTAAATGGGATCTTCTAACAGACAACATAAAGATCACACAACTCCATAACACTTTGCAGGAGATAACCCACCTGCTTCGCCTTAACTAACATTTATGTATACCTTCCAGCATCATAAACTGTACGCAGTCACTTAGTCTTCCTGAGTCTAAACTCATACCGCAACATGAATTTTTTTTTTTTACTTCACTCACAATTGGGAAACATGAAAAGATTCTTCACACGCCTATAACTCGGGGCTATACCTCGAATCAATATGGAATTCAAGTACCTAATAGTTCTTCTATCCTCCAGCAGACCCTTCGGTTCATTTCCAAATCATATGGATACATCTCGCAGTACTAACATACTCATCACATAGTTACTCAACCGTCACTTCCACTAATAGGGACAATACCGAACATATAAGTTCAAAATACTTGCTCACACAATCAGCACCTCGGTGCTCAAGCCATAGGCAAATATCCGGCCTCAGGTCCTTCAGACTGGCCCAACATCAACTTACAGAGATCACACATCGCCCCTCGATCGGGAAATCACAAACCATCAAGGCACATCTGATACTGAGCGCTCATGCGCGCATACGAACGCGTGGAAGGAATTCAAAGAGTTACATTTCAAGCTGAATCAAAGGACACACGATAAGAATTCAAGAATGTGAAGTTTTCCTAAAGGTTCTGCAGCCTCTCGAGGATAAATACAGACGTCTCCGTACCGATCCGCGAGACTCTACTAAACCTGCTCATGACTTGTGAGACATATGTAACCAAGGCTCTAATACCAACTTGTCACGACCCAAACCCTGCTCTGGTCGTGATGGCGCCTCTCGTGAAGACAAGGCCAGCCAACAAACCCATATCGCCTTTTCAAAAATAGTTAAACATTAATAAACAGTTTAAATATGATTTAATGATATAATTAACGGAAGCACAACCCGACACAGCCCTAACCGGGGTGTCACAAGTCACGAGCATCTACTAGGGTATAAATACAACTGAAAGCCTGGAGTGTACAAATACAGACTAATGAAATAAGGAGAGAGAAAGGCAGTGCTGCGAACGCCAGCAGCTACCTTGCTAAGCCTTGATGACTCTGCCTCCGATCAGCCAAAACATACCTGAATCTGCACACAAGGTGCAGGGAGTAATGTGAGTACTCCGACTCAGTGAGTAATAATAATAAATAAAGACTGAAGGCAAGAAATCACGCAAAAACACAAGATATTCCATACTGAAGCAGTAAATCACTTTAAATAGTAAAGCAGTGAGAAATCAAGTGAAAATCCCTTTTTTCCAACAAGTAAAGCAAGTAGTTTACAAGTGAGTAACAAAAATGATAGAAATTAAACGGCCCCTCGGGCAAAACATGTACCACAAACTGCCCCTCGGGCATAATATCAACAGAACCAGCCCCTCGGGCTCAATATCAGAATAGTGCCATCCCTCGGGCTCAATATCAGAACAGTGCCATCCCCTCGGGCTCAATATCAGAACAGTAACAGCCCCTCGGGCTCAATATCAGATCAGTAACAGTCCCTTGGGCTCACTCTCAGAATAGTATCAGCCCCTCGGGCATAGTATCAATCACTCAGAACAATGGGTACCCGCGCTCACTGTGGGTGTGCAGACTCCGGAGGGGCCCCTTACGGCCCAAGCGCTATATCAAGCCACCTCGTGGCATCATCACTCAGCATATCCTCACATCACTCAAGCCACCGCATGGCATAAATAGTATCTCAGGCCCTCGGCCTCATATCACTCAGCATATCCTCACTCAAGCCACCACGTGGAATATAAAGTATCTCAGGCCCTCAGCCTCATATCACTCGGCATATCCTCACATATGGCCCTCGGCCTCACTCAGTCCGGAAATCATCATAAGC
This sequence comes from Nicotiana sylvestris, assembly GCF_000393655.2. NCBI lineage: Eukaryota > Viridiplantae > Streptophyta > Magnoliopsida > Solanales > Solanaceae > Nicotiana > Nicotiana sylvestris. The sequence goes on from NC_091058.1 coordinate 18,149,189, forward strand.
CCCTCGGGCATTTGTAAAACAGTAGTTCTCAGCCCAAAATACCATTTAGAAATATCATTTGAGTTTTCAAATCTGCATAAAAGCGGTTGAGTTTGTAAAACAATAATTATAAACAAGACTGAGTTTAAATATAAGTCAAAACAGCGAGGAAATAGTGATAAAAATTCCCGAAGGATTCAAATAATTGGCACGAAGCCCAAGTATGACAATCAACCCAAATCATGATGATAACAAATAAGTTTCAATCAAATATGCATAAAATCATCAATCGAGATGGACCAAGTCACAATCCCCGGCAGTAAAAGACCCCGCGCTCATCATCCAACGCGTGTCTCACCTCAATATAGCACTACGATGTGCAAATCCGGGGTTTCAAACCCTCAGAACATCATTTACAATCATTACTCACCTCGAACCGGCTAATCCTTTAGCTCGCGATGCCTTTGTCTCTCAAATCGACCTCCGAATCCTCGAATCTTGCCACAATAATTCGATTCAGTTAATAAAAATTATAGGAATTAATTCCATATGAAATTCTACATTTTCCATTAAAAATTCGAAATTGCACTCAAAATTCGCCCGTGGGGTCCACATCTCGGAATATGACAAAAGTCACAGAATATGAACACCCATCCAACCACGAGTCCAACCAAACAAATTTTACCAAAATCCGACATCGGATTGGCTTTCAAATCTTAAAAATTCATCTTTATGGAATTTTTGAAAATTCCTCCATTTCTCTTCAAATATTAATAATCTAACGCCAAAAATTGAAGATTTATTCATGAAATAAAATCACAAGGGATTCAAGAACACTTACCCCAAGAATTCTCGTGATTTCTCGCTCAAAATTGCCCAAAACCCGAGCTTGGCAGTCAAAAAAAATGACCAAAAACCGGACTGCTGGACTTAAAACTGTCCAGAATTTTGAGGTACTGTTCATACGTTTTTACTGTTCACGCGTACTGTACATGGGTACTGTTCACACCGGTGGGGTCACTGTTCACACGTGCGAAAAATGTAGAAATTACCCAGAAAATTGCAGCAGCTTTTCTTTTCACTAAAAAAGCTATAACTCCATCATACGAACTCGGAATTCAATGATTCTTGTTCATATGAGTCACAAATAATAATACGAATATAGCTCTTTAGTCGAAACTCAATTCGAAGCTCATTTGCTCAGTTCAATACCCATTTCGCTCGTTAAACAATTAACTCATGTTTCGTGTCAAAAACCCAATCGCGGCTTGATGAAATTAGACCAAACTTTCTGGATTAGTCCTATAATTAGACCATATTGGTATCATATGGTAATATGGACCTTTTCTTCTACCATATTGGTGTCAAACATTTCAAATTCAAAGCTTTCAACTGAGACTGTTCCTTCAAATTCATTCTAATTTTTCCTGAAAACCAAAACCAACGATCTACATCAGTCATAATACGTTACACGGGGCAAGTCATGCCCGGAAACTGGCGATCAAAGTGCAAAAGTTCAAAACTACCGGTCGGGTCGTTACACCCTGTTGGTATAGTTTTATACCGTATTGGTATCATATAGTAGTTGTAATATTTTTAGTTATTTTAGTTGCATTTTTAAGTGAATTCTATTTCTAAAATTATTTTATATGAACATGTTTTGTAGTGTTGGGATTTTCTTGTGCCTATGGACATAGATTATAAACCAAAAGTCGATTGGGATACCAACTGCCATGTTATTCGTCAATTGAAAGAGAATTTATTAAAGACGCAACTTCGGATGTTTAAGAAAACATGCTTTAAATATTTTTTGAATCTGCCACCAGTTATTGTGCAGATTCGGGTTATGCACCATTTGCTTATTAGAGAAGTACATCATGAGGTGAAAAATGAGATGCGGTTTGTAGAGAGTGATTCTAAGTTGCCCTTTGGTTTGGGTGAATTTGCACTTGTTACTGGGCTGAAATGTAAGGGTGACACAAGTATAGATAGCGTAAAAGAGAATAGATTGATTTCAAAATATTTTGGGACTGCATCCGTGACATTGGCTCAACTAGCAGACTGTTTTACGAAGAAGAAATGGGAAACAAATATGCGTTGAAGATAGCAGTTCTTTATTTTGTGAACAGCTTCTTACTTTCTCAACTCAAAACAAAGGTTATTTTACGGTCTTACATTGACTTAGTTGAGTGCGGTGATTTTAATAATTATCCCTGGGGTATAGATGTTTATAACGCTACAATCGACTCGTGTTCCAACAAGTTTCAAGATAAGCCTTCTTTTTATAGACTCGATGGCTTCCTGTTGGCTTTACAGATTTGGTTGTATGAATGCTGCCCAAGTTTGGATGGTCACTTTGCTGATCATAATGGAAACAAACTTCCACGAATTTTGAATTGGGCGTAGTCATGGGTCAAATACCGAATGAGCGAGTTGCTTTGCAAATGTCTAACTTGCAACGCGAGCAGGTAATTTTTTCATATTTTTATTGCCTCTCTTAATGTTTTGGTACAGTAGTTTAGTCACGGGTAGTTGTAGAAATATCCCAGATTAATGATATACTTTGTTGGTATACATGTACACCATATTGGTATCATATGGTAATATGGATCATTTCTGCTACTTATACTTTTGTTACTACTTATACTTTTAATTTTCTCATTCTTTTATTGCATCTTTTAATGTTTTTATACAGTAGTTTACTCACAAGTAGTTGTAGCAATATCTCATATCAATGATATACTCTGTTGGCATATATGTATACCATATTGGTATCATATGGTAATATGGACCTTTTCTTCTACTTATAGTTTTATTGGTACTTATACTTTTAATTTTCTCATACTTTTATTACATCTTTTAATATTTTTGGTACAGTAATTTAGTCACAGTTAGTTGTTGCAATATCCCAGAGCAGTGATATACTTTGTTGGTATACATGTATACCATATTGGTATCATATGGTAATAGGGATCTTTTATCTTTCCATACTTTATAATCATTTCTATTTCTAACTAGTGTGCTTAATAATTGCAGCTAAAGAACATCACCCAACTAAAGCTGAGAAGCAACTATTTGATGTGTGTGGTCTAAACTTTGAAATTGAAGTTGATTGCACTAGCAACGCCTAATAACTTTCAGGTTTTTGGCACTCAATTGCCAAAGACACAAAGTATGCATAAAAGTACTAGAGGTGATTCCGAACCTACCAATGTTGAGGTAATGAAGGAGTTATAAGTTTTGAAGTTTTTTGTAGAGACCAGGTTTGAGAAGGTGCTTGTAGCTATTGGTAGGCAGTCAATGAAACCAGAGGGAAATTCAGCGGTATTAATCTTTTATATAATATAATGCTATAGTATATTGTTCAAAGATGCAAAATATGCTTATAGGATACTATTTCATTCTTTACTTTTAGTGCACATAGTATTCTTGTAATATACATAATAATAAAATTGGTATTTTCTCATTTTCAGCATAAGCAACAGGATAATGATCCTTACTTTCGTGAGATGCATAATAATTATGACCAGTTTGAAAGGGGCCACGGTGGGAATGATCTTGTAGTTATTGGAGATAGCACGCCCAAAGCGCCTTCTATTATGTAAATTACAAATTTGATTTTCTTTTGCTGTTGTTTTTTGAAAATAGTACTCTTGCTTATACTTTTATATGTTTATTGTCTGGTTTTGGTGGGGTTGGTCGAGATGGAGGTGCCAGTGGTGTCAATGTGAAGAACGTCACATCAAGGCATGACGTAGTTAATGATGATTTGCATTCTGGTAAAATGTTGTATATGTAATTTTTTAATTCTTTTTTTATTTATTTAACTCTATGTATTTGTGCGTTCACTAACCTTTTTAAACTTTTTTCAGCCCCCTTCGTAAATGAGCATGATCTTGGCTTGGATTCCAACTTTGAATTGTCCGCATTTGCAATTGATCAAATCACTGCCATTACACAACAAGCAAAATATAAGCACCCATCTTTATTTAAATAGTGATGCAGATAATGCTTTTATGTGTTCAGCATCTCGGGTTAATGGTGTTGGTCAAGTGGATGTTGGTGGTAATAATGTGAATTTGCCTTCTGGTAATATCTTCTATATATAACTTTTCATTTTTTTAAAAAAAAATTCTTAACTTTCTATATTTGTTGATTCACTAGCATTTTCTAATTTAAGCTTCATGTCGACACGGAGGTGATCTTGACTTGGATTCTGATTTTGAATATACTGATTCTCAACTTGATCTAATTGCTGCCATTACACAAAGAGGGAGATGTAATGTAAATCAATCTGGAAATAAATTGACAACTCGTGATGTAAATAAGTGTAAACCTGATCAGCCGGTATCAAGAACTATTGTCCAGACACAAACATATGTTAAAACAACTCCTGCAGTTTTCACACAGAGAAGGCGCCCTGCAGCTGTAAAACATTCGCCGTATAGGAATAACTAACAATCTGGTGTTAGTGCAGGGGGATCCTCGAAGGTTATCAAAGGAAGATTTTCATTTGTAAATGACATTTCAGTGGTTGTTGATTATAAGCTTACGACTGCATTCTCAAACTTTGTCGAAGCAAACATGCAATTGGGATAGTGCCTATTCATTTTCATGTACTTTTGTTTTCATGTTTTCTTAAATTTTGTTGATATATTTCTTATCCATATCTTCTTTTATACGAAATAGGGAAGTGCATTTACCTGGTGATCAAAAGTTGGACCCTTATTTTGACTTTGAAGTTGAACAGATTGATGATAAGATATTTTTTCATATATTAAACTATTCCGGTAGGCCGCTGTCTAGTTCGGTATGTGTACTGCTTTTTATTTTTGTTGTTGTAGTATTTCATTCATATTGTTAGTGTTAGTCATATTTTCTTCCTCTCTTTTTTGCAGCACTTGAATATTATATTCTACTACCTTAGGAAGAAGGCGAAATATGGAATTAATATGCCAATCAAAGTCACAATTACAAATACTCTTTTTAATAATAGTCATTCAAAGGGTTTTTACCAAATTCGTAAAAGGTGGGAAACAAGATCATTTGATTGATAGATCAGACGATATCATGGAGTACATGTAAGGATTTAGGATGTATTGCAACACTCCATGGCACCAGGTTTATCATGTCCTCTTTTCAATTAATTTGGCAAAAAAGTGGCATTGGATATTGGGGTGTGTATCATTCTACAAGAGATATTTTTACATATATGACTCGCTACGTATTCGAAAGCCCAAAAAAGCTATTCAAAAGGTGGCAGAGGCATATGATGTGTTGATCCCCCTGTTTCTACTTAGCATTGAATTTTATAACCAAAGAAGTGACATTGTAGTACAAAATGGTCTGCACATGGGAAAGGAGTTGACTGATCCTTTTGAGATTGAACTGATTACAAATCTTCCAACACAACAAAATTCGTAAGAATAGTTACTTTTTTTACTTTGCTTTCCTCATTAATATTAACATTTTTCACAACTAATCGATTTTTATATTCTATTCATTTATTTTATTTCAGAGATTGTGGAGTATATGTTCCGTGCTTTGCTGAGTATATTATTGAAGATCTTCCAATCCCTGTTGCCAATTTTGATGTAGATGGTCTTTGAGCTAGGTTTGGTATACTGTTGTGGCACTATGGGAGGAACAAGAAGTTGCATGGCGAATCAAGTGAATTTGAGGCTCCAGTGGCAACAAAAAAGACTCGTAGAAAGAACTGCAAGAAGTAGTATAGGTGTCTTTATGGTTTTAGTTAATCGTAGCATGAAATTTGCAGGATTTTAATAGTTTTTGGTGAAGTATGGTATTTTTCATTATTAGATTGTAAAAATGCTAGCTTTTAAAAGTGTTTTTAACGAATACAATTGTAATAGTATTATATGTTGCTATAACTGTTTTAATGTTGAAATTTATCTTCAGTTTGTTTTATTAGGCTTTTCTTAGGCTTCTTCCATAAAGTTGTTGGTTTATTATGGGTGCCTTTCGGATACAGAATTTTGTCAGCACTTGAAGTCAAGTCATTAGTGCAGAACATGGTTGTTATAGCAGCACAGTTAGTTCCTACTCCTACTGCCATTTGTAATAGGAGGAGCATTATTAGTTCGCTATAATACACCAGCAGAAGCGTGGGGTAGTTATTTTGAGATACCCGTTTGTTTATTAAATGGATAGAGGATTGTAATTATTTAGTGGGTAGAATTCTTTTATGAGTAAAGAAGGGTAAATAGTTTCACTTTTGTAGGTACTCATGTCTTTTCCCCACTCCAGAGGGATGAAATTCAGCCCGCCAGTGCCTTTAAGTACCTCATACACAAAGTCAGGTAAAAATAGCACGGGCTAGCTAGTTTTCGGACTAGTAATTGAAAAATAGCCAGCGTTTGCAAAGTCTTTAAAAATAGCCACTATTTTGCTGCAACACAGAAAGTTCCAGCATAATATACTGGAGATTGGTGCACCTGTGTATGAACTTCCAGCATATTATGTTGGAACTCCAATACACGAAAAGTTCCAGCATAATATACTGGAGATTGGAACACATGTGTATGAACTTTCAGCATATTATACTGGACCGGTATATTAGACTGGAACTCCAGTATATTATGCTGGAAGTTCAGTATATTATACTAGAAGTTGCAGTATAATATACTGCTACTCTTGTATATTATGCTGGAATATTTTCTGGATTTTGAACAGTGTTTTCGTTCAGATTTATCTTTATACGAAAAGTGACTAAATTTTGATTACTTTTGAAACTGTGGCTATTTTTCAATGACCACTTGTAAATCTGGCTATTTTTTAATTTCTCCCCGAAGTATGAGCCTTCCATCAGCTCTCAGCCCTTCCCATTGGGGAGAAATTCAAAAATAGCCAGATTTACAACTGGTCGTTCAAAAATAGCCCAGTTTCAAAAGTAATCGAAATTTAGTCACTTTTTATGTAAAGATAAATCTGAGCGAAAACATTATTTAAAACCCGAAAAATACGCCAGTATATTATACTGGAATTCCAGCATAAGTATGCTTGAACTCCAGCATATTATACTGGAGTTCCAGGATAAGTATGCTGAAACTCCAGCATAGTATGATAGAGTTCCAGTATAAGTACACTAGAACTCCAGCATAATATACTGGGGTTTCAGCAAGTATAATTGTCCAGTAAAATAAACTGGAGTTTGGAGAACCGGTGCTCCAGTCTCCAGTATATTATACTGGAGTCGGCAAAGTATACCGGTCCAGCATAATATGCTGGAGTTCATACACAGGTGCACCAAACTACAGTATATTATGCTGGACCAATCTCTGTTGCAGCAAAATAGTGGCTATTTTTTATTGACTTCATAAACGCTGGCTATTTTTGAATGATCAGTCCGAAAACTGGCTAACGAGTTATTAAATAGAGTTCGTGCATTGAGCAGGTTTTTACGTCTCTGAGTTAGTAGTTTTTCTGTTTATATATATTTCTGAGTTGCGTTAGAAATACTAGAAACAAGTTATAAATGGCAATTCTCACGGAACTTTGTTATCCATATTTGTTGCATGGCTCTTTCTAGTTGGAGGTAAAAAATTAGTCGGTGTTTACGGCAAAGCACGAATGCAAAATATGCATCTTGTATATGTATATTTTTATTTTTTAATTAGAAAAAATGCATAAAGTACCCATTAAACTTGTCAGGAAAAATCATTTACACAACAAAACTTTACGGGTTTCCTAACACCCTACTATTCTTATCTAAACTAAATTTAATACCCCATTGAGTGATGACCTGTCATGAAAAGTGTAGTTCATTTCGTAGATGCGCGTGAGGCAAAAAAAAATAGCTGAAAACTAATTTACTTGTCGAGGTGTCACTTCCCTATTGAATACTCTAACTAATTAAACTTAATACTAATTTTTTCTCTTTTCTTATTCATTTTTCTTTTCTTTTTCGTTTCTTTTTCTCTTTCTTCATTTTAACAGAACCATTGTCACCCTCTTCCTCCCCATTTTTTGAAACTAAGTCATGATTTATTTTTTGCTTCTCTTTTTTTTTTCTTGTTGAATCCCTATTCCCACTCCTCTATTTTCTCCTCCATATTCGCCATATTCACGTACCTCTGATGCGGTGGCTGCCGTCGGTACTGGCATTAACATCTGCTTCCCTATGCACAAATCTGATACATTCCGGTTCAGAAAATTAACTGCTATACAATAATAAGGATTAGAATTTTTTTAATAGTATTTGAAGAAGATAAAGAAGAATGTTATATATTATGGTTAATTTTATATAAATACAGAGATAGAAGGAGATAGCGGAAAATTTTTCCAGAATCGCCATACACGGATGTCACGACCCCAATCCCCGGTCGTGATGGCGCCCAACACGATGCTAGGCAAGCCCGACCAATTCGTCACTCACAATCCCTTATGTAGAATTCATTACCAATTAATAGGATTTAATGCCAAATTAACATGATTATAACTCTGTAGCAATAGATAAACAGTACGGAAAATCCATAAAATATCAATATAAATCTCACCGATCTGGTGTCACGAGCCAAGAGCCTCTAATACAAGTCTGTGTAGCAACCTATACATAGAGTTGTCTAGAATGCGAAAAATAAAGAGGATAAAGGGAGAAATCGGGTCCTGCGGACGCTATGCAGCTACCTCGATGACTCCGGAATAAGCTGAACAGCAGCAGAAAGCTCAAACTATGCCTCCGGGATACCTGTATCTGCACACATGGTGCAGGGAGTAAAGTGAGTACTCCAACTCAATGAGTAATAGCAATAAATAATGACTGATGAAAAGAAAACTCGTAAAACACTACGCAGTTCTATATTGAAACAGTGAGAATATCAAAAACAGCAACTGAATGAAGAAGTCAGTTAAAAGTCCTTTAAGCCAATATCATTTCATTTACTCCTCACGATAACCGAATTCATATTTGTACTGTTGCAACGTGCAGCCCGATCCATATAGTATACTATTGCGGAGCGCAGCCCGATCCATATATATTGCGGCGTGCATCCCGATCCATATATATGTTGCGGCGTGCAGCCTGATCCAAGAATAGTCGACTGCGCTCACTGAGGGTGTGCAGACTCCGGAGGGGCTCCTTCAGCCCAAGCGCTATACTACTGCGGCGTGCAGTCCGACCCATATAATATACTACTGCGGTGTGCAGTCCGATCCATATAATATACTACTGCGGCGTGCAGTCCGATCCATATAATATACTACTGCGGCGTGCAGTTCGATCCATATAATATACTACTGCGGCATGCAGTCCGATCCGCATAAATATATATATTGTTGCGGCGTGCATCCCGATCCATAGCATATCAAATACCCTCACCATGGGGTTCTCGACCCCTCTCAGCCAATATAGACTTGGCCTCTCGGGCACACTGAGATAATACGGGGTTCTCAACCCACACGTTACTCTCATTAGGATTTAACAATTTCTAAAGCTGGTTCATATTATGTTTATCAGTTAAGAACATGACTGAGGGTATGATTTCGACAAGAAAAGTGAGGCCAACCAATACAAATGCCCCCTAAGAGTTCTACAGATTGGTACAAGGCCCCAAACATGGCAACTAGCCCATAATATAATGATATTAATTAAGTCTCAGTCAAAAGTACAGTAAAGTCATCAAACGGGATGGACCGAGTCCAAATCCTCAGTAGTAACAGACCCCACTCTCATCATACAGCGTGTGTCTCATCTCAACATAGCACCACATTGTGCAAATCCGGGGTTTCAAACCTTCAGAACATCATTTATAACCATTACTCACCTCAAGCAGGCCGAAATCCTAGCTCGCTACTCCCTTGCCTCGCAAATCAACCTCCTCGAGCGTCGAATCTGATCAAAACCACAACGAATATGTCGCATTATGCTAAAGAGACAATACCCAATCGAAAACACTCGAAAAATATCAAAATTAACGAATTTGACAAAATCCGAGCCCCAGGCCCACGTCTCGAAACTCAGAAATTTTTATGTCATCGGGTTCCTTATCTTGCCGTGAGTCTATACATACAAAAATCTCACAAATCGTACCACAAATGGCCCCTCAAATCCCAAATTTAGAATTTCAATTTCAAGCCCTAATTTCATACAATTTGGCTATATTTTCATGAATTTCAAGGATGATTTCACAATATAATCATGTATTTAGTTCATAGGACTTACCTCCAATCACTTCCCGTCAAAACCCCTTCAATTCCCGTCCAAAAGCACTCAAGGTTGCTCAAAAATGGTGGAAAAATAGGTTTGGTTCGCAGATGAAATATTTTTAACATTCTGTCCGGGTAATGTAGCTAACCCTATGTGATCGCAACACCTTCTATGCGATCGCATAGAGCAAAATTGCTTTGCACTGACTGCTGCATTTCTGCAGCATTTTCCAACTTCAAAAATTCCCGTTAGCAATCCGAAATCACCCCGAGGCCCCCGGGACCTCAACCAAACGCACAAACATATCTTAAAACATCATCCAAACTTTCTCCAATCATCAAAACACCTCAACTAATACTAAAATCATCTAATTACATCGAATTCAAGCCTAAGTTCTTTTAAAGCTTCTAAAACACGCATTCGATCGAAAACCCAACCAAACCACGTCCGAATGACCTGAAAATTTGCACACGCATCCCAAATCACTTAACGGAGCTACAACAACTCTCAAAATTCCATTCCGGCTCTCAGATCAAAATCTTACCTATCGACCGAAAATCGCCAAAATACTAACTTCGCCAATTCAAGCCTAATTCTACACCGGACCTCCAAAATTACTTCTGATCACATTCCTTAGTCACAAATCATCCCCCGAAGCTAAACGAATCATCGGAATCCAAATCCGAGTCCTCTAACACATAAGTCAATGTCCGGTTGACTTTTCCAACACAAACCTTCCTTAAAGAGACTAAGTGTCTCATTTCTTATCAAAACCACTCCAATTCAACTCGTCAACATAAGCATAACAAAATAGGTAGTGGGGAAAATGGGGCGGTAACTCACGAGATGATGGGTCGGGTCGTCACAACGGAACACCCCGGTGGTGATTTGGTTAATGGTAATTACTGGTGAGTGGTGATCCATTTTGTCTTTTTTGATTACTTATTCTCCAAACATTTTTCTTTTTCTCCCATTTTTTCTTTTACTATATGATATTTGGGATGTGGATTTAGAAATTGAGTCATGGATTTAAGTTGGAATAATTTTAATACATGATTGGAGAGCTTGAAATATCATTTTTCATACAAAAAAATTTCTCTTTTTTTCTCTTAGATCTGGGTGTGTGGGTATTCTTTTTTGAGATTGATGGGAAGGAAAAATGGTCAAATTAAAGGTGCTAAAGTGGAGTAGTAGGGGAGGTGGTTCTGATTTTTCAGAGATAGAATTAATGAGTTTAAGGAAGGTTATGGCTGTGACTGCCTTCCATGGTGGTTGGGTGCGAAAATAATGATGAAGGAAGCTGGAGAAGATGAAATGAAAAAAAGAGTGGAAAAAGGAAAGACAAAGTAAAAATAAAAAAAAGAAAATAGTGCAGTATTTGATCCATGGCGCGTGTTAACACATCCCACCACAAGACTGGTTTGGTATTTTGAAGGAGGTATAAAATTTAGTTTAGATAAGAATAGTGGGGTGTTAGGACACCCGTAAAGTTAATGTGTGTATTTTTCGAACAAGTTTAATGGGGTTTTTATGCCTTTTCTCTTTGATATATTATACAAGTTTTATCATCTCTAAACATAGGCTTCCAGTGACACCAATTACAAGAATATAATCAAAATAAGGGATTCAACAAAGTATATCCAACTACAAGGGATATTGGTAAATATTAAACATATCCTCAAGGATTATATTCCTGGCGTAAGGATGAATAAGGAGGATGCATGGGGTTTAATTTCTTAAGCTTTCAAGATATTAAAAATATTGGAAAATGAAACTTGAGTTGCTTGTTTGAAAGGATAAAAAATGAATTTTAACAACCGTATCAATCATGCCCCCCCCCTCTCTCTCCTTTTTTATTTATTTATTATAAAAGCCCTAAGTGGATTAAGAGGAATTAACTCCATGTCTAGTAAATCAATGCTCATGCATCACGTGATTGTTAATTCACTTAGACGGTTCGAACTATTACAATGAATGGTTGCCATTCATTATCTTATGTTTGAATCATACTTAATAGTTTGATAGTTTTGAAATATAGATACCGGTTATTTTATATTAATAATGTATATTTTACATTCTCATGATGTAATTTAAACGCTATATTAATATGTCGTTTGCATTTATATTTTGAGAAAAAATTATACTCTTAAATCCTAAATCTTGTCATGCTATTAATAAGATTTTCGGCCAACACATGAGTTAAAATATCCTGTGCAATTCATCTTCTCCGCCACTTAAAATGTCCAACTTTATGGGATAAATAAAACCAAAATAAAATAAAATAAGAAGAAGCCAAATTGAGAGACATAAAAGTAAAATAAATTATTGAAGTCAAGAAAATAAAGGAGAGGAAAATAAAAGAAGAGAAACTTCTAGTGTTTTTTTTGTTGGATATCAATGTTTGGTTTGCTGCAATTGGACAAAATTTTCATCTTGCTCACATCGCTTTACTTGTTATTTTCATGCTCGCATTTCCGCCAAACACACAGAAAGTTGTTTTCATCTGACTCTAGAAGAGCACAGTTACGTGTCTAACTATCATTCCATCACTTTGTTGTCTCGAAACCCCAAAATACCCCGCTTGATAATATCAGAGATTCAGAATATTAAAACTAAGAAAAATTACCACAATCATACCGAACTAATAAATGCATATAATATTTTTTTTCATAAAGAAATTATGATTTAATAATGATAGAATAATATATAAATTATTATCGGAATCAAACACTTTAAAATATTATTTAGAGTATGAGTTCACCATCAATAAAAGAAATACATGTAAAATCTTAATCTTATAAATGGGATGTGAAAGAATAACATATAAAATACTTTAGTTATCCCTATTTGTGTAATGTAGTTCAGATTTCGAGAGTCAAATGAGTTTTTCTTTGATCATAATTTTTTAATCTGTCATTCAATATTTTTAAATTATTAATTAATATAATTTATAGTATTTTTATGTAGTTTTCAAATATATAAATTTTACTTTAAAAACTTAAGAATTCTATGTTTTAATTCATAGTTAAAACTAAAATCTTGACTCTCAAAATTTGAATTGTATTACTTAAATTGATATGGATGGAGTAATGTAATTATTTTAAAGGTTTGTATTACCTATAAAGATATTCATTTAATTATTTATTATTGACTCTTAATATTGTATTTACCAAATTTGGTTTGCACATTAAGTACCAAGTAAGTCCGTCTTTTGTTAGTATGAGGTTCTGTGATTGTTTAGAGGTAATATCGGACTGAAATATGATCTAGCTACAGTTTTGTAATTCCATCTTTGGTGATGAATAAAATAATTTAGTTACAAATTTTTTTGGGAGAATTATCTAAGTATATACAATTTGAGATTGGCACCTAATGTCTTTCAAAACCTATATGGATATTCTTTTTTTGTACTGTACTTCTGTCTGAACTAATACTAAAAACTTGTCATATTAACAGAGTCTAAAATTTACACAATACTTATTTACGAAACAGATATCAGAGTAAAAAAACACAAATATATCTCAATTAATTTTACACCGGCTGAGAAAGTGTAAAACAAAATAAAATTATTTAAGGAGGGCAGATACGTCTCTTCACAACAGCATAACCAAAGGCCCGAGACTCATATAAACCGCATCATACAGTAGCAAGTAACACTCTTTCCATCGACCTTCCCCTGTTTTCATCACTCATTTGTTCTCTCAATTTTCCTCAAAATAATGGCTTCCATCTCTTCTCTAAATCAAATTCCTTGCAAAACTCTGCAAATTACATCCCAATATTCAAAACCCACCTCAAAAATCTCAACTTTTCCCATCACCTCCACAAATTTCCCATCAATTTCAGTCAAAGAATTCACAAACCCAAAACCAAAATTCACAGCACAAGCCAAGAACTACGACAAGGACGACGAGTGGGGTCCAGAAGTGGAGCAAATAAAGCCAAGTGGAGGAGGAGTAGCGGTAGCAGAGGAAGAACCGCCAAAGGAGCCGAGCGAAATCGAATTGCTGAAGAAACAGTTGGTTGATTCATTTTATGGAACCAATAGGGGTTTGAGTGCTAGCAGTGAAACTCGTGCTGAGATCGTGGAACTCATCACTAAGCTTGAATCCATGAACCCAACTCCTGCTCCTACCGAGGCGTTGCCTCTTCTCAATGGCAAATGGATTCTTGCGTAAGTTCCTGTTTTCACCTGCACCATGAAAAATATACTTTTTTTTCCATTTATATATGTGGTCCATATTGCTATGTGTGAAATGAACAAAAATAATTTCTCAAACTACAATATTGTCAGAAAGAATTTCTTTTTTCTTTGTTAAGCTGGAATCTGTAATTCTTTTGGGAAAACGGAGAATAACTTTTTTATCAACTTTTGTTGATTTTATGAAAAATTCTCGCTTAATTGAAGGGGTAGTTTAAGGCTGATGAATCTTTTGGATGAATTACTTTAGTAGTAAGGATTGACTCACATGACTAACTGTTTCACTAGCTTGCAATTTTTTTTTAGTTATTACATGTTGTGTATGTTGATTATTGTGCTCTAAGCAATCGGATTCTTTTGTTAAATAAAAACTATCATAGTTCATTTATTCAGCAATCGAATTTGAGTTAACATTCCTGCCTATCTGGAACACAAAGGAAAGATAATAAAAGGTTTTGGTACCTTGAAAACTAGAAGTATCCGGAGCCTCAGAGAAACAGCCAAGTTGTCTCCGCGTGACCTACAGGTAATGGGTTCGAGCCATGGAATTAGTCATTGATGCTTGCATCAGGATAGATTGCCTACATACACCCCCTCGGGGTGCGGCCCTTCACCGGTCCCTGCTGAACGCGGGATGCTTTGTGCACCAGAAAATTAGAAGTATCCCTAATACATATCAGGATTTTAGTGAAATCCCTTCACTATCGTGTTCAACAAAGGTTACTTAGAAGTTTTTGATTTATGGGTGCTAAATACCACGGCTAAATATACCTATTAAAGATATTACTGCGACCATATATGTTGCCATGACCATACATCAAATCAAACATACATCCACCCCTAATTTTAGAGTGTTTTTGAGATGCAGCAAAATTGAAGGAGATTATAATAGTTTGATGTTAAGAGACTAATTTTCTTTGAGAATCACTTTCTAAGGGTGGCATCTTTTCACCACCATCACTGCTGGCTTGTTGATTTGTAGCTAATCATTATCTTTTGATGAAAACAAGGACATTCTTTAGTGCACTAAGAATGTTAAATGTTCTTTCTTCATTGTAAATGTAATATACTCGCGCTTGTTGGCATGAACACTTGGAATTGTATACTGGAAAACTGCAGGTACACATCTTTTTCTGGTCTGTTCCCCTTGTTGTCAAGGGGCACACTGCCTCTGGTTCGCGTCGAGGAGATTTCCCAGACCATCGATTCTGAGACTTTTGCTGTTCAGAACTGTGTCGTCTTTGCTGGACCGTTAGCTACAACTTCCATTACTACCAACGCCAAATTCGAAGTCAAAAGTCCTAAGCGTGTCCAGGTCATTATCTTCTTCCACATTTTTCTAGTCTAATCATCATCCCTCATACTTGATCATCATTTTGGTCTCATGTTATACTGTGTTTCGTGGTTCAGATTAAATTTGATGAAGGCATAATTGGAACACCCCAGTTGACGGATTCTATTGAGCTGCCTGAGAATGTCGAATTCTTGGGACAAAAAATTGATCTATAAGCCCTTTCAAAAGCTTGATTAATTCAGTCCAAGACACAGCTTCTTCAGTAGCCAAGTCTATTTCCAGTCAACCACCAATTAAGTTTCCTATTTCCAACAGCAATGCACAATCTTGGCTGCTGACAACATACCTGGATGATGAGCTTAGGATTTCCAGAGGAGATGGAGGCAGTGTATTTGTGTTGATCAAGGAAGGCAGTCCCCTCTTGAAGCCTTAAAAAGACATTTTCTTGAAGTTGTGTATGATGCTAACTAGTATAGAAGAGCAAAATATAGAAAGGAAAAAATAAAAGATGATGTAAACTAAAAATATGTATTTACATTGAAAGATAAAGCTATAGATCTGCTTGACCTCATGATTTGTAACTATTGAGGTTTCCTGGTGTATCAAATATTGGAAATATATGGCTTGAAAGAATTAGCATATGAACTACGCTGGAATTCAATCAACTTTGGAAGCCTTTCTATGGCGATTTACTTTGAGTGAACCATTAAAATAGTTGATTGAATTCCAAAGTTGGTTTGCGGCCTTAAAGGATTATATAGCTTGTTTGGCCAAGCTTTTTTTTGGCCACAAGTACTTTTTTGGGTCAAAAGTATTTTTTTTCCTAAAATTGAGGTGTTTGGCCAAGCTTTTAGAAGAAAAAAAGTGTTTTTTAGGAGAAGCAGAAGCAGTTTTTGAGAAGCAGAAAAAAGTAGTTTCTCTTCAAGAACACTTTTTTGAGAAGCACTTTTGAGAAAAATACACTTAAAAGTAGTTTCTAAAAGCTTGGCCAAATACTAATTACTGCTCAAAATTGTTTTTCAAATTAATTAGCCAAACATAAGCTGTTTCTCACCAAAAACACTTTTATGAAAGATACTTTTGAGAAAAACACTTTTTAATATAAGCGGATTTTAGAAGTTTTGCAAAATATGCTATTAGTATAGTGGTAAGAGTGTACTTGTAAGAATGTAACACGTTATGTGAGAGTTAAGACATAGGAGTTTAAATTCTGTCACAAACAAAATGTTGATATTTTAATAGAAAGAATAGAATGTTGGAAGATTATATTAGCATTTTTTTTTTGGTAACTCTTATATTAGCATGTTGTTGTTGTTGTTATATTAGCATGTTGGAAGACTTGAAGTTGAAGCGAGTAGAATTTGTTCGGGAGAGATGTTTCCAATCTTTTCAATGCATGGATAAATTTTTTATTAAGAACCTTAGAAGTGGAGTTGAAAAACATATATTATTATGCTTGAAAAAGTTAATATCGTTTGTGAGAACCACATCATAGTATTTAAATTTTATTGATGCTTTAACTTTAAATGTGAAAACGCATGGTTATAATTATGCGCCTGGTTCTGAACTTATATGTCTGTCCTATAGGATTTATTTCAAATTATTATCTACTTTAAATCCGAAATGTAAGTTATACGATACTTCGGATCAGACCATATTGGTCGAAACCAATTTTGCAAAGTCCAAGGTCACCACTAGGAGACCTATCAGATGGGAGGAAATTAATTTTCCGACTACATGGACTTTAAATTCTGTTATATCCCCAAGTCAGATTACTAACGACTTGTCAAATACTGAATTTTCGCATGTCACTCAAAATCCGGATGGTAGGATTTGTATTCAATTTGATGATAAGTCTACTATTTATAATAGACATTCTTTTTCTAATCACAGACTTCTACCTGCTATGCAACATATTTCCCCTGTTGAACCAGTTTACGGTCCAGCTCGCAATCGTGCGGCTTCTTTACACACTATTGCTAGTGATTATCCCGATACCAAAGATAAGAGGGTTGAAAGGGTTAAGATTAACCCTCAAACAAATATTGTTCAAGATAATGACAATATTTCAGATAAGGATATTCCTTCTCTATCTGAGATGGATTTCGACCCCAATAATATTTAATGATTCCACACCAAATTGATTTTAGCCCAGGTTCCCGGGCCCGTATTTATATTCAAAAAGAATTTTTTAGTGAAAAATGGAACCAGTTTAAAACATGGTTTTTTGATACTTATAGTAAAGAGGATTTGAGTAATATATCTCAAGAATTTTATGAAACTTGTGCCTTACATAATCAAATTATGTATTTTGTTCCTTGGTTTATAACAACTTATTTACCTCTTTATATAAAGGTATTAGAAAGATCTTATAAAGACGGGAGTGGTAATATTACTAAAGCAATTTATCCGCCTCAGGCTCCCTTTATTTTACCTAATAATACTGGTATTACTTTCACTGCCTTTCAAAAATTTATTGATGATAATGTGGCAGCTATTAGTATTGCAGAAATTAATAAATTGATTTCTCAAAACAATTATTTGGGTTTATATGTTAAAATTTTAGGAGAACATATTGGTTCTCTTGATAAAAAACTTGATGATTTGACTATTTTAATAAAAAAAATGGGTACTAAGAAAGGACCAACTGATATTGCCTCCACTTCAGGAAGTAAAACAGCTGATCAAAACATTCTTACCCATATTCAAAGACCTCCTGAGATTCAGGATTTTAAATTTAAATCTCTTGATGACTTAGCTCAGCTTTTAGATAAAAAGCTTTCTGGTTTAAATATTAGACCTATTGATTTATCAAAAAATTTTGCTGATAAAATGGAGACCGTTTCTGATTATAAAACTGAGACTTGGTCAGAGTTTAATAAACTCAAAGGGATTGTTAAACAAAATCATAGGTATGCTGATAAACCGAGAATGCAGACCTATTATTATCCTCGTCCTACTCCTCAAGATGTGTTGATTGAGGAACGAGATTGGAATCAGACTAATACGTCTTATAACGGTTCCGAAATTTATGAATGGAATCTTGATGGTCTAACTGATAGACAATTAACCATTCTCGTACACAGAATGCTCATGTATTCGACTATCTGTAAAAGTGTTAAAAATACAGATAGAACTATTTGCAAAATGATTATTGCAGGTTTTACTGGCCAACTTCGTGGCTGGTGGGATAATCATTTATCTGTAGAGGAAAAGGCGTTCGTTATAAATGCTACGGCAACCGACGAAGGTGTTGATAACATAGGTATGGCTCTAGTAGTGGGCAGAGAGGATGCAGTCTATACTCTTATCCTTACAATTTTAGAGCATTTCAACGGTAGATTTACCTCAAACCATCAGACCGTCCGAACTTTACTTAATGGACTTAGATGTAAGACCCTTAGTGAGTTTAGATGGTATAAAGATACTTTTATGAGTAGAGTTATGGAACTACCCGAGAATAGATATGAGCACTGGAAAGCCAAGTTTATAGACGGCCTCCCTTCCTTATTTGCTGAAAGAGTAAGGAATGTGTTAAAGGGTAGTTGCGGAGAGATTCTGTATAATAATTACACCTATGGTAAGCTTATAGGTGTTTGTACAGAAGAAGGTCTTAAATTATGTAATGAGCTAAGACTTTCTAGACAGCTTAAGATAGATAAGCTTAAAGAAAGGTCCCAAGTAGGTGACTTTTGTACCCAGTTTGGTTTACCCGGAACTTCCACTCAAAATAGGAAGAAGAAAACCAAATATCATAGGTACCCTAACTCGGATAGCCCGTATAAGAAAAAGAGGTCTAGATATAGGCCTAAGGAAGAACGTGATACTAGAAAAGCGAACAGGAAATCTACTCGATTTGCGAAGAATAGATCCAAACGTGATCTCGCTGATATTAAGTGTTATAAGTGTGGAAAGTTTGGTCATATTTCTCCAAACTGCAAGCTTCAAAAGCTAAAAACCTTAGAACTCGATGATGAGTTACACGATAAGGTTTATGGCTTGTTATACACTTCGGGATCAGAATCTGACTATTACTCAGAGACTGAATCTGAAGCTGAAGTTGAGTTAATTGATTTTTCTGATAATAATAAAAATGTTGATACTGCTTGCACTGCTTGCAAAGGTGATATTTGTGCTTGTGATAGTGACGAATTTTATAAATTGAAATCACAATTTGATGATCTTAATATAAAAACTATTACATCTGACAATGTAATAGAACTTTTAAAAGAAGTTACTGATGAAAAACTTCGTGAAAAAATTATTACTTTAGCTGCAAGTTCAAGTTCTAGTAGTTCAAAAACTGTTGAAAAATACAAAAACGAATTTGAACACTTTGCACCATATTCTTTATCTGAGATAAATAGAAGACTTCAAAAGTCCAGTACTCCAAGTCGAGATACTTCTTTTGATGATTTAAAAGAAGAAATCGAAAATTTGAAAAGAGATATTAAGTCTCTTAAGCAAAATCAAATGATTTGCGATCACCGGATTACTCAAATTGAGAAAAATAATTCTCTACCTGAATCTTCGACTAAAGGATTTTCTGATTTTTCTAATGATAAAGGAAAAGAAATTTCTGATGAAAAATCTGATTTATTTTTAGGAATGATGCAAATTGTTACTGCACACAAATGGTATATTAAATGTACTATTTTAATTGATAATAATTTTTCTATAACTGATATAGCTATGATTGATAGTGGTGCAGATGTAAGCTGCATTCAGGAAGGATTGATTCCTACTAGATATTTTCAAAAGACTACTCATTTGGTGAAATCCGCTTCTGGTCATGCTTTAGATATAGAGTACAAATTGCCTAATACTCATATTTGCCAGAATAAAGTCTGTATTCCACATTTCTTCTTTTTGGTAAAAAACCAGTTATACCCTCCAATCATACTTGGAACACCTTTTATTAATGCTATTTATCCGTTTAATAATATAGATAAACATGGTTTTTCTGCTACTTATCAAGATAAAAAGATAAGTTATTCCTTTGTTACAGATCCCGTAACTAGAGATATTAATGCCTTGATTAATATGAAACAAAGGCATGTTAATTCACTACAATTAGAAATTCTTAGTATGAATATATTTGATACTATACAATCTGCAAAAGTTCAGCAGAAGATTAAATTAATTGCTGAAAAAATGGCCGTTGATGTTTGCGCCGATCACCCTAGTGCCTTTTGGAACAGGAAAAGGCATATTGTAACTCTTCCATACGAAGAAACCTTCTCTGAGGATGATATTCCTACTAAATCTCGACCTTGCCAGATGAATGCTGAGCTAGTTGAATTCTGCAAAAACGAGATTGATAGTTTGTTACAAAAGGGTTTGATAAAACCCTCAAAATCTCCTTGGTCATGTTCTGCCTTTTATGTTAATAATGCGGCAGAAAAGGAACGAGGTATTCCCCGCTTAGTCATAAATTATAAACCATTAAATAAACATTTGAAATGGATTAGGTATCCTATCCCTAACAAAAGGGACTTGCTATCCAGATTATATGACGCCAATATATTTTCAAAATTTGATTTAAAATCTGGTTATTGGCAAATTCAAATATTTAAAGAGCATACTTATAGGACTGCTTTTAATGTTCCATTTGGGCAATATGAATGGAATGTTATGCCATTTGGTTTGAAAAATGCCCCTTCTGAATTTCAAAAAATTATGAATGATATTTTTAACTCATATTTGGATTTTATCATCGTTTATATTGACGACATATTGGTATTTTCTAAAACTCTGGAGATGCATATTAAGCATCTTGATATTTTCAAGAAAATTGTTATACAAAACGGTTTAGTAATCTCTAAGCCCAAGATGAGTCTATTCCAAACAAGTGTTCGTTTTCTAGGTCATAATATTTGCCAGGGAAAAATTACCCCAATACAAAGATCTATTGATTTTGCCTCAAAATTTCCTGATGTTATCACTGACAGGACTCAATTACAAAGATTTTTGGGAAGCTTAAATTATATTTCCCCTTTTTATAAAAGTTTGTCACGTGATCTAGCCCCTCTATACGATCGGCTAAAGAAAGATCATAAACACCCTTGGACTAACCAACATACTGAGTTAGTCAAAAGTATTAAGGGGCGTGTTAAATCTTTACCATGTTTAACCCTTGCCAATCCTACTTGGCAAAAGATTATCGAGACAGATGCGTCTAATGTTGGATATGGAGGGATTTTGAAACAAGTAAATCCCAATAATAAGAGTGAATACTTAATAAGATTTCACTCTGGTAAATGGACCGAAGCTCAAAAGAAATACGCTACTGTGGCGCATGAAATGTTAACTATTGTTAAGTGTGTATTAAAATTTCAAGACGACTTATACAACCAAAAGTTTTTGATAAAAACTGATGCTCAATCGGTTAAATACATGTTTGACAAAGATTTTAAGCACGATGCTTCAAAATTAATATTTGCTAGATGGCAGGCTCAGCTAGCACCTTTCGATTTTGAAATACAATACAAAAAAGGAATTGATAATTCCCTTCCGGATTTTCTATCCCGGGAATATTTAGAATAGATTATGAATTATTATACCATGTTTTTGGATGATAAGGTACTAATCACTATTCTTAAAGTGATTAAATTAAATAGAGACTTACAAGAAGTTATACTTGATATTATTATGGCTGACATTATTCAAACAAGGGATGAAGAACACTCTAATTTTCAAGAAGTTATTGATATTCTTCAGTTAATTGAAAATGTGCGTCCCTTCGGTCAAGATGATATCAGCACTAGAATTATGTTATCCTTTTTAATTAATAATGATTTGCAATCACTTTTTAATAATGATTTGTAATTTCCGCAGAATGGACCCTTCATGGGTCACCCGGGGCAGAGGTAGGGGAAGATCTTCCCCTAGTAGAACTTATTCTCAGGGATCGTCATACGGATCCTCATCAACCGCTCCAGTAATACAAAGAGGAAAAAAGAGTTTGATAAACTCAAAGGTACCGCATACAGGAGAATCCTCAGGACATTCTATACATCTGGAAGATATTCCAGAAGACAGTCCGTTATACGGACATCTGCAGGCTTATTTAGCATCTAAAAAGCAAAGTGATACTTTTGCTTCAATTGCTAAGGAAGAAGACAATGATGATATCAAGTCATATGAAAAGTTACCAAAAAGAGAAATGATATTTCTCCTTGAAAACTCTGAGATTCAGAGAAAAGAAGAACCGTGGAAAATATTTCAGAGATATCTGATTAATGGATTATACTATCCGGGTGAATCATATAAAACCCGTACCTATTATGAAACTATCCTGATCAGTACAGGTAGTGCAGAATTCCAGCACTTTTCAGGTTATAACACAAATGAAAATGTTTATAACTTTTCAAAAGTCATTATCAAACAGATTATATCTGTTGAAGAATGGGGTATTTCCACAATGAAAGAAAGGCAGATAAGCCTTAATAAATCACCAATGAATTTCACTTATTGGGATTATATTCAAGCATTTGATAGAGTGCTTTATTATAACAATGAAAGACATAAGCATACTTGGTTTATCAAGGTATGCGCTAAGGTATTTACAGGACCTATCCCTAACTGGTTTTTAAACTGGTGGTCATACCATGGTCCTACTACCAAAATTTTGCCTGAACCATTCCTGAAATTATACAAAGAATGGACAAAAGCCTCTCCGTTCTTAACAAATTTATATCACGCAGATCATATCTGCTATTTAGAAAAAATTGATCAGATTTACTTCTTTATTGAATTTTCTATCCCCTGGATCCATAAATGGACCCCGGAAATGGGTTATACGGAAGAACAAATCCCTTGTTTATATAGGGTATTCTACAACAATTTTTGGGACAAATTGATGAAAACTGATCCCAAAACAAAGACGTTATACGGCCAAGAATTATTAGATTCTATAAAAACACAAATTCATTTATATGTGACAGCCCCTCAAAAAAGGATAGTAGAAGAAAGCACTGTTAAACATATTGCTCGGAGAATATCAATCCAAGATGGAGATAAAATGGATTTGATAAATCAATACTTAGAAGGGTTGAAAAGAAATCTGCTCCAATCACTAGATCAGTGTGAAAAATCAGACACTTCAATGAGAAGTGAGACGAGTGGTGATGACCTCGTAGAAGATACTCAACCTATACAGCCAGAAATGATATTATCTGACAGAGAAATTGACAAGGTGGAAGAATTCCTCCAACAGATGCAAAATATGGACAAAAAGAAGACTTGACAGCTTATCAGCCGCCAGGACCCACTTAAACAGTAGATACACTGTTCATCAACAGTAGAAACACTGTTTATCTACAGTAAAAACACTGTGTAGGGACCCAGATGTGGGACCCATTTTACTATTCAAGATTCTTTTTTTTGTTATTTAAGAATGCTTCTTCATTTGAAGAAGAAGAAGGCCGGAACCCCCCTCTCTCTCGACTTTCTCTCTCCTCTCTCTCTCTCTCAACCAACCCCCTTTTGTAAACACTTAGTTCATAGCTTAGTTTGTAAATCGAGTTCAAGAATTAATAAAAGTTTTGAAGTTCATCTTCAGGGCCTTGCTTCTCGGCCTACAAGGTACATATTTATTCTTCTTTCAAGTATTTTTAGTATCTCTCCCTAGCCGTGACTATGTCCGGCTAAACGGATTCATATCTATGTTGAAGCACTAATTTCTCTTGCATATTAACCATGAAGAATCCAGACTCTTTCAAAATATAAAGAAATTTTAATATAGTTTCTTGATTTGGTTCCAAGATGGTGGTACAGTCGGTTCTGGTACTACTCTTATTGGCTTTGCCTTAGTGGCTACGTCTAGCCAGCTGTGACATTAAAGCCCGCTGAAGTTGTCAAAAGGGCTATCTCTTTCACAGTTAGAACTGCTAGACACATGGGCTCCGTAAGAGTATGTATCGGGCTTAGACAGGCCCCTTGCTTGGGTAAAAGGATATAGATCCTTCCATACAGTCATTAAACTATAATAGAATTTCCGTATATTTCGAATCCTTATTGGTCGTGCGGACTACCGCCAACCTTTAAAAGTGTACTAAAGCAGCTAGATCTGGATGGCCGTGCGGACTACCGCCCGCCTACCTAGATCCTGGTTACCATGAAAATTCCTAGGCTCTGATACCATTTTACACCAGGATCTAGGTAGGCGGGCGGTAGTCCGCACGGCCATCCAGATCTAGCTGCTTTAGTACACTTTTAAAGGTTGGCGGTAGTCCGCACGACCAATAAGGATTCGAAATATACGGAAATTCTATTATAGTTTAATGACTGTATGGAAGGATCTATATCCTTTTACCCAAGCAAGGGGCCTGTCTAAGCCCGATACATACTCTTACGGAGCCCATGTGTCTAGCAGTTCTAACTGTGAAAGAGATAGCCCTTTTGACAACTTCAGCGGGCTTTAATGTCACAGCTGGCTAGACGTAGCCACTAAGGCAAAGCCAATAAGAGTAGTACCAGAACCGACTGTACCACCATCTTGGAACCAAATCAAGAAACTATATTAAAATTTCTTTATATTTTGAAAGAGTCTGGATTCTTCATGGTTAATATGCAAGAGAAATTAGTGCTTCAACATAGATATGAATCCGTTTAGCCGGACATAGTCACGGCTAGGGAGAGATACTAAAAATACTTGAAAGAAGAATAAATATGTACCTTGTAGGCCGAGAAGCAAGGCCCTGAAGATGAACTTCAAAACTTTTATTAATTCTTGAACTCGATTTACAAACTAAGCTATGAACTAAGTGTTTACAAAAGGGGGTTGGTTGAGAGAGAGAGAGAGGAGAGAGAAAGTCGAGAGAGAGGGGGGTTCCGGCCTTCTTCTTCTTCAAATGAAGAAGCATTCTTAAATAACAAAAAAAAGAATCTTGAATAGTAAAATGGGTCCCACATCTGGGTCCCTACACAGTGTTTTTACTGTAGATAAACAGTGTTTCTACTGTTGATGAACAGTGTATCTACTGTTTAAGTGGGTCCTGGCGGCTGATAAGCTGTCAAGTCTTCTTTTTGTCCATATTTTGCATCTGTTGGAGGAATTCTTCCACCTTGTCAATTTCTCTGTCAGATAATATCATTTCTGGCTGTATAGGTTGAGTATCTTCTACGAGGTCATCACCACTCGTCTCACTTCTCATTGAAGTGTCTGATTTTTCACACTGATCTAGTGATTGGAGCAGATTTCTTTTCAACCCTTCTAAGTATTGATTTATCAAATCCATTTTATCTCCATCTTGGATTGATATTCTCCGAGCAATATGTTTAACAGTGCTTTCTTCTACTATCCTTTTTTGAGGGGCTGTCACATATAAATGAATTTGTGTTTTTATAGAATCTAATAATTCTTGGCCGTATAACGTCTTTGTTTTGGGATCAGTTTTCATCAATTTGTCCCAAAAATTGTTGTAGAATACCCTATATAAACAAGGGATTTGTTCTTCCGTATAACCCATTTCCGGGGTCCATTTATGGATCCAGGGGATAGAAAATTCAATAAAGAAGTAAATCTGATCAATTTTTTCTAAATAGCAGATATGATCTGCGTGATATAAATTTGTTAAGAACGGAGAGGCTTTTGTCCATTCTTTGTATAATTTCAGGAATGGTTCAGGCAAAATTTTGGTAGTAGGACCATGGTATGACCACCAGTTTAAAAACCAGTTAGGGATAGGTCCTGTAAATACCTTAGCGCATACCTTGATAAACCAAGTATGCTTATGTCTTTCATTGTTATAATAAAGCACTCTATCAAATGCTTGAATATAATCCCAATAAGTGAAATTCATTGGTGATTTATTAAGGCTTATCTGCCTTTCTTTCATTGTGGAAATACCCCATTCTTCAACAGATATAATCTGTTTGATAATGACTTTTGAAAAGTTATAAACATTTTCATTTGTGTTATAACCTGAAAAGTGCTGGAATTCTGCACTACCTGTACTGATCAGGATAGTTTCATAATAGGTACGGGTTTTATATGATTCACCCGGATAGTATAATCCATTAATCAGATATCTCTGAAATATTTTCCACGGTTCTTCTTTTCTCTGAATCTCAGAGTTTTCAAGGAGAAATATCATTTCTCTTTTTGGTAACTTTTCATATGACTTGATATCATCATTGTCTTCTTCCTTAGCAATTGAAGCAAAAGTATCACTTTGCTTTTTAGATGCTAAATAAGCCTGCAGATGTCCGTATAACGGACTGTCTTCTGGAATATCTTCCAGATGTATAGAATGTCCTGAGGATTCTCCTGTATGCGGTACCTTTGAGTTTATCAAACTCTTTTTTCCTCTTTGTATTACTGGAGCGGTTGATGAGGATCCGTATGACGATCCCTGAGAATAAGTTCTACTAGGGGAAGATCTTCCCCTACCTCTGCCCCGGGTGACCCATGAAGGGTCCATTCTGCGGAAATTACAAATCATTATTAAAAAGTGATTGCAAATCATTATTAATTAAAAAGGATAACATAATTCTAGTGCTGATATCATCTTGACCGAAGGGACGCACATTTTCAATTAACTGAAGAATATCAATAACTTCTTGAAAATTAGAGTGTTCTTCATCCCTTGTTTGAATAATGTCAGCCATAATAATATCAAGTATAACTTCTTGTAAGTCTCTATTTAATTTAATCACTTTAAGAATAGTGATTAGTACCTTATCATCCAAAAACATGGTATAATAATTCATAATCTATTCTAAATATTCCCGGGATAGAAAATCCGGAAGGGAATTATCAATTCCTTTTTTGTATTGTATTTCAAAATCGAAAGGTGCTAGCTGAGCCTGCCATCTAGCAAATATTAATTTTGAAGCATCGTGCTTAAAATCTTTGTCAAACATGTATTTAACCGATTGAGCATCAGTTTTTATCAAAAACTTTTGGTTGTATAAGTCGTCTTGAAATTTTAATACACACTTAACAATAGTTAACATTTCATGCGCCACAGTAGCGTATTTCTTTTGAGCTTCGGTCCATTTACCAGAGTGAAATCTTATTAAGTATTCACTCTTATTATTGGGATTTACTTGTTTCAAAATCCCTCCATATCCAACATTAGACGCATCTGTCTCGATAATCTTTTGCCAAGTAGGATTGGCAAGGGTTAAACATGGTAAAGATTTAACACGCCCCTTAATACTTTTGACTAACTCAGTATGTTGGTTAGTCCAAGGGTGTTTATGATCTTTCTTTAGCCGATCGTATAGAGGGGCTAGATCACGTGACAAACTTTTATAAAAAGGGGAAATATAATTTAAGCTTCCCAAAAATCTTTGTAATTGAGTCCTGTCAGTGATAACATCAGGAAATTTTGAGGCAAAATCAATAGATCTTTGTATTGGGGTAATTTTTCCCTGGCAAATATTATGACCTAGAAAACGAACACTTGTTTGGAATAGACTCATCTTGGGCTTAGAGATTACTAAACCGTTTTGTATAACAATTTTCTTGAAAATATCAAGATGCTTAATATGCATCTCCAGAGTTTTAGAAAATACCAATATGTCGTCAATATAAACGATGATAAAATCCAAATATGAGTTAAAAATATCATTCATAATTTTTTGAAATTCAGAAGGGGCATTTTTCAAACCAAATGGCATAACATTCCATTCATATTGCCCAAATGGAACATTAAAAGCAGTCCTATAAGTATGCTCTTTAAATATTTGAATTTGCCAATAACCAGATTTTAAATCAAATTTTGAAAATATATTGGCGTCATATAATCTGGATAGCAAGTCCCTTTTGTTAGGGATAGGATACCTAATCCATTTCAAATGTTTATTTAATGGTTTATAATTTATGACTAAGCGGGGAATACCTCGTTCCTTTTCTGCCGCATTATTAACATAAAAGGCAGAACATGACCAAGGAGATTTTGAGGGTTTTATCAAACCCTTTTGTAACAAACTATCAATCTCGTTTTTGCAGAATTCAACTAGCTCAGCATTCATC
This sequence comes from Nicotiana sylvestris, assembly GCF_000393655.2. Taxonomy (NCBI): domain Eukaryota; kingdom Viridiplantae; phylum Streptophyta; class Magnoliopsida; order Solanales; family Solanaceae; genus Nicotiana; species Nicotiana sylvestris. Next base: position 18,177,813 of record NC_091058.1, read on the forward strand.
TGGCAAGGTCGAGATTTAGTAGGAATATCATCCTCAGAGAAGGTTTCTTCGTATGGAAGAGTTACAATATGCCTTTTCCTGTTCCAAAAGGCACTAGGGTGATCGGCGCAAACATCAACGGCCATTTTTTCAGCAATTAATTTAATCTTCTGCTGAACTTTTGCAGATTGTATAGTATCAAATATATTCATACTAAGAATTTCTAATTGTAGTGAATTAACATGCCTTTGTTTCATATTAATCAAGGCATTAATATCTCTAGTTACGGGATCTGTAACAAAGGAATAACTTATCTTTTTATCTTGATAAGTAGCAGAAAAACCATGTTTATCTATATTATTAAACGGATAAATAGCATTAATAAAAGGTGTTCCAAGTATGATTGGAGGGTATAACTGGTTTTTTACCAAAAAGAAGAAATGTGGAATACAGACTTTATTCTGGCAAATATGAGTATTAGGCAATTTGTACTCTATATCTAAAGCATGACCAGAAGCGGATTTCACCAAATGAGTAGTCTTTTGAAAATATCTAGTAGGAATCAATCCTTCCTGAATGCAGCTTACATCTGCACCACTATCAATCATAGCTATATCAGTTATAGAAAAATTATTATCAATTAAAATAGTACATTTAATATACCATTTGTGTGCAGTAACAATTTGCATCATTCCTAAAAATAAATCAGATTTTTCATCAGAAATTTCTTTTCCTTTATCATTAGAAAAATCAGAAAATCCTTTAGTCGAAGATTCAGGTAGAGAATTATTTTTCTCAATTTGAGTAATCCGGTGATCGCAAATCATTTGATTTTGCTTAAGAGACTTAATATCTCTTTTCAAATTTTCGATTTCTTCTTTTAAATCATCAAAAGAAGTATCTCGACTTGGAGTACTGGACTTTTGAAGTCTTCTATTTATCTCAGATAAAGAATATGGTGCAAAGTGTTCAAATTCGTTTTTGTATTTTTCAACAGTTTTTGAACTACTAGAACTTGAACTTGCAGCTAAAGTAATAATTTTTTCACGAAGTTTTTCATCAGTAACTTCTTTTAAAAGTTCTATTACATTGTCAGATGTAATAGTTTTTATATTAAGATCATCAAATTGTGATTTCAATTTATAAAATTCGTCACTATCACAAGCACAAATATCACCTTTGCAAGCAGTGCAAGCAGTATCAACATTTTTATTATTATCAGAAAAATCAATTAACTCAACTTCAGCTTCAGATTCAGTCTCTGAGTAATAGTCAGATTCTGATCCCGAAGTGTATAACAAGCCATAAACCTTATCGTGTAACTCATCATCGAGTTCTAAGGTTTTTAGCTTTTGAAGCTTGCAGTTTGGAGAAATATGACCAAACTTTCCACACTTATAACACTTAATATCAGCGAGATCACGTTTGGATCTATTCTTCGCAAATCGAGTAGATTTCCTGTTCGCTTTTCTAGTATCACGTTCTTCCTTAGGCCTATATCTAGACCTCTTTTTCTTATACGGGCTATCCGAGTTAGGGTACCTATGATATTTGGTTTTCTTCTTCCTATTTTGAGTGGAAGTTCCGGGTAAACCAAACTGGGTACAAAAGTCACCTACTTGGGACCTTTCTTTAAGCTTATCTATCTTAAGCTGTCTAGAAAGTCTTAGCTCATTACATAATTTAAGACCTTCTTCTGTACAAACACCTATAAGCTTACCATAGGTGTAATTATTATACAGAATCTCTCCGCAACTACCCTTTAACACATTCCTTACTCTTTCAGCAAATAAGGAAGGGAGGCCGTCTATAAACTTGGCTTTCCAGTGCTCATATCTATTCTCGGGTAGTTCCATAACTCTACTCATAAAAGTATCTTTATACCATCTAAACTCACTAAGGGTCTTACATCTAAGTCCATTAAGTAAAGTTCGGACGGTCTGATGGTTTGAGGTAAATCTACCGTTGAAATGCTCTAAAATTGTAAGGATAAGAGTATAGACTGCATCCTCTCTGCCCACTACTAGAGCCATACCTATGTTATCAACACCTTCGTCGGTTGCCGTAGCATTTATAACGAACGCCTTTTCCTCTACAGATAAATGATTATCCCACCAGCCACGAAGTTGGCCAGTAAAACCTGCAATAATCATTTTGCAAATAGTTCTATCTGTATTTTTAACACTTTTACAGATAGTCGAATACATGAGCATTCTGTGTACGAGAATGGTTAATTGTCTATCAGTTAGACCATCAAGATTCCATTCATAAATTTCGGAACCGTTATAAGACGTATTAGTCTGATTCCAATCTCGTTCCTCAATCAACACATCTTGAGGAGTAGGACGAGGATAATAATAGGTCTGCATTCTCGGTTTATCAGCATACCTATGATTTTGTTTAACAATCCCTTTGAGTTTATTAAACTCTGACCAAGTCTCAGTTTTATAATCAGAAACGGTCTCCATTTTATCAGCAAAATTTTTTGATAAATCAATAGGTCTAATATTTAAACCAGAAAGCTTTTTATCTAAAAGCTGAGCTAAGTCATCAAGAGATTTAAATTTAAAATCCTGAATCTCAGGAGGTCTTTGAATATGGGTAAGAATGTTTTGATCAGCTGTTTTACTTCCTGAAGTGGAGGCAATATCAGTTGGTCCTTTCTTAGTACCCATTTTTTTTATTAAAATAGTCAAATCATCAAGTTTTTTATCAAGAGAACCAATATGTTCTCCTAAAATTTTAACATATAAACCCAAATAATTGTTTTGAGAAATCAATTTATTAATTTCTGCAATACTAATAGCTGCCACATTATCATCAATAAATTTTTGAAAGGCAGTGAAAGTAATACCAGTATTATTAGGTAAAATAAAGGGAGCCTGAGGCGGATAAATTGCTTTAGTAATATTACCACTCCCGTCTTTATAAGATCTTTCTAATACCTTTATATAAAGAGGTAAATAAGTTGTTATAAACCAAGGAACAAAATACATAATTTGATTATGTAAGGCACAAGTTTCATAAAATTCTTGAGATATATTACTCAAATCCTCTTTACTATAAGTATCAAAAAACCATGTTTTAAACTGGTTCCATTTTTCACTAAAAAATTCTTTTTGAATATAAATACGGGCCCGGGAACCTGGGCTAAAATCAATTTGGTGTGGAATCATTAAATATTATTGGGGTCGAAATCCATCTCAGATAGAGAAGGAATATCCTTATCTGAAATATTGTCATTATCTTGAACAATATTTGTTTGAGGGTTAATCTTAACCCTTTCAACCCTCTTATCTTTGGTATCGGGATAATCACTAGCAATAGTGTGTAAAGAAGCCGCACGATTGCGAGCTGGACCGTAAACTGGTTCAACAGGGGAAATATGTTGCATAGCAGGTAGAAGTCTGTGATTAGAAAAAGAATGTCTATTATAAATAGTAGACTTATCATCAAATTGAATACAAATCCTACCATCCGGATTTTGAGTGACATGCGAAAATTCAGTATTTGACAAGTCGTTAGTAATCTGACTTGGGGATATAACAGAATTTAAAGTCCATGTAGTCGGAAAATTAATTTCCTCCCATCTGATAGGTCTCCTAGTGGTGACCTTGGACTTTGCAAAATTGGTTTCGACCAATATGGTCTGATCCGAAGTATCGTATAACTTACATTTCGGATTTAAAGTAGATAATAATTTGAAATAAATCCTATAGGACAGACATATAAGTTCAGAACCAGGCGCATAATTATAACCATGCGTTTTCACATTTAAAGTTAAAGCATCAAGAATATTAACATCAGAAAGAGATAGTTGCAAATTGGGTTGAGTATTAAAATATACTGGACCATAAGCCACTGTAGATTCTATCGAACCCATTAGAGACTGTCTGAAATTCAGATTTCTAGCATCTCTAAGAGCTGCTAAGAAGGTCTCTGGTAACCCTTTAAGGGTTAAAGGTTTAAAAGCAATTTGAACCATACCAATATGCACATAATGGTAATGATGTTTATATAAATCAATATCATGCTTGTTTAACAAACGAATAGTCTGTTCAGATGAATTTAATGCTAAAGACTGTTCAGTCGTTTTTATCAATTGTTTAGAAGAAAGTTTATCAAACCAACCATAATCATAAATGGTTTTTATAGAAACTTTAGGAATTGTCCATTTATTTAACAAATCAAGGTTTTGAGGTATATCTACCTCTTCAAGTCTAGTACTTTTAGTACTTGTTTCTCCCAGATCCATTCCAAAAGCTTCATATCTATGTTGAATCTTTCATATCTATTACACAATTACCATGAAAATTCCTAGGCTCTGATACCATTTTACACCAGGATCTAGGTAGGCGGGCGGTAGTCCGCACGGCCATCCAGATCTAGCTGCTTTAGTACACTTTTAAAGGTTGGCGGTAGTCCGCACGACCAATAAGGATTCGAAATATACGGAAATTCTATTATAGTTTAATGACTGTATGGAAGGATCTATATCCTTTTACCCAAGCAAGGGGCCTGTCTAAGCCCGATACATACTCTTACGGAGCCCATGTGTCTAGCAGTTCTAACTGTGAAAGAGATAGCCCTTTTGACAACTTCAGCGGGCTTTAATGTCACAGCTGGCTAGACGTAGCCACTAAGGCAAAGCCAATAAGAGTAGTACCAGAACCGACTGTACCACCATCTTGGAACCAAATCAAGAAACTATATTAAAATTTCTTTATATTTTGAAAGAGTCTGGATTCTTCATGGTTAATATGCAAGAGAAATTAGTGCTTCAACATAGATATGAATCCGTTTAGCCGGACATAGTCACGGCTAGGGAGAGATACTAAAAATACTTGAAAGAAGAATAAATATGTACCTTGTAGGCCGAGAAGCAAGGCCCTGAAGATGAACTTCAAAACTTTTATTAATTCTTGAACTCGATTTACAAACTAAGCTATGAACTAAGTGTTTACAAAAGGGGGTTGGTTGAGAGAGAGAGAGAGGAGAGAGAAAGTCGAGAGAGAGGGGGGTTCCGGCCTTCTTCTTCTTCAAATGAAGAAGCATTCTTAAATAACAAAAAAAAGAATCTTGAATAGTAAAATGGGTCCCACATCTGGGTCCCTACACAGTGTTTTTACTGTAGATAAACAGTGTTTCTACTGTTGATGAACAGTGTATCTACTGTTTAAGTGGGTCCTGGCGGCTGATAAGCTGTCAAGTCTTCTTTTTGTCCATATTTTGCATCTGTTGGAGGAATTCTTCCACCTTGTCAATTTCTCTGTCAGATAATATCATTTCTGGCTGTATAGGTTGAGTATCTTCTACGAGGTCATCACCACTCGTCTCACTTCTCATTGAAGTGTCTGATTTTTCACACTGATCTAGTGATTGGAGCAGATTTCTTTTCAACCCTTCTAAGTATTGATTTATCAAATCCATTTTATCTCCATCTTGGATTGATATTCTCCGAGCAATATGTTTAACAGTGCTTTCTTCTACTATCCTTTTTTGAGGGGCTGTCACATATAAATGAATTTGTGTTTTTATAGAATCTAATAATTCTTGGCCGTATAACGTCTTTGTTTTGGGATCAGTTTTCATCAATTTGTCCCAAAAATTGTTGTAGAATACCCTATATAAACAAGGGATTTGTTCTTCCGTATAACCCATTTCCGGGGTCCATTTATGGATCCAGGGGATAGAAAATTCAATAAAGAAGTAAATCTGATCAATTTTTTCTAAATAGCAGATATGATCTGCGTGATATAAATTTGTTAAGAACGGAGAGGCTTTTGTCCATTCTTTGTATAATTTCAGGAATGGTTCAGGCAAAATTTTGGTAGTAGGACCATGGTATGACCACCAGTTTAAAAACCAGTTAGGGATAGGTCCTGTAAATACCTTAGCGCATACCTTGATAAACCAAGTATGCTTATGTCTTTCATTGTTATAATAAAGCACTCTATCAAATGCTTGAATATAATCCCAATAAGTGAAATTCATTGGTGATTTATTAAGGCTTATCTGCCTTTCTTTCATTGTGGAAATACCCCATTCTTCAACAGATATAATCTGTTTGATAATGACTTTTGAAAAGTTATAAACATTTTCATTTGTGTTATAACCTGAAAAGTGCTGGAATTCTGCACTACCTGTACTGATCAGGATAGTTTCATAATAGGTACGGGTTTTATATGATTCACCCGGATAGTATAATCCATTAATCAGATATCTCTGAAATATTTTCCACGGTTCTTCTTTTCTCTGAATCTCAGAGTTTTCAAGGAGAAATATCATTTCTCTTTTTGGTAACTTTTCATATGACTTGATATCATCATTGTCTTCTTCCTTAGCAATTGAAGCAAAAGTATCACTTTGCTTTTTAGATGCTAAATAAGCCTGCAGATGTCCGTATAACGGACTGTCTTCTGGAATATCTTCCAGATGTATAGAATGTCCTGAGGATTCTCCTGTATGCGGTACCTTTGAGTTTATCAAACTCTTTTTTCCTCTTTGTATTACTGGAGCGGTTGATGAGGATCCGTATGACGATCCCTGAGAATAAGTTCTACTAGGGGAAGATCTTCCCCTACCTCTGCCCCGGGTGACCCATGAAGGGTCCATTCTGCGGAAATTACAAATCATTATTAAAAAGTGATTGCAAATCATTATTAATTAAAAAGGATAACATAATTCTAGTGCTGATATCATCTTGACCGAAGGGACGCACATTTTCAATTAACTGAAGAATATCAATAACTTCTTGAAAATTAGAGTGTTCTTCATCCCTTGTTTGAATAATGTCAGCCATAATAATATCAAGTATAACTTCTTGTAAGTCTCTATTTAATTTAATCACTTTAAGAATAGTGATTAGTACCTTATCATCCAAAAACATGGTATAATAATTCATAATCTATTCTAAATATTCCCGGGATAGAAAATCCGGAAGGGAATTATCAATTCCTTTTTTGTATTGTATTTCAAAATCGAAAGGTGCTAGCTGAGCCTGCCATCTAGCAAATATTAATTTTGAAGCATCGTGCTTAAAATCTTTGTCAAACATGTATTTAACCGATTGAGCATCAGTTTTTATCAAAAACTTTTGGTTGTATAAGTCGTCTTGAAATTTTAATACACACTTAACAATAGTTAACATTTCATGCGCCACAGTAGCGTATTTCTTTTGAGCTTCGGTCCATTTACCAGAGTGAAATCTTATTAAGTATTCACTCTTATTATTGGGATTTACTTGTTTCAAAATCCCTCCATATCCAACATTAGACGCATCTGTCTCGATAATCTTTTGCCAAGTAGGATTGGCAAGGGTTAAACATGGTAAAGATTTAACACGCCCTTAATACTTTTGACTAACTCAGTATGTTGGTTAGTCCAAGGGTGTTTATGATCTTTCTTTAGCCGATCGTATAGAGGGGCTAGATCACGTGACAAACTTTTATAAAAAGGGGAAATATAATTTAAGCTTCCCAAAAATCTTTGTAATTGAGTCCTGTCAGTGATAACATCAGGAAATTTTGAGGCAAAATCAATAGATCTTTGTATTGGGGTAATTTTTCCCTGGCAAATATTATGACCTAGAAAACGAACACTTGTTTGGAATAGACTCATCTTGGGCTTAGAGATTACTAAACCGTTTTGTATAACAATTTTCTTGAAAATATCAAGATGCTTAATATGCATCTCCAGAGTTTTAGAAAATACCAATATGTCGTCAATATAAACGATGATAAAATCCAAATATGAGTTAAAAATATCATTCATAATTTTTTGAAATTCAGAAGGGGCATTTTTCAAACCAAATGGCATAACATTCCATTCATATTGCCCAAATGGAACATTAAAAGCAGTCCTATAAGTATGCTCTTTAAATATTTGAATTTGCCAATAACCAGATTTTAAATCAAATTTTGAAAATATATTGGCGTCATATAATCTGGATAGCAAGTCCCTTTTGTTAGGGATAGGATACCTAATCCATTTCAAATGTTTATTTAATGGTTTATAATTTATGACTAAGCGGGGAATACCTCGTTCCTTTTCTGCCGCATTATTAACATAAAAGGCAGAACATGACCAAGGAGATTTTGAGGGTTTTATCAAACCCTTTTGTAACAAACTATCAATCTCGTTTTTGCAGAATTCAACTAGCTCAGCATTCATCTGGCAAGGTCGAGATTTAGTAGGAATATCATCCTCAGAGAAGGTTTCTTCGTATGGAAGAGTTACAATATGCCTTTTCCTGTTCCAAAAGGCACTAGGGTGATCGGCGCAAACATCAACGGCCATTTTTTCAGCAATTAATTTAATCTTCTGCTGAACTTTTGCAGATTGTATAGTATCAAATATATTCATACTAAGAATTTCTAATTGTAGTGAATTAACATGCCTTTGTTTCATATTAATCAAGGCATTAATATCTCTAGTTACGGGATCTGTAACAAAGGAATAACTTATCTTTTTATCTTGATAAGTAGCAGAAAAACCATGTTTATCTATATTATTAAACGGATAAATAGCATTAATAAAAGGTGTTCCAAGTATGATTGGAGGGTATAACTGGTTTTTTACCAAAAAGAAGAAATGTGGAATACAGACTTTATTCTGGCAAATATGAGTATTAGGCAATTTGTACTCTATATCTAAAGCATGACCAGAAGCGGATTTCACCAAATGAGTAGTCTTTTGAAAATATCTAGTAGGAATCAATCCTTCCTGAATGCAGCTTACATCTGCACCACTATCAATCATAGCTATATCAGTTATAGAAAAATTATTATCAATTAAAATAGTACATTTAATATACCATTTGTGTGCAGTAACAATTTGCATCATTCCTAAAAATAAATCAGATTTTTCATCAGAAATTTCTTTTCCTTTATCATTAGAAAAATCAGAAAATCCTTTAGTCGAAGATTCAGGTAGAGAATTATTTTTCTCAATTTGAGTAATCCGGTGATCGCAAATCATTTGATTTTGCTTAAGAGACTTAATATCTCTTTTCAAATTTTCGATTTCTTCTTTTAAATCATCAAAAGAAGTATCTCGACTTGGAGTACTGGACTTTTGAAGTCTTCTATTTATCTCAGATAAAGAATATGGTGCAAAGTGTTCAAATTCGTTTTTGTATTTTTCAACAGTTTTTGAACTACTAGAACTTGAACTTGCAGCTAAAGTAATAATTTTTTCACGAAGTTTTTCATCAGTAACTTCTTTTAAAAGTTCTATTACATTGTCAGATGTAATAGTTTTTATATTAAGATCATCAAATTGTGATTTCAATTTATAAAATTCGTCACTATCACAAGCACAAATATCACCTTTGCAAGCAGTGCAAGCAGTATCAACATTTTTATTATTATCAGAAAAATCAATTAACTCAACTTCAGCTTCAGATTCAGTCTCTGAGTAATAGTCAGATTCTGATCCCGAAGTGTATAACAAGCCATAAACCTTATCGTGTAACTCATCATCGAGTTCTAAGGTTTTTAGCTTTTGAAGCTTGCAGTTTGGAGAAATATGACCAAACTTTCCACACTTATAACACTTAATATCAGCGAGATCACGTTTGGATCTATTCTTCGCAAATCGAGTAGATTTCCTGTTCGCTTTTCTAGTATCACGTTCTTCCTTAGGCCTATATCTAGACCTCTTTTTCTTATACGGGCTATCCGAGTTAGGGTACCTATGATATTTGGTTTTCTTCTTCCTATTTTGAGTGGAAGTTCCGGGTAAACCAAACTGGGTACAAAAGTCACCTACTTGGGACCTTTCTTTAAGCTTATCTATCTTAAGCTGTCTAGAAAGTCTTAGCTCATTACATAATTTAAGACCTTCTTCTGTACAAACACCTATAAGCTTACCATAGGTGTAATTATTATACAGAATCTCTCCGCAACTACCCTTTAACACATTCCTTACTCTTTCAGCAAATAAGGAAGGGAGGCCGTCTATAAACTTGGCTTTCCAGTGCTCATATCTATTCTCGGGTAGTTCCATAACTCTACTCATAAAAGTATCTTTATACCATCTAAACTCACTAAGGGTCTTACATCTAAGTCCATTAAGTAAAGTTCGGACGGTCTGATGGTTTGAGGTAAATCTACCGTTGAAATGCTCTAAAATTGTAAGGATAAGAGTATAGACTGCATCCTCTCTGCCCACTACTAGAGCCATACCTATGTTATCAACACCTTCGTCGGTTGCCGTAGCATTTATAACGAACGCCTTTTCCTCTACAGATAAATGATTATCCCACCAGCCACGAAGTTGGCCAGTAAAACCTGCAATAATCATTTTGCAAATAGTTCTATCTGTATTTTTAACACTTTTACAGATAGTCGAATACATGAGCATTCTGTGTACGAGAATGGTTAATTGTCTATCAGTTAGACCATCAAGATTCCATTCATAAATTTCGGAACCGTTATAAGACGTATTAGTCTGATTCCAATCTCGTTCCTCAATCAACACATCTTGAGGAGTAGGACGAGGATAATAATAGGTCTGCATTCTCGGTTTATCAGCATACCTATGATTTTGTTTAACAATCCCTTTGAGTTTATTAAACTCTGACCAAGTCTCAGTTTTATAATCAGAAACGGTCTCCATTTTATCAGCAAAATTTTTTGATAAATCAATAGGTCTAATATTTAAACCAGAAAGCTTTTTATCTAAAAGCTGAGCTAAGTCATCAAGAGATTTAAATTTAAAATCCTGAATCTCAGGAGGTCTTTGAATATGGGTAAGAATGTTTTGATCAGCTGTTTTACTTCCTGAAGTGGAGGCAATATCAGTTGGTCCTTTCTTAGTACCCATTTTTTTTATTAAAATAGTCAAATCATCAAGTTTTTTATCAAGAGAACCAATATGTTCTCCTAAAATTTTAACATATAAACCCAAATAATTGTTTTGAGAAATCAATTTATTAATTTCTGCAATACTAATAGCTGCCACATTATCATCAATAAATTTTTGAAAGGCAGTGAAAGTAATACCAGTATTATTAGGTAAAATAAAGGGAGCCTGAGGCGGATAAATTGCTTTAGTAATATTACCACTCCCGTCTTTATAAGATCTTTCTAATACCTTTATATAAAGAGGTAAATAAGTTGTTATAAACCAAGGAACAAAATACATAATTTGATTATGTAAGGCACAAGTTTCATAAAATTCTTGAGATATATTACTCAAATCCTCTTTACTATAAGTATCAAAAAACCATGTTTTAAACTGGTTCCATTTTTCACTAAAAAATTCTTTTTGAATATAAATACGGGCCCGGGAACCTGGGCTAAAATCAATTTGGTGTGGAATCATTAAATATTATTGGGGTCGAAATCCATCTCAGATAGAGAAGGAATATCCTTATCTGAAATATTGTCATTATCTTGAACAATATTTGTTTGAGGGTTAATCTTAACCCTTTCAACCCTCTTATCTTTGGTATCGGGATAATCACTAGCAATAGTGTGTAAAGAAGCCGCACGATTGCGAGCTGGACCGTAAACTGGTTCAACAGGGGAAATATGTTGCATAGCAGGTAGAAGTCTGTGATTAGAAAAAGAATGTCTATTATAAATAGTAGACTTATCATCAAATTGAATACAAATCCTACCATCCGGATTTTGAGTGACATGCGAAAATTCAGTATTTGACAAGTCGTTAGTAATCTGACTTGGGGATATAACAGAATTTAAAGTCCATGTAGTCGGAAAATTAATTTCCTCCCATCTGATAGGTCTCCTAGTGGTGACCTTGGACTTTGCAAAATTGGTTTCGACCAATATGGTCTGATCCGAAGTATCGTATAACTTACATTTCGGATTTAAAGTAGATAATAATTTGAAATAAATCCTATAGGACAGACATATAAGTTCAGAACCAGGCGCATAATTATAACCATGCGTTTTCACATTTAAAGTTAAAGCATCAAGAATATTAACATCAGAAAGAGATAGTTGCAAATTGGGTTGAGTATTAAAATATACTGGACCATAAGCCACTGTAGATTCTATCGAACCCATTAGAGACTGTCTGAAATTCAGATTTCTAGCATCTCTAAGAGCTGCTAAGAAGGTCTCTGGTAACCCTTTAAGGGTTAAAGGTTTAAAAGCAATTTGAACCATACCAATATGCACATAATGGTAATGATGTTTATATAAATCAATATCATGCTTGTTTAACAAACGAATAGTCTGTTCAGATGAATTTAATGCTAAAGACTGTTCAGTCGTTTTGTTTTGTGTAACAATTTTCTTGAAAATATCAAGATGCTTAATATGCATCTCCAGAGTTTTAGAAAATACCAATATGTCGTCAATATAAACGATGATAAAATCCAAATATGAGTTAAAAATATCATTCATAATTTTTTGAAATTCAGAAGGGGCATTTTTCAAACCAAATGGCATAACATTCCATTCATATTGCCCAAATGGAACATTAAAAGCAGTCCTATAAGTATGCTCTTTAAATATTTGAATTTGCCAATAACCAGATTTTAAATCAAATTTTGAAAATATATTGGCGTCATATAATCTGGATAGCAAGTCCCTTTTGTTAGGGATAGGATACCTAATCCATTTCAAATGTTTATTTAATGGTTTATAATTTATGACTAAGCGGGGAATACCTCGTTCCTTTTCTGCCGCATTATTAACATAAAAGGCAGAACATGACCAAGGAGATTTTGAGGGTTTTATCAAACCCTTTTGTAACAAACTATCAATCTCGTTTTTGCAGAATTCAACTAGCTCAGCATTCATCTGGCAAGGTCGAGATTTAGTAGGAATATCATCCTCAGAGAAGGTTTCTTCGTATGGAAGAGTTACAATATGCCTTTTCCTGTTCCAAAAGGCACTAGGGTGATCGGCGCAAACATCAACGGCCATTTTTTCAGCAATTAATTTAATCTTCTGCTGAACTTTTGCAGATTGTATAGTATCAAATATATTCATACTAAGAATTTCTAATTGTAGTGAATTAACATGCCTTTGTTTCATATTAATCAAGGCATTAATATCTCTAGTTACGGGATCTGTAACAAAGGAATAACTTATCTTTTTATCTTGATAAGTAGCAGAAAAACCATGTTTATCTATATTATTAAACGGATAAATAGCATTAATAAAAGGTGTTCCAAGTATGATTGGAGGGTATAACTGGTTTTTTACCAAAAAGAAGAAATGTGGAATACAGACTTTATTCTGGCAAATATGAGTATTAGGCAATTTGTACTCTATATCTAAAGCATGACCAGAAGCGGATTTCACCAAATGAGTAGTCTTTTGAAAATATCTAGTAGGAATCAATCCTTCCTGAATGCAGCTTACATCTGCACCACTATCAATCATAGCTATATCAGTTATAGAAAAATTATTATCAATTAAAATAGTACATTTAATATACCATTTGTGTGCAGTAACAATTTGCATCATTCCTAAAAATAAATCAGATTTTTCATCAGAAATTTCTTTTCCTTTATCATTAGAAAAATCAGAAAATCCTTTAGTCGAAGATTCAGGTAGAGAATTATTTTTCTCAATTTGAGTAATCCGGTGATCGCAAATCATTTGATTTTGCTTAAGAGACTTAATATCTCTTTTCAAATTTTCGATTTCTTCTTTTAAATCATCAAAAGAAGTATCTCGACTTGGAGTACTGGACTTTTGAAGTCTTCTATTTATCTCAGATAAAGAATATGGTGCAAAGTGTTCAAATTCGTTTTTGTATTTTTCAACAGTTTTTGAACTACTAGAACTTGAACTTGCAGCTAAAGTAATAATTTTTTCACGAAGTTTTTCATCAGTAACTTCTTTTAAAAGTTCTATTACATTGTCAGATGTAATAGTTTTTATATTAAGATCATCAAATTGTGATTTCAATTTATAAAATTCGTCACTATCACAAGCACAAATATCACCTTTGCAAGCAGTGCAAGCAGTATCAACATTTTTATTATTATCAGAAAAATCAATTAACTCAACTTCAGCTTCAGATTCAGTCTCTGAGTAATAGTCAGATTCTGATCCCGAAGTGTATAACAAGCCATAAACCTTATCGTGTAACTCATCATCGAGTTCTAAGGTTTTTAGCTTTTGAAGCTTGCAGTTTGGAGAAATATGACCAAACTTTCCACACTTATAACACTTAATATCAGCGAGATCACGTTTGGATCTATTCTTCGCAAATCGAGTAGATTTCCTGTTCGCTTTTCTAGTATCACGTTCTTCCTTAGGCCTATATCTAGACCTCTTTTTCTTATACGGGCTATCCGAGTTAGGGTACCTATGATATTTGGTTTTCTTCTTCCTATTTTGAGTGGAAGTTCCGGGTAAACCAAACTGGGTACAAAAGTCACCTACTTGGGACCTTTCTTTAAGCTTATCTATCTTAAGCTGTCTAGAAAGTCTTAGCTCATTACATAATTTAAGACCTTCTTCTGTACAAACACCTATAAGCTTACCATAGGTGTAATTATTATACAGAATCTCTCCGCAACTACCCTTTAACACATTCCTTACTCTTTCAGCAAATAAGGAAGGGAGGCCGTCTATAAACTTGGCTTTCCAGTGCTCATATCTATTCTCGGGTAGTTCCATAACTCTACTCATAAAAGTATCTTTATACCATCTAAACTCACTAAGGGTCTTACATCTAAGTCCATTAAGTAAAGTTCGGACGGTCTGATGGTTTGAGGTAAATCTACCGTTGAAATGCTCTAAAATTGTAAGGATAAGAGTATAGACTGCATCCTCTCTGCCCACTACTAGAGCCATACCTATGTTATCAACACCTTCGTCGGTTGCCGTAGCATTTATAACGAACGCCTTTTCCTCTACAGATAAATGATTATCCCACCAGCCACGAAGTTGGCCAGTAAAACCTGCAATAATCATTTTGCAAATAGTTCTATCTGTATTTTTAACACTTTTACAGATAGTCGAATACATGAGCATTCTGTGTACGAGAATGGTTAATTGTCTATCAGTTAGACCATCAAGATTCCATTCATAAATTTCGGAACCGTTATAAGACGTATTAGTCTGATTCCAATCTCGTTCCTCAATCAACACATCTTGAGGAGTAGGACGAGGATAATAATAGGTCTGCATTCTCGGTTTATCAGCATACCTATGATTTTGTTTAACAATCCCTTTGAGTTTATTAAACTCTGACCAAGTCTCAGTTTTATAATCAGAAACGGTCTCCATTTTATCAGCAAAATTTTTTGATAAATCAATAGGTCTAATATTTAAACCAGAAAGCTTTTTATCTAAAAGCTGAGCTAAGTCATCAAGAGATTTAAATTTAAAATCCTGAATCTCAGGAGGTCTTTGAATATGGGTAAGAATGTTTTGATCAGCTGTTTTACTTCCTGAAGTGGAGGCAATATCAGTTGGTCCTTTCTTAGTACCCATTTTTTTTATTAAAATAGTCAAATCATCAAGTTTTTTATCAAGAGAACCAATATGTTCTCCTAAAATTTTAACATATAAACCCAAATAATTGTTTTGAGAAATCAATTTATTAATTTCTGCAATACTAATAGCTGCCACATTATCATCAATAAATTTTTGAAAGGCAGTGAAAGTAATACCAGTATTATTAGGTAAAATAAAGGGAGCCTGAGGCGGATAAATTGCTTTAGTAATATTACCACTCCCGTCTTTATAAGATCTTTCTAATACCTTTATATAAAGAGGTAAATAAGTTGTTATAAACCAAGGAACAAAATACATAATTTGATTATGTAAGGCACAAGTTTCATAAAATTCTTGAGATATATTACTCAAATCCTCTTTACTATAAGTATCAAAAAACCATGTTTTAAACTGGTTCCATTTTTCACTAAAAAATTCTTTTTGAATATAAATACGGGCCCGGGAACCTGGGCTAAAATCAATTTGGTGTGGAATCATTAAATATTATTGGGGTCGAAATCCATCTCAGATAGAGAAGGAATATCCTTATCTGAAATATTGTCATTATCTTGAACAATATTTGTTTGAGGGTTAATCTTAACCCTTTCAACCCTCTTATCTTTGGTATCGGGATAATCACTAGCAATAGTGTGTAAAGAAGCCGCACGATTGCGAGCTGGACCGTAAACTGGTTCAACAGGGGAAATATGTTGCATAGCAGGTAGAAGTCTGTGATTAGAAAAAGAATGTCTATTATAAATAGTAGACTTATCATCAAATTGAATACAAATCCTACCATCCGGATTTTGAGTGACATGCGAAAATTCAGTATTTGACAAGTCGTTAGTAATCTGACTTGGGGATATAACAGAATTTAAAGTCCATGTAGTCGGAAAATTAATTTCCTCCCATCTGATAGGTCTCCTAGTGGTGACCTTGGACTTTGCAAAATTGGTTTCGACCAATATGGTCTGATCCGAAGTATCGTATAACTTACATTTCGGATTTAAAGTAGATAATAATTTGAAATAAATCCTATAGGACAGACATATAAGTTCAGAACCAGGCGCATAATTATAACCATGCGTTTTCACATTTAAAGTTAAAGCATCAAGAATATTAACATCAGAAAGAGATAGTTGCAAATTGGGTTGAGTATTAAAATATACTGGACCATAAGCCACTGTAGATTCTATCGAACCCATTAGAGACTGTCTGAAATTCAGATTTCTAGCATCTCTAAGAGCTGCTAAGAAGGTCTCTGGTAACCCTTTAAGGGTTAAAGGTTTAAAAGCAATTTGAACCATACCAATATGCACATAATGGTAATGATGTTTATATAAATCAATATCATGCTTGTTTAACAAACGAATAGTCTGTTCAGATGAATTTAATGCTAAAGACTGTTCAGTCGTTTTTATCAATTGTTTAGAAGAAAGTTTATCAAACCAACCATAATCATAAATGGTTTTTATAGAAACTTTAGGAATTGTCCATTTATTTAACAAATCAAGGTTTTGAGGTATATCTACCTCTTCAAGTCTAGTACTTTTAGTACTTGTTTCTCCCAGATCCATTCCAAAAGCTTCATATCTATGTTGAATCTTTCATATCTATTACACAATTACCATGAAAATTCCTAGGCTCTGATACCATTTTACACCAGGATCTAGGTAGGCGGGCGGTAGTCCGCACGGCCATCCAGATCTAGCTGCTTTAGTACACTTTTAAAGGTTGGCGGTAGTCCGCACGACCAATAAGGATTCGAAATATACGGAAATTCTATTATAGTTTAATGACTGTATGGAAGGATCTATATCCTTTTACCCAAGCAAGGGGCCTGTCTAAGCCCGATACATACTCTTACGGAGCCCATGTGTCTAGCAGTTCTAACTGTGAAAGAGATAGCCCTTTTGACAACTTCAGCGGGCTTTAATGTCACAGCTGGCTAGACGTAGCCACTAAGGCAAAGCCAATAAGAGTAGTACCAGAACCGACTGTACCACCATCTTGGAACCAAATCAAGAAACTATATTAAAATTTCTTTATATTTTGAAAGAGTCTGGATTCTTCATGGTTAATATGCAAGAGAAATTAGTGCTTCAACATAGATATGAATCCGTTTAGCCGGACATAGTCACGGCTAGGGAGAGATACTAAAAATACTTGAAAGAAGAATAAATATGTACCTTGTAGGCCGAGAAGCAAGGCCCTGAAGATGAACTTCAAAACTTTTATTAATTCTTGAACTCGATTTACAAACTAAGCTATGAACTAAGTGTTTACAAAAGGGGGTTGGTTGAGAGAGAGAGAGAGGAGAGAGAAAGTCGAGAGAGAGGGGGGTTCCGGCCTTCTTCTTCTTCAAATGAAGAAGCATTCTTAAATAACAAAAAAAAGAATCTTGAATAGTAAAATGGGTCCCACATCTGGGTCCCTACACAGTGTTTTTACTGTAGATAAACAGTGTTTCTACTGTTGATGAACAGTGTATCTACTGTTTAAGTGGGTCCTGGCGGCTGATAAGCTGTCAAGTCTTCTTTTTGTCCATATTTTGCATCTGTTGGAGGAATTCTTCCACCTTGTCAATTTCTCTGTCAGATAATATCATTTCTGGCTGTATAGGTTGAGTATCTTCTACGAGGTCATCACCACTCGTCTCACTTCTCATTGAAGTGTCTGATTTTTCACACTGATCTAGTGATTGGAGCAGATTTCTTTTCAACCCTTCTAAGTATTGATTTATCAAATCCATTTTATCTCCATCTTGGATTGATATTCTCCGAGCAATATGTTTAACAGTGCTTTCTTCTACTATCCTTTTTTGAGGGGCTGTCACATATAAATGAATTTGTGTTTTTATAGAATCTAATAATTCTTGGCCGTATAACGTCTTTGTTTTGGGATCAGTTTTCATCAATTTGTCCCAAAAATTGTTGTAGAATACCCTATATAAACAAGGGATTTGTTCTTCCGTATAACCCATTTCCGGGGTCCATTTATGGATCCAGGGGATAGAAAATTCAATAAAGAAGTAAATCTGATCAATTTTTTCTAAATAGCAGATATGATCTGCGTGATATAAATTTGTTAAGAACGGAGAGGCTTTTGTCCATTCTTTGTATAATTTCAGGAATGGTTCAGGCAAAATTTTGGTAGTAGGACCATGGTATGACCACCAGTTTAAAAACCAGTTAGGGATAGGTCCTGTAAATACCTTAGCGCATACCTTGATAAACCAAGTATGCTTATGTCTTTCATTGTTATAATAAAGCACTCTATCAAATGCTTGAATATAATCCCAATAAGTGAAATTCATTGGTGATTTATTAAGGCTTATCTGCCTTTCTTTCATTGTGGAAATACCCCATTCTTCAACAGATATAATCTGTTTGATAATGACTTTTGAAAAGTTATAAACATTTTCATTTGTGTTATAACCTGAAAAGTGCTGGAATTCTGCACTACCTGTACTGATCAGGATAGTTTCATAATAGGTACGGGTTTTATATGATTCACCCGGATAGTATAATCCATTAATCAGATATCTCTGAAATATTTTCCACGGTTCTTCTTTTCTCTGAATCTCAGAGTTTTCAAGGAGAAATATCATTTCTCTTTTTGGTAACTTTTCATATGACTTGATATCATCATTGTCTTCTTCCTTAGCAATTGAAGCAAAAGTATCACTTTGCTTTTTAGATGCTAAATAAGCCTGCAGATGTCCGTATAACGGACTGTCTTCTGGAATATCTTCCAGATGTATAGAATGTCCTGAGGATTCTCCTGTATGCGGTACCTTTGAGTTTATCAAACTCTTTTTTCCTCTTTGTATTACTGGAGCGGTTGATGAGGATCCGTATGACGATCCCTGAGAATAAGTTCTACTAGGGGAAGATCTTCCCCTACCTCTGCCCCGGGTGACCCATGAAGGGTCCATTCTGCGGAAATTACAAATCATTATTAAAAAGTGATTGCAAATCATTATTAATTAAAAAGGATAACATAATTCTAGTGCTGATATCATCTTGACCGAAGGGACGCACATTTTCAATTAACTGAAGAATATCAATAACTTCTTGAAAATTAGAGTGTTCTTCATCCCTTGTTTGAATAATGTCAGCCATAATAATATCAAGTATAACTTCTTGTAAGTCTCTATTTAATTTAATCACTTTAAGAATAGTGATTAGTACCTTATCATCCAAAAACATGGTATAATAATTCATAATCTATTCTAAATATTCCCGGGATAGAAAATCCGGAAGGGAATTATCAATTCCTTTTTTGTATTGTATTTCAAAATCGAAAGGTGCTAGCTGAGCCTGCCATCTAGCAAATATTAATTTTGAAGCATCGTGCTTAAAATCTTTGTCAAACATGTATTTAACCGATTGAGCATCAGTTTTTATCAAAAACTTTTGGTTGTATAAGTCGTCTTGAAATTTTAATACACACTTAACAATAGTTAACATTTCATGCGCCACAGTAGCGTATTTCTTTTGAGCTTCGGTCCATTTACCAGAGTGAAATCTTATTAAGTATTCACTCTTATTATTGGGATTTACTTGTTTCAAAATCCCTCCATATCCAACATTAGACGCATCTGTCTCGATAATCTTTTGCCAAGTAGGATTGGCAAGGGTTAAACATGGTAAAGATTTAACACGCCCCTTAATACTTTTGACTAACTCAGTATGTTGGTTAGTCCAAGGGTGTTTATGATCTTTCTTTAGCCGATCGTATAGAGGGGCTAGATCACGTGACAAACTTTTATAAAAAGGGGAAATATAATTTAAGCTTCCCAAAAATCTTTGTAATTGAGTCCTGTCAGTGATAACATCAGGAAATTTTGAGGCAAAATCAATAGATCTTTGTATTGGGGTAATTTTTCCCTGGCAAATATTATGACCTAGAAAACGATTAATAAAAGTTTTGAAGTTCATCTTCAGGGCCTTGCTTCTCGGCCTACAAGGTACATATTTATTCTTCTTTCAAGTATTTTTAGTATCTCTCCCTAGCCGTGACTATGTCCGGCTAAACGGATTCATATCTATGTTGAAGCACTAATTTCTCTTGCATATTAACCATGAAGAATCCAGACTCTTTCAAAATATAAAGAAATTTTAATATAGTTTCTTGATTTGGTTCCAAGATGGTGGTACAGTCGGTTCTGGTACTACTCTTATTGGCTTTGCCTTAGTGGCTACGTCTAGCCAGCTGTGACATTAAAGCCCGCTGAAGTTGTCAAAAGGGCTATCTCTTTCACAGTTAGAACTGCTAGACACATGGGCTCCGTAAGAGTATGTATCGGGCTTAGACAGGCCCCTTGCTTGGGTAAAAGGATATAGATCCTTCCATACAGTCATTAAACTATAATAGAATTTCCGTATATTTCGAATCCTTATTGGTCGTGCGGACTACCGCCAACCTTTAAAAGTGTACTAAAGCAGCTAGATCTGGATGGCCGTGCGGACTACCGCCCGCCTACCTAGATCCTGGTGTAAAATGGTATCAGAGCCTAGGAATTTTCATGGTAATTGTGTAATAGATATGAAAGATTCAACATAGATATGAAGCTTTTGGAATGGATCTGGGAGAAACAAGTACTAAAAGTACTAGACTTGAAGAGGTAGATATACCTCAAAACCTTGATTTGTTAAATAAATGGACAATTCCTAAAGTTTCTATAAAAACCATTTATGATTATGGTTGGTTTGATAAACTTTCTTCTAAACAATTGATAAAAACGACTGAACAGTCTTTAGCATTAAATTCATCTGAACAGACTATTCGTTTGTTAAACAAGCATGATATTGATTTATATAAACATCATTACCATTATGTGCATATTGGTATGGTTCAAATTGCTTTTAAACCTTTAACCCTTAAAGGGTTACCAGAGACCTTCTTAGCAGCTCTTAGAGATGCTAGAAATCTGAATTTCAGACAGTCTCTAATGGGTTCGATAGAATCTACAGTGGCTTATGGTCCAGTATATTTTAATACTCAACCCAATTTGCAACTATCTCTTTCTGATGTTAATATTCTTGATGCTTTAACTTTAAATGTGAAAACGCATGGTTATAATTATGCGCCTGGTTCTGAACTTATATGTCTGTCCTATAGGATTTATTTCAAATTATTATCTACTTTAAATCCGAAATGTAAGTTATACGATACTTCGGATCAGACCATATTGGTCGAAACCAATTTTGCAAAGTCCAAGGTCACCACTAGGAGACCTATCAGATGGGAGGAAATTAATTTTCCGACTACATGGACTTTAAATTCTGTTATATCCCCAAGTCAGATTACTAACGACTTGTCAAATACTGAATTTTCGCATGTCACTCAAAATCCGGATGGTAGGATTTGTATTCAATTTGATGATAAGTCTACTATTTATAATAGACATTCTTTTTCTAATCACAGACTTCTACCTGCTATGCAACATATTTCCCCTGTTGAACCAGTTTACGGTCCAGCTCGCAATCGTGCGGCTTCTTTACACACTATTGCTAGTGATTATCCCGATACCAAAGATAAGAGGGTTGAAAGGGTTAAGATTAACCCTCAAACAAATATTGTTCAAGATAATGACAATATTTCAGATAAGGATATTCCTTCTCTATCTGAGATGGATTTCGACCCCAATAATATTTAATGATTCCACACCAAATTGATTTTAGCCCAGGTTCCCGGGCCCGTATTTATATTCAAAAAGAATTTTTTAGTGAAAAATGGAACCAGTTTAAAACATGGTTTTTTGATACTTATAGTAAAGAGGATTTGAGTAATATATCTCAAGAATTTTATGAAACTTGTGCCTTACATAATCAAATTATGTATTTTGTTCCTTGGTTTATAACAACTTATTTACCTCTTTATATAAAGGTATTAGAAAGATCTTATAAAGACGGGAGTGGTAATATTACTAAAGCAATTTATCCGCCTCAGGCTCCCTTTATTTTACCTAATAATACTGGTATTACTTTCACTGCCTTTCAAAAATTTATTGATGATAATGTGGCAGCTATTAGTATTGCAGAAATTAATAAATTGATTTCTCAAAACAATTATTTGGGTTTATATGTTAAAATTTTAGGAGAACATATTGGTTCTCTTGATAAAAAACTTGATGATTTGACTATTTTAATAAAAAAAATGGGTACTAAGAAAGGACCAACTGATATTGCCTCCACTTCAGGAAGTAAAACAGCTGATCAAAACATTCTTACCCATATTCAAAGACCTCCTGAGATTCAGGATTTTAAATTTAAATCTCTTGATGACTTAGCTCAGCTTTTAGATAAAAAGCTTTCTGGTTTAAATATTAGACCTATTGATTTATCAAAAAATTTTGCTGATAAAATGGAGACCGTTTCTGATTATAAAACTGAGACTTGGTCAGAGTTTAATAAACTCAAAGGGATTGTTAAACAAAATCATAGGTATGCTGATAAACCGAGAATGCAGACCTATTATTATCCTCGTCCTACTCCTCAAGATGTGTTGATTGAGGAACGAGATTGGAATCAGACTAATACGTCTTATAACGGTTCCGAAATTTATGAATGGAATCTTGATGGTCTAACTGATAGACAATTAACCATTCTCGTACACAGAATGCTCATGTATTCGACTATCTGTAAAAGTGTTAAAAATACAGATAGAACTATTTGCAAAATGATTATTGCAGGTTTTACTGGCCAACTTCGTGGCTGGTGGGATAATCATTTATCTGTAGAGGAAAAGGCGTTCGTTATAAATGCTACGGCAACCGACGAAGGTGTTGATAACATAGGTATGGCTCTAGTAGTGGGCAGAGAGGATGCAGTCTATACTCTTATCCTTACAATTTTAGAGCATTTCAACGGTAGATTTACCTCAAACCATCAGACCGTCCGAACTTTACTTAATGGACTTAGATGTAAGACCCTTAGTGAGTTTAGATGGTATAAAGATACTTTTATGAGTAGAGTTATGGAACTACCCGAGAATAGATATGAGCACTGGAAAGCCAAGTTTATAGACGGCCTCCCTTCCTTATTTGCTGAAAGAGTAAGGAATGTGTTAAAGGGTAGTTGCGGAGAGATTCTGTATAATAATTACACCTATGGTAAGCTTATAGGTGTTTGTACAGAAGAAGGTCTTAAATTATGTAATGAGCTAAGACTTTCTAGACAGCTTAAGATAGATAAGCTTAAAGAAAGGTCCCAAGTAGGTGACTTTTGTACCCAGTTTGGTTTACCCGGAACTTCCACTCAAAATAGGAAGAAGAAAACCAAATATCATAGGTACCCTAACTCGGATAGCCCGTATAAGAAAAAGAGGTCTAGATATAGGCCTAAGGAAGAACGTGATACTAGAAAAGCGAACAGGAAATCTACTCGATTTGCGAAGAATAGATCCAAACGTGATCTCGCTGATATTAAGTGTTATAAGTGTGGAAAGTTTGGTCATATTTCTCCAAACTGCAAGCTTCAAAAGCTAAAAACCTTAGAACTCGATGATGAGTTACACGATAAGGTTTATGGCTTGTTATACACTTCGGGATCAGAATCTGACTATTACTCAGAGACTGAATCTGAAGCTGAAGTTGAGTTAATTGATTTTTCTGATAATAATAAAAATGTTGATACTGCTTGCACTGCTTGCAAAGGTGATATTTGTGCTTGTGATAGTGACGAATTTTATAAATTGAAATCACAATTTGATGATCTTAATATAAAAACTATTACATCTGACAATGTAATAGAACTTTTAAAAGAAGTTACTGATGAAAAACTTCGTGAAAAAATTATTACTTTAGCTGCAAGTTCAAGTTCTAGTAGTTCAAAAACTGTTGAAAAATACAAAAACGAATTTGAACACTTTGCACCATATTCTTTATCTGAGATAAATAGAAGACTTCAAAAGTCCAGTACTCCAAGTCGAGATACTTCTTTTGATGATTTAAAAGAAGAAATCGAAAATTTGAAAAGAGATATTAAGTCTCTTAAGCAAAATCAAATGATTTGCGATCACCGGATTACTCAAATTGAGAAAAATAATTCTCTACCTGAATCTTCGACTAAAGGATTTTCTGATTTTTCTAATGATAAAGGAAAAGAAATTTCTGATGAAAAATCTGATTTATTTTTAGGAATGATGCAAATTGTTACTGCACACAAATGGTATATTAAATGTACTATTTTAATTGATAATAATTTTTCTATAACTGATATAGCTATGATTGATAGTGGTGCAGATGTAAGCTGCATTCAGGAAGGATTGATTCCTACTAGATATTTTCAAAAGACTACTCATTTGGTGAAATCCGCTTCTGGTCATGCTTTAGATATAGAGTACAAATTGCCTAATACTCATATTTGCCAGAATAAAGTCTGTATTCCACATTTCTTCTTTTTGGTAAAAAACCAGTTATACCCTCCAATCATACTTGGAACACCTTTTATTAATGCTATTTATCCGTTTAATAATATAGATAAACATGGTTTTTCTGCTACTTATCAAGATAAAAAGATAAGTTATTCCTTTGTTACAGATCCCGTAACTAGAGATATTAATGCCTTGATTAATATGAAACAAAGGCATGTTAATTCACTACAATTAGAAATTCTTAGTATGAATATATTTGATACTATACAATCTGCAAAAGTTCAGCAGAAGATTAAATTAATTGCTGAAAAAATGGCCGTTGATGTTTGCGCCGATCACCCTAGTGCCTTTTGGAACAGGAAAAGGCATATTGTAACTCTTCCATACGAAGAAACCTTCTCTGAGGATGATATTCCTACTAAATCTCGACCTTGCCAGATGAATGCTGAGCTAGTTGAATTCTGCAAAAACGAGATTGATAGTTTGTTACAAAAGGGTTTGATAAAACCCTCAAAATCTCCTTGGTCATGTTCTGCCTTTTATGTTAATAATGCGGCAGAAAAGGAACGAGGTATTCCCCGCTTAGTCATAAATTATAAACCATTAAATAAACATTTGAAATGGATTAGGTATCCTATCCCTAACAAAAGGGACTTGCTATCCAGATTATATGACGCCAATATATTTTCAAAATTTGATTTAAAATCTGGTTATTGGCAAATTCAAATATTTAAAGAGCATACTTATAGGACTGCTTTTAATGTTCCATTTGGGCAATATGAATGGAATGTTATGCCATTTGGTTTGAAAAATGCCCCTTCTGAATTTCAAAAAATTATGAATGATATTTTTAACTCATATTTGGATTTTATCATCGTTTATATTGACGACATATTGGTATTTTCTAAAACTCTGGAGATGCATATTAAGCATCTTGATATTTTCAAGAAAATTGTTATACAAAACGGTTTAGTAATCTCTAAGCCCAAGATGAGTCTATTCCAAACAAGTGTTCGTTTTCTAGGTCATAATATTTGCCAGGGAAAAATTACCCCAATACAAAGATCTATTGATTTTGCCTCAAAATTTCCTGATGTTATCACTGACAGGACTCAATTACAAAGATTTTTGGGAAGCTTAAATTATATTTCCCCTTTTTATAAAAGTTTGTCACGTGATCTAGCCCCTCTATACGATCGGCTAAAGAAAGATCATAAACACCCTTGGACTAACCAACATACTGAGTTAGTCAAAAGTATTAAGGGGCGTGTTAAATCTTTACCATGTTTAACCCTTGCCAATCCTACTTGGCAAAAGATTATCGAGACAGATGCGTCTAATGTTGGATATGGAGGGATTTTGAAACAAGTAAATCCCAATAATAAGAGTGAATACTTAATAAGATTTCACTCTGGTAAATGGACCGAAGCTCAAAAGAAATACGCTACTGTGGCGCATGAAATGTTAACTATTGTTAAGTGTGTATTAAAATTTCAAGACGACTTATACAACCAAAAGTTTTTGATAAAAACTGATGCTCAATCGGTTAAATACATGTTTGACAAAGATTTTAAGCACGATGCTTCAAAATTAATATTTGCTAGATGGCAGGCTCAGCTAGCACCTTTCGATTTTGAAATACAATACAAAAAAGGAATTGATAATTCCCTTCCGGATTTTCTATCCCGGGAATATTTAGAATAGATTATGAATTATTATACCATGTTTTTGGATGATAAGGTACTAATCACTATTCTTAAAGTGATTAAATTAAATAGAGACTTACAAGAAGTTATACTTGATATTATTATGGCTGACATTATTCAAACAAGGGATGAAGAACACTCTAATTTTCAAGAAGTTATTGATATTCTTCAGTTAATTGAAAATGTGCGTCCCTTCGGTCAAGATGATATCAGCACTAGAATTATGTTATCCTTTTTAATTAATAATGATTTGCAATCACTTTTTAATAATGATTTGTAATTTCCGCAGAATGGACCCTTCATGGGTCACCCGGGGCAGAGGTAGGGGAAGATCTTCCCCTAGTAGAACTTATTCTCAGGGATCGTCATACGGATCCTCATCAACCGCTCCAGTAATACAAAGAGGAAAAAAGAGTTTGATAAACTCAAAGGTACCGCATACAGGAGAATCCTCAGGACATTCTATACATCTGGAAGATATTCCAGAAGACAGTCCGTTATACGGACATCTGCAGGCTTATTTAGCATCTAAAAAGCAAAGTGATACTTTTGCTTCAATTGCTAAGGAAGAAGACAATGATGATATCAAGTCATATGAAAAGTTACCAAAAAGAGAAATGATATTTCTCCTTGAAAACTCTGAGATTCAGAGAAAAGAAGAACCGTGGAAAATATTTCAGAGATATCTGATTAATGGATTATACTATCCGGGTGAATCATATAAAACCCGTACCTATTATGAAACTATCCTGATCAGTACAGGTAGTGCAGAATTCCAGCACTTTTCAGGTTATAACACAAATGAAAATGTTTATAACTTTTCAAAAGTCATTATCAAACAGATTATATCTGTTGAAGAATGGGGTATTTCCACAATGAAAGAAAGGCAGATAAGCCTTAATAAATCACCAATGAATTTCACTTATTGGGATTATATTCAAGCATTTGATAGAGTGCTTTATTATAACAATGAAAGACATAAGCATACTTGGTTTATCAAGGTATGCGCTAAGGTATTTACAGGACCTATCCCTAACTGGTTTTTAAACTGGTGGTCATACCATGGTCCTACTACCAAAATTTTGCCTGAACCATTCCTGAAATTATACAAAGAATGGACAAAAGCCTCTCCGTTCTTAACAAATTTATATCACGCAGATCATATCTGCTATTTAGAAAAAATTGATCAGATTTACTTCTTTATTGAATTTTCTATCCCCTGGATCCATAAATGGACCCCGGAAATGGGTTATACGGAAGAACAAATCCCTTGTTTATATAGGGTATTCTACAACAATTTTTGGGACAAATTGATGAAAACTGATCCCAAAACAAAGACGTTATACGGCCAAGAATTATTAGATTCTATAAAAACACAAATTCATTTATATGTGACAGCCCCTCAAAAAAGGATAGTAGAAGAAAGCACTGTTAAACATATTGCTCGGAGAATATCAATCCAAGATGGAGATAAAATGGATTTGATAAATCAATACTTAGAAGGGTTGAAAAGAAATCTGCTCCAATCACTAGATCAGTGTGAAAAATCAGACACTTCAATGAGAAGTGAGACGAGTGGTGATGACCTCGTAGAAGATACTCAACCTATACAGCCAGAAATGATATTATCTGACAGAGAAATTGACAAGGTGGAAGAATTCCTCCAACAGATGCAAAATATGGACAAAAAGAAGACTTGACAGCTTATCAGCCGCCAGGACCCACTTAAACAGTAGATACACTGTTCATCAACAGTAGAAACACTGTTTATCTACAGTAAAAACACTGTGTAGGGACCCAGATGTGGGACCCATTTTACTATTCAAGATTCTTTTTTTTTTGTTATTTAAGAATGCTTCTTCATTTGAAGAAGAAGAAGGCCGGAACCCCCCTCTCTCTCGACTTTCTCTCTCCTCTCTCTCTCTCTCAACCAACCCCCTTTTGTAAACACTTAGTTCATAGCTTAGTTTGTAAATCGAGTTCAAGAATTAATAAAAGTTTTGAAGTTCATCTTCAGGGCCTTGCTTCTCGGCCTACAAGGTACATATTTATTCTTCTTTCAAGTATTTTTAGTATCTCTCCCTAGCCGTGACTATGTCCGGCTAAACGGATTCATATCTATGTTGAAGCACTAATTTCTCTTGCATATTAACCATGAAGAATCCAGACTCTTTCAAAATATAAAGAAATTTTAATATAGTTTCTTGATTTGGTTCCAAGATGGTGGTACAGTCGGTTCTGGTACTACTCTTATTGGCTTTGCCTTAGTGGCTACGTCTAGCCAGCTGTGACATTAAAGCCCGCTGAAGTTGTCAAAAGGGCTATCTCTTTCACAGTTAGAACTGCTAGACACATGGGCTCCGTAAGAGTATGTATCGGGCTTAGACAGGCCCCTTGCTTGGGTAAAAGGATATAGATCCTTCCATACAGTCATTAAACTATAATAGAATTTCCGTATATTTCGAATCCTTATTGGTCGTGCGGACTACCGCCAACCTTTAAAAGTGTACTAAAGCAGCTAGATCTGGATGGCCGTGCGGACTACCGCCCGCCTACCTAGATCCTGGTGTAAAATGGTATCAGAGCCTAGGAATTTTCATGGTAATTGTGTAATAGATATGAAAGATTCAACATAGATATTCCCTGGCAAATACAATATAATACAATATAATATAATATAATATAATATATACGGAATTTGAATTAAAAGATAATTTTGAATTTATAAGTAAAGTTCTAAAATTCGAATTTAAATTAAAACTAAATTTATCTTTTTTTATCTTGTTATCAAACTTAATTTGGTTAATGATCATGTGCAATCATGTTAGGAACTTTTGTTATTTTTTATAATTATTTAAATACTACTTCGCCTCTAGTAAAAAAACAAAACTACTCCATATAACTATAAAACTCTTTTTAAAATTCTATAAGTATAGTTCTTTGAAACACTGTAGCTAGATTTGAATAAAACGTAATTCTTTTAAAATAAATGTAATATATAGGGTACACGTCTATGTTTATCTAAATAACAAAAAAGAGTTTACAAAATCAAATAAAAGTTTACTTACATGTATAATAAAGTAAACATACATGCTGGAGAAAGAAACATCACAAAATCAAACAATAATTAAAAAGAAAAAAAGTTGTTTCTTTTTTCTTATTGAAGAATATTTGTTTGAAGAGTTAATTTGCACAAATGAAAGAATATTTAGCATTATTCTTATACTTCCTACCAAACGACCCCTCAATTTCTTTGTGATGGTTAATAAACAATAACCAAAGCCATAATTTCATTTCAGAGCAAAAAAAAAAAAGTCAACCCACTCGATAAAAATCATACTCCTAGTTATGACTTTGTTATATAGAGCTATGACAATCCTTTACTAGTCTATGGTTTTAAGTCCTAGTCAAAATAGTTATTTTAAGGCCTATAGCTAGTAAAAATTGCACGGGTTTTAAGTCCTCCTTTGTCTTCTTCTTCTTCTTCTTCTTCTTCTTCTTCTTCTTCTTCTTCTTCTTCTTCTTATGACACTTCAGTTCATGAGATGATTGCCATAAGTATGTTTATCAGATTATTTAAAAATAAATTATAAATAATTACGTAAGTTAGTAAACAACAATTTGTGAATATTTCCACGTAATTCTGTCCTTTTCACGTTTATTGTTTTCAAAATTTATGATTTAGATATTGTTGGCAATCTGATTATTTTATAGTAGCAATACACTATGAAAGAATAAGGTGATTATTTATCTAGTATGTTAGAAAACTTTTTCAAAAACTTCAGCTTATATAGTGCTGAAGTTTTTACAAATGAGCTAAATAATTTTAGCATCTTCTAGTGAAGTTTTTGAAAAAGCTTTATGACAAAACTAATGAAACCAGGACAAAAAAACTTCAGCTTATATAGTGCTGAAGTTTTTACAAATGAACTAAATAACTTCAACATCTTCTACTGAAGTTTTTGAAAAAGCTTATCCAGGACAAAAAAACTCCAGCTTATTTAGTGCTAAAGTTTTTATAAATGAACTAAATAACTTCAGCATTTTCTACTGAAGTTTTTGAAAAAGCTTTATTACAAAACTAATGAATCCAGAACAAAAAAAACTTCAGCTATTTTAGTGCTGAAGTTTTTACAAATGAACTAAATAACTTCAGCGTATTGCCTTTGCTACTTTAGGCCCGTCTACTAGAATGCTGAAGTTTTGCGTGATTGTCTTTGCTACTTCAGCCCCATATGCTGAAGTTACGCGAAAAAGTGGGTACGCTTGCAAATATTTTTTGCAAAGCAGACACAAGTTAAAACGTGACCCAAAAAGCGGGTATAGATGCAAATCCCCCAGTGGGTAATATAGCCAGAATTGGTGTTGTTATCGTTGACCAACTGGAGAAAGTTTTAACTTTTCTGGCCCGGCACCTAGTGTTTATTTAGTGAACCCTAAAATATATGAGATACTGGAAATCAAGGCATAAAAATAAACAGAAAAAAGGGAAAGAGAAAACTAAATCAAGCTGTGTTTGCTCAATGGTAATTAGCCTAAATAGAGAATGAAGTGTTATAAGTTGTACACTGTTAAGTGCAGGCCTCAAATTTCACCAAGGATATTTTTTCATAAAAATTGGTCGGGGCGCCCTATTTGGTCGCCCCCATTTAACCTATACCCATTTTTTTTAAAAGTTTTAACTTGTACTAACTTTTAAACAACTTTAGTCCCTTTCTCATCCTCCTTCTCCTCCTTTGTTTTCTTCTTCTTCTTCTTCTTCTTCTTCTTCTTCTTCTTCTTCTTCTTCTTCTTCTTCTTCTTCTACTGTTGTTGGTGCTGCTATGAAACTTCAGTTCATGGGATGATTGTCATAAGTATGTTTATCAAATTATATAAAAATAAATTATAAATAATTACGTAAGTTAGTAGACAATAATTTGTGAATATTTCCACGTAATTCTGTTCTTTTCACGTTTATTGTTTTCAAAATTTATGATTTAGATACTGTTGGCAATCTGATTATTTTATAGCAGTAATACACTATGAAAAAATAAGGCGATTATTTATCTAGTATGTTAGAAAGCTTTTTAAAAAACTTCAGCTTATACAGTGCTGAAGTTTTTACAAATGAACTAAATAACTTCAGCATCTTCTGCTGAAGTTTTTGAAAAAGCTTTATGACAAAACTAATGAATCCAGGACAAAAAAACTTCAGCTTATATAGTGCTAAAGTTTTTACAAATGAACTAAATAACTTCAGCATTTTCTGCTGAAGTTTTTGAAAAAGCTTATCCAGGACAAAAAAACTACAGCTTATTTAGTGCTGAAATTTTTACAAATGAACTAAATAACTTCAGCATCTTCTGCTGAAGTTTTTGAAAAAGCTTTATGACAAAACTAATGAATCCATGACAAAAAAACTTCAACTATTTTAGTGCTGAAGTTTTTATAAATGATATAAATCATTTAATCATCTTATCCAGGACAAAAAAACTTTAGCGTATCGCCTTAGCTACTTCAGGCCCGTCTACTAAAATGCTGAAGTTTTGCGTGATTGTTTTTGCTACTTCAGCCTTGTATGCTGAAGTTACGCGAAAAAAGTGGGTACATTTGTAATTTCTTTTACAAAGCGGGCATAAGTTAAAACGTGACCCAAAAAATGGGTATAGATACCAATCCCCTCTTCTTTTAACTCATTCTCCATATTCGTGGGATAATTCCTTCCCTATAATTTGTTTTGTAAAATATTAGGAACAAATAAGAATTGGGTATATTATGTCATTTCGATATTCCTCTTATGTTGCTTGATCTTGGAAATTGAAGTTATTTTAAATAGATTGGAGAGAAAATGAAAGGAAGTTATTTCAATGTGAGGATAGATAGGCTGTGGCATTTGAACAAATGGTCCTTTTTAAGTGCCACTACTTCAATTTGTCTTAGTAGGTTAACGGGAATAAATATAAAAATAAGAAGAATTAACCCAAATAGTCGCCCATCCAATCACCTAAATTAAAAATAGCCGATGGAGGTATAATATATACATAATTTTTATAATATACGTGTATAATTATGTATAATCAACATATAATTTATGTATATGGCTAAAAAAAGTAAACAATAAATATCAGCGGCTATTAGTGGAAAGATCCCCACAAAAGGCCATGAAGCAACTTATCCAAATAGGTCGAGCAATTCCAAAGGAGAAAATCTCACTTTATACCTATTAAGCTGTCACGATCCAAAACCGACTCGGTCGTGATAGCACATATCATGAAACTAGGCTAGCCGACACATTTCTAAAATAGTTCAACATTTCATTTAAAGCTTAAATAATACCATTTCCAACTGAAATTTCCATAAAAGATGTAAAGTCAAAACCAAAATAAAAGTGGAAAATAAAATGCCTGACCTCATGTGTCACTAGTCATGGGAAATACTACATCTGTTTCAAAACATAACTAGACCAAAATAGTCTGAAAATATCTAAAATATACTAGAAGGTAGATAAAAAGGGGAGAAAGGCGGGACTGCGAACGGCAGGCAACTACCTCACTATCTCCGATGAAATCCGCGTCTGGAACAGTCAACAGCCGCTACCGTGGCCTGAGACACCTGGATCTGCACACAAGGTGCAGGGGTAACATGAGTACACCAACTTAGTAAGTAACAAGTCCAAACTATGGACTGATAGGTAGTGACGAACTAAACCTCAATAGGTATCACAATTAGTCTGTACAGTAAAGTAGGCATGCTTGCAGATCAAGTATTCAGCTCAATAGTAAGTAAATACAAATCTGAACAGTGTGAAGTATAAAGCTCAGCAAATCTCTAATGTACCAATGCACAGAAAGCATGAAAATGTACCATGGACCTCCACTCTCAAGTGCTCGACCGCTCGGTACTATATATAGCCATTCGGCCCAGGGAAGATCCATCCCGGAATATATACACATCACTGACAACAGTCACCCAGTACCGAGGAAGGCCATTTCAGCCCTATGGAGAAGATCCATCTCCAGGTATAAGTACTTCGGATAAGATCCATATCCAGGGAATATCCATCCCTCAATAATATCAACTGCGCTCACTAGGGGTGTGTAGACTCAGGAGGGGATCCTTTCAGCCCAAACGCTATAACAAGCCCACGAAGGCATAATCAATATTCTGCTGCGGTGTGCAGCCTGATCCCATACTGTCAATCATAATCAGGCTCTCAGCCTCACTCAGTCATCACTTTTAAGTCTCACACACACGGGCTCACAGTGCCATAATACTAGCCCGAAACAATGATATGATGTGCCAAATGATAACAACTAAGAATGACATAATAGGATATTCATGAACAAGACTGAGTATAGAGTATCGATGAAACTAATGATATGACAGCAAGAAAGAGTCACTAAGCGGTGCCATGGAATGATCCAGGCCGCAATTCTCACGGTGCACGCCCACACCCCTATCACTTGGCATTTGTGTCACCTCAATATCAATCATAGAATACATAGTTCGGAGTTTCGAACCCTCAGAATCAAGTTTGGAAGCATTACTTACCTCAAACCAAGCCAAAATTCTAACCCGTGATGCCCTTGCCTCTCGATTCGGCCTCCAAATACTCCGAATCTAACCAAAATCAGTATATTATCATCAATATATGCTAAAGGAATGAAACCTATACGAAAATTATCAAATTAGACCAAAAATTTCGAATTTGGCTCAAACCTAACCCCCGGGCCCACATCTCAAAATCCGATAAAAATTACAAAACTAGAAAGCCTATTCACTCACGAGTCTACCCATATCAAATTCACCAAAATCCGACGTCAAATGGTCATCCAAATCCCTAAAATTAACTCTCTAATTCTCCTCCACTTTTCCCCCAATTTTTACCCCAAATTTCCAATTTAGATGTTAAAAATCAAGATACAATCATGGAATTTAACCAAAAACAAGTGAAGAACACTTACCCTAATCACTTCTCTAAAAATTCCTTCTAAAATCGCCTTCTCCCGAGCTCTCTACTGAATTTTGAAATTATGAACTAAAACCCTCATTTTTTTGAACTTAAACATTCTGCCTAGATATCTTCCTCTTTGCGAAGCACAAGCTGCCTCAAGCCAAAAGTCCCTTCTTCGCGAACGCAAGGACACACTCGCAAACGCAAAGACCACTCTTCTTGACCCTACGCGAACGCGGAACACCTCACGAACGCGTAGGCTTAATTGCCTGAAGCTCCAAATGACTGTTGACTCTACGCGAACGCAATTCCCTGGTTGCGAATGCATAGCCTTAAACACATGAACCTTCGCGAAAGTGGGAACTACATCGCGAACACAAAGAACACCCAGCTGCCCCTCTCAACATCCCTTCATGAACGCGAGAGCCCTCTCGCGAACGCGATGAAGGAATTCTCTACAACAAAATACCAGAAAATATACCAACTTCCAAAACCAAGAATTGGTCTATTAACCACCCGAAACTCACCTGAGGCCCTCGGGACCTCAACCAAACATGAAATCACATCCCATAACATCATTCAAACTTAGTCGAGCCTTCGAATCACTCAAAACAACACCAAAGGACCCTCGGATTCAAGCCTAAGAACTTAGAAACTTTCAAATTCCACAAACAACGTCGAAACCTATCAAATCACCTCCGAATGACCTGAAATTTTGCACACACTTCAAAAATGACACACGGATCTACTCCAATTTTCAGAATTGCATTACGACCCCGATATCAAGATTTTCACTGCCGACCGAAAACTCCAAATTTTCAATTTGGCCAATTGAAGGCAATTTCTACCACGGACCTCCAATTTACATTCCGAACACGCTCCTAAGTCCAAAATCACCTAACGGAGCTATCTAAACCATAAAAATTCACATCTGAGACCTTCTACACATAAGTCAACATCCGGTTGACTTTTCCAACTTAAGCTCCTAACTTAGAGACTAAGTGTCTCATTCCACTCCAAGATCACTCCGAACCCGAACCAACCAATACGATACGATGAAATATTGATGAACAACACATAAAGAAATAAAAATGGGGGAAATAGGGCTATAGCTCATGAAACAACCGGCCGGATTGCTACATCTTCCCCCTCTTAAACAAAAGTTCGTCCTTGAACGAGTTTAGAAACATACCTGAAACCTCAAACAGGTGTGGATATCTGCTCTGCATCTCTCACTCGGTCTCCCAAGTAGCCTCCTCCACGGGCCAACCTCTCCACTACACTTTAACTGATATTATATCCTTTGATCTCAACTTTCGGACCTGCCGCTCGAAAATAGCCACAGGCTCCACATCATAAGTCAAATCACCATCTAACTGCACCGTGCTGAAATCCAAAACATGATATGGGTCGCCAATATACTTCCAGAGCATAGAAACATGAAATACCGGATGCACACTCGACAAGCTAGTTGGCAAAGCCAGCTCATAAGCTACCTCCCCAATCCTCTGAAGCACCTCAAAAAGCCTAATGAACCGAGGACTCAATTTTCCCTTCTTCCCAAATCTCATAACACCCTTCATGGGTGAAACCTTCAGTAGAACCTTCTCCCCAGCCATATAAGGCACATCTCGAACCTTCCTGTCAGCATAACTCTTTTGCCTTGACTACGCCGTACGAAGCCACTCCTGAATCACTTTCACCTTGTCCAAAGCATCCTGTACCAAGTATGTACCCAAAAGCCTAGCCTCGCCCAGCTCAAACCAACCTACCGGAGATCTACATTGTCTCCCATATAAAACCTCATATGGAGCCATCTGAATACTCGACTGATAATTGTTGTTGTAAGCAAACTCCGCGAGCGGTAGAAACTGGTCTCATGAACCCCCAAAATCAATGACACAAGCACACAACATGTCCTCCAATATCTGAATAGTGCACTCGGACTACCCGTCCGTTTGAGGGTAAAAAGTTGTGCTCAACTCAACCTGAGTACCAACTCTCGTTGTACGGCTCTCCAATACTACAACGTGAACTAAGTACCTCTATCTGAAATGATGGAAACTGGGACACCATGCAGGTGAACAATCTCTCGGATATAAATCTCAGCTAACCACTTTGAAGAATAGGTAGTACACACAGGAATGAAGTGCGCGGACTTGGTCAGCCAATCCACAATCACCCAAATAACATCGAACTTCCTCAAAGTCCGTAGAAGTCCAATTACGAAATCTATGGTGATCCGCTCCCACTTCCACTCTGGAATATCCATCTGCTGAAGTAAGCCACCCGTTCTCTAATGCTCATATTTCACCTGCTGATAATTGAGGCACCGAGCTACAAATCCCACTATATCTTTCTTCATTCTTCTCCACTAGTAGTGTTGTCTAAAATCACGATACATCTTCGCGGCACCCAGATGGATGGAATACCGCGAGCTGTAGGCCTCCTCTAGAATCAACTCCCGAAGCCCATCCACATTGGGCACACATATTCGGCCCTGCATCCTCAATACTCCGTCATCACCAATAGTCACATATCTGACATCACCGTGTTGAACTTTGTCCTTGAGGACAAGAAAATGAGGATCATCATACTAGCGCTCTCTAATATGATCAAACAAGGAAGACCGAGAAACCACACAAGCTAAGATCCGACTAGGCTATGAAATATCTAACCTCACAAACCGATTGGCCAAAGCCTGAACATCAACCACAAGAGGCCTCTCCCCAACAGGAATATATGCCAAACTGCCCATACTCACCGCCTTCCTACTCAAAGCATCGCCCACTATATTGGCCTTCCCCGGATAGTACAAGATAGTAATATCATAGTCTTTTAGCAGCTCCAACCATCTCCGCTGCCTTAAATTGAAATCTTTCTATTTGAACAAGTGTTGTAGGCTACGATGATCAATAAACACCTCATAAGACACACCATAAAGATAATGCCTCCAAATCTTCAATGCGGAAACAATGGAAACCAACTCCAAATCATGAACAGGGTAGTTCTTCTCATGGGGCTTCAATTGACGAGAAGCATAAGCAATCACTCTACCCTCCTGCATCAACACACACCCAATACCAACTCAAGAAGCATCACAATATACTGTATAAGAACCTGAAGTTGATGGCAAAATAAACACTAGAGTTGTGGTCAAGGCAGTCTTGAGCTTCTGAAAGCTTGCCTCACACTCATCCGACCACCGGAAAGGAGCACCCTTTTGAGTCAATTTGGTCAAGGGTGATGTTATAGATGAAAATCCCTAAACAAACCGACGGTAATAACCCGCCAAGCCAAGAAAGCTGTGAATATCTGTGGCTGAGGATAGCTTGGGCCAACTCTGAACCACCTCTATCTTCTTCGGATCAACCTGAATACCTTCACTGGACACTACATGCCCTAAGAAAGCCACTGAACTAATCCAGAACTCACACTTGGAGAACTTTGCATAAAGTTTATCCTCCCTCAACCGCTGCAGTACAACTCTCAGATACTCAGTGTGCTCCTCCTGACTAT
Organism: Nicotiana sylvestris; assembly: GCF_000393655.2. NCBI lineage: Eukaryota > Viridiplantae > Streptophyta > Magnoliopsida > Solanales > Solanaceae > Nicotiana > Nicotiana sylvestris. Next base: position 18,215,768 of record NC_091058.1, read on the forward strand.
GCGAGTACACCAGAATATAATCAATGAATACAATAACAAACGAGTCGAGATAGGGACGAAATACATTGTTCATCAAATGCATGAATGTTGCTGGGGCATTGGTCAGCCCAAAAAATATCACAAGGAACTTATAATGACCGTATCGGGTTCTGAAAATTGTCTTAAGAATATCTGAGTCCCTGATCTTCAACTGGTGATACCCTGTCCTGAGATCAATCTTGGAGAACACCCTCGCTCCCTAAAGATGGTCAAATAAATCATCAATACGAGGCAAAGGATACTTGTTTTTGATTGTGACTTTGTTCAACTGCATATAATTAATGAACATCCTCATCGTGTCATCCTTCTTTTTCACAAATAGAACAAGCGCACCCCAAGGCGACACACTAGGCCGAATAAACCCCTTATCAAGGAGTTCCTAAAGTTGCTCCTTCAACTCCGTTGGTGCCATATGATACAGTGGAATGGAAATGGGCTGAGTGCTCGGCACCAAATCAATACCAAAGTCAATATCCCTATCCGGTGGCATGATTGATAGGTCTGTAGGAAACACATCCGGGAAGTCCCTCACTATTGGAACAGAATCGATACTAGGAGTCCATGCACTGAAATCCCTCCCAAAGGCCAAATAAGAAATACAACCCTTCCCAACCATTCGCTAGGCCTTCAAGAATGAAATCACCCTAATGGGAACATAATCTGATGAACCTCACCACTCAATCCGTGGCACACCAGGCATAGCCAAAGTCATTGTCTTAGTATGATAGTCCTAAATAGCGCGACACAGAGACAACCAATCCCTGCCTAGTATCACATCAAAATCGACCATACTAAGCAATAAAAGGTCTGCTCGGGTATCCAAACCCCCAATAGTTACCACACAAAACTGATATATACGATCCACAACAACAGTATTGCCCACTGGAGTAGATACACGAACAGATGAAATAAGAGACTCACGGGGCATATCCAAATAATAAGAAAAATATGATGACACATATGAAAAAGTGGAACCAGGGTCAAATAATATAGAGGCATCTCTGTGGCAGACTAAGACAACACCTATAATCACAGCATCTGGTCTGGCTGGGAGGGCATAAAAATGGGCCTGACTGCCACCTGACTGGCCTCCCCCTCTAGGGCGACCCCTAGCTGACTGAGCTCTAACCCGAGCTAATTGGGCAGGTGGGGAAGTAACTGGTGCTAAAGCTGAAGGCTGACTCCTCTACTGGGATGAACCTCCCATAAGACGGGGATAGAATCTCTTGATATGACCCAAATCTCCGCACTCGAAGATACCTCTCTCAGCAAATGGTGGTGGGGACTGAAGGGAGCCCCGAGCACCGGGATACCTACTAGAAGAACCAGGCATAACTGAACCCTAAGCTGATGGTGCATGAGTCAAACTCTAAGCTGGGAGGGCACTGAGAGATGAGTGACCCTGATGTAAACTGTGAGAACCATGGCTAGTTGATCTACCACGATGACCCAAACAAGCTGACTGAGCATGTCTGAATGGACGACATCTGCCGTGCTAAAATTGACCTCTAGAAGGAACCCCACCAAAACTACCAGATCCCTGAGGCCTCTTGGCCTCCCTCTCAACTCGCTCCTAGCGGCGAACTGACTCTATCTCTCTGGAAATGTCAACCACCTCCTCAAAAGAAGCGCCAGATACCCTCTCTCTGGTCAAGAAAATTTGTAGCTGATAAGTGAGGCCATCAACAAACCTTCTGATCCTCTCCCTATCCGTGGGAACTAGCCAGATAGTATGACGGGCCAACTCAGTGAACCTCATCTCATATTGCATCATGGTCATATCCTCCTGACGCAACTGCTCGAACTGCCTGCGCAGCTCCTCTTTGTGGGAATGCGGTACATACTTCTCCAGGAAGAGAATGGAGAACTAATGCCAGGTAAGAGGTGTTGCACCAACAAGCCTACGCCTCTCATAAGCCTCTCACCAAGTGAAGGCAGCTCCAGAAAACCAAAAAGTAGTAAATGAGACCCCACTGGTCTCCAGAATACCCGTTGTACGCAGAATCCTCTAACACTTGTCCAAGAAACCTTGGGCATCCTCGCCCTCTGCACCACTGAAAGTCGGAGGCTGAAGTCTACCAAACCTCTCCAATCGACGTTTCTCGTCATCAGGCATAACTAGTACAACAAAATCTAGAGCAGGTGCAACCGGTTGGGCTGGTGGTGCCCCTGGTGTCTGCAGTCCCTGAACAACCTGCTCGGGTGAATGAGCGACAGGAGTCTGAGTGCCTCCTCGGCCTCAGAAATAGCTGTCGTAGAAGAAACTGCGACCGCCTGAGCAAGACTAGTGCACACGGTCAAGATTTGAGCCAAGGTCTATTGAAGTCCCGGAATAACAATAGGCACAGTCGGTGTCTGATCTGGTCCTGCTGGAGCATCCCCTGCTCGAACCTAATCATGAATTGGGGCGGCTGGTTGATTTGCAAGTGCTTCCCTAGTTGCTGTGTGGGCTACACCCCTACCCCTACCATGGCCTCGACCGCGACCTCTAGTAGCCCCAAATGGTGGTACTGGTGGTCGTCTGTCCTAACCGGTAGCACTTGTCCTCATCATATGTGAGAGAATAAAATAATAGAAGTTTAGTTACTAGAATCAATAAATTTGCACGACAAGAATTCAAGAATGTGAAGTTTTTCCTAAAGGTTCTGCAGCCTCCCAAAGATAAGTACAGACGTCTCCGTATCGATCCGCGAGACTCTACCAAACCTGCTCATGACCCGTGAGACCTATGTAACCTAGGCTCTGATATCAACTTGTCACAATCCAAAACCGACCCGGTCGTGATGGCGTCTATCGTGAAACTAGGCCAGCCGACACATTTCCAAAATAGTTCAACATTTCATTTAAAACTTAAACAATACCATTTCCAACTGAAATTCCCATAACAGATGTAAAGTCAAAACCAAAATAAAAGCGAAAAATAAAGCGCACGACCTCGGGTGTCACTAGTCATGAGCAATACTACATTTGCTTTGAAACATAACTAGACCAAAATAGTCTGAAAATATCCAAAATATACTAGATGGTAGATAAAAAAGGAGAAAGGATGGACTGCGAACGTCAGACAACTACCTCACTATCTCTGATGAAATATGCGTCTGGAACAGTCAACAACCGCTACCGTAGCCTGAGATACCTAGATCTGCACACAATGTGCAAGAGGTAACGTGAGTACACCAACTCAGTAAGTAACAAGTCCAAACTATGGACTGACACGTAGTGATGAACTAAACCTCAACAGGTATCACAATTAGTCTGTACAGTAAAGATCACTAAAAGTCAACAATTAGTCTGTACACCAACTCAGTCAGCAAGAAAGAGTCACTAAGTGGTGCCATGAATGATCCAGGACGCAATTCTCAAGGTTCACGCACACACGCCCATCACTTGGAATTTGCGTCACCTCAATATCAATCATAGAACACATAGTTCGGGGTTTCGAACCTTCAGAACCAAGTTTGGAAGCGTTACTTACCTTAAACCAAGCCAAAATTCTAACCCGCGATGCACTTGCCTCTCAATTCGGCCTCCAAATGCTCCGAATCTAACCAAAATTAGTATATTATCATCAATATACGCTAAAGAAATGAAACCCATACAAAAATTATCAAATTAGACCAAAAATCCCGAATTTGGCTCAAACCCGGCCCTGGGCCCACCTCACGAAATCCGATAAAAATTACAAAAATAGAAATTTCATTTGCTCACGAGTCTACCCATATCAAATTCACCAAAATCCGACGTCAAATGGTCATCCAAATCCCTAAAATTAACTCTCCAATTCTCCTCCACTTTTCCCTCAATTTTTACCCCAAATTTCCAATTTAGATGCTAAAAATCAAGACACAATCATGAAATTTAACAAAAAATAAGTGAAGAACACTTACCCCAATCACTTCTCTGAAAATCCCCTCTAAAATCGCCTTCTACTGAGTTCTCTATTGAATTTTGAAATTATAATCTCAAACCCTCGTTTTTTTGAACTTAAACATTCTGCCCAGATGTCTTCTGCTTTGCGAATGCAGTAGTGCCCTCGCGTTCGCGAAGCACAAGCTGCCTCAGACTAAAAGTCCTTTCTTCGCAAAAGTGAGGACCCACTCACGAACGCGAAGACCACTTTTGTGATGACCCGGCCAATCGTCTCATGAGTTACCCTTTTGTTTCCCCTATTTCAGCTTCTTTATGCTTCGTTATCCGTATTTTTGTGGTATCGGGTTGGTCGGATCGAGTCCGGAATGAGTTTAGTGAAGTTTGAGACACTTGGTCTCCTTTAAGAATGCTTAAGTTGGAAAAGTCAACCGGATGTTGACTTATGTGTTAGAAGGCTCGGAAGTGAGTTCTGATGGTTCGGTTAGCTTCGGGAGGTGATTTTTGACTTAGGAGCACGATCGGAATGGGTTTTGGAGTTGTAGAGAAGATTTAAGCTTAAATTGGCGAAGTTGATATTTTGGCGGTTCCGGTTGATAGGCGAGATTTTTATATAGGGGTCGGAATGGAATTTCGAGAGTGTCAGTAGCTTTGTTGTGTCATTTGGGATGTGTGTGGAAAATTTTAGGTCATTCGGACGGGATTTGATAGACTTTTTGATCAAAAGCATAATTTAAGAGTTCTTGGAGTTCTTAGACTTGAATCCTATGTTAAATAGGTGATTGATGTTGTTGTGAGCATTCCGAAGTTTTGAACAAGTTTGAACGATGTCATGGGATGTGTTGGTACAATTGGGTTGAAGTTCCGGATAGGTTCCGGGTAGGTTTCGGGATGTTTTACGCCAAAAATCATAGCTGTAGTAGGTCCAGAAGGGTTGCAGGCCTCGGAACCCACCAATGCGATCCGCACAAAAAGGAGTGCGGCCGCGGTATGTGCCGTGCGGACTGCACAAAAAGGAGTGCGGTCGAGGTAGGTGTTGTGTGGACCTCACAAAATGTTGTGCGGCCGCGGTGGAGAGCATTTCACTGGTCCTACTTCGGAAGCGCATATATTTTGATCTACAAGTAATTTTGAGATGATTAAAAAACAAAAGTTGTAGACCTTCTTGTCTAGTTTCCAGAAAGATAAAGGTATCGTAATTTGGACATCTGTAGCGAAAGTTATGGCCAAAATACTAAAGCTTGTCACTATAGAGGAAGCGTGTACGGCCGCAGTCGTTTTTGTGCGGACCGCACTGGCTTTGTGCGGTCCGCGAAGGTGGAAATCTATGGGGTGCTCTATAAATACGAGGTTTTGGGTTTTATTTGATATTTTGACCTACAGAGCTCGGATTTTGGCGATTTTTCGAAGGTTTTTCAAGAAATTCATCGAGGTAAGTGATTCTAACTCAGATTTGGCTAAAGTACATGAATCTATCATTGAATTCATCATTTAATTCATGATTTGGGATGGAATTTGAGAAGAAAATTGTGAAATCTTTCAAAGATGTAAAATGATGATTTGAAGGACCAAATGGTATCGGAATTGTATAATTTTCATATGGTTAGACTCGTGAGAGTATAAGGATTCTAGTTTTGTGAATTTTGTCAAATTCCGAGATGTGGGCCTGGGGCTCGGGTTTTAGTAATTTTGGAAATCGTGCCCTTTGTTGATTGTTTTCTCTTGGGCTTTGTTCCCTTAGCGTATTGTGGCGTATTCGTTCTGATTTTGGATAGATTCGACACGCGTGAAGGCCGATTCGAGGGGAAAAGGCATCGCGAGTTAGAGATTTAGCCGGTTTGAGATAAGTAATGATTGTAAATAATGCTCTAAGGGTTTGAAACCTTGGATTGCACATCGTAGTGCTATATTGAGGTGAGTCACACGCTTGATGACGAGCGTGGGGTCGTGTACTATTGGGGATTGTGACTTGGTCCGTCCCGATTGATGATTTTACCGCGTATTTGACTGGAACTTATTTGTTATCATCATGATTTGGGTTGATTGCCATATTTGGGTTTCGTGCCAACTATTTGAACCCTTCAGGGATTTTTATTACTATTTTCTCACTGTTTTGACTTATTAATTGAAGTCAGTCATGTTATTTTCTACTTTTTTACTACTCAGCCACTTTTACTTCGTTTTGAGACTTAAATGATGTTTTGGGCTGAGAAATACTATTTTACTAATGCCCGAAGGCCTTGTGAGTAGTTTTGACTGAGTAAGGTCGAGGGCCTAGTTGCGAGGAAATACTGATACAGATTTGAGGCCGAGGGCCTGAGATATGTACGCCATGAGGTGGCTTGTTGTTATTGTTTATGAGGCCGAGGGCCTGAGATATATACGCCACGAGGTGGCTTGACTGTTATGAGGCTGAGGGCCTAGATTTGATGCCACGAGATGGCTTGATATTGCGCTTGGGCCATAAGAGGCCCCTCCCGGAGTCTGTACACCCTTAGTGAGTGTGGGTACCCTTTGTGATGTGAGATTGAACCCGAAGGGCTGGCACTGTTCTGAGATTTGAGTCCGAGGGGCTGATATTGTTCTATTTGAGCCCGAGGGGCTGGTATTGTTCCATGTGATTGCCCGAGGGGCTGGTACTGTTCTGAGATGTTGCCCGAGGAGCGGTTTTGTTGATATTGTGCCCGAGGGGCGAACTTCTATTTGTTTACTTACATGTCAATTACTTGTTTTACTTATTAAAAAGGGATTTTACTCGATTCTTCACTGTCTACTGGTTTTAAGTGATTTTACTGCTTCGGTATAGAATGCATTGTGTTTTACGTGTTTTCTTACTTTGAGTCATTATTTATATTTATTACTCACTGAGTTGGAGTACTCACTTTACTCCCTACACCGTGTGTGCAGATTCAGGTGCAGCAGGACCCACTCCTGAGTGCTGATCCTTCCAGTCCAGGCGATGTTTCGGAGACTACGAGGTAGTTGTTGGCGTCCGTAGCCATCATGTCTCTCTTATCTTATTATTTCTAAGTTTTTTAAATAGTTGTACCAGATATTGTATTTAGTAGACTCGTATCAGGTTCCTTAGTTACTCATGATTTGTGAGACCCCGGTTAGGGCTGTGTCGGGTTGAAAATTCCGCTTTTTATCTCTATTTCTGCTAATTGTGCTATTATATCATATTTGAACTGTTCTTATGCTATTTAACTACTTAAAAGGACGATATATGTTAGACTGGCTGGCCTTGTCTTCATTAGAGACGCCATCACAATCGGGGTCGGGGTTAGGGTCGTGACAAGTTGGTATCAAAGCCTAGGTTACATATGTCTCATGAGTCATGAGCAGGTTTAGTATAGTCTCGCGGATTGGTACGGAGACGTCTGTTTTTATCCTCGATAGGCTGCAGAACCTTTAGGAAAAACTTCATATTCTTAGAATTCTTGTCATGCGAACTTCTTGGTTCGAGTACCAAACTTCTTTCATTCTATTCTCTCACAGATGGTGAGGATGCGAGCTACTGGATGAGGTGGGCTACCACCAGTGCCACTAGTTGAGACCACCAGAGGCCGCAGACGCGGCATAGGTAGAGCGGCAAGGGTAGCACCTGTTGATCCACCAGCTGCCCCAACTTAGAATTAGGCTCCAGCAGCACCAGTTCAGGCACCAGCTATGCCCATTGTTATCCCAGGTCTACAAAAGGCCTTGGCACAGATCTTATCAGTTTGCAGTGGCCTGGCTTAGGCAGTTTCAGCCACCACAGCAGCAGCTACTTCACAAACCGGGGGAGGCAATTAGACCCCCGTTGCTCGCACACCTGAGCAGGTAGTGTAGGGACTTCAGATGCCGGGGGAACCTCCACCCCAGCCGGTTTCACCAGCTCAAGAGTTTGTTATGCCAACTATGCCGGATAATGAGCAGCGTCATCTTGAGAGGTTTTGCAGACTCCAACCTCCGACGTTCAGTGGAGCAGAGGGAGAGGATGCCTTGGGTTTATTGGATAAGTGCCAGCGGATGCTCCGTACAGTAGGGATTCTCGAGTCTAGTGGTGTGGCATTTACTACCTTTCAGTTTTCTAGGGCTGCCTTCACTTGGTGGGAGGCGTATGAGAGGCGTAGGCCTGTGGGAGAAGCACCCCTCACTTGGCAGGAGTTCTCTGTTCTCTTTCTGGAGAAGTATGTGCCACAGTCCCGCAGAGAGGAGCTGCATAGACAGTTTGAGTGGTTGCAACAAGGGGATATGACTGTGTCACAGTATGAGTCGAGGTTTCCTAAGTTGGCTCGTCATGCCGTCTGGATGGTTCCGACAGATCGTGAGAGGATCAGGAGATTTGTTGATGGCCTTACTTATCATCTCCGTATTCTTATGACCAGAGAGAGAGAGTGATGGGTGCTACGTTCGAGGAGGTGGTTGATATTGCCCGTGATATTGAGACGGTTCGCCATCAAGAGCGAGAGGAGAGGGAGGCTAAGAGGCCTCGAGGATTGGGTAGTTATAGTGGTGCTCCTTCGATGGGCCAGTTTCAGCATGGTGGAGGCCGTTCTTTCAGGCATGCTCAGTCAGCCCGCCTGGGACATCGTGGGGCATCTTCAGGTCATGGTTATCGTGGATCTTAGCAAGGCCAGTCATCACTCAGTGCCCTCCCAGCTTAGAGTTCATCTCGTGCCCCATCAGCTTAGAGCTCTTCTATGCCGAGTGCATCTGCTAGTCACTCCGATGCGAGGGGTTCCCTTCAGTCCCCTTCTCCAGAACCTGTGAGTTGTTATGAGTGTCGCGAGATTGGCCATATGTGGAGGCAATGTCTTTGTTGGGTTGCTAGTTCGTCTCAGCAGAGGGGTCATCCCTCGACTTCTGGTCCAGTTACTTCACCACCCGCCCAGCCAACTAGGGGTGGAGGTCAGGCAGCTAGGGGTCGCCCCAGATGGGGAGGTCGATCAAGAGGTGGCCAGGCTCGTTTCTATGCACTCCTAGGCAGACCCGATGTTATTGCTTCAGATGTTGTTATTACAGGTATTGTTTCAGTCTGCCACAGAGATGCCTCTATATTATTTGATCCCAGTTCCACCTTTTCTTATGTGTCATCATATTTTTCTAGTTATTTGGGTATGCCCCGTGAGTTTCTTGCTTTACCTATTCATGTATCTACCTCGGTGGGCGATACTGTCATTGTAGATTATGTGTATTGGTTATGTGTGGTGACTATTGGGGGTCTGGAGCCTGAGTGGATCTATTACTATTGAGCATGGTGGATTTTGATGTCATTTTGGGCATGGATTGGTTATCTCTGTATCATGCTATTCTGGACTATCATGCTAAGACAGTCACATTGGCTATGCCAGGTGTACCACGGATCGAGTGGCGTGGTGTGACTGATTATGTTCCTAGTAAAGTGATCTCTTTCTTGAAGGCCCAACGTATGGTTGAGAAGGGTTTCCTTTCATATCTTGCATTTGTGAGGGATGTCGGAGCTGAGACTCCCAGCATTGATTCTGTCCCAATTGTGACGGATTTTCCCGATGTGTTTCCTGCAGTCCTGCCGGTCATGCCACTGGATAGGGATATTGATTTTGGTATTGACCTGGTGCCGGGAACTCAGCCCATTTCTATTCCGTCGTATCATATGGCACCAGCAGAGTTGAAGGAATTGAAGGAGAAACTTTAGGAGCTCCTAGATAAGGGGTTCATTCGGCCTAGTGTGTCACCTTAGGGTGCACCGGTTCTGTTTTTGAAGAAGAAGGATGGCACAATGAGAATATGCATTGATTATAGGTAATTGAACAAGGTAACAATTAAGAACAAGTATCATTTGCCTCACATTGATGATTTATTTGACCAGCTTCACGGAGCGAGGGTGTTCTCCAAGATTGATCTCCGTTCAGGTTATCACCAGTTGAAGATCAGGGACTCGGATATTCTTAAGACGGCTGTCAAGACCCGATATGGTCACTATGAGTTCTTGGTGATGTCTTTCAGGCTAACCAATGCCCCAGTAGCGTTCATGCATTTGATGAACAGTGTGTTCCAGCCTTATCTTGATTCGTTCGTTATAGTCTTCATTGATGATATTCTGGTGTATTCACGTAGTCAGGAGGAGCACGCGGAGCATTTGAGAGTTGTATTGCAGAGATTGAGGGAGGAGAAGCTTTATGCAAAATTTTCCAAGTGTGAGTTTTGACTCAGTTCAGTGGCTTTCTTGGGGCACGTGGTGTCCAGCGAGGGTATTCAGGTTGATCCGAAGAAGATAGAGGTGGTTCAGAGTTGGCCCAGACTGTCCTCAACAACAGAGATTCGCAGTTTTCTTGGTTTGGTAGGCTATTATCGCCAGTTTGTTCAGGGATTCTCATCTATCGCATCGCCCTTGACCAAGTTGACTCAGAAGAGTGCTACATTTGTATGGTCAGACGAGTGTGAGGAGAGCTTTCAGAAGCTCAAGACAACTTTTACCACAGCTCCAGTGTTGGTTTTGCCATTAGCTTCAGGTTCATATATCGTGTATTGTGATGCTTCGAGAGTTGGGATTGGTTGTGTGTTGATGCAGGAGGGTAGAGTTATAGCTTATGTTTCTCGTCAGTTGAAGCCCCATGAGAAGAACTACCCCATTCATGATTTAGAGTTGACTTCCATAGTTCACGCATTGAAGATTTTGAGGCATTACCTGTATGGTGTATCTTGTGAGGTGTTCACTGATCATCGTAGTCTTCAGCAGTTGTTCAAGCAAAAGGATCTTAATTTGAGGCAGCGGAGATGGTTGGAGTTGCTTAAGGATTATGATATCACTATATTGTACCATCAGGGAAAGGCCAATGTGGTGGCCGATGCTTTTAGCCGAAAGGCAGTGAATATGGGGAGTTTGGCATGTATTCCAGTTGGGGAGAGACCTCTTGCAGTTGATGTTCAGTCATTGGCCAATCGGTTTGTGAGATTAGACCATTCGGGGCACAGTTAGGTATTGGCATGTGTGGTTTCTCGGTCTTCATTATATGATCGCATCAGAGAGTGCCAGTATGATGATCCGCATTTGCTTGTCCTTAAGGACAGAGTTCAGCATGATATGCTAGAGATGTGATCATCATTGATGATGGGGTGTTGAGGATGCAGGGCTGAATTTGCATTCCCAATGTGGATGGGCTTCGGGAGTTGATTCTGGAGGAGGCCCATAGCTCACGGTATTCCATTTATCCGGGTGCCGCGAAGATGTATCAGGATTTAAAGCAACACTATTGGTGGAGAAGAATGAAGAAAGATATTGTGGGGTTTGTATCTCAGTGTCTCAATTGTCAGCAGGTGAAATATGAGCATCAGAGACCGGGTGGCTTGCTACAACAGATGGATATTCCTGAGTGGAAGTGGGAGAGAATCACTATGGACTTTGTTGTTTGACTTCCACGAACTTTGAGGAAGTTCAATTCTATTTGGGTAATTGTGGATCGGCTGACCAAGTCCGCGCACTTCATTCCTGTATGTACTACCTATTCTTCAGAGCGGTTGGCAGGGATGTATATCGGGGAGATTGTTCGTTTGCATGGCATTCCGGTTTCTATCATTTCAAATAGAGGTACTCAGTTTACTTTGTAGTTTTGGAGAGCCGTACAGAGAGAGTTGGGTACTCAAGTTGAGTTAAGCACAGTTTTTCATCCTCAGACGGACAGGCAGTTCGAGCGTACTATTTAGATATTGGAGGACATGTTGCGTGCTTGTGTTATTGATTTGGGAGGGTCCTGGGATGAGTTCCTACCGCTTGCAGAGTTTGCTTATAACAACAGCTGTCGCACCTCCTTTTTTTTCCCGCGCCCGCGGGGCGCGTGGGGAGTTTTCTCCAATTAAAGGACAGTCGAAACGGGATTTGTTTATTTGTTTCAGAGTCGCCACCTGGGAATTTTGAGGCGTCCCAAGTCACCAATTATAATCCCTGAATCGAGGAGAATATGACTCTGTTTATTTTTTTTCCGCGAACCAGAAATCCTGAGTAAGGAATTCTGTTAATCCGGAAGAAGGTGTTAGGCATTTCCGAATTCCGTGGTTCTAGCACGGTCGCTTAACTGTTTTTATTATTGGCTTAATCAACTTGATTTTATTAAATATTGATGTTTTCTGATTTTACTACTGCTTATACTTATTACGATTGAAACCTTCTTTGAATCGAATTACGCGTACGTATATTCGTGTTATAAATTAAAAATGCGGAATTGTGTCACGCGTACGTGTACACAATAATTTTTTATAATATATTAAGCAATCATTTCTCCGAGATTGTTTTGAATCAAGAATATTTATTTTTCTTGAATAGTGAACCGTACATCTTGGGTTTTTTTATGAAATTGATTTAACGCCTTTAGAAAAATCCTTTTATTAAATATTCGCTCGAAATTGCGCGTACGCATAATCCGAAGTTTTGTTTCTTTAAAAAGTATAATCAGGGTACGCGAACGTATCCCTAATTGCGCAACATATTTGTAATGATATTATGAAATTTTGAAAAAAAATGTTTGTTATATCACGAAAAATCTTGTTTTAAGATATTCTTTAAATTTTTGGAAAATAATCCACAATTTATTAAATATCGACCATTGATTATAATTTCCGAATATAAATCATATTCATTCCAATTATTCAAATTCAAAAGACAGAATAAAAATATGATTAGTACTAACTTTAAAACAAATGTGACATATATAAATATGCCAAAGAATAAATTGCATATGAAACCGAAAATAAATAATTCATAAAGGAAGGAAATATTTTCCGGGAATTTTCATGATTATTTAATGCAAATTCTATTTTTAATTACCATTGATTTAAGAAGTTGCCATTTATGTATATACAAATCAACTTATTCTCATATGCTCGTTTTAATCTTAATAGACCTAATTATTTGGTCACTTTGTTTTATGAAAGTAGATAAGCATCAAATTTATAGAAAAGGCGTTATTATGCAAGTTAATTCAACAAAGTTACCTTACATATAACCTAACTGTTTGGCGTAAATATTCATAACGTTTTAACATCATGATGAGCTATACCAACTTACTTTACTCATATGATTATACCTGTCATCATACCATATAATAACTTATACCAACCTAAACAAAAAAAATCATATTTGTTACAAGATATTCTACTAATGTAACTTCTTAATCATTACATTCAACTAATGGTATTATGGGATGTAATCAATGGCCCATTTTTATGCCTCACTCCCTGTTTTGACAATTCACATATATCTATACCAATGAGATTTCGGAATAGCTAACATTATTACAAAACTTTATATGAATTTCAAAATAAGACAATTTAACTCATAGCTATCAAATTGAATTCACTATTAGTTAACTAACATAAAAATGAAATTAGAACTAATGAACTTGGACAATTGGAAAATAACATTTCAATTCAAGCTTCATTGACGGGTCATGCTGAAATCTCTTTCCGACTTAAAATTTAAAAGACATATACCTGAAAATGGAGGTAGAAGAAGTAAGTTTCAGCAGTTACAGCAGTAACAAATTCAGTAGAATATACTGATAACACAGTAAATCTGATCAAGAATAGGATTCGAAGAGCCCAGATGCACAGTAAGATACTTTGAAAGACACTTCAGATTTTAACTGAACAGTGGAATCACATAAAGTTGAACAGATTCAACAAAAGAACATCATTTCAGATTTCAGTTTTTTTTTCTTTCTTCAGTTTCAAATTCAGTTTGTTTCTGATTTTCTGTTTCTGCTGTTGTATCTGTATGTGAGTGTGTATGTGAATGTTCTATTTTCTGTTTCCTTCCTTTAAAATCTCAGCCCTCAAAATCTCTTAAAAAATTCTCTCTTAAAAAATTTCTCTGTCTGTTAAAAAAGCTCTCTGAAAATTCTGTTTCTCTCCCTTAAAATTCTGTCTTTCTTACTCAAAAATTCTGTTTTTTCTCTCTTAAAAATTCTGTTTTCTCACTCAAAAATTCTGTCCTTTAACTGTCTGTCCAGCTCCTGTATTTATACAGGGCTGGTCCTAGGCAATTTAAGTGCTTCTTGGACCCCCTTCTTCTTTTTAAAAACAGAAAAACCCATTATGTAAAACCTTTTCCCTGATTTTCAGCAGCCCATTATCCCTTGTTCCCCATTAGTATTATTAACTAATAGCAACTAACATTACATTATAATATACTAGTACTAACACCCTGTTTTTTACTGCTCATTCCCAGAAATGCCCCTGAAATCCTAATGTTATTACTGAAAACAAAATCAGAACCTACAGCAAAACAGATTCTAAAATCTGTACAAACTTAGTTATCTCCTGATTTACAGCTATAACCAATCCTATTAACTTCCTAACACAATTGCATTTGACCAACTTTTGCAAACTTGAATTCAAACTGGATATTTCAGCAATATTATACTGAATTCAGAACTAACAACATATTACTGCAATTATCAAACCAATTCAGACTGGACTTAATACTGAACTAGAATCAAACACACACAGGATCATTGTCAATACTGACAATGTCCTGAAACTTTAATGTTCAGACAATAACATATACAACATACATTTGAATTCACTGATTCACAGACAATCATGACTTAATTGACGAGCATTAATCAATTGACTATTTACAACATTTGTCAATAATTAGTCTAAAATAATAGAAGCAGACTGTTTTAGTCAACATTTTCAGAAATGAAAAAATTCGTAATATAATTAATCGACGAACTTAATCGAGTCGATTACACACATTGTAAATAACCATAACCAACAGAAACAATTCACATTCGGATTAAATAGACAGAAATGACAGAATTGATCAAAACAAATATGAAAAATTAACAAGCTATTAATACGGACAACAATACACATAGAATACACAAAAATAAATAGAAAAATACCTCTGAACTTTAATCAGACTCGATCCCAACTCAGCTTCGGATTTTTGTTTGAAATCAAACAGACCTTAGTCGAAGTATTTTCCACTGAAAATACTTCGACTAAGGTCGATTAAACCTCAATCTTTTACTTGAAATCGGAAAAATTCCAAGATTGGAAATTTTTAAGGTTTCAGGTTCTTGGATCTTAAATCCGAACATTTCTAGGCAGATTTGCAGGGAACCAAACATGATACGAGGGTGTGGGTAGCCTAGGGGTTATTTGGTGTTAGTTTGAAACGGATCTGAGTCTGTTTTTGTTTGGTCCGAATCTTCAAAAGAAGATTCGAGGAGTTCCGAACTGATTCGAACCAAACAAATGATAGATCCATATTCAGGGTGACTAGGTGGAGCTGTGGTGTCGATTTGGGACTGTTAGGTCTAGATCTGAACTTGGCTCGAATCTTCAAATGAAGATTCGAGAATCTCTAGGGAGATTCGAACCAAGCTGGTAACATATTCGGATAGAGGGTGTTCATGGGGTCCTAGGGTGTTAAGTTGGTGACCGGCAGCGTTGATGCCGCCGGGTTTCAGGCGGTGGAATCCTAGGGCGGCTAGGGCTAAGAGTGGGGGTTTGGGACGATGATGAACAGGAGCGGAGAGGGGGGTGTTTAGTTAGGGGGCCGGGTAAAGGGTTACGGGTTTATATAGGGGAATGGTGGGTGGATATGGACCGTTGGATTAGGAAGGATGGATGGCTGAGATTAATTCATTAAATCAAACGACGTCGTTTGGTTTAAAGTTGGGGTCGGACTGAATCGGGTTAATGGATCGGGTAACGGGTTACGGGTAAGGGTAATGTATCTTGTCCGTTGATTGGATTTGATCGAACGGTTTCTTGATGAGAGGTGACCAAACGACGTCGTTTGGTATTAGCTTGGGACTGGGTCAGACTTGGCTGTTTGGATTGGGCTGTGGGGGGATTTAACGTTTTGGGCCTGGATTTTAATCCAGGTCCAATTTTGTATAACTTGTGCTATTTTTTTTTTATCATTATTTTCTAATTTCATTATTAATCAACAAAAATCTTAATTAAAAATTATAAAAACAAAATTACCTTTACAAAGATATTAATTACCTTTTTAACAACTATTAACACATAGACAACATTAATCACACAGTGGAACATTAAAAATAGAACAAAAATGCATATTTTTATGATTTTATTTAAATTATCTCTTAAATGCATAATTAAATCCTATATGCATGCAATATGTATTTTATTTTATTTTTATTTTATTATGACAAATATAAACATTTACGGACATAATACAAATATTTAACACCACGCAAATTCACAAATTACACAGTAAAAGAAATTTATTTTGATTTATTTTGGAGCAATTTTTCGTAATGCAAAAATCACGTGCTCACAGCTGCCCCTCTTTGTGCGGAAACTCGAAGAGTTTTCGTGCAAAGATAAAGTGAGCGGATACGAGCGATTTTTGCCCGTTCGAATACTCCGTGGGAAGCATTTTTAGAAAGATTTGACCGAACCTCTGCTTCAAAGGTTTCCTACATATCCTTGGCTATAAAGGAATCAGGTCAATGTAGTTCGGGAATTTTTGGTAGCTGGGACTACCGTGGGACTGTGATGTTACTGCTGTTTCGTGCTGTTTTTACTGCTTACTGACCTCCTTATTACACCTTACTTTAAAGGAAATACAAAATTAAGCTAGATTATGGTACAGGAATTATAAAAATCTTATCTAGATCATGCCCTTGTTTCTTGTTGTCTTGATATCTTGGTGAATCTTGGGCATTTGGCTTATTCCGTATTCCTCTTGGAACTCTTTGTTGTTTCTTGCTGGGGATTCTGTTGGACTCCTCTGCTTTATTGATTCTAAGTGTGCTCCTTTCTCACATGAGTGAGCTTTTGGTTTCAACACTTCAATTGCATTCCATCGTTCTTCAGGTGGGTGCCTTGACTGCTTCTTTTCTTTCTTCATCCTCATTTTCCAGGTGGACGCCTGACTTCTTCTTTTTCTTTATCCTCATTCTCCAGGTGGACGCCTGACTTCTACTTTTTCTTTATCCTCATTCTCCAGGTGGACGCCTGATTTCTTCAATTCTTTGTCCTTATTCTCCAGGTGGACGCCTGACTTCTTCTTTTCTCATCCTCATTCTCCAGGTGGACGCCTGACTTCTTCAATTCTTTGTCCTCATTCTCCAGGTGGACGCCTGACTTCTTCTTTTCTCATCCTCATTCTCCAGGTGGACGCCTGACTTCTTCAATTCTTTGTCCTCATTCTCCAGGTGGACGCCTGACTTCTTCTTTTCTCATCCTCATTCTCCAGGTGGACGCCTGACTTCTTCAATTCTTTGTCCTCATTCTCCAGGTGGACGCCTGACTTCTTCTTTTCTCATCCTCATTCTCCAGGTGGACGCCTGACTTCTTCAATTCTTTGTCCTCATTCTCCAGGTGGACGCCTGACTTCTTCTTTTCTCATCCTCATTCTCCAGGTGGACGCCTGACTTCTTCAATTCTTTGTCCTCATTCTCCAGGTGGACGCCTGACTTCTTCTTTTTCTTTATCCTCGTTCTCCAGGTGGACGCCTGATTTCTTCAATCCTTTGTCCTTATTCTCCAGGTGGACGCCTGACTTCTTCTTCTTTACCAGGTATTTCCAGACACAAATATTGTATTTGCCCCTGTTTTAAATCAAAGAAAACTTCGTTAGTTTAAAGCAGGGTGGCTGGTTGTGGTATTCTTGCCGATGGTGATGTTTCTCTTCGTCTTTCTTTATTGCCTTGGAATGATTGAAAAGACTGTTTTGTCTTTGTAATTGATCCTTGACTATAGGATTTCCCTCTGTGTGTTTTCCTTCAAAATCTTTCAACTGTAATCATGTGCTTCTTTTGACTTTGCTGATCCTCTTTTGATTTCATCTTTCTTACACCCGTACTTTTATCTCCCACCTTTCGTGGCTGTATTTTGTAACCTTGAATCTTGGTAGTATACCTTGACATTCTTTCTTATTTGTTTAGAATAAAATTTATCTCAAAGCTTGGAGAAAGTAAGATTATTAGTAGCGAAATACGCTGATTTCGACAATTATAGAATGAAAAGAAAAATCCAATTTTTGGATGACTGTTGGAAAAGGAATAAAAGACTTATCTGATTGGAATTACTGGCACCAATGATCAGGGTATGCATTTCGGATTAATCAACCCAGTCTTTTAATCAATCTCCTTTCAATTGTCTCAAGGAGTTTTCATTGATCAATTTTCCTCATTTTTCACTTCTCTACTTCCCTTTCGCCTTATGGTGCCTGCGAAGGTTTTCACCAATAAGACTCTCTCATTTTACTTTTCTCTCAACTTCCGTCGCCTTATGGTGCCCGTGTGGGTTTTCACCTATAAGACTCTCTCATTTTTACTTTCTTTCCTTGTTTGTACCACTTCATTTGCTTGCATCAGCATTTTTCTAAGATTGATCGAAAGGTCTTTTTGGTATAAGGTTAGGAATGGAAAAGGTATTAAAAGCTAAATAGCTGTGGTATGGGTTTAAAATTACAACTCTTGGAATCTTTTCTTATTTCCAATACAATTCCTGCCCCAGTCTCTTGATTGGGGTCTCTTGATATTTCTTTTCCGTGCACATTGTGCATGTTGTGCACCCTATGACCGAGCCGTGAGGCGCCTACGTATCCTTCTTTGAGGAATCAGGTCAAACGTAGTTCACTCCATAATAGTGAAGATTTTTTTTTTTTATTTTATTGATTCCAAGAGAGGTTAGGAAAGAAACAAGTATGGCTCAAAGGGGAAGCAAATGGTATAGTGTTTGGACAGCAGAATAAATTGCCTTTGTCATTTCAATCTTTGAAATAGTGCTAAATACAAACATTCAAAAGTTATGCATAATATCTCTTTACCGCGTCAGAATTGATCGCCATATCTATGCATTTGCCTTCAATATCTGTTAAACATAGTGCACCATTCGATAATACTCTGGTCACAATGAATGGTCCTTGCCAATTCGGAGCAAATTTGCCTTTTGCTTCAACCTGATGTGGAAGAATGCGTTTCAGCACATGCTGACCTACTTCGAACTTCCGGGGACGCACCTTTTTGTTGTATGCTCTTTCTATTCTTCTTTGATATAATTGACCATGGCATACTGCGGTCAATCGTTTTTCATCAATCAAATTTAACTGTTCTAGACGGGTTTTGACCCATTCATCATCATCAATCTTTGCTTCGGCAATGATCCGAAGGGAAGGAATCTCAATTTCTGCAGGAATTACTGCTTCGGTGCCGTATACCAACAAATAAGGAGTTGCTCCTACTGAAGTGCGAACAGTAGTGCGGTATCCCAATAATGCAAAGGGTAATTTTTCATGCCATTGTTTTGAACCTTCTACCATTTTCCGCAGTATCTTCTTTATGTTTTTGTTGGCTGCTTCTACTGCTCCATTCGCCTTGGGCCGATATGGGGTAGAGTTACGATGTGTAATCTTAAACTGTTGACATACTTCTTTCATTAAGTTGCTGTTAAGATTAGCACCGTTATCCGTGATGATCACCTTCGGGATTCCGAATCGACATATGATATTTGAGTGGACAAAATCGACCACAGCTTTCTTGGTCACTGATTTGAATGTCTTGGCCTCAACCCATTTGGTAAAATAATCAATAGCTACCAGAATGAATCTGTGTCCATTGGATGCTGCCGGTTCAATTGGTCCGATCACATCCATGCCCCAAGCAACGAAAGGCCATGGTGCCGACATTGTGTGCAACTCGGATGGTGGAGAATGAATCAAATCTCCGTGTATTTGGCATTGATGACATTTGCGTACAAAACTGATACAATCTCTCTCCATGGTAAGCCAATAGTAACCAGCCCGTAGGATCTTCTTTGCCAACACATATCCACTCATGTGGGGTCCGCAAACTCCTGAATGTATTTCAGCCATGACAGTTGTAGCTTGTCTGGCATCTATGCATCTTAATAATCCAAGATCTGGTGTTCTTTTATACAAAACTCCTCCGCTTAAGAAGAATCCATTTGCTAATCGCCTGATGGTCCTCTTTTGATCTCCTGTGGCTTGTGCGGGATATATGCTCATCCTGATATATTCCTTGATGTCGTGGAACCATGGTTCTCCATCAAATTCTTCTTCAACCATATTGCAATAAGCGTGCTGATTGTGGATTTGAATATGTATTGGATCCACATAAGCTTTGTCTGGATGGTGCAACATTGATGCTAGAGTAGCCAATGCATCAGCAACTTCATTATGGATTCTTGGAATATGTTGGAATTCCACTGATTGAAACCGCTGACAAAGATCATGTAGACATTGTCGGTATGGTATGAGCTTCAAATCTCGGGTTTCCCATTCTCCTTGAATTTGATGTATCAAAAGATCCGAATCTCCCATGACTAAGATTTCTCGGATACCCATGTCTGCAGCTAGCCTTAACCCCAAAATGCAAGCTTCATATTCAGCCATATTATTGGTGCAATAAAATCGCAATTGAGCCGTAACAGGATAGTGATGCCCTGTTTCAGAAATGATTACAGCTCCTATTCCTACTCCTTTCATGTTGGCGGCTCCATCAAAGAAAAGTTTCCAGCCAGGTTTTTCGATTTGTTCCACCTCGTCGATATGCATTGTTTCTTCATCAGGAAAATAAGTCTTCAACGGCTCATATTCCTCATCGACCGGGTTTTCGGCTAAATGATCGGCCAGTGCTTGAGCCTTCATTGCAGTCCGAGTCACATAGACGATGTCGAATTCCGTGAGCAATATCTGCCACTTTGCAAGTCTTCCCGTTGGCATAGGCTTTTGAAAAATGTATTTCAAGGGATCCAAACGAGAAATGAGGTAAGTAGTGTAGGATGACAAATAGTGTTTCAATTTTTGAGCTACCCATGTTAGGGCGCAACATGTCTTTTCCAGATGAGTATACTTAACCTCATAAGCTGTGAACTTCTTGCTAAGGTAGTAGATGGCCTGTTCTTTTCTGCCAGTGAGGTCATGCTGCCCCAATACACAACCAAATGAATTTTCCAAAACCGTCAAGTAAAGAATCAAAGGTCTTCCTGGCTCTGGCGGGACCAACACGGGTGGGTTTGATAAGTACCCTTTTATTTTATCGAACGCTTCCTGACACTCATCGGTCCATTTGATTGCAGCATCCTTTTTTAACAATTTGAAAATTGGCTCGCAGGTTGTTGTGAGCTGAGCAATAAACCTACTGATATAATTTAACCTTCCCAACAAACTCATTACTTCAGTTTTGTTTCTTGGGGGTGGCAGTTCTTGGATGGCTTTGATCTTTGATGGGTCTAGCTCGATGCCTCGTCGACTGACTATGAATCCCAGCAATTTTCCAGATGGAACTCCGAATGCGCACTTGGCAGGGTTAAGCTTGAGGTTGTACCTGCGAAGTCTTAAGAAGAACTTCCTCAAATCCCCAACGTGGTTGGTCTGATGCTTTGATTTTATGATTACATCATCCACGTATACCTCAATTTCCTTGTGTATCATATCATGAAACACTGTGGTCATTGCTCTCATATAGGTTGCTCCGGCGTTCTTCAAACCGAATGGCATTACCCTGTAGCAATAAGTTCCCCATGGTGTGATGAATGCCGTCTTTTCTGCATCTTCTTCATCCATTAGAATTTGATGATATCCGGCATAACAGTCCACGAAAGATCCTATATCATGCTTGGCACAATTGTCGATCAAGATATGGATATTGGGTAATGGGAAATTATCCTTTGGACTTGCTTTGTTGAGATTGCGATAGTCGACGCATACTCTAATTTTGCCGTCTTTCTTTGGCACAGGAACGATATTAGCTAACCAAACAGGATATCGAGTGACTCGAATGACCTTTGCTTCCAATTGTTTGGTGATTTCTTCTTTAATTCTCACACTCATATCAGGCTTGAATTTTCTCAACCTCTGCTTGACAGGAGGCACTGTTGGATCGGTGGGTAATTTGTGGACCACTAAATCAGTGCTCAAGCCCGGCATGTCGTCATACGACCATGCAAAAATATCTTTGAATTCTATGAGTGCTTTAATTAACTCCTCTCGGATTTTTGGCTCGAGATGGACACTTATTTTAGTTTCTCGGACATTACTCGTGTCCCCTATATTGACATCCTCGGTATCATTCAAGTTAGGTTTGATTTTTTCCTCAAAGTGAATTAACTCTTTACTAATCTCTTCAAAAACCTCATCTTCATCATATTCTGATTCATAATCACAATATGTTTCTTGAATTAATATTTCGGAATCAGATTGATTTTTAAGACTGGGCTGAAGATTCCTCATGCATGCCATATCACTAGAGCCAGCATAAAAAGAACTGTACAAAAAAGAAGAAAAAGAAAAGAAAGCTATTAGGAATGATAATAAAAAGGAAACTGCTTTTTATTGGATAATGAAAAATAACAAGGTTTTGCACGCTTCAAACCAACTGTAAGATAAATTTTGGGATTACAACCTTGAAATATCCCAAACAAACTGAAAAAAATCAAAATAAACTACCAAGACTCCTTTCGAATTGGGAGAGGAGTGGCTTTCCAATTATTGAGCTTTGTTTTTGGTCCAACGAATTGAACTTCTGCGTTGCTACACCCTTCTCCGTCTTCCAGCATATTTACATCACTAAACAATTTCTCGAACCTTTCAATTAATTCCTCCTCAGGATTGACCTGGGATTTAGGAATTGTTGTTATCGGGCGATTTTTAGCACCGGTCTTGACAAAAGACTTCAACAGCTGTGGTACTGGTTTTGGAAGAACCCATGCTTGGTGTTTCAACTTCCTGGCTCTCATCACGTCATTGGCGGTTGGTGTGAATCCTAAACCGAATGTTCCCCAGTTCTCGGGGAGAGATACTGGTTGTACAATTCCTTGCAAAGATAAGCCCAGACCTTTGCCGGGTATAAAGCCATTCTTCAGCATTTCATAAGCTACCATGACTGATGTAGAGGATACCTTTGGATTCGCAAGGTATTTTCCTTCTGGAATTTTCTCTACCGACACTGTGTCTGACACTTGGTATACCCATGGTCCTTGGTCAATTTCTGCTCCCTCGACTGGTACAATGGTGCTGTTGTGAGCATTTAAATTTTCTTCTCCATGCACGACTATTTCTTGATGGTCCCATTCAAACTTGACAACCTGATGTAATGTTGACGGGACTGCTTTAGCAGCATGGATCCATGGTCGACCCAACAACAAGTTGTAAGAAACAGTCATGTCCAAAACTTGGAATTCCATTGTGAATTCAACTGGCCCTATAGTTAGTTCCAACACTATGTCGCCAAATGAATCTCTACTTCCACCGTCAAATCCTCGTACGCAGATACTGTTCTTTTGAATCCTCTCCTCTTTAATTTTTAATTTGTTTAAAGTGGAGAGAGGGCATATGTTTGCACTGGACCCATTGTCGACCAATACCCGGGTTACTACGGAGTTTTCACATTTCACGGTGAGGTAAAGAGCTCTGTTGTGCTCGGTACCTTCCACAGGTAATTCATCATCAGCAAATGTAATCCTGTTCGTCTCAAAGATTCTGTTGGCTATTTTGCCCAAATGATTTACAGAGATCTTTTCAGGAACATGAGCTTCATTCAGGATTTTCATCAATGCCAGACGGTGTTCCTCTGAATGGATCAGTAATGATAACAATGAAATTTGAGCGGGGGTCTTCTTTAATTGATCCACAACAGAATAATCATGGAGCTTCATTTTTCTTAAAAACTCCTCCGCCTCTTCTTCCGTCACAGCTTTCTTCGTGGGCATTGGATTGTTTTTAGTTTTTCTCAACTCTTCGGGAGTAAAACATCTTCCCGATCGAGTCAAGCCTTGTACCTCACACACTTCTTCCTTGATTTCTTTGCCTTTGTACATTACGGTCACCCGTTCATAATTCCATGGGATGGCTTTGTTGTTGATGATTGGCAGCTGAATTACAGGTGCAATAATAACCCGATCTGTACGTGCTCCTTCCACAATTACGACGGGTTTGTTAGCAACCCCTGGTACTATCACCTTTGTCCTCTCTTGTTTTGCGGCAACTTTGTTCGATGATCCCTCATCGACTATCATAGACGGTTCACCACCATTCTTGTTATGCTTAGACACCGGCTTCTCCTCCATTAACTGCTTATCTGGCTTGGTTTCATGAGACTTGATCATCATGACAGTTTGTGACGGCTTCTTTGTCTCCCCATCAGCTTGTATGATTTCTATCATATTAGCCTCTTGATGGGCTGGCATTGGATTTCTATTGATATTTGGAGCTTCGGGGGTTTGAACCTCGATTTTATTAGTATCAATCAGCTCTTGTATTGCATTTTTCAAATGCCAACATTTCTCTGTATCATGGCCTGGTGTACCGGAGCAATATTCACAGCTAATGGTGTAATCCAGATTCTTTGGTGGAGGATTGGGTAGCTTGGATTGTATTGGTCTCAACATGTCTAACTGTCTCAGCCTGTGGAACAGACTAGTGTAAGACTCTCCCAATGGAGTGTAAGTTTTCTTTTTCTGTTCCCTTTCTCCCCTGAATGCTGGTCTAGGCCTGAAACCTGGTCCGGGATAAGCTCGGGGGTAGGTATTTGGTGTGACAGGAGCACGCCAATTGGTGTGAACAGGTGGCTGATTGTATGCTTGAGCGTGGTTAATGGCGAAATGAGGCTCTGAAGGGTGATAGTAATGTTGGGATGAATCATGGTGGTAAGCTGATTGGCGAGGTCGTTGCTGATTATAGTAAAGCGGTGAACCCCTGGGTCCTGGCCAAATTCCTGAATCAACTACGGTTGCTTCCTCCCTCTTCTTTCTTCCGATTCCTCCTACCCCGCCTTGAATAGCTTGAGTAGTTGCTTTAATTGCTGAATAGCTCATGATTTTGTTTGTCTTGAGGCCTTCTTCTACCATACCTCCCATCTTCACTACCTCGTTGAATGATTTTCCAACCGCTGAAACCAAGTGGGCGTAGTAAGTTGGTTCCAAGGCTTGGAGGAAGTAGTCTACCATTTCGCTCTCCTTCATAGGAGGATCCACTCTTGCCGCCTGTTCTCTCCACCGAAAACCATACTCTCTGAAACTTTCATTGTGTTTCTTCTCAAATTTGGTCAAAGATAATCGATCTGGGATGATTTCCAGATTGTATTGGAAATGGTATGCGAATGCCTGTGCCAGGTCATCCCAGGTGTACCATCTTCCATGGTCTTGGCGTGTATACCACTCCAAAGCTGATCCGCTTAGACTTTGACTGAAGTAAGCCATCAATAATTCATCCTTTCCCCCAGCTCCTCGCATCTTGCTACAGAAACCCCTTAGGTGGGCTACTGGGTCGCCGTGCCCGCTGTATAGGTCAAATTTGGGCATCTTGAAGCCAAATGGCAATTGTACATTAGGGAATAAGCATAAATCTTTGTAGGCTACACTGACTTGCCCACCTAATCCTCGCATGTCTCGGAACGACTGTTCTAGACTTTTGACCTTCCTGAACATCTCTTCTTGTTCAGCATTTTTGGCTGGCTTGTTAATTTCGGTTGGGAGATCAAACTGAGGAGCAGGTGAATTGATTTCGGAGGCTTTGAAGGTGGGCTCCGGGGGGTAATATTGGTTGTCTTGGGCCTGAAATGTAGGCTCACTAGGAGATTTGTGAAATGTAGCAGGGGGAGGTGCTACAAAAACAGGAGTCATAGGTGGAGGAAGGTACGGAACTGGTTTTGGAGGTGGAGACTGTGGTGTCTGAGAGGTGGTGCCTCGGTAGTGCTGATAAATGGGGAAACTTGGGGATAATTCAGTGGTGATATTATCCTGAGTTTGGATTATTGATGGAGCAGGGTTATTTGGGTAAGATGGGGGCAACTGTCCTGTAGACCAAGCTTGATACATTTCTGCCATTTGCTGCTTGAGCTTAAGCATTTCTTCTTTCATTTTCCCGACATCCATCTCTTCTATCTCCATACTTGTGTCAACATCTGGGATAGACATACTTTCGGGTATTGGTCCTTTTGATCTTGTGTGATAGTGATAATATGCCAGTATACTCTTTAGAGAAACTAACTGGTTGAATTCTGAAAATGAACAAACTTGTTAGTTTCGAGAGTTTAACACATATATAATCACACGTTGAGATGCAATGCTCCTAGACAAATAATCCCTTTCTATTATGCATTCGCTCGGTTTCTTGTATCGTCCCAGCTTTTGAAATTTTTTATTGTTATTCACTTTTATTTATTACAGATATCTTTATCGTGGTGGTCGACTCTTAGAGATTGCCTATGTATTATGTCAAACATGAATCAGACCTTGCGTAGTTCGGACCAAAGTCAATCATGTTTATTTATTACACAAAGATGGAATTACATTCGAAAACTTTAAGAAAATAGCTTGAAACACACACACTTAAATCAGAATAAAAGATACAATTCATAACATCTCACAAAATGCCCCACTTTCCACTTTTGTTCTCTAATATTGGATTATCTGCTCAATGTGGGGCTTGACCTGGATGGCCTCCCAGCGTACGATACATCCTTTCCAACTCTATTGCTAGATGACGAGCAAAAGTGGGCGCATGCTCTGTAAACCTTTCATAATCCATTCCTTGGCAGTTTACATAACTTTGAGATGTGAAGACTGCCAAGTCGTGGACTTGTGCCCTGAAACCTTGGAGACGTTGGTCTTGGTCTTGCAATTGCTGCTGACGAGTGGTGGCTATGTCTCTGACACGGTTTTCACGATCTAAAGCTGATTCTAATAGAGCTCGGAGTCTGGCCTGCTCTAATCTTGCTTGTGATCTTTCCCTGTCGAGGTCTGCTTGTTGGTATTCTCTGTTGCATCTTCTTGCCTCTTCTAGTTGTGCACGAAGCTGGTCTTCTGATCGCATCCAATAGTCTTTTTCCTTCTTGAATTGAGCCTTGTCTTTTTCGGATTGCCTATCCTGGCGTTCCTTGTTAGATCTGGCTTCTTCATTTAATTGTTGGATCCTTTCTTTTGCTTTGCTCAATGCCCTTTCGTTTTCTGCAAGAATGGAGTCAAAATCTTGCATTTTTTCGAAGAGATTGGCGATGGTTTTTTGATCTTTCCAGCTTCTCTTTGGCGTTTCAGAGACTCTTTTCATTTTTTGGAATCTAGCATGAAGATTTTCATTCTCACAAGCTAGACTCTTTTTCTCGCCTTTGGCTTCTTGTTCTTGCAAATCTTTCTCCAAACTGAGGCTTCTTAGATTTTCTTTTAGGGCATGGATAGTGGCTTTGTACCCTTTTTCTTTTTCTCCCCAGATTAACCGCTCTTGGATTTTATCATTGAAATTTTGAACATGGGGTCTTTTTGTTGGCCTTTTTAGCTCAGGTTCCGGTGCATCATCCACGCGGGACCGCTTTTCGAACCACCTTGCATATCCAGGATTTATCTCACCCTTGGTAGCGTCTAGGACTTGAGTATCACTTTTCAAGTATCGGCACCCATTCCACATCTGCTGAAGTAGAGCTTCGGGAATAGTGGCTTCTGGGTGTAATTCGATTACTTGCATACTCAAATCTTCCTCATCAGGAACTATTTGATATCTCCCTAGTTGCCTTAGGACTCTTAGTGGTGCATATGGCTGAATGCTTCTCAATCCCAATAGTAGTAGATAACTATTTGAGGTTGACATATGTATTACTTCTCTCATCGGGAGCCATCCCAGAGTCCATTCAATTTGATTTGCCGTTAAAGCCTTTAGATGAGATACCCATGCTTCTATCCCTTCTGGAGCTTGGTAATTTTTTGTTCTTTCCTCATAGCTCTCGATGCAATTAGCTCTGTTCGACCCATACTGTATGATCTTGGGTTGTTGTTGGAGATGTTCAATCACCCACATTTGCAACAAAATTTTGCATCCTTCGAAAACCTTCGCCCCTGATTTGCATAAAGTCAAAGCCCGATAAATATCTGACAGAATGATGGGGACAAGGGTGTGATTTTCTTTAGTGGTGAGGATTTGCACAATTTTTGCGGTGCGAATATCAATTGTTCGCTCTTTATTTGGGAAGACCATGACTCCTAGAAAAGCCACCATGAAAGCAAATCGTCGGTGTATCTGCCAAGTGTCTTTGTTTTGCTTATTAGTAAGGCCTTTCTCATGAATTTCGAACCCATCTGACTTTCCAAATCTGGAATACAAAAAGTTGAAGGAACAACATCCATTGATGACATTGCTTTTCCTAATTTGACTGCTGATGTTCAGAAGACCGAAGAATCGATGTATTGAAGGAGCCTTTGTGAATATCAAGCTTTGATTTCTTAAACTTCCGTCAAAACCAACATAGCCAGCTACCTCCTCTAATGTAGGAGTAAGCTCAAAGTTAGAGAAACGAAAAACATTGTGTACCGGGTCCCAGAAAGTTACTAATGCCGTAATCAGATCATCCCGAGGCTTAACTTTCATAATGTCCGTGAGATTTCCCAAATGCTTGACGACCCATTTTTGACCGTCTTCGCCTAAATCATACCACCACATTTGAAGCTGACATAAAAATTCCTCCGTACTTGTGGATGAGGGGCTTTGTGTAGTGCTCATTTTGTATCTGAAATTTAATTTTAATAAAGTCAAAATTTATACTAAAATCATTTTCGAAATTTTTTCTTTTATTTTTAAAAAAATTAAAACTATATTTTTTCGAAAATTTTAAGGCAACCCATTTTATTCCTTGCTTCTTACCATGATTTTATTTAAGCTGGTCAACAAGCATGTTCGAGGCAAATGAATGCACAAGTAGCAAGTAGGATGCATCATGATGGTCTTTTAATTTTTGGGTTCACCTGTCCTAGACAGACCCAACCCCTGTGTTGAGTCTCCAAGGGCAAATGCATATGATGCAAATATTCGTTCCTACTAGGGATCCGGTACATGGCTGAGTTATTCTAAGTGTAAAACCTTAGGTTGATTGTTCTAAACCTGGCTTACCCAAACGGACAGTTTGAGCCGAAGCGGGGGCAACGTACCGGGAGCACGAAAGTCTGCCCGGCCTAGTTACTTGTCCCAACTCCGTCTTATTTGGTATGACTTTAACAGAAAGGTGGGTCACGCGCACGTGTACACCATAAATTCAGAAGACTCAGAAAGAAGGGGGTTTCGTAGCAGTTGTATATATGCACAATTCAAATAATATTAAAGCGGTAAAAAAAACATTTAGCATATTAGCATATAAACAGTTGAAAATTATATAGTAAGTAAAGCCAATAAAAACAGATATTTTAAGCTCGAATTCTTTAAACCCTGAACCTATGGTTCTGGGTTAAAATAACATGTTATTCCCCAGCAGAGTCGCCAGAGCTGTCGCACCTCCTTTTTTTCCCGCGCCCGCGGGGCGCGTGGGGAGTTTTCTCCAATTAAAGGACAGTCGAAACGGGATTTGTTTATTTGTTTCAGAGTCGCCACCTGGGAATTTTGAGGCGTCCCAAGTCACCAATTATAATCCCTGAATCGAGGAGAATATGACTCTGTTTATTTTTTTTCCGCGAACCAGAAATCCTGAGTAAGGAATTCTGTTAATCCGGAAGAAGGTGTTAGGCATTTCCGAATTCCGTGGTTCTAGCACGGTCGCTTAACTGTTTTTATTATTGGCTTAATCAACTTGATTTTATTAAATATTGATGTTTTCTGATTTTACTACTGCTTATACTTATTACGATTGAAACCTTCTTTGAATCGAATTACGCGTACGTATATTCGTGTTATAAATTAAAAATGCGGAATTGTGTCACGCGTACGTGTACACAATAATTTTTTATAATATATTAAGCAATCATTTCTCCGAGATTGTTTTGAATCAAGAATATTTATTTTTCTTGAATAGTGAACCGTACATCTCGGGTTTTTTATGAAATTGATTTAACGCCTTTAGAAAAATCCTTTTATTAAATATTCGCTCGAAATTGCGCGTACGCATAATCCGAAGTTTTGTTTCTTTAAAAAGTATAATCAGGGTACGCGAACGTATCCCTAATTGCGCAACATATTTGTAATGATATTATGAAATTTTGAAAAAAAATGTTTGTTATATCACGAAAAATCTTGTTTTAAGATATTCTTTAAATTTTTGGAAAATAATCCACAATTTATTAAATATCGACCATTGATTATAATTTCCGAATATAAATCATATTCATTCCAATTATTCAAATTCAAAAGACAGAATAAAAATATGATTAGTACTAACTTTAAAACAAATGTGACATATATAAATATGCCAAAGAATAAATTGCATATGAAACCGAAAATAAATAATTCATAAAGGAAGGAAATATTTTCCGGGAATTTTCATGATTATTTAATGCAAATTCTATTTTTAATTACCATTGATTTAAGAAGTTGCCATTTATGTATATACAAATCAACTTATTCTCATATGCTCGTTTTAATCTTAATAGACCTAATTATTTGGTCACTTTGTTTTATGAAAGTAGATAAGCATCAAATTTATAGAAAAGGCGTTATTATGCAAGTTAATTCAACAAAGTTACCTTACATATAACCTAACTGTTTGGCGTAAATATTCATAACGTTTTAACATCATGATGAGCTATACCAACTTACTTTACTCATATGATTATACCTGTCATCATACCATATAATAACTTATACCAACCTAAACAAAAAAAATCATATTTTGTTACAAGATATTCTACTAATGCAACTTCTTAATCATTACATTCAACTAATGGTATTATGGGATGTAATCAATGGCCCATTTTTATGCCTCACTCCCTGTTTTGACAATTCACATATATCTATACCAATGAGATTTCGGAATAGCTAACATTATTACAAAACTTTATATGAATTTCAAAATAAGACAATTTAACTCATAGCTATCAAATTGAATTCACTATTAGTTAACTAACATAAAAATGAAATTAGAACTAATGAACTTGGACAATTGGAAAATAACATTTCAATTCAAGCTTCATTGACGGGTCATGCTGAAATCTCTTTCCGACTTAAAATTTAAAAGACATATACCTGAAAATGGAGGTAGAAGAAGTAAGTTTCAGCAGTTACAGCAGTAACAAATTCAGTAGAATATACTGATAACACAGTAAATCTGATCAAGAATAGGATTCGAAGAGCCCAGATGCACAGTAAGATACTTTGAAAGACACTTCAGATTTTAACTGAACAGTGGAATCACATAAAGTTGAACAGATTCAACAAAAGAACATCATTTCAGATTTCAGTTTTTTTTTCTTTCTTCAGTTTCAAATTCAGTTTGTTTCTGATTTTCTGTTTCTGCTGCTGTATCTGTATGTGAGTGTGTATGTGAATGTTCTATTTTCTGTTTCCTTCCTTTAAAATCTCAGCCCTCAAAATCTCTTAAAAAGTTCTCTCTTAAAAAATTTCTGTCTGTTAAAAAAGCTCTCTGAAAATTCTGTTTCTCTCCCTTAAAATTCTGTCTTTCTTACTCAAAAATTCTGTTTTTTCTCTCTTAAAAATTCTGTTTTCTCACTCAAAAATTCTGTCCTTTAACTGTCTGTCCAGCTCCTGTATTTATACAGGGCTGGTCCTAGGCAATTTAAGTGCTTCTTGGACCCCCTTCTTCTTTTTAAAAACAGAAAAACCCATTATGTAAAACCTTTTCCCTGATTTTCAGCAGCCCATTATCCCTTGTTCCCCATTAGTATTATTAACTAATAGCAACTAACATTACATTATAATATACTAGTACTAACACCCTGTTTTTTACTGCTCATTCCCAGAAATGCCCCTGAAATCCTAATGTTATTACTGAAAACAAAATCAGAACCTACAGCAAAACAGATTCTAAAATCTGTACAAACTTAGTTATCTCCTGATTTACAGCTATAACCAATCCTATTAACTTCCTAACACAATTGCATTTGACCAACTTTTGCAAACTTGAATTCAAACTGGATATTTCAGCAATATTATACTGAATTCAGAACTAACAACATATTACTGCAATTATCAAACCAATTCAGACTGGACTTAATACTGAACTAGAATCAAACACACACAGGATCATTGTCAATACTGACAATGTCCTGAAACTTTAATGTTCAGACAATAACATATACAACATACATTTGAATTCACTGATTCACAGACAATCATGACTTAATTGACGAGCATTAATCAATTGACTATTTACAACATTTGTCAATAATTAGTCTAAAATAATAGAAGCAGACTGTTTTAGTCAACATTTTCAGAAATGAAAAAATTCGTAATATAATTAATCGACGAACTTAATCGAGTCGATTACACACATTGTAAATAACCATAACCAACAGAAACAATTCACATTCGGATTAAATAGACAGAAATGACAGAATTGATCAAAACAAATATGAAAAATTAACAAGCTATTAATACGGACAACAATACACATAGAATACACAAAAATAAATAGAAAAATACCTCTGAACTTTAATCAGACTCGATCCCAACTCAGCTTCGGATTTTTGTTTGAAATCAAACAGACCTTAGTCGAAGTATTTTCCACTGAAAATACTTCGACTAAGGTCGATTAAACCTCAATCTTTTACTTGAAATCGGAAAAATTCCAAGATTGGAAATTTTTAAGGTTTCAGGTTCTTGGATCTTAAATCCGAACATTTCTAGGCAGATTTGCAGGGAACCAAACATGATACGAGGGTGTGGGTAGCCTAGGGGTTATTTGGTGTTAGTTTGAAACGGATCTGAGTCTGTTTTTGTTTGGTCCGAATCTTCAAAAGAAGATTCGAGGAGTTCCGAACTGATTCGAACCAAACAAATGATAGATCCATATTCAGGGTGACTAGGTGGAGCTGTGGTGTCGATTTGGGACTGTTAGGTCTAGATCTGAACTTGGCTCGAATCTTCAAATGAAGATTCGAGAATCTCTAGGGAGATTCGAACCAAGCTGGTAACATATTCGGATAGAGGGTGTTCATGGGGTCCTAGGGTGTTAAGTTGGTGACCGGCGGCGTTGATGCCGCCGGGTTTCAGGCGGTGGAATCCTAGGGAGGCTAGGGCTAAGAGTGGGGGTTTGGGACGATGATGAACAGGAGCGGAGAGGGGGGTGTTTAGTTAGGGGGCCGGGTAAAGGGTTACGGGTTTATATAGGGGAATGGTGGGTGGATATGGACCGTTGGATTAGGAAGAATGGATGGCTGAGATTAATTCATTAAATCAAACGACGTCGTTTGGTTTAAAGTTGGGGTCGGACTGAATCGGGTTAATGGATCGGGTAACGGGTTACGGGTAAGGGTAATGTATCTTGTCCGTTGATTGGATTTGATCGAACGGTTTCTTGATGAGAGGTGACCAAACGACGTCGTTTGGTATTAGCTTGGGACTGGGTCAGACTTGGCTGTTTGGATTGGGCTGTGGGGGGGATTTAACGTTTTGGGCCTGGATTTTAATCCAGGTCCAATTTTGTATAACTTGTGCTATTTTTTTTTTTATCATTATTTTCTAATTTCATTATTAATTAACAAAAATCTTAATTAAAAATTATAAAAACAAAATTACCTTTACAAAGATATTAATTACCTTTTTAACAACTATTAACACATAGACAACATTAATCACACAGTGGAACATTAAAAATAGAACAAAAATGCATATTTTTATGATTTTATTTAAATTATCTCTTAAATGCATAATTAAATCCTATATGCATGCAATATGTATTTTATTTTATTTTTATTTTATTATGACAAATATAAACATTTACGGACATAATACAAATATTTAACACCACGCAAATTCACAAATTACACAGTAAAAGAAATTTATTTTGATTTATTTTGGAGCAATTTTTCGTAATGCAAAAATCACGTGCTCACAACAGCTACCAGTTGAGTATTCAGATGGCTCCATATGAGGCTTTGTATGAGAGGCAATGCAGATCTCCAGTTGGTTGGTTTGAGCCCGGTGAGGTCAAGCTATTGGGGACTAATTTGGTACAGGATGCTCTGGAGAAGGTGAAGGTGATTCAGGAGAGGCTTCGTACTGCGCAGTCGAGGCAAAAGAGTTATGCTGATAGGAAGGTTCAAGATGTGTCCTACATGGTCGGCAAGAAGGTTCTGTTGAAGGTTTCACCCATGAAGGGTGTTATGAGATTTGGGAATAAAGGGAAATTGAGTCCCTGGTTCATTGGGCCTTTTGAGGTGCTTCGGAGGATTGGGGAGGTGGCTTATGAGCTTGCTTTACCACCCAGCTTGTCGAGTGTGCATCCGATATTTCATGTTTCTATGCTCCGGAAGTATATCGGGGATCCATTTCATATTTTAGACTTCAACACGGTTCAGTTAGATGATGATCTGACCTATGATGTGGAGCCAGTAGCTATTTTGGGTCGTCAAGTTCGGATATTGAGGTTAAAGGATATATCTTCAGTGAAAGTGCAATGGAGAGGTCGGCCCGTGGAGGAGGTTACCTGGGAGACCGAGCAGGAGATGTGGAGCAGATATCCTCACCTATTCGAGGCTTAGGTAAGTTTTTTGACTCGTTCGAGGATGAACGTTTTTTTAAGTTGGGGAGGATGTGACAACCCGGCCAGTCGTCTTATGAGTTACCGCTCTGTTTCCCCTATTTCAGCTTCTTTATGCTTCGTTATCCATGTTTTTGTGGTGTCGGGTTGGTCGGATCGAGTCCAGAATGAGTTTGGTGAAGTTTGAGACACTTAGTCTCCTTTAAGAAGGCTTAAGTTGGAAAAGTCAATCGAATGTTGACTTATGTGTTAGAAGGCTCGAAAGTGAGTTACTATGGTTCAGTTAGCTTCGGGAGGTGATTTGTGACTTAGGAGCGCGATCGGAATGGGTTTTGGAGTTGTAGAGAAGATTTAGGCTTAAATTGGCGAAGTTAATACTTTGGCGATTCCGGTTGATAGGCGAGATTTTTATATAGGGGTCGGAATGGAATTCGGAGAGTGCCAGTAGCTTTGTTGTGCCATTTGGGATGTGTGTGCAAAATTTTAGGTCATTCGGACGAGATTTGATAGACTTTTTGATCGAAAGCATAATTTAAAAGTTCTTGGTGTTATTAGGCTTGAATCCTATGTTAAATCGATGATTGATGTTGTTGTGAGAGTTCCAAAGTTTTGAAAAAGTTTGGACGATGTCATGAGATGTGTTGGTACAATTGGGTTGAAGTTCCGGGTAGGTTTCGGGATGTTTTAGGCCGAAAATCATAGTTGTAGCAGGTCCAAAAGGGTTGCAGGCCTCGGAACCCACCCATGCGGTCCGCACAAAAAAGAGTGCGGTCGCAGTATGTGTCGTGCGGACCGGACAAAAAGGAGTGCGATCGCGGTAGGTGTTCTGTGGACCGCACAAAATGTCGTGCGGCCGCGGTGGAGAGCATTTCACTGGTGCTACTTCGGAAGCTCATATCTTTTGATCTAAAAGGAATTTTGCGATGATTCAAAAAACAAAAGTTGTAGCCCTTCGTGTCTAGTTTCCAGAAAGGTAAAGATAACATAATTTGGACATATGTGCGGTCTGCGGAGGTGAAAATCTGTGGGGTACTCTATAAATACGAGGTTTTGGGTTTTATTTGATATTTTGACCTACAAAACTCGGATTTTGGCGATGTTTCGAAGGTTTTTCAAGAAATTCATCGGGGTAAGTGATTCTAACTCAGATTTGGCTAGAGTACATGAATCTATCATTGAATTCATCATTTAATTCGTGATTTGGGATGGAATTTGGGAAGAAAATTTGAAATCTTTCAAAAATGTAAAATGATGATTTGAAAGACCAAATGGTATCAGAATTGGATAATTTTCATATGGTTAGACTCGTGAGAGTATAAGGATTCTAGTTTTGTGAATTTTTTCAAATTTCGAGACGTGGACCCAGGGCTCGGGTTTTGGTAATTTCGGAAATCACGCCCTTTGTTGATTGTTTTTGCTTGGGTTTGTTCACTTAGCATATTGTGACGTATTCGTTATGATTTTGGATAGATTCGACACACGTGGAGGCCGATTCGAGGGAAAAAGGCATCACGAGTTAGAGATTTAGCCGGTTTGAGGTGAGTAATGATTGTAAATGATGCTCTAAGGGTTTGAAACCCCGGATTGCACATCGTAGTGCTATATTGAGGTGAGGCACATGCTTGATGACGAACGTGAGGTCGTGTACTATTGGGGATTGTGACTTGCTCCGTCCCGATTGATGATTTTACCGTGTATTTGACTTAAACTTATTTGTTATCATCATGATTTGGGCTGATTGCCATACTTGGGCTTTGTACCAACTATTTGAACCCTTCGGGGATTTTTGTTACTATTTCCTCACTGTTTTGACTTATTAATTGAACTCAGTCATGTTATTTTCCATTGTTTTACTACTCAGCTACTTTTACTCCATTTTGAGACTTAAATGATATTTTAAATGATGTTTTGGGTTGAGAAATGCTGTTTTACTAATGCCTGAAGGGCTTGTGAGTATTTTTTACTGAGTAAGGCCGAGGGCCTAGTTGCGAGGAAACACTGATACTGATTTGAGGCTGAGGGCCTGAGATATGTACGCCACGAGGTGGCTTATTGTTATTGTTTATGAGGCCGAGGAACTGAGATATATGCGCCACGAGGTGGCTTGACTGTTATGAGGTCGAGGGCCTAGATTTGATGCCAAGAGATGGCTTGATATTGTGCTTAGGCTGTAAGGGACCCCTCCCGGAGTCTCTACACCCCCAGTGAGCGCGGGTACCCATTGTGATGTGAGATTGAGCCCGAGGGGTTGGCACTGTTCTGAGATTTGAGCCCGAGGGGCTGGTATTGTTCCATGTAATTGCCCAAGGGGCTGGTACTGTTCTAAGATGTTGCCCGAGGGGCGGTTTTGTTGATATTGTGCTCGAGGGGCGAACTTCTATTTGTTTACTTACCTGTCAATTACTTGTTTTACTTGTTAAAAAGGGATTTTACTCAATTCTTCACTGTCTACTGGTTTTAAGTGATTTTACTACTTCGGTATAGAATGCCTTGTGTTTTACGTGTTTTCTTACTTTCATTCATTATTTATGTTTATTACTCACTGAGTTGGAGTACTTACTTTACTCCCTG
Source organism: Nicotiana sylvestris (assembly GCF_000393655.2). Lineage (NCBI taxonomy): Eukaryota > Viridiplantae > Streptophyta > Magnoliopsida > Solanales > Solanaceae > Nicotiana > Nicotiana sylvestris. The sequence goes on from NC_091058.1 coordinate 18,252,621, forward strand.
CACCGTGTGTGCAGATTCAGGCGTAGCAGGTACCGCTCCTGAGTGCTGATCCTTCTAGTCCAGGCGGTGTTTCGGAGACTACGAGGTAGCTGTTGGCGTCCGCAGCCCCCGTGTCTCCCTTATCTTATTATTTCTAAGTTCTTCAAATAGTTGTACCAGATATTGTATTTAGTAGACTCGTATCAGGATCCTTAGTTGCTCATGACTTGTGACACCCCAGTTAGGGCTGTGTCGAGTTGGAAATTCTGCTTTGTTATCTCTATTTCCACTAATTGTACTATTATATCATGTTTGAACTGTTCTTATGCTATTTAACTGCTTAAAAGGATGAAATATGTTAGACTGGCTAGCCTTGTTTTCATGAGAGACGCCATCATGACCGGGGTCGGGGTTAGGGACGTGACAACTCCTCTTGACCTTACATGAACCCGGAACACACCTCGCGAACGCGTAGTCTTAATTGCCTGAAGCTCCAAATGATTGTTGACTCTACGCGAACGAGATGCCCTTGTCGCGAACGCGTAGCCTTAAACTCATGAACCTTCGCGAACGCGGGAACTACATCAAGAATGCGAATAACACCCAGCTGCCCCTCTCAACATCCTTTCACGAATGTGAGAGCCCTCTCGTGAACGCGATGAAGGAATTCTCTGCAACAAAATACCAGAAAATCTACCAACTTCCAAAACCAAGAATTGGTTCGTTAACCATCCGAAACTCACTTGAGGCCCTCGGGACCTCAACCAAATATGCCATCACATACAATAACATCATTCAAACTTAGTCGAGCCTTCGAATCACTCAAAACAATACCAAAACACCAAATCACCCTCGGATTCAAGCCTAAGAACTTAGAAACTTTCAAATTTCACAGACAACATCGAAACCTATCAAATCACCTCCGAATGACCTGAAATTTTGCACACACACCACAAATGACACTACGGACCTACTCCAATTTCCGGAATTCCAATATGACCCCAATATCAAGATTTTCACTGCCGACCGGAAACTCTAAATTTCCAATTTCGCCAATTCACGCCAATTTCTACCACGGACCTCCAATTTACATTCCGAACATGCTCCTAAGTCCAAAATCACCTAACGGAGCTATTTGGACCATCAAATTCACATTCGAGACCTTATACACATAAGTCAATATCCGGTTGACTTTTCCAACTTAAGCTCCAAAATTAGAGACTAAGTGTCTCATTCCACTCCAAAATCACTCTGAACCCGAACCAACCAACACGATACGATGAAATATAGATGAGCAACATATAAAGAAGCAGAAATGGGAGAAACGGGGCTGTAACTCATGAAACGACCGGTCGGGTCGTTACATAAGCCCAAACTATTTATCTTTTAATACCCATGCCCAAACTATTTAATGGTACTACCCATGTGGCCCAAACTATTTACCCGGCCCACCTATTTCATGCGGCCCTAGCTACCCACTGTCTTTAATGCCTGCTCTTCGTCCTTTAACACTAGACTAGAGAACCCGACCCACCTATTTCACCTGGCCTAAGATACCCACCGTCTTTAATGCCTTGTCTTCGTCCTTTAACACTAGACTAGAGAAAAGTTTCCAAATCTCCATAGAGAACCCATATTTCACCCAAATTCGAGTTTTTAATTTTTTCTTCAGATTTCGTTCTATCTCTTCGTCTAGTAGTAATTTTTGGGTAATTTTTGCTTCTGAAAGTACATTTTAGTGAAAGTGGATTTTCAAAATCATAGAATTTTTGTGTTTTTCTTTGTACTTTTGTGAATCAATGTCTATGGGTTGTTGTTTTTACTATGGGTCGGAAGCATTGTGCGCGTAGATGGTGGCGTCGTGGACAACATCATTCTTCAACCCAAGTAGCTGCTGAATCCGTTGCCTGAGCCATGTTCGGTCCTAGTTTTTCATAAATTTCTGATTCTCAGTCTATGTTTAGTCGTATTCCTAGCAGTAGTCATGTTGAAAACACAATTGAAAATGTAGAATTAGAGGGTGAAAAAGGCAATAATATTAATGCTTCGTCAGTCGATGGAACTCCCTACAAGTCATTACCCTACATAAATTCCGAACCAGTTATAGCAGGTGTTGCTGTGAATGATAAGGGAAAAGGAAATGATGTTGAGGATTCTGAGTTAGGGGAAAGCCGACGTGAATTCGTGCCTAAAACAGAGACTCAACCAGTAGATATTGATTGTAGCGATGATTCTCAGTTAAAGAAGAAAAAAAATAGTGTTGCACCCAAGAAGATAATTTTCTTAAAATTAGGATCTGTGCTTTTGAATGTATAGTACATTGTTATTTTTTGATTTCCTGGTATGCTTTTGTATTATATTATAGTTATAGTTAAGTGAATTCTATTTCTTAAATAATTTATATGATCATGTTTTGCATTGTTGAGATTCCCTTGTGCCTATAGACATAGTGTATGTGTGTTATGTAATATTTTTTATAGTTATAGACAGTTGTTGAAATAACCCCGTACAATTATATACCCTGTTAGTATAGCTATATACTATCATATGCTTTTGGATCCCCTTTTGGCTGTCTTCGCTATTTTTTTTCCTTTAATATTATTAGTATCATACAGTATCTTGAAAATACTTTATAGCTGCATACCTTTCTTCTTTTTCTATTTGTTCATATCTGTTATGTACTAGTAGTATAGTCATTTATAGCTGCCGAAAATTCGTCAGTAGAATTATATACCCTGTTGGTATAGTTTTATACTGTATTGGTATCATATAGTAGTTGTAATATTTTTAGTTATTTTAGTTGCATTTTTAAGTGAATTCTATTTCTAAAATTATTTTATATGAACATATTTTGCAGTGTTGGGATTTTCTTGTGCCTATGGACATAGATTATAAACCAAAAGTTGATTGGGATACCAACTGCCATGTTATTCGTCAATTGAAAGAGAATTTATTAAAGACGCAACTTCGGATGTTTAAGAAAACATGCTTTGAATATTTTTTGAATCTGCCACCAGTTATTGTGCAGATTCAGGTTATGCACCATTTGTTTATTAGAGAAGTACATCATGAGGTGAAAAATAAGATGCGGTTTGTAGTGAGTAATTCTAAGTTGCCCTTTGGTTTGGGTGAATTTGCACTTGTTACTGGGCTGAAATGTAAGGGTGACACAAGTATAAAGAGCGTAAAAGAGAATATATTGATTTCAAAATATTTTGGGACTGCATCCGTGACATTGGCCCAACTAGCAGACTGTTTTATGAAGAAGAAATGGGAAACAGATATGCGTTGAAGATAGCAAATCTTTATTTTGTGAACAGCTTCTTACTTTCTCAACTCAAAACAAAGGTTATTTTACGGTCTTACATTGACTTAGTTGAGTGCGGTGATTTTAGTAATTATCCCTGGGGTATAGATGTTTATAACGCTACCATCGACTCGTGTTCCAACAAGTTTCAAGATAAGCCTTCTTTTTATAGACTCGATAGCTTCCTGTTGGCTTTACATATTTGGTTGTATGAATGCTGCCCAAGTTTGGATGGTCACTTTGCTGATCATAATGGAAACAAACTTCTACGAGTTTTGAATTGGGCGTAGTCATGGGTCAAATACCGAATGAGCGAGTTGCTTTGCGAATGTCTAACTTGCAACGCGAGCAGGTAATTTTCTCATATTTTTATTGCCTCTCTTAATGTTTTGGTACATTAGTTTAGTCACGGGTAGTTGTAGAAATATCCCAGATCAATGATATACTCTGTTGGTATATATGTATACCATATTGGTATCATATGGTAATATGGATCATTTCTGCTACTTATACTTTTGTTACTACTTATACTTTTAATTTTCTCATTCTTTTATTGCATCTTTTAATGTTTTTTTATAGTAGTTTACTCACAAGTAGTTGTAGCAATATCCCATATCAATGATATACTCTGTTGGTATATATGTATACCATATTGGCATCTGTGATGACCCAAACGGTCATCACCGGTTTTCTCCCTTTTTCTGTGCTTCTGAGGCCTTGAAAACCTCACCTTTAGTTGCCTCGATTTGCGTGCGCAGTCCGGGCGCATAGCCGGAAAAAGCTTATGTGTTAAATTATGTGAAATTTGATAAATTGTGGCTTTAAAATGGTTAAAGTTGACTTTGGTCAACATTTTGGGTAAACGGACACGGACCCGTGATTTGACGGTCCCGGAGGGTCCGTAGAAAAATATGGGACTCGGGCGTATGCCCGGAATCAAAATCCGAGGTCTCGAGCCCGAGAAATGAATTTTTAAAAGAAATTGTTTTTCTGAAATTTATTTAGAAATTTGAAATGAAAATGGATTAGAAAGCATTTGTATCGGGCCCGTATTTTGGTTCCGGAGCCCGGTACAGGTCTTATATGTGGTTTAAGCGCTTTCTGTGAAATTTGGTTGAAATCGGACGTCATTTGACGTGTTTCGGACCTAAAACTCTAAGTTTGAAAGTTTATGAAGTTTGATGAAAAAGTGATGATTTTGAGGTTTGATTCCTCGTTTATGATGTTATTTTGGCGATTTAGTCGCATGGTTAAGTTTGTAGGATGTTTTTGAGTTAGTGTGTGTGTTTGGTTAGGAGCCCCGAGGGCTCGGTGGTGTTTCGGAAGTGTTTCGGAGTGGTTTTGGCCTTAGAAAAGTTGCAGAAGTTTCAGTTCTGGTGTTCTGGTATCTAGTTCTATGCGATCTCATAGGTAGCATTGCGAACGCATAGAGTAATCCTTCAGGTGCCCCACATTTGTTCTATGCGATCGCATAGATTCATCCGCGATCGCATAGCTTAGCCAGATCCTTCAATGCGAACGCAACCTTTAATTCGCGTTCGCGTTTCATTAAGTCCAAACCTGGAATGCACAACCTTTTCTTCTATGAGTTCGCATCAGCCCTTCCGCGATCGTAATGACCAGCTTCCCCTTACCCTATGAGATCGCATTACCTTCTTCGCGATCGCATAGGGCATTTTTGCCCAGCGATTTTAAATACCCAAAACAGAACAGTGACGAGGTTTAGTCCATATTTCACACGAGTTCTTCTTCTCCACAGCTCTTGAGCGAATTTTTGAGCACTTCTTCACCAAAGCTTCTTGGGTAAGTAAATTCCCACTCATTTCCTTCATTAATTAGTGAGTTTCTAAACCTAAATCCTGAAATCAAAGTAGAAATTAGGGGTTTTGGGTAGAGTTAGGGTTTTGGGAATTTACAGTGATTCAACCTCATTTTGGGGTCAGATCTTAAAATAAATTATATATATGAACTCGTGGGGTTATGGGTAATCGGGTTTTGGTCCGAGCCTCGTGTTTGGACCATGTGGGCCCGAGGTCGAATTTTGGTATTTTTGGAAGAATGCTAGGAACTTCATATCTAAGCTATGGGATTTTGTTATCGAGTCTTTATTGATATTATTGAATTAATTATGCCTAGATATCGTTGTTTCAGAGTCGGGTTATAAAGGAAAGGCGGTATTTGAGGGTTGATTGCTATTCTTTAGACCGAGGTAAGTGTTTGTTCTAACTTTGGCTTGAGGGAATAGGATTAGAGTGTTGTTTGCTATTTGCTAATTGTTGAGTACGGTGTATAGGCATGGTGACGAGTATCTATACACCGGAGTCTAGCATGATCGTGAGTCTTATTTGTGTTTATTCGGATTTTGTGATACCTCTTCCTTGTTAAATTGATAAATTTCATATAATGTGAAGAGTTTGAGGAAGAATTATGATTTGTACATTCTTGGAGCATTGGCTCGAGTATATCATAAAGCGTGAAAGTATATGAAATGATTGAACCCCTTTGGAGCGTTGGCTCAGGTGGTAAAGTGAGATAAGAGGTAAAAGTGAAAGAAAGAGAAAGAATTATTGAATTGCTCCCTTGCCAGGATGCTTGTTGCTTTGTTGACTATCTCCCTTGCCGGGATGCTGAGATTATTGATATTGTTCCCTTGCCGGGTTTTTAACTGCTTAATTGTGCTCCCTTGCCGGGAGTTAGCTGTTTATTTGTATTCCTTTGCCAGGATTTCTATCATTATTTGTCTACTCCCTTGCCCCTTATTTGTGATTGTTGCTTGGGTGAGGAAGAGTGATAAATCACGAAGGGTGATTCCGTGCATTGTTTGCTATTGTGAGGAAAGAGTGTAAAGCACGAAGGGTGATGTCGTGCCGCACGATGTACCATTTCGTGCCGATTTTATTGATTATATGGTGAGGAAAGAGAGTAAAAACACGAAGGGTTATGCCGTGTATATTTCATTTATATGATAGCTTTGGTGAGGATGAGAGTAAAAGCACGAAGGGTGATGCCGTGTATTTGTTGCTTTCTGATTCTTTGTTGATATCCGAGTAATGTTGTTTCTTTCATTACTTGTTCTTATTTGATTTACTTCGAGGTTATAGATTTCCTTACTCTATTTGCCTTGTGATTGTTGTTTGGGTGAGGAAGAGCGTAAAGCACGAAGGGTGATGCCGTGTATTGTTTTGGTGAGGACGAGAGTAAAAGCACGAAGGGTGATGTCGTGCAAATTGTTGATTTTTTTATTTTTTTTGACATTCTGGCTTTGTTACTTCTTTCTGTTATTGAGGATTTCTATTTGAAACTGTTAGCTCCCCATAGCATGCTCCCCCCCCCCCTTCTTAGCTGTTTAAATTATGTATATTTCCTTTTATTGCATATATCTGCACAGGTTGTTTTTGGTAGGTCCTGTCTAGCCTCGTCACTACTTCGCCGGGGTTAGGCCAGACACTTACCAGCACATGGGGTCGGTTGTGCTGATGCTACACTCTGTGCATATTTTTGCACAGATCCAAGAGCAGCTTTTGGACCTCAGCAGTAGGATTTGATCGAGAGATGACTTCAGTCCAGAGACACCGAGGTAGCCTTGCTGACGTCCGCAGGCCCGGAGTCTCTCTCTCTTTATTCAGTTTGTTATCTTTTGTGTCGAAACAAACAGTATAAAATTTTCTTTCAGATGATTGTATTTAGTAAATCTTAGAAGTTCGTGAGTATTGTGACACCAATCTTGGGTAGAGGATTATGTTAAACTTTCCGCATTTCTATTCATTTTTATATAAGTTAAGACTTCCGCTTGAAATTTTTAATTATGTTGCCTTTATTACATGTTGATAATTATGGAAAATAATGTGTGTTAAATGGAAGGTAATTTAAGTTGGCTTGCCTAGCTCCTATTAGTAGGCGCCATCACGACCCCGAGGGTGGGAAATCCGGGTCGTGACAAGTTGGTATTAGAGCCCTAGGTTACTTAGGTCTCACAACTCACAGACAAGCTCGGTAGAGTCTGAGGGATCGGTACGGAGACGTCTGTATTTATCCCGCAGAGGCTACTGAGTTAGGAAAACTTCAAATATGTTCTTTCTTGTCGTGCGGTTCTGTTTCCCCAATACTGATTGAATTTCTACTCCGTTCTTTTGCAGATGGCAAGGACACGTGCTTCCTTATCGACCGCGCAGCAGCCCGAGCCCCCAGCAGCAGCTCCTAGTAGGGGTAAAGGGTGAGGCCGAGGTAGGGGAAGAGCTCAGCCCCGAGCAGCAGTTCCAGAGGTGGAGCCTCATGTTGATTATGATGAGGAGGTTCAAGCTCCAGCAGTTCCGGTGGGCCCAGCTCAGGTCCCAGAGGGGTTCATTGCCACCCTAGTTCTTCAGGACGCCCTGGTTCGATTGGTGGGCCTTATGGAGAGAGTCACCCGAACAGGTTTGCTTCCTGTAGCACCAGCCACTTCTCAGGATGGAGGAGGGGCTCAGACTCCTGATACACGCACTCCGGAGCAGGTAGCTCCCCAAATTCAGACTCCAGCAGTTCAGCCAGTTGGGGTAGTTCAGCCGGGTGCCATAGCTCAGACCAGCGATGGAGCAGCTATGTCCGCAATGCTTTGTAGAGACTGGATAGGTTCACCAAGCTCTTCACTTCTACTTTTGCCAGTACATCTACTGAGGATCCCCAGGATTATCTAGACAGCTGCCACGAGGTTCTCAGAAACATGGGTATTGTTGAGACCAATGGGGTTGATTTTGCTACATTTCGCTTGTTTGGATCCGCCAAGACTTGGTGGAGGGATTATTGCATAGCGAGACCAGCTGGATCGCCATCTTTGACTTGGGAGCAGTTTACAGTGTTGTTTCTAGAGAAGTTTCTCCCTGTTACTCAGAGAGAGGCCTATCGGAGGCAGTTTGAGCGCCTCCAACAGGGTTCTATGACTATTACCCAGTATGAGACCAGGTTCATCGATTTAGCTTGTCATTCTCTCATCATACTTCCCACAGAGAGAGATGTCACACCTCCTTTTTCCGCACCCGAGGGGGCGCAAGGGAGTTTTTTCCAATTAAAGGACAATCGAAACGGGATTGGTTTAATTATTTCAGAGTCGCCACTTGGGAGATTTAGGGTGTCCCAAGTCACCAATTTTAATCCCGAATCGAGGAAAAGAATGACTCTATATTACAGTCTGCGTACCAGAAATCCGGATAAGGAATTCTGTTAACCCGGGAGAAGGTGTTAGGCATTCCCGAGTTCCGTGGTTCTAGCACGGTCGCTCAACTGTTATATTTGGCTTATTTATCTGATTTTAAATACAATATGAACTTATGTGCAAATTTTATCTTTCAACCGCTTTTATCATTTACTGTTATTTTTATCAAGAATTGCAACGTTATAAAAATGTATCTCGAACCACGTTACAATCAATGTACCCGTGGTCGTCGACACACTTTGACTCCGTTGAGATTTGGATTTGGGTCACATCAATGTGCACCCGAGTTTAAGGAAATTAAATTATTAAAGGCGCGCCTAAAGCGACTAGCGTATTTATTTTGGGTAGGACCGTGAAATTTTACTAAACGGTCCATCCCGAAGTCTAAACAATTTTTAAAGCAAATATTTACTGAGGGCCCCGCAATTTGTATTTTATTTGGCAAGGCTCATCTCATTCTTATTTTTTAAAATGAATTTGCAACGTCATGGACACGCATCTCGAACCACGTCACAATCAATGTACACGTGATTGGAAACACATTTCGACTCCGTTGAGAATTGGATTTGGGTCACATAAATGTGCACCCGAGTTTAAGAAGGTAAGATTTATTAAGGCGCGTCCTAAAGAGTCTAACGTATTGTTATTTTAGGAAGAGGCCGTGAAGGTTCATTAAACAGCCAAATCCAAAGTCTAGTCAATGGTTATGTATTTTATTGAGGGCCCCGGCGGTTTGTGATTTATTTGGCGAGGCTCGTCTCATTTTTATTTTAAAAGGATAAACCTATAGCGACTACATTTTTCTATTAAGTTCGTCTCTAAAATAAAAGAAAAATCTCCTAATTATTTACATGCTGAAAAACGCAACTTATTAGTTATTAAGTTACGGCTAATGTGAACGGAAAATTGCGATCGCGTTTGTACAAGGAAAAACTGCTTTCATTCCACATTTTATTATTTGCTAGAACATGAGATAAATACACAATAATATCAAAACAGATTAACTATTCTTCGATTAATGTAAACTAACATTATTAGATGAAGAAAGTATACATATGCAACCTCATTATTCATTAATTAATCGGCTACATTTTTATACAAAGAGAGGAAAATTAATATTCAAACACAGATCCGAACAAAAGAATTCAACAGGAACAGGAGCCTGATTAATATTTCATTTTTCGCTTCAAGCCAAGAGTGTACAAATGTGTACCTGGAAACAGCAGTACAAGAACAAAAGAAGTAGGAGTCAGCAACAGTAATAACGCGGCAACAGCAGGTTCAGCAACACCGCAAAACCAGTAACAACCAGTAGAATAACCCAGTAACAGATTGAAAACTCAGCAGTGCAAAAGTACAATCGCAGTCAAAGCAGAAGAGAGAAAAGATACGAGATGCAGTAGTTTCTGACTTTTGAATAACACTCGAAGAAAAGCAAACAGAATTGTTCGAGTGAAAGTTCAAATTGTCTTTCTCTTTTACTATCACAAACTCTCTCAAGTATAAAAGTATGTCAACTCTCAAGTGTAAAAGAATCTGTCAACTCTCTCTAAAAATCCTCTCAATAATATTCAACTCTTTTTCTCTCCCCCAAAAATCCTTCTTAAAACTCTCTAGTCTTCTCCTCAATGTCAAGAATTATTCCCCCAATGGCATGTTTTGGCCCACTATTAAATGTCTTCTTTATTTTAAATTTTGTTCCCCATGCCTACATTAAACAAGTACAAGATTCCCAACCCATTACAATATGTTCCCCATGCCTACATTAAACAAATACCACATTCCCCACCCATTACAATATGTTCCCATGCCTATATTAAACAAGTACAAGATTCCTCCCTATTATGTTTTGTCTTGTCCCCCATTATATTAAACAAGTACATCAAAAAACCCACCCCATTATATTTGTCCCTCATGCTTAACATAAAGAATCAAAATAATGTTCAATTACCAAACTACCCCTCCGACCTTATTGCAATTACAAATCTACCCCCGAATGCAATGCAATTTACCAAATTACCCCTCTTCTCTAAACAATCAATTAATCATAACTTGACCAAAATATGATCAAGATGACCAATTTCTCAACAATCTTCAACAACAATTATATGAACACGATGAACAACACAACTCAAAATCAATGGAATGAATTAACCATATCGGGAACCAATCCTGGTTAATTTAGACCATGAATGTATGAGCAAAAACACAACAATACAAACAACAATATGCATGATTCAAATTAAATCAACAAATCACAAACAAACATAAACTCACATTAAATCACTGGATTTAAACATAAACTTCAAACAAAGATGAACATGAATTAAATCTATTTTTAGCAACAAACATGACGGATTCTAACGATTCAAACAACATTAATATTTTCTGAAAAATGCATAACACATGAAACAAATTGAAGAAATAATTAATTAAATTTCAATTTGAATCTAACAAACATTAAACCAACAAATATTCACTTAAACAACAATACAAACATGAAATAAACATGAAAAATAACTAATTAACTTCCATTTGAAATCTGAAAATTAATTCAACAAAAACACATGAACATGAACAAAACAAAAAATCAAACATCTAAACATAGACATGAACAAAACAAACATTTGCCGATTTTAGATTCGAAAATATCAAAACAAAATACGGACAAAATAAAACTCAAAAAACTACTAACCGGAGATGAAAAATGACGGATTCGATTGTATGAACTGTTTCGACGAACCTTAGATGGGAATAAATCTGCCCGGACTCAACGACGAACTTAACGACGAACAAACGACTTTAAGAACTTGACTGAAGCAAAAAGCCGAAGAAGATGAAACAGTGGCTCGGAGCGGAGGGGTTGTTTTGACGAGCGTCGACCAAAGCTCGAACGAACGACGATGGAGGCGAATTTAAGAAATGAACCAAGCGGCGCCGAAGCAGTAGAGGCAGTACGGCCCAGCAGCGACCAAGCAGCTACGAACCAAGTAGCGACGAGCTGCTGTGTTGTTTGGATGGGGAATATGAAGGCAGTGACAGCAGTAGCAGCTTGCGCGAGCTTGCAGCTGAAAGCAGAAGAAGCAAGGTGGAGGAGGGCAGTGTTGACGACGGGTTGGCCATGGCGATGCTCGAGCTTTGAAGAAGACGAAGTGAGGCAGTTGTTCGTGCGTTCGGCTAGCCATGGAGTCAGCAGCGACGAGCTGCAGACATGGCATCCATGGGGTTTCAGAAGCAAGGGCAGTAGCGAGAGACAAAAGCAGTAGCGCGAGCTTGAAGCGGACGACGCAACAGCAGTTGGGTTCGTTCGAAGAAGGTCGATTTATAGGTAGCAGCTGCGACGAGAAAACAGCAGCAGTACGGAGGAGCTGGAGCAGTTGTTGGCTTCGTCAATGGCGGATGTTCGCGATGGTGAGGTCGAGGAAGAAGAAGGCAGAAGCGTCTGGTTAAGGGCAGCCATGGGAGGTCGTTTGGTGGTTCTTAGTTTTTGGAGAAGATGGAGCGTGGGGGCGGGTAGTTTTCTTTAAGTTTTTAGGGTTTGGTTTTTTTTTTGTGTTTTGTTTTGTGTTAGGAAAAAAATGAAGAGTGGTTCTTGGGTTAATGGGTTAATGGGGCGGACCGGGTCGACCCGTGTGAAGTGGACTGGGTCGTGGACAATTGTTTGGGCCTGGGGTTGAAAATTGAAGAAGTGGCCCAATCCGATTTTTATTTGTATTTTTGTTATCTTTTCTTCTTTTATTTTCTAAAACTAAATTATAAAAATACTTAAATTATTATTAAGAACTAAATTAAGTTATAAAAGCGCAAATTAACTACCAATAACAATTAACGCACAATTAAGTAATAATTAAGCATAAAATTGTTCATTTGGACATTAAATGCTAAAAATGCAAAAGATGCCTGTTTTTGTAATTTCTAATCTTTGTAAAACTAATTTAATTACTAACAATTATAGAATTAAATCCTACATGCAAAATGCGACATATTTTTGTATTTTTTATTAATTTAACAAATAAGCAAACACAGACAAATACAAATAATATCACAAAAATACACAAAATTGCTCAAAATTACACACCAAGGAAAATCATTTTATTTTGCATTTTTTGGGAGTATTTCTCATATAGGGCAAAAATCACGTGCTTACAGCTGCCCCTCTTTGCCCGGAGACACGAAGGGTTTTCGTGCAAAGATAAAGCGAGCGATTTTTGCCCATCCGAGTACTCCGTGTGAAGCATTTTTTGAAAAAGATTTAACCGAACCTTTGCTTCAAAGGTTTCCTACATATCCCTGGCTAAAGGGGAATCAGGTTAATGTAGTTCGGGAAGTTTTGGTAGCTGGGACTACCGTGGGACTGCAATGTTACTGCTGTTGCATGCTGTTATCACTGCTTACCGATCTCCTTATTACACCGTGCTTTAAAATAAAACAAGAAGCTAGGCTAGATTGAAATTTGTTCTTGTTGCCTTGATTTCTTGTCGGCTTGTGTTTCATCCGGTGCTTTTCTTCCTTGAATTTTGGAATGATACTGGCCATTTGCTTTTCTGAATACCAGTTTTCATCATTTTGCTCGGTCTGCTGGGGACATGGCTTTCTTCATTAAGCTTTTTGGCGGTTCCTCTGGTGGGTACGACTTTCTTCATCAGACTTGTTATGCTGGGCATGATTTAATGTTCACCAGCTGCTTCTTTCAAGACGCCTCTTTTCTTCCTTTTTGACTCATGCGCCTGAATTTGTGCTGGGATCTCTTGTTGCAACCTTCTGCTTCCCGGTGCTTGGGATTTTTATTGTTTCCTGTAGGGGATTCCTGCTGTAACCCTCTATTTTATTGTCCTCTGACTTGATCTTGAAACGTATGCCTCTGTTGTATGGGCGGGCTCCCAACTTCAACACTTGAAAATTAAAGACTAAAATGTATGCCTCTGTTATCTGGGCTGGCTCCCAACTTCAACGCTTGAAATATAAAGACTGAATGTATGCCTCTGTTATTATGGGCGGGCTCCCAACTTCAATGCTTGAAAATAAAGACTGGAATGTATGCCTCTGTTATCTGGGCGGGCTCCCAACTTCAACACTTGAAAGTAAAGACTGAAATGTATGCCTCTGTTATCTGGGCGGGCTCCCAACTTCAACACTTGAAAGTAAAAACTGAATGTATGCCTCTGTTATCTGGGCGGGCTCCCAACTTCAACTCTGGAAATATAAAGACTGAAATATATGCCTCTGTTATTATGGGCGGGCTCCCAACTTCAACACTTGAAAATAAAGACTGAATTTATGCCTCTGTTATCTGGGCGGGCTCCCAACTTCAATGCTTGAAAGTAAAGACTGAATGTATTCCTCTGTTATTATGGGCGGGCTCCCAACTTCAATGCTCGAAAATAAAGACTGAATGTATTCCTTCTGTTATTATGGGCGGGCTCCCAACTTCAACTTTGGAAATATAAAGACTGAATGTATGCCTCTGTTATTATGGGCGGGCTCCCAATTTCAACACTTGAAATGAAAGACTGAATTTATGCCTCTGTTATCTGGGCGGGCTCCCAACTTCAACGCTTGAAAGTAAAGACTGAATGTATTCCTCTGTTATTATGGGCGGGCTCCCAACTTCAACTCTTGAAAAGTAAAGACTGAATGTATGCCTCTGTTATTATGGGCGGGCTCCCAACTTCAACACTTGAAAATAAAGACTGAATGTATGCCTCTGTTATCTGGGCGGGCTCCCAACTTCAACTCTGGAAATATAAAGACTGAAATATATGCCTCTGTTATTATGGGCGGGCTCCCAACTTCAACACTTGAAAATAAAGACTGAAACGTATTCCTCTGTTATTATGGGCGGGCTCCCAATTTCAACACCTGAAATGAAAAGACTGAATGTATTCCTCTGTTATTATGGGCGGGCTCCCAACTTCAACTCTGGAAATATAAAGACTGAAATGTATGCCTCTGTTATTATGGGCGGGCTCCCAATTTCAACAACAACTTAGGATTGGGTAAAACTAAACTTAGGAGGAAATGCATCTCCTATGGGTAAAACTATACTTAGGAGGAAATGCGTCTCCTATGTAAACTTAGGAGGAAATGCGTCTCCTATAGGTAAAACTAAACTTAGGAGGAAATGCCTCTCCTATGGTTAAAATATAAACTTAGGAGGAAATGCGTCTCCTATATGTAAAATTAAACTTAGGAGGAAATGCGTCTCCTATGGGTAAAACTTAGGAAGTGCGTCTCCTATTGGCAAAACTAGACCTAGGAAGTGTATCTCCTATTGGCAAAGGCATGGAATGTATTCCCTTGTTATATAGGTGGGCGCCTGATGGTAAAGACATGAGATGTATTCCCTTGTTATACAGGTGGGTGCCTGAAATGAACAGACAAAAAAAGTATTCCTCTCGTTATTCAGGTGGGCGCCTGTTTTTTGAGAAAATTTTCGCGATGAGAAAATTTTCTGCCCCGGTTTGATGATCTTCTTTATGGCATGTTCTTCCGCCATCTGTAACATTTCTTTTCCCTGCTTCAAATCAAAGAAAGATTTTGTTAGTTTTAAAAGAAAAAAACATGGTTGCTTTCCCTCTTTTTTTTTCTTTTTTTTTCGGTGTTCCATTACACTATCAGAACTTGCTGGGGATGATACTATTTATTGGGGATGATATTACTGTTGGGGATCATGTCCCTGCTGGTGAACACATTCCCGTTGGGGGTGGTTTTCCTCTTCTTTCCTTGCTCCACATTGTCCGACCTTTTTGGATTTTGGTCGATGATCGGCCAAGGATGCTCTTGCACCTCGACCCCTTTTTCACTATACCCCCTTGACATTTAGGCCAACTCATCATTCGGTCTTGCAACAAATGTCTTTTCTGTTTCATTGTATTATCTTTGGCATGTCCTATTCGCCTTTTGCTTCGCAGCATTTTGGCAATTAGTAGTAAGCTCAGAAAAACAAAATCCTTCTAAAAACAAACTACTGGAGAAAAACACTATAAACCCAAAATAAAAAGTGATGACTTTAAAAAGATGAAAGAAAAAGTCTTTCTGAACAAATGTTGGGGAAAGAGAAAAAAAAATAAAAGAACTTATCCGAATGGTACAATCAATCCCAATGATCATGTCATGCATTTCTGGATTAACCAACTCAGTCTATTCATATCGATCAATTTTTCTGACGGCCTTACTTTGCTGGGGATGTGCAGAAGCCCAACTTTCGCCGGATGCGGATCTTATCTTGCTAGCCCCCTTTATATCCTTGTCGCCTCATAGTGCCCTTCGAGGGGTTTTCACTGATGAGGCTCTCTCATTTCTCTCAATTCTCGTCGCCTTATGGTGCCTGTGAAGGTTTTCATCGATAAGACTCTTCTCATTTTATTTTCTAAGCTGGAGATTGGAGTGTTACCGACATGACTCTTTGTTGGGGATGTGCAGAAGCCCAACTTTCGCCGGATGCGGCCCATTTTTTGCCAATCTTATCTTGCTAGCCCCCTTTATATCCTTGTCGCCTCATAGTGCCCTTCGAGGGGTTTTCACTGATGAGACTCTCTCATTTCTCTCAATTCTCGTCGCCTTATGGCGCCTGATATGACTCTTTGCTGGGGATTCTTTAGGTTATCAATTCGTTGCCGACTTTCTCTGCTTTTATTTGCCTGACTATGGCTTTCCTCGGATTCTGATCGGGAGGTCTTTTTTGGACATCAACATGGGTTTTTTGCTTACGGCTAAAAGAAAAAGAGGGCATCAAAAAGGGTTCAAAATAATTCTGATGGGTAAAAACCATTACAACTCTTGGAATCGAACTTCTTTCCCAACATTACAAACACAACTTCTGCCCCAGTTTCTCGCTTGGGGATCCTTATTTTTTGGTTACACTATGACCGAGCCGCGAGGCGCCTACGTATCCTTCTTTGAGGAATCAGGTCAAACGTAGTTCACAACTCCCTTTTTCTTTTTTTTTCTTTTTTTTTGTGACTTTTCTTTTGTTTTTATTATCATTACATTTTCTTCTTTTTTTTCTTCTTATTTTCATTACTGATTCCAAAAGAGGGGTATGAAAGAATAAATAAGGCTCAAAAGGGGAAGCAAAGGTTAAAATGTTTGGATAGAAGAAAAAATTGTCTCCGTCATTTCATTCTCCGATAAATTCCAAGTATAAACAAACAAACAACAATTAATAGCCATGTCGATGCATCTTCCCTCGACATCTGTCTGACATGAAGTGCAACTGGATAACATCTTGGTCACAATAGACGGCCACTGCCAATTCGGGACAAATTTGCCATTTTGTTTTGGCCTGATGTGGGAGGATCCGTTTCAACACTTGCTGTCCCTCTTTAAATTTCCTGATATCGTCTGCATCCCCTAAATTGATGTCTTATGCGTCATTTAAGTTGGGCTTGGATTTCTCTTCTAACTAGCTTAAACTCTCTGTTTGTCTCTTTGAAGGCTTTATTATCATCGTATCCCAATTCGTCATCGTGATTGACCTTTTGTATAATCAGTTCGAAATCAGATTGATTTTTAGACTAAGTTGAAGATCCGTTATGCATGCCATGTCATTGGAATCAGTATAAAGAGCATTGTTTAGAAAGAGAAAAGGAAGAAAAATAGACTCAAAACAAAATAAGAAGAGAAGCTTTCACTTTACAAAAATACGGGATAACAGAGTTTCACACTAAAACAAAACTGGATTACAACTCTGCAATAATCCAAAACAAGAAAGAAAAATCAGAGCCCACTACCAAGACTCCCTTCGGATAGGAAGAGGAGTAGCCGTCCAATTGTTGATTTATTTTTTTTTTATTTTTTTTTGGAACTATTTTCACTGGCACAGATCGTCATTAATGTTTGGCGGCTCTGGAACCTGAACCTCGATCCTATTTGTGTTGATGAGCTCTTGCACGACATTCTTCAACTTCCAACATCTCTCGGTATCGTGTCCGGGAGCCCCCGAACAATATTCACAACTTGCTAAAGGGTCAAGATTTTCAGGAAGGGGATTTGGTAATTTGGGCTCAATAGGATTCAATAGGCCTAACTGCCTCAATTTGTGGAACACGGTAGTATAGGATTCTCCCAGCGGAGTATATTTCTGCTTCCTCTCATTCTTAAAAGCTTGATTCCCCCGGAAACCTGACCCTGGAGGATTTCTATAAGCCCTCGGAAGTGAATATATGTTTGGTGGAGGTGGGTATGTATTTTGGGGAGCCGGCGCACGCCATTGTGCGTGTGCTGGAGAGTGGGTATAGGTTTGTGCATGATGAACGGAAAAATGGGGATCTGGCAGTGGGTAATAATGTTGTGGAGGGCTATATGGAGTGCGGGGGTAATTTTGGTGGTAGGGTCGTGGTTGGCTATAGTAGGGTGACGGGCCTCTAGATCCGAACCATGCTCCCGACTCAACAGTCGTGACATCTTCTTTCTTCTCCTTCCCCAGTACACCCTCAGTGCCGCTCTGGATGGCCTGAGTGGTTGCTTTGATTGCCGAATAGCTCAGGATTTTGTTGGACCTGAGTCCCTCTTCGATCATACCGCCCATTTTAACTACTTCATTGAAAGATTTACCAACTGTCGTCACTAGATGACCAAAGTAAGTTGGCTCCAAGGTTTGTAAGAAGTAGTCCACCATCTCTCCCTCTCTCATGGGAGGATCGACTCTGGCTGCTTGCTCTCTCCAGCGGAACCCGAACTCGCGAAAACTTTCCCCGGGCTTCTTCCCGGTCCTCAACAACGTGAGACGGTCAGGGACTATCTCGAGATTGTATTGGAAATGACCTGCGAAAGCCTGCGCCAGATCATCCCAAGTGTACCATCTGCTGGAATCCTGCCTGGTATACCATTCTAATGCCGATCCGCTTAGACTTTGGCCAAAATAGGCTATCAGCAGTTCATCTTTACCGCCTGCCCCTCTTATTTTACTACAGAATCCCCGCAAATGTGCCATGGGATCACCGTGCCCTTCATATAAATCAAACTTAGGCATCTTGAACCCAGCCAGGAGTTGGACATCCGGGAAAGGGCATAGATCTTTGTAGGCCACGCTGACCTGGTTGCCCAATCCATGCAGGTTCCTGAAGGACTGCTCCAGGATTTTGAATTTCCTCAATACCTCATCTTGTTCTGGGGCTTTAACCGGCTTTTCAATTTCTGCCGGTGCCTCCAAATGTAGATTGTAGGCATGTGGTTCGGGGGCATGGAATGTAGGCTCAGGGGGATAGTATTGCGTATCGGGAGCCTGAAGCAATGGCTCGCTGTTTGATCTTTGCAGGGTGGCTGATGTGGGTCCCATAAAAGTGGGAACATTTGGTATTGGGAGAGGTTGATGGGGCGGTGGAGCTTGGGAATCATGGGGGCTTCTCTCCTGAAGACAACGGTGATTCGGGAGGCTAGTTGAGGGGCCAGAGTGAGGGTATTCCGGCATATGCCCTAGTGGCTCAGGGGTCATTTGTGCTTTGGCTAGAGCTAGCTGCATTGCATTCATCTCTAATTCCATCCTTTCTATTTTTTCCATCGCTTCCTTTAACAACTGGCTCATCGGCCTTTCTTCCTCGGTACTATTCTCTGAAGTAGTCATGCTTGTTGCTATCGGTCCTTTGGATCTAGTTTGGTAAGGGTGTGTTGCCAGAATTCTTTAACAACTAACTGTCTGGATGTCGGAAAACAACAAACTTGTTAGCGTTAGAGTTTAACAGATTTGATAACAACACATTGAGGATGCAATGCTCCTAGGCAGTTAACCATTTCTAACATGCTTTGCTTCGAACAACATGCGACATCCCGGCTTGCTTATTTGCCCCTTCAAAGTACTTTGGGAACCCCTGTATTTTATCCTATTTTGTATTTTCTTTTTCTTTATTAATGGCGGTCGAATCTTATGTGGATTGCCTACGTATCACGTCCCCGCGTGAATCAGACCTTGCGTAGTTCGGACCAAATGAAAGGTAAAAGCAATGGAACATTTTCTTTATCAGTTTTCATAATAAAACAAATTGGGTTTTAAGGGTTTGAAAGATGACCAACAAACTTAAAAATCAAACAACCCATATATTCTAGTCAAAATATTTACAAACTCAAAAACAAACGGCCAGTTCATTTTCCCGTTTGACAAATGTAACCAAATGGTTATTTTTTTGCCAATGTGGCCCCTTCCAAATTTCACATGAGTTTGAGGCCGGGAGGATTATTTTATGACACTTTACAAACTTGTCCGTTCTTTTACGAAAATAACCTTTCGACAACTGAAAGGTACTCTAAGGCTATTTCGGCAAGAACGGTTTAAGACGCGGCCGAAGCTGGCTCGGCTTATTATGACAAAATTCAAACGGTATTTTTTTTCTTTTCAAATTATAATAAAACCTGGTGTTGCAAACACGGCCCTTCAGCGCCTCGGGGACGAAGATTTTTAAGGCTGTGCGGGTCAACTGGACCAAACTCCTAAACATGACCCCAAAAGGTGGCTGTTTATGCAAAGTCAGCCTTCCGGCGTCCCTTTCGGGAACATTCGGCTATTTATGACAAAACAGCATCACCCGACTTATTTATGACAAAAATTAAAATTTTGACATGTTTTTATTTATTTGTTTTTGGTTATTTTAGCAAAGGGTGGGGTTGGATCCGATGAGGGTTGCCTACGTATCTCACATCCGGTGAGAATCAAACCCGCGTAGTTCGGGCAATCAAGGATAAGTAGATGAACTAACTTTTTTTTTTAATTATTATTATCTTTGTGAAAGAACTACTTTAAAAGAAGAAAGGAAGTATTGATTTTCTTTTTAAAAGAAAGACTTCTAAGATATATTTTTTGAATTTTCATTTGTTTTTTTTCTCTTATTCTAAAAAGAAAATATTTTTGGAATTCTACTTTTAATAAAAGAAATGCTTCTAAAAAATATTTTTGAATTTTGAATTTTCTTTTCAATATTTAAAGAAGAGGGAAAATATTTCCGGATTTTTTTTATTATATATATATATACGTTTTTTTTAATAATAAAAAAAACCTTTCTAAAGAAGCCAATAATGGAAAATATTTTTGGATTTTTGTTTCGAAAACTGGGAGTCTAAAAGAACTTTTCTAGACTTTGCAAGACAAATATTTTTGCAACAAATAAAGATATATATACATTTTTGGAAATAAAGAAAAACTTTTGGATTTTATATATATATATTTGCAACTAATAATAAAACCGCTTTCAAAACAAAATATTTTTTAACACACAAACTATTTTATTTATTTATTCTATTTTTTTTGAACAACCGAGACAGAACAACGATTTTTTTTCCTTCTATTTTTCCTTTGCTTTTAATAAAACAAACTAATAAGACGTTTTTTTTTATTATTATTTTCTCAAAATTTCGGCAGAGTTTCGACAGTATTTGGGTATTGGATTTTTTCGAAAATAAACAATCAATTCCCTAACCGCTATTTTTTTTTTTCAATTTCACAATATTCATAATATTCAAACACCGGTCAGTGAGACAAAATAAATGCACGGAAAACAAATAGGATGCATCAGGATGGTCTTTTCATATCTGGTTGCTAGTCCTAGACGGACCCAACCCCTGTGTTGAGTCCCCTAAGTCAAATGCACATGATGCAAATAAGCGTTCCTACTAGGGATCCGGCATGAAGTTATGTTATACTAAGCTGTAAAACCTAGGTGTTTGTTCTAGACCTGGCTTACCCGAGCGGACAACTCGAGCCAAGGATGGGAGCTGTGTATCGGTAACCAAAAGGCCATCCGATTTTGCAACTCCTCTGAATCCTCGTTCTATTTTGGCATATGACACTAACAGAAAGAAGCCACGACCAGCGTGCACTCCTCAAGAGAGAGAAGAGAGGGGTTTCGGCACAGTTTTATATTTACAGTTCAAATAATATCAAAGCGGTAAAAGCAGCATTTAACACATTAGGCTCAAAACATGTAATAATCAGATAATAAATAAAGCCAAATAATAACAATTATTCTAAGCTCGAATTCTTAACCCTGAACCAGTGGTTCTGGGTCATATCCCCAGCAGAGTCGCCAGAGCTGTCACACCTCCTTTTTTCCGCACCCGAGGGGGCGCAAGGGAGTTTTTTCCAATTAAAGGACAATCGAAACGGGATTGGTTTAATTATTTCAGAGTCGCCACTTGGGAGATTTAGGGTGTCCCAAGTCACCAATTTTAATCCCGAATCGAGGAAAAGAATGACTCTATATTACAGTCTGCGTACCAGAAATCCGGATAAGGAATTCTGTTAACCCGGGAGAAGGTGTTAGGCATTCCCGAGTTCCGTGGTTCTAGCACGGTCGCTCAACTGTTATATTTGGCTTATTTATCTGATTTTAAATACAATATGAACTTATGTGCAAATTTTATCTTTCAACCGCTTTTATCATTTACTGTTATTTTTATCAAGAATTGCAACGTTATAAAAATGTATCTCGAACCACGTTACAATCAATGTACCCGTGGTCGTCGACACACTTTGACTCCGTTGAGATTTGGATTTGGGTCACATCAATGTGCACCCGAGTTTAAGGAAATTAAATTATTAAAGGCGCGCCTAAAGCGACTAGCGTATTTATTTTGGGTAGGACCGTGAAATTTTACTAAACGGTCCATCCCGAAGTCTAAACAATTTTTAAAGCAAATATTTACTGAGGGCCCCACAATTTGTATTTTATTTGGCAAGGCTCATCTCATTCTTATTTTTTAAAATGAATTTGCAACGTCATGGACACGCATCTCGAACCACGTCACAATCAATGTACCCGTGATTAGAAACACATTTCGACTCCGTTGAGAATTGGATTTGGGTCACATAAATGTGCACCCGAGTTTAAGAAGGTAAGATTTATTAAGGCGCGTCCTAAAGAGTCTAACGTATTGTTATTTTAGGAAGAGGCCGTGAAGGTTCATTAAACGGCCAAATCCAAAGTCTAGTCAATGGTTATGTATTTTATTGAGGGCCCCGGCGGTTTGTGATTTATTTGGCGAGGCTCGTCTCATTTTTATTTTAAAAGGATAAACCTATAGCGACTACATTTTTCTATTAAGTTCGTCTCTAAAATAAAAGAAAAATCTCCTAATTATTTACATGCTGAAAAACGCAACTTATTAGTTATTAAGTTACGGCTAATGTGAACGGAAAATTGCGATCGCGTTTGTACAAGGAAAAACTGCTTTCATTCCACATTTTATTATTTGCTAGAACATGAGATAAATACACAATAATATCAAAACAGATTAACTATTCTTCGATTAATGTAAACTAACATTATTAGATGAAGAAAGTATACATATGCAACCTCATTATTCATTAATTAATCGGCTACATTTTTATACAAAGAGAGGAAAATTAATATTCAAACACAAATCCGAAACAAAAGAATTCAACAGGAACATGAGCCTGATTAATATTTCATTTTTCGCTTCAAGCCAAGAGTGTACAAATGTGTACCTGGAAACAGCAGTACAAGAACAAAAGAAGTAGGAGTCAGCAACAGTAATAACGCGGCAACAGCAGGTTCAGCAACACCGCAAAACCAGTAACAACCAGTAGAATAACCCAGTAACAGATTGAAAACTCAGCAGTGCAAAAGTACAATCGCAGTCAAAGCAGAAGAGAGAAAAGATACGAGATGCAGTAGTTTCTGACTTTTGAATAACACTCGAAGAAAAGCAAACAGAATTGTTCGAGTGAAAGTTCAAATTGTCTTTCTCTTTTACTATCACAAACTCTCTCAAGTATAAAAGTATGTCAACTCTCAAGTGTAAAAGAATCTGTCAACTCTCTCTAAAAATCCTCTCAATAATATTCAACTCTTTTTCTCTCCCCCAAAAATCCTTCTTAAAACTCTCTAGTCTTCTCCTCAATGTCAAGAATTATTCCCCCAATGGCATGTTTTGGCCCACTATTAAATGTCTTCTTTATTTTAAATTTTGTTCCCCATGCCTACATTAAACAAGTACAAGATTCCCAACCCATTACAATATGTTCCCCATGCCTACATTAAACAAATACCACATTCCCCACCCATTACAATATGTTCCCCATGCCTATATTAAACAAGTACAAGATTCCTCCCTATTATGTTTTGTCTTGTCCCCCATTATATTAAACAAGTACATCAAAAACCCCACCCCATTATATTTGTCCCCATGCTTAACATAAAGAATCAAAATAATGTTCAATTACCAAACTACCCCTCCGACCTTATTGCAATTACAAATCTACCCCCGAATGCAATGCAATTTACCAAATTACCCCTCTTCTCTAAACAATCAATTAATCATAACTTGACCAAAATATGATCAAGATGACCAATTTCTCAACAATCTTCAACAACAATTATATGAACACGATGAACAACACAACTCAAAATCAATGGAATGAATTAACCATATCGGGAACCAATCCTGGTTAATTTAGACCATGAATGTATGAGCAAAAACACAACAATACAAACAACAATATGCATGATTCAAATTAAATCAACAAATCACAAACAAACATAAACTCACATTAAATCACTGGATTTAAACATAAACTTCAAACAAAGATGAACATGAATTAAATCTATTTTTAGCAACAAACATGACGGATTCTAACGATTCAAACAACATTAATATTTTCTGAAAAATGCATAACACATGAAACAAATTGAAGAAATAATTAATTAAATTTCAATTTGAATCTAACAAACATTAAACCAACAAATATTCACTTAAACAACAATACAAACATGAAATAAACATGAAAAATAACTAATTAACTTCCATTTGAAATCTAAAAATTAATTCAACAAAAACACATGAACATGAACAAAACAAAAAATCAAACATCTAAACATAGACATGAACAAAACAAACATTTGCCGATTTTAGATTCGAAAATATCAAAACAAAATACGGACAAAATAAAGCTCAAAAAACTACTAACCGGAGATGAAAAACGACGGATTCGATTGTATGAACTGTTTCGACGAACCTTAGATGGGAATAAATCTGCCCGGACTCAACGACGAACTTAACGACGAACAAACGACTTTAAGAACTTGACTGAAGCAAAAAGCCGAAGAAGATGAAACAGTGGCTCGGAGCGGAGGGGTTGTTTTGACGAGCGTCGACCAAAGCTCGAACGAACGACGATGGAGGCGAATTTAAGAAACGAACCAAGCGGCGCCGAAGCAGTAGAGGCAGTACGGCCCAGCAGCGACGCATCCCTTCAGCAGCGACCAAGCAGCTACGAACCAAGTAGCGATGAGCTGCTGTGTTGTTTGGATGGGGAATATGAAGGCAGTGACAGCAGTAGCAGCTTGCGTGAGCTTGCAGCTGAAAGCAGAAGAAGCAAGGTGGAGGAGGGCAGTGTTGACGACGGGTTGGCCATGGCGATGCTCGAGCTTTGAAGAAGACGAAGTGAGGCAGTTGTTCGTGCGTTCGGCTAGCCATGGAGTCAGCAGCGACGAGCTGCAGACATGGCATCCATGGGGTTTCAGAAGCAAGGGCAGTAGCGAGAGACAAAAGCAGTAGCGCGAGCTTGAAGCGGACGACGCAACAGCAGTTGGGTTCGTTCGAAGAAGGTCGATTTATAGGTAGCAGCTGCGACGAGAAAACAGCAGCAGTACGGAGGAGCTGGAGCAGTTGTTGGCTTCGTCAATGGCGGATGTTCGCGATGGTGAGGTCGAGGAAGAAGAAGGAAAAAACGTCTGGTTAAGGGCAGCCATGGGAGGTCGTTTGGTGGTTCTTAGTTTTTGGAGAAGATGGAGCGTGGGGGCGGGTAGTTTTCTTTAGGTTTTTAGGGTTTGGTTTTTTTTTGTGTTTTGCTTTGTGTTAGGACAAAAATGAAGAGTGGGTCTTGGGTTAATGGGTTAATGGGGCGGACCGGGTCGACCCGTGTGAAGTGGACTGGGTCGTGGACAATTGTTTGGGCCTGGGGTTGAAAATTGAAGAAGTGGCCCAATCCGATTTTTATTTGTATTTTTGTTATCTTTTCTTCTTTTATTTTCTAAAACTAAATTATAAAAATACTTAAATTATTATTAAGAACTAAATTAAGTTATAAAAGCGCAAATTAACTACCAATAACAATTAACGCACAATTAAGTAATAATTAAGCATAAAATTGTTCATTTGGACATTAAATGCTAAAAATGCAAAAGATGCATATTTTTTGTAAATTTTTTAATTTTGATAAAACTAATTTAATTACTAACAATTATAGAATTAAATCCTATATGCAAAATGCGACATATTTTTGTTTTAACAAATAAGCAAACACAGACAAATACAAATAATATCACAAAAATACACAAAATTGCTCAAAATTACACACCAAGGAAAATCATTTTATTTTGCATTTTTTTGGGAGTAATTCTCATGTAGGGCAAAAATCACGTGCTTACAAGAGAGAGGGTGAGAAGGTTTATTGATGGTCTTATTCTGCCGATTCGTCTTCAGATGGCCAAGGAGGCCGGGAACGAGATCACATTTCAAGAGGCAGCCAATGTGGCCCGCAGAGTTGAGATGGTTCTGTCACAGGGAGGTGGTCATGGGTAGGATAAGAGGCCCCGTTATTCAGGAAAATTCAGTGGTACCTCATCTGGAGGTAGAGATTCGTATGGTAGAGGCCATCCTCCTATGCCCTTTCAGTCAGCTCTCCAGGTATCACATGGTATCTCAGGTGGTCGTGGTTCTCAGATACATTATTTGGATCAGCAGTCCTTCAGTGCACCACCAGCTCCCATCAGTGCACCGCCGCTTCAGAGTTTCCGAGGTGGTCATTCAGGGTGACAGGGTCAGCAGTTTCAGCAGCCTAGGGCTTGTTACACTTATGGTGGTATGGGTCACATTGCTAGGTTTTGCCCTCGAGCTTCGGGTAGTTCTCAGCAGTAGGGTCCTCATCATATGATTCAGGCACCAGTTGCTCCATAGCCTGCCCAGCCAGCTAGAGGCGGGGGTAGAGGACATAGAGGTGGAGGTAGAGGTCATAGAGGTGGAGCTCAGACCGCCAGAGGTAGGAGTCAGCCAGCAGTCGATCGTCCCAGGGATGTGATTCAGGGAGGTGGGTCCCAGCCCCAATGTTATGCTTTGCCAGCCAGGCCAGAGGCTGAGTCATCCGATGTTGTTATTACAGGTACTATTTTGGTCTGTGATAGAGATGCTTCAGTGCTATTTGACCCTAGATCTACGTATTCATATGTGTCATCCTATTTTGCACCCTACCTGGTTATGCCTAGTGAAGCCTTGAGTATTCCTGTGTATATATCTACACCAGTGGGTGATTCTATAGTGGTTGATCAGGTTCATTGTTCCTGTGTTGTGGTGTTTAGGGGACTTGAGACCTGTGTTAATTTGTTGCTCTTAGATATGGTGGATTTCGACGTTATATTAGGGATGGATTGGTTGTCCCCGTATCATGCGATCTTGGATTGTCATGCCAAGACTATGACTTTAGCCTTACCGGATTTGCCCCGTTTAGAGTGGAGAGGGACTCCTGGTCATTCTACCCGTAGTGTTATTTTGTATGTGAAGGCTCGACGTATGGTCGAGAAGGGGTGTTTGGCCTACTTGGCTTATGTTCGTTATTCCAGTGCTGAGATTCCCTCTATAGATTTTGTGCTCGTGGTTCGTGAGTTTCCTAAGGTTTTCCCATCACACTTGCCAGGGATGCCACCCGATAGGGATATTGATTTTCACATCGATTTGGCTCCGAGCACTCAGCCCATTTCTATTCTGCCATATCGCATGGCCCCGCCAAGTTGAAAGAGCAGTTGCAAAACTTGCTTGAGAAGGGTTTCATTAGACCCAGCATATCGCCTTGGGGTGCGTCGGTTCTGTTTGTAAAGAAAAAAGATGGCTCGATGAGAATGTGCATTGATTACCGGTAATTGAACAATGTTACAATTAAGAATAAGTATCCACTGCCAAGGATTGATGATTTGTTTGATCAGCTTCAGGGTGCCAAGGTATTTTCAAAGATTGACTTGAGATCCGGCTACCATCAGTTGAGGATTAGGGCATCCGATGTCCCTAAGACAGCATTCTGCACTCGGTACGGGCATTATGAGTTCTTGGTTATGTCATTTGGGTTGACCAATGCCCCATC
Organism: Nicotiana sylvestris; assembly: GCF_000393655.2. Lineage (NCBI taxonomy): Eukaryota > Viridiplantae > Streptophyta > Magnoliopsida > Solanales > Solanaceae > Nicotiana > Nicotiana sylvestris. The sequence continues at coordinate 18,280,176 of NC_091058.1, forward strand.
AGCCTTTATGGATTTGATGAACCGAGTGTTCAGGCCTTATTTGGACTCATTCGTGATAGTCTTCATTGATGATACTTTGATATATTCCCGCAACCGGGAGGAGCATGAGCAACATCTTAGAGGGGTTCTTCAGACCTTGAGGGATAGTCAGTTATATGCTAAGTTCTCGAATTACGAGTTCTGGTTGAGCTCAGTTGCATTTTTGGGTCATGTTGTATCAGCAGAGGGTATTCAGGTGGATCCAAAGAAGATTGAGGCAGTCAAGAACTGGCCTAGACCAGCATCAGCCATAGAGATTCGGAGTTTCTTGGGGTTAGCAGGTTACTATCGTCGGTTCGTGGAGGGGTTCTCATCTATTGCAGCCCCGATGACCAAGTTGACCCAGAAGGGAGCCCAGTTCAGATGGTCAGACGAGTGTGAGACGAGCTTTTAGAAACTCAAGATAGCTCTGACTACGGCACCGGTATTGGTTTTGCCCACAGGTTCAGGGCCTTATACAGTCTATTATGATGCATCTCGTATTGGACTTGGTACAGTGTTGATGCAGGATGGCAAGGTCATTGCTTATGCTTCAAGGCAGTTGAAGGTTCATGAGAAGAACTATCCAGTGCATGATTTGGAGTTGGCAACCATTGTTCACGCATTGAAGATTTGGAGGCACTATCTGTATGGCGTGGCGTATGAGGTGTTCACGAATCATAAGAGTCTTCAGTATTTGTTCAAGCAAAAAGAGATGAATTTGAGGTAGAGGAGGTGGTTGGAGTTGTTGAAAGATTATGACATCACTATCCTATATCACCCGGGAAAGGCCAATGTGGTGGCCGATGCCTTGAGTAGGAAGTCAGCCAATATAGGCAGTCTTGCTTATATTCCGGTCGGCGAGAGACCGCTTGCTTTGGACGTTCAGGATTTGGCCAATCAGTTAGTGAGGTTGGATATTTCTGAGCCTAGTAGAGTATTAGCTTGCACGGTCGTTCGTTCTTCGTTATTAGAGCATATCCGTGATCGGAAGATTGATGATCCCCATTTGTGTGTCCTTAGAGACACGGTGCAACGTGGAGGTGCCAAGCAGGTTACCTTAGGTAATGATGGAGTTTTGAGATTGCAAGGTCAAATTTGTGTGCCTAATGTGGATGGGCTTCGAGAGTTGATTTTAGAGGAGGCCCATAGCTCCCGGTACTCTATTCATCCGAGCGCTGCGAAGATGTATCAGGACTTGCAACAGCATTATTGGTGGCGTAGAATGAAGAAGAATATCGTTGCCTATGTGGCTCGGTGTTTGAATTGTCAGCAGGTTAAGTATGAGCATTAGAGGCCTGGTGGTTTATTTTAGAGGATTGAGCTTCCCGAGTGGAAGTGGGAGCGGATCACTATGGACTTCGTTGTTTGGCTCCCGCGGACTTGGAGGAAGTTCGACGCAGTTTGGGTCATTGTTGATAGGCTGACCAAGTCAGCGCATTTCATTCATGTGGTAGTCTCCTATTCATCCGAGAGGTTAGCTGAGATCTATATCCGGGAGATTGTTCGCCTTCATGGTATGCCGGTATCTATCATCTCGGACCGAGGTATGCAGTTTACCTTGCGTTTCTGGAAAGCTGTCCAGCGAGAGTTAGGCACCCAGGTTGAGTTGAGTACATCATTTCATCCTCAGACGGACGGGCAGTCTGAGCGGACTATTCAGATATTGGAGGATATGCTCTGAGCTTGTGTCATTGACTTTGGAGGTTCGTGGGATCAGTTCTTGCCTTTAGCAGAGTTTGCCTACAACAACAGCTACCAATCGAGTATCCAGATGGCTCCTTATGAGGCTTTGTATGGTAGGCGATGTCGATCTCCGGTTGGATGGTTTGAGCCGTGGGAGTCTCGGTTGTTGGGTACTGATCTGGTCCAGGAGGCCTTGGACAAGGTCAGGGTCATTCAGGATAGGCTTCGTACAGCACAGTCCAAGCAAAAGAGCTATGTAAATCGTAAGGTTCGAGATGTGGCTTTCATGGTGGGTGAGAGGGTATTGCTCCGGGTGTCTCCTATGAAGGGCGTGATGAGATTTGGGAAGAAGGACAAGCTTAGCCCTAAGTTCATTGGTCCATTTGAGATTCTTGATCGAGTGGGAGAGGTGGATTATAGACTTGTATTGCCACCGAGCTTATCAGCCGTACATCCAGTGTTTCATGTGTCCATGCTTCGGAAATATCACGGCGATCCATCCCACGTGTTAGATTTCAGCACTGTCTAGTTGGACAAGGACTTATCTTATAAGGAGGAGCCTGTAGCTATTCTAGACTGGCAGGTTTGCCAGTTGAGGTCGAAGAGTTTTCCTTCGGTTTGTGTTCAGTGGAGAGGTCAGCCTCCTGAGGCATCGACCTGGGAGTCCGAGTCCTATATGCGGGACCGTTATCCTCACCTTTTCCCTGACTCAGGTACTTCCTTCTTATGTCCGTTCGAGGACGAACGGTTGTTTTAGAGGTGGAGAATGTGACGACCCAAAGGGTCATCACCGGTTTTCTCCCTTTTTCCGTGCTTCTGAGGCCTTGAAAATCTCACCTTTAGTTGCTTCGATTTGGGTACGCAGCCCGGGCGCGTAGCCGGAAAAAGCTTATGTGTTAAATTATGTGAAATTTGATAAATTGTAGCTTTAAAATGGTTAAAGTTGACTTTGGTCAATATTTTGGGTAAACGTACCCGGACCCATGATTTGACAGTCCCGGAGGGTCCGTAGAAAAATATGGGACTCGGGCGTATGCCCGGAATCGAAATCCGAGGTCCCGAGCCCGAGAAATGAATTTTTAAAAGAAATTGTTTTTCTGAAATTTATTTGGAAATTTGAAATGAAAATGCATTAGAAAGCGTTGGTATCAGGCCCGTATTTTGGTTCCGGCGCCCGGTACAGGTCTTATATGTGGTTTAAGCGATTCCTATGAAATTTGGTTGAAATCGGACGTCATTTGACGTGTTTCGGACCTAAAACTCTAAGTTTGAAAGTTTATGAAGTTTGATGAAAAAGTGATGATTTTGAGGTTTGATTCCTCGTTTATGATGTTATTTTGGCGATTTAATCGCATGGTTCAGTTCGTAGGATGTTGTTGAGTTAGTGTTTGTGTTTGGTTAGGAGCCCCAAGGGCTCGGGGGTGTTTCGGAAGTGTTTCGGAGTGGTTTTGGCCTTAGAAAAGTTGCAGAAGTTTCAGTTCTGGTGTTCTGGTATCTAGTTCTATGCGATCGCATAGGTAGCATTGCGATCGCATAGAGTAATCCTTCAGGTGCCCCGCATTTGTTCTATGCGATCGCATAGCTTAGCCAGATCCTTCAATGCGAACGCAACCTTTAATCCGCGTTCGCATTTCATTAAGTCCAAACCTGGAATGCACAGCCTTTTCTTCTATGCGTTCACATCAGCCCTTCCGCGATCGCAATGACCAGCTTTCCCTTACCCTATGAGATCGCATTACCTTCTTCGCGATCGCATAGGGCATTTTTGCCCAGCGATTTTAAATACCTAAAACAGAACAGTGACGAGGTTTAGTCCATATTTCACACGAGTTCTTCTTCTCCGCAGCTCTTGAGCGAATTTTTGAGCACTTCTTCACCAAAGCTTCTTGGGTAAGCAAATTCCCACTCATTTCCTTCATCTTCCTTCATTAATTAGTGAGTTTCTAAACCTAAATCCTGAAATCAAAGTAGAAATTAGGGGTTTTGGGTATAGTTAGGTTTTTGGGAATTTTGAGTGATTCAACCTCAATTTGGGGTCCGATCTTAAAATAAATTATATATTTGAACTCGTGGAGTTATGGGTAATCGGGTTTTGGTCTGAGCCTCGTGTTTGGACCATGTGGGCCCGAGGTCAAATTTTAGTATTTTTGGAAGAATGCATGAAACTTCATATCTAAGCTATGGGATTTTGTTATCGAGTCTTTATTGATATTATTGAATTAATTATGCCTAGATATCGTTGTTTCGGAGTCGGATTATAAAGAAAAGGCGGTATTTGAGGGTTGATTGCTATTCTTTGGACCGAGGTAAGTGTTTGTTCTAACTTTGGCTTGAGGGAATAGGATTAGAGTGTTGTTTGCTATTTGCTAATTGTTGAGTACGGTGTATAGGCATGGTGACGAGTATTTATACACCGGAATCTAGCATGACCGTGAGTCTTATTTGTGTTTATTCGGATTTTGTGATACCTCTTCCTTGTTAAATTGATAAATTTCATATAATGTGAAGAGTTTGAGGAAGAATTATGATTTGTACATTCTTGGAGCATTGGCTCGAGTATATCATAAAGCGTGAAAGTATATGAAATGATTGAACCCCTTTGGAGCGTTGGCTCAGGTGGTAAAGTGAGATAAGAGGTAAAAGTGAAGGAAAAAGAAAGAATTATTGAATTGCTCCCTTGCCAGGATGTTTGTTGCTTTGTTGACTATCTCCCTTGCCGGGATGCTGAGATTATTGATATTGTTCCCTTGCCGGGTTTTTAACTGCTTAATTGTGCTCCCTTGCCGGGAGTTAGCTGTTTATTTTGTATTCCTTTGCCATGATTTCTATCATTATTTGTCTACTCCCTTGCCCCTTGTTTGTGATTGTTGCTTGGGTGAGGAAGAGTGATAAATCACGAAGGGTGATGCCGTGCATTGTTTGCTATTGTGAGGAAAGAGTGTAAAGCACGAAGGGTGATGTCATGCCGCACGATGTACCATTCCGTGCCAATTTTATTGATTATATGGTGAGGAAAGAGAGTAAAAGCATGAAGGGTGATGCCATGCATATTTCATTTATATGATAGCTTTGGTGAGGACGAGAGTAAAAACACGAAGGGTGATGTCGTGTATTTGTTGCTTTCTGATTCTTTATTGATATCCGAGTTATGTTGTTTCTTTCATTACTTGTTCTTATTTGATTTACTTCGAGGTTATAGATTTCCTTACTCTATTTGCCTTGTGATTGTTGTTTGGGTGAGGAAGAGCGTAAGGCATGAAGGGTGATGCCGTGTATTATTTTGGTGAGGACGAAAGTAAAAGCACGAAGGGTGATGTCGTGCAAATTGTTGATTTTTTTTTATTCTTGTTGACATTCTGGCTTTGTTACTTCTTTCTGTTATTGAGGATTTCTATTTGAAGCTGTTAGCTCCCCATAGCATGTCCCCCCCCCCCTCTTAGCTGTTTAAATTCTGTATATTTCCTTTTATTGCATATATCTGCACAGGTTGTTTTTGGTAGGTCCTGTCTAGCCTCGTCACTACTTCGCCGGGGTTAGGCCAGGCACTTACCAGCACATGGGGTCGGTTGTGCTGATGCTACACTCTGTGCATCTTTTTGCACAGATCCAGGAGCAGCTTTTGGACCTCAATAGTAGGATTCGATCGGGAGCTGACTTCAGTCCAGAGACACCGAGGTAGCCTTGCTGATGTCCGCAGGCCCGGAGTCTCTCTCTCTTTATTCAGTTTGTTATCTTTTGTGCCGAAACAAATAGTTTAAAATTTTCTTTCAGGCGATTGTATTTAGTAAATCTTAGAAGTTCGTGAGCATTGTGACACCAATATTGGGGAGAGGATTATGTTAAACTTTTCGCATTTCTATTCAGTTTTTATATAAGTTAAGACTTCCGCTTGAAATTTTTAATTATGTTGCCTTTATTACATGTTGATAATTATGGAAAAGAATGTGTGTTAAACGGAATGTAATTTAAGTTGGCTTGCCTAGCTCATATTAGTAGGCGCCATCACGACCCCGAGGGTGGGAAATCCGGGTCGTGACAGTATCATATGGTAATATGGATCTTTTCTTCTACTTATAGTTTTTTTGGTACTTATACTTTTCATTTTCTCATACTTTTATTACATCTTTTAATATTTTTGGTACAGTAGTTTAGTCACAGTTAGTTGTTGCAATATCCCAGATCAGTGATATACTTTGTTGGTATACATGTATACCATATTGGTATCATATGGTAATAGGGATCTTTTATCTTTCCATACTTTATAATCATTTCTATTTCTAACTAGTGTGTTTAATAATTGCAGCTAAAGAACATCACCGGACTGAAGCTGAGAAGCAACTATTTGATGTGTGTGGTCTAAACTTTGAAATTGAAGTTGATTGCACTAACAACGCCTGATAGCTTTCAGGTTTTTGGCACTCAATTGCCAAAGACACAAAGTATGCATAAAAGTACTAGAGGTGATTCTAAAACTACCAATGCTGAGGTAATGAAGGAGTTATAAGTTTTGAAGCTTTTTGTAGAGACCAGGTTTGAGGAGGTGCTTGCAGCTATTGGTAGGCAGTCAATGAAACCAAAGGAAAATTCAGCGGTATTAATCTTTTATATAATATAATGCTATAGTATATTGTTTAAAGATGCAAGATATGCTTATAGGATACTATTTCATTCTTTACTTTTAGTGCACATAGTATTCTTGTAATATACATAATAATAAAATTGGTATTTTCTCATTTTCAGCATAAGCAACAGGATAATGATCCTTACTTTCGTGAGATGCATAATGATTATGACCAGTTTGAAAGGGGCCACGGTGGGAATGATCTTGTAGTTATTGGAGATAGCACGCCCAAAGCGCCTTCTAGTATGTAAATTACAAATTTGATTTTTTTTGTTGTTGTTTTTTGAAAATAGTACTCTTGCTTATACTTTTATATGTTTAGTGTCTGGTTTTGGTGGGGTTGGTCGAGATGGAGGTGCCAGTGGTGTCAATGTGAAGAACGTCATAGCAAGGCATGACGTAGTTAATGATGATTTGCATTCTGGTAAAATGTTGTATATGTAATTTTTTAATTCTTTTTTTTATTTATTTAACTCTATGTATTTGTGCGTTCACTAACCTTTTTTAACTTTTTTCAGCCCCCTTCGTAAATGAGCATGATCTTGGCTTGGATTCCAACTTTGAATTGTCTGCATTTGCAATTGATCAAATCACTGCAATTACACAACAAGCAAAATATAAGCACCCATCTCATGATGTTAAAAAGTCTGGACTTGCTTTGCTTCCATCAAAAATCCCTGCACAGACACGACCAGATGTTGTTATTGAGTCTAATACTGCTCCACAGGGTACGATTGTTGATGTTTCTAATTCTGAAGTTAGTATGTAAATGAGAGATTTTTGATAGTTTTTTATTTAAATAGTGATGCAGATAATGCTTTTATGTATTCAGCATCTCGGGTTAATGGTGTTGGTCAAGTGGATGCTGGTGGTAGTAATGTGAATTTGCCTTCTGGTAATATCTTATATATATAACTTTTCATTTTTTTTAAAAAAAAATTCTTAACTTTCTATATTTGTTGATTCACTAGCATTATCTAATTTAAGCTTCATGTTGACACGGAGGTAATCTTGACTTGGATTCTGATTTTAAATATACTTATTCTCAACTTGATCTAATTGCTGCCATTACACAAAGAGGGAGATGTAATGTTAATCAATCTAGAAATAAACTGACAACTCGTGATGTAAATAAGTCTAAACCTGATCAGTCGGTATCAAGAACTATTGTCACAACTCCTGCAGTTTTCACATAGAGAAGGCGCCCTGCAACTGTAAAACAACCGTCATATAGGAATGACTGACAATCTGGTGTTAGTGCAGTTGGGGGATCCTCGAAGGTTATCAAAGGAAGATTTTTATTTGTAAATGATATTTCAGTGGTTGTTGATTATAAGCTTACGACTGCATTCTCAAACTTTGTTGAAGCAGACATGCAATTGGAAGAGTGCCTATTCATTTTCATGTACTTTTGTTTTCATGTTTTCTTAAATTTTGATGATATATTTCTTATCCATATCTTCTTTTATACAAAATAGGGAAGTGCATTTACCTGGTGATCAAAAGTTGGACCCTTATTTTGACTTTGAAGTTAAACAGATTGATAATAAGATATTTTTTCATACATTAAGCTATTCCGGCAGGCCGCTGTCTAGTTCGGTATGTGTATTGCTTTTTATTTTTGTTGTTGTAGTATTTCATAATATTGTTAGTGTTAGTCATATTTTCTTTCTCTCTTTTTTGCAGTACTTGAATATTATATTTTACTATCTTAGGAAGAAGGCGAAATATGGAATTAATCTGCCAATCAAAGTCACAATTACAAATACTCTTTTTAATAATAGTCATTCAAAGGGTTTTCACCAAATTCATAAAAGATGGGAAACAAGATCATTTGATTGATAGATAAGACGATATCATGGAGTACATGTAAGGATTTAGGATGTATTTTAACACTCCATGGCACCAGGTTGATCATGTCCTCTTTCCAATTAATTTGGCAGAAAATTGGCATTAGATATTGGGGTGTGTATCATTCCACAAGAGATGTTTTTACATATATGACTCGCTACGTAGCTGAAAGCACAAAAAAGTTATTCAAAAGGTGGCAGAGGCATATGATGTGTTGATCCCCCTGTTTCTACATAGCATTGAATTTTATAACCAAAGAAGTGACATTGTAGTACAAAATGGTCCGCACATGGGTAAGGAGTTGACTGATCCTTTTGAGATTGAACTGATTACAAATCTTCCAACACAGCAAAATTCGTAAGAATAGTTACTTTTTTTTACTTTGCTTTCCTCATTCATATTAACATTTTTCACTACTAATCGATTTTTATATTCTATTCATTTATTTTATTTCAGAGATTGTGGAGTATATGTTGCATGCTTTGCTAAGTATATTATTGAAGATCTTCCAATCCCTATTGCCAATTTTGATGTGGATGGTCTTCGAGCTAGGTTTGGTATAATGTTGTGGCACTATGGGAGGAACAAGAAGTTGCACGGCGAATCAAGTAAATTTGAGGCTCCAGTAGCAACAAAAAAGACTCGTAGAAAGAAATGCAAGAAGTAGTATAGGTGTCTTTATGGTTTTAGTTAATTGTAGCATGAAAAATTTGCAGGATTTTAATAGTTTTTGGTGAAGTATGATTTTGCATTATTATATTGTAAAAATGCTAGCTTTTAAAAGTGTTTTTAACGAATACAATTGTAATAGTACTATATGTTGCTATAACTCTTTTAATGTTGGAATTTATCTTCACTTTGTTTTATTAGGCTTTTCTTAGGCTTCTTCCATAAAGTTGTTGGTTTATTATGGGTGCCTTTCGGAGACAGAATTTTGTCAACACTTGAAGTCAAGCCATTAGTGCAGAACATGGCTGTTACAGCAGCACTGTTAGTTCCTACTCCTACTGCCATTTGTAGTAGGAGGTGCATTATTAGTTCGCTATAATACACCAGCAGAAGCGTGGGTAATTATTTTGAGATACCCGTTTGTTTATTAAATGGGTGGAGGATTGTAATTTTTTTGTGGGTAGAATTTTTTTATGGGTAGAGAAAGGTAAATAGTTTCACTTTTATAGGTACTCATGTCTTTTCCCCATTACAAAGGGATGAAATTCAGCCCGCCAGTGCTTTTAAGTACCTCATACACAAAGTCAGGTAAAAATAACATGAGCTAGCTAGTTTTCGGACTGGTAATTGAAAAATAACCAGCGTTTGCAAAGTCTTTGAAAATAGCCACTATTTTGCTGCAACACGGAAAATTCCAGCATAATATACTGGAGATTGGTGCACTTGTATATGAATTTCCTGCATATTATGTTGGAACTCCAATACGCAGAAAATTCCAGCATAATATACTGGAGATTGGAACACCTGTGTATGAACTTTCAGCATATTATGTTGGACCGGTATATTATACTGAAACTCCAGTATATTATGCTGGAAGTTCAGTATATTATATTGGAACTTGCAGTATAATATATTGCTACTCTTGTGTATTATGCTGGAATATTTTCGGGATTTTGAACAGGTTTTCGTTCAGATTTATCTTTATACCGAAAGTAACTAAATTTTGATTACTTTTGAAATTGTGCCTATTTTTTAATGACCACTTGTAAATCTGGCTATTTTTGAATTTCTCCCTAAAGTCTGAGCCGTCCATCAGCTCTCAGCCCTTCCCATTGGGGAGAAATTCAAAAATAGCCAGATTTACAACTGGTCGTTCAAAAATAGCCCAGTTTCAAAAGTAATCGAAATTTAGTCACTTTTCATGTAAAGATAAATCTGAGCGAAAACATTGTTCAAAACCCGAAAAATACACCAGTATATTATACTAGAGTTCTAGCATAAGTATGCTTGAACTCCAGCATATTATACTGGAGTTCCAGGATAAGTATGTGTCACGACCCAAAATCCCAACCTGGTCGTGATGGCGCCTCTCGTGAGCACAAGGCCAGTCAATCAACAAAACAGTACATCTCTTTATAATTACTTAGCAGGAATAAGTCTAAATCATGGGCAATATAATCTTAAATGCTAAATAAACGTGATAGAACAAGGAAAACCATCCCAACTCAGCCCGAAATCGGGGTGTCACAAGTCATGAGCTACTACAGAGTTTACTAATATTTTACAAAGTCTGGAATTATCATAAATAACAAAGATAAGGGAGAAAACGGGGTTGCGGACGTCAACAGCTACCTCGTTACTCCTAGTCACCGCCTGGCCTGGAAAGAATCAGCGCTCAGGAGCGAACTCAGCTCTACCTGTATCTGCACATATGGTGCAGGGAGTAATGTGAGTACTCCGACCCAGTGAGTAATAAAAATAAATAATGACTGAAAACATGAAATCTCATAACGGCACAATATAGCGCTATCCCAAGCAGTAAAATTAGTTATACAGTAAAATAGTGAGTATCAGATAATTCTTCTTTTAAAACAGTAAAGACAAATAATTTCCATAGTAAGGATAAATCAAAAGCTTGTCCCTCGGGCTCAATATGTAAATCTCAGTATAGTATCAGCCCCTCGGACTCACTCCCAACTCACCAGCACACAACATTAGCCCCTCGGGCTCACTCCCAACTCACCAGCACACAACATCAGCCCCTCGGGCTCACTCCCAACTCACCACACACAAGCAACGGCCTCTCGGTCCCACTCCCAACTCACCTGGGTACCCTGCGCTCACTGGGGATGTGTACAGACTCCGGAGGGGCTCCTATAGCCCAAGCGCAATATCAATAGGCCTGAAAGCCTTCACACATCACACACGAGGCCTGAAAACCTCCTCATATAACACTCGAGGCCTGAAAGCCTCCTCATATCACTCAACATATCCTCACGTATGGCCCTCGGCCTCAACCAGTCCAGAAAATAATCATAAGCCTCTTGGGCATCAGTAAAATAATAGTGCTCAGCTCAACAGCATTATAAATATCATTAAATCTCGAGTTGAGTATAAATGTAGCTGAGTTCACAAAATAATATAATTCAATTGGACTGAGTTCAAATAATATTTCAATTCGTGAGGAAAATAGTGATGTAAATTCACAAAAGATTTCAGATAATTGGCACGAAGCCCAAATATGGCAATAAGCCCAATCATAGTGAAAAACAATAAATCTTTATCAATTACGCGGTAAAAATATCAACTGGGATGGACCAAGTCACAATCCCCAATAGTAAATGACCCCGCGCTCGTCATACAACGCGTGTCTCATCTCAACATAGCAGTATGTTGTGCAATCCGGGGTTTCAAACCCTCAGTGCATCATTTAAAATCATTACTCACCTCAAGACGGGTGAAATCTATAGCTTGCGACGCCTTTGCCCCTCAAATCGGCCTCCACGCGCGTCGAATCTAACCAAAATCAGAGCGAATACATCACAATATGCTAAGGGAACAATACCCAATCGAAAATACTCAAAAAACGCTAAAAATCACGAAGTTGGCAAAACCTGAGCCCCGGGCTCACTTCTCGAAAAATTACGAAAGTCACATCACCGGATTCCTCGTCTCGCCACGAGTCCGTACATATAAAATTTACCAAAATCGGAGTTCAAATGACCCCTCAAATCTTCAAATCTTATTTTCAAATCCCTAGGTCCAAAATCCCCAATTTACACCTCAAAAACATGTAATCTAGTCGGATTATTCGATGATAATTCAATATTATGGAGTAGAAATAATCACAAGTGTCTTACCTCAAGATTTCTCATGATTTCTTGCTCAAAAATCGCCCCAAACCGTGTTATTTTGCAAGAAAATAGGTAAAAAAAAACGAGCAGAAACGCAGCAGCTTTTAATAAGCAAATCTGGTCGCTAAAGACCCAAATCTGGTCGCTAAAGGTGCTAATCTGGTCGCTAAAAGTGCCACACCAGACTTGATGCACCAGCACTCTTTAATTTCACTAAAAAGGCTCTAACTCCTTCATACGAACTTGGAATTAGACGATTCTTGTTCCTATGAGTCACAAATAATAATACAAACACAACCCTTTAATCGAAACTCAATTCGGAGCTCATTTGCCCAGTGCGATATCTATTTCGCTCGTTAAACAATTACTCATGTTTCGCGTCAAAAACCTAATCGCGACTTGATGAAATTACACCAAAATTTCCATATCAGTCCTATAATTCATTATCAAAATTTTGGAAGTCTCGGAATCAAATTTGGATCTCTAGAACTAAAAATGAACCTTTAGATCATTACATTTATGCTCAAAACGGCAAAAATCTTCCAAAAACTCTTCCAAAATTTGTCCGAGCCTTATGGGATCCCAACAAAGTATACTAACAAGTCCCATAATATGACACAAACTTAGTTGTTTCTTCGAATCACCAAAAACAACGCAAAAATACTAAATTCACCTCGGATTCAAGCCTATGAACTTTGAAACTTCTAATTTTCACATCCGATGTCGAAACACGTCAAAACCCGTCTGAATGATCTCAAATTTTGCAGACAAGTCCAAAATGACATAACAAAGTTACAGCAACTCTCGGAATTCCATTCCGAGCCTCGAATCAAAATCTTACCTATCAACCGGAATTCGCCAAAATACTAACTTTGCCGATTCAAGCTTAATTCTACACCGGTCATCACAAAAATATTTCGGACACACTCCTAAGTTCCAAATCACCTAACAAGGCTATCCGAACCATAAAATTCACATTTCGAACGCTCTAACACATAAGTCAATATCTGGTTGACTTTTCCAACTTAAGTTCCTTAAAAGAGACTAAGTGTCTCAAACCTTACCAAAATCATTCAGGAATGACTTCAAATTTTGCACACAAGTCACATTCGACATTACGGACTTGCCCCAACTTTCGGAATCGCATTCCGACCCCGATATCAAAATTTCCACTTCCGGTCGAATTTTCTCAAAAACCTTCAAATTTCTATATTTAGCCAAACGGCTCCAAAATGACCTACGGACCTCCGAATTCACTTCCGATCGCGCTCCCAAATCCAGAATCACCATACGGAGCTACTCCCAGTCTCGGAATTCCAAACAGACATCAATAACACTAAAATGCATTTTAAGCCAAACTGATGCAATTTTTTCTAAAATGCTATCTTCCACAATAGGCGCCAAAACGCTCCCGGGTTATCCAAAACTCGATCCGGGCATACGCCCAAGTCCGAAATCATCATACGAACCTGCTGGAACCTTCGGATCCCAATTCCGAGGTCGTTTATTCAAAATTCCAATCCTAGATCATTTCTTCAATTTTAAGCTTTCAAAATGAGAATTTCCATTTAGATTTGTCTCCAAACTTCCTGAATTTTAATTCTGACCATACACACAAGTCAATATACCTGAGATGAAGTTGCTCATGGCCTCAAACTCCTGAATGACGCGCCGGAGCTCAAAACGACCGATCGGGTCGTTACAATCTCCCCCACTTAAACATACGTCGTCCTCGAACGTGCTGAGAACTACACTGAAGTAGTCTGAAATCACTTGTTTAACACCTCATGCACCTTCCCGTGCTACCACCACTCAGTTGAGCACATTAGCTCGATAACTCTATAGATATACTCCCTTATTCAAGCAAATAAGCCGTTAGGTCTAATTCCAACATCCTGAATTTCCTGCCAAGCCTGTTTCCATCATACAACCACCATATCAATCTCCACACGCTGTACCCAAACATGGTTGCATAACTTTGCTGAATTCACACTTTGCATCACTTTACTCATAGGACCACAATAACATTCTTTAAACATAATAGTCAAAATTCCACAAATTTTATGCTCCCATTGCATCTCACGACCTACATAGGTCTTGCTCTAGTTTTTACAACACCGATACGACTGAAGAGATGTGCCGAAATTCATAATCAGCTGTTGAATCAACAATTCATTGGATCTATATTCCTGACAAGTTCCATTACCTTGTCTCAAACCAAAGAATGATCTTTGCTCTATAATATACTTCATATAATCAGTTTGCACTGACCCCAAATCTAGTAACCTCGTCTCACCCAGTATGAACTGCTCAAGCAATAAGTCACCTCGGACATAATCAAAAATCCCACAAGATGCCACAATGTGCCAGTGGGCTACCAATTCGAACGTGATACAAAAGGAAGGTGAACTCTGGGAGGAACTACTCAACTCGCACACTAACATGGACTTCCTCGGAAAACAGGGAAACAGAACACATAAAAGCAAATATGGGCACTGAACTAAACATCACACTGTTGCGGCGCGCAACCCGATCCAAACAACATACCCATGGCGGCGTGCCACCTGATCCACATATAAAACTCACATAAGGAGATACACGTCGAGCTGAATAGCTCACCACATCCAAATACCGAATATCGGTCATAAACACACTAAGGTGCATAATACCATTCCCAAGGAAACATATAGCGTTATAGGCTACAACTCAAGCACAACTGAGGTGCGATACATGATCTAAGTCTCAAGAGCCATCCTGCTCATATAACATCACCGCTGAGCGGAACCTCAACACATAAGGAATTTACCAAGCCGTCTCACAACTCATACATCGCAATATATCTTTACAAGAATTATCTGACCACGAAATAAGACCGCGACTATCCTTCCATAAAGAGCGCATTGCTAAAATAAACACAACTGGCCTGACGTAAGGCTCACTTCCACATTTAAATCTATCCCCCGACCTCAAGTCGATCCTGATCGTGCCAAGCTAGGCCAATAATATTTCACAGGTCTATAACCCAATAAGCAGAGTGCCCTCCAGGCATAAATTCTCAAATGGATGATATTACCAAAATCCTCATACTTGGTTTAAATTTCTAATTAATCAAGTGACTACATGTCACACTTATACAATCTTCCTGTGGGACAAGCTCCCACCATCTTCCGAAATAATTAACGGGTTCGCACATTCAAACCACCGGCTGCACTAACGCTGAAAAGTGATCAAGAATCCCTAACCAGGATGCAAAGCCTTTCTCACAGAACACCGGTCTCAGGTGATACTGACATCAATACCCATCTTACTCAAAACACTGGAACTCCTTTCCTGCTCATCCGACCTTGTGACATCACAGTCATTGACCAAACTGCGACCTTGGTACTTACTTCAAATTCCATACCACTCACTGCACCTCACGCGCCGATATACGATAGACATGATTTCCATCACAACTCTGGAACCGCAGATAGGCTAATATTTCATCACATAAGACTTTCCATTTAACTTACTTCGGGAGAACTATAGCAACATACAGGCGAATTCTCATAACCGTCGAATATGCCAATATCTAAGTAGTGGTCCAAGCCACCATAACCCTTCCGGGATTTGCCTCCACATAACAAGCCATAACAGAAGAATGCTTCTGAACAAAATCAATTACGGTGGCCGACAAGCCTCACACGTACCGCCACAAATCACTTGCATAACTTGCTCACGCTGAAGGAACTGATCACTGACACCAATATGCCAATTCAACTATGGCTAATCAACCTACCTCCTTCCAATTTACCCTTAATTGCCTTGGAAATAATACTTCTCCATTCAACACATAACATACTCCATCTGCACTCCTCCAGAGTGACCTTGAATCACGAGACCATGCTGTCTCAAATCCCACGAACCATTTCATATCTCCCAAATGCTACACCGCAAGTCAAAATATTATAGAACATTTTGGGCACCTTCTCATAAGCTGCTACAAAGTTTGATTCTTATCTGTATCTATAATGTCGACATCATTAGGCACCACACTTTGCCCTTTGAATTCATGAGGACCGTTACTGAGAGCCACCCGCTCCGACTTGGCCCCGAATGCAACCACTCCACTGAATTTTATAACATATGAATACCCTCTCTATGAAGCACCCAGCGGGATCACTTCCCTCGAAGCCTGCACCTATACGAGGCATAAATCATGAATCTTCCCTCAAGTCTGAACATGAGCCAATAAGGCTAACCATAACATGCATTCAACAATTCATTTACTTCAAATTACCACTCATGGTCCTTTTCCGTAGCCGCAATAACCCATCAATACGCTAATAACCAGAATTCACGCAGGTAATTAACCATGCAACCCAATCGTAAGCGGTGGGACTCTCCCACTTAGCTCAAAGCCACTATTACACGACTTTCGAACACATTAGAACCATTCTCTCAAGTCATTTACTCTTATTCAAAATGCAATTCACCTGATCCAAGGAACATAACCACACGTGCCTCATTAGCACTCTGACACCGCAAGGTATGACCTCATTCCAGTACAACCAAACATCTTCCTGCTCCATGCACCGAGCATTCTTTACCAATGACAGCTTAAGACATACTGTGATTCTCACACATCTATAAAGCACCATGTAGCCTTTGTCCAAGTTTTCCCTCACTCGTGTCATCTTCGGACCAATTTCCGTAACTAGAGCTGATTCGCCAGCATGCCTCGAACCGGAACCAACATAGCACATGACCGCACAATTATCTAATCAATAGCAAACTCCCCAACTTGGCTTGAAGCCATAGATCACAACACATATACACTATTTCTTTCGTAATACCATGGTGAGATTAAACTCACTCCTTCATTCACTCACACAACAGTTAAGCCCGCTATTAGGTGACAATTGTTTTTTTACTAAGTCCCAAATTTTTCAAAAATTTCGGCAGAGTTTCCTTTGTAATTGGGCCTATCCACCTGCCAGAGAATCACCAAAACCATCCTAACAACACATCCACAACTTGACAAAGCATCACAATGAAAAATCAAACACTTAATAGTCCACCTATCATCCAACAGGTCTCCATCATCACTTCCAAGTCATATAGATACATCTCGCAGTTGTAACATACTCATCACGTAGCTATCCATCCATCATTTCCACTAATAGGGACAATACCAAACATATAAGTTCAAAACACTTGCTCACATAATCAGTACCCTAGTGCTCAAGCCATAGGCAATGATCCGGCCTCAAGTCCTCCCGACTGGCCTAACATCAAACTCACAGAGATTACACCTCGCCCATCTATCGGGGAATTACAAGCCATCAAGGCACATCTAATACTGAGCATTCTTTCGCGCATACGAATATGTGGAAGGAACTGTAAAAGTTACTTTTTCAAGCTGAATCAAGGAGGCACGATAAAGAATTCAAGAATATGAAGTTTTTCCTAAAGGTTCTGCAGCCTCCCGAGGATAAGTACAGACGTCTCCGTACCGATCCGCGAGACTCTACTAAACCAGCTCATGACTCGCAAGACCTAGTAACCTAGGCTCTGATACCAACTTGTCACGACCCAAAATCCCAACCCGGTCGTGATGGCGCCTCTCGTGAGGACAAGGCCAGCCAATCAACAAAACAGTACATCTCTTTATAATTACTTAGCAGGAATAAGTCTAAATCATGGGCAATATAATCTTAAATGCGAAATAAACGTGATAGAACAAGGAAAACCATCCCAACTCAGCCCGAAATCGGGGTGTCACAAGTCATGAGCTACTACAGAGTTTACTAATATTTTACAAAGTCTGGAATTATCATAAATAACAAAGATAAGGGAGAAAACGGGGTTGCGGACGTCAACAGCTACCTTGTTACTCCTAGTCACCGCCTGGCCTGGAAAGAATCAGCGCTCAGGAGCGAACTCAGCTCTGCCTGTATCTGCACATATGGTGTAGGGAGTAATGTGAGTACTTCGACCCAGTGAGTAATAAAAATAAATAACGACTGAAAACATGAAATCTCATAACGGCACAATATAGCGCTATCCCAAGCAGTAAAATCAGTTATACAGTAAAACAGTGAGTATCAGATAATTCTTCTTTTAAAACAGTAAAGACAAATAATTTCCACAGTAAGGATAAATCAAAAGCTTGCCCCTCGGGCTCAATATGTAAATCTCAGTATAGTATCAGCCCCTCGGGCTCACTCCCAACTCACCAGCACACAACATCAGCCCCTCGGGCTCACTCCCAACTCACCACACACAAGCAACGGCCTCTCGGGCCCACTCCCAACTCACCTGGGTACCCTGCGCTCACTGGGGGTGTGTACAGACTCCGGAGGGGCTCCTACAGCCCAAGCGCAATATCAATAGGCCTGAAAGCCTTCACACATAATAAGTCTAAATCATGGGCAATATAATCTTAAATGCGAAATAAACGTGATAGAACAAGGAAACCCATCCCAACTCAGCCCAAAATCGGGGTGTCACAAGTAATGAGCTACTACAGAGTTTACTAATATTTTACAAAGTCTGGAATTATCATAAATAACAAAGATAAGGGAGAAAATAGGGTTGCGAATGCCATACAGCTACCTCGATAACTCCGATGAAAACTGAACAGTAGAACACTCGCTCTATGCCTCAGGAATATCTGTACCTGCACACATGGTGCAGGGAGTAATGTGAGTACTCCAACTCAGTGAGTAATAAAAATAACTACAGTCCGAAGATAAGAAAATCCAGTAAATACACAAGGTAAGCTAAAATCTAAATATACAGCAACATATGGAACTGAACATCTAAACAACAGTATAAAGGCAAATACATGAATGCAATGCAATGCATATGATGGTACATTCTAGTACCCATTGCGGCGTGCAGCCCGAGCCATCCATATTTATTTATCGTCGACGGCTCTCACTTGGGGTGTGTACAGACTCCGGAGGGGCTCCTACAGCCCAAGCGCAATATCTTGGTCAGTCATTATTACCTGACCGGTCAGCCATTGTTACCTGACCAATTTATATCATACAGTGCCATTGTTACCACTGTTCAAGTATATCATCCAGTGTCATTGTTACCACTATTTCAAGTATATCACACAGTGTCATTGTTACCACTATTTCAAGTATATCACACAGTGTCATTGTTACCACTATTTCAAGTCACTTTATAATCAGTCCAGAAAATAATATAATAAGCCCCTTGGGCATTTACAAAACAGAAGTTCCCAGCCCGGAATACATTTAAAAATATCATTTAAGTTTTCAACACTTAGAATTATGGCTGAGTTTGCAAAACAGCATTTAAAACCTTGGACTGAAATTAAATGATATGCAAATCATGCTAAGCAGTAATATCAATCCTCGAAGGATTTTACAAATCGGCACAAGGCCCCAAACATGGCATCAAGCCCAGTAATATCAATGAAGTATGTGTATCAATCACCAGTATAGTATAAACATCACACGGGGTGGACCAAGTCACAATCCCCAGTAGTATCCGACCCCGCACTCACCATGGAGTGCATGTCACGCCTCAATATAGCGTTACGATGTGAAAGTCCAGGGTTTCAAACCCTCAGAACAACATTTACATCTATTACTCACCTCTAGCTCGCTATGCCCTTGCCTCTCTAATTGGCCTCCTCGTGTGACGAATCTACCAAAAATCACACAAACCTCGATGAAGTTCGATTTCTAAAAGACGGGGTTTTAACCATACATATCTGAAATTCGCCCCTTAATGACACTATAATGATCTCATACAGTTATGTAACTTCAATCTACAATATAACACTCAATATGGCCAATATTAGTACTAGATCCCATAAATTATGCCATTTAGGCATATTATCAAACATCTTGTAGGTATAAATATTTACACCTCTTAACTATAGCATTGGTTCCTCCAACTATCACCATTAACCAACAATTCATCACACTATTATTCTTTAACAATTTATACTCCTAACATCACATGTGTGATCAACCATTCACACCCAAACCAACAAAAATTCCATCAAATAAACACCTCTAAATCCCTACCATGTTCATGTATTTAAATAGGGAATTTATGGCTTCCAACCACCATACAATAAGTTGTAATACTTGACTCATACTCATATTTCCATAATATATCCATATATGTGAGTCTAAGGTGTAGGATTTACCTTTTGGAAGAAATCTTGCAAAACCCTTCTTTGAGTTCTTGAAGGAATTTCTTGAAAATCTAAGGATTTTTAAGATCAATCCATGTTAATATAAGTGTTTGGGAGTAGTAATCAACTCAAAATACTCCAAAAATCTTACCTTAGGAGTGCAATTGAGTGCCTTAGTCGAATTGGGGGTGTTGGGGAAGCCCTAGGCTTGAGAATGACTCAATTCCTCTCATTTCTGGTCTTTAGAGTACTTAAAAACCTTCAGTCGCGTAGTTCGCGCGTTGTTCGCGCATTTGTTCGCGCGTTTTGCTGAGCATTCTGCCTCAGACGCGCGAAATGCGCGACTTCGCGCGAATCTTCGCGCGCTCTGACACCTGACTCGTGAAATGGTCATAACTTCCTATATACACTTTCAAATGACAAACGGTTTGTTGCGTTGGAAACTAGACTCAAAGGGCTTTAATTTAATAGGTTGTAGCTCACACAACTCCTTATATGACGAGAGATATTATCGTTCAAAGTGAGGCCTTGTGCACACTCATTTACAACTTTCGTCTATTATGAAATTTCCAACTTCAAAAATTCCCGTTAGCCATCCGAAATCATCCCGAGGTCCTCGGGACCTCAACCAAAAATACCAATACATCTTATAATATTATTCAAATTTGTTCCAATTATCAAAACACCTTGACTAATACCAAAATTATCGAATTACACCGAATTCAAGTCTAAGTTCCTTTAAAACTTCCAAAACGCGCTTTCTATCAAAACTCGATCAAAACATGTCCGAATGACTTGAAATTTTTCACACATATCCAAAATGGCATAACGAAGCTACAGAAATTCTCGGAACTCCATTCCGACCATCGGATCAAAATTTCACCTATCAACCGGAAATCGCCAAAATACTAACTTCGCCAAAATGAGCTAATTTCTTCACCGGACCTCCAAAATTAATTCCGATTGCGCTCCTAGGCCTTGAATCATCCCCCGAAACTAACCGAATCATCGGAATTCTATTCCGAGCCCTCTAACTCACAAGTCAATGTCTGATTGACTTTTCCAAACTAATTCTTCCTTAAAGAGACTAATTGTCCCATTTCATACCAAATTCGATCCGAATTGACTCAAATTCACCAAGTACACATATTGAAACATGAATAAGCATTTAACGGGGAATACGGGACATAAATACAGGAAACGACGGTTCGGGTCGTTACATTCTCCCCAACTAAAACAAATGCTCGTCCTCGAGCGAGTTAAGAAATATACCTGGAGTTTCAAATAGGTGCGGGTACCTGCTCCGCATCTCCTGCTCGGTCTCCCAAGTAGCCTCCTCCACGGGACGACCTCTCCACTGTACTTTTACTGATGTTATATCTTTTGATCTCAATTTTTGAACCTGTCGACTCAAAATAGCCACTGGCTCCACATTATAAGTCAAATTTTCATCTAATGGTACTGTACTGAAATCCAATATATGAGATGGGTCCCCAACATACTTTCGGAGCATAGAAATATGGAATACCGGGTGAACACCCGACAAACTAGGTGGCAAGGCAAGCATATAGGCCACCTCTCCAACCTTCCTAAGTACTTCAAAAGGTCCAATAAATCGCGGACTTAGCTTTCCTTTCTTTCCAAATCTCATAACACCCTTCATGGGTGAAACCTTCAGCAAAACCTTCTCACCCGCCATGAATGACACATCCCGGACCTTCCGGTCCGCATAACTCTTCTGACGCGACTGAGCTGTGCGAAGTCTTTCCTGAATCACCTTCACCTTTTCTAAGGCATCCTGGACCAAATCTGTCCCCAACAACCTAGCCTCACCGGGCTCAAACCAACCCACTGGAGTTCTACACCGCCTCCCATATAAGGCCTCATACGGTGCCATCTGAATACTGGACTGATAGCTGTTGTTGTAGGCAAACTCTGCAAGTGGTAAAAATTTAACCCAAGAACCTCCAAAATCAATCACGCAGGCACGCAACATATCCTCCAATATCTGAATAGTACGCTCGGACTGTCCGTCCGTCTGAGGATGAAATGCTGAACTCAACTCCACCTGAGTGCCCAACTCGTGCTGAAAAGTCCTCCAAAACTGAGAAGTGAACTGAGTACCTCTATCCGAAATAATAGTAACTGGAACACCATGCAACCGCACAATCTCCTGAATAAAGATCCTAGCCAGCCGCTCCGCAGAATATGTGGTACACACCGGAATGAAATGCGCTGACTTGGTCAGCCTATCCACAACGACCCAAATCGAATCAAAATTCTTCAAAGTCCGAGGAAGGCCACTCACGAAATCCATAGTAACTCTCTCCCATTTCCACTCAGGAATAATCATCTGCTGAAGCAAACCGCCCGGTCTCTGATGCTCATATTTCACCTGCTGACAGTTGAGACACCGAGCCACATATCCCACAATGTCTTTCCTCATTCTCCTCCACCAGTAATGCTGTCTCAAGTCCTGATACATCTTCGCAGCACCCGGATGGATGGAATACCGCGAACTGTGGGCCTCCTCAAGAATCAAATCTCTAAGCCCATCAACATCGGGCACACAAATACGGCCCTGCATCCTCAATACGCCATCATCACCTATAGTCACATCTTTGGCATTATCATGCTGAACTCTGTCCTTAAGGACAAGCAAATGCGGATCATCATACTGGTGCTCTCTGATGCGATCATATAAGGAAGATCGAGAAACCACACTAGCCAATACCCGGCTAGGCTCAGAAATATCTAACCGCACCAACTGATTGGCCAAGGTCTGAACATCAACTGCAAGAGGCCTCTCCCCAACTGGGATGTAAGCCAAACTCCCCATACTGACTGCCTTTCGCCTCAACGCATCGGCCACTACATTGGCCTTTTTCTGAAACATATAACCTCTACAAATCACTATGATTAGAAATACAATTTCCTTAATCATCTGAAGATCATTCACCCTAATCATCTGAAGCTCATTCCTCTAATCACCTAAAGCTGCCCGTACTGCCTAAGAATGTTATGAATTTCCATTCAGAACTGAACTATAACCTTACACACGCAAATCTCAATCATTCACAACATGTCGTATATACCATATCATCCTAAGGTAACATGAGGACTTCACCTCCCTTCCGAACCATGAACGTTTACGTACTCAATTAGTCAAGAACTTCTATTGATCCCATCTAGAAGAAAAATTATTACACATCCCATGCTCTGCAGGACATACATAGTTCTTGTTATTTTACAATACCGACACGATGGATGAGGTCTGTATAAATTCATAACACCGCCGAATCAAATATTCATTGGGTCTACACTTCTGGCAAGAACTATCACCTCATTCTGAACCAATTAATGGTCTTAGCCCCTTAATTTACTTCATATACTCAGATTGCACTGATCTCGAATTCAATGATCTCGTCTCACCCATTACGAACTGCTCAGCCAATAAACATAATCAAAAGTCGCATATGATGCCTCAATATACCAATAGGCTACCAATTCGAATGCGGTGCAAAAGGAAAGCAAACTCGGGAAGGAATTACCAATCGCACTACTACGGACTTTCCTTAGAAAACAGGAAGCAAGGCATACAAAATAGCATATAAAAAACTATACTCAAAATCACACTGTTGCAGCGTGCAACCCAATCCAGATAACATACCCATGGCGGCATTCCACCCGATCCACGCATATATCTCACATAAGGAGATGCACATCAAGCCAAATTTGCTCATTACAACAAAATACCGAGTATCGCTCATAAGCATGCTAAGTTCATAATAATATCTCTGAGGGATATATAGCGTTATAAGCTACAAAACTCAAGCACAACTGAGGTGCGATGTACAATCTGAATTTCAAGAGCCAAGATGCTCATATAACGTCATTCCTACGCGGATTCTCAACACATAGAAATTTCTCAAGTCGTCTCACAACTCACACAACGCAATGCATCACTGTGCGAAATATCTGACAGGAAGCATCAACCTAACTACTCCTTCATGAGGACCGCATTACAAAAAAATGAACACATCTGGCCTGATATAGAGCCATTATTCACATAAAATTCACTCACCGACTTCAAGCTGATTCTGATCACACTGAACTAGTCTGATAACTTTTCAAAGGTCCATAATAACTTCCATTTTCTTCATAAAACACAAGAACAACCATCACAATCGGAGTAATCCTCCCCAGTTCACAACCCAATATGCCAAGTGCCCTCCAGGCATGAATCTTTAATTTAACGACACCATCACAAACTTCATACTTGGTTTACATCTTTAATCAATCAAGTGATTATATGCCACACTTATATAATCTTCCCGTGGGACACACTCCCACAACCTACCATAACAATATCTGGAGTGTACCTCCAAATCATCGGTCGCACTAATGCTGAAGAGCGATCAAGAATCATTAACCAGGACGCAAAACCCTTTCTTTTTTTACAAAACACCGATCTTAGGTGACGCTGAAGACAATACCAACTTACCGTAAACATCGAAACTCGAACCAATATAGCATATAATCGTGTAATCGACCTATTTAATAGCAACTCCCCAACTTGGCTCAAAGCCATAGATCAAAACGCACTCAATAAATCACAACGCATGTATTCTATTACTGCTGTAATACTATAGTGAGATTAAACTCACTCCTTCATAAGCTCGTGGGAACACAAATCATCTGGAATTTTAACTCTTCTGCAATTTTTTGCATTTACTCACACAACAGTTAAGCCCACTCTCTAGGCGACCAAATTTTTACTAAGTCCCAAATTTTTCAAAATTTCGGCAGAGTCTCCTTTGTAATTGGGCCTATCCATTTGCCAGAGAATCACCAAAACCATCCTAACAACACATCCACAACTTGACAAATCATCACAATGCATATCAATTACATAAATCTCAATACTACATGTATTATACTATCAAAATTGATACATGGACATGCGTTGCACCTATTTGAATCATAACACATAGAAAATACCTTTCAATCCCCCATTATTGGCTATTCAACCGAGTAAGAACATATTCTTTCTTTAAATGTTTTCGACCTTCAAGGTGGTCTCCTTGACTCAACTATTTCATCATAATACATTTACAGGAGCGATCCCAGCTTCCAGACTTATCTAACTAGTATGACAAATAGATTTCCCTCATAAGCCAATTACCCATTAGCTTTACCTTTAGTTACTCTTTTTGGTATACCTTCCACTACCATACACATTACTCATGACGGGGATATCCAACTGTCATTCCGGCTAATAAGGACAATAATGAACATATGAGTTCAAAGCACTTGCTCACAAAATCAGCACCTCGGTGCTCAAGCCATTGGCAAAGATTCGGCCTCAAGTCCTCCAAACTGACCTAACTTCAAACTCACAGAGATTACACCTTGTCCCTCGATCGGGGAATCAAAAGCGATCGAGGCACATCTGATACTGAGCGCTCATGTGTTCATGCGAACACGTGAAAGGAATTTCAAGAGTTACTCTTCAAGCTGAATTAATAACGCACGATAAGAATTCAAGAATGTGAAGTTTTCCTAAAGGTTCTGCAGCCTTTCGAGGATAAATACAGACGTCTCCGTACCGATCCGCGAGACTCTACTAAACCGGCTCATGACTCATGAGACCAAGTAACCTAGACTCTGATACCAACTTGTCACGACCCAAAATACCAACTCGGTCGTGATGGCGCCTCTCGTGAGGACAAGGCCAGCCAATCAACAAAACAGTACATCTCTTTATAATTACTTAGCAAGAATAAGTCTAAATCATGGGCAATATAATCTTAAATGCGAAATAAACGTGATAGAACAAGGAAAACCATCCCAACTCAGCCCGAAATCGGAGTGTAACAAGTAATGAGCTACTACAGAGTTTACTAATATTTTACAAAGTCTAGAATTATCATAAATAACAAAGATAAGGGAGAAAATGGGGCTGCGAATGCCATGCAGCTACCTCGATAACTCCGATGAAAACTGAACAGTAGAAAACTCGCTCTATGCCTCAGGAATACCTGTACCTGCACACATGGTGCAGGGAGTAATGTGAGTACTCCAACTCAGTGAGTAATAAAAATAACTACAGTCCGAAGATAAGAAAATCCAGTAAATACACAAGGTAAGCTAAAATCTAAATATACAGCAACATATGGAACTGAGCAGCTAAACACCAGTATAAATACAAATACATGAATGCAATGCAATGCATATGATGGTACATTCCAGTACCCACTGCGGCGTGCAGCCCGAGCCATCCATATTTATTTATCGTCGACGGCGCTCACTGGGGGTGTGTACAGACTCCGGAGGGGCTCCTACAGCCCAAGCGCAATATCTTGGTCAGTCATTGTTACCTTGACCGGTCAGCCATTGTTACCTGACCAATTTATATCATACAGTGCCATTGTTACCACTATTCAAGTATATCATCCAGTGTCATTGTTACCACTATTTCAAGTATATCACACAGTGTCATTGTTACCACTGTTTCAAGTCACTTTATAATCAGTCCAGAAAATAATATAATAAGCCCCTTGGGCATTTACAAAATAGAAGTTCCCAGCCCGGAATACATTTAAAAATATCATTTAAGTTTTCAACACTTAGAATTATGGCTGAGTTTGCAAAACAGCATTTAAAACCTTGGACTGAAATTAAATGATATGCAAATCATGCTAAGCAGTAATATCAATCCTCGAAGGATTTTACAAATCGGCACAAGGCCCCAAACATGGCATCAAGCCCAGTAATATCAATGAAGTATGTGTATCAATCACCAGTATAGTATAAACATCACACGGGGTGGACCAAGTCACAATCCCCAGTAGTATCCGACCCCGCACTCGCCATGGAGTGCGTGTCACGCCTCAATATAGCGTTACGATGTGAAAGTCCGAGGTTTCAAACCCTCAGAACAGCATTTACATCTATTACTCACCTCTAGCTCGCTATGCCCTTGCCTCTCTAATTGGCCTCCTCGTGTGACGAATCTGCCAAAAATCACACAAACCTCGATGAAGTTCGATTTCTAAAAGACGGGGTTTTAACCATACATATCTGAAATTCGCCCCTTAATGATACTATAATGATCCCATACAGTTATGTAACTTCAATCTACAATATAACACTCAATATGGCCAATATTAGTACTAGATCCCATAAATTATGCCATTTAGGCATATTATCAAACATCTTGTAGGTATAAATATTTACACCTCTTAACTATAGCATTGGTTCCTCCAACTATCACCATTAACCAACAATTCATCACACTATTATTCTTTAACAATTTATACTCCTAACATCACATGTGTGATCAACCATTCACACCCAAACCAACAAAAATTCCATCAAATAAACACCTCTAAATCCCTACCATGTTCATGTATTTAAATAGGGAATTTATGGCTTCCAACCACCATACAATAAGTTGTAATACTTGACTCATACTCATATTTCCATAATATATCCATATATGTGAGTCTAAGGTGTAGGATTTACCTTTTGGAAGAAATCTTGCAAAACCCTTCTTTGAGTTCTTGAAGGAATTTCTTGAAAATCTAAGGATTTTTAAGATCAATCCATGTTAATATAAGTGTTTGGGAGTAGTAATCAACTCAAAATACTCCAAAAATCTTACCTTAGGAGTGCAATTGGGTGCCTTGGTCGAATTGGGGGTGTTGGGGAAGCCCTAGGCTTGAGAATGACTCAATTCCTCTCATTTCCGGTCTTTAGAGTACTTAAAAACCTTCAGTCGCGTAGTTCGCGCGTTGTTCGCGCGTTTGTTCACGCATTTTGCTGAGCATTCTGCCTCAGACGCGCGAAATGCGCGACTTCGCGCGATACTTCGCGCGCTCTGACACCTGACCCGTGAAATGGTCATAACTTCCTGTATACACTTCCAAATGACGAACGGTTTGTTGCGTTGGAAACTAGACTCAAAGGGATTTAATTTAATAGGTTGTAGCTCACACAACTCCTTATATAACGAGAGATATTATTGTTCAAAGTGAGGCCTTGTGCGCACTCATTTACAACTTTCGTCTATTATGAAATTTCCAACTTCAAAAGTTCCCGTTAGCCATCCGAAATCATCCCGAGGTCCTCGGGACCTCAACCAAAAATACCAATACATCTTATAATATTATTCAAACTTGTTCCAATTATCAAAACACCTCGACTAATACCAAAATTATCGAATTACACCGAATTCAAGTCTAAGTTCCTTTAAAACTTCCAAAACGCGCTTTCGATCAAAACTCAACCAAAACATGTCTGAATGACTTGAAATTTTGCACACATATCCAAAATGGCATAACAAAGCTACAGAAATTCTCGGAACTCCATTCCGACCGTCGGATCAAAATTTTACCTATCAATCGGAAATCGCCAAAATACTAACTTCGCCAAAATGAGCTAATTTCTTCACCGGACCTCCAAAATTAATTCCGATTACGCTCCTAGGCCTTAAATCATCCCCCGAAACTAACCGAATCATCGAAATTCAATTCCGAGCCCTCTAACTCACAAGTCAACGTCCGGTTGACTTTTCCAAACTAATTCTTCCTTAAAGAGACTAATTGTCCCATTTCATACCAAACTCGATCCGAATTGACTCAAATTCACCAAGTACACATATTGAAACATGAATAAGCATTTAACGGGGAATACGGGACGTAACTACAGGAAACGACGGTTCGGGTCGTTACATTCCCAACTCACCACACACAAGCAACGGCCTCTCGGGCCCACTCCCAACTCACCTGGGTACCCTGCGCTCACTGGGGGTGTGTATAGACTCCGGAGGGGCTCCTACAGCCCAAGCACAATATCAATAGGCCTGAAAGCCTTCACACATCACACACGAGGCCTGAAAGCCTCCTCATATAACACTCGAGGCCTGAAAGCCTCCTCACATCACTCAACATATCCTCACGTATGGCCCTCGGCCTCAATCAGTCCAGAAAATAATCATAAGCCTCTTGGGCATCAGTAAAACAATAGTGCTCAGCTCAACAGCATTATAAATATCATTAAATCTCGAGTTGAGTATAAATGTAGCTGAGTTCACAAAATAATATAATTCAATTGGACTGAGTTCAAATAATATTTCAATTCATGAGGAAAATAGTGATGTAAATTCACAAAAGATTTCAGATAATTGGCACGAAGCCCAAATATGGCAATAAGCCTCAATCATAGTGAAAAACAATAAATCTTTATCAATTACGCGGTAAAAATATCAACTGGGATGGACCAAGTCACAATCCCCAATAGTAAATGACCCCGCGCTCGTCATACAGCGAGTGTCTCATCTCAACATAGTAGTATGTTGTGCAATCCGGGGTTTCAAACCCTCAGTGCATCATTTAAAATTATTACTCACCTCGAACCGGTGAAATCTATAGCTTGCGACGCCTTTGCCCCTCAAATCGGCCTCCACGTGCGTCGAATCTAACCAAAATCAGAGCGAATACATCACAATATGCTAAGGGAACAATACCCAATCGAAAATACTCGAAAAACGCTAAAATCACGAAGTTGGCAAAACCCGAGCCCCGGGCTCACTTCTCGAAAAATTACGAAAGTCACATCACCGGATTCCTCGTCTCGCCATGAGTCCGTACATATAAAATTTACCAAAATCGGAGTTCAAATGACCCCTCAAATCTTCAAATCTTATTTTCAAATCCCTAGGTCCAAAATCTCCAATTTACACCTCAAAAACATGTAATCTAGTCGGATTATTCGATGATAATTCAATATTATGGAGTAAAAATAATCACAAGTGACTTACCTCAAGATTTCTCATGATTTCTTGATCAAAAATCGCCCCAAACCGTGTTATTTTGCAAGAAAATAGGTAAAAAAAAACGAGCAGAAATGCAGCAGCTTTTAATAAGCAAATCTAGTTACTAAAGACCCAAATCTGGTTGCTAAAGGTGCTAATCTGGTCGCTAAAAGTGCCACACCAGACCTGATGCACCAGCACTCTTTAATTTCACTAAAAAGGCTCTAACTCCTTCATACGAACTTGGAATTAGACGATTCTTATTCCTATGAGTCACAAATAATAATACTTACACAAACCTTCAATCGAAACCCAATTCAGAGCTCATTTGTCCAGTGCGATATCCATTTCGCTCGTTAAATAATTACTCATATTTCGCGTCAAAAACCCAATTGCGACTTGATGAAATTAGACCAAAATTTCCAGATCAGTCCTATAATTCATTATCAAAATTTTGGAAGTCTCGGAATCAAATTTGGATCTCTAGAACTAAAAATGAACCTTTAGATCATTACATTTATGCTCAAAACGGCAAAAATCTTCCAAAAACTCTTCCAAAATTTGTCCGAGCCTCATGGGATCCCAACAAAGTATACTAACAAGTCCCATAATATGACACAAACTTAGTTGTTTCTTCGAATCACCAAAAACAACGCAAAAATACTAAATTCACCTCGGATTCAAGCCTATGAACTTTGAAACTTCTAATTTTCACATCCGATGTCGAAACACATCAAAACTAGTCCGAATGATCTCAAATTTTGCAGACAAGTCCAAAATGACATAACAAAGCTACAGAAACTCTCGGAATTCCATTCCAAGCCTCGGATCAAAATCTTACCTATTAACCGGAATTCGCCAAAATACTAACTTTGCCGATTCAAGCTTAATTCTACACCGGTCATCACAAAAATATTTCGGACACACTCCTAAGTCCCAAATCACCTAACAAGGCTATCCGAACCATAAAATTCGCATTTCGAACGCTCTAACACATAAGTCAATATCTGGTTGACTTTTCCAACTTAAGCTTCCTTAAAAGAGACTAAGTGTCTCAAACCTTACCAAAATCATTCAGGAATGACTTCAAATTTTGCACACAAGTCACATTCGACATTACGGACTTGCCCCAACTTTCGGAATCGCATTCCGACCCCGATATCAAAATTTCCACTTCCGGTCGAATTTTCTCAAAAACCTTCAAATTTCTATATTTAGCCAAACGGCTCCCTACGGACCTCCGAATTCACTTCCGATCGCGCTCCCAAATCCAGAATCACCATACGGAGCTACTCCCAGTCTCGGAATTCCAAACGGACATCAATAACACTGAAATGCATTTTAAGCCAAACTGATGCAATTTCTTCTAAAATGCTATCTTCCACAATAGGCGCCAAAATGCTCCCGGGTTATCCAAAACCCGATCCGGGCATACGCCCAAGTCCGAAATCATCATACGAACCTGCTGGAACCTTCGGATCCCAATTCCGAGGTCGTTTACTCAAAATTCCAATCCTAGTTCATTTCTTCAATTTTAAGCTTTCAAAATGAAAATTTCCATTTAGATTTGACTCCAAACTTCCTGAATTTTAATTTTGACCATACACACAAGTCAATATACCTGAGATGAAGCTGATCATGGCCTCAAACTACTGAATGACGCGCCGGAGCTCAAAACGACCGATCGGGTCGTTACAGTATGTTGGAACTCCAGCATAATATGATGGAGTTCCAGCATAAGTACACCAGAACTCCAGCATAATATACTGGAGTTCCAGCAAGTATAATTGTCCAGTATAATAAACTGGAGTTTGGAGCACCGGTGCTCCAGTCTCCAGTATATTATACTAGAGTCAGCAAAGTATACCGGTCCAACATAATATGCTGGAGTTCATACACAGGTGCACCGAACTCCAGTATATTATGCTGGACCGGTCTCTATTGCAGCAAAATAGTGACTATTTTTCATTGACTTCGTAAACGTTGACTATTTTTGAATGACTAGTTCGAAAACTGGCTATATCGTGCTATTTTTACTTTCCCATTGTATTGTAGGTTGTATACCACATTGAAGTCTATGCTTCCAAATATATTCCAGGCACAGAGTGCTAAGGTTTGGTTTTACTTTCTTCTTCTTTTTTCCTTTCTTTTGGGTATTTTTTGGTTGATATTATTAAAAGAAACAATCACAAAATTATTTTATATTTTAATTTTTAAGATGAGTGTCTAACAAGTTATTAAATAGAGTTTGTGCATTGAGTGGAGTTTTACGTCTCTGAGTTAGTAGTTTTTCTGTTTATATATATTTCTCTAAGTTGCGTTAGAAATACTAGAAACAAGTTATAAATGGCAATTCTCACGGAACTTTATTATCCACATTTGTTGCATGGCTCTTTCTAGTTGGAGGTAAAAAATTAGTCGGTGTTTACGGCAAAGCACGAATGCAAAATATGCATCTTGTATAGGTATATTTTTATTTTTTAATTAGAGAAATGCATAAAGTACCCATTAAACTTGTCAGGAAAAATCATTTACACACCAAAACTTTACGAGTTTCCTAACATCTACTATTCTTATCTATACTAAATTTAATACCCCATTGAGTGATGACCTATCATGAAAAGTGTAGTTCATTTCGTAGATGCGCGTGAGGCAAAAAAAAAATAGCTGAAAACTAATTTACTTGTCGAGGTGTCACTTTCCTATTAGATACTCTAACTAATTAAACTTCATATTAATTTTTTCACTTTTCTTATTCATTTTTCTTTTCTTTTTTGTTTCTTTTTCTCTTTCTTCATTTTAACAGAACCATCGTCACCCTCTTCCTCCCCATTTTTTGAAAATAAGTCATGATTTATTTTTTGTTGCTCTTTTTTTTTTCCTTGTTGAATCACTATTCCCACTCCTTTGTTTCCTCCGCCATATTCACCTACCTGCGCTTCGGTGGCTACCGCTGGTACTGGCCTTAACATCGGCTTCCCTGCGCACAAATCTGACACATTCCGGTTCAGAAAATTAACTGCTATGCAATAATAGGGATTAGAATTTTTTTAAATAGTATTTGAAGAAGATAAAGAAGAATGTTATATATTGTGGTTAATTTTATATAAATACAGAGATAGAAGGAGATAACGGAAAAAAATTTCGGAATCGCCGTACACGGAAGATCCCTGTGGTGATTTGGTTAATGGTAATTATTGATGAGTGGCGATCCATTTTCTCTTTTTTGATTACCTATTCTCCACACATTTTTCTTTTTCTCCCATCTTTTTTTTACTATATAATATTTGGGATGTGGATTTAGAAATTGAGTCATGGATTTAAGTTGGAATAATTTTAATACTTGATTGGAGAGCTTGAAATATCATTTTTCATACAAGAAATTTTCTTTTTTTTTTTCTCTTAGATCTGGATGTGTGGGTATTCTTTTGTGAGATTGATATGAAGGAAAAATGGTCAAATTAAAGGTGCTAAAGTGCAGTGGTAGGGGAGGTGGTTCTGATTTTTCAGAGATAGAATTAATGGGTTTAAGGAAGGTTATGGATGTGACTGCCTTCCATGGTGGTTGGGTGCGAAACTAATGATGAAGGAAGCTGGAGAAGATGAAATGAAAAAAAGAGTGGAAAAAGGAAAGAAAAAGTAAAAATAAAAAAAGAAAATAGTGCAGTATTTGATCCATAGCGCGTGTTAACACAACCCACCACAAGACTGGTTTGGTATTTTGAAGGAGGTATAAATTTAATTTAGATAAGAATAGTGGGGTGTTAGGACACCCGTAAAGTTAATGTGTGTAAATAATTTTTCCGAACAAGTTTAATGGGGTCTTTATGTATTTTCTCTCTGATATATTATACAAGTTTTATCATCTCTAAACATAGGCCTCCAGTGACACCAATTACAAGAATATAATCAAAATAAGAGATTCAACAAAGTATATCCAACTACAAGGGATATTGATAAATATTAAACATATCCTCAAGGATTATATTCATGGCGTGAGGATGAATAAGGAGGATGCATGGGGTTTTAATTTCTTAAGCTTTCAAGATATTAAAAATGTTGGAACATGGAACTTGAGTTGCTTGTTTGAAAGGATAAAAACGGAATTTTAACAAGCGTTTCAATCATGCCCCCCCCCCCTCTCTCGTTTTTTATTTATTTATTATAAACGCCCTAAGTGGATTAAGAGGAATTAACTCCATGTCTAGTAAATCAATGCTCATGCATCACGTGATTGTTAATTCACTTAGACGGTTCGAACTATTACAATGAATGATTGCCATTCAGTATCTTATATTTGAATCATACTTAATAGTTTGATAGTTTTGAAATATAGATACCGGTTGTTTTACATTAATAATGTATATTTTACACTTTCATGATGTAATTTAAACGCTATATTAATATGTCGTTTGCATTCATATTACGAGAAAAAATTATACTCTTAAATCCTAAATCCTGTCATGCTATTAATAAGATTTTCGGCCACCACATGAGTTAAAATATCCTGTGCAATTCATCTTCTCCGCCACCTAAAATGTCCAACTTTATGGGATAAATAAAACCAAAATAAAATAAAATAAGAAGAGGCCAAATTGAGAGACATAAAAGTAAAATAAATTATTGAAAAAAATAAAGGAGAGGAAAATAAAAGAAGAGAAACTTCTAGTATTTTCTTTTTTGTTGGATATCAATGTTTGGTTTGCTGCCATTAGACAAAATTTCCATCTTGCTCACATCGCTTTACTTGTTATTTTCATGCTCGCATTTCTGCCAAACACACAGAAAGCTGTTTTCATCTGACTCTAGAAGAGCACAGTTACGTGTCTAACTATCATTCCATCACCTTGTTGTCTTGGAACCCTAAAATACATCGCTTGATAATATCAGAGATTCAGAATATTAAAACTAGGAAAAATTACCACAATCATACCAAACTAATAAATGCATATAATATTTTTTTTCACAAAGAAATTATGATTTAATAATGATAGAATAATATATAAATTATTATCGGAATCAAACACTTTAAAATATTATTTAGAGTATGAGTTCACCATCAATAAAAGAAATACATGTAAAATCTTAATCTTATAAATGTGATGTGAAAGAATAACATATAAAATACTTTAGTTGTCCCTATTTGTGTAATGTAGTTCAAATTTCGAGAGTCAAATGAGTTTTTCTTTGATCATAATTCTTTAATCTGTCATTCAATATTTTTAAATTATTAATTAATATAATTTAAAGTATTTTTATGTAGTTTTCAAATATATAAATTTTACTTTAAAAACTTAAGAATTCTATGTTCGAATTCACAGTTAAAACTAAAATCTTGACTCTCAAAGTTTGAATTGTATTACTTAAATTGATATGGATGGAGTAATGTAATTATTTTAAAGGTTTATATTACCTATAAAGATATTATTTTAATTATTTATTATTGACCCTTAATATTATATTTACCAAATTCGGTTTGCACATTAAGTACCAAGTAAGTCCGTCTTTTGTTAGTATGATGTTCTGTGATTGTTTTGAGGTAACATCATACTGAGATATGATCTAGCTACAGCTTTGTAATTCTCTCTTTGGTGATGAATAAAATAATTTAATTACAAATTTTTTGGGGAGAATTATCTAAGTATATACAATTTGAGATTGGCACCTAATGTCTTTCAAAACCTATATGGATATTCTTTTTTTGTACTGTACTTCTGTCTGAACTAATACTAAAAACTTGTCATATTAACAGAGTCTAAAATTTACACAATACTTATTTACGAAACAGATATCAGAGTGAAAAAACACAAATATATCTCAATTAATTTTACACTGGCTGAGAAAGTGTAAAACAAAATAAAATTATTTAAGGAGGGCAGATACGTCTCTTCACAACAGCATAACCAAAGGCCCGAGACTGATATAAACCGCATCATACAGTAGCTAAAGTAACACTCTTTCCATCGACCTTCCCCTGTTTTCATCACTCATTTGTTCTCTCAATTTTCCTCAAAATAATGGCTTCCATCTCTTCTCTAAATCAAATTCCTTGCAAAACTCTGCAAATTACATCCCAATATTCAAAACCCACCTCAAAAATCTCAACTTTTCCCATCACCTCCACAAATTTCCCATCAATTTCAGTCAAAGAATTCACAAACCCAAAACCAAAATTCACAGCACAAGCCAAGAACTACGACAAGAACGACGAGTGGGGTCCAGAAGTGGAGCAAATAAAGCCAAGTGGAGGAGGAGTAGCGGTAGCAGAGGAAGAACCACCAAAGGAGCCGAGCGAAATCGAATTGCTGAAGAAACAGTTGGTTGATTCATTTTATGGAACCAATAGGGGTTTGAGTGCTAGCAGTGAAACTCGTGCTGAGATCGTGGAACTCATCACTAAGCTTGAATCCATGAACCCAACTCCTGCTCCTACCGAGGCGTTGCCTCTTCTCAATGGAAAATGGATTCTTGCGTAAGTTCCTGTTTTCACCTGCACCATGAAAAATATACTTTTTTTTCCATTTATTTATGTGGTCCATATTGCTATGTGTGAAATGAACAAAAATAATTTCTCAAACTACAATATTGTCAGAAAGAAATGAATTAATATTCCGAATTGATACCAAAAATTAATTTCTTTTTTCTTTGTTAAGCTGAAATCTGTAATTCTTTTGGGAAAATGGAGAATAACTTTTTTATCAACTTTTGTTGATTTTATGAAAAATTCTCGCTTAAATGAAGGGGTAGTTTAAGGCTGATGAATCTTTTGGATGAATTACTTTAGTAGTAAGGATTGACTCACATGACTAACTGTTTCACTAGCTTGCAATTTTTTTTTAGTTATTACATGTTGTGTATGTTGATTATTGTGCTCTAAGCAATCGGATTCTTTTGTTAAATAAAAACTATCATAGTTCATTTATTCAGCAATGGAATTTGAGTTAACATTCCTGCCTGTCTGCCTATCTGCCTATCTGGAACACAAAGAAAAGATAATAAAAGGTTTTGGTACCTTGAAAACTAGAAGTATCCGGAGCCTTAGAGAAACAGTCAAGTTGTCTCCGCGTGACCTACAGGTCATGGGTTCGAGCCATGGAATTAGTGTTTGATGCTTGCATCAGGATAAACTGCCTACATACACCCCCTCGGGGTGCAGCGCTTCACCGGTCCCTGCTGAACGCGGGATGCTTTGTGCACCAGAAAACTAGAAGTATCCCTAATACATATCACGATTTTAGTGATATCCCTTCACTGCCTTGTTCGACAAAGGTTACTTAGAAGTTTTTGATTTATGGGTGCTAAATACCACGGCTAAATATACCTACTAAAGATATTACTGCGACCATATTTGTTGCCATGACCATACATCAAATCAAACATACATCCACCCCTAATTTTAGAGTGTTTTTGAGATGCAGCAAAGTTGAAGGAGATTATAATAGTTTGATGTGAAGAGACTAATTTTCTTTGAGAATCACTTTCTAAGGGTGGATCTTTTCACCACCATCACTGCTGGCTTGTTGATTTGTAGCTAATCATTATCTTTTGATGAACATTCTTTAGTGCACTAAGAATGTTAAATGTTCTTTCTTCATTGTAAATGTAATATACTCGCGCTTGTTGGCATGAACACTTGGAATTGTATACTGAAAAACTGCAGGTACACATCTTTTTCTGGTCTGTTCCCCTTGTTGTCAAGGGGCACACTGCCTCTGGTTCGCATCGAGGAGATTTCCCAGACCATCGATTCTGAGACTTTCGCTGTTCAGAACTGTGTCGTCTTTGCTGGACCTTTAGCTACAACTTCCATTACTACCAACGCCAAATTCGAAGTCAGAAGTCCTAAGCGTGTCCAGGTCATTTTCTTCTTCCACATTTTTCTAGTCTAGTCATCATCCCTCATACTTGATCATCATTTTGGTCTCATGTTATACTGTGTTTCGTGGTTCAGATTAAATTTGATGAAGGCATAATTGGAACACCCCAGTTGACGGATTCTATTGAGCTGCCTGAGAACGTCGAATTCTTGGGACAAAAAATTGATCTAAGCCCTTTCAAAGGCTTGATTAATTCAGTCCAAGACACAGCTTCTTCAGTAGCCAAGTCTATTTCCAGTCAACCACCAATTAAGTTTCCTATTTCCAACAACAATGCACAATCTTGGCTGCTGACAACATACCTGGATGATGAGCTTAGGATTTCCAGAGGAGATGGAGGCAGTGTATTTGTGTTGATCAAGGAAGGCAGTCCCCTCTTGAAGCCTTAAAAAGACATTTTCTTAAAGTTGTGTATAACGCTAGCTAGTATAGAAGAGCAAAATATAGAAAGGAAAAAATAAAAGATGATGTAAACTAAAAATATGTATTTACATTGAAAGATAAATCTATAGATCTGCTTGACCTCATGATTTGTAACTATTGAGGTTTCCTGGTGTATCAAATATTGGAAATATATGGCTTGAAAGAATTAGCATATGAACTACGCTGGAATTCAATCAACTTTGGAAGCCTTTTTATGGCGATTTACTTTGAGTGAACCATTAAAATAGTTGATTGAATTCCAAAGTTGGTTTGGGGCCTTAAAGGATTATATAGTCTGTTTGGCCAAGCTTTTTTTTGGCCACAAGTACTTATTTGGGTCAAAAGTATTTTTATTTTTTTTCCTAAAATTGAGGTGTTTGGCCAAACTTTTAGAAGGAAAACCGTGTTTTTTAGGAGAAGCAGAAACAGTTTTTGAGAAGCAGAAAAAAATAGTTTCACTTCAAGAACACTTTTTTGAGAAGCACTTTTGAGAAAAATACACTTAGAAGCAGTTTCTAAAAGCTTGGCCAAATACTAATTACTGTTCAAAATTGTTTTTCAAATTAATTAGCCAAACATAAGCTGTTTTTCACCAAAAACACTTTTATGAAAGATACTTTTGAGAAAATCACTTCTTAAAATAAGCGAATTTTAGAAGTTTTGCAAAATATGATATTAGTATAGTGGTAAGAGTGTACTTGTAAGAATGTAACACGTTATGTGAAAGTTAAGACATAGGAGTTTAAATTCTGTCACAAACAAAATGTTGATATTTTAATAGAAAGAACAGAATGTTGGAAGATTATATTAGCATTTTTTTTGGTAACTCTTATATTAGCATGTTGTTGTTGTTATATTAGCATGTTGGAAGACTTAAAGTTGAAGCGAGTAGAATTTGTTCGGGAGAGATGTTTCCAATCTTTTCAATGCATGGTTAATTTTTTTTATTAAGTATTAACCTTAGAAGAACCTTAGAAGTGGAGTTGAAAAACATATATTATTATGCTTGAAAAAGTTAATATTGTTTGTGAGAACCACATCATAGTATTTAAATTTTAAAAATTGATTAAGCAAAAACGAATCGCTTCGGGATGTCCCATGGAAAATTAATAAAAAATAGCTTAATTAACAAAAATGTGAATTTTTACCAAGTAAGTTCAATCTATATCTATATATATATATTAAAGCAAGAAAGTTACCATATATAATTGACATTATGGTTAAGCCAAGTGGCAAGTATAATATAATATAATATAATATAATATAATATAATTTTGAATTTATAAATAAAGTTCTAAAATTCGAATTTAAATTAAAAATAAAATTTATCTTTTTTTATCTTGTTATCATACTTAATTTGGTTAATGATCATGTACAATCATGTTAGGAACTTTTGTTATTTTTTATAATTATTTAAATACTACTTCGCCTCTAGCAAAAAAAAAAACTACTCCATATAACTATAAAATTCTTTTTAAAATTCTATAAGTATAGTTCTTTGAAACACTGTAGCTAGATTTGAATAAAAAGTAATTCTTTTAAAATAAATGTAATATATAGGGTACACGTCTATGTGTATCTAAATAACAAAAAGAGTTTACAAAATTAAATAAAAGTTTACTTACATATATAATAAAGTAAACATACATGTTGGAGAAAGAAACATCACAAAATCAGTCAATAATTAAAAAGAAAAAAAGGTTGTTTCTTTTTCTTATTGAAGAATATTTGTTTGAAGAGTCAATTTGCACAAATGGACATCAACCAAATAACAAACTTTGGCTATACAATTGTTATCATTAATTTTAATTTAGCACATTTAAGGAATTGAAGGGTATAAGCTGAAACCTCTTCATTTAGTTGTAGTCAAGCCAATATTGCAAGGGTATAATATTTTTTTCATTGAAGAATATTAATTTTGAGTCATTAGATTATATGAAAGGTTTTTTTTTTCAAACTCAACAAGAGATAAATTGGTTTCTAATTAATAGTTTCTATAGAGGTTTTTAAGTGTAAAAAAAGAGTACATTTAAAGAAACAATTGGTATGACGTGAATTTTTTTAAAAATCTAAACAAATTATTTCGAAAAAACTCTTTACTTTTTTTTTTCAATTCACAAATTAGATATTTTTGAACATTAATAGGGAGTTTTAAAATTATTATAATAGAAGTTATATCATGGATAAACTCAAAAAACCGAAATCTTATGGAATATTTACATAATATCCTTCCATATTTATTATTTACTTTTTGTAGCTAATATAAATAGACGATATACCGGAAACTTTATACACATATTATATATGGATTATATATAAATTATACATCATTCAATTCTTTAATTTAAGTGGTCGAGTGAGCACCTATTTAGGCTGATTAGATAAAGCCAAAAAAAATATGAAATAATTTCAATCAAAGACTAAAAATATAATTAAAGTTCATATGTACACGAGTTTTATTAAAACTAATCCTTTTATAGTGAAATAAATTTATTTTTTGTAACAAAACAAATAATGACATAAAAATAAGATAAAAGAAAATAAATATTGAAAAAAGTTAGAAAGATCTAAAAACAAAAAATAAAAGATGACAACAAATTTCTTCTTATGTTTCATCTTTGTTGAGTATAAAAATTTGAAAGTTAATCTCATCGATTTCAAATATTATTTTTTTCAACTCAAATACATAGATTATAAGATAAGGATATCTTCGAATTTTTTTTTAATTTACATTATGTGTCGTTTTTAAAAAATCACTATTACCAACAAACTGATATGATATTCGAATTTGAATTGGAATGCAATTTGAGTAGTTTGCATTGAGGTTAAGCCAAGTATAGTGTCAAAACATAAACTACTTGACAATTTTAAGACAATATATGCAATGTTTTATAATAATAATAAACTAATTTAAATTTGATGATTCAAAGAACAAAATATTTGTATGTATAGGCTATTAAAAATTCAAATTATGGGGCTAGAGATATCGATAAAATTAAAGTGGAGTCATACTGAAATAAATCCGGCCAAAGAATCATTTAAATTTTTAAATAGCCGATTAAAGTGAATTTCAAATTCAGGATAATATCTTCACTCGCATCATTATAAAGATAATCATTATTATAATATATATAAAGTTTTAGAAATTGAAATTTCAAAATAGAAATATTTTTGAAAGATAAAATCATACCAAATAAGAGTTCAAGTCGTAGTATAAGAGTCACGTCGTAATCAAATAATCATTTATATCTTGTCAACCTTTGTGCATTGCCATAAATATGAGTTATTATTTCACTTTGTGGATATTTTTAGGTTCCAATAACACATATGAGAATAGTGCAAAAATAAAATTATCACTACGAGAATTGAGAAAATGTTAGTCTTTTTTTCACGTGGTGTTTCTTAAGTAATATTTGACGTTTATCTATAATTATTTATAAGGTTTAAATGTTAAGGTTATTTACATATAATTTGAATAACTCAGATATTTAACATAGTTAATGTCAAATATCAAAATGGAGTAAAAGAAAATTCACTAGCTAAAGAATTTTTTATATTTTTAGATAGCCAACTAAAATGAGTTTTGAATTAAGAATAATATTTTTAATAATATTATTATAAAAATATTTTTTATTGAAAAATAATGTTTTAGAAACTGAAATTTTAAGACAGAAATATTTTTTAAGAGATATCAACACACCAAATAAGAGTTCAAGTAGTAGTAAAAGAGTTAAGTCTTATCCAAAGAGTC
Organism: Nicotiana sylvestris; assembly: GCF_000393655.2. Taxonomy (NCBI): domain Eukaryota; kingdom Viridiplantae; phylum Streptophyta; class Magnoliopsida; order Solanales; family Solanaceae; genus Nicotiana; species Nicotiana sylvestris. The sequence goes on from NC_091058.1 coordinate 18,322,187, forward strand.
ATTCATTGTCTCAACATTTGATTGTTTTGTCATAAATATGAGTTACTATTTTGCTTCCTGACTATTTTTAGGATCCAATGACACCGGCAAGAATGATATCAAAAAAGAAAAATAGAAGAAATGGTTAACTTTTTTCATGTAGTTAATATTCAATGATTATCTATATTTACTGAGAAAGTGTACATTTTAAAATTATTTACATACAATCCAAATAATTTAAATATTTGATATGATTAATGTCCGCGCATCCGTGCGGGTGCTAATACTAGTAAGAAGGTAAGAAAAAGTGATTTCAATCATTTGTACTGTACACACCCTTGTGGTCGAAATTACAATTCATTATCGCCCAAAATCTACTAAGGTAATAACCCATCACCCCATTCAATAAAAGAAAAGCAAATTCATTATTACCCAAAATCTACTAAGGTAATAACCCCTCACCCCATTCAATAAAAGAAATGTAAATTACGTTAAAAATAGAATAAAATCACAAAATAGCGGAATATGCTTTTTCACCTTTCCACCAACCACTTCCACCTAAAAACTAAAAAAAAAAAAGGAAAAAAAAATAATACTGCACTTGGTTTGGTAAATCCCTTATGAAGTCGCATGGTGGGCACGTGAGTATTGTAAGCCAATATACTAAAATACCCCTGTCCTACTCAGTGGACGGAGTTTCCAAGGACAATTTTGCCCTTTGGCAGTTCAAATAGGGACAGAAGAGCAATAAAATAGGAAGCTCCGAAAGATCTGATATTTGCCTCTCAACTTCTTCACTACTGCTCACTCCCTAACCCCAACAACTACTATTTTTTTTCCGGCGAAATCAATGGCCGCCGCCACAATTTCTTTACTTTTCAACGGGGATTTAGCTTCTTCCGTCAAGTCTCAGGGTACCGGCCGTTATGCTTCCGTTTATAGTGAAGTTCAAAATAGCCGTTTAGATCACCCTCTCCCTCTCCCTTCTGTCCTCGGTAGTCCTTTCAAAGTCGTTGATGGCCCTCCTTCTTCTGCCGCCGGCCACCCCGGTAATCTTTCTACATCTTTTTTTACAGTTATAGATCAAGTTCTTTTTACCTTAATAAATCAAGTTGCTGTACTGTTCTGCATTCGTTTTGACTGTATATTCTTAGATCAAGTTACTGTACTGTTCTACATTCTTTTTAGAGTGTATGTTCTTGGGTAACAGTATTTTTACTGTAATAGATCAAGTTAGTGTGCTGTTCTGCATTCTTTTTATATGTATACTTTTAGTTTACAATTTTTTAACCGTAATAGATCAAGCTACTATAAAGCTACTGGGGAAGGTCTTTTGGAATCAGCCTCTCTACCCCTGAGGTAGGGGTAAGGTCTGCGTACACACTATACTCCCCACACCCCACACGTGGGATTATACTAGGTTGTTATTGTTGTAGTTGTCTATTATTGGGTAATAATGTTTTTACTGTAATAAGATCAATTTACTTTGCTGTTTTTGCGGCTTTTTAAAGTATGTTCTTATATGACAATGCTTGTATTGTAGTAGATCAAGTTACTGTACTGTTCTGCAGTCGTTTTAACTGTATGTTTGTTGGTTACATTGATTTTGTGTAATTTGATTTGCATGATCTGTTGTCTTTTTGTTCGAATCTCAGTTATTCAACTGGAAGTTTGCGCCTTTATCTTGCTGTTCTTGGATTTTGTTAGCTCCCTATCCTTAGCATAGGATTATTTGTAACAGAGCTAGCAAGCTCTCTTTTGTATTAGGACGTACACAGTGCTCTATTTTGCATATTTAATAATATCTTTTTCTTCATAAAAAGAAAATGTTAAGTTATATACAGTTTCATATTCTGTTTTTTCCTGTGTATTGTTGAATAACCATGTTTTTACTGCAATTCATCATGTTACGGTACTGTTCTGTATTTTTCTTAAACTGTATATTCCTGGTAAACAATGTTTTTCCTTGATAGAGGGAGTTACTATGGTGTTTTACGTGATCTGTAGTCTTTGAGTTCAATTCATCAGTTATTATACTGAAAGTTTGTGTCTTTATCTTCACTTATCTTATAAAAAAACTGAAGGTATGTCTTTTTTCTGCAAAAAGCACGGGATCTCTACACATCTGGCAGTGTAAATTCTTGAGTTGCAGTATTTGTGTCATAGATCAAGTTACTATGATGTACTGCATGATCTCTTGTCTGTATAATCGATTCATCAGTTGTTAAACTGAAATGTTTGCACCTGTATTTGAATAAAACATATACATAATACTTTGTGTGTCTTAGAGATGAAAAAATGCATAACACATGATTATTAGGACGTATGGGTAGAAGCGGACCTTGTCGTTGGTGGAGGGGTCACGGGACCCCGTTAGCCTCGGCAAAAACCATGTATATATATATGTTATATATATTTGTACACATATATGAGACCCCTTAAATATTTTACTTGTGACCCCAAACACAAAAGATCAGAAAGAAGAGATGGTTGCTTTAGTCGCTCGAAATCCCTCCTTTGTCGGAAGATGTAGGTTCGAACCCCTCTTCAGCTTGTGCTCCTCCTTTTTGATTTTAGTTGTTCTCTTCGTTTTATTTTTATATAACGTAATTTATACTTAATACATAATAGTCAACTTTGTTTTATTCTTTTTCAAATATCTCTTTAAAATTAAAAGTCTCAAATTGCAACTTATCGCTCTGCAAATAGAAAAAAACAAATCTTTCTGCAACAACCTTACTTCGACACACTAACAACTAATTCTTTGACTATCAACATACCCTTGATCTTGATTTCTTTAGTAAGTTTTTGATAATTTAAAGTTTGAACGTCCTTTTGATCGCTGACCCCTTTTTTAATTGAAAACTCAGAAATTTTAAAGTGTGAACCATGCTTAATCAAACACCTTCCCTTCACATAGCACCCATTTTGCGAAGAAATATCTCTCTCTGTTTGATGCTTTCTTTTTCTTTAGAACTTCTTTTTGTTTATACTTGGATGATAAATCATCATAATCGTTAAGTTTTCAAAGAGTTACACGCCGAATTTTATTGCTAGTGATTAGCATACAGTGGTGCCCTCGTCGTGCTAAAATTCTGGGTCCGCCTATGCGTATGGGTCTAAATAGAATAGGATGGATACCCTAACTAGATTGGGATTAGAGCGAACATGTTGTTCAATTTTTTGAGAGATCAAGAACTTAGCATCATGTTGGATCCCTGTGTTGTGTTTGGGAGTTGAATGCATAGTTTAAGATTATTAAGGGCCTGTGTGAGCTTCAAATTTCTTTTCAGAATATCAAATACTGAACTTCAGTAAAAGGTGAAAGAATAGTTCGCTCTGTGCTCATTGCATGGCTGCATGAGTTTTGAACCGTGCGTCACCGGCCCTTGGAGATTTCTCAGTTTGTGGAAGAAATAAAAATACTAGTAGTTTAACCAACAATGTTTCCAAATATTGAATTTCAGAATTATCCAAAATATTGGTCTGAGAAGTATTTCAAGTCAAGTAATGGTCTCCATTGCGATTTTCAACTGCATGTCCAAACATTACTTCAACTTACAAATACTCCTTTTTCAACTTCAACCAAATACTATGCAAACACCAACTAAGGAGGAGCGAATCTTGAAAAAGTTAGATTTAGGAAGTTTATAAATTATAAAGCTAGAAGTTTAATGTTGCAAGTCTTCCTGCACCCTTTCACTGAATAAGCTTTATAGAGCCTTCTTTGGGAGCATGATGTTGTTTATGACTTTTTGTAGTCAGCTTAAATGGTGTACAATGATTATTAATGTCAAATATTTGATATTTTTGTAAATGTTTTGCGATTAATTATCGATTTATAACTGAGAACTGTCGGAGGACTCTGTATACTTTTTGGCTTGTCGAATGGGAAAGTGGTGTGTATGACAAATTTGAATATGATTTGGTTATTGCAGAGGAGATTGGAAAGCTTTTTCCTTCCCTATTCGGACAACCATCTGTATCATTGGTGCCCGATGATTCTGGGGATGTTGCGATGAATCAGAGTTTGAAAATTGGGGTGGTGTTATCTGGAGGCCAAGCTCCCGGAGGGCATAATGTTATTTCAGGAATATTTGGTTAGATCACTCTAAAGAAATTTATGTCAGTTTAATTCTTGCGGATTTTTCGTTTTTAATCAATTTTGTATATTCGGTTGGTAGATTTCTTGCAGACTCATTGCAAGGGAAGCACATTGTATGGATTCAGGGGTGGACCAGCTGGGATCATGAAGTGCAAGTATGTGGTGTTGACCCCAGAGTATATTTACCCATACAGAAACCAGGTATGTTTCCTTGTAACTTTTTTCTGCTAACAAGACATTCTAGAACTTCAATGCTTTTTCGCAGTTACATCGGTCACATTATTCAGGAGTAACAGTAAGTCAGTAAGAGTTTACATTCTTTCTTCCAGGGTGGATTTGATATGATCTGCAGTGGCAGGGACAAGATTGAGACTCCAGAGCAGGTACTCACCAGATTCTATGATTTTCTGCACCTTCTATGATCTGTCTTGCTATGAATATTGCACATCGACAAGTATTTTAGTCGATGACCAACAACAACAACAATAACCCAGTAAAATCCCACCAGTGGGGTCTGGGGAGGGTAGAGTGTACCCAGACCTTACCCTTATCCCAGAGAGGGGTAGAGAGGCTGTTTCCGAGAGACCCTCGGTCCAGAGACAATAGATCTGTGACAACAAAACCCGAAAAATAATATCAGCAACGTGAGAGACAACAAATAAATGGAAAAGCAGTAACACAAATATTATGCAAAAGTGTGAAACACAACATAAATTACTAGTAGTGCTAGACAAAACACTATCATACTCGTCGGTACAAAGAGGGAAACCGGGACAAAGAAGAAAACCGCTCGACTACCCTTTAACTTACAACCCGAATGCTTGACCTCCACACCTTCCAATCTGGAGCCGCGCCATGTCCTGTCTGATCACTTCGCCCCAATACTTCTTAGGCCGCTCTCTACTTCTTCTCGATGACCAATTTTAGTCGATGACCAATTTCATCATATCATTATTTCAGTTTAAGCAAGCTGAAGAAACAGCAAAGAAGCTCGACTTAGATGGGCTTGTCGTAATTGGTGGAGATGACTCCAATACAAATGCTTGTCTTCTCGCTGAGAACTTCAGGTAACATTTGTGCCCAAAATAAAATGAAAAATAAAAATTTAGCTGGTGAAATGATCATACTTTTATGTTTTAATCAGTCCTATTGCTGTGGCTAAATAAGTAGTTGTGTTTTTCAGAAGTAAAAATTTGAAAACTCGGGTCATTGGATGCCCAAAAACCATAGATGGTGACTTGAAATCCAAAGAGGTTCCCACAAGTTTTGGCTTTGATACGGCATGCAAGGTAATTCTCTCCGAGTGGCACTTTTTTCTTTCCATCTGTATTAAAGGAAGGCCTAACAAAGTAGAGAAAGTGAAGCTGCATGGAATATGATCTGGACTATGACATTAATATTTCAGAATTCAGTCTTACTATCAACTAGTCTTAGTTGTACTGTCACGTAGACTAATTTATATGTACTAGACTCTCTAAAAAAAGAATATTAGACTCTTGAACACAATATACTTGTGAACTGAAACCTTGCTGTTGGGCATGTACCTGATGCTTTTTCTTCTGGTGGTTGGCATGACCATTTTCCTCATATTTGTTATATATTTGATTTTGGTTGGCCAACAGAAGATCAGTTTCTCTTTGAAGAACAATTTTCTCATTGCGTAACAAGCTCAGTACTAGGAATTTTGAAAAACTTCAGCACTTTGTTTCTAAATGCTACCTTTTTTGAATTTGTTTAAGCAATAATATTCCATATAGTCTGATTTCCTCATTATTCTGCTCGAAGTTTTAAACCTAATATTTCATTATCTTATAGTCACATTTTATCCTGTGAAGGTTCACATGTACTAAATCCAATTGTAATCTACAGATATATGCAGAAATGATTGGGAATGTCATGATAGATGCTCGATCAACAGGAAAATACTATCATTGTGAGTTCACTAGCCCTATCATATGGAAGGATGAACTCCACGTAGCACTTCTTATGGCATGTCTCCTCTAGGACAGGATACTTGTGTAATCAAGAACTGAAAAAGCACTATACTTTCTCCTACCAACATCACAATTCTCTTGGAAATCAATCTTCAAACCACATGCTTTCCTAAGAAATTGAATCACATAAGCCATGTTGGTTTCTAGTCTATTTAAGTTTAGACTGCATTGTGTTAACCCATGTGCTCCATTCTTCCAAAACAGCCGCATAAATTGGTTGATTTCAGTTTATCCTCCCCCCCCCCCCCCACCACCACAACCAACAAAAAAAAAGAAAAAAATAAACTAGCCTGAACAGTGATAAAAGCATACCTTCCTGCACCATGATAAATTCGCACATTTTGAACTAGTTAACCCCGTGCAGGAAATAGCATTGTCTGCTCATTTATCTCTATTTGCTTTTGCATACATCTCAAATATCATAACATTGTCCCTTAACTCGTAACAGTTGTGCGGCTCATGGGGCGTGCTGCTTCACACATTACTCTAGAGTGTGCTTTGCAAACTCATCCAAACATTACTTTGATTGGAGAAGAGGTATCTTTCTTAATTTAACACTCTTGTGCCACACCAATATCGCTGGAGAAAATATAAACCTTTGTTTCTTGTCAATAAGCAAAATATGACTGTTTATCTCGAATAAAAATGGGATCACCTTATAGGAAGTGTTGCTCTACGTTGTATATTTAATTAACTTGGTCTGATTTGTAAAGGTTTACACTTTGCTTTCAAATACATTCTCGATCCAAGAGTGCACAATTGAAGCTAATTATTGTAGAGAAAAGATATTTTTTTTAGGGGGGGAGGGGGGGGGTTAAGGGGGATTTTGGTCTACTCTTTTACTTTAAAGGAACCAAGGTTATTTAAGGTGCACGTGAAGCCAGTCAATACAGTCTAATTGTTTTGGCATGCATCCTTGAGAAAGTGAAGAAATCTTTGATCACTAATTTGTAGTTATACAATACTTATATCACGTTCTGTTAGTTTAACAAACTTCCAAAGCAGCTATATTTCAAACTTGTCATATTTGGCAGGTATTTGCAAAGAAACTGACTCTTAAGAATGTTACGGACTACATTGCTGATGTGATCTGCAAGCGTGCAGAGTCAGGTTACAATTATGGAGTGATCCTCATTCCTGAAGGACTTATAGATTTCATTCCTGAGGTAAAACAGCATATAAGCAAACCTAATCTCATCAAATTGAAGTTTTTCTCTAACGTTTCCTGGTCAAAGTATTCTATTTCCTTGTACTGTAAACCTTTTGGAAACAGATCGTATGTGTTCTGACATTCTAGTGGCGCTGTGCAGATTCAGCAACTCATTGCGGAACTAAACGAAATATTGGCACATGATGTCGTGGATGAAGCTGGTGTTTGGAAAAAGAAGCTTACTCCCCAGTGTCTTGAGCTCTTTGAGTTGCTGCCCCTAGCAATTCAGGAACAACTGTTGCTTGAGAGAGATCCACACGGAAATGTCCAGGTATTTATTCATCATGGTTAAAGTCATTCTACTCTGTGTTACACAATGTGGTAAAATCTAAGTGGTACTTCTGCAGGTAGCTAAAATTGAAACTGAGAAAATGCTTATTCAAATGGTTGAAACTGAATTGGGTCAGAGGAAGCAGAAGGGTGGATATAATGCTCAATTTAAAGGACAATCCCACTTTTTCGGGTACACTTTCTGCATGTGATTTCAATGCTTTACTTTCTGTCTACGTCATTCCATGAACATCAGATTATACAAAATGAGGTCTTAGGATTGACAATTGGTCCCACTTCCCAGTTATGAAGGAAGGTGTGGTTTGCCATCCAATTTTGATTCCACATACTGTTATGCGTTGGGATACGGTGCAGGAGCGCTGCTGCAAAGTGGGAAGACAGGGTTGATATCATCGGTGTGTGCTTCTTGTACTATTTAAATGTGTACCTATGCGACTCATTTTAGAATATCCTGTAATTCACACATCAGCTATTATATTGGAGTTGCTCTTAATTATCCTTGTATCAGGTCGGCAACTTGGCTGCTCCAGTTGAAGAATGGACCGTTGGTGGAACAGCACTTACTGCATTGATGGATGTAGAGAGGAGACATGGTACAATGCTTGTTCTTCCCTTCATCAATTTTCACCCTGATATAACATTTCAAAATTTTCCTCTTAATGCTGAAAATGCATTCAATTCTACAGGCAAGTTCAAGCCGGTGATCAAGAAGGCTATGGTGGAGCTTGAAGGTTAGAACTTGGCAGATTTGTTTCCTCCTTTCTCAGGGAAACTAATTACTATGTTTTATTACAATGCTAAAGTTATCAAAACTGTTTCTCTTACTGAATGCAACCGTACTCATGTGCAACCAAGTTGAGGACTAATTTGGAATGTACATTCAGGTGCTCCATTCAAGAAATTTGCTTCAAAGCGGGAAGAGTGGGCTCTTAACAACCGATACATTAACCCAGGTATATTCTTTGTAACAACTACTTTTGCTTAACTGGTTTTGTTATGGTCTTATGAATGTAGTTTATGAAGCATGATTTAGTGGTTATCATCAATAACTTGCTCCACCTAATACTACACAAGTTTAGGGAAAATTGGAGCATTCTATCTCACCATCTCTAGTGGTTTGTGATTACAGGTCCCATTCAATTTGTTGGTCCGGTGGCTAATAAACTAAACCACACTTTACTTCTGGAGTTGGGAATAGATGCTTAAGAGAAGAGATATGAATCATTGTGAATTCTAGTTCTTGTACTGTGGTTATTTTTACGTAAGCAATTAGCGCTTATGTTTGAGTTTTACTCCGCGGATTATCTTTGTGGTAGGCAGGTTGAGTTGAGAAAGAATTGGTAGCTTGCACTTATTGTTGCAGCCTATCATGGTAGTTGTTTTTATCTTTGATTTAACATATACTTGATTATAGATATCAATTTTGTGTGCAATTTGAATAATATAACCTCTTCTTTTGGGGGTCAGGTTTTATTGGTCTTACGAAATTGAGATGTGTTCTTTGAGGGCAAAGCTCTCTTCTTTTTTTCCAGAATATTTATGTTGCTTAGATCCTTCAAAAATACTACTGCATCCATGTAATTCTCAAAAATAGTTTTTTTTTAAGGATGCCCCTCAGTTGGAGTGTCCTTTTTAGAGAGTTCGAGCAAAATAGTTGTAAGATAAACGAACACAAAATATTAGTCGTTTTATTAAGTAGACGAGTCACAGGCTCACAGTATAATCTCCATAGGGTCTTTTGTTTTTCGTTAATGGATTTCGTTTGACGAATTTTGCACCCACCTGTCAATTGATTTGTGTTTGGATCAAGAATTTATAATTTGCTGATAAAAATTTGTTCTTCTGAGTGTGGTTATTTCAAACATTTTAGAAATAAAGAATTTTTAACTTAGGTATTGTTATGAAAGTTTAAATACATAAATTGTATTTGAAAATACTAAGTAATTGATGTTTGAACCCTTTTGCTCAAAAAAAAAAAAAAAAAAAAAGGAAAAGAAGCTTGATACCTAAACTAGATGCTTTTAGCATTGGCATTTTCAACTTTATCTATTTTGGTTTACATATTCACATAAATTCGTTTCGTCTAATTATCTTATTACTCCCCTTGGTTTCTTTTTAGTCCCTTTCAAAAAGGAGTGATAGCTTTCTAAATTTGAAAGAGAATTAACTTAAACATTTCATTCTATTCTTAACTATAAACTTTGCAGCCACACAAATATTATGGCATAGTTTGAAGCCATAAGTTTCTTATTTTACGTTCACTCGAATGTTATATCATGTCTAAGATTATAAGTTTCAAAATTTTCATTTTGTTTTCAAATCTTATGTACAGTCAAATTGCTTCTCATATATTAAAACGGATGGAGTACTATGTTTCATTGCATTTTGAAATAATTTTAGTGTTTCAAATATTTGTGGCTATTAGTAAATTTGGATGGTTTTTGGCCAACCATATTTGGCATGAGATTGTGCTAAAAACACACGAATCAGAACTTTATAAGCACACAGAGAGTCAATTGTTCTAGTTTAGTATTAGACAGTGCTTATAAGAATGCCAAAAAGTGATCTAACCTTTATCATCTTTGTATCATCTTTCAGCAGAATCCATGCAAAAAGGCTCTACTTTACATCAGAATTCCTAAGATCCACATGCTCTACTCACTTCACTTCTTTCACTTTTCCGTCAATTTCTCCTTTGCCGAGCTTAATTTATGTGCACGGCCATGTTTTTACACTGTCAAATTAAAGTGATCTATAACAACTATTGATACCATCTGTTACGCATTAATTTCAAATAAATTAGGGTCGGCCAATAGTTTATAATGAAATTTATATGATAGTTTTAAAAATAAAGTAAGTAACCTATTTTAATTAGTGGAATCCTAGAAATATGATAGGAGTATATATTATTTAAAATTCTTTATATTGTCAATATACATAACTTAAATCCTTGCTTTTCTTTCTTTGTCTTATGTCCCTTTCACAACGTTAATACAGATAATAACATTCTCTGGTTAAGTTTCAATTAAATAGACATCCCTTTTCCCACGATTTTATCTTTGAGCAATCGGATTGGTTATATAAGCATCCTTATATCAATCAATATAAATGTCGACTGCACTTTTAATTCAAACTCGGTATATGAATCTTCGATAGTCATTTCTTTTAATCCGGATATATTTCAATATCTATCCATATCTTTAAAACAAGGAAAAGAAAAAGCTCATAAGTGTATATACTAAATTCAGTTGATCTACTACTAGGAGGAGCTTTCGTCACATTTTACTATACTAGTTGTGCTCCAACAATATAGAAGGCAAAAAGTGTCCAGAAATCAATCAGATCCCATGTTTCATAAAATTGCAACAATAAGAAAAAATTAGTGGCAAATTTGAAATGAGCATTTCACAATATTGAAAAATCATAATTGATAAAGAGTATTATTCGTAGGAATTAGAGATGTTGTCCAACAAGAAGCTCACTATGCAGAATTACTTTCGACGATTCACAACAGCCGTTGCAACTTCAATGAAAAGATTCCCCACCACCTCTGCCTTTGCTACAAACTCCAAAACAACTCTTTCAGCAGCTCACACCACATGAACATCATTACAACTACCATATACTTGGACAACAACTTTAAGGCTTTTGCTGGATTGCTCTGTACTTTTGATCTTCAAATGTGTTAAACTTTTTGTTAATCTCCGCAGCTGTGACCAAAGAGGAGGTTTACGCTCGGAATCACCTGAAACACCTACATCTCCTTCAACTTCAATACCAGCTGGTACATCTCTCTCAACCTCATTAGCAATCAACCCTTTTTATTCCATCATTTTGCACTATGTTCACTTTTATGATCCTTGAACATAACTTTCCATTTTGAACCATGCTTTGCTACAGCTTTTAAAAGCGCAACAGTTACCTCTGATGCCCAAATTTTATAATGCATTGCGCGTATATCCCATATTAATAAAATTTATATATCTTTTAAAAATATGTTTGAGTAAAAAAATTAATTAAAGAAAAAAATATATAATCTTAAAAATAATGAATGTTGGTCATATTTAGCTAACTTAATAGAATACCCAACACCAAAAAAGAACGGTTCCCAAAGAGTAGAACTATGTATTGACTTGTATTCACACTTATTGCATTAGTATTTAGCCCCTTCAATTTATGATATTTACACCTTTTTAGTGAACTTGAAAATGCTAAGTTAATAGCCCGTTTGGCCAAGATTCAAAAATTAGCTTATCTTGGGAAGTATTTTTTTTCAAAAGTGTTTTTCTCAAAAGTACTTGCCGTTTGTGTTTGGCTAATTAGTTTGAAAAACACTTTTGAGCAGCAATTAGTGTTTGGCCAAGCTTTAAAAACTGCTTCTAAGTGTATTTTTCTCAAAAGTGCTTCTCAAACAAGTATTTTTGGAGAGAAACTACTTTTTTCTGCTTCTCCAAAAATACTTCTGCTTCTCCTAAAAAATACTTTTTTTTTTCTTCCAAGAGCTTGGCCAAACACCTCAATTTTTGGACAAAAGTACTTTTGGCGAAAAAAAAACATTTTTGACCAAAAAAAAAACTTGGCCAAACAAGCTATAAATGTCACAAGCTGTAGCTCTAAGAAGATACAACTGTTTTTTTAAATCTTTTTTTTTTATCACAACCATGACATCATGGAATGGTAAATCTAAAATTTCACCGATTATAACTGCAATAACAAAAGCTATATCTATTTTTAATGAATATAAAATATATAGTTATATTATGATCAATACATCGAAAATAATATTTTGCACTCATGGATGATAAATATCACACATTTACTGATAAGAGCGCATATTTTTTAAGTATGTCTGAACAAACTTGAGTTGCCATACAGTTATTATCTATATTTATCTATATTATTATAAAAGCACGAATAATTTATGTTAAATGTTTAACGATAAAAATATTCCTGAAATATTGTTTGACTTTTATACCCTAAAATATTTGTATAATGAAGCAAGTTAAAGGTAGATGTAATTGTAAATATTCAAAATAATATTACCCAAAATTCTTTTTCGGTTAAACTACAATATTAGTTCTAATTGTAAGATGAGTTAAATAGCAAGGCCGTAAACATACAAAAATGCTTAAACTCCTACGAAGTTGCTTTAGTTCTAATTGTAATATGAATTAAATATGCGTAATTGATCAATTAACTGTGTATTTGACTATAAAGCGTATGAGAGAATTCTAGGCCTTCCCAGCTTGAACAAATGCAGAAACCAAACTTTTTTTTCATCTTCTTGAATCTCAATGAAGGTAGGACCCTTAAACTTTCTTTTAAAAGTATTTATGTTTTAAATCTTTAGAATATAAGAAAATGTGTGTCATTATATAAGTTTCTTCTTCTTTTTTATCGGTGCAGGATATGTCTGAATCAAAGTTTGCTGATATTTTTTATATTGTCACTGTATTTGCATACTCCCAAATTATAGCAATTTCTTTCCAAATAATGTCCGTTAAGATAACAATTTTGGACTATCTCAACTTCTTAAAATCTATAGGTTATTGAGAGCATGCAGTTAAGGGTACTCAGAAGTATGAAAAGTATGATAAATTCTCTTTTATAGATTATTGATGTTATTTATTTATATTGTATTGGTTCTTGATATACACCTTGTGTTTTAGCACAATATTTCGTTAATTGGTAACTATATGAATGTCTCTATTAGTAAAATTTTACTAATATAAGACATGAATTGGATTCCAACATCGTTTATTCTCACATCATATCCTTATGAGCTGTTATATATTCTACTTTCTTTTTATTGTTTGCAAAGGAAACTTTTTGCTAATGACTCTCAATTTGGATAGGAATTCATAGCATTGTCTCGTGAGTATATTTATTGGCCCAATTAAATTCTAAGGAGAAGCTTTAAGTTATATTTATCACTTAAGTATGAGTTTATTAAATTTTGCTTCGTAATTTATACAAGAGAACGTGATTTTCTAAAACCTTTTAACTTGTTTGGACCACAGGATAATTCTCAAGGTAAGAGCATTCGTGCTCTTATCAACTGTGTATGAAGCTTACTTCAACTTAGTAAATGTGTCAGACTGTCGAACTTTCTTTTGTTTGATTTTCTTACTTTTTTTTCCTTTTATTCTTAAGGTTATGAATATTTTCTCACTTGATATATAAGGTCAAATGTTTTATATTGGATTCATAGTTCTTCTTTCTTTTTAAATTTTCGATAAGTTTAGAATTCTATATACATTTAAATCGTCTCTTTCCTCACTTTTTGTCGCAATCTCTCAAATAGTATACGTTCGTAACTAACCTAAGTTGTATGAAATTGAACTTTTGGCTCGCTATATATATATATACATCAGACATATGAGAGAATAACTTAATAATCAAAAGGGTAAAGTGACATGACCACCTTTCTAAGATCAATGCTTAATTGGCATATTTTGATACATGCCATGAAAAAACGCTTATATATTGTTTAAAGTTAGATAGTAATTAAGTTGTTTTTTTAATATAAACTTCGATTTTTCTGCTTTTATTCAGAAAGACAAATAAAAATATCATAAAAAAGAAATTTGACATAGAAGAAGACTTGACAAAGAAGAGCAAAATGACATTGTCTATCTAAAATCATCGCTTGATTGACAATTACGATGTCTTTCTAAAGTCATCATAATTAACACAATTTTGATACATGACGTGAACTTTGTATATTATTTAAAGTTAGAGCAAAAGGTTGATCTTTAATATAAAGCTGGAGGAAGACAACATTTTTTACCTTATCTTTTAATAATTAGAGAGAAATATACATGCAACTCATGTACATAGAAATTAGTACTATTTAAAAGTATAAAAGCGTTAGCGAAATATCGTTTGTCTTTTTTACCCTTTAAAAATAGAGATCATACTAGACAAAACTGTAATTTAAGTTATTTCCTAATATTTAGGACCTTAGAGTCAACCAAATTTTTGGCTATAAATTTTTTCTTATCTGAACTATGTACGAATTCTAAAAATTTTAAAAATTTAAAATTAACTAAAATTTTGTTAATACAAAACTCTTTCTTAGTTAAATTATTTAAATAAGTGTTGATTTATACATTAGATACGAAACTCCTTAGCACTTTGTGGTAGGCATTTGAACGGCTATCCTTTCACAAAATATTTACTATTCAGTGGTAAGTCTATTCATTCACAATTCAGAAAGTGGTAAACCTATTTAAAAGATATTCTTACGAAAATACATAAATAGCAACTACACAAAGCTCTAATTCATGGACAAAGAAGGAAAACTGAATGTAAATTCAATCCCACTATTTATCAAGATCGAATTTTGAATTGATTTTCTTAAGAAAATATGTTGGTATAATTGTAATTTCTAACATTCCAATATAGTAAATTTTATTTGACCGACAAGTTGGAGAAAAAAAATACAATAGGTACATATTGAGTACCCGTAGAATTACAATTTGAAGTCACCAGGACAAATTACCTATTAATGTGCCATGTATTGCTTAATATTTTTTATATATGTTCGTCTGTAACTTTATTCACATATTTTATATTTATTTATATATTGCTCTCATGCCAAATTTGGTTATATAAACTTTTTTGAGATCAGAATAAGGCACGACTCAAAAGAAGGAAATAATAAGGGATTGAAATGGTGAGAATAACCCTAATTTTTTTTAGATGACTAGATTCATTTTTCTTATTCAAAAACTCTAATTTTTTATATTATTTTCTAAATTTTTGCCCCCTTGAAATTACAACAATTGAAAATGTAATACAAACTAAGGTAAGTGTATATGAAAATTATCACAAATATATCAATGCTAAATTGATAAAAAAAAAAAATTGGGATGAAGTATCTGTAGTCAAACATATTGTTCTTGCGCATATATTTACTTGACACGAGGCACACATGCACCGCACGTACACTAAACTAGTTATATTATTTTATATAGTATTGGGAGGTCAAAATAAAATTTTAACCACACTATTTTACACCAACAAAATAATCTAGGTTACTTGTTAAAAGCTTCCTTGAATAAGTAATAGTTACCTTGCAAAATATATTAGTAGTATGTTTATGAAAAGATAAACAAAATTGGCAATCGAACGGTAATTCTTTTGCTTAAATAAACTCATACGGTTCGAAGTGTATCTTGCTTTGAGCGAGTCACTTGGACCGGAAAATAAAAATCTCTTCAATTCAAACTTTAGTGTGTTGAGTTGTGTCCCGCGTCTGTGGGTTATGAGTATCTTGGTCTCCTTATATGGTCTTGTGCAGCCTCACCTCACAAGCTAGCTTTTGGGATTAAGTTAGGCCCAAGGTCCATTCTTATCACAATGTTAATATTCGTTGGAATTTTCTAGTGTTGAAATTTCTCTAAGCGCTTAAAACTTTTTGACGTTGGAATTGAAAGTTTGAAGTGCTAGAAATTGCTTAATAATTTAATATTTATAAGGAGTTAAAAAATTTCTACCACACCTTTTAATGAAAGACAAGTATATTTTCATCTTTTAACTTCTTGGTTTAGAACTTCCCACTTTTAAATTACTAGATTGTTTATTTTTTTCTTAACAAATACTTGCCGTAAGTTTTAAGGTTCTTGTTGCAATATTTGAAGTCTTAATTCTTTTTCAGATTTTTAAGAACGATGTGATTCTGGTATTTTCACACGCAGTATAAAAAAGTAAGTCAATAAGAAATTTAATAATTCTTTTACTTTCTTTACTCCTCCGATCTTTTGTTTTATTGTTGGCTGATCAATTTTGTTCTCTTTCTTCTTATGGTCAAATATGAAAATTATAGATTAATTTTGGTATACTCATCGGAGATTTTTAATTCATTCAATGTTTCAAGTTGGTAAGAAGTTCTTTCTCGCAAGCTTAGCACGAAACTGGTAATACCAACTGGAAAAAATTGATTCCGTAAGAATATAAACGAAACATATATACAAGTTTACGCTTGCTTATACACAACCCCTTGAGATTTAAATCTTCTCATTTAAGTTCCAGTAACTATTAATCGATACGCATAATATAAATAGGATATCTTCTCCTAGTCCAAGTAAATGTGAACTTAATTGATTGAAGAAATGATAGTCACAAAATTAGTGACTTAAGAGAAGAAGATATTATAGAGTAGAAAGAAGAAAACGAGAGAGAAGAGTGTAGAGAGAGAAGTATTGATTCTGTATTATTGAACTTAATTTGAATAAAAGATTACAACATTATTATACTAGATCACTAGCTTAAGCTAACTAACCTTAATCAATTAGCTAACTAATTCTGTTAACAATGACTTAACAGAATAACTAACTAACATGGTGAAATTACAAGATTGCCCTTATGAGCTTTGAGCTATATTTTCTTAACACTCCCCCTCAAGCTAGAGGGCATAAAAACATAAAATGTCCCTAGCTTGGAAATCAGATATTGATGCTGAAATTTGCTCAGTCCTTCTGTGAATATATCTGCAGGTTGTTCCTTTGTAGAAATATACTCAGTTTTGACCATGCCTTGTTGAATCTTTTCCCTTATAAAGTGACAGTCTATCTCAATGTGTTTTATTCTTTCATGATAGACTGGGTTAGCTGCTATTTGAATGGTAGCTTTACTATCACAAAAAATGGTAACTGGTTGATCATTTTTCACATCAATCTCCTTCAGTAATCCTAGTAATCGTGTTAATTCAGCAACAGTAGATGCTAGACTTCTGTATTCTGCTTCAGTAGAACTTCTTGAAATTGTAGTTTGTTTCTTAGATTTTCATGAAATCAGTGATTCTCCTAGCTTGATTAAATAGCCAGTAACTGATTTTCTAGAGTGTGAACATGCTTCCCAATCAGCATCACAATAGGCTGTGATTGTTTCATTGTTGTTGCTAGTACCTTGTCCTGGTTGGCTTTTGATATATTTCACAATTCGTAATGCAAGTTCCATGTGAGACCTTTTTGGCCGTTGTAGATACTGACTGAGTGTTTGAACACTATAGGATATATCAGGTCTAGTAATAGCTAAGTATAATAGTTTACCTATGAGTCTTTGATAGCTGCCGTGATCTGCTAGTATATCATCCTCTGCTAGTTTGTCTTGACAAAAGTGTTCATCAAATTCTCTTGTAGTGAGTTCTATGTTTGTGTCCATAGGTGTGCTAGAAGGTTTAGATGCTGCTAATCCAAGTTCAGATATTAGTTCCAAAGAATACTTTCTCTGATGCATCAGAATTCCTTGTTTTGACCTTGCAAATTCTATTCCAAGAAAATACTTTTGTTCTCCTAGATCCTTCATTATGAAAGTCTGTTGAAGAGCTTCTTTTGTATCTTGTATCAGTTTCAGATTGTCTCCTGCTAGAAGCATATAATCTGCATATACTAACACAACAATGGTTCCACTTTCAGTTTTCTTAACAAATAAAGAATGATCATATGGGCTCTGCTTGAATTGAAATTTCAATAAAGCTTCTGTCAGCTTTGAGTTCCACTGCCTTGGTGCTTGTTTAAGTCCATACAAGGATTTTTTGAGTCAGTACACAGGTTTATACTCCCCCTGACTCTTAAATCCTTGTGGAAGATCCATGTAAATCTCATCATGAATATCACCCTGTAAAAATGCATTATAGACATCCATCTGATGTACATGCCATTTTCTAGAGGCTGCAATTGCTAACACAGTTCTGACTGTTACCATTTTAACAACTGGAGAGAAGGTTTCTTGATAATCTATACCTTCTCTTTGACTGTAGCCTTTAGCTACAAGTCTAGCTTTGAATCTTTCTATCTCTCCTATAGCCTTATATTTGATTTTGTATATCCATTTGCACCCTATGGCAATTTTACCTTCTGGCTGTTGATACCCAATTTTTTCCTAGGTAATTTTATACCCAATATATTTCCAAAATAGCATATATGTGCATATATCAGCACACCCAAGAGTTTTGGTATTTTTAATGATTTTTAAAACCAAGTTATTGCCTATTTTAATACCATAAATCCAATAATTGTTCCCAAAATTATTATTTTTGGTGAATAACTTATTTTATACACCAAAATACAATTAAGGCAATTTTTGCACATTTTTACAAATTTTTTTGGCATTTTTAAAAGCTAAATTGCATATAATTGCAATTATAGCCTATTTTGTAATTGATAGCGTCTTATAATTATAAGATTAACCCTAGTATTTTTTAATTAATATTTATATGATATTTGTTTACCCAGTACTTTTAATTTGTTCTTAAAATCGTTATTGCTATTTTTTATAAAATAAAATGGGAAAAGTGGCTATTTACAATCTAGCCTCAATTGTATTTCAATTTCAGCCAATTTGGCACCCCTTTAACCCGACCCAGCACCTACTCAACCGACCTAGCCCATAACCCCGTTCAATCTCGGCTATTGATCACTTAGATCAACGACCACCATTGATTCTTTCCTTTTTAATTTCAAACGACCCCTAAACCTACCCCATTCCTTCAGAGACGCCGCCTTTGAATCCCTTATTTCTCTCAACTCTCTCTTAACCCACCTTAAACCCTAGCCACCGCCTCTCACTGAAACCCTAATCCATGGCTTCCCAGGCTCATCGGAGACCCGTACCAGCCTCTCATGGCCTCTACGTGCTCGTCTTTGAGGTCCTATGACCAGATCTTGAAGGGGTTTCGACCAAGCCTTTGCTTGATGACTGTTCCCCGGTCGTCTTCAACCTTTGTCCAGGCCATCCATGGCTTTTCGAGTTCGATCTTCGACTTTCCTGCTTAGATCGATGGTTTTCAAAGCCTTTCTCATCTCCTGGGTTTCTTACGAAATCCTAATCTCTAAGGTTCCTTCGATTTTATTTCAGATCTGCCCCATATCTATATGTGTTTGAACTTTCTAAGCATCTTTCTTAAAGTTTCTTTAATTTTTTGCTTTCAAAACTCTTTATTCTTTAATTAGGGTTTTATGTTAAGGTATTTTGAATCTTTTCTCTGATTCTCGACATGTTTTACTGTGTTTTACTTGTGTTGTTTTCTATCTGAGTTAGCATGTTTAAAACCCTAATTCTTGAGATTTTGTTTGAGTTTCTTAGTCTGTTTGTTAACATTCGTTTACCTTGTTTTTCTATCTGAGTTAGCATGTTGAAAACCCTAATTTTTGGGGTTTATTCGAGATTCTGAATTTGTTTGCTTGTTTCACTTGTTTATCGCCTCTAAACCTGACTGATTTTGAAAACCCTAGTTCTTTGGGGGTCTATTTGGGTTCATGAAGTTCTTCGTCTGTTGAAATTGCTCAATATGATTCCTTTACTTCAACTCTCTTTTTTCTTTATGTGACTCTTTTGGTTCTGAGTTCTTGCTACCTGTCAAACTCGACTATGATTTTCACTCGACTCTTTGCATGCCTCTGATCCTTTTCTCTATTACTAAACCACTGAAACCTGACTATCATGCTTCGAATGATTGCGCTATGCTACTACTGTATGTTGTTTCTTTTGTCATAGCTTGTCCTCACATGTCTATTACTTGTGCATTCCTTTATATACTGAGTCCCTTTTGTGATTGATTTTCAAACTCATAACTGATTTCAAAACTTTTCCCTCTTACTCGCCTGTTAAGGGTTAATTGATTCTCTTTCTTGGTTTGGCCTTACTAAACCCTTTCCAAAAATAAATACAATCCTGTACTTGGACTTAAATACCTATTGTATGATTTTACTGCTCCTTTTATGGCAACAACCATTTTGCTTACAGACTGATTTTCTTTCCTTATTTTGATCCTGTTAGTATCCGTTTGAACAATAATCCCTTGATTAAAGGGAAGTCTTGTGTTAATTGATTCTGATTGTGATCATGCCCATATTTGTGTTAAAGCTATACTTGTTACCTTATTCTTTACTCGTTTTCAAAACTATAAATACCTATACTCTTCTCTTTCAAAGACACGAACACACACAACATAAGTCACTACTTCTTCTCTCAAATACTCTTAGTTTTTCTTAAAAGCATTCGAGTTTTTCTCTGAACTCATAAGCTAGAGTCCTCTTCTCTGATTGTGCTTTGGCTGCAAGTATTCTGCTTTTCTTCCTGCTTTTCTTCCTGCTTACTTTTCTGCAACTGGTATGTCTCTTCTTGTTTAAATTCTGCCTCTCTCTTATGTGTTTATGCTTCAGTCTTCTCTTTGTTTATTTTACTGCTTTTTGCAAGTTTGTTTATTCCTGCTCCTATATGAATCCCCATCCCTAAACCCTTTGTATGTTGAGTTATGGTTCAGAAAACATGACAACACTTGACATTGTTATTCATGTATATGGACTGGACTCCTGAGTCCTAAACTCTTTCAATTCCCATTCCCCTTTCCCTTTATGTGTATTCTGAGCCTGAGACTTTGGTATGACAGTGTCCTAATCACTATCCAAACCATAGTCTGACCTTCAATAGGTCTGTGCTCTTCTGTGTTGGCTGAACAGGCCTGGTCAGGGGTGTGCCAGCCTATCCTATGGCTAGGCATGACCACCAGCCTGCCATGGCACTCCTTAACTGTTGATATCCAATTTTTTCCTATGTATTTTTATACCCAAAACACTTCCAAAATAACATATATGTGCATATATAAACACACCAAAAGGTTTTGGCATTTTAATGATTTTTAAACCAATTTATGGCCTATTTTTACACCATAAAATCCAATAATTATTCCCAAAGCTTGCCATTTTGGAGAATAATTATTTTATTCTCATATTTACACCAAAATATATCCAGCATGATTTTTGCACATTTTTTGCAAATTCGTTTGGTATTTTTAAAGCCAAATTGCATATAATTGCAATACTAGCCTCTTTAAGATTTAATAGCATTTTATAATTACAAAATTGATCCCAATATTTTTGAATTAATATTTATATATTATTAGTTGACTCAGTGCATTTAATTTACTTTTAAAACATTTTTACTATTTTTATAAAATAATAAAAGGAAAAATTGGCTATTTCAATTGTAGCCTCAATTCATTTCAATTATAACCGAAATTCCATTTCAATTTCAGCCTGAAATCAGCCCAATTTCGAACTTAATTGGACCAGCCCAATTCATTCAAACCCAGCCCCTTGACCCATTTAATCCAACCCGCTCGGAAATTCTTTTAATCCAGGCCGTTGATCATTTTGATCAACGGCCACAAACGACCCTTTCCTTTTTAATTCTATCAACCCCCCAACCCTAACCCTCATTTCTCTTAGACAGCCGCCTCTGAAACCTCTTCTCTCTCAAAACGCTCTCAAGCACTCGAAACCCTAATCGCCTCCCTCGTCTTCTCCGACCATTATTTCGCCAGAGTCCATGGCTTTTCAGGCCATGGACGACCCGTGCTCACCTTCCTTCACTCCTAAGCCATGGGTGTTCGAGATTTCGAGGTTTGACCTCAACAGCGTTCGTTCAGATCTTCTTAGATCTGTGTTTCTATGGCCTCTCCGACCTTGCTCCGACGTATTCGAGCTTTAGAAGCCTAGCCATGGCCATCTTCGACTCAAGACCAGACCTCTTCCAAGCCTTCTCATTTCTAAGGTTTCAGAGAAACCCTAAAGCTATTCGAGGTTCCTTCCTCTTTTATTTACTTAGATCTGTGGTGAATCCGTGCTATATTCAACGTTTTAAAGCTTTTCCCCAATTTTCTTTTCAAAATTAGTTCGCTTTCAATTTAGGGTTTTCGAAAAAATCTCAAAATAACTTCTAACTCTTATTCTTCTTCTTCTTTTCTTTGTGTGAATTTGTCTGTACCACGTTCTTATGAGGTTTTCTCTTGTGTTCTTATGTTTGCTATACGATGTTCTTCTATTTTTGTGTTCTGTTTTTCCCTCTACTGGGTTCTATAAGCATGCTTTACATGTCTATCTCGTATGTTCCTCTACTGTATTTTTTACTGAGCTTTTGCTCCTTGCTTGCCTTTACTGGACTTTGTTTGAACCCTAAGCATGTTTCATCTACTATTTTCCTAAACCTGTATCGCTTTTTCTTTTCTGAATTTGTTTGAGTGACAAGCTTTGCCTAAATGTATTCCCTGTGTTTCAAACTTGTTGTTCTCTTTGTTTGTTTCTCATAAGTCTCTGAAAGAGACTACTGAGCCTGTTCTATTTGTTGTTTTCTCATCTATGCATCTGATTCGAGTTAGAAACCCGAGTATTGGGGGGGGGGGGGTTGGCAAGCTTGACTTTGTGTTTGGACTAGGGTTCCATTCAGAACCCTGACTCTCTTTCAGACTCATTCTGAGTCTGTGAACCTAACCTTCTTGGGTACTCTGATTTCTTGCTAGTTTTACAACAACTCTCTCTTGTCTCACATGTCTGTATGCTTTTTATATGACAAATTCTCTTCTTTCAAAAGGCCTTTGGCCAGCTTGTGATTGATTCCGAGTTCCTTTTTTAAAAGGTTTGATTGTGTGTTGTTGATTTTCTTTAAATTAAACCCTTCTTACCTTTTTCTGGTTGGATTCATTCACACTAAGATTCGAATCCTGATTTTACTGGCTGGTTGATTGATTGTCTTTCCTTGTTTGACCTAAACCGTGTACTACTAAACTGTTTCCTTAAATAGGTTTCTGTGTATTTTCCCCTGTTATACTGCCTCAGAAAAGATTGTTTAAAACAAATCCTTTTCTTATTTATTTTGCCCGTTTGAATCAAATCCCTTAACCAAAGAAACAACTTGTGATTGATTTCAAAACTATTCTCTTACCCTTTTTATCACCTTCTGCACTATAAAAGAGACTGCTCTTTTGCACTAAAGAGGGGTTTTCACATGCTTTCACAGACTTTTCTGCACAAAAACACAGGCTTTTACACATTCGAATACTGAGCTCTTTCACAAAAAAAATTCTACTCTCTTCTTCTACTTCGTGCTTTCTGAAACAATTTTGAGCCTTCTCTCTAAAACTCTCAAGTGTTCTGCTGAACTTAAGTCTGCTCCTGCTGTGTTTACTTGTCGCGATTGCTCTATTGTTCTGCTTGTTCTTACTTTGCAACTGGTACGTTATTCTTAGTTGAATAATGCTTCTTCATTATGTGTTTACTTCCTAGTCTCAACCCTGTTGTGCTTTTCTTATGTGAACTCCCTTTCCCTTTTCCCCTTTGTATGTGAGTATAGTTCCAGCCATAACAACACTTTGATATTGCTGTCTATGACTCTGAACTGGGTTCTTTGAACCTCCTAACTCAATCAATTCCCACTCCCTTCTCCCCTTTATGTGCTTGAGCCTGGACCTGAGTCTGGTGGTGTCCTAATCACCATCCAGACCTAGGTTTGACCCTCAAGGGTCTGCTCCTAACTTGTTTGACCAAACAAATGGTCAGGGGTGTGCCAGTTTGCACCTGTGGCTGGGTATGACCACCATTTGTTATGGCTCCCCAATTCCTTTTCACTTTGCACTTACTCCTAGCTCTAAGTTCTGCTCCTCTCTTGCAAGCCATGCTTTGGGACCCTTGAGCTCCCATTGAACTTGGATGCCTGAGGGCTGGCTATTCCGCACTGCACTATTCTAATTCTAAATGGTATCCTGGGTGTAAGCAATGCCGGGAATCCTTGAAAATCCTTGGAACTTTGAAACACTTTGGATAAAGAGAAGGCTTTGGAAATCCAGAATTGGTTAATCACATGTTATTGGACATTAAGATTGAATTAGGCTGCTTGGATCTAGCTGTTAGTTTTTAATGTATTTATTTTCTTTCTTTTGGTCTGTAATAATTTGTATAAAGAATTTGGGGAATATGGTAAAAGGGTGTGGGAGGGGTTTTACATTCTTGCATCAGTAAGGGTAGAAACCATGCTTTAGGATTTTAATTTTTTTTTTAGAAATCCTGCCTATAGGATTGTTCAATGTTTCTAATTCCACATCACCTAGAGACCATGCCTATAGGGTCAACGCTTCATTGTGCTACAAATCACATAGAAATCATGCCTATAAGACTTAACGTTCATGTAATCAATGCATATAGAGATCATGCCTATAAGGAATGCATATGCATTAGGCAAACTGTAGGGTTAATTAACATAATCATCTTTTACAAGTTCAATAACAGGTTTTAAAAATCAAAATAGATATCATGCCTACAGGATTTGCATCAAACTCGTCTGATTCGCTTAAAGTAATAATGATCTATTAACTGGTCCTTAACGTCTTAATACAGCAACGATTTCAGAAGTCTTAATTCTTTGGCAAAAACTCTCTTGACTCAGTATGCTTTTAAATCCCTCAAATCGGTATCTTTTTCTGAAACAGTTTCTTTCTAAACATTCTGCCTAAACATTTTACTCAGACCCTGAAATTGTCATTTAAAACAGTTTCAACTTACCCTTTCCTTAGATATTTCTATCTCTGAAACTCTTTCACAACCATTTCTGTGTTTTATTTTTACTGCAGTCTATACTTTCTTTTCAAAACTCCTCTGCATTAGACTACTTTTTCCTGTAACCAGTACCTTTTAAATCACTTGCTTGAAATACCTTAATTTCTGACAATTGGATCCAAGTTTCCTAATGCAGACTTTCTATCTAAACATATGGGTTGAACCAGTCCGTTCGCTGTTTAAGTTTAATTTAAAGACCAAATCAGTATGTGCCAAGACATGCTAAACTAAGTGTTTGTTTGATTAAGGGGTTTACTTGAGCCTTACCTATTTGTTTTGTTCATCCTTATATTTGTTACTTGTTTTGTATGTCGCAATTAGAATTTTAACCTTTGAACTCCATATATGCCTATACCCCTTTCCTTCCCCTTTAGGATTAGAAGTCCTGATACCTCGGGACTGATAGGTTGGAACGGGTACTAGCATGCAATAAGTAAACGAGACCGATCACGTTTAAATACCTTAACGGGGTGGGAAAGGTAGAATATAGATATGATGACCGATGTGCTAATATCACGTGCGACCCCTCTTCTGAGGAGTGATCGTTGGGTATTGCATTGAAGTGATCCATATTAATTATAAACTTAGGACTCCCCTCCCTTTATTTGCTTTCATCTCTTCTTGTAAAACTGTTCAAATCTCTTTTTCATGAATTTCTACCCTCTCTACTTACATTTGAAAATTTTCAACTTGGTCGCAATGTTATGTGCAAATCCTTATTTGAGCCTTGATTGTTTACTTGTAAAGTCACAATTGCAACATGGCCGGGAACCACACTAGTGGATCTTGAGGGATGCCTAACACCTTCCCCTCGGGATAATTTCTAGCCCTTACCCTAATCTCTGGTCTCTTCATCTCAAACCCTTCTTACAGTGTCCTAATGCACTATAATCATTAGGTGGTGACTCTTCAACTTCACCCAATTCTCGAAAGGGAATAGAGTTGTCTTCCCAATGTCGTATACCCGATTTCTGAGCCCATGGTTAGAGAAAAACGGGGCATCGACAGCATGGCGACTCTGCTGGGAGTTTCTTTAGGCTTTTACCATGCATGTTGTTTGTGACTTTATTATCTCATTAATTGCTTTATTTACTGTCTTTTATTCTTTCACTACGAAACTGACTTGGCTCTTCATGTCTTTTCTTTCCTTTAGCTGCTTTCCTTTACTACTTTATTTCAATGTTGTTGTAATTACCGCAATTATTGTAATCATTTATCTTATGAACGTGAAAATACATGTCAATTTGTTTCATTCTTGTAAACTGCATCTTCAACATCATATTCCACTTGTGCCAAACAAACACCATAGCAACGCTTATAATGAGTGGTTGCGCTCTTCCAATATTATTACCCTTTAAATTTGGCAAAGGCGTATTTGCGGTAAAACCAGTCGATCAGCGGTGCAGTCGACAGTTCCGTGCCTTTCCCTCTTGAGTTGTCCACTCAAGGGTACCTGTCTAATACCCCAATAGAAACCTTACTCTGTCTAACTGTGCATGCATCATGGTCAAACCTAGCCGAGTCAGTTATGTTATCCACATAATGACTCATTAAGATAGCCTTGTCCAAAGTCCATCGGGTTTCCCTGAAACCCAAACGGACACCTACATGTTCTATGCATTTATTTGGAGAACTAAATGCTTGCTATGATAATTATTGGTTTAAATAGTCGAGTTTGGTGGGGTAAGGGTCTAACACTTTGTTTTGCAGAAAATGAGGCACGAAGTCCCCAGATTTGGCATGGTAACCAACATTCATCCAAGGCTGCTGAATTGGTGGGAAGATCTCCACTCCAGTGATCAGACACTCGTCCGCAAATACTTAGGGAATCTGCCTTCTCTTCTAGAAATCCAGCCTGACAACAAAATCATAGAGGCTGCAACTCTGTTCTGGATAGTGACAGGTCCATATTCCGCTTCGGGAACCTTGAAATGACTCATTTGCTCGAAGAAATAGGAGGCTTAGCTGGTATTCCTTGGGAGACTCCGGGTTTGCTTATGTTAGAGAATCGTAAGGGTAGGGGTTTCCTTAAGATGATGAGACTGAAGAAGAACCCAGACTTGACCTGTTTGAAAGACTCCTACATCTGTACGAGAGGTACGGCCATAGCAAGTCATACCGCACCTACTCAGATGAATTTTCCCTCACCTTACTTGGGCATATTCACAGAAGGGTCTTCGTATTCATGTTTTGTTTCCTGGGGATGATAATGTTCCCTATGAAGAAGGCTAGGATCCACACCAGATTGGCCATGGTAACCAAGACTCTAATGGAAGGAATCGGCGGACAGCCTTTCAGCATAGTGCCCATGATTGTTGCTGAGATATACCGGGCTCTGGACAACTGTCAGCGACAGGCCAGTCATTTTGAGGGATGCAATTTATTACTTCAGCTCTGGCTCATGGAGCACCTTCAGAAAGGAGAATACCGACAAGAGATCTTACGTAGAGACTGGGATGATCACATTGCCTTCCACCAGCCAAGGCGTATAAATTATATGCCTAACATGTTCGCTCAGCCAGAGGACGCTGGAAGATGGGTGGAGCTATTTGAGAATCTAAAAGAAGACTAGGTACAGTGGATGGTCGAATGGTTCCCTACGGAAGAATTCATTGTTCGATCCCGAGACGCACCATTTCTCATACTCATTGGTCTAAGAGGAACTTATCTTTAAGTTCCCCTCCGAGCCATGAGGCAGGCTGGAAGAAAGCAAATCATACCAAGGGTCGATAAAATGAGTCACTTTAGGGACGATTTCCAGGACGATGATAGCCCTCACAAATGCCAAGCTCAACACATGTGGCATTGCAAGCTCGTTTTGGGGAAAGAATCTATTGAGCCAGACAGATATCACGCTGGTTGCCTGCCGCACTATTCGGGTTGGTTGGAAGATAATCACAATGGTATGGGTCAGCCCGGGTTCATTCACGAACACAGAATCATTGGCGAGAAAGCTGAAGCACGGGTTAAGTACAATCAACTGCGCAAGAGGATTCGAGAGTGTGAAAGTGAGCATCGGGAAATACAAGAAGCCCATCAGAAATTGATCGAGGAATGGAAGGATATGGCTGTCAGCGCCAACAAGCGACTAGGGTATTTGGAGCGAGGTCTAGTGGAGCTAGAAGGAAAGTTCCTCAAGAGGATTGAAGATTGTCGAAACGCTAAAGGGAATGCAGGTGGACATTTGGCGCTAGCTTATGTGTTGCTAGGACTGTGCGAGCTGGTGAATCTGTTCGAGGGGGATACCGAATCTGGGGAAGGTCCGTCTGGGACCAAGTAGTTAGGAGTCTTTTATTTTGTTCTATTGATGTAATAAGGCCGATGGCCACTAGTGACATTTTATTTTCCGTTATTTAGCGTCGCTTTGGATTCGTCTTATTTCTTATCAATAAAATGAGGCATTTAGCATTATAAGTTCTCCAAGTTAATTTGTTGCTAGGCCTACCTCAGGCACAACGAGGCACCTAAATTAGGACGCGATTTATATTCTTGCACAATGTGTTTAAATATTGCAACATTTTCTTCTCATAACCTGCACTAACTTGTTACCTTTTTGTTTTTCTTTATTTTTATTCCCCTCCCCAAAGGTTAGTTCGTACATTCTGGCACCATCATCATACAGTACGAGATCCAAGGGCCCTCCACCTCCTCCTCCTCCGAGTCCTATCAGGAAAAAGAGCAAAGGTAGAATGGGAGATTCAAGCGCCAGAAAGGAAATTGAAAGAATTGAGATTCCTCAGGGTACCCCGGATGCTAAGGAAACTGCTGCCCAACTTGAGCAGAAACTGTTGAAGTTCCAAGAAGAACTGGATCAAGTTCGGAACTTGGCAAATTTATCATTCACTCTCACTGCTCCTGATGTCAGCTTCCCAAATGCTCAAAATCCCGCACCTCTACAGAACACCCCACAATCACAGATGCAACCCACCTATGCTCAACATTGCAACACATACCACACTCCATTACTCATTCCTGAACCACTGAACACCACAAACGACCACCTCCACAACGCTCCCATCTACGTAGATACCATACCCCACTACACTCAACCAATCTCAAGTGCACCTGAGTCTGATGACAAGGACTCTCTTATTAGAAACTTGGCAGCAGAACTCAAAAAATTGACCAGCTGAGTCCAGGGCATGGAAGGAAACAAAGGTATAGAGGGGTTGAATTATGAGGACCTCTGCATTCAACCAGATGTTGAACTTCCGGAGCGATACAAACCTCCTAAGTTCGAAATGTTCGATGGCACGGGAGATCCCAGAGTCCATTTGAGGACGTATTGTGATAAGCTGGTTGGAGTCGGAAGGAATGAGAAAATCTGTATGAAACTCTTCATGAGAAGCCTGAAGGGGGATGCTTTATCCTGGTACATCAGTCAGGACCCCAGGAAATGGACGAGCTGGGTAGGTATGGCATCAGATTTCATGAACAGGTTCCTATTCAATATACAGAGAATGCACCGGATGTATTCTACATCCAGAATTTGAAGAAGAAGCCTACCGAGACATTCCGCGAGTATGCTATTCGTTGGAGATCAGTGGCTGCTAAGGTCAGACCGGCCTTAGAAGAGGAACAGATGAATAGATTCTTCGTCCGGGCTCAGGATCCACAATATTATGAGAGGTTGATGCTGATCGAGGGCCGAAAATTCTCCGATATCATCAAGCTGGGAGAAAAAATTGAGGAATGCATTAAGAATGGTATGGTTACTAATCTTGAAGCATTGCAAGCCACCAACAAGGCTTTACAGTCTGGTGGTACGTCTAAGAAGAAGGATGTGAGTGCTGTGATGGTCGCACAGGGAGCCAAATCACCACTAAAATACCACACTTACCCGTCACCTCCACTTACATATCAGCCTATCCCGAATTACCAAGCACCTGCACCCTCTTACCAAAATCCACCGCCCGTTTACCAATCATCTCCACCTCCAACATATCAACCCACATCACTTATATACTCTCAACCTACACCTGTTTACCAAGCTTATAATGCCTAACCCTCTCACTACCAATCACCCCCCACTCGCCAAAATTTCCCTAGACCTAGACCAAATTTTGACCATAGACCTCCCAGACAATATACAGCCATCACTGAGCCAATCGACCAGCTGTATGAGAAACTTAAAGCTGCTGGTTACGTCTCCCCTATCCCTGCCATAACTCCAGAAAATCCTTCCCAGTGGGTCAACCCTAATAAGACCTGTGCATACCACTCCGGCATGAAAGGTCACACCACTGACGAATGCCGCTCATCGAAGGACAAGATTCAAACCCTGATCGACAATAAGGTCATCGTAGCAAAGGTGCCTGCTCCTAATGTCCGCAACAACCCTCTGCCTGACCACAACGGTGGAGACATTCACATGATCGAGATCGAAGATGACTGGGACCCCAAGGGGTCGATAGGATTGATTGCTGAGGATGATGAGCCAAAGAAATCGGCAGTCACACTTAACCCGATTGTTGTGCAGAATCAGCCCTCTAGGGGCGATGAAGTAAACATGTCTATACCTTTCGAATTTGAAGCACCTTCTTCTGCGAAGGTGGCCGGGCCGATTGAGGTTGAGTTTGGGGCTCCAAAAGCACCTGTACCCTTTAAAGTTGCTGTGTTACCACCGAGGGTACCTATTCCTGTAGCAATGTCAGACATAACACCGTTCCACTCAAATTCCATACCATAGGATTACACAGCTGAATCTAGGAGGAAAGGGAAGATCAAGACGGGAGAAGCAATTGTTGCGCAGGGTATGACCAGAACAGGCAGGGTTTACACTCCAGATCACCTAGCCGAGTCCAGTAAGCAAGCCTCTGGACGGACTATTAAAACTGGGCCCGATGATCTTTGGAGGAAAATACAAGCTAAGGAGTATTCGGTCGTTGAGCAGTTGAACAAAACACCAGCGCATATCTCCATCCTAGCTCTTCTAAAGAGCTCTGACGCACACAAAAATGCCTTGATGAAGATATTGAGCGAAGCTTATGTGCCCAGCAACATAACTGGAGGCGAAATGGCAAATATGGTAGGACAAATACTGGAGAGCCACAAAATCACCTTCCACGAAGATGAGCTGCCGCCGGAAGGACTGAGTCATAACATGGCCCTGCACATCACCGTGCAATGTGAGGATTACTTCATTACTAGAGTCTTGATCGATGGAGGCTCCAGCCTCAACATCTGTCCGTTGATAACTCTCAAAACATTGGGAAAGAGCCTGCACGAGATCAAAGATGGGGCCATCAATGTCAAAGCCTTCGATGGGTCCTAAAGGTCTACTATAGAAGAGATCAGCCTATGCTTGCAAATAGGGCCAACCTGGTTCGACATTGACTTTCAAGTGATAGATGTCCTAGCATCCTACAATTTGCTGTTGGGACGACCATGGATCCACGCCGCAGGAGCTGTAGCATCGACCCTGCATCAGGCAGTGAAGTTCGAATGGAATCTCCAAGAGGTGATTATTCATGACGATGGTAGCAACCCCATATATAGTCGCCAACCATCCCGATGATTGGAGGCAGAAGGAGAATAAGCGGAGAAACATACCACCACATTGAAAGAGTCAACGCTGTAGACAAAGATAAATGGTGGGATAACAAGATTGAAAGTATCCTGAATTGGTGTGGATACGAACTTGGAAAGGGACTCGGCAAAACCTCCAGGGAATCGCCAAACCCATCAAGCAGAAGAAACGTGGTACTACATTTGGTTTGGGGTATGAGTACACTTGGGAGGAGTTCAATCACTGGTCACCACCATAGCGCGGTCCCTACTACCCACTGGAGCATCCGATACCTCACCTGGAGCAGACTTTCCAACTCGTAAATACTATATATGGGTCGGAGGAAGATGAAGCATTGGCAGCCGTGAAGAATTTATTCCTGGAGGATGATGATATGGACTGCTGTGTTATTTTTGAGGAGGAAGGGGAGAAAGGCCCTTCTATACAAGTTGTGAACTGAGGAGAGCGCCTCAACAATTGGTCAATTAGAACCACCAGGGCCCGGAAAGCTTCGGGGTAGCAAGGCTAAACAAAAGCACCATGAATCACATTTTATCCTTTTACTAGCTGATTTTATTTCCGCATTGTCTTTTAATTTTGAAAAGAGCTTTGATATTCAAAACAATTATGAATTCAATCGAAGCATTTCAGTTTATTATATATCTCTCTCTTATTATTTTTTCTATCATTCACTTTATTTTACACAGTATTACTATTACTTGCCTTGACGATAAACCAACGATTGTGACTTGCAATGAGACAACGCAACAAACAGATACGGATTCAGAAGAGGATGATATACCAGAAGAGGTCGTCAGAGGGGTTGAGAATTTTGAAAATAGGCCTAAGTCTAACTTGGACGAAACTGAGGTCGTTAATCTGGGAGATACAGGGAATGTCAAAGAAACGCGCATCAATATTCACCTGTCACCATCAGAAAAGAAAGAGTACACGGAGTTCCTAAAGGAATATGAAGACATATTCGCCTAGTCATATGATGATATGACTGGTCTCAGCACATCCATTGTAGCTCACAAACTGCCAACAGATCCAACATGTCCACCGGTAAAGCAGAAGCTCAGGAAATTCAAACCCGACATGAGTTTGAAAATCAAAGAAGAGGTTACCAAGCAAGTCAAAACCAAGGTTCTCAGGGTAGTAAAGTATCCGACATGGTTAGCCAACATCGTGCCAGTGCCAAAAAAGGATGGGAAAGTTAGAGTTTGTGTTGACTACCGGGATCTTAATCGGGCCAGTCCCAAAGACGACTCTCCCTTGCCTAACATACACATTCTTATCGACAACTGCGCCAAGCATGAGTTGCAGTCTTTTGTTGATTGTTTCGTTGGGTATCATAAGATATGGATGGATGAGGAAGATGTAGAGAAAACGACTTTCATCACGCCATGGGAAATGTACTGTTACAAAATGATGCCATTCGGTTTGAAGAATGCTGGTGCCACCTACATGAGAGCCATGACTACCATCTTTCATGACATGATACACAAGGAGATCAAGGTATATGTGGATGATGCCATCATCAAATCCAAGAAAGCCAGGGATCACATGGAAGACCTAAGAAAGTTCTTCAACAGACTGAGGAGGTACAATCTGAAACTGAATCCCGCCAATTGTGCATTCGGGGTTCCTGCTAGAAAATTATTGGGTTTCATCGTGAGTCGTCGAGGAATAGAATTGGATCCGTCAAAGGTCAAAGCTATCCAAGAATTGCCTCCGCCAAAGAACAAGAAGGACGTGATGAGTTTCCTGGGGAGACTCAACTATATCAGCCGGTTCATAGCTCAGTCCACTGTCATTTGTGAACCTATCTTCAAAATGTTGAAAAAG
Source organism: Nicotiana sylvestris (assembly GCF_000393655.2). Lineage (NCBI taxonomy): Eukaryota > Viridiplantae > Streptophyta > Magnoliopsida > Solanales > Solanaceae > Nicotiana > Nicotiana sylvestris. Next base: position 18,355,515 of record NC_091058.1, read on the forward strand.
GATGTTGCTACCAAGTGGACTGATGATTGTCAGAAAGCCTTTGACAGAATCAAGAAATACCTGTCAACACCACTAGTCTTGGTTCCGCCTGAGCCAGGAAGACCCCTATTGCTTTACCTTGCGGTATTGGATGGAGCATTCGGTTGTGTTCTGGGACAACATGATGAAATAGGGAGAAAGGAGCAGGCCATCTACTATCTCAGTAAGAAGTTCACACCGTACAAGGACCAATATTCTCTTTTATAATGCACTTGTTGTGCTCTGACTTGGGTCGCGCAGAAGTTGAGGCATTATTTCTGTGCTTACACTATTTATCTCATATCCAGAATGGACCCTCTGAAGTATATCTTCCAGAAACCCATGCCCACTGGCAAGCTCGCCAAGTGTCAAATCCTGCTAAGTGAATTCGACATTGTTTACATGACCGATAAAGCAATCAAAGGGCAAGCCTTGGCGGATCATCTCACCGAGAATCCCGTCGACGGAGAATACGAGCCCCTAAAAACATATTTTCCCGATTAAGAGGTTTCTTTTATAGGAGAAGATATTGCAGAATCCTATGATGGTTGGAGGTTGTTTTTCGACGGAGCTGCAAATTTCAAAGGAGTTGGCATAGGAGCAGTCCTAGTAATAGAAACCGGCCAGCACTACCCGGTATCCGCCAAGCTCAGGTTCCCTTGCACCAATAATATGGCCGAATATGAAGCCTCAATCTTGGGGCTCAAAATGGCCATTGACATGAACGTTCAGGAGTTGCTAGTGATCGGGGACTCAGACTTGCTCATACATCAGGTTCGAGAAGAGTGGGAAACCAAGAACTCTAAGATATTTCCCTACTTGCATCACATACATAAGTTGAGGAAAAGGTTCACAAAGACAGAATTTCCTAGTGACAATCGATTATTTTACCAAATGGGTCGAAGCAGCATCATACAAGGCGGTCACTAAGAAGGTGCTGGCAGGTTTCGTCCGCGATCGCATTGTTTGTAGGTTCGGGGTTCCGGAATCAATCATCACCGATAATGGTTCCAATCTCAATGGCGACTTGATGAAAGCAATGTGTGAAACTTTCAAGATCAAACACAGGAACTCTATAGCCTACAGGCCTCAGATAAATGGAGATGTGGAAGCAGCCAACAAGAATATCAAGAAGATACTAAGGAAGATGGTCGAAAGGCACAAACAATGGCATGAGAAGTTATCATTCGCCTTATTGGGATACCGCACTACAGTCCGCACATCGACCAGAGCAACTCCCTACATGCTGGTTTATGGTACAGAGGCGGTCATCCCCGCCGAGGTAGATATAAGTGCATGAAAGGACCTGCGGGCCGCACATGAATGGTTTCGTCTTAGCAAAGAAGATACTCCGAGCAGGGTATTTTTGGATGACTATGGAAACAGACTGTATCCAGTATGTTCGCAAATGCCATCCATGTCAGATACATGCAGATATGATAAAGGTGCCTCCAAACGAGCTTACTGCAACAAACTCACCATGGCCATTCGCCGCTTAGGGAATGGATGTTATCGGACCTATCGATCCTGCCGCATCAAATGGGCACATGTTCATCTTAGTGGCAATCGATTATTTTACCAAATGGGTCAAAGTAACATCATACAAGGCGGTCACTAAGAAGGTTGTGGCAGATTTCGTCCGCGACCACATTGTTTGTCGGTTCGGAATTCCGAAATCTATCATCACCGATAATGATTCCAATATCAACAACGACTTGATGAAACCAATGTGTGAAACATTCAAGATCAAACACAAGAACTCTACAGCCTACAGGCCTCAGATGAATGGAGCTGTGGAGGCAGCCAACAAGAATATCAAGAAGATACTAAGGAAGATGGTCGAAAGGCACAAACAATGGCATGAGAAATTATCATTCGCCTTATTGGGATACCGCACCACAGTCCGCACATCGACCGAAGAAACTCCCTACATGCTGGTTTATGGTACAGAGGCGGTCATCCCCACGAGGTAGAAATTCCCTCCTTAAGGATCATACAAGAAGTAGAGTTGGATGATGCAGAATGGGTAAAAGGTCGCTACGAGTAGTTAGCCCTTATAGATGAGAAAAGGATGAATGCAGTTTGCCACGGTCAGTTGTATCAGAACAGAATGTCCATAGCCTTCAACAAAAGAGTTCAACCAAGAAAGTTTACACCGGGGCAGCTAATGTTCAAGAAAATATTCCCACATCAAGATGAAGCCAAGGGGAAGTTCTCTCCCAATTGGTAGGGTGCATACATGGTTCACCGGGTTCTAACTGGAGGAACCCTTATTCTTGCAGAAATGGACGGAGAAGTCAGGCCAAAGCCGATCAATTCAGATGCAGTAAAACGATATTATGTGTAACCACTTATGATTCCCTCTTTGACATAATTTGAACTACGCCTGACCTGATTCCCATTTAAGAGGGGATACGTAGGCAGCCATATGGGCTTGGTCGCAATTTAATAAAAATTCCATTTTTCCCCGCTATTGGAACTGGGGCAGAATTTTGAGGAGGACCCTCAAAATTCCGAAGTTGATTTTAGTCCATGCATCGCCAGAAGCACTAGCCTAGTAAACTGGGGCAGAATTTTGAAGAGGACCCTCAAAATTCCGAAGAAAATTTTTTAGTCATTCAGCACAGCCATCAGAAATGTCCAGCAACCTGGGGTAGAATTTTGAGGAGGACCCTCAAAATTCTGGAGCGAAAGAGGTTGCAATGTCTTGAACCACGTCTGTCACACCTCCTTTTTGCGCGCCCTGCCCCGAAGGGTAGAAATGCGCGGGTGGAGTTTTTCCAATTTAAGTGACAATATTCGAAATGGAATTATTTATTTAATTCAGAGTCGCCACTTGGGAAAGGTTTGGCTTTTGGTGTCCCAAGTCACCGGTTTATCTTGAATCCCAAATCGAGGAAATTTTCGACTTTTCCAAATGAAGTCTGCGAACCAGAAATTCTAAGTAAGGAATTCTGTTAACCCGAGGGAAGGTGTTAGGCACCCTCGAATCCCGTGGTTCTAGCACGGACGCTTAAATTGCTATAATGGCTAAATATCTGCTTTAAATACATGTTGTGGCTTATGTGCTTTTATTAAGATTTAAACCGCTTTTATCATTATCATTTATTTTATGGAATTGCAACGTCGTGAAAATGCATCTCGAACCACGTCACAATCAATGCACCCGTAGTTGTTAACATATTTTGACTCCGTTGAGACTTGAATTTGGGTCACATCAATGTGCACCCGATTTTAAGAATATAATTTACTTAAAGTCGCACCTAAAGAATCTAAACGCGTTATTATCTTTGGGGAAGGCAGTGGAATTCACTAAACAGTCCGTCCCAAATTCTAAGTATTTATCATGATCAATTATTGAGGGCTCCGCAATTTGCATTTTTATTCGGCGGGGCTCGTCTCATTATTTTAGAAGGGTACCCTACAGTGGCTACACTTCTACTACGTTTATCTTAAAGAGAAGGATGATGCCGAACTTTGCTTGTTTGAACAAATACAGACTGAATCCTTATTTATGTTTGCCGAACCTAAACTTGTTTGATTACCTGATTGATTGTTCATGAGGTGAGGGTCCCCTCATGCTTTGTCTTCATTGAGTGGATATGCTCATTAATTCGCTAAGTGAGATTGCAAACAAACTAACAACATATATTGAGTTATGTTTGACGACCTCCAAGTTCTATTTTAACACTCTAACCTATTTGAAATTGATAAATGAAATCGGCTGTTTTATTAGGAAAATTACGACTAATTGACCTCAAAACGACTACTAGCTTCCCTCAACATTCATCACATTATTTCAAAACAAGAAATCTATACCGAGACCCAACATCGAACTTATATTGGAGCACATAATCTGACAGGAAAGCTGGCCTTCATAGCCAAACTCTTAATGCGACCGCATGAGAGTTTGTTTGGGATACATTTATGCCGAACCTAGTACCACAGATTTGTCAATTCAGTGGTCTAGGCAAAATACATACAAGTGCTTACCATGACTCTATGTATAAAGTCATAACTAAACCAAGCAAGTGTTATGCTGAACTGAATGTATACTAAATCAAACATGCTGTCTATGTCATACTGTCATTACTGTTAAGCCATGCTATCTAACAGTTCATCTTAAACAGAATGTATGCTAGTTTATACAGGATACTTGCAGTTTGCAAAAAAAAAAAAAATACAGGCCCAACTAACATTCGAACTATCTTTTTACACCAATGCTATAACATAAACTGATGTTCATTTCTTTATTTCTGCTTCAACTTCAAACTTTCAACAATACATGGTTCAAAGGTTGTGTACCTGGGAGTATTTGCAATTGAAGAAGAGGGCAATCAGTAGAGTAACAATGAACAAATGCAGCAGCAGTAACAGCACTTAAACAGTAGCAGCAGGGCAGAATAGCAGCAGGCAAAGCAATACAGCAAGAAACAGGCTCGAGTGCAGAAATGCAACTATGGCCAATAGAAAGCAATATCCAAATAACAGCAAAACCCAGTGGAGTAGAATCAGAACTCCAGATAGACCAAACCAGTAGTAAACCAATGAAAACACTCGACTAATAGACACAATTGGAATTTCAAAGAATCAGAATTGATTTTTCAAGTTGAAACAACTGAAACCCAATAATAATAGGAGGAAAAAGTTTCTGATTGTTGGTTGTATCCCTTCTATCCCTTAATCTCTCTCTATCTATGTGTATCTATTTTGTATGTATTTCAGCTCTCCTTTCCAAGCTCCTCACAGTGTGTTTTTCTTTTACAACCCTCAAAATCCAGTCCTCTTTCTGTATCCTCCCCTTTTTTTTTCTTCCAGGTTCAGTCCCTTTATAGGCCTCAAAACTATCTCTTTTAACAGCATGTTTTCAGAATATCCCAGTACCCCTCCCATGTGCCTTCCATTTCAATTCCAACTTTAGCTAATCAAGTATTAAACCCCATCAACATTCCCTGACAGACTTACTTTTTAAAAGGTTTAACATTTTTTAAACTTAAAGCAAGGTATGGGCAGTAGGATATGTTGACAGCATATGTTGTCAAACCATTTTAAAATTAAACAAAAACCTTTATGCAGGCCACAGGCTGTGCACCGATGCACATGAGGTGCACCAATGCACATGCTGTGCAAGAGTGCACATGCCCTCCAATTCAGCATTTAAACCAAACATCCCTTTTACATTACTGATCCAAATCAACAGCTATAAGTAAACAAATTTGGTTTTTAATTGGTTCAACAAATGTTCAACAGAAGCAAGTTGATTTACTATGCTCAGACAGTTGAAACTAATTGACGACATATGTCGACTCGACTATATTAGCATTGACATACACAATCGTAACCAAAAATCCGACATTTAACAGTATCGATACATGGTTTGAATTATACTGACTAAGCAGAGATGCACTTGAGGAGTTAGCTAGTCAGTACAAACTCGAAACACAACCAATACACATGCCTTATCAGAATAAGAGGGGGGGATTTAGACAAACACAGAGGTTTAAGCAAACTGGACAAACAAAAATCAAAACAAATATGAACAGAACCCTTTTTTAAAAACAAATCACACGAAATAAAACAAAAATAAAGAAAAGAAAACAAGACTCACCTCAAATCTTTTTAAGGAACAAATCAGAAAAATCCACTGGTGTTTGAACAGACCTTCTTTAAGGTTGAATGGACTTTTAAACGAAGTGTTTCTCGGATGAGAAACACCTCGATTAAGGTCCATTAGACCTTAATCTCTTCGTTTTGAACAAAACACGGAACATGCACAGGGAAAACTAGAGTTCAAAAACTTAGATCTGGGATTCGTGTTTCCCTGGTTAGATTCGGACCAAACCAAGTATGGTTTGGTCACGAGGAGGGTCCGGGGAGTGTCTGGTATGAAACTGGGGTTGGTTGGGTTAGATCGATTTTTGACTCGAATCTTCAAATGAAGATTCGAGGACCTGGGGGTGATTCGAACCAAACGGTTAACAGGTCTATGTTCAGGGTGGTGAGGGGGTTCTATGGTGTTCAAGTGGAGGTCACCGGCGTTCAGGCCGCCGGGTTTCTGGTGAAGGTGTGTAGGGGCGGCTAGGTTTTGAAGGGGATGGGTTCGGTGAAGACGAAGGCAGGGGTGTTAGCTAGGGGGGGTAGGGTATGGTGAAGGGCTTATATAGTTAGTGGGTGGGTGAACCTCGACCGTTAGATCAATCTAGATCTACGGTCTGGATCTGAAGGCTTAAATGGAACGGTGTCGTTTTGAGGGTTTGGGTTCGGTCCGGGTGAGACGGGTCGGGTTTGTTAGTGGGTACGGGGTGTGAGATCTTGGCCGTTGGATCAGTTTGGTTTGAATGGTTGAGATGGATCGGCCTTGAAACGACGTAGTTTTGGTGTTAAACTACGTCGTTTTGTGTCCTGGGGGTGGGCTGTTCGGACTGGGGGTTTGGGCTGTTCAATTGGGCTCCAGATTTTGAAATGGGCACGACCCAAATTCATTTTACAACAAATTTTGTCTTCTTTTTCTTTATTTCTAATTTCCTAAATACACAAACTAATTAAATAAAACCAAGCACCACTAATTAACACTTAACATATTTATTTCACGCGGATAAAATGTTAAAAGTAGGCAAAATTAAACACGGCAACAAATCAGGACAAAAGAAAAAATGCGTATTTTTGTAATTTTCCATCTAACAAACGGGTCATGGTTTAAATTACGCATGACACATACATTTTTAATTCTTTTGGAGCGATTGTCGCGTAAAACAAAAATCACGTGCTCACAGCTGCCCCTCTTTGTTCGGAAACACGAAGAGTTTTCGTGCAAAGATAAAGTGAGCGTGTATGAGCGATTTTTGCCTATGGACTACTCCGTATGAAGCATGTTTTTTGAAAGATCTGACCGAATCTTGCTTCAAAGATTTCCTACATATCCTGGGCTAAACAGGAATCAGGTCAATGTAGTTCGGGAAGTTTTGGTAGCTGGGACTACCATGGGATTGCAATGCTTGCTGCTACTGCTGTTGCTGTTGTCACTGCTACGTCACTGACCGCCTTATTACAACCAAACGAAAATTGGAAACTGAACTAACTACTTATATGCATGTCAACTGCTAGTTACAAGATTCCTATCTATGATTCTTTTACGACTTGATCTTGGGTCTTAGCTGATCCTACTTGTGGACTCCGATCTGAATCTTGATGCTTGCGAGTTGCGGCGACTTGTTCAACCTCTGGGATACTGAGTGAGACGCGATTGGCAGGGTTTAGGACCTTAGTCAAACGTTGGAGTCGATCTGCTCTCCATTCACTCTGATATCTCGGGATGTCTTTTTTTTTTTTCTTTGATTCCGAACTGGGATTCATCTCGTGGGTCATTTCGATCCATGTGGCTCGAGGTCAGACCTGCGGGAAAAAACAAACAAACGAACGAAATTTTCTGCCCCAGTTTCACTAGGAAAATTTCGTTAATTATTCACCATGAAGTTCATAAAATTGATGAAAGAGAATATGCATGCTCAGTTCAGGGTTGGAGCCCTAATACCGACTAGCTGGGGAAAGGTTCAGTTCAGGGTTTAAAACCCTAACGCCGAACGAAGGAAAAAATTTAGTCTAGGGTTTAAAACCCTAATGCTGACTAAAGGAAAAATTCAGTTTAGGGTTTAAAACCCTAATGCTGATTAAAAGGAAAATTCAGTTTAGGGTTTAAAACCCTAATGCTGATTAAAGGGAAAATTCAGTTTAGGGTTTAAAACCCTAATGCTGATTGCATGAAAAAGCTCAGTTTAGGGTTTAAAACCCTAATGCTGGCTGAAAGGAAAAAAATTCAGTTTAGGGTTTAAAACCCTAATGCTGATTGCATGGAAAAGCTCAGTTTAGAGTTTAAAACTCTAATGTTGGCTGAAAGGAAAATTCAGTTTAGGGTTTAAAACCCTAATGCTGATTGCATGGAAAAGCTCAGTTTAGAGTTTAAAACTCTAATGCTGGCTGAAAGGAAAATTCAGTTTAGGGTTTAAAACCCTAATGCTGATTGCATGGAAAAGCTCAGTTTAGAGTTTAAAACTCTAATGCTGGCTGAAAGGAAAATTCAGTTTAGGGTTTAAAACCCTAATGCTGATTGCATGGAAAAAGCTCAGTTTAGAGTTTAAAACTCTAATGCTGGCTGAAAGAAAAAGTTCAGTTTAGGGTTTAAAACCCTGATGCTGCCTAAAAGGAAAAGTTCAGTTTAGGGTTTAAAACCCTAATGCTGACTAAAAGGAAAATTCAGTTTAGGGTTTAAAACCCTAATGCTGACTGCATGGAAAAGCTCAGTTTAGAGTTTAAAACTCTAATGCTGGCTGAAAGGAAAATTCAGTTTAGGGTTTAAAACCCTAATGCTGATTGCATGGAAAAGCTCAGTTTAGAGTTTAAAACTCTAATGCTGGCTGAAAGGGAAAAGTTCAGTTTAGGGTTTAAAACCCTAATGCTGACTAAAAGGAAAATTCAGTTTAGGGTTTAAAACCCTAATGCTGATTGCATGGAAAAGCTCAGTTTAGGGTTTAAAACCCTAATGCTGGCTGAAAGGAAAATTCAGTTTAGGGTTTAAAACCCTAATGCTGATTGCATGGAAAAGCTCAGTTTAGAGTTTAAAACTCTAATGCTGGCTGAAAGGAAAATTCAGTTTAGGGTTTAAAACCCTAATGCTGATGGCATGGAAAAGCTCAGTTTAGAGTTTAAAACTCTAATGCTGGCTGAAAGGAAAATTCAGTTTAGGGTTTAAAACCCTAATGCTGATTAAAAGGAAAATTCAGTTTAGGGTTTAAAACCCTAATGCTGATTGGCTGGGGATAAAGCTCGAGAATTCTACACGATCTATTTTTTTAGTTTTCTTGTTTTAATAGAAGATAAAAGGGAGTTTGCGGGAACTTACCTTTTGAGTGAATTCCTTATTGCCGAAGTACTTCCTGTACCCGTGTACCTTCTTCTTTGGGCGACACCTGCTCCTTGCACGGTTGTCTTGGATTAGACCTGTTTCAACCTTCCAAACAAAGAATCATTTGTTAGTTCGGGAATGACGGTTGGTTCGGTGACCTTGATCGTTCCCAATTGCTTTGTTGCGTCTCTATTTCTGTTGCGAAGTCCCGCCATTGATTTGATTCGAATGGCGAAACCTTTAGACTGCTCAGGCTTGTATTTCCGGATTCTGTGATGATTTGCCTCGTAAGGCCTCTTTTTTCTTTTGTCCCGTTTTGATTGAAGGTTCTCAACGGGGATTTTATTGGCGGTGTTCTGTGGGAACTTGTACAAAAGGAAGCTATGTGGGGGGGGGGAATATTTACAAAGTGGATCCTTTGTGCGGATTCTGTACAATGGGGTGTGCTGGGTTTTTGTTTCAAAACGGGTTTCCCAGGGTTTGTTAGGGTAAGCTTGTTGGGGAATATTTACAAAAGGACTCGCCGGGGATGTGCTGATGAAATTCCAACGGGGATTTTTTTTTTTTTTTTACTAGGGAGACTTTGTGGGAGATTGTACAAAAGGAGAAACTCTGTGGGGATTTGTACAGGGGGAGACTCTGTGGGGATTTGTCCGAAGGTGGACTTGCTGGGGAAGACTTCAAGATTTCTCTCTTTCTTCTTTACTCCGGAACAACATCAAACGTCATGATTCATCATGCTTGGGTAATCATATCAACGAGATGAGGTGCTTTCCTTCATGAGACGGGATTCCGTGCAAACAAACCATGCCACCTGTCCTTTCCGACGTGTCCTGAACTCGGGGTTAAAATGCGAAAGGGATTCGAAAAGAAACAACGAAAGGGGAAAATAAAATCAGAAAAAGAACACCCTTTTCGGGACGAGAAAAACTTATCTGAGGAAGATAACGCTGGCTTTAAATGACATGACATGCTCTTTGGACTGGACGTCTGACCTTCTAAGAGCTTGCGTTTTCTTGAACCAGAACGGATCTGTGATTCCAAACTGGTGGCACTCTGCCGAAACTTTCTTGGGATGGAGTCATTCTTTTCGGCCAATAGCGCCCTTTTGCGGGTTTTCGCTGGCTGACCTCTCTCATTTCTCTTCCTGTCATCGCTTGATAGCACTCTTTGCGAGTTTTTACTAAACAAGCTCTCTCATTTTGGTTTCTCTACTCCCGTCGCCTCGTGGTGCCCGAAGGTTTTCACCGCCGAGACTCTCTCATTTTATTTCTCTCAACTCAGGGTGTGCCGGTTTCCATTTGTGATGCTTATTGGTTTCCCACTATCGGTAATTGATTTGAAGGTTTGTGCTTGGTAAAGAGAGGTAGATGATACTAACTCCTAAACTGCTCGACGTGCCCCAGTTTCAATTTCAGGGTGAATGGGATTTTATTGTTGGTGTGACTGAACCTCAGGGAGAGGCTGCCTACGTATCCTTTCGGAATCAAGTCAAACGTAGTTCAGGCCTCAATCAAATTTTTTTTTTTTTCTCTTTTTTTTTTTGTAGAGAGGATTGGGTAGTGTTTGGGGAGTAGTGGGGAATAAAACCTTCGCCATTTTCAAACGTGTCAGGACCACTGGAGTATGATTTAGACGTAGTACCTCTTGACTGCATCTGCATTTACTGCTGTGTCGGGGTCATTTCCTTCGATATCACCTAAATACAATGCTCCTCTCGGCAATATCTTCCTTACGATGTACGGGCCTTTCCAATTTGGGGCAAACTTTCCTTTTGCTTCTTCATGATGCGGTAGAATACGCCTTAGTACTAGCTGACCCACTTCGAAATTCCGGGGTCGGACTTTCTTGTTGTAAGCACGGGCCATCCTTCGTTGGTATAACTGTCCGTGACAAACTGCGGCCATTCGCTTTTCATCAATCAACGTCAATTGCTCTAACCGAGTCTTGACCCACTCGCTGTCCTCGATTTCTGCTTCGACAATGATTCGAAGCGAAGGAATTTCTACCTCTGCCGGTATTACAGCCTCGGTCCCATAAACCAAAAGATAAGGAGTCGCTCCCACCGATGTGCGTACCGTAGTGCGGTACCCCAATAATGCAAAAGGTAACTGCTCATGCCACTGTCGGGAACTTTGTATTGTTTTCCTCAAAATCTTCTTGATGTTTTTATTTGCAGCTTCCACAGCACCATTGGCTTTCGGCCGATAAGGAGTAGAATTCCTATGCGTTATCTTGAACTGCTCGCATACATCTCCCATCAAGTGACTGTTCAAGTTTGCTGCATTATCTGTAATGATAGTCGCAGGAATACCGAAACGACAGATAAGATTTGAGTGTACAAAATCCACTACAGCTTTTTTAGTGACCGACTTGAGAGTGACAGCTTCTACCCATTTTGTGAAGTAATCGATGGCAACCAGTATAAACCTGTGTCCATTCGAAGCCTTTGGTTCAATTGGTCCAATGACGTCCATGCCCCAAGCGACAAATGGCCAAGGTGCGGACATGGGATGCAGTTCCGTGGGAGGTGCATGAATCAAATTACCGTGCACCTGACACTGATGACACTTCCGAACGAAACTAAAGCAATCCTTTTCCATGGTCATCCAGTAATAACCTGCTCGAAGGATTTTCTTTGCCAAGACATACCCGTTCATGTGAGGTCCACACACACCTGCGTGTACTTCGTGCATGATCTTTCTCGCTTCCTCGATATCGACACATCTTAAGAGATTGAGGTCCGGAGTCCTCTTATATAACAATTCACCGCTCAAAAAGAAACCACTTGCATGTCGCCTAATGGTCCTCTTTTGATCTCCAGTAGCGTGCTCGGGGTATTCTTGCGTCTTCAGGAACCTCTTGATGTCATGGTACCAAGGCTGCGTATTTGATCCCGCCTCGATTACACTGCAGTAACCGTGTCTTTCCTTGATTTGGATTTCCAAAGGATCGACGTGGGCGTTGCCCGGGTAGGGTAGCATAGAAGCCAGAGTAGCAAGTGCATCTGCCAGTTCATTGTGACACCTCGGAATATACCTGAACTCTATTGAGGTAAAGCGCTTGCTGAGGTCCTCCACATGTTGTCGGTATGGGATAAGTTTGACATCCCGAGTTTCCCACTCGCCTTGAACTTGCCGGATGATCAGGTCAGAATCTCCCATAATCAGTAAGTCTTTGACATCCTGATCGATTGCCATATGCATGCCCATAATGCAGGCTTCATATTCAGCTGTATTATTTGTGCAGAAGAAACGAAGTCTAGCTGTGGCGGGATAATGCTGACCGGAAGGCGAGATCAAAATTGCCCCAATCCCTACACCCTTGGCGTTCACGGCTCCGTCAAAGAACATCTTCCAAACATGTGCTTCCTCCGAGATCACTTCTACGGTGTTTACCTCTTCGTCTGGAAAGTAAGTATCTAATGGCTGGTATTCCTCATCGATCGGGTTTTCGGCCAAATGATCTGCTAACGCCTGGGCTTTCATTGCCGTGCGAGTGACATAAACTATGTCGAATTCCGTAAGCAAGATTTGCCATTTAGCCAGTCTCCCAGTAGGCATTGGTTTCTGAAATATATATTTCAAGGGATCCAACCTGCTTATGAGGAATGTAGTGTGGGCTTGGAGATAATGCCTCAGCTTTTGAGCAACCCATGTGAGAGCGCAGCATGTCTTTTCCAACAGAGTGTATTTGGCCTCGTAGCTGGTGAATTTCTTGCTCAGGTAGTAGATTGCTTGTTCCTTCTTTCCGGTTATGTCGTGTTGCCCGAGGACGCAACCGAAAGAGTTCTCCAAGACTGTCAGATACAAGAAAAGTGGCCTCCCTGGTTCTGGAGGGACCAAGACTGGGGGATTCGAAAGGTATTCTTTGACTTTATCAAAGGCTTCTTGACACTCCGTTGTCCACTTAATCGCCGCATCTTTCCTTAACAGCTTGAATATGGGCTCACACGTGCTTGTCAGCTGGGCAATAAACCGACTGATGTAGTTCAACCTGCCCAACAGACTCATCACGTCTTTCTTTGTTCTCGGGGGAGGCAGATCTCTGATGGATTTTATCTTAGTTGGATCTAGCTCGATACCTCTCCTGCTTACGATGAAGCCCAAAAGTTTGCCCGACGGAACTCCGAAAGCGCATTTGGCTGGGTTTAGCTTCGTCCTGGACTTGACTATCACATCGTCCACGTACACCTCTATTTCCTGATGCATCATGTCATGGAAAATGGCAGTCATGGCCCTCATGTAAGTAGCCCCAGCATTCTTCAGACCAAATGGCATGACCCGGTAACAGTAGGTGCCCCAAGGCGTGGTGAAGGCAGTTTTCTCGGCGTCCTCTTCATCCATCAGTACCTGATGATACCCAGCGTAACAATCTACAAAAGACTGTATCTCGTGTTTGGCACAATTATCAACGAGGATGTGGATGTTGGGCAGCGGGAAATTATCCTTAGGACTTGCTCTGTTCAGATCTCGGTAATCTACACATACCCGAGTTTTCCCGTCCTTTTTCGGTACTGGAACCACATTCGCCAACCATGTTGTATATTAGACTACCCGGATCACTCCCGTTTTCAACTACTTGGTGATTTCCTCTTTAATCTTGTCACTGACCTCAGTTTTGAACTTTCGTTGCTTTTGTTGAACTGGAGGACAATTAGGATGAATCGGCAATTTGTGAACCACTAGATCAACACCTAGTCCCGGCATGTCATCATATGACCAAGTAAACACGTCTTTGAATTCAAGAAGAAGTTGAATTATCGCCTCTCGCGTTTTCTTGTCCGTGTGAATGCTTATCTTGGTCTCCCGGACTTCTTCCGGGGTTCCTAAGTTTACCGGTTCAGTGTCATTCAGATTTGGCTTAGGTTTATTCTCGAAATATTCCAACTCTCGGTTTATCTCCCTAAAAGCCTCTTCCGCATCATATTCTGGTTCTGGGTTCATTAATTCGCAGTTAAATAGCTCATTGTGATCTGGGCGTGAAGTCCGCAAGCATGTCATATTTAAAGCCGCATTATTAGGACTGAAAAGGAAGATAAGAGGAAAAGTAATAAAAATCAGAACAAAAGAAAGAATAGGAAAGCAATGATGATTTTTTTTTTGTATTTTTGTATATTTCTTTTGGAAAGTTGGAAGACAACAATGTTTACAACTAGGAATTCAAAACAACAATCGAAAAGAAGAAAACGTTCAAGTTATGTCCCGGGGATAACTTGTGATACAGGAAAGGTGGCAGGGCAGGTCTACCCAGACTTCCGTCTAGTCGGGAATGGCGTGGCCTTCCAGTTTTGAAGTTGGGCGTTCGGTCCCATGTACAGCATCTCAGCAGTGCTTGTGCCTTCACCTGGTTGAACCATGTGGACCTCGTAGAGCATTTCTCTCATCGCCCCACATATTTCCTCGATTTCCTCAGCTGTGAAGACCTCATCATCTTCTTCTTCAGCGTACCTTGGCCTGACGAAAGTCGCATATAAATCCGGCAGTGGTTGAGGCAACTTCCAGCCCTCATTTCTCCTTTTCTTTGCCCATTTTTCGTCTGTTGGAGTAGGTTTGAAACCTAGTCCAAAAGGTTTCTTGATGACTGGTAAAGTAATGGGTTCTGCTATTCCCTGAAGGGTTCGTCCAAGTCCCTTCCCTGGTCTAAATCCGTGTCGGATCATCTCTTTGGCCACCATAACCGAAGCGTTAGACAAGAAAGGCTGGGGGCAAGGTACTCCCTCTTCGTGCTGCTCTGCCAGTACCACCTCGAAAGCTTGATAGACCGTATGTTTCGCTCCCTTCTCTCGGTTCAAGATACGGGATGGATGGGTCCCGATAAATGGCATGTTCGTCTTCCCCATGGACCACGATCTCTTGGTCTTCATACTCGAACTTCACCATCTGGTGAAGAGTGGAAGGCACGGCTCCTGCTGCATGGATCCAAGGTCTGCCAAGGAGAAAATTGTAGGATGTGTCCATGTCGATCACCTGGAAGGTTACTCGGAATTCGACTGGTCCTATGACCAACAAAAGGTCTATTTCTCCCATGGTATCTATCTTGATGCCGTCGAAAGCTCTTACGCAGACATTGTTGGGTCGGATTCTTCCGGTCCCAATTCCCATCCTTTGTAGCGTGGAGAACGGACAAATGTCAACGCCTGAGCCTCCATCCAACATTACCCTCTTGACATAATAGTCTTCGCATTTAACTGTTAGATGCAAAGCCTTGTTGTATGCCGCTCCTTCCAGGGGTAGATCGTTCTTGCTGAAAGAGATTTGGTTGACGGCGAAGAATCTTTCTGTCATCCGCTCTAATTGCTCAACCGAGGTTTCAACTGGCACATACGCTTCATTCAGGGTCTTCAGTAAGATCTTTTGATGCTCGGCCGACCTTATCAATAATGATAGCATGGACACTTGCTCAGGGTGCTTGCGCAGCTGATCTATCACTTCGTAATCCGGCATCTTCATTTGTTGGAAGAACACTTCCGCTTCTTCAACACTCACAGGCTTCTTTGGAGGGAAGCGCCTTTGTGTGGCGTTGTTCAGTTCTTGGGTATTTGAGTACCCTCCAATGAAAGTATTTTCTGGAAGTTCTCCCATGACCTCTTTACCTTTGTACATCACCAAAGTCTTTTGATAATTCCACGGCACTGTGGACGGGTTGGTCATTGGCTTTTGTGGCACGCGTCCGATAACCACTGGCTCATTCAGCCGAGGTGGTTGAATCGTCCCCCGGACCACATAGGCCCCTTTTGGCACGTACATAGGTTTTGTCTTTTTGATCCCGGATTTCTGCGTCTTCTCAGCTTGACCTCGCGGTACGTAAAGAACTCCGCCCTTTGCTGGTACCACTTTCTTTTCCACCTTCTTTTCAGACTTGCTCTCTGCAACCTTGGCCTCCTCCCCCTTTTCTGATTTTTGGTCTATTTCAGGCCTCTTCCCCGTGTCGACAATGGCAATTATGGCTTTCAAAGCAGGGTCGAACTCTTTGTCTTCACAAATCATGCCGATCAGCGGCCCATTATTGTGAGCGGGCAATGGATTGTTTGTTACATTCGGGATCTCCTCGTCCCTTAGCACTATTTTCCCCTGCTCTATCAAATTTTCGACCACTCTTTTCAATGACCAGCAGTCGTTTGTATCATGTCCCTCGGCCCCTGAATGATAGGCGCATCTGACTCCGGCTTTGTAAGAAGGAGATGTCGGGTTTTGCCTTGTTTGAGGGATGGGTTGCAAGAAACCCAACTGGACCAACTTTGGGAACAAAGTTGAGTATGGCTCACCGATGGGCGTGAAAGTCCGCCGTCGAGGTGGCTCCTGGGGGCGGTAGTTATTCTGCGGGGGTTGTGGGTTATAGTGGTTGCGGTAAGGAGGCTGATTTCTGGGAGGTGGAGCTGGGCCTCGGTTGGCTTGTTGTGGTGGATGGTTATAAGGTTGGGCATTCATGACCATATAAGGTTGATGAGCATATGCCGAATTTGAATGGGGGTAATAGTGTTGTGGGGCTCTTTCCGGAAAATGGGGCCTGGGATGACGATACTCCCTTGCTTCAGAGGCTGCCATAGTCGTTTCTTCTTTCTTCTTCCCCCTTGTTGTTCCTCCAGACCCGCTTTGGACGGCCTGGGAGGTTGCCCTTATGGCTGCTTGACTCAAAATCCTTCCCGTTTTCAACCCATTTTCCACCATCTCTCCAATCTTGATCGCTTCCGCGAATGGCTTACCCATGGCCGACATCATGTTCTGGAAATAGTCAGACTCTTGAGCCTGGAGAAAGGTAGTGACCATTTCCACTTCATCCATGGGAGGCTTCACTCTCGACGCCTGTTCACGCCACTTAATAGCATACTCTCTAAAGCTTTCCGAAGGCTTCTTCTTCAAATTCGACAGAGAGTTTCGGTCTGGTGCAATGTCGATGTTATACTGGAATTGTTTTACAAAATCTCTGGCGAGATCATCCCATATATGCCATCGGGACATTTCCTGATCCATATACCATTCCGAAGCTATCCCTACTAAACTTTCCCCAAAGTATGCCATTAGCAGTTCTTCTTTTCCGCCGGCTCCCCGCAATTGGTTGCAGTATTTCTTAAGATGTGCAATGGGGTCACCGTGCCCATCGTATTTCTCAAACTTGGGGGTCTTGAAACCCGTTGGCAGGTGTACGTGAGGAAACATGCATAGGTCGGCGTAAGAGACGCTCTTTTGCCCGCTCAATCCTTGCATATTCTTCAGACTTTGCTCAAGGCTTCTCATCCTTTTGGCCATCTCATTTTGTTCTACAACTCTGGGGTTCTGATCCTGCCCTGGTACAAGCTCGCACTGAGGCGGTAGAGGATTAGTACTGGTAGCGAACCTAGTTGGTTCCATTGAGAATGACGGTGCTTGGAATGTAAAAGAGGATGAGTCAAGGCTTGGCTTGTACGTGGCAGGCTGTGCCGTAGCTGGGCAAGGCGATGCAGTAAAGATGTTCATGCTTGCATCAGTGGCCGACATTCGGGGATGAGGCTCAGAAGGTGATCCTGCAGAGAAGGCGGAGGTGGCTGGGTACCCAAATGGGGTAGCAGGGTAATTTATGGGGACATTAGAAGTCCCACTTGACCTGGAGAATAGTTCAGGGAATCCGGGGACGACACTTGGCGGCTCTTTCCCATTGTTCCAGTCATCCAGCATTTCCAACATGCGGAGCCGTAGGATCCTATTTTCCTCCGCAGTTGCGGATTCAGGTGTGAGGACGGCTGAGATTGAGCTCTCCTCAGAGACGGGGACTGTTTGCAATGGAATTTCCGAAGACATTTCCACACTTCCTTTTGACCTGGTGAAGTAAGTGTGAGTACTGCTTCTGGTCCTAACAACAGGTAGTTGAACACCTCTCCTTGACCTCGTGAAGTATGAGTGCGAGGCCAGACTTTCACCAAACCAACCGTCTTTTCAAAAAACCCTGGGAATATTTGCTCAATGACAAACACACGGTTAATTTTGCAGCAAATAATAGATAGTTAATATCACGTTGGGCATGATGCACCTATACAGTTAAGTGGATTACTATATGTTTGCTACGAGAGCATGCGTCATTCCGGCATTTTCTCTTATTAGTTTTTCCCTTTTTTTTTTCTTTTCTGTTCCTTTTCTCTTTTGTTTTCCTTTTATTTTATTTATTATATATACATATTTTTTTTTGTTTTTTGTAGTACAAGAAATGTGACCGGATCCGATGAGGATTGCCTACGTATCACGATGCCTACATGAATCAGATCATTACGTAGTTCGAAAAACACAAATGGGCGTAAAAGAAACAACCTCTTTATTGTTGAAACGTTCTATTACAAGCTACATTTTGCAAAAGAAAGAGCAAACTTGGAAAATGAACCTAGACTCAAAATAGACTGAAAATCACCTTGATGAAAAAACAGGCAGAAGATGCTAAAATACAGATTTGACCTATGAATGCATTATGGTTTTAAAAATTGGTTTCCGCGGGGCATCGTTCGGCCTCGCCGCGGTCCTAGGCGTGAGATCCCTCTCAAGTTGCTCCAGCTCGTGCATAGTCTGCTTGACATAACCCATTACTGCCGAGAGGACGGTAGCGCTGGACATGTTCTCACATCGTAGACATCGTCTGGTGACGGCATGGGCAATGGCCTTGATCCTATCTCTGGTTTGCTTCTTCTCTATGAGTAGGAGACTTATCTGATCGCTGCATATCTTGAAGACTTGAGTATCTTGTACATGCTGATGCTTCAGTCGCCGTACCTCCGACTTCATCTGGGCTATAGAGTCGTACCAGTATCTGCTCTCAATTTGGAAATCTTTGGCCTGACTAGCTGCTTTGATCTCAAGTGTTGCCATCTCTCTCTTTATTCTAGCAACAGTCTTCTCGTGGTCGCCTTTCAATTGATTCAGGTATCTGCGATGCTTATCTGCTCTTGTATCCCACTGTGCCCTGAGTTCTGCTATGATGTTTTCAGATTTCTCCAAACCATCTCGCCATTTCCTGATTTCACCTTTTAGCCTTTTTATCAGTTGCTCGTCCGATCGACGCCTTGGTTGTCTATCTGCATCCGATCTTATTTGTTTGATCTGGGCCCTGAGCATTTCATTTTCTTGAATTAACTTGTTCCGCTCCCCCAGATCGGTGGCAATTTGCACGTCGTGCTCGTATCTCATGCCTTCTACTTGTTGCTTTAATCTGCTGATTTCGGCACAATAACCTTTTTCCTTTGCTAACCAATCCCAATGCCTTTGCGATGACTCGGTGAAATCCCGGATGTGGGGTCTCTTAGCTGGCCTTTCATGCTTGAGTTCCCTTCTATACCATGCAAGGTAACCTGGCGCCGTTTCTCCTTTGGCTCGATCCCGCACGCAAGTATCTGATTTCAGATATTGGCCCTCATTCCAGATTTGGCGAATCTTTGCTTCTGGGAATTGTCCGTTAGGACTTATCTCGACTGCTTGAGTGCTAAGATCTTCCTCATGAGGTACTGTCTGGCATCTTCCGAACTGTCTCAAAACTCGGCCGGGTGCGTAAGGTTGAATGCTCTTAAGCCCTATCAGTAAGAAATGAGTTTTAGCCACCGACATATATAAGATCTCATCAACAGGCAACCATCCCAACGTCCATTGTATTTGGCTGGCAGTAAGAGTTTGAATGAACGAGGTCCATGCCAGGACTCCTTTGGGCAAAATGATCCCTTTGGTTCTTGTGTAAGATTCTTCTATGCGGGTCTTTTCCGGGGAACCATGGCTCAAAATCTCGGAATGATGGCAGAGGTGCTCGGTCATCCATAATTGTAGGAGCAAGTTACAACCTTCGAAGAAATTTCCCCGGCTTTACAAACTGTAAGAGCTCGAAAGATGTCAGATACCACCATCGGCGCGAGAGTACTGTCGCTTTGCGTGAGTAAAGTGCTGACGACCCCGGATATCTTCAGATTAATGTTTCCATCTTTCCTTGGAAATACCAGAAGGCCTAGGAACATCATCATGAATGCTACCCGTCTGTGCTCGTCCCACTTCTGACGAATTCCTTTGCTGCACAGTTTGTTGATTGGATTATTGAATCCCCCCTCATGACCGTACCTATCATATATGAAGCATGGAGTACAGAATCCGGCTGCTAGATCCGGGTTGGGGACTGTTCTGGGTATCTTCAATGAATCTAGGAATCGATGTGCCGTGACGACTCTTGGGGCGACCAAGTATTTTTCCCTCAACGGAAGTTCAGTATTCCCGATGTATCCGGCCATTTCTTCCAAAGTTGGGGTGAGCTCAAAGTCAGAGAAATGGAAAACATTGTGCGCCGGGTCCCAATAGGTAACCAAAGCTCTTATGATATCTCCCCGAGGCTGGATTTCCAACAGACCCACAAGACCTTTCAGATATTTCTTAACCTCATTTTGTCCTTCAACACCTAGATCATTCCACCATAGCCGTAACTTGACAGGGATTTTGGTCATTATTGAAAAATGTTCATTTTGCATCGTGCTCATCCTGCACATTTATTAAGGTGATTTTAACAAAAATGACTGACTCAAAATATTTTACAGAGGGGACCAAGCTTTGAACACGGCCTTTAAGCACTTCGGGGACGAAGATTTTAAGGCTGTGTGGGTCTAAAAATGCTAAGCAAAACCCAAAAGTGGCTATTTATGCAAAGTCAGCCTTCCGGCGTCCCTTTCGGGAACATTCGGCTATTCATGTCAAAACAGCATCACCTGACTTATTTATGACTCTTTAAAAATTTGAAACATATTTTTTTTTTGATTTTGGCTATTTTAGCAAAATGGGGGTTGAACCCGACGAGGGTTGCCTACGTATCTCACATCCGGTGAGAATCAAACCGGCGTAGTTCGGGGTATCGTAAATAGAGAAAATAAACCTAAAAATTAAAAATAAGTATTTTTATTATTTTTGAAGAAAGATAAAGACTAAAGAAAAAATATATTTTTTACAATATTTGGACTATCAGTCTGAATTTATAAAAGGGTACTACAAAAGAAACAACACATTTTTTTTTGAATTATGAGTTTTCCATTTTTTTTTACTTTTAAAATAAATACCTTTTCTTTTTTATTTTTGATTTTGAAAGTGAAAGAATTTTTTTTTTATATATACCTTTTTTAATAATTCAAACTAAGAAGACAAATTTTGTTTTTATTCTTTTTTTCTTTTCTTTAGAAAAATTCCGGTGAGGTTTTGACAATACTTGAACATTGGTTTTATTTTCCAAAATAAGTAATTATCTCCCCACGCTGCTATTTTCCTCTTTTTTTTAGAAACCGGTCAGCATGCGGAACCGAAGCAAATAAATGCGCAAAACAAATAGGATGCAGCAGGGTGGTCTTTTCAATTCAGGTTGCCTGTCCTAGACGGACCCAACCCCTGTGTTGAGCCCCCTAAGTCAAATGCAACATGATGCAAATAAACGTTCCTACTAGGGATCCGGCATGAAGTTTCGTTATACTAGGTTTAAACCTTGGTATTTGTTCTAGACTGTGTACCCGAGCGGACCACTCGAGTCGAGGAGGGGGCTACGTACCGGGGACCCGCGAGATCGTCCGGCTTTGTAACTTGTCCGACCTCTTTCTTATTTCAGGTATTGACACTAACAGAATAGGGAGTCTCGACCAGCGAGCTTCTCCCCGGAGGTAAGAAGAGAAGGGTTTCGGCACAGTTTATATACAGTTCAGATAATATCAAAGCGGTAAAAGACAACATTTAGCACGTTATGCAAAAACATGTAATAAAGATCAGATAATAAAGCCAAATATAACAATTATTCTAAGCTCGAATTCTTGAACCCTGAACCAGTGGTTCTGGGTTAATCCCCAGCAGAGTCGCCAGAGCTGTCACACCTCCTTTTTGCGCTCCTTGCCCCGAAGGGTAGAAATGCGCGGGTGGAGTTTTTCCAATTTAAGTGACAATATTCGAAATGGGATTATTTATTTAATTCAGAGTCGCCACTTGGGAAAGGTTTGGCTTTTGGTGTCCCAAGTCACCGGTTTATCTTGAATCCCAAATCGAGGAAATTTTCGACTTTTCCAAATGAAGTCTGCGAACCAGAAATTCTAAGTAAGGAATTCTGTTGACCCGAGGGAAGGTGTTAGGCACCCTCGAATCCCGTGGTTCTAGCACGGTCGCTTAAATTGCTATAATGGCTAAATATCTGCTTTAAATACATGTTGTGGCTTATGTGCTTTTATTAAGATTTAAACCGCTTTTATCATTATCATTTATTTTATGGAATTGCAACGTCGTGAAAATGCATCTCGAACCACGTCACAATCAATGCACCCATAGTTGTTAACACATTTTGACTCCGTTGAGACTTGAATTTGGGTCACATCAATGTGCACCCGATTTTAAGAATATAATTTACTTAAAGTCGCGCCTAAAGAATCTAAACGCGTTATTATCTTTGGGGAAGGCAGTGGAATTCACTAAACAGTCCGTCCCAAATTCTAAGTATTTATCATGATCAATTATTGAGGGCTCCGCAATTTGCATTTTTATTCGGCGGGGCTCGTCTCATTATTTTAGAAGGGTACCCTACAGTGGCTACATTTCTACTACGTTTATCTTAAAGAGAAGGATGATGCCGAACTTTGCTTGTTTGAACAAATACAGATTGAATCCTTATTTATGTTTGCCGAACCTAAACTTGTTTGATTACCTGATTGATTGTTCATGAGGTGAGGGTCCCCTCATGCTTTGTCTTCATCGAGTGGATATGCTCATTAATTCGCTAAGTGAGATTGCAAACAAACTAACAACATATATTGAGTTATGTTTGACGACCTCCAAGTTCTATTTTAACACTCTAACCTATTTGAAATTGATAAATGAAATCGGCTGTTTTATTAGGAAAATTACGACTAATTGACCTCAAAACGACTACTAGCTTCCCTCAACATTCATCACATTATTTCAAAACAAGAAATCTATACCGAGACCCAACATCGAACTTATATTGGAGCACATAATCTGACAAGAAAGCTGGCCTTCATAGCCAAACTCTTAATGCGACCGCATGAGAGTTTGTTTGGGATACATTTATCCCGGACCTAGTACCACATATTTGTCAATTCAGTGGTCTAGGCAAAATACATACAAGTGCTTACCATGACTCTATGTTATAAAGTCATAACTAAACCAAGCAAGTGTTATGCTGAACTGAATGTATACTAAATCAAACATGCTGTCTATGTCATACTGTCATTACTGTTAAGCCATGCTATCTAACAGTTCATCTTAAACAGAATGTATGCTAGTTTATACAGGATACTTGCAGTTTGCAAAAAAAAAAAAATACAGGCACAACTACATTCGAACTATCTTTTTACACCAATGCTATAACATAAACTGATGTTCATTTCTTTATTTCTGCTTCAACTTCAAACTTTCAACAATACATGGTTCAAAGGTTGTGTACCTGGGAGTATTTGCAATTGAAGAAGAGGGCAATCAGTAGAGTAACAATGAACAAATGCAGCAGCAGTAACAGCACTTAAACAGTAGCAGCATGGCAGAATAGCAGCAGGCAAAGCAATACGCAAGAAACAGGCTCGAGTGTAGAAATGCAACTATGGCCAATAGAAAGCAATAGCCAAATAACAGCAAAACCCAGTGGAGTAGAATCAGAACTCCAGATAGACCAAACCAGTAGTAAACCAATGAAAACACTCGACTAATAGACACAATTGGAATTTCAAAGAATCAGAATTGATTTTTCAAGTTGAAACAACTGAAACCCAATAATAATAGGAGGAAAAAGTTTCTGATTGTTGGTTGTATCCCTTCTATCCCTTAATCTCTCTCTATCTATGTGTATCTATTTTGTATGTATTTCAGCTCTCATTTCCAAGCTCCTCACAGTGTGTTTTTCTTTTACAACCCTCAAAATCCAGTCCTCTTTCTGTATCCTCCCCTTTTTTTTTCTTCCAGGTTCAGTCCCTTTATAGGCCTCAAAACTATCTCTTTTAACAGCCTGTTTTCAGAATATCCCAGTACCCCTCCCATGTACCTTCCATTTCAATTCCAACTTTAGCTAATCAAGTATTAAACCCCATCAACATTCCCTGGCAGACTTACTTTTTAAAAGGTTTAACATTTTTTAAACTTAAAGCAAGGTATGGGCAATAGGATATGTTGACAGCATATGCTGTCAAACCATTTTAAAATTAAACAAAAACCTTTATGCAGGCCACAGGCTGTGCACCGATGCACATGAGGTGCACCAATGCACATGCTGTGCAAGAGTGCACATGCCCTCCAATTCAGCATTTAAACCAAACATCCCTTTTACATTACTGATCCAAATCAACAGCTATAAGTAAACAAATTTGGTTTTTAATTGGTTCAACAAATGTTCAACAGAAGCAAGTTGATTTACTATGCTCAGACAGTTGAAACTAATTGACGACATATGTCGACTCGACTATATTAGCATTGACATACACAATCGTAACCAAAAATCCGACATTTAACAGTATCGATACATGGTTTGAATTATACTGACTAAGCAGAGATGCACTTGAGGAGTTAGCTAGTCAGTACAAACTCGAAACACAACCAATACACATGCCTTATCAGAATAAGAGGGGGGATTTAGACAAACACAGAGGTTTAAGCAAAGTGGACAAACAAAAATCAAAACAAATATGAACAGAACCCTTTTTTAAAAACAAATCACACGAAATAAAACAAAAATAAAGAAAAGAAAACAAGACTCACCTCAAATCTTTTTAAGGAACAAATCAGAAAAATCCACTGGTGTTTGAACAGACCTTCTTTAAGGTTGAATGGACTTTTAAACGAAGTGTTTCTCGGATGAGAAACACCTCGATTAAGGTCCATTAGACCTTAATCTCTTCGTTTTGAACAAAACACGGAACATGCACAGGGAAAACTAGAGTTCAAAAACTTAGATCTGGGATTCGTGTTTCCCTGGTTAGATTCGGACCAAACCAAGTATGGTTTGGTCACGAGGAGGGTCCGGGGAGTGTCTGGTATGAAACTGGGGTTGGTTGGGTTAGATCGAGTTTTGACTCGAATCTTCAAATGAAGATTCGAGGACCTGGGGGGTGATTCGAACCAAACGGTTAACAGGTCTATGTTCAGGGTGGTGAGGGGGTTCTATGGTGTTCAAGTGGAGGTCACCGGCGTTCAGGCCGCCGGGTTTCTGGTGAAGGTGTGCAGGGGCGGCTAGGGTTTGAAGGGGATGGGTTCGGTGAAGACGAAGGCAGGGGTGTTAGCTAGGGGGGGCAGGGTATGGTGAAGGGCTTATATAGTTAGTGGGTGGGTGAACCTCGACCGTTAGATCAATCTAGATCTACGGTCTGGATCTGAAGGCTTAAATGGAACGGTGTCGTTTTGAGGGTTTGGGTTCGGTCCGGGTGAGACGGGTCGGGTTTGTTAGTGGGTACGGGGTGTGAGATCTTGGCCGTTGGATCAGTTTGGTTTGAATGGTTGAGATGGATCGGCCTTGAAACGACGTAGTTTTGGTGTTAAACTACGTCGTTTTGTGTCCTGGGGTGGGCTGTTCGGACTGGGGGTTTGGGCTGTTCAATTGGGCTCCAAATTTTGAAATGGACACGGCCCAAATTCATTTTACAACAAATTTTGTCTTCTTTTTCTTTATTTCTAATTTCCTAAATACACAAACTAATTAAATAAAACCAAGCACCACTAATTAACACTTAACATATTTATTTCACGCGGATAAAATGTTAAAAGTAGGCAAAATTAAACACGGCAACAAATCAGGACAAAAGAAAAAATGCGTATTTTTGTAATTTTCCATCTAACAAACGGGTCATGGTTTAAATTACGCATGACACATACATTTTTAATTCTTTTGGAGCGATTGTCGCGTAAAACAAAAATCACGTGCTCACAACGTCGTAGTCGCTGGTTCATCTAAAGAAAACTATTTTCGATTATATACTTACGTTATATTTACTAAATTCTGCATAACTATTATCCGAATTGCTGTTGTTTAGCGACGCTACTCCAATGACACACAACGTCGAGAGCCCGGGGAAGACGAACTAACCTTTTCCCCTTACAGAACTCACGATTTTTCTGTGGATGCAGGCACTCAATTCGCAATATCATTAGATATATTTATGCACTCACACTTTCCCAAGAATGCAACTTCTCAGAAACATCACGTGCCCGCAATTGCTATCCGTACACAATCTCTCCAGCAGTCATATTGTCATAATCGGCTATCAGCTAAGAGATCTTACTACTAATTGTCTTTTTACATTCTTGCACCGCATAAGGCTACTTTTCTGCCTTCCGAGGTTAAGCTCTACCTCCATCATCATTTGCCTAAGGCTACCTTTCTGCCTTCCGAGACTAAGCATTGTCTCCATCCTGCATTTCTCATCATTTGCATAAGGCTACCTTTCTGCCTTCCGAGACTAAGCATTGTCTCCATCCTGCATTTCTCTGCATTGCTTAAGGCTACCTTTCTGCCTTCCGAGACTAAGCATAGTCTCCATCCTGCATTTCTCTGCATTGCATAAGGCTACCTTATCTGCCTTTCGAGACTAAGCCCTGTCTCCATCTGCATTTTGCATAAGGCTACTTTTCTGCCTTCCGAGGTTAAGCTCTACCTCCATCATCATCTGCATAAGGCTACTTATCTGCCTTTCGAGACTAAGCTCTGTCTCCATCTGCATTTTGCATAAGGCTACCTTTCTGCCTTCCGAGGTTAAGCTCTACCTCCATCCTGCATGGCTGAAATATAAGGCTACCTTTCTGCCTTCCGAGACTAAGCTCTGTTTCCATCCTGCATGGCTAAAATATCGCCACTTTATTTTCTTGCATCGGCTGAAAGATCGCCACCTTATCTCTCTTGCATGGCTGAAATATCGCCACCCTTTATTTACGTCTTGCATCAGCTAAAATATTGCCAAATCCTACATTTCATGGGCTGAAAGATCGTCACCTTCTGCATTTTATGGGCTGAAAGATCGCCAAATTGTCCAAAGGCATCATTGTTCGGAGGCACCATTTGCATAGCCCGAGAACGCCATGCCATGGCTTGAGGACCCCATTTTATCTTTTGCATATCATTATTCAAAGGCATCATATTTCGGAGGCATCATCTACATGGACCGAGAACATCATTTCATGGCCTGCGAATTTTTATTTACGCTCTTCATAGCCCGGGACGTCATGGTCCAAGGACGTCATCCTAACCGTCCAAAGACAGCATTCATGGTCCAATGGGAATTTGCATCACATTTAAATTTATGCACAATATATGTTCGTATTGCTCATTTGCAGGTACACCGGCTAGCAACAGCCGTCTCATCGCGTTCGTCCATTTCAAATCTCCATCGACATATTCCGTCAATGGTTCCTGAACTACATATGGCCTGATTCCTGTAAGACCAGGGATATGTAGGCAGCTCAAAAACTAGAGCTCGGTCAAAATTCCTTTCAAATCGCCATTTCCGGTCAAAATTGGCCATCTTGTCTTTACCCGACAACTCTTTCATCCTCCTCGGGTAAAGAGGGGCAGCTGTTGATACCCAATTTTTTCCTAGGTAATTTTATACCCAAAATATTTCAAAAATAGCATATATGTACATATATCAACACACAGAGTTTTGGTATTTTTAATGATTTTTAAAACCAAGTTATTGCCTATTTTAATACCATAAATCCAATAATTGTTCCCAAAATTATTATTTTTGGTTAATAACTTATTTTATCCTCATATTTACACCAAAATACAATTAAGGTGATTTTTGCACATTTTTACAAATTCGTTTGGCATTTTTAAAAGCTAAATTGCATATAATTGCAATTATAGCCTATTTTGTAATTGATAGCATCTTATAATTATAAGATTAACCCCAGTATTTTTTAATTAATATTTATATGATATTTGTTTACTCGGTACCTTTAATTTGTTCTTAAAATCGTTATTGCTATTTTTTATAAAACAAAATGGGAAAAGTGGCTATTTACAATCTAGCCTCAATTGTATTTCAATTTCAGCCAATTTGGCACCCCTTTAACCCGACCCAGCACCTACTCAACCGACCTAGCCCATAAACCCGTTCAATCTTGGCTGTTGATCACTTAGATCAACGGTCACCATTGATTATTTCCTTTTTAATTTCAAACGACCCCTAAACCTACCCCATTCCTTCAGAGACGCCGCCTTTGAATCCCTTCTTTCTCTCAACTCTCTCTCAATCCACCTCAAACCCTAGCCGCCGCCTCTCACTGAAACCCTAATCCATGGCTTCCCAGGCTCATAGGAGACCCGTACCAGCCTCTTATGGCCTCTACGTGCTCGTCTTTGAGGTCCTATGACCAGATCTTGAAGGGGTTTCGACCAAGCTTTTGCTGGATGACTGTTCACCGGTCGTCTTCAACCTTTGTCCAGGCCAGTCATGGCTATTCGAGTTCGATCTTCGACTTTCATGCTTAGATCGATGGTTTTCAAAGCCTTTCTCATCGCCTGGGTTTCTTACGAAATCCTAATCTCTAAGGTTCCTTCGATTTTATTTCAGATCTGCCCCGGATCTATATGTGTTTGAACTTTCTAAGCATCTTTCTCAAAGTTTCTTTAATTTTTTGCTTTCAAAACTCTTTATTCTTTAATTTGGGTTTTATGTTAAGGTATTTCGATTCTCTTCTCTAATTCTCGACATGTTTTTACTGTATTTTGCTTGTGTTGTTTTTCTCTCTGAGTTAGCATATTTAAAACCCTAATTCTTGAGATTTTATTTGAGTTTCTTAGTCTGTTTGTTAACATTCATTTACCTTGTTTTTCTATCTGAGTTAGCATGTTGAAAACCCTAATTTTTGGGGTTTATTCGAGATTCTGAATTTGTTTGCTTGTTTCACTTGTTTATCGCCTCTAAACCTGACTGATTTTGAAAACCCTAGTTCTTTGGGGGTCTATTTGAGTTCCTGAAGTTCTTCGTCTGTTGAAATTGCTCAATGTGATTCCTTTACTTCAACTCTCTTTTTTCTTTATGTGACTCTATTGGTTTTGAGTTCTTGCTACCTGTCAAACTCGACTATGATTTTCACTCAACTCTTTGCATGCCTCTGATCCTTTTCTCTATTACTAAACCACTGAAACCTGACTATCATGCTTCGAATGCTTGCTCTATGCTACTACTGTATGTTGTTTCTTTTGCCATAACTTGGCCTCACATGTATATTACTTGTGCATTCCTTTATATACTGAGTCCCTTCTGTGATTGATTTTCAAACTCATAACTGATTTCAAAACTTTTCCCTCTTACTCGCCTGTTAAGGGTTAATTGATTCTCTTTCTTGGCTTGGCCTTACTAAACCCTTTCCAAATATAAGTACAATCCTGTACTTGGACTTAAATACCTATTGTATGATTTTACTGCTCCTTTTATGGCAATAACCATTCTGCTTACAGACTGATTTTCTTTCCTTATTTTGATCATGTTAGTATCCGTTTGAACAATAATCCCTTGATTAAAGGGAAGTCTTGTGTTAATTGATTCTGATTGTGATCATGCCCATATTTGTGTTAAAGCTATACTTGTTACCTTATTCTTTACTCGTTTTCAAAACTATAAATACCTATACTCTTCTCTTTCAAAGACACGAACACACACAACATAAGTCACTACTTCTCTCAAATACTCTTAGTTTTTCTTAAAAGCATTCGAGTTTTTCTCTGAACTCATAAGCTAGAGTCCTATTCTCTGATTGTGCTTTGGCTGCAAGTATTCTGCTTTTCTTCCTGCTTACTTTTCTGCAACTGGTATGTCTCTTCTTGTTTAAATTCTGCCTCTCTCTTATGTGTTTATGCTTCAGTCTTCTCTTTGTTTATTTTGCTGGTTTTTTCAAGTTTGTTTATTCCTGCTCCTATATGAATCCCCATCCCTAAACCCTTTGTATGCTGAGTTATGGTTCAGAAAACATGACAACCCTTGACATTGTTGTTCATGTATATGGACTGGACTCCATGAGTCCTAAACTCTTTCAATTCCCATTCCCCTTTCCCTTTATGTGTATTTTGAGCCTGAGACTTTGGTCTGGCAGTGTCCTAATCACTGTCCAGACCATAGTCTGACCTTCAATAGGTCTGTGCTCTTCGGTGTTGGCTGAACAGGCCTGGTCAGGGGTGTGCCAGCCTATCCTATGGCTAGGCATGACCACCAGCCTGCCATGGCACTCCCTAACCCCCTCTTGCACTTACACTCATTCTTAGAAACTAAGTTCTGCCCCTCTCTTGTGAGCCTTGCCTTGGGACCCCCTGAGCTCCCTCTGAACTTGGACACCTGAGGGCTGGCCCTTCCACACTGCACTGTAACTCTTTCTAATTAATATCTTGGGTGTAAGCACTACTTGGAGTTCTTGAAACTCCTTGGATCTCTGAAACACCCTAGATAAGAGAAGTCTTTGGAAATCTGGATCTCGGAAGTGGTTCAATCTCATATTGTTAGATACTAAGTCTGAATTAGGCTGCTCGGATGTAGCTGTAATTTCTGATGTATTTTTTATTTCTGTCTTATTTTTCTTGTCTGTAATAATTTGTATAAACTCGGGGATCTAGTGAAAATGGGAGAGGGTTTACTTTTATGCACAAAAGGGTAGAAACCATGCCTATAGGACTTTTACTGTTAATCTATGCAATCTCACAAGTAGAAACCATGCCTATAAGATCTTACTTTCTGATTTCTGCAACTATGCATATAGATACCATGCCTATAGGGATTTGCATTTCTGCATTTATAATTACATTAGGCAAACCGTTAGGTTTAATGATAAATCAGCATATAGATACCATGTTTATAAGGCTGCTAACATTTGAAAGGTATTAAAATCAGTAACTCGTAGAGATCATGCCTAAAGGAAATTCAAATCAGAATTGTTTCACTCGTCTAAAACAGTACTGACCCTTTTTGCTAAAACAATCGACTTTCTGCACGTTTTCTGAACCCTTAAAACTTTTCTTGCAACCAAATCAGTGCATCTTTTCCCTTCTTGATAAATATTCTCAAATCAGTGCATATTTTCTGACAACTTACTGCTTTCCTGATAATTTGACAAACATTTTTTCAAATCAATCTGAATTCATTTCTTTATACTTATCTGATAAACCTTTTGAAACAGTCTGCATATCAGTTCTTTTGTTAAAACTCAGAAACTCTTTTTCTTAAACAAGTATGTTTTCTGAAACTCGTTTTAACCATTTTCTTTGTATTAAGTCTGCAATCTTTTGTGAAACTTATCTTATTCTGCAACTCCTTTACAATCAGTGGTTCTGTCCCACTCTTAAGGTGAAGTTGACTAATTAAAGTGGCTCAGTCTTTGACAACTGCATTCGAGTGAGCCTAATGTGGACTTCCTGTCTAAAAGTATGTGTTGAATCAGTCCGCTTATCGCTTTAATTTTTAAAGACCAAACTAGTACATGCAAAACATGCTAAACTCTATGGCTTATCTGATTTAAGGAGGTTTACTTGAGCCTTACCTGCTTATTTGTCTCCACTTTTACTTGTATTATGTGCTTTGATTGATGCCTTAGTATTTTGTCCTTTGAAACTCTCAAAAGGCCCCAAACCCCTTTCCCTTTAGGATTAGTAGTCCTAAATGCCTCCGGGACTGATAAGATTGGGACGGATACTAGCATGCAATAAGTAACAGAACTTTCCGCGCTTTAATACGTTAACGGGCGGGGTGGGAAGGGTAGAATATGGATATGATGACCGGTGCGCTAATATCACATGCGACCCCTCTTCTGAGGAGTGATTGCTGGATATTGCATTAATGTGATCCATATTATCGGTAAACCTAGGACCCCTTTCCCTTTTACTTGTTAATTTTTAAGTTTTCTTTTAAAACTAATTTTCTAAACTCTCTACTTCTTCAACTATTAAACTTGTTTGCAAAACTATGTGAAGCCCTTTGCTTTATTTTTCTACTTGTCTTCTTAAAGTCATAATTGTAGCATGGCCGGGAACCACACTTGTGGATCCTGAGGGGTGCCTAACACCTTCCCCTCGAGATAATTTCTAGCCCTTACCCTAATCTCCGGTCCCTTCATCTCAAACCTTTCTTAAAAGTGTCCTAATGCACTATAATCATTAGGTGGCGACTCTTCAACTTCTAAGACCCAATTCTCGAAAGGGAATAGAGTTGTCCTCCCAATGTCGTATACCCGATTTCGACCCACATATAGAAAAAGGGGGCATCGACAGCATGGCGACTCTGCTGGGGACTCTTTAGGCTTTTACCACTGCATGCTGCTTGTGACTCTATTATCTCATTAATTGCTTTGTTTATTGTCTTTTATTCTATCACTACAAAACTGACTTGGCTCTTCATGTCTTTTCTTTCCTTTAACTGCTTTCCTTTACTACTTTATTTCAATACTTTTGTAATTACTGCAATTATTGTAATTATTTGTCTTATGAACGTAGAAATACATGTCAATTTGTTTCATTCTTGTAAACTGCATCTTCAACATCATATTCCACTCGTGCCAAACAAATACCATAGCAACACTTATAATGAGTGGTTGCACTCTTCCAATATTATCACCCTTTAAATTTGGCAAAGGCGTATTTGCGATAAAACCAGTCGATCAGCGGTGCAGTCGATAGTTCCGTGCCTTTTCCCCTTGAGTTGTCCGCTCAAGGGTACCGGTCTAATACCCTAACAGGAACCTTACTCTATTTAATTGTGCATACATCATGGTCAAACCTAGCCGAGTCAGTTATGTTGTCCGTGTAATGACTCATTAAGATAGCCTTGTCCAAAGTCCATCGGGTTTCCCTGAAACCCAAATGGACACCTACATGTTCTATGCATTTATTTGGAGAACTAAATGCTTGCTATGCTAATTATTGGTTTAAATAGTCGAGTCTGGTGGGGTAAGGGTCTAACACTCTGTTTTGCAGAAAATGAGGCACGAAGTCCCCAGATTTGGCATGGTAACCAACATTCATCCAAGGCTGCTAAATTAGTGAAAATACCTCCACTCTAGTGATCAGACACTCGTCCGCAAATACTTAGGGAATTTGCCTTCTCTTCTAGAAATCCAGCCTGACAACAAAATCATAGAGGCTGCAACTCTGTTCTGGGATAGTGACAAGTCCGTGTTCCGCTTCGGGGACCTTGAAATGACTCCTTTGCTCGAAGAAATAGGAGGTTTAGCTGGTATTCCTTGGGAGACTCCGGGTTTGCTTATGCCAGAGAATCCTACATCCCATTCGACTTGACCTGTTTGAAAGACTCCTACATCCCATTCGACTATCTGTACGAGAGGTACGGCCATAGCAAGTCATACCGTACCTACTCAGATGAATTTTCCTTTACCTCACTGGGGCATATTCACAAAAGGGTCTTCGTATTCATGTTTTGTTTCCTAGGGATGATAGTGTTCCCTATGAAGAAGGCTAGGATCCACACAAGACTGGCCATGGTAACCAAGACTCTGATAGAAGGAATTGGCAGATAGCCTTTCAATATAGTGCCTATGATCGTTGCTAAGATATACCGAGCCTTGGACAACTGTCAGCGAAAGGCCAGTCATTTTGAGGGATGCAATTTATTAATTCAGCTCTGGCTCATGGAGCACCTCCAGAAAGGAGAATACCGGCAAGAGATCTTACGTAGAGACTGGGATGATCACATTGCCTTCCACCAGCCAAGGCGTATGAATTATATGCCTAACATGTTCGCTTAGCTAGAGGACGCTGGAGGATGGGTTGAGTTATTTGAGAATCTAAAAGAAGACCAGGTACAATGGATGGTCGAGTGGTTCCCTACGGAAGAATTCATTGTTCGATCCCGAGATGCACCATTTCTCATACTCATTGGTCTAAGAGGAACTTATCCCTACGTTTCCTTCCAGGCCATAAGGCAGGCTGGAAGAAAGCAAATCATACCAAGAGTCGACAAAATGAGTCACTTTAGGGCTGATTTCCAGGACGATGATAGACTCACAAATGCCAAGCTCAACACATATGGCATTGCAAACTCATTTTGGGGAGAGAATCTATTGATCCAGATAGGTATCACGCCGGTTGTGTGACGCACTATTCGGGTTGGTTGGAAGATAATCACAATGGTATGGGTCAGCCCGGGTTCATTCGAGGACACAAAATTATCGACGAGAAAACTGAAGCGTGAGTTAACTACAATCAATTGCGCAAGAGAATTCGAGAGTGAGAAAGTGAGCATCGGGAAATACAAGAAGCCCATTAGAAGTTGATCGAGGAATGGAAGGATATGGCTGTCAGCGCCAACAAACGACAAGGGTATTTGGAGCGGGGTCTAGTGGAGCTAGAAGGAAAGTTCCTCAAGAGGATTGAAGACTGTCAAATCGCTGAAGGGAATGCAGGCGGACATTTGGCCCAAGCTTACCTACTACTAGGACTGCGCGAGCTGGTGAAGCTGTTCGAGGGAGACAAAGATGCCGAATCTGGAGAAGGTCCTTCTGGGACCAAGTAGTTAGGAGTCTTTTATTTTGCTTTAATGATGTAACAAGGCCAACGACCACTAGTGACATTTTACTTTTTGTTATTTAGTGTCGTTTTGGATTCATCTTATTTTTATCAATAAAATGAGGCATTTAGCATGATAAGTTCTCCAAATAATTTGTCTCTAGGCCTACCTCGGGCACAACGAGGCACCCAAATTAGGATGCGATTTATATTCTTGCACAATGTGTTTAAATACTGCAACATTTTTCCTCATAATCTTCACTAACTTGTTAGCTTTTTTGTTTTTCTTTTCTTTTATTATTCCCCTCCCCAAAGGTTAGTTTGTGCATTCTGGCACCATCATCATACAGTACGAGATCCAAGGGCCCTCCACCTACTCCTCCTCCTCCTCCTATCCGGAACAAGAACAAAGTCAGGATGGGAGATTCAAGTGCCAGAAAGGAAATTGAAAGAATTGAGATTTCTCAGGATACCCCAGTTACTAAGGAAACTGTTGCCCAACTTGAGCAGAAATTATTGAAGTTCCGAGAAGAACTGGATCAAGTTCGGAACTTGGTAAATTTATCATTCTCTCTCACCGCTCCTGATGTTAACTTTCCAAATGCTCAAAATCCCGCACCTCCACAGAACACCCCACAACCACAGATGCAACTCACTCATGCTCAACACTGCAACACATGCCACATTCCAAACAACACTCCATTACTCATTCCTGAACCACTGAACACCACAAACGACCACCTCCACAACGCTCCCATCTACGTAGATACCGTATCCCGCTACACTCAACCAATCTCAAGTGCACCTGAGTCTGGTGACAAGAAGTCTCTTATCAGAAACTTAGCAGCAGAACTCAAGAAGTTGACCAGCCGAGTCCAGGGCATGGAAGGAAACAAAGGTATAGAGGGGCTGAATTATGAGGACCTCTGCATTCAGCCAGATGTTGAACTTCCGAAGGGGTACAAACCTCCCAAGTTCGAAATGCTCGATGGCACGGGAGATCCCAGAGTCCATTTGAGGACGTATTGTGATAAGCTGGTTGGAGTCGGAAGGGATGAGAAAATCTATATGAAACTCTTCATGAGAAGTCTGAAAGGGGATGCTTTATCCTGGTACATCAGCCAGGACCCCAAGAAATGGACAAGCTGGGTAGGTATGGCATTAGATTTCATGAACAGGTTCCGATTCAATACAGAGAATGCATCGGATGTATTCTACATCCAGAATTTGAAGAAGAAGCCTACCGAGACATTCCGCGAGTATGCTACTTGTTGGAGATCCAAGGCTGCTAAGGTCAGACCGGCCTTAGAGGAGGAATAGATGAACAAATTCTTCATCCGGGCTCAAGATCCACAATATTATGAGAGGTTGATGCTGATCGAGGGCCGGAAATTCTCTGATATCATCAAGCTGGGAGAAAGAATTGAGGAAGGCATTAAGAATGGTATGGTTACTAATCTTGAAGCATTGCAAGACACTAACAAGGCTTTACAGTCTGGTGGCATGTCTAAGAAGAAGGATGTGAGTGCCGTGATGGTCGCACAGGGAGCCAAATCACCACTAAAATACCACACTTACCCGTCACCTCCACTTATATATCAGCCTATCCTGAATTACCAAGCACTCGCACCCTCTTACCAAAATCCACCGCCCGTTTACCAAACATCTCCACCCCCACATATCAACCCACATCACCTAGATACTCTCAACCTGCACCTGTTTACCAAGCTTATAATGCCCAACCCTCTCACTACCAATCACCTCCCATTCGCCAAAATTTCCCTAGACCTAGACCAAATTTTGATCGCAGACCTCCCAAACAATATACAGCCATCATTGAGCCAATCGACCAACTGTATGAGAAACTTAAAGCTGCTGGTTACGTCTCCCTTATCCCTGTCATAACTCCAAAAAATCCTTCCCAGTGGGTCAACCCTAATAAGACCTGTGCGTACCACTCCGGCATGAAAGGTCACACCATTGACGAATGCCGCTTATTGAAGGACAAGATTCAAACCCTAATCGACAATAAGGTCATCATAGCAAAGGAGACTACTCCTAATATCTGCAACAACCCTCTGCCTGACCACAACGGTGGAGACATTCACATGATCGAGATCGAAGATGACTGGGACCCCAAGGGGTCGATAGGATTGATTGCTGAGGATGATGAGCCAAAGAAAACGACAGTCACACTTAACCCGATCGTTGTGCAGAATCAGCCCTCCAGGGGCGATGAAGTAAACATGTC
This sequence comes from Nicotiana sylvestris, assembly GCF_000393655.2. Lineage (NCBI taxonomy): Eukaryota > Viridiplantae > Streptophyta > Magnoliopsida > Solanales > Solanaceae > Nicotiana > Nicotiana sylvestris. The sequence goes on from NC_091058.1 coordinate 18,392,135, forward strand.
TATACCTCTCGAATTTGAAGCACCTTCTTCTGCGAAGGTGGCCGGGCCGATTGAGGTTGAGTTTGGGGCTCCAAAAGCACCTGTACCCTTTGAAATTGCTGTGTTACCACCAATGGTACCTATTCTTGTAGCAATGTTAGACATAACACCGTTCCACTCAAATGCCATACAATGGGATTACACAACTAAAGCTAGGAGGAAAGGGAAGACCAAGACGGGAGAAGCAATTGCTGCACAGGGTATGACCAGAACAGGCAGGGTTTACTCTCTAGAGCACCTAGCCGAGTCCAGTAAGGAAGCCTCTGGATAGACTATTGAAACTGGGCCCGATGATCTTTGGAGGAAAATAAAAGATAAAGAGTATTCGGTCATTGAGCAGTAGAACAAAACACCAGAGCTGATCTCCATCCTAGCTCTTCTACAGAGATCTGATGCACACAAAAATGCCTTGATGAAGATATTGAGCGAAGATTATGTGCCCAACAACATAACTGGAGGCGAAATGGCAAATATGGTAGGACAAATATTGGAGAGCCACAAAATCACCTTCCACGAAGATGAGCTGCCGCCGGAAGGACTGAGTTACAACATGGCCCTGCACATCACCGTGCAATGCGAGGATTACTTCATCACTAGAGTCTTGATCGATAGAGGCTCCAGCCTCAACATTTGTCCGTTGATAACTCTCAGAACATTAGGAAAGAGCCTGCACGAGATCAAAGATGGGGCCATCAATGTCAAAGCCTTCGATGGGTCCCAAAGGTCTACTATCGGAGAGATCAGCCTATGCTTGCAAATGGGGCCAACCTGGTTCGACGTTGACTTTCAAGTGATAGATGTCCCAACATCATACAATTTGCTGTTGGGATGACCATGGATCCACGCCGCTGGAGCTGTAGCATCGACCCTGCATCAGGCAGTGAAGTTCGAATGGAATCACCAAGAGGTGATTATTCATGACGATGGTAGCAACCCCATATATAGTCGCCAGACCATCTCGATGATTGGAGGCAGAAGGAGAATAGGTGGAGAAACATACAACCACATTGAAAGAGTCAACGCTGTAGACAAAGATAAATGGTGGGATAACAAGATTGAAAGTATCCTGAATTGGTGTGGATACTAACCTGGAAAGGGACTCGGCAAAAAGCTCCAGGGAATCGCCAAACCCATCAAGCTGAAGAAACGTGGTACTACATTTGGTTTGGGGTATGAGTACACTTGGGAGGAGTTCAATCACTGGTCTCCACCATGGCGCGGTCCTTACTACCCACTGGAGCATCCGATACCTCTCCTGGAGCAGACTTTCCAGCCGACAGATACTATATATGGGTCGGAGGAAGACGAAGCATTGGCAGCCGTGAAGAATCTGTTCCTGGAGGATAATGATATGGACTGCTGTGTTATTTTCGAGGAGGAAGGGGAAGAAGGCCCTTCTATACAAGTTGTGAACCTAGGAGAGCGCCTCAGCAATTGGTCAATCAGAACCACCAGGGTCCGGAAAGCGTCGGGGTAGCAAGGCTAAACAAAAGCACCATGCATCACATTTTACCTTTTACTAACTGATTTTATTTCTGTATAATCTTTTAATTTTGAAAAGAGCTCTGATATTCAAAACAATTATGAATTCAATCTAAGCATTTCAGTTTATTATATATCTCTCTCTTATTATTTTTTCTATCATTCACTTTATTTTACACAGCATTACTATTACTTGCCTTGACGATGAACCAACGATTGTGACTTGCATCAGTATTCACCTGTCACCATCAGAAAAGAAAGAGTACACGGAGTTCATAAAGGAATATCAAGACATATTCGCTTGGTCATATGATGATATGACTGGTCTCAGCACATCCATTGTAGCTCACAAACTGCCAACAGATCCAACATGCCCGCCGGTAAAGCAGAAGCTCAGGAAATTCAAACCCGACATGAGTTTGAAAATCAAAGAAGAGGTTACCAAGCAAGTCAAAGCCAAGGTTCTCAGGGTAGTAGAGTATCCGACATGGTTAGCCAACATCGTGCCAGTACCAAAAAAGGATGGGAAAGTTAGAGTTTGTGTTGACTACCAGGATCTTAATCGGGCTAGTCCCAAAGACGACTTTCCCTTGCCTAACATACACATTCTTATCGACAAGTGCGCCAAGCATGAGTTGTAGTATTTTGTTAGCTGTTTCGCTGGGTATCATAAGATATGGATGGATGAGGAAGATGCAGAGAAAACGACTTTCATCATGCCATGGGGAATGTACTATTACGAAATGATGCCATTCGGTTTGAAGAATGCTGGTGCCACCTACATGAGAGCCATGACTACCATTTTTCATGACATGATACATAAGGAGATCGAGGTATATGTGGATGACGTCATCATCAAATCCAAGAAAGCCAGGGATCACATGGAAGACCTAAGAAAGTTCTTCAACAGACTGAGGAGGTACAATCTGAAACTGAATCTCGCCAATTGTGCATTCGGGGTTCCTGCTGGAAAATTATTGGGTTTCATCGTGAGTCGTCGAGGAATAGAATTGGATCTGTCAAAGGTCAAAGCTATCCAAGAATTGCCTCCGCCAAAGAACAAGAAGGACGTGATGAGTTTCCTGGGGAGACTCAACTATATCACCCGGTTCTTAGCTCAGTCCACTGTCATTTGTGAACCTATCTTCAAAATATTGAAAAAGGATGCTACTACCAAGTGGACTGAAGATTGTCAGAAAGCCTTCGACATAATCAAGAAATACCTGTCAACGCCACCAGTCTTGGTTCCGCTTGATCCAGGAAGACCCCTATTGCTTTACCTTGCGGTATTGGATGGAGCATTCGGTTGTGCTCTGGGACAACATGATGAAATAAGGAGAAAGGAGCAGGCCATCTACTATCTCAGTAAGAATTTCACACCGTACGAGGCCCGGTATTCTCTTTTAGAACGCACTTGTTGTGTTGTGACTTGGGTCGCGCAGAAGTTGAGGCATTACTTCTGTGCTTACACTACTTATCTCATATCTAGAATGGACCCTCTGAAGTATATCTTCCAGAAACCCATGCCCACTGGAAAGCTTGCCAAGTGGAAAATCCTGCTAAGTGAATTCGACATTGTTTACATGACCCACAAAGCAATCAAAGGGCAAGCCTTGGCGGATCATCTCGCCGAGAATCCCGTAGATGGAGAATACGAGCCCCTAACGTATTTTCCCGATGAAGAGGTATCTTTCATATGAGAAGATATTGTAGAATCCTATGATGGTTGGAGGTTGTTTTTCGACGAAGCTGCGAATTTCAAATGAGTTGGCATAGGAGCAGTCCTAGTATCAGAAACCGGTCAGCACTACCCGGTATCCGCCAAGCTCAGGTTCCCTTGCACCAATAATATGGTCGAATATGAAGCCTACGTCTTGGGGCTCAAAATGGCCATTGACATGAACGTTCAGGAGTTGCTAGTGAACGGGAACACAGACTTTCTCATACATCAGGTTCGAGAAGAGTGGGCAACCAAGAACTCTAAGATACTTCCCTACTTGCATCACAAACAGGAGTTGAGGAAAAGGTTCACAAAGACAGAATTTCAGCACGTCCCCAGAGTCCAGAACGAGTTTGCTGATGCATTAGCTACTTTATCATCCATGATCCAGCATCCAGATGCAAATTTCGTTGATCCCATCCCAGTAAAGATTCATGACCAGCCAGCTTATTGCGCCCACGTTGAGGAAGAAGCGGATGGAAAGCCATGGTTCCATGACATCAAAGAGTACTTGACAATAGGGGAATATTCAGAACTTGCCAACGCTACTCAGAAGCGCACACTTCGTAGGTTATCCAGCAACTTCTTTCACAGTGGAGGAATCCTGTACAGGAGGACTCCCGATTTGGGTTTACTAAGGTGTGTCGAAGCAAAAGAAGCATCCAGGCTATTAGACAAAGTGCATGCAAGGACCTGCGGGCCGCACATGAATGGTTTCGTCTTAGCAAAGAAGATACTCCAAGCAGGGTATTTTTGGATGGCTATGGAAACAGACTATATCCAGTATGTTTGCAAATGCCATTGCTGTCAGATACATACAGATATGATAAAGGTGCCTCCAAACGAGCTTACTGCAACAAGCTCACCATGGCCATTCGCCGCTTGGGGAATGGATGTTATCGGACCTATCGAGCCTGCCGCATCAAATGGGCATAGGTTCATCTTAGTAGCAATCAATTATTTTACCAAATGGGTCGAAGCAACATCATACAAGGCGGTCACTAAGATGGTTGTGGCAGATTTCGTCTGCGGCCGCATTGTTTGTCGGTTCGGAATTCCGGAATCCATCATCACCGATAATGGTTCCAATCTCAACAACGACTTGATGAAAGCAATGTGTGAAACATTCAAGATCAAACACAAGAAGTCTACAACCTACAGGCCTCAGATGAATGGAGCTGTGGAGGCAGCCAACAAGAATATCAAGAAGATACTAAGGAAGATGGTCGAAAGGCACAAACAATGGCATGAGAAATTAACATTCGCTTTATTGGGATACCGCACCACAGTCTGCACATCGATCGGAGAAACTCCCTACATGCTGGTTTATGGTACAGAGGCGGCCATCCCCGCCGAGGTAGAAATTCCCTCCTTAAGGATCATACAAGAAGTAGAGTTGGATGATGCAGAATAGGTAAAAGGTCGCTACGAGCAGTTAGCCCTTATAGATGAGAAAAGGATGAATGCAGTTTGCCACGGTCGGTTGTATCAGAACAGAATGTCCAGAGCCTTCAACAAAAGAATTAAACCAAGGAAGTTTACACCGGGGCAGCTGGTGTTGAAGAAAATATTCCCACATCAAGATGAAGCCAAGGGGAAGTTCTCTCCCAATTGGCAGGGTCCGTACATGGTTCACCGGGTTCTAACTGGAGGAGCCCTTATTCTTGCAGAAATGGATGGAGAAATCTGGCCAAAGCCGATCAATTTAGATGCAATAAAACGATATTATGTGTAACCACTTATGATTCCCTCTATGATATAATTTGAACTACGCCTGACCTGATTCCCGTTTAAGAGGGGATACGTAGGCAGCCCTATGGGTTCGGTCACAATTTAATAAAAATTCCATTTTTCCCCGCTATTGGAACTGGGGCAGAATTTTGAGGAGGACCCTCAAAATTCCGAAGTTGACTTTAATCCATGCATCGCTAGAAGCGCTAGTCCAGTAAACTGGGGCAGAATTTTAAAGAGGACCCTCAAAATTCCGAAGATGATTTTTTAGTCATTCAGCACAGCCGTCAGAAATGTCCAGTAAACTGGGGCAGAATTTTGAGGAGGACCCTCAAAATACCGGAGCGAAAGAGGTTGCAATGTCTTGAACCACGTCGTAGTCGCTGGTTCATCTAAAGAAAACTATTTTTGATTATATACTTACGTTATATTTACTAAATCATGCATAACTATTATCCGGATTGATGTTGTTTAGCGACGCTACCCCAATGACACACAACGTCGAGAGCCCGGGGAAGACGAACTAACCTTTTCCCCTTACAGAACTCACAATTTTTCTTTGGATGTAGGCACTCAATTCGCAATATCATTAGATATATTTATGCACTCACACTTTCCCAAGAATGCAACTTCTCAGAACCATCACGTGTCCGCAATTGCTATCCGTACACAATCTCCCCAGTAGTCATATTGTCATAATCGGCTATCAGCTAAGAGATCTTACTACTAATCGTCCTTTTACATTCTTGCACCGCATAAGGCTACTTTTTTGCCTTCCGAGGTTAAGCTCTACCTCCATCATCATTTGCATAAGGCTACCTTTATGCCTTCCGAGACTAAGCATTGTCTCCATCTTGCATTTCTCATCATTTGCAAAAGGCTACCTTTCTGCCTTCCGAGGCTAAGCATTGTCTCCATCCTGCATTTCTTTGCATTGCTTAAGGCTACCTTTCTGCCTTCCGAGACTAAGCATTGTCTCCATCCTGCATTTCTCTACATTGCAGAAGGCTACCTTATCTGCCTTTCGAGACTAAGCCCTGTCTCCATCTGCATTTTGCGTAAGGCTATTTTTCTGCCTTCCGAGGTTAAGCTTTACCTCCATCATCATCTGCATAAGGCTACTTTTTTGCCTTTCGAGACTAAGCTCTGTCTCCATCTGCATTTCGCATAAGGCTACCTTTCTGCCTTCCGAGGTTAAGCTCTACCTCCATCTGTATTTCCTGTATTGCATAAGGCTACCTTTCTGCCTTCCGAGACTAAGCTCTGTCTCCATCCTGCATGGCTGAAATATCGCCACTTTATTTTCTTGCATCGGCTGAAAGATCGCCACCTTATCTCTCTCGCATGGCTGAAATAACCCCGTCTTTTATTTACGTCTTGCATCGGCTGAAATATCGCCAAATCCTACATTTCATGGGCTGAAAGATCGCCACCTTCTGCATTTCATGGGCTGAAAGATCACAAAATTGTCCAAAGGCGTCATTGTTTGGAGGCACCATTTGCATAGCCCGAGAACGCCATGTCATGGCCTGAGGACCCCATTTTATCTTTTGTATATCATTATTCAAAGACATCATATTTCGGAGGCATCATCTACATGGCTCGAGAATATCATTTCATGGCCTGCAAATTTTTATCTACGCTCTTCATAGCCCGAGACGTCATGGTCCAAGGACGTCATCCTAACCGTCCAAAGACAGCATTCATGGTCCAATGGGAATTTGCATCACGTTTAAATTTATGCAAAATATATGTTCGTGTTGCTCATTTGCAGGTAAACTGGCTAGCAATGGCCATCTCATCAGGATCGATCTTGCTCCGGTTCCCGCAGCCTATCGATTTTCAAAAACCTCTCTCAATCTAAACATCGCGTTCGTCCGTTTCAATTCTCCATCGGCATATTCCGTCAATGGTTCCTGAACTACATATGGCCTGATTTCTATAAGACCAGGGATATGTAGGCAGCTTAGAAACCAGAGCTCGGTCAAAATTCCTTTCAAATCGCCATTTCCGGTCAAAATTAGCCATCTTGTCTTTACCCGACAACTCTTTCATCCTCCTCGGGTAAAGAGGGGCAGCTGTTGATACCCAATTTTTTCCTAGGTAATTTTATACCCAAAATATTTCCAAAATAGCATATATGTGCATATATCAGCACACCCAAGAGTTTTGGTATTTTTAATGATTTTTAAAACCAAGTTATTGCCTATTTTAATACCATAAATCCAATAATTATTCCCAAAATTATTATTTTTGGTGAATAACTTATTTTATCCTCATATTTACACCAAAATACAATTTAAGGCGATTTTTGCACATTTTTACAAATTTGTTTGGCATTTATAAAAGCTAAATTGCATATAATTGCAATTATAGCCTATTTTGTAATTGATAGCATCTTATAATTATAAGATTAACCCCAACATTTTTTAATTAATATTTATATGATATTTGTTTACTCGGTACTTTTAATTTGTTCTTAAAATCGTTATTGCTAGTTTTTATAAAACAAAATGGGAAAAGTGGCTATTTACAATTTAGCCTCAATTGTATTTCAATTTCAGCCAATTTGGCACCCCTTTAACTCGACCCAGCACCTACTCAACCGACCCATCCCATAAACCCGTTCAATCTCGGCCGTTGATCACTTAGATCAACGACCACCATTGATTCTTTCCTTTTTAATTTCAAACGACCCCTAAACCTACCCCATTCCTTCAGAGACGCCACCTTTGAATCCCTTCTTTCTCTCAACTCTCTCTCAAACCACCTCAAACCCTAGCCGCCTCCTCTCACTGAAACCCTAATCCATGGCTTCCCAGGCTCATCGGAGACCCGTACCAACCTCTTATGGCCTCTACGTGCTCGTCTTTGAGGTCCTATGACCAAATCTTGAAGGGGTTTCGACCAAGCCTTTGCTTGATGACTGTTCTCCGGTTGTCTTCAACCTTTGTCCAGGACAGCCATGGCTATTCGAGTTCGATCTTCTACTTTCCTGCTTAGATCGATGGTTGTCAAAGCCTTTCTCATCGCCTGGGTTTCTTACGAAATCCTAATCTCTAAGGTTCCTTCGATTTTATTTCAGATCTGCCCCGGATCTATATGTGTTTGAACTTTCTAAGCATCTTTCTCAAAGTTTCTTTAATTTTTTGCTTTCAAAACTCTTTATTCTTTAATTAGGGTTTTATGTTAAGGTATTTCGAATCTCTTCTCTGATTCTCGACATGTTTTACTGTGTTTTGCTTGTGTTGTTTTCTATCTGAGTTAGCATGTTTAAAACCCTAATTCTAGAGATTTTGTTTTTGTTTCTTAGTCTGTTTGTTAACATTCGTTTACCTTGTTTTTCTATCTGAGTTAGCATGTTGAAAACCCTAATTTTTGGGGTTTATTCGAGATTATGAATTTGTTTGTTTGTTTCACTTGTTTATCGCCTCTAAACCTGACTGATTTTGAAAACCCTAGTTCTTTGGGGGTCTATTTGAGTTCCTGAAGTTCTCCGTCTGTTGAAATTGCTCAATGTGATTCCTTTACTTCAACTCTCGTTTTTCTTTATGTGACTCTTTTGGTTCTGAGTTCTTGCTACCTGTCAAACTCGACTATGATTTTCACTCGACTCTTTGCATGCCTCTGATCCTTTTCTCTATTACTAAACCACTGAAACTTGACTATCATGCTTCGAATGCTTGCTCTATGCTACTACTGTATGTTGTTTCTTTTGCTATAGTTTGGCCTCACATGTCTATTACTTGTGCATTCCTTTATATACTGAGTCCCTTATGTGATTGATTTTCAAACTCATAACTGATTTCAAAACTTTTCCCTCTTACTTGCCTATTAAGGGTTAATTGATTCTCTTTCTTGGTTTGGCCTTACTAAACCCTTTCCAAAAATAAGTACAATCCTGTACTTGGACTTAAATACCTATTTATGATTTTACTGCTCCTTTTATGGCAACAACCATTCTGCTTACAGATTGATTTTCTTTCCTTATTTTGATCCTGTTAGTATTCGTTTGAACAATAATCCCTTGATTAAAGGGAAGTCTTGTGTTAGTTGATTCTGATTGTGATCATGCCCATATTTGTGTTAAAGCTATACTTGTTACCTTATTCTTTACTCGTTTTCAAAACTATAAATACCTATACTCTTCTCTTTCAAAGACACGAACACACACAACATAAGTCACTACTTCTTCTCTCAAATACTCTTAGTTTTCTTAAAAGCATTCGAGTTTTTCTCTGAACTCATAAGCTAGAGTCTTCTTCTCTTATTGTGCTTTGGGTGCAAGTATTCTGCTTTTCTTCATGCTTACTTTTCTCCAACTGGTATGTCTCTTCTTGTTTAAATCCTGCCTCTCTCTTATGTGTTTATGCTTCAGTCTTCTCTTTGTTTATTTTACTGCTTTTCACAAGTTTGTTTATTCCTGCTCCTATATGAATCCCCATCCCTAAACCCTTTGTATGCTGAGTTATGGTTCAGATAACATGACAACCCTTGACATTGTTGTTCATGTATATGGACTGGACTCCCTGAGTCATAAAATCTTCTGTGTTGGCTGAACAGGCCTGGTTAGGGGTGTGCCAGCCTATCCTATGGCTAGGCATGACCACCATCCTGCCATGTCACTCTCTAACCCCCTCTTGCACTTACACTCTTTCTTAGAAACTAAGTTCTGCCCCTCTCTTGTGAGCCTTACCTTGGGACCCCCTGAGCTCCTTCTGAACTTAGACACCTGAGGGCTGGCCCTTCCACACTACACTGTAACTCTTTCTAATTAATATCTTGGGTGTAAGCACTACTTGGAGTTCTTGAAACTCCTTGGATCTCTGAAACACCCTAGATAAGAGAAGGCTTTGGAAATCTGGATCTCGGAAGTGGTTCAATCTCATATTGTTAGATACTAAGTCTGAATTAGGCTACTCGGATGTAGCTGTAATTTCTGATGTATTTTTTATTTCTGTCTTATTTTTCTGGTCTGTAATAATTTGTATAAACTCGAGGATCTAGTGAAAAGGGGAGGGGGTTTACTTTTATGCACAAAAGGGTAAAAACCATGCCTATAGGACTTTTACTGTTAATCTATGCAATCTCACAAGTAGAAACCATGCCTATAGGATCTAACTTTCTTATTTCTGCAACTATGCATGCAGATACCATGCCTATAGGGATTTGCATTTCTGTATTTATAATGACATTAGGCAAACCGTTAGGTTTAATGATAAATCAGCATATAGATACCATGTTTATAAGGCTGCTAACGTTTGAAAGGTATTAAAATCAGTAACTCGTAGAGATCATGCCTAAAGGAACTTCAAATCAGAATTGTTTCGCTCGTCTAAAATAGTACTGACCCTTTTTGCTAAAACAAGCGACTTTCTGCACATTTTTTGAACCCTTAAAACTTTTCTTGCAACCAAATCAGTGCATCTTTTCCCTTCTTGATAAATATTCCCAAATCAGTGCATATTTTCTGACAACTTACTGCTTTCCTGATAATTTGACAAATATTTTTTCAAATCAATCTGAATTCATTTCTTTATACTTATCTGATAAACCTTTTGAATCAGTCTGCAATTCAGTTCTTTTGTTAAAACTCGGCAACTCTTTTTCTTAAACAAGTATATTTTCTTAAACTCATTTTATCCATTTTCTTTGTATTAAGTCTGCAATCTTTTCTGAAACTTATCTTATTCTGCAGCTCCTTTACAATCAGTGGTTCTGTCCCACTCTTAAGGTAAAGTTAACTAATTAAAGTGGATCAGTCTTTGACAACTGCATTCGAGTGAGCCTAATACGGACTTCCTGTCTAAAAGTATGTGTTGAATCAGTCTGCTTATCGCTTTAATTTTTAAAGACCAAACCAGTACATGCAAGACATGCTAAACTCTATGGCTTATCTGATTTAAGGAGGTTTACTTGAGCCTTACCTTCTTATCTGCCTCCACTTTTACTTGTATTATGTGTTTTGATTGACGCCTTAGTATTTTGTCCTTTTAAACTCTCAAAAGGTCCCAAATCCCTTTCCCTTTAGGATTAGTAGTCCTAAATGCCTCTAGGACTGATAGGATTGGGACGGGTACTAGCATGCAATAAGTAACAGAACTTTTCGCGCTTTAATACCTTAACGGGGTAGGAAGGGTAGAATATGGATATGATTACCGGTGCGCTAATATCACACGCGACCCCTCTTCTGAGGAGTGATTGCTGGATATTGCATTGATGTGATCCATATTATCGGTAAACCTAGGACCCATTTCCCTTTCACTTGTTAATTTTTAAGTTTTCTTTTAAAACTAATTTTCTAAACTCTCTACTTCTTCGACTCTTAAACTTGTTTGCAAAACTATGTGAAGCCCTTTGCTTTATTTTTCTACTTGTCTTCTTAAAGTCACAATTGTAGCATGGTCGGGAACCACACTTGTGGATCCTGAGGGGTGCCTAACACCTTCCCCTCGGGATAATTTCTAGCCCTTACCCTAATCTCTGGTCCCTTCATCTCAAACCTTTCTTAAAAGTATCCTAATGCACTATAATCATTAGGTGGCGACTCTTAAACTTCTAAGACCCAATTCTCGAAAGGGAATAAAGTTGTCCTCCCAATATCGTATACCCGATTTCGACCCATATATAGAAAAAGGGGGCGTCTACACTGGCAAGTGACCAACTTTCCAAGTGTGGTTGTTTTCAAGTGCTTCAATCTCTAATTTCATTGCATCAACCCATCTAGGATCTTTAACTGCTTCTGCATAAGTGTTAGGTTCGGTTGTTGTGGAGAATGTAGATAGGTAAGCTTGATACTTTGGTGAAATGTTTTCATAAGACAGATAGTTTGATATTGGATAGTTGACATCATAATGTACATTCAAGGAAACAAAGTCCTTCATCCATATTGGAGGATATTTTTCCCTGCCAGATCTTCTAGTAGTGATGTTTTGTTGAATCTGTTGATTATCCACTGAGGTAGTAGGAAGAACAGTTGATGAGTGATTCTGTTGTAGATTTGCAGTAGCAGATGGAGCTATATTCAAGCTTTCTGTGCTAGCTTGTAAGTTAGGATTTTGAAACTCTTCTACATTTGTATCCGTGTAATCAGCTTCATAGACTTAAGTATTTGAAGTTTGAGAGGGACCAACAAGTTGCTGATTGTATTCTTCAAATTGTCTATTGTCTAAATTAGGTTGAGACAGAAATATAGGAGGTGAATATGCAGTAGTGTTCTTGAATGGAAACACATCTTCCCTGAAGATAACATCTCTGCTTACAAAGAAAGAATGAGTAGTTAAATAATATAAAATATAATCTTTTTGAACCTCTGAATAGCCCATTAATACTACAGACTTAGCTCTTGGTTTAAGTTTGTGTGTTTCTTATATAATCTTGGCATAGCAAATACAGCCTATAACTATTAAATGAATCAGTGAAGGTTTTCTTTTGTATAATTTTTCAAAGGGTGAAACTCTTATAACTGATGAAGGCAATATGTTAAGTATGTATACAACTGCTAGAACACAATGACCCCAAAATTTAATAGGACTATTAGCTTGAAATCTGATAGCTCTGGTTACTTCTAGGACGTGTCTATGTTTTCTCTCAGCTACTCCATTTTGCTGAGGGGTATAGGCACATGTTCTCTGATGAATTATAGCTAATCTTTTAAACAAATTACTGCAGACAGTAGTAACAAATTCTGTGCCATTGTCTGTTCTTATTGTCTTAACTATTTTGTCGTTGTGTTTGAACAAAATTTAGAAAATACTGAATGATAACACACACATTAGACTTCAATTTTAATAAGTAAGTCCATGTCATCCTAGAGAAGTCATCAATTATAGTCAAGAAAAATCTTTCTCCATCAAATGTAGGAATCTTATAAGGCCTCCAAATATGAATCAGTTCAAAACACTCAGTACTTTTAATACAACTTGCTAGAAAGAGTAATCTGACTTGTTTTGCACAAGGATACACATTACATTTATTTACTACTTCTGCTATAGATTCAGTTTTGTTCTGAATCATTCTCCTAAGAACAGACATAGACATATGACCAAATCTTTTATGTCATAGACTTATATCTTCTGCACTAAGCACTTCCTTGACAAGAAGGCCAAAATTCATATCTTTATTAGCAAGTTGACTCATTTGAATGTATAGCCCATCTCTATATATACCAATATCCTTCACCCTCCCATTGAAGAGATCCTGGAAAATACAAAAATGAGGGTAGAAGGTTGTTGTACAAGCTAGTTCCTTAGTCATTTTTGATACAAACATTAAATTAAATTTGAACTGAGGCAAATAAAAAACATTGCTAAGTGTGCTTCTAGCAGATATTGAGCTAGTTCCAGGGTAAGTAACATTTGAAACTTCACCATTAGGAAGACATACCCTCTTAGGATTAGTATTTTCAACTATAGAATCCCGATTTAGCATTTCAATATCAGACACCATATGGTTAGTTGCACCAGTGTCAATAATCCATTCTTTTGGACAATTTGAAACTAACAAAGCACTACTCATACCTGCTACATTTGCTGCAGAGTTGTTGTTGTTGCCTTCTGTGTTAGTTTTATTTAGGATTTGTAATATCTGCTCATATTGATCTTTTGTGAATTCTCCTATCTGAGGCATTGATTGTGGATTATCAGTATAGCCCATGTTTTGAAAATTTGTCATCTGAGATGTCTGTTGGTGAGTTCCTGATGCCTGTTGGTAAGTCCCATTGAATTCACATTAGGCTGGTGATTTGGAATTTCTGCAAGAACATTATAAGCTGTTGGACCTCTTGCTCCACCATTGTAGGTTCCTGACCCTTTCTTTTTAAACTTGAAATCTGGAGGATAGCCAACTATCTTGAAACAATTTTCTTTGTTATGACTTTTAAGTTTGCAGAAGTCATATTGAACATTATAGTTCCTTTTATACCTTTGATTTCCCGTATTTTTTGTATACATTGCTATATCATAATTTTCTGTAGTAATGGCTGGATTTGCACCCAAAATTCCAGAAGTAGCAGCCACTGCCTTTTGACTTTCATCACTTATAATCATTGAGTATGCTTGATTTACTGTTGGGAGTGGGCTTCTCATAAGAATTTGACCTCCAGCTTGGGCATAGGACTCATTGATGCCCATCAGAAACTGGTATACTTTTAGTTTCTGTAAGTAAACCACAAAATCTCTAGATCTTGGACAATCACAACCAGGAACATGTATTAAAGCTTCAAATTCCTCCCACATGTCCTTCAATTTTGAATAGTACACTGATATAGATGAAGTCCCTTGAGTAAGAGTGGCAATTTCTTTGTGCAAGTTAAAAGTTCTTGCATCATCTACTTTATAGAATCGTTCATATAGATTATCCCAGACTGCCTGAGCATTATACGCATACATTATACCACCAAGAAGGCTACTATTCACAGAATTCATGACCCAAGAGAGTACAATAACGTTTACTCTCTCCCAATAATTCCACATAGTGGCAGGAAAGCTTTCTTACTTACAAGAATCATCCACCATTCCTAATTTGTTCCTTCCTAGCATCGCTACACGCATAGACCGATACCAAACAGAGTAATTCTCAATTTCAGTCAGCTGAAATGAGATAATCTGTATTCCGCTAACATCTGAAGGATGAAGAAACAGGGAGTGATTGTAATCCATACCTGCTTGTTGAGAAGATACTCCAGCGGTTTGGTTCAGACGAAAATCATCTTCTTGATCATTGTTTAAACTCATTTTTCAGTTCTTGAATTTCTCGATACAACCAAGAAACAACAGAATTGAATTAGAATTGCGGAATTTTGAATCAAATCAAAGTTGTATGAACTTGGCTTTGAGGCTCTGATACCATGAACTTAATTGATTGAAGAAATGATAGTCACAAAATCAGTGACTTAAGAGAATAAGAAGATACTGTAGAGTAGAAAGAAGAAAACGAGAGAGAAGAGTGTAGAAACAGAAATATTGATTCTGCATTATTGAACTTAGTTTGAATGAAAGATTACAACATTATTTATACTAGATCACTAGCTTGAGCTATCTAACCTTAATCAATTAACAAACTATTTCTGTTAACAGTGACTTCAAAGAATAACTAACTAACATGGTAAAATTACAAGACTGCCCTTATGAGCTTTGAGCTATATTTTCTTTAACAAAATGTAACGACGTAAATACTAATCTGTGATTTCAATATACGATGATATTATCTGAGGAAGTCATATTTGAATGGAGCTAAAGTTACGAGGGTCAAAAAAAAAATTAAAAAGTTTTAATCAGAACACATGTAATTTAGTATTTTTAGGTAGTTTCAGAATATATTAATTTTATTTGAAACAAATTATGTAATTGTCTATGTTCCCATAGAAAAACAATTAGTCACTTTGACTTTTAGGTGAATTAACATTTTAACAGCTCAAGAAAGATATAGTTCTAACATTTTTTAGTTGGTAGGTATGGATGTCATCCTAACAGCTCAAGAAAGATATAGTTCTAGCCCCAAAAAAAGAAAAAGACAAATTAATACAGACAACCTGGAACAGCAAGCTCTTAATTCAATGTCTAAAACTTTTATGGGATTAAAAACCTTTTCAATTGTAGTAAGCAGTAACCGAGAGAAAACGTATAAAAAGAATTTAAATTAGAAGAAACCTCGAAACCATTACATTTCGTGATATTCAAGCAATATAAGTGAGCTTTTGAGATAACCCGAGCTCTAAAGTGTCCTGTGCTACGAGCCACAGGGTTTTATAACCATTTTCTAGAGGAAAAGTTACAAGAGATTTCGACTTATAACACATGCGTTCCGATATAAACAAAGATGCAAACAAAACCAAAGAATATATAAGTTCAATATACAAAGAACACGACAGCTTCTCTAGTATTGTTGATATAATAGTTTAATCAAATTAATATCTAATATCGCATCCAATTAATTATTTCTTGTATACGGTAAAATCGGAGGGTCTAATTTTCGGTCATTACGACGCTTCATAAGCACGTTTACATAGGCTCGAGATTATGGTCGAGATTAACACCCGAGAAGTTATCGACGTCCAACCTTGAGGCAGTGCAGATCAATAGTTATGGTGAAAAAGTGGAAGGCTCCCAAGGCATGTGATAAAGCTGACCTAGTCTATTTGGCTAGCTTTAGCCCGTACCGTGACATTAAATAGTTGTACTAACCATGTATCTTGGTAATAAATGCATTTGTACTATGTTGGGATTCCCCCTCATATATAAAGAAGACCCTTGTCATTTTGTAAGGATCTAATGCTTGATATTGAATATACAAGAACAGTATCTCTGCTTTCTAACATATTCTCTTGATTTCATTGCTGGCATTTATTGATTATATTCATAGTGTTCCATTTATTGTTCTTCATTGATTGTTTATCATTGATCATAAAGAGCCACCATCGTAGCTCTCATAAATGTTAATCCTCCCTCGATTGCTCTAAGCCGTGCATCTGACTCGACCTCGAGGCCCCATATACGTCAGCTCGAGGCCCCAATCTCCGATCATTCGATTTGGTTATTACATTATCTACAAGCTTCTACCTTATTTTTTAGTCTTTCACTTAACATCAATTGCCTAACAACTAGCATAAAAATAGATCACATATTTGTAGAACCACAAAATCAAATCTAATTGTAATTACCATTTTCAAGGTAAACAGTTTGGCGCCCACCGTGGGGCTAAAAATAATAGTGATTATT
Organism: Nicotiana sylvestris; assembly: GCF_000393655.2. Taxonomy (NCBI): domain Eukaryota; kingdom Viridiplantae; phylum Streptophyta; class Magnoliopsida; order Solanales; family Solanaceae; genus Nicotiana; species Nicotiana sylvestris. Next base: position 18,408,824 of record NC_091058.1, read on the forward strand.
TTCTTGTTGGTTTATTACATAACACAAGTTACTTTTCACACTTTTTCTTGTCCAAGATCTTTGATTTCAGGTCAAAATGTCTAACTCAGTAAATGCACGGAAAAACGACAACCTTGAAGACCACGGAGAAAATGGTGTGGATGTTCTAGGTGTTGGTGTACCACCATAAAACCCTGAGAATACACCAGAACCAATTCTCGTGGACGTGGTCTCGTGCAACGCCTAACACGTCGATATAAGCTCCCACACCAACAAGAGAATACACCAAGAAGATCAACAAGAAACTCAAAAAACCCCGGCTCAGGAAGAACAAGGGGTTAGCCTTCACGTCATCTTTGAAATGTTACAAGCACAACAGCTGGTGATTGCTCAGCTGCAAAGCCACCAAAAGACTCCCAGCACGGTAGCTCGGGAAACGGCTCCCCGAGCCAAGCAGGTACCAGAAAGATCAAGCAACAATGGATCGGCAGCCGACCCCGCCATCATAAAGATGCTCGAGGACCTCAAAAAGAGGATCGAGTCGAGCGAGAAGAAGATAGAAGCCAACGACAAGAAGGTAGAGACCTACAATTCTGGGGTCGATCAAATTCTGGGCGCACCCCCGATTCTGAAAGGTGTAGATTCAAAGAAGTTTGTACAAAATTCGTTCCCACAGGAAGCTGCCCACAAACCCATTCCAAAGAAGTTCAGAATGCCCGACCTTATGAAGTACAACGGAACCTCGGACCCCAACGAGCATGTCACTGCTTACACTTGTATAGTGAAGGCAACGACCTAAATGACGACGAGATCGAGTCTGTCCTACTGAAAAAGTTCGAAGAGACGCTTTCAAAAGGAGCAATGATGTGGTATCACAACCTGGCCCAAACTCGATAGATTCATTTGCCATTCTGGCAGATTCTTTCATAAAGGCACATGTTGGTTCCATCAAAGTAGCTACAAGGAAATCCGACGTCTTTAAAATCAAGCAAAGGGAGAACGAGATGCTGCGAGAGTTCGTATCTTGCTTTCAAATGGAATGAATGGAACTACCACCGGTCTCCGATGACTGGGCGGTACAGGCCTTCACTCAAGGTTTGAAACAATTGAAGCAGAACTTAGTCGAGTATCCCGCTGTGACTAGGTCGGACGTCCACAACCGATACCAATCAAAGATCAGGGCCGAATGTGACCAACTAGGAACCCCCTCGGGCTCGATATATCCTAACAGGCTTCCAGCAAAGGAGTCAAAGCTGAATAATGAGAGATACCAACCATACACTGAAGATAGAAGAAACGCCCAAGGCACAACATACCCTGCAATGACTAGAGGATAGATCGAGGCCAGAATCCTCGGGAACTTGTTAGGTGCCCCACTTGTCGAAATACAACTTCAACGTTGACGTTTTAGACATCATATTCGCCATCAGTAAAATCAGAGACACCAGGTGGTCAAGGCCTGTACAATCAGATCCTCTGCAAAGAAACCATAACTTAGTGTGTGAATTTCACAACACGCACGGCCACATGACCGAAGATTGTCGGAAACTCTGGGAAGAAGTAGCCCGACTACTCAGCAAAGGTCACCTCCGAGAATTCCTCAGCGACCTGGCCAAAAATTAGTTCCGAAAAAGAGAGGCAATCAAGAAGAATTAAATAAGTAAGCCACAACATGTCATCCATATGATCTTATGAGGCATCGATGCTCCACAAGAACCCATTATCAGAAAAACAAAAATATCCATCACTAGAGAAAAGCGAACCCGTGGTTACATACCCGAGGATGCTCTCACATTCAACAATGAGGACATCGAGACCTTGTCTCAGCCTCATAACGATGCACTGGTAATCTCTTTCCTTGTAAATATATTTTAAATTAAATGTGTGCTTGTGGATCCAGGTAGCTCGGCCAATATTATCAGGTCGAGGGTGGTAGAGCAGCTCGAACTGCTTGACCAAATCATGCCCGCCTCTCGAGTCCTCAACGGCTTCAACATAGCAAGCGAGACAACGAAAGGGGAAATCACCCTCCCAGTCAACGTGGTTGGCATAACCCAAAATGCCAAATTCCATGTCATCAAAGGAGACATGAGGTATAACTCCTTGTTCGGGAGGCCATAGATACACTACATGAGAGCAGTACCATCCACCCTCCATCAAATGATAAAATTCCTGAAAAAGGATAGGGTGAAAACCGTCTATGGGGAGCAGCTTGCGGCAAAAGAGATGTTCGTGGTGCACGATGTGACACAAAAACCAATACCTTCACCATCGAAGGAGCCGAAGGATAAGCAAATAGTAAGATAGCAATAACAAGCTACATTCTCGGCTAAGCCCAATTAAACAAAACGAAGGACTGTACCAAGTCCTCATAACAAACGATTGAATCACATCAAGGTTTGAAGAGCCGTCAGCACTAAGGTACGGTCATCTCCCTTCTTCAGTTACATTCATACTAACCTGAATGCTTGTATCCGATGGAAATGGCCGAAGCACTTTCTAACTCGAAGGCCTTAGATTCCGAAAGGATACGTTGCACTCTTTTCCTTCGATCGGGTTTTTATCCCAAGAAGGGTTTTACCCGCAATATTTTTAATGAGGCAACATCTATATTCTACCTAAGGAAGACTCAACAAGTATTTAAGGCTTCTTTTGCAATCAACCTCGAATACTGAGGGACATCCCCCCGGAAGGTCACCTCCCCGGAGAAGCCAAGATGTGCTGAACAGGGTCTCGATGGAAAATAATGTATCGAGCCAAACGGTCAAACGAACCACGTCCGTATAGAATAATCGAGCCCTTAACAGCAAAAATATGTATACTTGTACCAAGTAATCAAATAATACTTTCCCCTTTATCAAAGCATCTTGCATCTCTAAGGAGTTCGGTATTTTTTGCAAAAACGGCTCCAAATCCAAAAACGTCCCGAACACTCGGGGACTGACATCAAAAAATTGAAGCTAAGCCCTCAATGAGGCAACGCCAAGTTTACAAAACGGCTTCAGAGCAAAAAAACCGTCCCGAACACTCGGGGACTGGAGTCGAAAACTCAAGGCCACAGGACCACTAGGTCGGAAACTCCGAACTCGTAAGCCCTCAATGAGGCAATACCAAGTTTACAAGGAATGGCTCCCGAGCCAAGAAACTTTTGCTGACTCGGGGACTGCCGCCAATTGCCACCCCCTATTGACTTATCAAGAAACCCAAGGCCATAAGACCTCATGTGGGCAACCTCGGTCTCGTAAGACCTATATAAGGCAACAACAATATCTGTAAGACCTCAAGAAAGGCATGAACCACACTTGTACCAAGTGACAAAAACTGTAAGACCTCAAGCAAGGCATGAAACATACTTGTACCAAGTAACCAAAATTGTAAGACCTCAAAGGCATGTAAAAATTTGTAGACCCTTACAAAAGGCATAATCCTGATCTTAAAGTTAAGGCTATATATCAAACTTGTAAGACCCCTAAAATGGAATACCCTCGATATAGACGCTGAAACTACTTCACTCGGGAAGTGAAAGGCTCCAGCCAAACACAACGACTACGGCCATAAGGTTGTACCAGCCAAACTAATGCGACTCGGGGACGCCCCACCGTCGCTATAAAACCACAGGCCTTCAATTGCTTCGAAAGTACTTCGAAAAGAACCAGTTAAACAGGCTACCCTCGACATAGGCAAAAAAGCTTATACCATGTTAGCTCCAAACTATAGGCTTCAAGATACTCAGCCACCGAGCCAAACCTCCCAAGGTGATCGATCATCGCCATGTAACGGCTCACATTCGAGGTTCTTATCGAACCATCGAAGAGTCAGGCAAACACAATTTCAAAAGTCCTTAACGAGGGAAAAATAAAGCCTACTAGAGGTCGTACCCAATGCATAAGAGCCACTACCGCCAGCCCATATTAGAGGTCGTACCGACCCAATGCGTAAGATCTACTGCCACCAGCCCATACTAGAGGTCGTACCGACCCAATACGTAAGAGCCACTGTCGCCAGCCCATAGTAAAGGTTATACCAACCCAATACGTAAGAGACACTGCCACCAGCCCATACTAAAGGTCGTACCGACCCAACGCGTAAGAGCCACTACCGTCAGTCCATATAAAATTCGTACCGACCAAATGCGTAAGAGCCTAAGGGCCAACTTTAAATTCATAAACTTAAAGGTCAAATGAGCTCAAGTCGAAACCCGACTCGGAGACTGAACCCAAAACAGTTAACTAAATATGCCTAAGAGCAAAAGCATAAGAGCTCAAACATCGGCTTATACAAAAAGGTCACACCGACCAAGCGCGTAAGAGCCTACGGGCCAGCTCAATGAGCCCTAGGGCCATACTATGGATCTGAAGATTCCTTTTAACTCGAAGGCCAATTTATCTGGCTAATGAGTGACAAATATCAAGGCAAAGGGAAATGCATGAAAAATAAAACCGCGAGGTTTCCTTTTATACATATATGTGAGAGAATACAAGCCTCATTTACAAAGTTCTTTGAAAACACTATACACAAAACAAGAAGGGAAATGCCTAATCTACATTCCCCTCAGGGACTATGGTCCATCGGCCTCTTTCTCGCTATCTTCGGCATCGAACAGAATGAGCTTAGCACCATATTCTTCTACCTTCGCCTGCTTTATCTCTTCCGATAGGTCGAAGCCCCTGGCATGAATTTCCTTGAGGGTTTCCTTCCAAGATTTACACCTCATGTACTCTTTCTTCCTACTCTCCTGGTCGAGAGTCAGCTCAGCACGAGCGTTGGAAGTATCCTTCAAATATACAGCCACCTTCTTATCAGCCTTAGTTCGGATTTCTTCGGCTTCAACTCGGGCATCCACGACTTCGGCCTTCACCTTTAGGAGCTCAAACTCAAGCCTTGAAATCATGTCCGCTCGGACCAAGTTGTTCTCGTGAGCATTGTGAAGTTGCACTTCGAGGGCAGAAACCTTGGCCAAAGCGTCTTTCTTAGCCGATATATGGGTGTCCACCCGAGCCTTTAGCTCATCGCGCTTGCACTTGGCATGACCAACTTCGCTCCTAAGGCATTCCAGGTCCTCCATCTTTTTTTGCGACTAAAATTAACTAGACATTAGCCTCAGAAGGTAGAAGAAAAAATGTGCACTCCCTCGAAACAAACATTACCTGCTCCTCGAGGTAGCTCTCGCAGTTCATACTTCGACTCTCCTTATACCGCAAGTGTGCTAGCTCATCTTACCTTTCATCGCATAGAAGCCTGAGGGATTTCTCCGCATCCACGACTTCTCGCAACCTGATCTCACAATGGAGCAGATCGGACTTGAGCTTGTTAAAAGCCTATGAAAGAGAAACTCGGTAAGAGAGTAAAAATTACAAAACTATAAAACCAATAGAATGGCCAAAACTCACCTCAGAGTAGAGCCATTGAGCTTCCTCGAAAGTTGAGCGCATATCTACTAGTCCGGCTCCATCTACCCTGGTAGAACCACCCCCGATTGGGATACGATCGCCCGATATATGCGGCCCCTAACGTCGAGCATCCCTCGAAGTACCTTCGATGGGAGAAGAAGTCAGCGGCAGAGAACCCTCGTTCCTCGAACTACCTTCAACGATAAAAGAATACGGCAACGGAGGAGGGATCATTTTCTAGAACCACAAAACTCGGGTGCTGGGGGTTTAATTGATACACCCTTTCTAAGCCTCCGGGCTGAACTCGTCTCGCTATAATCTCCGTCGCCCTGCGAAGGCCAATTAAAAATGCTGACTAAGCCATTTTTCACTTGGGGAAGATGTGCCAGCGGGATTTCATTGGTCTCTTCATAACCATGTCATGCAATTAACGTTGTCGTGCAATGCTTTGGGGATCAAAGACCCCTACATCATTACAAGCCTTGATATGGTACCCGATCTCGAGGATTCTCCGTCAAAAAGAATAAGATAGGATCTAAGGAGCCATTAATATCATTACAGGCCCTATGTCAAGAAGAAGATAGGCTCTAAGGAGTCATTAATTTCATTACAGGCCTCGAGATGGTTCCCGATCTCGAGGACCTCTGTCAATAAGAAGATAGGCTCTAAGGAGCCATTGATAATGTTACAAGTTTTGAGATAACACCCAATCTCGAGGACCTCTGTCAAGAAGAGGATATGCTCTAAGGAGCCATTAATATCATTACAGGCCTCGAGATGGTACCTGATCTCGAGGACCTCTATCAAGAAGAAGATAGGCTCTAAAGAGCCATTAATATCATTACAAGCCTCGAGATGGTGCCCGATCTCGAGGACCTCTGTCAAAGAGAAGATAGGCTCTAAGGAGCCATTGATATCATTACAAGCCATGGTACCTGATCTTAAAGACCTCTGCCACAAAGAAGACAAGCTCTAAAAACCTACTCATATGGGCTTGACCTCGAAGTGGTACCCTACCTCGAGGATTTCTACTATAGCAAGCACGAGCTATTTACCCGATCCTCCGGCCCTCAAGCTACCTAAGCCAGAGACAACTATCACTCAAAAACTACCAATAAAGCCTTAAGGCTATCTTTCGCCTTCAGATCAAGTTAAACGCTCTCTCTGTTACTTTAACCTAGGGGTTATCCAAATTCGGGCGTACCCTCATCTTGGGTTTATCTATAACACCTTGAGGCTATTTTCGCTCTCAGTTTAAGACAAGTTTTCAGATCGCCCGTGCTCGAACGAACTTTATCCCGAGGACTATCTGCTGAAGCCTAAAGGCTATTTTTAGTCGCAGAAGCCCAAGCGAATTATCCCCCCTCGAGGACTATCGACGGGGTCTGAAAGGCTAAGTTTCGTTCTGAAAGTTCGAAGCCCTACTCTTATTCAATTCGAAGTCGGGGGTCCCGATGACCTAAGCTCGTATCAATTCGATTCGGGCTCAGCCCGAGGAACGGCAAAGGGCTCCACAGGATATCGTATTAACCGATCAAGGATCGGGGAAACAGCTACATTCAGACCCATTATTCAAACCAATCAGTAGAGTCATGCACTCAGATTCTTCATAAACGCAAGTAAAAGGAAATCCAACATAAATCGGCTACAAAACAAAAGAAACACCTTTTCATTAATAAACGATGATTACAAAAATCCACGAAGGTTCCTTACACATGATTACAAAAGCCTACGAAGGGTCCTTACACAGAAACAGAGAAGCAAAAGAAAAAATGTATATAATAGCTACAAGCCTAATCTGCTTTCGGGGGTACACCCTCGGGTAGTGTCTTCGAGAACCGTTCCCTCGGGACCTCCTCTCGATATTTCAAACGGTATATTCTAGATTAAATAAGAAACAAAAAATGATGAGGAAGAAGAAGAAAAAGATGAATAAGAAGCAGAAAAAAGATGAGGAAGAAGCAGTAAAAGATGAAGAAGTGGCTGGGTAAAAAATTTGGCGAGTATGGGTCTCGCCAGTACTACTATTGTGAAGCCACTTCTTGAGATATTGCACCGATGCGGGGTGCAACAGTTAGTAGATGACACCACCTCACTCCACGGAAAGCAAAAGTAGTGAGACGCCATATCGAGTAATTGGGAAAGATGAGTAGAAGTTCATAGTCCGCATATCCTTTAATGCAAAGATAGTTTGATATTTCTCTCTCGTTACCTCGGGCCAACAACAACAACAAAAAATCGGTACAATCCCGCTCAGTAGAGGAAAGCTCTGGGAAAGGGCCATGGCGTAACTGATGAGAATACTGTCATATGACCTTAAGGCCACGAGCCTCAAATATGGAAGATAACAATGGATGAGGATGAAGAGAAGAAAGGGGTAGAAGGCTGTTGAAGAACTTTTTGAATGAAGTTTTGGTTCAAGAAGGCTTCCATTTATAGAAAGGGTTGCAACATAACCGACAAGAGCAATCAATGTGTTTTGGGAACTGGACCGACGGCGATATTATCACTTTGGAGAATATGAATCGGCGGTACATTGAATGATTCTAGAAGGGTGAACCGACGGGATGCCTCAGTTCTCACAAAAGGCCTATGTCATAACTATAACATCGTCGCGGGAAGTTCGAGGGGATGGATATCAAAGTCGTTTCTTATCGTTTCACTCTAAAAAATGCGGGGATTATCTGTATACGGTAAAATCGGAGGGTCCAATTTTCAGTCATTACGACGCTTCATAAGCACGTTTACATAGGCTCGAGATTATGGTTGAGATTAACACCCGAGGGGTTATCGACGTCCATCCTCGAGGCAGTGCAAATCGATAGTTATGGTAAAAAAGTGTGAGGCTCCCAAGGCATGTGACTAAAGCTGACTTAGTCTATTTGGCTAGCTCTAGTCCGTACCATGACATTAAATAGTTGTACTAACCATGTATCTTGGTAATAAATGCATTTGTACTATGTTGGGATTCTCCCTTATATATAAAGGGGACCCTTATCATTTTGTAAGGATCTGACGCTTAATATTGAATATACAAGAACATTATCTCTGCTTTCTAATATATTCTATTGATTTTATTGCTTGCATTTATTGATTATATTCATAGTGTTCCATTTATTGTTCTTCATTGATTGCTTATCATTGATCATAAAGAGCCACCATCGTAGCTCTCATAATTATTAATCCTACATCGATTGCTCTAAGCCGGGCATCTAACTCGACCTCGAGGCCCCATATACGTCAGCTCGAGGCCCCGATCTCCGATCATTCAGTTTGGTTATTACATTATCTACAAGCTTCTACCTTATTTTTCAGTCTTTCACTTAGCATCAATTATCTAACAACTAGCATAAAAATAGATCACATATTTTTAGAACTACAAAATTAAATATAACTGTAATTACCATTTTTTAGGTAAACACTTCTCATATAAAATCAAACAGAATGAGTAATATTTTCACATAAACGATTTTCAAGTGTTTCAAAAAAATTTGACGTCTATTTACCTCCTTTCTCAACCAGAGTTGTGATACTCAATTTTATATATCCATTTTTACCATTAACAAAAAAAATTTGTAGCCACACCATATTATGAAATATTTAAGACCATACATTCAATTGTTATAGTCACAAATACACTAGCTTTTTTTTCCTCTAACTTTGTGCCGATACGTCACATAAATTAGGTCGAAAGGAGTATGTGAAAAGTATAGAGATGTAAAATTAAGGAGAGCAACTCCCAACCAACTATTGAAACAAACTAACTGCAAGGGCCAGTGTTAGAACTGATGCACAATTTTGCCACATTGAATAGAATAGACCTGGAGGATGAAAAGCTGCAGCCTAGTATCTACAGCTGACTACACGATTTTGCCACATTGAATACAGTATGTGTGGCAGCTGATTTTGGGTGCAATTTCTTGCAGGTTTTTGGGTGTGTATATATATGATGTGACACTCACTTTACTCCTAATTAGATGACCATGTAAAATCATTTCATGTATCTTGTAGAGGGTTGTATGGTAATTTTTACTTCTACCTTTTACTCCCACTGTTTCAATTTATATGTCTTGTTTTGATTGGGCATAGAATTTAAACAAATGACATATTTTCAGAGTAAATGAAAATGACAGAGTAAGTTGTATCTATATCTTATTTAATGTACGATTTTGATATATTTAGTTTATTTCAACCCATTTTATATTATAGAAAAATGAGAAGTACTTATACTTTCTCCAAATTCGTTTTTACTGTTCTTGATTTTGACATTTGGAAAGAGAACTTTATTGGAATAGGCAGATTTGTTAAACAATAAATATTTTATTAGTAAAAGTTGTTACGTGTTTGTCTAGATTTTCTTATCATAATTAGTTTTTCTATTTCATGAAGGAAAGGACAACATATTTATCATAATTGAGTTTTCTTTTCCTAGAAAAAATATAATTCTTCTATATTTGACTAGTCTCTTTCTTGTAGGAAAAAGGTTTGAAGTTCTATAAATTGAGAATCCGCCCTTCTCATTCAGTAGCATTCACAATGTAGTCGTCATGTTTAGGGGGAGAACTTTAGGGGACAAGTGTTAGTGTGTCACTTGTGTTTGCTTCTTCGTGAGGTTGTTCTCTCGATATTTTGTACTCTCTTTTTATATAGTGGATTGCTCATCTCCGCGGTGGACGTAAGTCAGTTGACCGAACCACGTTAAATATTTGTGACTCTTTTGGTATATTTCTCTTTTATTGTATGATTTATCGTTGCTCAAGGTTTGCTTTGCTAGCTTCCGTATGACACTTGATTTTTACGGTCCTAACAAGTGATATCAGAGCCAGTTTTGAGCGAGGTTCAAGATAGGTTCATCTTGGCAGGTTTAGTTCTAGCTGCAATATATTTGACGATAATCGTGATTTTTGTCTGAAAAATTTGACCGGAGTGCTACGCACGTTGAGACAAACTTTGTGGCGGAGATTTGGAGATGTGACCTGTTGAAGGCTTTGTGAAGAAGGTGGATCAAGTTTATTTTGTCAGAAAATTCAGGCCAAGGGGGAAAATTGTTAGGTGTTTGTCTAGATTTTCTTACCATAATTGATTTTTCTATTTCATGAAGGAAAGGACAACATATTTACCATAATTGGGTTTTTCTTTTCCTAGAAGGAAAATATAATTCTTTCATATTTGGCTAGTCCCTTTTCTTGTAGGAAAAGGTTTAGAGTTCTATAAATTGAGGATCCGCCCTTCTCATTCAGTAGCATCCACAATGTAGCCATAAGGGGCTTGAGAGTCATGTTTAGGGGGAGAACTTTACGGTACAAGTGTTAGTATGTCACTTGTGTTTGCCTCTTCGTGAGGTTGTCCTTTCGATATTTTGTACTCTCTTTTTATATAGTGGATTGCTCATCTCCGCGGTGGACGTAGGTCAGTTGACCGAACCACGTTAAATATTTGTGTCTCTTTTGGTATATTTCTCCTTTGTTGTATGATTTATCGTTGCTCAAGAAAAACTCAATTATGGTAAATATGTTGTCTTTTCTTTCATGAAATAGAATAACCAATTATGGTAAGAAAATCTAGACAAACACCTAACAATTCTCCCCCTTGGCCTGAATTTTCTGACAAAATAAACTTGATCCACCTTCTTCACAAAGCCTTCAACAGGTCACATCTCCAAATCTCCGCCACAAAGTTTGTCTCAACGTACGTAGCACTCCGGTCAAATTTCTCAGACAAAAATCACGATTATCGTCAAATATGTTGCAGCTAGAACTGAACCCGCCAAGATGAACCTGTCTTGAACCTCGCTCAAAGCTGACTCTGATACCACTTGTTAGGACCGTAAAAATCAGGTGTCATACGAAAGCTAGCAAAGCACTTGTTACAGTTACAGAGCGAGGCTCAAGACAGGTTCATCTTGGCGGGTTCAGTTCTAGCCGCAACATATTTGACGATAATCGTGATTTTTTGTCTGAGAAATTTGACGGGTGTGCTACACACATTGAGACAAACTTTGTGGTGGAGATTTGGAGATGCGACATATTGAAGGCTATGTGAAGAAGGTAGATCAAGTTTATTTCGTCAGAAAATTCCGGCCAAGGGGGAGAATTGTTAGGTGTTTGCCATAATTTTCTTACCACATTTGGTTTTTCTATTTGTTGAAGGAAGGAGCAATATAATTACCTTAATTGAGTTTTCCTTTTTGTAGAAGGAAATTACAAATCTCTCATATTTGGCTAGTCCTTTTTCTTGTAGGAAAATGTTTGAACTTCTATAAATTAAGGATCCTTCTCATTCAGCAGCATCCACAATGTAGCTATAGGGGGTTTGAGAGTCGTGTTTAGGGGGAGAACTTTACGGGACAAGTGTTAGTGTGTTACTTGTGTTTGCCTCTTCGTGAGGTTGTTCTCTTGATATTTTGTACTCTCTTTTTATATAGTGGATTGCTCATCTCTGCCGTGGACGTATATCAGTTGACCGAATCACGTTAAATGTTTGTGTCTCTTTTGGTATATTTCTCTTTATTGTCTGAAGGTTTGCTTTGCTAGATTCCGCATGACACCTGGCTTTTTCGGTCCTAAACGGGAGTGGTTCGCATAAATGATGGCTGAAAATGGTTTCTCTATGAACTTGCTAGTAGCTTCAAAGGATTCATTTCAGCAGAAAAAAAATTCTGATGTCGCATATATATAATTTTTTGAAATGTATACGTATAAATTGTTTAATCTCCTCTCCATTCTATTGCAATGACAAATTGGCCCAAAACTTTCTTTAACTTGCATGTTTAAATCCTATTTAACAATTAACCTTACTCTGAAAACCTTATTTCAGTCCATACAATCATGCAATATTTCTTTTTGACCTCGTACCTTATATATGTAAAGGTACTTGAATTCGTTTATTCCTTCTACGAAGCCCTTAGATCCAAGGATACCTAGGACAAGCCGTGTACTCTGAACTCTGGAGCCTATCTGAATCCGTAGCTTTCGTTCATATTCTATATTTTTGCTTTAAAAATCATAAAAAAAGGTACAAAAAAAAAATAAATTGCATCCATTAAAATCGATGCAATATTATAAAATTGTAAATCGAAATCCATAAAGTTCAAACACAGAATGCAGTCATCGAGAAGTACCTAACAAAATCTCTCTTCTCCAAGTTTATTGCATCGATCCGTCCAGTGAACAACATTTTTCTCGTATCAAACATCTATTTTATCCTTTCATTCTATGCAATTCTTTTTCGGTTGATGGTGTAGTTTGGGCTTGTCATAGGAAGAAGGAAAAGGATAGATTTTGATCGATTTTTGGGTGTAAAAACTTTTTGAGAATTCAATTTAAAACTTTAATACAGTTGGTGGAGTGACGCAAAGTTTTTATAAAACCATTTAGATGCTATTTTTATGAAACCCCACATGAAACTTCATACAAACACCCTTTTAGACGTACATATATATAACTTAATTAATCTTGAAGTTCACACTTGAGTTCATTGTTAAAAACTTAAAGGTTGAATGAATCAATTAAAATGATAAATCGGCCTTGAAATTAAAGTCACCCATATGTAATAATAATGCCAAGGAAAAGTATGTACACCTTTCAAGTATCAAACAAATTCAGCTGGAACCAGGAAACATGAATATGAAAATATAATTTGATCAGTGTGTACTGCATAATCTTTTCTCGTCTTTTAGAAAATTTAATTAATAGGAAATTTTGGGATATGTGTACGAACCATATGCATCTGTTCTGAATTTTTGGCAGGAATTGCCTCCCACAAATCCCATCCCCATCTGATGTCTCGTGCGGCTTTTAATTTATTCACATTATATAATCTTTTTGAAGATTCATCAATTATTCCATACTTCCATGATTATTGAACTTCCAATTATTATTTATATTTATTAAAAGCAGTTTGATGAGCTTTATATAGGAACCTCAAACTACCTGTATGATGAGGCCATATCATAATTCATATAGTATCAAGTAAATAATGGAGTACAAAAGTCTAGCCTTCACATGTAATTATTGTTCGTCTGTGACTTGTTTATATTTAACAATACAATAGTTTCATCTCCTTTCCATACTCTTTTTTAGTTTTAAATATCTTAAAATATTTTATAAAAACATATATATAGTAATAATTTATTATATTGTATTGTACAACTTTCAATAGTTGCAAGGATTTAATTTCGACTAAACACAATCAAATTAAACTCGGACCGTTTGTGATATATTTGTCCACAAAACCGACTTTTCAAGTACTTAATTTAATGTGATGTCAAATTAAATTGATTTTTAGGTTCTTTGTCTAGACTCTAGTTAATGTTGCCATACAAAATTGATCCAATGAGTTATATTCTTCTTTGCCTATTCTTTTAATAGTCATCCATTTACTTTGTGTATACGTGTGCATGCAGAAATGTATTTTTCTTAAATCGTCTATTTTTAATCTTGGTATTTAATACAACTTGCGTAAATGTCTAATATTAATATGTTAGTGTCGTGATCAATCTGAATCAGCACTTGTGTCTAATCACATTTTTGAATCATATTAGACGTTACATTATGTTGCATCACACATCAAATACCAAACAATGTGATGTGTCTTAACAAAAAAAATCAATAAAAGGGATTCGTGCAAAAACCTGTAGAAAGAAACATGATTGCAGTTGACCCTTTCTTACTTCTTGACTTAAAAACAAATATCCAAGAAAGAGGTGACAAATTTTAAGTATGAAATTTTTTCTAATTATTTGGATAGTTCAATATCGATTAGTAGTGCGTTAATACACTTATCCATAAATTAGAAAGAGACTTCCTACTATTCTTTGATCATTCTTCTTTTTCTTTTTCCCTTTTCTTTTCGATTTTATTATAAAAGGAAATTGTTCTTGCATCGTATTTTTATTTTTCTTTTTAAATTTTGACTATTGTTAGACTTACATTTTATCCTTACGCAAAAGTCATACTGCTAATTTTGTCTTTATCGTTTAAAATTTATTGAATATTCCCGAAGAGACCATAAAACGTCTAATTCAACCAAACAACTAACTCATTTGGTTGAAGGTTGCTCAAAACGATAAAAAGAAAGAACCGTTCATTACCTGTATTAATGTGAAAGAATTGACAGTAACATACCAATAAAAGAAGAAAGAAAATTGAGGGGGGGAATTATGAGTGTGATGGGTTAAAGGTTTAGAGCAAAACAACAGAATATGAAGAAACAAAAGAAGAGCCAATAATGGTGGCACGTGGCAGTTGCTATCAAGCATGGACTGTTTGTGGAATTGGACCCGAAACGCAATAAATGGCTATTAATTGATTAAAATGATGGTATTTTTGGCCTTTGCACATGAGTCCAATTATTTTTGCCCACAAAACAAACGCCATTAACAAAACAGATCGCTGAGATTATTAGGTCCCTACTCACACTTAAAGATTTTAATTCCACAGAAATAGTACTGATCTTTCATGGGTGCCCCCCACAGAGCTGTCATAATTTGGACATTTTATTTAGCTTTTACTTAGTCTCATTCTCTTCATTTTATATTTTATTATAAATTAATATAATTTAAATTATATATATTAACAATATAAATATTTTTTTTAATAATCGGTGTAATTTAATTTAGCTTGTGACTTGTATTAGGGAAAAATCGATCTTACACTTGGAATTAATTATGTGGCTGACATGTCAAGACACGTGGATTATTAGAAGAGTGACAGCTGGCAAAGATTACTTAAAGAGACGCGAGTCTTAATAGGTGCGAGCAAAGTGTCATGAAGACAAGAAGGAACGGTCACTCAGGCCTTTTGATAATTTGAAGAGACACTAATGGAATGAACCAAGACAATAAAAAGTACATATTCATAATATCTTTAATTAATGAGTGTAAATGATAGGAAACGTTATAGAATCTTCACGAAACAGTTACGATTGATAATTATAATATTTTATTAATGTCATTAAATGCTCATAATGGCTCTACTATGAGAGGAAAGAAACGTTGTACTTGGAAATAGCTATAAAAAGAAAAGAATGAACATTTGTATGGACACACTAATTATTATTGGAATATACTTTTTTACATTGCTTTATATTGCTTACTCGGCTACTTCTTAGTCTAGTTTTCCTTTCTTGTTATACAATTATCTCTTTATTTGATTATCAGTAATCCGAGTTCTTCTAAAATTACGCTTTGACCGAATTCCTATTTTTTGGTTAAACAAATTGGTTCAGTTACCGGAAATTTGATAATATTTACTTTCTAAATCAATTCTTTTGTCAAAACAATCATGTCGAACGTCAACGACGACAACCAACAAAATTTACAGCACCAAGAAAATCAGCAACATCAGGTGAATCAACAAGGGAATGGAACTCCAGCCCCCTCACAGTAAAACTCTCCTCGGCAATCTCGAGAAGGGACTCCCGACGGATCTGAATCAAATATGAATCAGTAGTATGAGAATGATCAAGCTATTGATGAAGCATTGAAACAATTAATCGCTCAACAGGTCAGTAATGCTCTTCGGGCTTTTGTTAGCAGGTTGTCGAATGTAGCACCAACACCAACTCCAAACAACAACGCGACCGTAGAAAATCCTCGCTCGGGACTCGTTACCTTAGGAAGTGGGGGAAATCCCAGCGAATCTCGTGATGGAGGGTTGGGTAACCCAGTTAATTATGATTTACAAAGTTTAGTACTAACTTTGCAGAAATAGCTCAAGGAGCAGAGCGATCGCATAGAGGAAATACCTGGAGTGTCGCCCATAATCAAGGGGATAGATATGAAAAAATACTCTCAACAACCTTGGAAGCCAAGTGTCGCTCCTTTACCAATTCCAAAGAAATTCAAGATGCCTGATATCCCAAAGTACGATGGAACAACTGATCCACGGGATCACATAACTACATTTACAACTGGTGTTAAGGGTAACGATTTGACCAAGCAAGAAATTGAGTCAGTGTTGGTCAAAAAATTTGGAGAAACACTCACGAAGGGAGCGTTGACATGGTATTCTCTTTTACATGAAAATTCTATTGATTCTTTTGCTGAGCTTGTAGATTCATTTATCAAAGCACACTCAGTAGCTCAAAAAACAGAAAAAAGAATGGAGGACATTTTTAAAATAAAACAAGTAGATATGAAGTTGCTTAGGGAATTCGTAGATAGATTCCAGCGTGAAAGGATGATGTTGCCACGTGTACCTGATAACTGGGCGGCTATGGCCTTTGCTAGTAACCTAAATGAAAAAAGCTCAGAAGCCACGAGGAGACTCAAAGAAAGCTTACGAGAATTCCCTGCAACAACTTGGAATGATGTTTACAATAGGTACAACACAAAGTTGCGGATAATAGAAGATACCATCACCCAGTCACGAAAGATGAAAGAGTAAGTTCAAGGTGGGCAGAAACTGAAAAAGGTCCGGTAAAAATAGGTACGAACCTTATATGAAACCAGTAGGAAAAGATTTGCATTCAAAACAGGAAAACCCAAGGTATAATCCTAGATCAAGGGATAGAGAATCAGGTTCGTCGTCAAGGTTTGGAAAAGAGCGAAACATGAAGGACATGCTAGACGACGACAGAGGTTCAAAAGCAAAAAATGGTAGTTACAGTTTTAACGTAAGCACATCTGAGTTGGTAGCCGTTCTAAGAAGCATAGGAGATAAGGTACGGTGGCCAAAAGAAATGATTTCGAGAACAAACAAGAGGAATCCCGAATTTTGGTGCGAGTTTCACAACGATCACGGTCACAAAACAGCAAATTGCAGATTATTACCAGGTGAAGTTGAACATCTATTAAAGCAAGGGTACTTAACAAAATTGTTTAGTGAAAAGGGAAAGTAGGCATATATGAAGAATAGGTAAGAACCGCCGAAATCTCCATCACCAAAAAGAATGGTTAACGTCATAAGTGGAGGAGAGGAGATCAATGGCATAACATACACGACAGCAAAGAAGGTGTCAAAAATCATAGTCACCCACGGGAAGCGAGTTTGCCAAGTGTCGTGCCCCTTTTTTCTCACGAAAATCGGGTTTGTGACATTTGGGAGACAACTTGTTCCCTCTCGGGAATTGAGTTTGAATTGAAGAGTCGCCACCTAATGATTTGAGTGCATTAGGACACTAAGGAAAGTTTGATTTGAACAACCAGAGATTGGGTAAGGGCTCGAAATTATCTCAAGGGGAAGGTGTTAGGCACCCCTCAAGATCCACTAGTGTGGTTCCCGGCCAAGCTATTGTTGTGACTTAAGTGCAAATAACACATAGGCAAATAAAAGCTTCAAATAAGAGGGAATTTTTCACGTAATAAAAAAAAGTAAGAAAAAGGAACTAAAAAGAAATGGTTTAAAAAAGATTTAAAAGAAACAAAGAAAATAAAGGGAAGGGGGGTCCTAGGTTTACTAATAATATGGATCACCCCACAGAACACCCGGTAATCACTCCTCAATGAGGGGCTACACGAGATGTTATCGCGTGGTCATCATATCCATATCTACCCTTTCCCACCCCGTTGAGGTATTAAAGCGCGAAATAGTCTCGTTTACTTATTGCATGTTATTACCCGCCCCAACCCTATCAGTCCCGGAGGCATTTGGGACTACTAATCCTAAAGGGGAGGGATGTTGGGCTTATTTGTAGTTTCAAAAGGTAAGAATACTAAGGCGACAAACAAAACATATATGGAAAGTATGGGGAAGCATATAAACAAATGAAAAGGCTCAAGCAGACCTCCTTTAAGCAGAGAAAAGCAAGTAGTTAGCATGACTTGCTCATACTATTTAGGGTCTGATTAAAACTTAAACAGTGGAGGCAGATTGATTTATTACATAGTTCAAATAAGAAGCCTGAATCAGGCCTGCCTGCTGGTTGTAGCTGATAAAAAGTCTGATTCAGTTTATAAACTTTCACCCTATGGCTTGCCTAAGTGTTAGACGAAGACCCCTATAGGCATGATATCTACTGATTCCAGAAACAATGAAACAAACATGAATACATATTGATTTGAGAAAATCATCTGTTATTAAAGAAAGGCAAGTTTTAGCAAAAGAGCATGCATCATTGTTATTGATTTTAGGCCTATAAGCGAGTGAAACGATTCAGATTCGATTAAGGCTCCTATAGGCATGCTTTCTATGTGTTGTCAATTTTGGACACTCTTATAAACGTAGTAAAAAATGCAGAGACCTTATAGGCATGACATCTAGATGCTGAATTTCATTTAAAGCCTATGAACATGATATCTAATTGCAGTTGATTATTTAAGATCTATGAACATGTTTGCCTGATGAGGAATGCATATGCAAGATTCAGAAAGAACCTATAGGCAGGATATCTACATGATGTGCAGAAATTCAGAAATTCCTATAGGCAGGATATCTATATGCTATGCAGAAGTTCAGAAATAAACTATAGGCATGGTACCTACATGAGAATGCAAGATTCCTATAAACATGGTATCTATGCAAAAATTCTTATAGACATGGTATCTAGACGCCAATGCAAGATTCCTATAGGCATGGTATCTACATGAGAATGCAGAAATTCATAAACTCCTATAGGCAGGTTATCTACCCCTTTTGCATACATAGTTACCCTCTTTCTTCACTGATCATCCCCGAGAGTTTTATTACAAAATTATTACAACCCAAAAAAAGTAAAGTAAAGGAAAAATACATTAGAAATTAAAAAGTACAACCAAGGAGAGCCTGATTCAGACTTCCTATCTGAAGTATGAAGTAAATCAACTCCAAGAGATTATATTTCAAAGCCTTTCTCCTATTTGGGGTGTGTCAGAGTTTCCTAAGAGTCTCATATGAACTTCGGGCAGTGCTTACACCCAAATGTATCACAGATTAAGCCATAGTGCAGAAAGGCCAGCCCTCAGGCATCCAAGTTCAGAGAAAACTCAAGGTCCCAAGGCAAGGCTCACAAGAGGGGGGCAGAACTTAGAGACTAGGAGAAAGTGCAAGTGTAGAATTCTGAAAGGGATAAAAGGGAAAGGGAAGTAGTACACATCGGGATATAGGGAATGGGGGGTTGCAAGAGCACAAGAAGAGCAGGCTGGTGGGCATACCCAGCATTGGAATATGCTGGCACACCCTCCGGCTTATTTAGAGGTTAAGACCCCATTGGTTCAAAACTCAGTTCATGGGCAACAACTCATATTTCCATGCCCTAAGCTACCATTTACAAACACATAGGGGTAATGAGATAGGGAGAAAAGATTCACAACAGAAACAGGCAGTAGAACATTGGCATACTAAGCTAAATGTCAAACTCTACAGAAAACAATAAAATAGACATGGATATAAAGACTGTAAGTAAACACATTGGGGTGATGATGAAACTTAAATTAGGACATACCAGTTTCAAAGAAATAAGTAGAAAAAGCAGTAGTCTTGTAAAAGTCAAAATGCAAACAGGAAAACAGAATACTATAAGTGTGAGTTCAGAAGAGATTGTGAAATTATGAAGTCTGAAGTGTGTGTTTGTGAAGAAAGGTCGTGCCTTTTATAGTGTAGAAACCAAGTAGAAATAAGGTAAGAAAATAATTGATGAGCTGATTGTTAATCAATTACATAAGACTCCCTTTAATTAAGGAATTCAGATTCAAACGGGTAAAACCAATTAAGGAAAGAAATTAACCAAATACTTTGTGCAAAGTAGGCAATTAGGGGTGAATACATAAATGTTTTATTTAAAAATAGAATTTTGAAATACACGGTTTGTATAAATAAGGTAAGGAAATCAATTGACAGCCAATAAATCAACAGTCAGGGATTTTGTATGAACGAACCAAGTCAAAAAGATAGAAAAGGTTTTTAACTTAAGCGAAATCAGCAAACAGCGGAAAGGGAATCAATCAGACCATATTCAGACGGAAGAATGAACTAGTCACAAATTTAAAAGCCACTTTAAAGGGAAGTCTATCATATATAAGGAGCATACGAATATGTTAAGCATGAAAGAAAAGATTGTTATGTCACTGTAACATTAGTAGAAAAATCCAGAGTAGAAGGGTTTAGTAAAAAGGTCAGAATCATATGAAAACAAGGAATTGGTCTAAAAGAGTTGGGGGTTTATAAATAAGACCCCTAGTTCAGGCAAATCGTAAAATCAAACTTGGCGGAACCCCAAATTCTAGGGTTTCCACCTTGAATCAAGTACAGAGATGAGAAGGCAAGTAGCCGAAACAGGATCAGAGGTTTTAGAACTGAAACCTCTTGCATGCTTCTTTCATCAACAGAAACTTATGAGAAAACATGATAGCAAAGTAACATGCAAATACAGTAGAAGGATTCAAAGAACATAAAGGAAAATACTGATAAGAACAGCAGAAGAAGCATGCTTAAGAGATTTTCTAGAAGAAACTTAAACAGAGCTCAGTAGAAGAAAAATAGTAAAAACACTTAAGAATACAGTAGAAAAATATACTAGGCAGAACATAATAGAACATGGTAGAAGAAAATACTAGAACATAGTATAAGAGTATACGAGAACATAGTATAGAAAACACAGTAGAAGAACATACAAGAACGGGGTATAGAAAATACAGTAGAAGAACATACGTGGTAGAAGAAAAACATAAGAACATAGTAGAGGCAAATACACACAAAAGAAAAAGGAGAGAAAGTCAGAGAAACACTTAAACATTTTCAAAAAACCCTAGATCGGAAGCAAAGCGGATTTGAAAGTAATTTTTGAAAGAAAAGTTAGGGAAATCATTTGAAAACTCAAGGAGAGCACAGATACACAACGGATCTAAAGAAATCGGAGAAAACCTTGAAGGGTTAGGGTTTCAGAAGAACCCTAGAAGTGAGATAGGCTTTGAAAGGTCACCGATCTGAGTCGGAGAGGTTGGAATCAGGCTCAAACCACCATGGTAGGCCGGAGCACGGCCGGAGATGACCGTGGAACCTCGAGTCGGTAGAGGTATGGGTGCAAACTTTCGAGGTCAGGCCTCGAATCTTCAGGTATCAGGTGCGTGGGAGCAAGAGGAGGTGGGTATGAGACTCCCACGGCCTGAGAAGCCATGGATTCCGGTGGGTTTCAAGGTAGAAGTGGTGGTAAGAGGCGGTTAGGGTTTGAGAATGTTCGAGAGAGTTTGAGAGTTCAGAGGCGACTGGATAGGTGAAATGATTTAGGGTTAAGGGGTGTTGGTGGATTAAAAAAGGAAATGAGGGATTGTGGTCATTGATCATTTTGATCAACGGCCTGGATTTAATGGGGGGCCGGGCGGGTTGAACTTAATTGGATCAGGGGCGGGTAGTTTAGTAATTGGGCTGGTCCATTTGAAATTGAAATTGGGGTTAATTTGGGGGGTTAATTTAGGCTAAAATCGAAATAGTTAGGGCTAGT
This sequence comes from Nicotiana sylvestris, assembly GCF_000393655.2. Classification (NCBI taxonomy): domain Eukaryota; kingdom Viridiplantae; phylum Streptophyta; class Magnoliopsida; order Solanales; family Solanaceae; genus Nicotiana; species Nicotiana sylvestris. The sequence continues at coordinate 18,430,549 of NC_091058.1, forward strand.
ATTTAAATAGCCACTTTTTCACTTTTTATTTTATAAAAATAGTAAAATAATTTCTGAAAACAAATTAAAGGTATTAAATTAATTAATAATACACAAATATTAAATTTAAAAATATTGGGATCAATTTTTTAATTATAAACGCAATTAAATCTTAAAATAGGCTAAAATTATAATTATGTGCAATTTAATTTTAAAAATACTCAAAAAATTTGTAAAAAATATGAAAAAATTACCTTAGCTATATTTTGGTATAAGTATAAGAATACAATAAAGGAGTTACCAAAAATGATAATTTAGGAAATAATTATTGGTTTTTTCTGATAAAATAAGGCGATAAATTGATTTAAAAATCTTTTAAAAAATTGGAAAAATAATGAAACACTTGGACATGCTTATATATGCATACATATGCTATTTTAAATGTATTTTGCATATGATAAATAGATAGGAAAAAATTGAGTATCAACACCAAGTATTGGAAGAAGACGGTATAACATTTAATGATGTAGATGTAGATGGCGTGCTAACCCCACACAATGATGCACTAGTAATATCTTTACTTGTATATGACACTAATGCAAAATGAATTTTGATTGATCCAGGTAGTTCTGTGAATATCATTCTGATGAGAGTGGTGAACGAGATGCAAGCCCATGATAAGTTGATAACCAAGGCACGAACCTTGTCTGGTTTTAACAACTCGAGATAGTACTCACCACATTCGCAGAAGGAGTAGTCAAAGATACCAAATTTCAAGTGATAGAAACGGATATGGCTTACAATATGATTTTCGGCAGACTATGGATTCAAGAAATGGATGTTGTTCCATCTACCCTACATCAAGTTATCAAGTTTCCTTCATAATGGGGAATATGAAAAATCTGTGGTGACCAACAGGCCTCTCGAAACATTAACTCCATGGCAGACTCAAGCGCAAAAAGCGACGAAAAATAGCAATTACAGAATTCAGTTGAAGATGCAGCAACACAAGCCTCAACTGCAGACGGATAGATAGATGTAGACTCGAGGCCTGATAATATCCAAGAACCAGAAGAAAATGAAAACATCAAAACAACAATCGAGGAATTAAAAGTTGTGGTATTATTTGTACATTGGTCAGACAGAAAAGTCTACATTGGAACCAGCCTCAGCCCGGAAGTGAAACGTAAGTTGATTGAATTTTTAAAAGCTAACGCAAATTCTTTTTCTTGGTCGCATTCAGATATAAGAGGTATACCACCAGAAGTGATGACCCACAAACTGATATGAAAATCCAACATACCCACCTGTCAAACAAAAAACAAAAAGCAAGGTTCCTTTAAGAATCAGGTGATTCAGGATGAGGTACAAAAGCTTTTAAAAATTGGGTCTATCCGCGAGGTAAAATATCTAGATTGGTTGGATAATACTGTAGTAGTGCCCAAAAAGATTGGTAAGTGGCGGGTTTGTGTAGACTATACTGATCTAAATAAAGCTTGCCCTAAAGATTCTTTTCCGTTACCGCACATAAATCAACTAATTGATGCTACTGCAGGACATGAATTATTAAGTTTTTATATGCCTATTCAGGATATAATCAGATCAAAATGGATCCTCTAGATGAGGAAAAAACTTCCTTTATTACAAAAAAGGGGCACTTATTGCTATCAAGTTATGTCATTCGGCCTAAAGAATGTTGGGGCCACGTACCAGAGGCTAATGACCAAAATGTTTCAAGAACATCTAGGAAAAACCATGGAGGTGTATATAGATGATATGCTTGTCAAATCACAACAAGCAGGGGATCATATTCAATATCTCTCAGATACATTTCAGATTCTTCGCAAATTTAACATGAAGTTAAATCCTGAGAAATGTGCATTTGACGTGTCATCAGGTAAGTTCTTGGGATTCCTTGTTTCTAACTAGGCATTGAAGTAAATCCTGCACAGATTAAGGCTATTGAAGAAATTCTGGATATACTTACGAGCAAAAAAGAAGTACAGAGGTTGACAGGAAGAATAGCAGCTTTGGGGAGGTTTATTTCCAAGTCGTCGGAAAAGTGCTTTAAGTTCTTTTCAGCCCTAAAAAAGCAAAATCAATTTGAATGGTCTGAAGAATGTCAACAAGTGCTCAAAATTTTAAAAGCATACTTGTCAAATCTATCATTGCTAGCCAAACCAAAAGATGGCAAAAACTATTCATCTACCTTGTTGTTTCAGAAGTAGCGGTAAGTGCCGTATTAGTTTGAGAGGACCAAGGTAAACAATCTCCAATTTATTATGTTAGCAAGTCTTTATTGGATGCTGAAACTTGTTATCCTCATTTAGAAAAACTTGCACTAGCATTAATTATGACATCTAGGAAATTAAGACCTTATTTTCAATAGCATCATATCTCTGTAGTAACTGCCTACCCCTTGTGTAATATATTGTATAAACAAGAGTTACCAAGTAGATTAACCAAGTGGGCTATAGAGCTAAGCGAATGTGACATTACATATCAACCTAGAACTGCAATAAAGTCACAGGTTTTAGCAGATTTTGTGGCAGATTTTAGCCTAGGGATACAAGCAGAGGCAGAAAAAGAACTGCATGTATTTAACAGGTCTAATCCAGGTACTTGGACCTTATTTACCAAGGACTCATCAAATATAAAAGGAGCAGGTTTAGGCATTTTTTGATACCACCTGCAGGAGAAACTATACGACAAGCCATAAAATGCCATCCTATTACTAATAATGAAGTAGAATATGAAGATGTGATTGCAGGTTTAGAATTAGCACGAGAGCTCGGAATAGTGCAGGTCATAATCAAAAGCGATTCGCAGCTCGTAGTTAACCAAATGCAGGGGACCTATATATCTAGAGAGGCAAGGATACAACAATACCTGAAAAAGGCACGAGACTTGGTTAGACAATTCCAAACTTGGAAAGTTACGCAGATACCAAGGGAAGAGAATGTCGAGGCAGATGCTTTGGCTAATCTTGCATCCGCTACAGAAGTAACAAATGAAGAGATGTAATGACCCGACCGGTCGTTTTGAGCTTTTGCATTTCGCTCGCCAGTTCTCAGGCATGACTTGCCCCGTGTGATGCAATATGACTTATGTAAATCGTTGGTATTGGGTTTCAGGTTAATCAGAATTTAATTTGGAAGAACAATCTCAGTTGAAAGCTTAAAATTTGAAATGTTTGACCAATATTTGACTTGTTTGTATAGAATCTCGGATTAGAATTTTTATGATTTGGTTAGCTCTGTTAGGTGATTTGGGACTTAGGAGCATGATCGGAATGCATTTTGGAAGTTCGTGGAAGGTTTAGGCTTGGATTGGCGAAATCGAGATTTCGACGCTTTCCAGTTGATCGGTGAGATTTTGATATAAGGGTCGGAATAGAATTCTGAGAGTTGCAGTAGTTTCGTTGTGTCATTTGGAATGTGTGTGCAGAATTTCAGGTCATTCGGACGAGATTTGATAGACCTTTTGATCGAAAGCATAATTTAAGAGTTCGTGGAGTTCTTAGACTTGAATCCTATGTTAAATTGGTGATTTGATGTTGTTTTGAGAGTCCCGAGGTTTTGAACAAGTTTGAACAATGTCATGGGATGTGTTGGTGCAATTGGTTTGGAATTCCAGGAGTTCCGGGTAGGTTCCGGGATGTTTTAGGCCAAAATCATAGCTGTAGCAGGTCCAGAAGAGTTGCAGGCCTCGGAACCCACCCGCGCGGACTGCACAAAAGGAAGTGCGGCCACGGTATGTGTTATGTGGACCACACAAAATAAAGTGCGGCCGCGGTGATTTTGTGCGGGCCGCGGTGGTTTTGCGTGAACCGCGGTGGTTTTGCACGGACCGCGGTGGTTTTGCGCGGACCATGGTGGTTCTGTGCGGATCACGAAGGCTGAAATCTGAGGGGTACTCTATAAATACGAGGTTTTGGATTTTATTAAATATTTTGACCTAGAGAGCTCGGATTTTGGCGATTTTGTCGAAGGTTTTTCAAGAAATTCATCGGGGTAAGTGATTCTAACTCGGATTTGGCTAGAGTACATGAATCTATCATTGAATTCATCATTTAATTCATGATTTAGGATGGAATTTGGGAAGAAAATTGTGAAACCTTTCAAAAATATAAAATGATTATTTGAAGGACCAAATGGTATCGGAATTGGATAATTTTGGTACGGTTAGACTCGTGAGGGTATGGGGATTCTGAAAATATAAATTTTACCCGATTTCGAGACGTGGGCCCGGGGCTCAGGTTTTAGCAAATTTCGGGATTTTTGATATTTTTCGAATATTTTCGCTTGGGCTTTGTTCCCTTAGATGTTAGTGCAGAGGCTCCTACCATTGATTTAGTTCCGGTAGTGAGGGACTTTTCGGATATGTTTCTTGTGGCCGAGCATGTCGTCAGGTAAGGTTGTTGATTTCGATATTGATTTTATGCCAGAAACCGTATCGTATAGCATCGGCAGAGTTAAAGGAGTTGAAAAGCAGCTCCAGGATTTTTGTGATAAGGAGTTCGTTGGCAGGCCAATGTGGATGCGTGTTCTAACTTGAGTCGGCTTGGTTGGCTCCGAATTGTATTATTGAGAGAGGTGTTGATTCGTCGGTTATTAAGCTTATTAGTAATCCGGGAAGGCCTACGAGTTACCTTTCCGTGTTGCGAGATGTTATGATTTGTTGGTTATAGGCACATATGGTGCGGTTCTATTGGGGTTTCATAGTGGAAGTCGAGCGGGAAGAGTAATTGGGTATTGCTCGGTGAACGGCTATCGGTTATGTCCTATCGGGTGTGTGTGGTGTATGTTATTTGTTTCACTGTGGGTGTAATGATTGCTTGGGTTCCAGACATAAAATTATGCATATTTGTCGATTTCGAGCATAATGACTTGAGGTGGTTCATGTAGAGCAGTGTTGGATAGGATCGCGCATCGCACCAAAGTTATGTAGAGGTATGACCTTGCGGGTTAAATTCATATGTTCTGTTCCTATAATGTGAGATGGGTTCTCAGACTTGTGTTGTGGTGGTACTGGTGAGCTTGAGGTACATCTCTTTCATTTGAGTCATTTTCATGATTTGAGTATGATCGGACCGTTGCTTATTGGTGCGCGTATTATGCAAGTTGTGGCTTAGGCATGTATTGATGTGTCATGTCACCAGAGTAGTATATTGGAGTAGAGTAGATCGTTGGGATCATTAATGAATACGAACAGATTCGATTTCAGCATGTTGTAAGGATAACATCGAGATTCGGCTCAAACATTTGCTGTGGTATTTGCCAAAGGATGAGTGGCTTCTTGAATGGTTGATCTGGAAAATGGTTATGGCTTACCGCGTGTCTTAGTGATCATTGGCAGTATATGAAAGTGTTGGGATGAGACTTTAGTTGATAAGAGTTTTTCTATCGGTATGCGGATGTTGTGTGCAGCTGCTGTGATTAGAAGTTATCACTACAAATGTTGAGTTATGTGGTATATCATGTGATTGCACCGGAGAGAGCATATATGGGTGATTACAGCTTGTTCAGGCTTATTTGGAAAATAGATGTAAGATTATGATCTTATGAATGATTTCAGAAGAGGAATGTGGTTCTATGGCTTATGGACTAGGATGAATTGTGAAAATTCAGTTATATTGTGTTATCGAACCTATGTGAGATAGGGTGACGTGGGATCACTCCCGGGTATGTGCATGGTGAGGTTATTCAGCAGTTGGTTGGCTTTTGGAACAACTCTGGGCATGTTCGAGGACAAACGTATGTTTAAGTGGGGGAGGATGTAACGACCAGACTGATCGTTTTGAGCTTTTGCATTTTGCTCGCCAGTTCTCGGGCATGACTTGCCCCGTGTGATGCAATATGACTTATGTAAACCGTTGGTATTAGGTTTCAGGTTAATCAGAATTTAATTTGGAAGAACAGTCTCAGTTGAAAGCTTAAAATTTGAAAGGTTTGACCAATATTTGACTTGTTTGTATATAATCTCGGATTGGAATTTTTATGATTTGGTTAGCTCCGTTAGGTGATTTGGGACTTAGGAGCATGATCGGAATACATTTTGGAAGTCCGTGGAAGGTTTAGGCCTGGATTGGCGAAATCGAGATTTCGGCGCTTTCCGGTTGATAGGTGAGATTTTGATATAGGGGTCGGAATAAAATTCTGAGAGTTGCAGTAGTTTCGTTGTGTCATTTGGAATGTGTGTGCAAAATTTCAGGTCATTCGGACGAGATTTGATAGACCTTTTGATCGAAAGCATAATTTAAGAGTTCGTGGAGTTCTTAGGCTTGAATCCTATGTTAAATTGGTGATTTGATGTTGTTTTGAGCGTCTCGAGGTTTTGAACAAGTTTGAACGATGTCATAGGATGTGTTGGTGCAATTGGTTTGGAATTCCAGGAGTTTCGGGTAGGTTCCGGGATGTTTTAGGCCAAAATCATAGCTGTAGCAGGTCCAGAAGGGTTGCAGGCCTCGGAACCCACCCGCGCGGACCGTACAAAAGGAAGTGCGGCCTCGGTATGTGCTATAAGGACCACACAAAATTAAGTGCGACCGCGGTGGTTTTGTGCGGGCCGCGGTAGTTTTGTGAGGGCCGCGGTGGTTTTGCGCGGACCACGGTGGTTTTGCACGGAACGCGGTGGTTTTGTGCGGCCACGGAGGCTGAAATCTGAACTCTATAAATACGAGGTTTTGGGTTTTATTTAATATTTTGACCTAGAGTGCTCGGATTTTGACGACTTTGTCGAATGTTTTTCAAGAAATTCATCGGGGTAAGTGATTCTAACTCGGATTTGGCTAGAGTACATGAATCTATCATTGAATTCATCATTTAATTCATGATTTGGGATGGAATTTGGGAAGAAAATTGTGAAACCTTTCAAAAATATAAAATGATTATTTGAAGGACCAAATGGTATCGGAATTGGATAATTTTGGTACGGTTAGACTCGTGAGGGTATGGGGATTCTAAAAATATAAATTTTACCCGATTCCGAGACGTGGGCCCGGGGCTCGGGTTTTTGCAAATTTCGGGATTTTTGATAATTTTTGAATATTTTCGCTTGGGCTTTGTTCCCTTAGTATATTGTGACGTATTCGTTCTGATTTTGGATATATTCGCGTGGAGGCCAATTCGAGGCAAAGGCATCGCGAGCTAGAGAATTAGCCGGGTCGAGGTGAGTAATGATTGTAAATGATGTACTGAGGGTTTGAGACCCCGGATTGCACATCGTAGTGCTATATTGAGGTGAGACACGTGTTGGATGATGAGCATGTGGTCTTTTACTACTAGGGATTGTGACTTGGTCCGTCCCGATTGATGATTTTTACCGTGTATTTGACGGAAATTTTATTTGTTATCATCATGATTTGGGTTGATTGCCATATTTGGGCTTCGTACCAACTATCTGAACCCTTCGGGGATTTTGACTGATTTTCCTCGCTATACTTGTTAAAAATCATATCCTCAGTCATGTTTCTATCTGTTTTAAACGATTCGAGCTGGTTTTATCATACTATTCCTAAATGAGAGGAATTTAAGGGTTGAGATCCCTATCTCCTGTTATTGTGCCCGAGAGGCTGTAAGGTTAATGACTGAGAGGGGTTGAGAACCCAATGGTGAGGATATTATATATGTTATGGATCGGGCTGCACGCCGCAGCAATACTTATATGGATCGGGTTGCACGCCGCAGTAATACTTATATGGATCGGGCTGCACGCCACAACAATATAGCGTTTGGGCTGTAGGAGCCCCTCCGGAGTCTACACACCCCCAGTGAGCGCAGTCGACTATTTATATGGATCGGGCTGCACACCGCAGTGATGTACGGATCGGGTTGCACGCCGCAGCGATTATTCTGATGGCTGTCATTATGAGAGATACATGGGTCGAGAGCTGAGAATGAGCACTATTGATGAGAGTGAGCCCGAGGAGCTGATACTGTTCTGAGTGATTGATACTGTGCCCGAGGGGCAGATTTCTACTCATTATTTACCTGCCAAATTTCCTGTTTTACCTGATTCAAAGAGATTTCACTTGATTTCCTCATTGATTTACTACTTTACGTGATTTTTACTGCTTTGATATAGAATTTCTTTGTGCCTTACGTGCTTTCATACTTTCAGCCATTATTTATAATTATTACTCACTGAGTCGGAGTACTCACATTACTCCCTGAACCTTTTGTGCAGATTCGGGCATCGCAGAGTCTGCTCATGTGCTGATCCTCCCAGTCCAGGCAGTGTTTTCAGAGACTACGAGGTAGCTGTTGGCGTCCGCAGACCCGTGCCTCCCTTATCTTACTATTTTCATGTGCTTGAACTTCTATATCGGATTTCGTATCTAGTAGACCAGTATCCGGATTTTTTTTAGTTGCTCATAACTTGTGACACCTCGGTTTGGGCTGTGTCGGAATGGTTCTTACTGAGGTTATCATTAATTCCGCAAATTATGGATATTATATCATGCTTTAGAACTATTTATGATATTTAACTACTTAAAAGAGGTGTTCTGTTTGGTCTGGCTGGCCTTGTCTTCACGAGAGGCGCCATCACGACCGGGTTTAGGAATTGGGTCGTGACAAGTTGGTATTAGAGCCTTGGTTAAATAGGTCTCACGAGTCATGAGCAGGTTTAGTAAAGTCTCGTGAATCGGTACAGAGACGTCTGTATTTATCCTCGAGAGGTTGCAGAACCTTTAGGGAAAAAAACTTCATATTCTTGAATTCTAATCGTGCGTCCTTGATTCAGCTTGAGAAGTAACTATTGAATTCCTTCCACGCGTTCGTATGCGCGCATGAGCGCTCAGTATCAGATGTGTCTCGATGGCTTGTGATTCCCTGATCGAGGGGCGAGATGTGATCTCTGTGAGTTGATGTTGGGCCAGTCTGGAGGACTTGAGGCTGGATCTTTGCCTATAACTTGAGCACCGAGGTGCTAATTGTGTGTGCAAGTATTTTTGAACGTATATGTTTGGTATTGTCTCTATTAGTGGAAGTGACGGCTGGATAACTATGTGATGAGTATGTTGGTACTGCGAGATGTATCCACATGATTTGGAAGCGACAAGAAGGTCTGATAGAGGATAGAAGAACTATTAGGTGCTTGAATTCCATCTTGATTCGAGGTATAGCCCCGAGTTATGGGCGTGTTAAGGATCTTTTCATGTTTCCCAGTTATGAATGAAGTAAATTTCATGTTGCGGTATGAGTTCAGACTCAGGAAGACTAAGTGACTGCGTACAGTTTATGACAGTGGAAGGTATACAAAAATGTTAGTTAGAGGCAAAGTAGGTGGGTTGTCTCCTGCGAAATGTTCTGAGGTTGTACGATCCTTATGTGTCTGTTAGAAGATCTCATTTGCGAGTGAAGGATATGTGTTGCAATTTAAATTGGGTCGCTTAGAGAGTGGGTGTAACTGTTGCGAGAGTGGAATACGAGATTTGCAGAAGAGTTAAAATTCTAGATGAACTGTGTTTTCACGGGCTTATAAAAGATTTGAGTTTAATCTCACTATGGTATCATGGCATCAATAGAGTATAATCGTTATGAGTTATTGAGTGTGTGTTGATCTACGGCTTCGAGCCAAGTGGGGGAGCCTGTTATTGATTAGGCGATTGCACAGTTAGGTGCTATGTTGGTTCCAGGTTGAGGTGCGCTGGTGAATCAGTTATAGCTTCCGGAAATTGAGACCGAGGATGGCTCAAGTAAAGAAAAATTTTGACGAAGATTATATTATGCTTCATAGGTGTATGAGAATCACGGGATGTCTTGAGTTGTTATTGGCAAGAATACTCGGTGCATAGAGCAGAAAGGTGCTTGGTTGTATTGGGATGATGTTACATTCTGTGGTGACGGAGTGCCAATAAGGCACGGGTTGTTCGGTTTATTTGATCAGACTAATTGCAGTTGAATAGAGTGAATGACTCTCGAGAATGGTTCTAATGTGTTCAAGGTTCTACATGTAGCAATTGGGTATTTTAAAGTTGTATATGTGGTTAGGAACTGAGTTTTCATTTTGGAAAATGTCAAGACTTGTGGTACTTTCTACATTAACTATGAGATTCTATATATCAGTATTAAGAAGGTAATGGTTCCAGATTCACAGGAAGTCCCTTCGAGGTAGGTATTTTGAACGTGGTGCTTTTGAAAATATTTAAGAGAGTACTCAGTGGCTTATGAGCCTTAGACAGTGTGGTTTCATGCTTGGGAATCGCGTGGTGAGTCTGGGTTGAGGAATTGTGGCGTTGTAGCAAGAATAAGTGTCAAGCTAACGGTAGATTAGAGGGAAACTCGAATAGATGGGATAGTGTGGTAGTAGGCCAGACCGGTATGGTAAAGATATGATTAGTTCCTTGGGTGTTTTCGAGGTAACGAGTCTCTGTAGGTGTTTTGCGGCAATTCTTTTGGGTTTTAGTGACATGCGTAGCTCGGTTGAGTTAGAAGGATTCAGTCCTGATGAGTTAGTGTCGTGCAAAAGGAATTTGGGGAGTTCTAGATGGTTTCCACCACAGTTAGAGAGGTATATTTTTCCTATTGGTGTGAGGAGAATGGGATGTATAGTGGTTCTCTTCTAGATGGGATCAATGGAGAATTCTTGTCGATCTCTACCGTAGTTGTATAGTGATTTTCTTCCAGGTTGGGCTCAATAGAAAGTTCTTGGTTGGTTGAGTGCATGGTTGCTTGTGGTTTGGAAGGGATATGAAGTTCTCATGATTATCCTAGGATGGTATCGTATATGCGGTATGTGTGGAGGATCGAGATTTGCGTGTGTAAGGTTACGGTTCAGTTCTTAAAGGAAGGTCAAAACTCTTAGGTAACGGCAGTTTCAGATAAATTAGAGGAACGAGCTTCAGATAATTAGAGAAAGGGTCTTCGGATGATTAAGGGAATGGTATTGCTAATTTGGGGTGATTTGACGAGGGCATATGTTTCAGAAAGGGCAATGTGATTAAGTTGATGATACTTCGGTAGTATTGCGGCATTTTCTTGTTAGATCGACTGCTGATATTCGAGTTTGCTTGGTGGCATAGAGGAATTCTAGATTTTCTCTTGTGGAATGATTGGGTATTTGAGGTGTGGTATGTATTCGGACGGCGGAATTGGGACCAGATATGTTGATTCATGGGCCATATAGAGTTGGAGACGGGAAGTTCTCATATTCAGGCTATGTTGTGGTAGTGAGTCATGTGTATCGACACTGTTTAGTGACTATCGGGAATTGGAGACTTGAGCGGATCTTTTGTTGCTTGGTATATTAGATTTTGGATGTGATATCGGGTTCAGATTTTTTGTCTCTGTGTGGTGTCCTTCTGGACTATTGCGCTAAGGCGACGCCATTGGCTATGCCGGAAATGTCACGGATTGAGTGGCGAGGTTCGACGGATTATGTCCTAGTGGAGTGGTTTTATATTTCAAAGACCCAGCAGGTGTCTGGGAAGGATTATTTTTCTTAGTCGGGTTTCGTGATAGATGTCAGTGCAGAGGCTCCTACCATTGATTTAGTTCCGGTGGTGAGGGACTTTTCGGATATGTTTCTTGTGGCCGGGCATGTTGTCGGGAAAGGTTGTTGATTTCGATATTGATTTGATGCCAGACACCGTGTGTATAGCACCGACAGAGTTAAAGGAGTTGAAGAGCAGCTCAAGGATTTTTGTGATAAGGAGTTCGTTGGCAGGCCAATGTGGATGCATGTTCTAACTTGAGTCGGCTTGGTTGGCTCTGAATTGTATTATTGAGAGAGGTGTTGATTTGTCGGTTATTAAGCTTATTAGTAATCTGGGGAGGCCTATGAGTTACCTTTCCGTGTTGCGAGATGTTATGATTTGTTGGTTATAGGCACATATGGTGCGGGTCTATTGGGGTTTCATAGTGGAAGTCGAGCAGGAAGAGTAATTAGGTGTTGCTCGGTGAACGGCTATCTGTTATGTCCTATCGGGTGTGCGTGGTATATGTTATTTGTTTCACTGTGGGTGTAATGATTGCTTGGGTTCCAGACATAAAATTATGCGTGGTTGTCGATTTCGAGCATAATGACTTGAGGTGGTTCATGTAGAGCAGTGTTGGATAGGATCGCGCATTGCACCAAAGTTATGAGGAGGTATGACCTTGCGGGTTAGATTCATGTGTTTTGTTCCTATAATGTGAGATGGGTTCTCAGTCTTGTATTGTGGTGGTACAGGTGAGCTTGAGGTACAGCTCTTTCATTTGAGTCATTTTCATGATTTGAGTATGTTCGTACCGTTGCTTATTGGTGCGCGTATTATGCAAGTTGTGGCTTAGGCCTATATTGATGTGTCATGTCACCAGAGTAGTATGTTGGAGTAGAGTAGATTGTTGGGATCATTAATGAATATGAACGGATTCGATTTCAGCATGTTGTAAGGATAACATCGAGATTCGACTCGGAAATTTGCTGTGGTATTTGCCAAAGGAGGAGTGGCTTCTTGAATGGTTGATCTGGAAAATGGTTATGGCTTACCGCGTGTCTTAGTGATCATTGGCAGTATATGAAAGTGTTGGGATGAGACTTTAGTTGATAAGAGTTTTTCTATCGGTATGCGGATGTTGTGTGCAGCTGCTGTGATTAGAAGTTATCACTACAAATGTTGAGTTATGTGGTATATCATGTGATTGCACAGGAGAGAGCATATATGGGTGATTACAGCTTGTTCGGAAAATAGATGTGAGATTTTGATCTTGTGAATGGTTTCAGAAGAGGAAATGTGGTTCTATGGCTTATGGACTAGGATGAATTGTGAAAATTTAGTTATATTGTGTTATCGAACCTATGTGAGATAGGGTGACGTGGGATCACTCTCGGGTATGTGCATGGTGAGGTATTCAGCAGTTGGTTGGCTTTTGGAACAACTTTGGGCATGTTCGAGGACAAACGTATGTTTAAGTGGGGGAGGATGTAATGACCAGACCGATCATTTTGAGCTTTTGCATTTCGCTCGCCAGTTCTCGGGCATGACTTGCCCCGTGTGATGCAATATGACTTATGTAAACCGTTGGTATTGGGTTTCAGGTTAATCAGAATTTAATTTGGAAGAACAATCTCAGTTGAAAGCTTAAAATTTGAAAGGTTTGACCAATATTTGACTTGTTTGTATATGATCACGGATTGGAATTTTTATGATTTGGTTAGCTCTGTTAGGTGATTTGGGACTTAGGAGCGTGATCAGAATGCATTTTGGAAGTCCGTGAAAGGTTTAGGCTTGGATTGGCGAAATCGAGATTTCGGCACTTTCCGGTTGATAACTGAGATTTTGATATAGGGGTCGGAATGGAATTCCGAGAGTTGCAGTAGTTTCGTTGTGTCATTTGGGATGTGTGTGCAAAATTTCAGGTCATTTGGATGTGATTTGATAGACTTTTTGATCGAAAGCATAATTTAAGAGTTCGTGGAGTTCTTAGGCTTGAATCCTATTTTAAATTGGTGATTTGATGTTGTTGTGAGCGTCCCGAGGTTTTGAACAAGTTTGAGCGATGTCATGGGATGTGTTGGTGCAATTAGTTTGGAATTCCAGGAATTCCGGGTAGGTTCCAGAATGTTTTAGGCCAAAATCATAGCTGTAGCAAGTCCAGAAGGTTTGCAGGCCTCGGAACCCACCCGCGCGGACCGCACAAAAGGAAGTGCGGCCGCGGTATGTGCTGTGCGGACCGCATAAAATGAAGTGCGGCCGCGGTGGTTTTGTGCGGACCGCGGTGCTTTTGTGCGGACTGTGGTGGTTCTCTACGGACCGTGAAGGCTGAAATCTGAGGGGTACTCTATAAATACGAGGTTTTGGATTTTATTTAATATTTTGACCTAGAGAGCTCGGATTTTGGCAATTTTTCGAAGGTTTTTCAAGAAATTCATCGGGGTAAGTGATTCTAACTCAGATTTGGCTAGAGTACATGAATCTATCATTGAATTCATCATTTAATTCATGATTTGGGATGAAATTTGGGAAGAAAATTGTGAAACCTTTTAAAAATATAAAATGATGATTTGAAGGACCAAATGGTATCGGAATTGGATAATTTTGGTACGGTTAGACTCATGAGGGTATGAGGATTCTGAAAATGTAAATTTTACCCGATTCCGAGACGTGGGCCCAGGGCTCGAGTTTTGCAAATTTCGGGATTTTTGATATTTTTCGAATGTTTTCGCTTGGGGTTTGTTCTCTTAGCATATTGTGACGTATTCGTTCTGATTTTGGATATATTCGACGTGCGTAGAGGCCAATTCGAGGGGCAAAGGAGTCACGAGCTAGAGAATTAGCCGGTTCGAGGTGAGTAATGATTGTAAATGATGTCCTGAGGGTTTGAGACCCCGGATTGCACATCGTAGTGCTATATTGAGGTGAGACACGTGCTGATGATGAGCGTGGGGTCTTTTACTACTGGGGATTGTTACTTGGTCCGTCCCGATTGATGATTTTTACCGTATATTTGATGGAAATTTTATTTGTTATCATCATGATTTGGGTTGATTGCCATATTTGGGCTTCGTGCCAACTATCTGAACCCTTTGGGAATTTTGACTGATTTTCCTCACTATACTTGTTAAAAATCATATCCTCAGTCATGTTGCTATCTGTTTTAAACGATTCGAGCTGGTTTTATCATACTATTCCTAAATGAGAGGAATTTGTGGGCTGAGATCCCTATCTCCTGTTATTGTGCCCGAGAGGCTGTAAGGTTAATGACTGAGAACCCAATGGTGAGGATATTATATATGTTATGGATCGGACTGCACGTCGCAACAATACTTATATGGATCGGGCTGCACGCCGCAACAATATAGCGTTTGGGTTGTAGGAGCCCCTCCGAAGTATGCACACCACCAGTGAGCGCAGTCGACTATCTATATGGATCGGGTTGCACGCCGCAGCGATGTACGGATCGGGTTGCACGCCGTAGCGGTTATTCTGATGGCTGTTATTATGAGAGATACATGGGTCGAGAGCTGAGAATGAGCACTATTGATGAGAGTGAGCCCGAGGAGTTGATACTGTTCTGAGTGATTGATACTGTGCCCGAGGGGCAGATTTCTACTCATTATTTACCTGCCAAATTTCCTGTTTTACCTGATTGAAAGAGATTTCACTTGATTTCCTCACTGATTTACTACTTTACGTGATTTTTACTGCTTTGATATAGAATTGCTTTGTACCTTACGTGTTTTCATGCTTTCAGCCATTATTTATAATTATTACTCACTGAGTCGGAGTACTCACGTTACTCCTTGCACCTTTTGTGCAGATTCGGGCATCGCAGAGTCCGCTCCTGAGTGTTGATCCTCCCAGTCCAGGTAGTGTTTTCGGAGACTACGAGGTAGCTGTTGGCGTCCGCAGACCATGCCTCCCTTATCTTACTATTTTCATGTCCTTTAACTTCTGTATCAGATTTCGTATCTAGTAGACCAGTATTCGGATTTTTTTAGTTGCTCATGACTTGTGACACCCTGGTTTGGGATGTATCGGAATAGTTCTTACTGAGGTTATCGTTAATTCCGCAAATTATGGATATTATATCATACTTTAGAACTATTTATGATATTTAACTGTTTAAAAGAGGTGTTCTGTTTGGTCTGGTTGGCCTTGTCTTCACGAGAGGCGCCATCACGACTGGGTTCGGGAATTGGGTCGTGACAAGAAAACGCTTCTGTAATACATTTGTTTCATTTAGTGCTTGATCAAGATAAAAATGAGGTAAATTATAAGAATCTAACTTGGGATTGGAGAAACGAGATTGTCAATTTTTTGCAGTATGAAATACTACCTGAAGATAAGAAACATGCTCAGGCACTTTGCCAAAAGGTTGCTCGTTACTGTTTAGATCGGGGCAATTTATATCGAAATATGTTCGGTGGCCCTCTAGAAAGATGTCTCGGGCCTTCTCAAACGTAATACGTGATGAAAGAAATACACGAGGGACATCGTGAAAACCACACTGGAGGAAGATCTTTGGTAAAAACTATAATTAGAGCAGGCTATTATTGGCCAAAAATGGAAGAAGAGGCGGAAAATTTTGTGGCTAAATGTGACAAGTGCCAAAGATATGGTAACAACATGCATCGACCAGCTAAATTATTACATCTGGTTGTTGCACCATGGCCTTTTATGAAGTGAGAGATGGATATCGTAGGTCCACTACCACAAGCCAAAGGCAAGGTAAGATTTATATTAGTACTCACTGATTATTTTACTAAGTGGGTAGAAGCAGGGGCCTTCAAACAGGTACGAGAAAAAGAGGTCAGAGACTTCATCTGGCAAAACATCATATGCCGGTTTGGGGTTCCAAAAGAGATCGTATGTGATAACGGCCACAATTCATAGGTGCACAAATCATAGAATTTTTCCAAAGTTGGCAAATTTAAAGGATTACCTCGACACCTTATCATCCAGTTGCCAATGGACAAGCTGAATCAACAAATAAAGTTATTATCAACAACTTGAAGAAAATACTAGAAGAATCAAAAGGCAAGTAGACAGAAGTGCTACCTGGAGTCTTGTGGGCTTACCGAACAACAACAAAAACAAGTACGGGAGAGACACCATTCTCACTTATGTATGATGCTGAAGCTTTAATTCCAGTTGAAATAGGGGAGCCAAGTACGAGATATACTCAAGCTACTAAAGAGTCAAATGAAGAAGAGATGTGGGTAAACCTGGATTTGCTTGAAGAAAGGATAGAAACTATCTTAATAAGAATGGCGGTGCAAAAATAAGTTATTGAGCGATGTTATAATCGAAAATCTCATCTCAGATACTTCAATATTGGGGACTATGTACTCAAGAAAGTTTTCCAATCCACAAGAGCAACCAATGCAGGAAAATTAAGTCCAAATTGGGAAGGGCCTTACAAGATTTGTGGTATCACAGGAAAAGGTGCATATGAGCTTGAAACCATGGATGGCAAGATTATACCCTCAAGTTGGAATGTTATACATCTGAAGAATTACTATTTCTAAGGGAAGGAAATACCAACGGACAGGTATCCCCACTTATGATTTTTGTTTTTGAATTGTTAAAGTTATTGTAACAACTTTAGATAATAGGCAAAAAACTAGCCCACATCAAATGATAAAATTAGACCTAAAAAAACACGCGGAAGAAACATAATTCCCGGTCTATGGTTACAACTATTCTGATGAAAATATAATGGGTTAAGCAGTCTTAATCTAAATTATACCTCTGAGTCCCGTATATTTTTTCTTTTCAAGAAAAGGACCGCATGGAAGGGATAATCAAGTTCTCGAGATTTCATACTTCAAAGCTCAAACACTTGGGGGACTATATAATATAGATATAATATATGTATAAGGAAGGGAAAGAAGACTTGAACAATTAAATTTCAAGTAATTTTAAGTCAAGCCTAAAGTCTACTCAACAAATATCAAGTTCAGAGCAAAGTCACGAGCCAAAAACGCAAGCCTGATTCAAAAAGCCTATGAAGAATACACTCATGGGTGTAAATCTTGAAGTCTTACGAATGTTTAGGTTAAAGGCAGTATTTAGTCGTGGGTCATAAAGAAACCCTAAGATTTTCTTTTTTACAAATCTATTGTAAAGAAAACAGTTACGGAAGAGTTATGGATGATACTTAAATACATGTAAGGTATTATTTAGTTTGACAAGTTTGAATGAAATAAAATTTTTCTCAAAGTTATTCCAAGAAACATGTGTATTCCTATTTCTTATTTCGTATGTTTACACCATTATGAAGTTGAGACGTCTTCTTCATTAAGTCTCGTATATAAAAAGGTCCTCTTTTATAATTCGTGCTTGGTTCAAAAAGCCACAAAATTAATAAAGCACTTTTAATAAAAAAGTTAAAAAGGGTAAAACAAAACCCACATATTAAAATTGAAGTGGAAAACAAAGCCCTCAACTTAAAAGAAAAGGCAAGGGCAAACAAGAAAAAGAGCGGAAGAGAAACTCAAGTCAAACGCATCATAAAAGTTGAGTACAAACTTTTTGATATCTTAAATACTTAGTTAAAACTAAGTATAAACGCAGTCTTAACCTAATTATCATTATAAAAACCCCCGAAAAGGACTGGAGGTATGATGTTACCAAAAAACATTACCCCTAAATGGAACCAGGGGTAAAACCACTATGTGTCCACCAACAAAACAAAAAAAACTAGTTAACTTCATAATCAAACTTTCATTATGGAGCAGGTTCTGAACCAGTATTCAAGGTGGAATCATCAATAGCCGAAGGTTCAGCTTGATCAGAAAGGGCTTGAACAACCACTACATCAGGACTAGCTTCAACACCTTTGGGAGTATCAGCCATGGGCGAAGAAAAATGTGATGACCTGGCCAGTTATCTCATGACTTACCACTCCGTTTCCCCATTTTTGCTTCTTTATGCCTTGTTTATCCGTGTTATATGGTATCGGATTGGTCGGATCGAATTAGGAAAGGAATTGGTAAGGTTTGAGACACTTAGTCTCTTTTGAGGAAGGTTAAATTGGAAACATCAACCAGATGTTGACTTATGTGTTAAAGGGCTTGGATGTGAGTTCCGATGGTTCGGTTAGCTTCAAAAGGTGATTTGGGACTTAGGAGCATGATCAGAATGAGTTTTGGAGGTCCGTAGTAGATTTAGGCTTGAATTGGCAAAAGTGGATTTTTGGCGATTTCCGATTAGTAGGTGAGATTTTTATATACGGGTCGGAATGGAATTTCGAGAGTTGCAACGTTGTGTCATTTGAGATGTGTGTAAAAAATTTCAGGTCACTCGGATGTGGTTTGGTTGGGTTTTTGACCGAAAGCGAAATTCGGAAGATTTTAGAAAGTTTGGCTTGAATCCGATGTGTTTAGGTTGATTTGATGTTGTTTGAGGTGTTTTGAAGATTGGTACAAGTTTAAATAAGGTATTGGGTTATGTTTGTGCTTTTGGTCGAGGTCCCTGGGGCCTCGGGGTGATTTCGGATGATTGACGGGGAGTTTGAGACTTTGGTGAGCTGCAGAACTTTTGCTGCTTCTGGTATTTCCGCACCTGCAGATTGGGGACCACAGGTGCAACGCCGCATATGCAGAAAAGGGGTCGTAGAAGTGGAATTTGGTAAGATGGCCAGAAACCGTAGAAGTGGTTAGAGGGACCGCACCTGCGATGCCGCAGATGCAGGAATGGCGATGCGAAAAGTGGTGAGTTAAGTGAAAAACCGCAGAAGTGGTTGGTTGGCCGCAAATGCGGTACTGCAAAAGCGTAAATTGGGCCACAGATGCGAAAATTCCTGCGCAGAAGGTATAAATTTTGTCCTTCGCGATTTTGAGCCATTTTCACCATTTCTAATTCGGCTTGGGAGCTTTTTGGACGATTTTGAAGAGGGATTTCAAGGGAACTTCATTGAGGTAAGGAATTTGGACCTAAAACTTATTCCTATGC
The DNA here is from genome assembly GCF_000393655.2 of Nicotiana sylvestris. Lineage (NCBI taxonomy): Eukaryota > Viridiplantae > Streptophyta > Magnoliopsida > Solanales > Solanaceae > Nicotiana > Nicotiana sylvestris. The sequence continues at coordinate 18,449,912 of NC_091058.1, forward strand.
TATTATTTCACGGATTAGAGCCATAATTAATGGAATTTAAGGGCTAAAATTGGGGAAACTAGGGCTTAGAAACTTAGACCTTTGCTTGAGGATTTGAAGGACCATTTGAGGTCGGATTTTAGAACTTTTGATATGTATGAACTCGTGGGAGGATAAGGATTTCGTTGATGTAAAAATTATCGAATTCCGAAGCGTGGGCTTGGGGGTCGGGTTTTGGTAATTTCGGGATTTATGTTGTAAATTGATTATTTTTGCTTGGGCTTCGTTCCCTTAGCATATCTTGACATCCTTGTTCACATTTTTCGATAGATTCGACGTAAGCGGAGGCCGATTTGAGGGGCAAAGGCTTTGCGAGCTAGATATTCGACCGGTTCGAGGTGAGTAATGATTGTAAATGATGTTCTAAGGGTATGAAACCTCGGACTTGCACATCGTTGTGCTATATTGAGGTGACGCACACGCTTGATGACGAGCGTAGGGTCGTGCACTGTTGGGGATTGTGACTTAGTTTGTCCCGAATGACTATTTTACCACGTATTTGACTGAAATCCATTTGCTTTCATCATGATTTAGGCTGAATTCCATATTTGGGCCTTGTGCCAACTATTTGAACCCTTCGGGGATTTTTACTGGTATTTCCTTACTGTTTTGACTTTATACTTGAACTCAGTCATGTTATATTTCACTGTTTTTCGTACTCAACCATGTTTACTATGTTTTAACACTTACATGATCTTTTAAATGATATTTTTGGGCTGAGAATCATGTTTTACTGTTGCCCGAGTGGCTTGTGAAGATTTTGACTGAGTAAGGCCGAGGGCCTATGTTGTGAGGAAATATTTGATATTGATTATGAGGCCGAGGTCGTGAGATATGTATGCCACGAGGTGGCTTGAATGATATGAGGCCGAGGGCCTAGTGATGATGCCACGGAGTGGCTTGATATTGCGCTTGGGCCGTAAGGGGCCCTTCCAGGAGTTTGTACATCCCCAGTGAGCGCGGGTACCCATTGTGATGTGAGATTGAGCCCGAGGGGCTGGTATGGTTCTATGTGATTGCCTGATGGGCTGGTATTGTTCCGAGATGTTGCCTGAGGGGCAGATTTGTGGATATTGTGCCCGAGGGGCGAATCTTTATGTGTTTATTTTCATAATTTACTGTCAATTACTTGCTTAATTGTTGAAAAAAGGCTTTTCCTGAAGTTAAATTGAGTTAAAATATTTTTACCTATCTTTCACTGATTTTACTGTTTTTAATGGTTTTACTGCTTCATTATAGCATGCTTTGTACCCTACGTGATTTCCTGCTTTCAGTCTTTATTTATGATTATTACTCATTGAGTTGGAGTACTCACTTTACTCCCTACATCCTGTGTACAGATTCAGGCATATCTGGTCCCCCTCCTGGGTGCTGATCATTTCCGGCTCTGGCGGATTCAAGCAGTCTCTAGGTAGCTGTTGGCATTCGTAGCCCGGAGCTCTTCCCTACTTACTTCTATATGTTCTCTGTTTCTGTATCAAACTCTGTAGTTATATATATTGGAGTATTCCGTTTTGCTAGATGCTCATGATTAGTGACACCCCGGTATCGGGCTGTGTTGGGTTATTTTTCGCGAATTATGCTAATATCTGTTAACTTTAGATTATCTTATCATGCTTTAGATTTATTTCTTATGGTTTAACTGTTAATAATTGGATATGGAAAGTGTCGGCTGGCCTTGTCTTCCCGAGGCGCCATCACGACCTGGTCCGGATTTAGGGTCGTGACAAAAAATTTTGGCTTTGCTGAGTCTTTTCGATAGTTTCTTTAATCATTGCTATCTCAACATCCAAGTTAAAACCTTCCTGGTTTACTTCAGTAAGAGTGTCATGACGCGTGTTCAAAATGGCCCAACTTACTTCAACAACAGCTTTGTCTTCAAGAGCTTCATAATCTCTCTCCCAATGATCGATTTCATTCTTAAGCTCTTCTTTCTCGGCTAAAGCAACATCATAAGAAGCCTGTAAAGGGGAAATCGAACTCTCCAAAAACCTAACTTTATCGATAGACACTCGGAGGTCTTCTTAGGCTTGGGTGAACGTTTGAACAAGCTCACATGCATTAACTTCTTTCTCATCCATGAAGGCTTTTAGACCTCTAATCTCTTCTGTAGCCCTAGAGAGCTGTTCAGCAAAAGATGACTCAAGAAGGTGCTTCTCCTTGCCCGCCTGGTTGGAAGAGGCTTTCTCAACTACTAGCTCCGTTGCCATGACTTTTATCTACTGCTCGAAAGTACACTTGTTCTCCTCTAAAACTTCCATCTCAAGCTGGAGACTTTTATATTGCTATTTCCAATTATCAGCCTCAATCTGATAGTCATGCATCAACTGCTCCGTATGAGAAACCCTTTCATCATCTTTGTACCGATGAGATTGATCTACATAAAGAGAAAAGAGTGAAAATACTAGTAAAAGGAAAATTACATAAGGTAAAAAGAGAAGTCTATACCTTCAACGATGATTGTACAATGTCATTCATCCAAGTCAAGGAACTATGACTTTCCAGTTTTGACTTTTCCACTGGACCTATTAAGGGTTTTAGCCATACATCAGCCTGGCCTGACTTCTTCAGAAGATTACCATTAGCTGGAACCTCAATGGTAATTTGCTTCATTGCCCTACTACCACTTGAAAAACCAATTTCATTACGAGAAGTATTGACAACAGGAATGATCGAAGAGGCTATAATAGCTTCGGGCGGTGCAAAAATAACAACGGTAGGAACGGGCACATGGGATTCCATTGGAACTGACACAGGAAAAGAGGCAAGAGGCATTTCCTCAGCAACCAAGTCAAAAATTTCATTGTCAAAACCATGTGAAAAGAGGTGTTAAGCAGAGTCTTGAGGTGCCACAGGCATCTCTTCATCAGAACTCAATAAAGTGGCTTCAGCAGGCTCGGTTACAGAAATAGAACGAGGAGGGGGAGTAGCTTCGTCATCCAAAATGACACGTCTTCTAGCCCGCGATTTACGCACTAAAGAGCTTCCATCTCGCTCCTCTTCATCTTCAGAATCCTGTGGTCTATCAACTTTTCTTTTCGATGAAGAACTCAAGATTATCTCTTGAGCTCTTTCCAAAGAAAGTCTAGAAGCTGCGATTGACTCAGCACTCACACCTCGAATAGGAAACCCTGATAAAAAGAAGGGTTAATGAATTCTAAATAGAGAATGAATGAAGGAAAAATGAGGAAATAAAAATTTTACCGTGAGTGTTAACCTTCCAACCAAACCTATTCGAAAGGTACTTCCAAGATCTTACTTCCATCGAAGCAATTGTCAACAATTTTTCTACCCAACTACGGAAATTAAGAATCTCTTCAACAGTTCCCATGGTTGATGAAAAAGAAAAGTAAAACAGTCACGGGAAGTACAAACTCTTTTAAAAAAAAAAGAGAGAAAGTTGTAAAGAAAACTCACATGCAAAATTCCACTTCTCAGGGAAGGGCATATTTTCTTCACCTACTAACCCTTTTGTAGGAGCAGCAACAAATCGGGCGTACCAGCCACGATCTTTATCGTCCTCAGGACTGACTAAAACTCTCTTACTCCTCGCCACCAGAGTAAAAATCCCATCACGGATTTAGGGGAGTAGAGATGGATTAGATGAAAAAAGGTGAAAGGCAATTGAGCCAAATTAGTCAAATACCTTAAACATGCAACAACCTTCCATACAATAGGGTCAATTTGTCCTAAACACACATTGAAGAAGCGGCAGAATTCAATAATGACTGGATTAATAGGAGGTCTAAAGTCCAATGTAAAGGGGTACGTATACACAAAAGAAAAGCCAGCTTTGAAAGAAGTGATCCTTTGATTTGCATTAGGGATCGGAATTGGGAAATCAAATTTCCAATGACAATCTCTACGAACAACAGAGATCAAACCTTCAGTAATCTGTGAAGGGTAAACATCGGCACAATCATGAGAGGACATAAAGGAGACCTGGTTTCTGATCAACTCTTTGTCAATATAAATATAAAGCTCAGCAGGGATAATCTCGTCTACAGTAGGCTCACGAATTGGCTCACTGAAATCCCTACCTCTAGTGGAAGACCTATGAGAAAAGGAAGGCCTAGTTCTCGAAGATGATGGAGGAGTAGGACTGGGTTGAGAAGGATAACCTCGAATGGAAATTGATCCTAAACTACGCAGCCTACCACCTCTCCTACTTCTAGTAGGAGCGAGGGGAAGTTCATCAACAATAAGAACCTTTTTAGGATCAGAGTTTGAAGAAGACATAGCTATGCGAAGACAAAGAAAAGATTGAATGGCAAAGTATGGGAAACTTTTTCATGAAAGAAAAGACAAAGGATATATTTATACTTGGAAGCAACCGTCAAACAAAAAGGTAATGATGATGTCATTATGAAAACTGTCACTTCGTGATTGGTGCAGCCGTAAAAAAGCCCTAAAAGGCGCTGAGGAGTTACAGAACCAATCATAGGGCACCACGTGTCACACACATTAAATGGAAGTGACATACGAAGTGTCAGTTCAAAAAAATGTATAATTGTATGTGGGAAATGGCGGCAAAAATTCCCGCTTTAATGAGATCCACTTCACAAATATTCAATTGCTGAATAAATGGCAAGTTGGGGGAGGGGACTATCTGTATTGGGGAAAAATCGATATTACACTTGGAATTAATTATGTGGCTGACATGTCAAGACACGTGGATTATTACAAGAGTGACAGCTGGCAAAGAATACTTAAAGAGATGCGAGTCTTAATAGGTGCGAGCGAAGTGTCACGAAGACAAGAAGGAATGATCACTCAGGCCTCTTGATAATTTGAAGAGACACCGGTGGAATAAACCAAGACAATAAAAAGTACAGATTCGTAATATCTTCAATTAATGAGCGTAAATGATAGGAAACGTTATAGAATCACGAAACAGTTACGATTGCTAATTATAACGTTTTATTAATATCATTAAATGCTCATAATGGCTCTACTATGAGAGGAAAGAAACATTGTACTTGGAAATAGCTATAAAAGGGAAAGAAGAAATATTTGTATGGACACACTGATTATTATTGGAATATACTTATTTACATTGCTTTATATTGCTTACTCGGCTACTTCTCAGTCTAGTTTTCCTTTCTTGTTATACAATTATCTCTTTATTTGATTATCACTAATCCGAGTTCTTCTAAAAGTACGCTTTAATCGAAATTCCTATTTTTTTGTTAAGTCATAGCACTGCCAAAGTTGCAATGAACGTGTGAGATGGGAAGAAGATGAAATTATTGTACTTACTATTTTAAAAAAAACAATAATGAAGTTGGAAATGTCAACGCTATCATGTTTTCCATCCCAGTAACAATTTTCACCTCAGCTTTTTCCTTTTCCAATTTGCTTTTCGTTCTTCTCAATTATAAAAGCAAAAAAAGGATTCCTTTTTTTCTGTCGACAGTAAATACAAATTTAAAATTTTATGTTAGAGAGTACTTATAAAAACTGCACTTTAATAATTAGATTCAAATTCAGTACAAATATTACGGTAAGGCGAATAATAAATTTATAATAGCATGTAACTGAAAGGGGTTGTTTGAAAGTGAAAGTTCAACCGTAACAGTTAAAACATGATGAGACGATCCCCTTTTCTCCAACAATGACATGATTTATCCATTCGACCAATAGCAAAGGAAAGCAACCTTACAGCCTTTGCCAAAACACTTTCAATTTACCATCTATGGATTTCGGTTCATTCATCATTTCTTCAACATAATAATGAAGAATCACAGACATTATTGCAAGTCGAAATTCCTCCAATTTGGGCAGAGGTCCCGTCATGTTGGGCTCGAGAAATATCTTGCTTCTAACCCTAGAACCAAAAAAACTAAATTAAAGACAAATATTAAGAATATACACAGAATTATACTCATTAAGTGTTAGGGCATGGTTGGGGTCAGCATCGGAGGTCGGGGGTGAGGGTAGTCGAATTTCATATATTACCAAAACGTTTTATCACGATAACTTGAACGGGCTAAACAATTTTGGATTGAAATTGCCAACACTTAAGTCTATCATATGTGTATATGTTGATTATAAATATATCAAGATACGAGAAAAACTAGCCGATAATAATTGTAAAATCATGAATAGACGTTTGGTTTTATTCCTAATAAAAGGGTAGTTCGGTGCACTAAGCTCCCATTATACGTGAGATCTGGGGAAGAGCCGAACCACAAAGGTCTATTGTAAGTAGTCTTATCTTATATTTCTGTAAGAATTGTTTTAACTCCTAATCTTGCATTAAAAATTTGTACCTTTTAAACACAGACAGTGTAAAAATATTCATTGTATTTGGTATCTTAAAACTAGGGCAGCAACAAAGGAAGAGCAGCTCATTATTCCAATTTTGATAAATTCTTACGTATGTTTCCACTAACTGTTGGTATTCAACGTAACAATTTAATATGTTGGCAGCATGTGAAAGCACAATCTACTTACCATTTTAAAATACACACATAGTTTATAATTCTTTTTAAAAAATTACTTTTACATCCACAAGATAGTAAAGATTATAATGATATTTGGCAATTACTAGCTTAAAATTCCATCTGTTTTTTTCCCCTGCCATGTTTTTTCTTATTTTTTACCTTAAAAATAGTTTTTGACCAGGAATAATGTATCTCGAGTAGAATCTCAAATTGCGTCATCATTCTTCATTTGTGAGATTCAATAGGACTTAGGAGTTACTTCCCTTGGCTTCCTCCCCGCCGATGTTCATGCAATAGGTCCTAAATCATGTCCTAGCATCCCTTAAAATTATATTATATTGACCACTTTAATGTGACAATCTCCTAGGCCATCGTGCCCTAAACTTAAAATTGACTTTGTATCAGGTCAAACTTTCATTTCTATTCACCTTCCTTTTCGCTCTCTCCAGGAGTCCTATCTCGAAGACTTTGACCATAAATATGGGGGATTGAACTTAGTAGTGAAAATTGAAAATTCATTGGGTTAATCAATTTAAGGTCTTAATTTAGTAGTATAATAAAATTTTATACTGTAAATGTATTTAAAATATTGCAATAGCTAATATGTTTTATTTTTTAACTTACCAATTCAATTTTTTTTATGAATAACTATATAAAGATCTTTATGATAGTTAACCTTTTCTATATACAACTTTCTAAGAAAGAACAATCTCTGTCAAGGTTCTCATATACCTATGTGAAAACTTTGTAAATTCTCAAGGTAAAGTGATAAGATTTCTACCCCTTTATTAACTTGTTGTGTTCATTATATCCAACCCACATGCAAACTCAACCAACCTTATTTACAAGTTTCATCTCTCCCCTCTTTATTACTCATCTTTTCATTTCTTTATTGCATGTAGGGTCACCATTCTCCACCCTCTCCCAATCTCTCCTTCTTTTTCTTTCCTCGTAAGAACAGAAAGAAAAGCTCAAAAGCATATAAAGAAAGGGTCTTTTTTTTTTGTTCTCTCTCTGGAAAGTAAAGAATGGAAGAAGTTGAAGCTGAAGTTCAGAAGCTGCCTGAAAGGCTTACACCATGCAACAGTGGAAGAAGGAGAAGCTGTGACTGTGATTCTAACCATTCACCCGAATTTGAGTTTTGGATGGTTCGAAACCCGTCTTTTCCTCAGCCCAACCAACTCTCTGCCGATGAGCTCTTCTCCCATGGCGTCCTTCTTCCTTTAGACCTTCTCCAGTGCCCTTCTGCGGAGGACCTACTTGAAGCAAATGGGACAAATACTTCTTCACACCATAAAACTGAGCCTGAACCATCTGGGTCTGGTCGACCCGAACCCGAAACAGAACTATCTGCGTCGATAGTCAACACGTCGGCGGGCGGCGGTTCTTTTACGTCATCAAAGCGTTGGAAGGACATTTTCAAGAAAACCGAGAAGAAATTAGAGAGTAATGATGTGAAGAAGAAGGAGAAGGAGAAGAGGAAAGAGAAGAAAGTTGTAGGTGGAAGCAATGGGGTGAGTACTGGTGCTGAGCTAAATATCAATATTTGGCCCTTTTCGAGGAGTAGATCCGCTGGAAACGGCGGAAGTAGGCCTCGGGTTACGGGTGGATCCGGTTTGGCGAACCGAAAGGTGAGTAGTGCTCCGTGTTCCCGGAGTAACTCAGCCGGTGAATCCAAGTCAAGAAAATGGCCCAGTAGTCCTAGCCGTGGTGGGGTTCATTTGGGCCGAAGCAGCCCAGTTTGGCAGGTCCGCCGGAATCTTGGACCAGGATCCAGTGGCCGGAGCTCCGATGACCTCGTGAGAACTGCTGAAATAACAATCAGAAAAGAAACCGCCCTTAATGAAAGCAGCACCAACAAAAAGGCAGTTAAAAAAGAAGGTGTTGAATGTCGCCGGAAAGTATCGTCAGCGGCTGCCAGTGGTGGTGGGCCTAAAGCTAGAGTCTTGAACTTGAATGTTCCTATGTGCATTGGTTACAGGAATCAGTTAGGTTGCAGAAGTGACGAAAACAGTGCCATTAGTGTCGCCGCCGCTGCCGCCGGGGACGGTGGTGATCGGAGTGGTGTCGCGGGGAGCAGTGAAGGGGTACGTGGCAGTAGTAATTTATTTAATATCAAAAGCCTATTTACCAAGAAAGTCTATTAATTTAATACTGGTAAATCCAAATTAGTAATTACACACTTTTTTGAATATGTTAGTGTATCTATCGTTATCCTTCTCTATATTCTCATATGTAACTTTTTCTTTTTCCTAGAAACTTTTTTGGTAATATGTAAAGTCCTAACTTTTGACGTTTGCAACTCTGCATTTGTGTAATATCTGGGGCTCAGTATCCTCAACTTACTTGCTTCTGCTGTTCAGTAGTCATACACTCTTGCTATTGAGGTTGAATTCATTGTATAATTTATCCTACTTTAATTTTTGCTCTAATAAACTCCGCTTTCAGCAAACTGTAAACTATTTTAATTATTAAGCTAGTGATTGAGGTTAATATATTTACCTTAGCGACGATGCTTGCAGAGTGGCAATTTTAATTTTTACATGAATTCTTCATCCTCATCATATGGTACTGATGTGGTTATTTTGTGTGAATTCTTTTTTTTTTTTGGGTGTAAAGGTAGTGCGCAAACTTGCATATACCTCGGCTAATACTACGATTTTTTATCAACTCAAATATTGAATAATTCTGTCTAATATGAAATTGTCTAATATTTTTGTCTCTTTAAGAAGTAGAACCTTAGTTTCTAAATATTTTATTTAGCTTCATTGCTGCTAGACCATACTTTTCAATGCAGCTATTATTCATTGTGATGCATAGGATCCGTTTGGACATAGATTCTTAAATATTTTTTAGAAAAGTTGATTTGAAATTGAAAATATGTTTGGATATGAATTTTGGGGTAAGTTTTGACATGTTAAAAAGTCATTTTTCCCTCTTTTTTCGGCTAAAAAATCTCAAATGGTCATGATTTGGTCCAAAAAGAGGTCTTAAACTATATTTGGAATTTGAAGTTTTGGTTTTTAAAATCTCCCAAAAACTAGATTAATTATATAAACAACACATATTTGAATTTTTTTTTTGGAAAAAAAAACTTCCAAAACTTATGGCCAAAAACGCGTGCATAAAGAAATTTGGTACTGGTATTTTGTTACACACTTGTACTGGATATGGAACTTACCGAGCATATGACCACTTACCATAGGGGCCAACTCTAAATTCTGGAAGTTTCCGATGAATTTAAGGTTGAAAATCAGACAACGTGATAAGGTTTTGAACGTATTGGATACAGTTATTAACAGCCATAAATTAAGGCTAGGAGAAAGACAGCGTCAGCGGGCGTTACAAAATGCTTTTCGCTTGCCAGTTAAGGGGCTAAGGCATGGTCCATGGGGCGTTGGACATTACTTTCACTCTCCTCTTTCGTTACGTTACAGCCATAGCCTACGGCAAAATTATACTTTACCGTTTGCTTTTGTTTGTATATTGCCATAACAAGTCTTAACTGCATGATACTTTAGTAGATTGATATCGCGTAACATTCCGTCCAGCCACGTGTTCTTCTACATACGTTTAAGCTTTTTCCCAATAATAGCCACGAAATCATGATTTTGGATTCAGTACTAAGCGCGAGTCTCTGTTTTCTGCTGGTACGCAAACCGTTAAGTTTTCAGTTCTGCACATAGACATAGTGATTGAATGTTATCAGTTCTGATTTAAGAGAATATTTTTTAAAATATATATTTTACTCTATATATACGTCTTTTTGTACGTGTGTATAAGTTTGATCTCGAAGCACTGAGTTCAGCTGGAACATGATGTCTAACTTTATAGACATTTTAATGTCTTGTTATTATTTCGCATAGTTGAATCTTTCTACCGTTGCACTCAATCAAATAGGAGTACAATTTATCAACCATGCATTCATTTTTGGCGGATGAAATCTCTCTGTATTCATTATGTTCTATTTGGGGCCTATCTAAATCCCTCAATCCATTTACTCTTTTGTATATTCCATTTATTTCTGTACCGTTAGAAACATATGCGAAATAAGATCCGATTATCCGAATCACTCTTCATGACAAAGGATAATTAAAGAGAAGAAAATAACCGGTAAGTAGGACATACATGAGAGCTAGTACTACACTGAACCCTGCATTAATTTTGTCCCCATAGAGATAAAATAGTGCAAGGGCCGAAAATGTCAGGGGTGTGTACCGTTTTGAAAAAATGATAATGTATACCGTCAATCCTCTTTATAATAGCATCCATATATAACAGTCATTCATTATAAAAGTCAAGATTTCCTCATAACTAATTTTTTAAGTCATATTTTACCTCTATATAACAGCATTTTACCTATAACGGCAACGGCCATATTTATAGCAGAACACTGTTTGTAAAATTACTTCTCTTAACAAAAACACTGTTAAAAATCCGAAAATATTCTAGCATACTATGCTGGAATTTTATAATGTGTTGGAGTTCCATTATAATATGCTGGAAATTTATATGCATGAGCTCCATAATTCCACATATTATATTGGAACTTTCCGTGTTTTAGCAAAATAGTGACTATTTTTCAATGACTTCGGAAATACTGGCTATTTTTTGATTACCAGTCCGAAAAATGGCTAGCCCATGCTATTTTGACTTAAAAATGATAAGGAATTTTTACATTCCTATGCCATATAGTAAACTATATTGCCCTCCATGCTTAACTTTTAATATAATTACCTTCTATACACCTAATTACCATTTATGTACCATTTTAGGATTTTAATGGTATTAATTAGTCTCCTAATTTTACTCAACCGTATATTCCCACTCCCCCAAGTTTCTCTCTCTAAATCCCACCACATCACTCACGTATCAAACCACACCCCACGATTTCCTCTTCAATCACCCACAATTTCCTCTTCTAAAACCAGCGAAAATGTGTAACCCCTCCACCATTGACAACCATTAAAAAGTTTTGAAGCTTTGAATTCGAATTTGGGTTTTCAAAAAATATTGTTTGTTTGGATTGGATGTTGTTGCAAATAATTGAGAATTCTCTCTACGTCTCTCTCTATCCCTCAAACCCAAATTTTAGTAATATAAGAGGAAAGGAAAAGAGAGCAGTAATTCCACCATTGACAACCATTAAAAAGCTTTGAAGCTTTGAATTCGAATTTGGGTTTTTAAAAATCATTATTTGTTTGGATTGGGTGTTGTTGCAAATAATTGGGAATATGGTTTGGAGTTTATATCTCAATTTTAAGGGGTTTTGGTGAAGATTAGAGTTGGTTTTGGCTGAATTTCAGATTGAAACTCGAAGATGAAGAAGAAAAAGATATGACATACATTACATTGTAGAAATTGTAGAAAAATTGTATTCTGTTATTTATTTAGTTTTCTTTTATTCATTTAACTATTGTATGAAATTTGAACAACATTGTAAATGACATAACGAAGTTACTGCAATGAAGTTACTGCAACTCTCGGAATTCCATTCCGACCCTCGGATCAAAATCTCACCTACCAACCGGAAATCGCCAAAATACTAACTTCGCCAATTTAAGCCTAATTCTACATCGGACTTCCAAAATCAATTCCGATCATACTCCTAAGTCATAAATCACCTCCCGAAGCTAACTGAACCATCAGAACTCACATTCGAGTCCTCTAACACATAAGTCAACATCCGGTTGACTTTTCTAACTTAAACCTTCTTGAAAGAGACTAAATGTCTCATTTCTTACCAAATCTACTCAGAATGCAAACTACCCAACTTGCTCACATAAAACACGGATAACAAAGCATAAGGAAGCAAAAATGGGGGAAACGGAGCAGTAATTCATGGGACGATTGGCCGGGTCGTCACATCCTCCCCAACTTAAACAAACGTTCATCCTCGAACGAGTCAAGGAACATACCTGAAGCCTCGAATAGGTGAGGATATATGCTCCGCATATCCCGCTCGGTCTTCCAGGTAGCCTCCTCCACTGGCCGACCTTTCCACTGTACTTTCATTGAAGTTATATCCTTTGACCTCAACTTTCGAACATGACGTCCCAAAATAAATACTGGCTCCACATCAAAGGTCAAATCATCATCCAATTGAACTGTGCTGAAGTCCAAAACATGAGACGAATCCCCAATATACTTTCGGAGCATAGAAACATGAAATACCGGATGCACACTCGACAAGTTGGGTGGCAAAGCAAGCTTATAAGCCACCTCTCCAATCCTCTGAAGCACCTCAAAAGGCCCCATAAACCGAGGACTCAATTTCCTTTTTTTCCCAAATCTCATAACACCCTTCATGGGCGAAACCTTCAACAAGACCTTCTCACTCACCATATAGGACGCATCCCGAACCTTTCGGTCCCCATAACTCTTCTGACGCGACTGCGTTGTACGAAGCCTCTCCTGAATCACCTTCACCTTCTCTAAGGCATCCTGAACCAAATCTGTCCCCAATAGCCTAGCCTTGTCAGGCTCGAACCAACCAACTGGAGATATACACCGCCTCCCGTACAAAGCCTCATATAGAGCCATCTAAATACTCGACTGGTAGTTGTTGTTGTAAGCAAACTCTACAAGCAGTAGAAACTTATCCCATGCACCTACGAAATCAATAACACAAGCAAGCAACATGTCCTCCAGTATCTGAATAGTACGCTCGGACTGCCCGTCCGTCTGAGGATGAAAAGTTGTGCTCAACTCCACCTGAGTACCCAACTCTCGCTGAACAGACTTCCAAAACTGGGAAGTAAACTGGTACCTCTATCTGAGATGATGGAAACCGGAAAACCATGCAACTAAACAATCTCTCGGATATATATCTCTGCTAACCACTCTGAAAAATAAGTAGTACACACAAGAATGAAGTGTGCGGACTTGGTCAGCCGATCCACAATCACCCAAATAGCATCGAACTTCTTCAAAGTCCGAGGAAGTCCAACAACAAAGTCCATAGTAATCCTCTCCCACTTCCACTCGGGAATAACCATCTGTTGAAGCAAACCACCCGGTCTCTGATGCTCATATTTCACCTGCTGACAATTGAGACACCGAGCTACAAATCTCACGATATCTTTCTTCATTCTTCTCCACCAATAGTGCTACCTCAAATCCTGATACATCTTCGCAGGACCCGGATGGATAGAATACCGCGAGCTATGGGACTCATCCAGAATCAACTCCTGAAGCCTATTCACATTGGGCACACAAATCCGACCCTACAACTTTAACACACCATCATCACCAATGGTCACGTCTCTAGCATCATCATGCTGCACTTTGTCCTTAAGGACAAGCAAATGTAGATCATCATACTGGCGCTCTCTGGTACGATCAAATAAGGAAGACCAAGAAACCACGCAAGCCAACACCCGGCTGGGCTCCGAAATATCTAATCTTACAAATCGATTGGCCAAGGCCTGAACATCAATCGCAAGGGGTCTCTCCCCAACTGGAATATATGCCAAACTCCTCATACTCACTGCCTTTCGGCTCAAAGCATCAGCCACCATATTGGCCTTCCCCGGGTGATACAATATGATAATATCATAATCCTTAAGCAACTCTAACCATCTTCGTTGCCTCAAATTAAGATCCTTTTGCTTGAACAAATGCTGAAGACTACGGTGATAAGTGAATATCTCACAAGATACGCCATACAAGTAATGCCTCCAAATCTTCAATGCATAAACTATGGCAGCCAACTCCAAGTCATGAACGAGGTAGTTTTTCTCATGGGGCTTCAACTATCGAGAAGCATACACAATAACTCTACCCTCCTACATCAATACATAACCAATCCCAACTCTCAAGGCATCACAATATACGGTATATGAACTTGAAGCTGATGTCAAAACCAATACTGGAGTTGTGGTCAAAGTTGTCTTGAGCTTCTGAAAGCTTTCCTCACACTTGTTCGACCATACAAATGGAGCACCCTTTTGAGTCAACTTGGTCAAGGGCGATGCAATGGATGAGAATCCCTGAACAAACCGGCGATAATAGCCTGCCAACCCAAGAAAACTACGAATCTCTGTGGCTGAGGACGGTCTAGGCCAACTCTAAACCGCCTCTATCTTCTTCGAATCAACCTGAATACCCTCGTTGGACACCACGTGTCCCAAGAAAGCCACTGAACCGAGCCAAAACTCACACTTAGAGAACTTTGCATAAAACCTATCCTCCCTCAATCTCTGCAATACCACTCGCATATGCTCCGCGTGCTCCTCCTAACTATGCGAGTACACCAGAATATCATCAATGAATATGATAACGAATGAATCCAGATAAGGCCCAAATACATTGTTCATCAAATGCATGAACGCTGCGGGGGCATTGGTTAGCCCGAAAGACATCACAAGGAACTCGTAATGACCATATCTGGTCCTGAAAACAGTCTTAAGAATATCTGAATCCCTGATCTTCAACTGGTGATCGCCCGAACGGAGATCAATCTTGGAGAACACTCTCGCTCCCTGAAGCTGGTCAAATAAATCATCAATGCGAGGCAAATAATACTTGTTCTTAATTGTTACCTTGTTCAATTGCCTATAATCGATGCACATTCGCATTGTGCTATCCTTTTTTTTTCCACAAACAGAACAGGCGCACCCCAAGGTGACACACTAGGCCGAATAAACTCTTTATCTAGGAGTTCCTGAAGCCGCTCCTTCAATTCTTTCAACTCCGCTGGTGCCATACGATACGACAGAATAGAAATGGGCTGAGTGACTGGCACCAGGTCAATACCAAAATCAATATCCCTATCCGGTGGCATGCCCGGCAGGTCTGCAGGAAAAACATTGGGAAAATCCCTCACAACTGGGACAGAATCAATACTAGGAGCCTCAGCTCCGACGTCCCTCACAAACGCCAAATATGAAAGGCAACCCTTCTCAACCATACGCTGGGCCTTCAAGAAAGAGATCACTCTACTAGGAACATAATCAGTCACACTACGCCACTCGATCCGCGGTACACCCGGCATAGCCAAAGTGACTGTCTTAGCATGGCATTCTAGAATAGCACGACACGAAGATAATCAATACATGCCTAAAATGACATTAAAATCCACCATGCTCAATAGCAATAGATCCACTCGGGTCTCTAGATCCCCAATAGTCACCACACATGACCAGTACATACGGTCTACAACAACAGTATCGCCCACCGAGGTAGATACATGAATAGGTAAATCAAGAAACTCACGGGGCGTACCCAAATAACGAGCAAAGTATGATGACACATAAGAAAAGGTGGAACCGGGATCAAATAATACAGAGGCATCTCTGTGGCAGACTAAAACAATACCTGTAATGACAACATCTGAAGCAATGACATCTGGCTTGCCTGGAAGTACATAGAAACGGGCCTGGCTGCCCCCTGATCGTCCTCCCCCTTTGGGGCGACCCCTGGCTACCTGACCTCCACCCCTAGCTAGCTGGGCGGGTGGTGAAATAACTGGAGCAACAGTCGAGGGCTGACCCCTCTGTTGGGACGAACTAGCAACATGATGAGGACACTACCTCCACACATGCCCAAACTCTCCACACTCAAAACAACTCCCAGGTGCTAGAGAAGGGGACTGAAGGGAACCCCTTGCACCGGAGTGACTAGCTGATGCACTCGGCATGGAAGAACCCTGAGCCGATGAGGTACGAGATGAACTTTGAGCTGGGAGGGCGCTGAGTGAAGGCTGGCCCTGCTGAGACCCATGATAACCACGACCTGAAGAAACCCCGCGATACTCTGGACGGGCCGACTAAGCAGGCCTGAAAGAATGACCTCTACCATGCTGGGACTGGCCCCTCGAAGGAGCACCACTATAACTGCCTGATCCTCGAGGCCTTTTGGCCTCCCTCTCCTCTCGATCATGATGGCGAACCGTCTCAATCTTGCGAGCAATATCAACCACCTCCTCAAACGTAGCACCCAATACTCTCTCTCTAGTCATCAGAATATGGAGATGCTAGTCAAGGCCGTCAACAAATCTCCTGATCCTCTCACGATCTGTCGGAACCATCCAGACGGCATGACGACCAACTTAGAAAACCTCGACTCATATTGTGACATAGTCATATCCCCTTGTCTCAACCACTCAAACTGTCGACGCAGCTCCTCTCTGCAAGACTACGACACATACTTCTCCAGAAAGAGAACGGAGAACTCATGCCAAGTAAGGGGCGCTGCACCAACCGGCCTATGCCTCTCATATGCCTCCCACCAAGTGAAGGCAGCCCCAGTAAACTGAAAGGTGGTAAATGCCACACCACTAGACTCGAGAATCCCTGCTGTACGGAGCATCCGCTGACACTTATTTAGAAAACACTGGGCATCCTCGCCCTCAACACCACTGACTGACGGAGGTTGGAGTCTACCAAACCTCTCAAAACGACGCTGCTCATCATCCGGCATAACTGGCACAATGAACTCCTGAGCTGGTGCAATCGACTGGGCTGGAGGTGTCTCCGGTGTCTGTAGTCCCTGCACTACCTGCTCAGGCGTGCGAGCAGCAGGGGTCTGATTGCCTCCCCCAGCCTGTGAAGTAGCTGCTGCTGTAGTGGCTGAAACTGCCTGAGCCAGTCCAGTGCAAACTGTCAAGATCTGTGCCAAGGCCTCCTGTAGACCTGAGATCACGATGGGCACAGCTGGTGCCTGAACTGGTGTTGCTGGAGCCTGATCCGAAGCTGGGGCAGCTGGTGGATCAACAGGTGTTGCCCTCGCTGCTTTGTCTCTGCCACGACCACGACCGCATCCACGACCTCTGGTGGCCTCAGTGGGTGGCACTAGTGGTCGTCCACCTGGTTCGGTAGCTCGCGTCCTCACCATCTGTGAGAGGATAAAATAACATAAGTTTAGTTCTCGGATCAACAAAGCTGCACGATAAGAATTTCAAGAATATGAAGTTTTTCCTAAAAAGGTTCTGCAGCCTCTCGAGGATAAATACAGACGTCTCCGTACCGATCCGCGAGACTCTACTAAACCCGCTCATGACTCGTGAGACCTATGTAACCTAGGCTCTGATACCAACTTGTCACAACCCTAACCCGGAACCCGGTCGTAATGGCGCCTCTTGTGAAGATAAGGCTAGCCAGACCAAAACAGAACACCTTTTTTAAACAGTTAAATACCGTAAATAGTTTTAAAACATGATATAATAACCATAATTTGCGGAAATAACGATAACAATAGTAGAAACCATCCCGACACAGCCCAAACCGAGGTGTCACAAGTCATGAGCAACTAATAGTTCCGGATACCAGTCTACTAGATATGAAATCTGTTACAGAAGTTCAAGAACATGAAAATAGTAAGATAAGGGAGGCACGGGGGCTGCGGATGCCAATAGCTACCTCGTAGTCTTCGAAAACACTGCCTGAACTGGGAGGATAAGCACTCATGAGCGAACTCTACGACGCCTGAATCTGCACACACGGTGCAGGGAGTAATGTGAGTACTCCGACTCAGTGAGTAATAATCATAAATAATGGCTGAAAGCAAGAAAACACGTAAAGGCACAAAGCAATTCTATATCAAGCAGTAAAATCACTTAAGGCAGTAAATCCATGAAGAAATCAAATGAAGTTCCTTTAAACCAAGTAAAACAGGTAATTTAACAGGTAAATAACAAGTATAAATCCACCCCTTGAGCACAATAACAATCACTCAGAACAGTATCAGCCCCTCGGGCTCACTCTCGGTATAATATCAGCCCATCAGGCTCACTTTCAGTACAACATCATCCCCTCGGGCTCACTCTCAAATCATGATAGGTACCCGAACTCACTGTGGAGGTGCAGACTCCGAAGGGGCCCCTTACGGCCCAAGCGCAATATCAATTCATCTCGTGGCATCCAATCTAGTCCCTCGGCCTTATATCAATCAAGCCACATCGTGGCGTATAAAAAAAGTATTTCAGGCCCTCGGCCTCATATCACTCAGCATATCCTCATATATGGCCCTCGGCCTCACTCAGTCCGAAAATCATCACAAACCCATCGAGCATTAGTAAAATAGTAGTTCTCAACCCAAAACATCATTTAGAAATATCATTTAAGTTCAAATACGAATAAAAGTGGTTGAATTTGTAAAACAGTAAATATCAACAGGACTGAATTCAAGTAATAAGTCAAACAGTGAGGAATTAGTGATAAAAATCCCCGGATGGTTCAAATAGTTGGCACGAAGCCCAAATATGACAATCAGCCCAAATCATGATGATAACAAATAAGTTCCAGTCAAATATGCGGTAAAATCATCAATTGGGATGGACCAAATCACAATCCCCTATAGTAAAATACCTCACGCTCATTACCCAGCGTGTGTCTCACCTCAATACAACACTACGATGTGCAATCCGGGGTTTCAAACCCTCAGGACATTATTTACAATCATTACTCACCTCGAACCGGCTACAACTCTAGCTTGCGATGCCTTTGCCCCTCGAATCGGCCTCCACGTGCGTCGAATCTATCCAAAATCAAAACGAATACGTCACAATATGCTAAGGGAACAAATTCCAAGCGAAAACAATCAAAAAATATCAAAAATTCCGAAATTAGCAAAACCCGAGCCCCGGGCCCACTTCTCGTAACTCAAAAATTTTCACATCATTAGATTCCTTATCATCCCACGAGTTCATACATACCAAAAGTTCTCAATTCCGACCTCAAATGGTCATTCAAATCCAAATTTAAAAGTTCAAAATCCCAAGCCCTAGTTCTTCCATTTTTTGCTTAAGTTCCAAGAATTTCTAGGTTAATTTCACAATAGATTTGAGTTTTAGGTTCGAAAATCTTACCTCCAATCAATTCTCCTTGAATCCCTCTTTAATCACCTTCAAAAAGTTCTCAAAATACTCAGCTATGGAGGAAAAATGGCTCAAAATTGCGGTCAAAATAACTTATAAACTTTCTGCCTAGAGGTTTTCGCATCTGCGACTCCACCACCGCTCCTGCGGTACCACTTTTGCGGTAATTCCTCCGTATCTACGAAAATCACTTAGGGGACCAGGTTCCGCATCTGCGGTCCATGAGCCGCATTTGCGACTCCGTAGGTGCGGTCATGTGCCGCATCTGCGGTCCCTGGCTATTCTTCCCAAACCGCTTCTGCGGCTCTTCTTCCACATGTGTGGAACCGCACCTACGGTCCCAAATCCGCAGGTGCGGAGATACCAGAAGCAGCAGAAAATCTGCCATCACTCAAGTTCCAAAAACTTCCCGTTAGCCATCCGAAATCACCCTGAGGCCCTCAGGGCCTCAATCAAAAGCACCAACATGACCCAATACCTTATTCAAACTTGTTCCAATCATCAAAGCACCTCAAACAACATCAAATTACTCAAAACACATCGGATTAAAGCCTAATTTTTGAGAAATCTTCCGAAATACGTTTTTGATCAAAACCCCAACCAAAGCATGTCCGTATGACCTGAAATTTTGCGCACACATCCCAAATGACATAACGAAGTTGCTGCAACTCTCGGAATTCCATTCCATCCTTCGGATCAAAATCTCACCTACCAACCAGAAATCGCCAAAATACTAACTTCGCTAATTCAAGCCTAATTTTACACCGGACTTCCAAAATCGATTCCGATCACACTCCTAAGTCGTACATCACCTCCCGAAGCTAACCGAACCATCGAAACTCACATCTGAGCCCTCTAATACATAAGTCAACATCCGGTTGACTTTTCCAACTTAAACTTTCTTGAAAGAGACTAAGTGTCTTATTTCTTACCAAATCCACTCCGAACGCAAACTACCCAACTCGCTCACATAAAACACAGATAACAAAGTATAAAGAAGCAGAAATGAGGGAAACGGAGCGGTAATTCATGGGATGACTGGCCGGGTCGTCACAATAACACCCCCATTATTCTTCTACTGAAAATTTCCCCCTAGTTCTGAAGAGGCAACGCAAAATTTCCCCTCAATTCTGACCGCTAAAATATTTCCCTAATGAAAATTTCTCAATCATACATCATAGCATCCACCATGTATATTGCTTCAAGGCCACCTCCGTTGTTGTTACCCTACTTCACTATCGACCCCTCGGTCGGCTAGCAGCGACCAAGTACACCATTCAAAAAACTGAGATAAGGCATTGAAAGAAACTGAGATGGTCTTGCACTGAGTCGACCGCGACACCCACTGAAGCTGCCTCCATCGACTTTCTGCCCCTTCATTTCCTTTATTGAAGTGGTTCACTCCACTTCCATCGCTTGTGTGTTTATCTTGTCAGACCCATTTCTTTTAATTTCTCGTTACTAATACTTTTTGGGTGTCTCAATGCTTTTATTTTAAGATCTGTACATAATTTTTGTACGGATTTTTGTTGTTATACTCTATATATTTATAGATTTGAAGTTGTAAAACAAAAAGCCCTAGCTGCACTTGAAGGATTGTTTAGAAGCTGGCCGTGCTTTTTCCCCCTTAATATTTTCAGTTCCAATGAGGTTAGTCATAAATTTTTGTTAAATTAGTCTACGTTCAATTTCTTCTATGCCTAATGGTTATAGATAAACCAACTCAAGATATAATATTGAAGTGTGTTCAATTTAGGGAGTTTATACAGGAGTGAGACTAGTAGATCCGACCATCAATGACCCTAGTGAAAGAGTTGAAAATGCTTCTCTGGAAGAGAATGGAGATATGTGAGGTTTTGATTTTTTACAAAAGAAACTTCAAGTCTCTTGTCTGCATTATGTGATGTTTGTATATTGAAGGGGGATGGGTGGTAAGAATGAAAAAAATCAAAAGTCATCCAAACTAGGATGTGAATGACAAATACTTATCCACACCGGGTATTTACACCAAACTATATTAGCTTACTATAGTTAATTAATTTAATTAGATGAGAATGCATATAATTTACTAGTTAAATGATTGAAGTCCATATGCAAGACACATGTCATGTATCTATTGGTTTGGTATAAATATCCGGTGCGGGTAAGTTTTTACCAATGTGAATTTTTGGCTTCCCCTATAACCAAAAAAATGAGTCTCCATAATATTCTTTTTGCACAACCTTACGAGGCTTCTTTAGCTTGAATAAATATCATATCTATGACTAAAAGCTACAGGACTTGTGCAAGAAATTAAATCTTGATGGATTTTCTCTTGATGAAGTTGGTGCTCCTCGTATTTTCCTCTCTGGACAATATCGTTACTAAGAATGATATAATTCAACATTCTTTTTTTTTGTTTTCAGTTAAAAGATTCGTTCTAGGAAAAAAAATATGTTCCCTGATTAGCTTGTATTTTTTTATCCTTTTTCTTTCCGTTGGACATGTGTTTGCTCACTACTAAAAGGTTTTATACTGGATAGGTATGAATATGATATCGCTTTTTATAGGTATGAAAATGGTATCATTCTGGGAAAACTCAGGTATGCTTTAATTGTTTAGTCATTATTTGTTTTGTTATGGTGATATTCTGATAGATATTGTTCTTGTGGTTTTGTGATATTACTTTTTAGATTGCTATCATCTTGTAACGACCCGACCGATTATTTTGAGTTTTTATACTTTGATCGCCAGTTCTCGGGCATGACTTGCCTCGTGTAACGTATTATGACTGATGTAGATCGTTGGTTTTGGTTTTCAGGAAAAATCGGAATGAATTTGAAGGAACAATCTCAGTTGAAAGCTTTGAATTTGAAAGGTTGACTAAGAATTGACTTATTTCTATATGAGCTCGGATCGGAAATTTTATGATTTGGATAGTTTCGTTGGATGATTTATGACTTAGAAGCGCGATCATAATGCATTTTGGAAGTCTGTGGAAGGATTTGGCTTGAATTGGCAAAGTTAGTACTTTCGCGAATTCCGGTTGATAGGTGAGATTTTGATTCGAGGGTCGGAATAGAATTTCGATAGTTGTTGTAGCTTCGTTATGTCATTTATGATCTGTGTGCAAAATTTCAGGTTATTCGGACATTGTTTGGTCGGGTTTTTGATCGAAAGTGTATTTCGGAATTTTTTTGAAACTTAGGCTTGGATTCGATGAGTTTTGGGTAATTTGATGTTGTTTGAGGTGTTTTGATGATTGGAACAGGTTTGAATGATGTTATGAATTATGTTGGCATGTTTGGTTGGGGTCCCATGAGGCTAGGATAAGTTTTGGAAGAGTTTTTGGAAGATTTTTGTCGTTTTGAGCATAAGCATGTAATGATCCAAAGGTCCATTTTTAGTTCTAGAGATCGAAATTTGATTTTGAGACTTCCGGAATTTTGATAATTAATTATAGGACTGATCTGAAAAGTTTGGTCTAATTTCATCAAGTCGCAATTGGGTTTTTAACGCGAAACATGAGTTAATTGTTTAACGAGCGAAATGGGTATCGAACGAAGCAAATGGGCTTCGAATTGAGTTTCGACTAAAGGGATATGTTCGTATTATTATTTGTGACTCATAGGAATAAAAATCATCGAATTCCGAGTTCGTATGATGGAGTTAGAGCCTTTTTAGTGAAAAGAAAAGCTACTGCAATTTTCTGGGCAGTTTCTTCATTATTCGCACGTGTGAACAGTAACCACACCTGTGTGAACAGTATCTGTGAATAGTAAAATGTGTGAACACTAACCGCGAAAATTTCTGGACAGTGTATGATTCGGGCAGTCCGAGAATTTTCTCATTTTTGGAGCTGTGGAACTCGGATTGAAGTGATTTTCGAAGCGATTTTCACCATATGGATTGGGGTAAGTGTTCTATATCCAAAAGTGATTATATTTAATGATTCAATGGTTATTTTCATCAAGAATTAATGAATCAAATGGAAGAAATTGGAGAAAATTTGTAAACTTTTCAAAAACGAAAATTCTAGATTTAGAGGCTGAATTGTTATCGGAATTTAGTAATTTTGGTATGGTTGGACTCGTGGTGGGACAATAGCACTTGCGTATTTTAATGATTATGTACGGATTGTGGCTAGATTTGAAGCATCTGAAGGTTGATTCGTGCGGGCGAGGCATCGCAGGCTAGATTTTGGACCGGATCGAGGTAAGTAATGTTTGTAAATACTGTCCTGAGGGTTTGAAACCCCGCATTATACGTCGTTGTGTTACTTTAAGGTGACTTGCACGCTGGATGACGAGCGTGGGGTAGAACACCATTGGGGATTGTGACCTAGTCCATCCCGAACGAATATTTTAATGCGTATTTGATAGATAATTGTTTGACATTATTATATTTTTGGGTTGTATGCCATGTTGGGGCCTTGTGCCGACTTGTTGAGACCCTTAGGGGTATTTTTACTATCTTTCCTCACTCTATTTGTTTGAAATCATATTCTCAGTCATGTTTTACCTGTTTACTGCTCAAATCTGGTTGTATCACTATGTTCTTAAAATGTGGAAATTATTTTGGGCCGAGTTCCCTGTTTTACTGAGATAGACCGAGGGTCTGATTGTGAGATTGATGACTGAGATAGACTGAGAGTCTGATGATGAGGTTAATGACTGAGAGAGGCCGAGGGCCTAGTTGTGAGGATTATATATCTATGGATCGGGTTGCACGCTGCAATAATATATATATATATATATGGATCGGGCTGCACGCCGCAACGATACTTATATAGATCGGGCTGCGCGTCGCAGCAATATAGCGCTTGGGCTGTTGGAGCCTCTCCGGAGTCCGCACACCCCCAGTGAGCGCAGTCGACTATTTATATGGATCGGGTTGTGCACCACAGAGATGCATGGATCGGGCTGCACGTCGCAGCGGTTACTTTGATTTCAGTTATTGTGAGAGATATACGGATCGGGCTGCACGCCGCAGCGGTTACTATATGGTACCAATTGAGCGTGAATGCTGAGTGCGAGTACTGATTGGTAAGAGTTGAGTCACGAGTGACAGAGAGGCTAGCCCGAGGGGCGATAGATATATACATGCATATGAGTGATGTTTTTGCCTGAGAGGCCTGTTTATGGACTTATTGATTTCACTCCTCTTTAAAGTGAATTTCTATAGAATATGTTGATTTATCGACTGTTTTTACTCATCTTTATATTGAGCCTCTGTCGGAAAGTTGAACAATTGTTTTAAAACAACTTTTATTTAAACTGGGGTTTATGAGATGTTCAGAAATTAATCACTGATTTGGCATTGGTTATTTCCACTGAGATTTTTAAGTTATGAAGTGTTTATGATTACTGTTTTGCCTGAGGGGCTGTTTTACAAACTATGTTTTGCCCGAGGGGCCGATTATGGCTTTAATCTCTATTATTATCTTAAATGGTATTGAACCCCTACCAAAACTGCTGGAAAGTATTTCAAAATAACTTTTACTAAAACCTGGATTTTAAAAGGGAAGATTGACTCGTATTATGATTTGAAGGCTTGTTGTGTTATTGAGCCTAACGTGAATGTGAATTCATTATTTCCTACTGCTCAGCCTTTATTTTACTCTTATTACTTACTAGGTTGGATTACTCACATTACTCCCTGCACCTTGTGTGCAGATTCAGGTATATTGGAACCTGGTAGCGGGTGTTGATAGCTCAGCTGCGGAGTCATCAAAGTTAGCAAGGTGGTTGCATGACGTTCATAGTACCGCTTCCTTCCCCTCGTTGTTGTTACTGTATTTAATATATTTTTAGACTTTTGTTGTATTCAGACCTTGATAGTTGCTCATGACTAGTGACACCCCGATGTCGGGCTGGTATTTTATTTCGCACTGTTATTCCAGGATTTTATTATGAAACATTGTTTAATTTAAAGACTTAAAAATGACTCTTAATGCTTAAAGGGTTTAAGGTGAGTGTTGTGTCAGCTGGCCTTGTCTTCACGAGAGGCGCCATCACGACCGGGCCGGTTTGGGGTCGTGACAAGTTGGTATCAGAGCCTAGGTTACATAGGTCTCACAAGTCATGAGCAGGTTTAGTAGAGTCTCGCGGATCGGTACAGAGACGTCTGTATTTATCCTCGAGAGGCTGCAGAAACTTTAGGAAAAACTTCACATTCTTGAATTCTTATCGTGCGTCATTGATTCACCTTGAAAGGTAACTCCTTGAACTCTTTCCACGCGTTCGTATGCGCGCTTGAGCGCTCGATATCAGATGTGCATCGATGGCTTGTGATTCCCTGATCAAGGGGCGAGATGCGATCTCTGTGAGTTGATGTTGGGCCAGTCTGGAGGACTTGAGGCCGGATCTTTGCCTATGGCTTGAGCACTGAGGTGCTGATTGTGTGAGCAAGTGTTTTGAACTTAAATGTTCGGTATTGTCCCTATTAGTAGGAGTGACGGCTGGTTAGCTACGTGATGAGTATGTTAGTACTGTGAGATGTATCTATGTAACTTGGAAGTGACGAGGAAGGTCTGCGGGATGATAGATGAACTATTAAGTGTATAATTTCCATTGTGATTGGATGTGTAGCTCTGAGTTATGGGTGTGCAAAGAGTCTTTTCATGTGTCCTAGTTGGGAGTGAAGTAAATTTCATGTTTTGGTATGAGTTCAGACTCAGGAAGACTAAGTGACTACGTAATGGTTATGACGGTGGAAGGTATACATAAATGTTAGTTTAAGGCGAAGAAGGTGGGTTATCTCATGCAAAGTTTTTCGAGGTTATACGATCCTTATGTGTCTGTTAGATTTGCGAGTGAAGGATATGTGTTGCAACTTAAATTGGGTCGCTTAGTGAGTGAGTGTAACTGTTGCGAGAGTGGAATGCGAGATTTGCAGAGGAATTAAAATTCTAGATGATCTGTGTTTTCACAAGCTTATAAAAGATTTGAGTTTAATCTCATTATGGTATCATGGCATCAATAGAGTATAATCGTTATGAGTTATTGAGCGTGTGTTGATCTATGGCTTCGAGCCAAGTGGGGGAGTCCGCTATTGAATAGTTGATTGCACGGTTATGTGCTCTAATGGTTCCAGTTCGAGGCGTATTTGTAAATCAGTTGTGGCTCGAATAAAGAAAAATTTCAATAAAGGCTATGTTATGCTTTATGGGTGTACGAGAATCAGGGAATGACTTGAGTTGTGGTTGGTAACGAATGCTCGGTGCATAGGGCAGGAAGTTGCTTGGTTATATTGAAATGAGGTCACATTCTGTAGTGTCGGAGTGCAAATGAAGCACAGGTTGTTCGGTTCGTTTAATCAATCTAACTGCGGTTTGAGTAGAGTGGATGCCTCTAGAGAATGGTCCTATTGTATTCCAAATTTTACATGCAATAATTGGAGGCTTTCAAGTTATACTTATGGATAGAAACTGAGTTTTCCTTGGAAGACGTCAAGACTTGTGGTGTTTTCTATATTAATTGTGGGATTCTATGTATTAGTATTAGGAGGTAACAGATTTAGATCCGCAGGAAGTTCTTCAGAGCGAAGTATTTCAAATGTGGTGCTTTTGGGAATATTTAAGAGAGTATTCAGTGGCTTATGAGTCTTAGATAGTGTGGTTTTATGCTTGGGTCTCGTGTGGTAATCCTGGGTTGAGAAATTGTGGTGCTACAGCAAGAGAGAATATCAAGTTGAAAATGAATCAGAAGGAAATTTATATAGATATAATAGTTTGATAGTAGACCGAATCGGTATGGTAATGATATGATTAATTCCGTGCGTGTGTTCGAGGTAATGAGTTCTTTCAGGTATTTTGCGGCGATGCTCTTAGGTTTTGATGACTTGCTTAGCTTGATCGAGTTAGAAGGATTCAGTCCTAACATGCCTGATTTGTGAAAAGGGAACTCAGAGAGTTCTTGATGGTTTTACCGCGGTTTGGGAATGTATATTTTCTGTGGACATGGGATGTATAGTGATTTTCCTTCTAGATGGGACCAATGGAAGGTTCGTGACTAGTGAATATGTAGTTGATTGTGGCTTGGAAAGGAATTTTAAAGTTCTCATATTTATCATAGGATGGCATGTTATATGTGGTATGTTCTGTAGGGCGGGGATTGGCATATGTAAGGTCGCAATTCAGTTTTGAAAGGAAGGTCATAAATTCTTAGACAGCACAGGTAGTTTCAGATGACTAGGTAAATGATATTACTAAATGGTGTGTCTTGATAACGGTATGCACTTCAGACCTCACCATTGGCAACTCGAAGTCAACCAAACCGTCGTGATACAGAACACACATCCATATAGGTCTACCAATGGACCATACATCAAGTCTAGTCACACATAACAGATAAATAATCCTCCGAAGGTTCACAACGACTGAATCATAGCACATACTACCCTCTGACCAACCTTAGCTATTTTCTCACAGTCCACAACCG
This sequence comes from Nicotiana sylvestris, assembly GCF_000393655.2. Classification (NCBI taxonomy): domain Eukaryota; kingdom Viridiplantae; phylum Streptophyta; class Magnoliopsida; order Solanales; family Solanaceae; genus Nicotiana; species Nicotiana sylvestris. The sequence continues at coordinate 18,477,634 of NC_091058.1, forward strand.
TAATACTTATGATGTATTATTAACTCAACCACATTTCCCTCTGTGTGTGTTGATTCATCTATTATTGAGCTTATTAGTAATCTGGGGAGACCTATGAGTTACCTTTCTGTGTTGCGAGGCGTTATGATTTGTTGGTTATAGGCACATTTGGTATTGCTCGGTGAACGACATATTGGTTATGTCCTATCGGGTGTGCGTGGTGTATATTATTTGTTTCACCGTGCGTGTAATGATTGCTTTGGTTCCAGACATCAAATTATGTGTGGTTGTCGATTTCGAGCATAATGACTTGAGGTGTTTCATGTGGAACAGTGTTGGATATGATCGCGCATCATAGCAAAGTTATGTGGAGGTATGACCTTGCGGGTTAGATTCGTGTGTTATGTTCCTACAATGCGAGATGGGTTCTCAGCCTTGTGTTGTGGCGGTACTGGTGAGCTTGAGGTACAACTCTTTCAATTGAGTCATTTTCATGATTTGAGTATGTTCAGATCATTGCTTATTGGTGCGCGTATTATGCAAGTGGTGTTTTAGGCCTGTACGGATGTGTCATGTCACTAGAGTAGTGTGTTGGATTAGAGGAGATCGTTGGGATCTTTAATGAATACAAACAGATTCGATTTCAGCATGTCGGGAGGATAAATATCGAGGTTCGGCTCAGAAATTTGCTATGATCCTTGCCAAAGGAGAAGTGGCCTTATGAGTGGTTGATCTGAGAAATGGTTATGGTTTATTGCGTGTTTCATTTATCATTGGCAGTATATGGAAGTGTTGGAATGAGACTTTAGTTGATAAGAGGTTTTCTGTCGGTATTCGGTTGTTATGTGCAGTTGTTGTGAATCGAAGTTATCGCTACGAGTGTTTGAGTTATATGGTATATCATATAATTGCACCTGAGATTGCAGGCATAGGCTATTACAGCTGGTTCGGGCCTATTCAGTGTATGAGTGTGAGGTTTTGATCGTATTGATGGTTTCAGAAGTGAAAATGTGGTTCTATGATTCATGGGCTAGATTGGGTTGTGTAATTTCAGCTTCTATGTGTTATCACACCTATATGAGATAGGGTGACGTGGGATCACCCCCAGGTTATGCATGGTAAAGTTATTCAGCTATTGGTTGGCTTTTAGAACAACTCTGAGTACGTTCGAGGACGAACGTGTGTTTAAGTGGGGGAGGATGTAACGACCCGACCGGTCATTTTGAGCTTTTATACTTTGATTGCTAGTTCTCGGGCATGACTTGCCCTGTTTAATGTATTATGACTGATGTAGATCGTTGGTTTTGGTTTTCAGGAAAAATCGGAATGAATTTGAAGGAACAGTCTTAGTTGAAAGCTTTGAATTTGAAAGGTTGACTAAGAGTTGACTTATTTGTATATGAGCTCGGATCGGAAATTTTATGATTTGGATAGTTTCGTTGGGTAATTTATGACTTAGAAGCGCGATCGGAATGCATTTTGGAAGCCCGTGGAAGGATTTGGCTTGAATTTGCAAAGTTAGTATTTTGGCGAATTGGCAAAGTTAGTATTTTGGCGAATTCCGGTTGATAGGTGAGATTTTGATCTGAGGATCGAAATGGAATTCCAATAGTTGTTGTAGCTTTGTTATATCATTTGTGATGCGTGTACAAAATTTCAAGTTATTCGGACATCGTTTGGTCGGGTTTTTGATCGAAAGTGTATTTCAGAAGTTTTTGGAAACTTAGGCTTGAATTCGATGAGTTTTGGGTAATTTGATGTTGTTTGAGGTGTTTTGATGATTCGAACAGGTTTGAATGATGTTATGAATTATGTTGGCATGTTTGGTCGGGGTCCCATGAGGCTAGTATAAGTTTTGGAAGAGTTTTTGAAAGATTTTTGCCGTTTTGAGCATAAACATGTAATGATCCAAAGGTCCATTTTTAGTTCTAGAGATCGAAATTTGGTTTTGAGACTTCCGAAATTTTGATAATGAATTATAGGACTGATATGGAAAGTTTGGTCTAATTTCATCAAGTTGCGATTGGGTTTTTGACACGAAATATGAGTTAATTGTTTAACTAGCGAAATGTGTATTGAACTGAGCAAATGAGCTCCGAATTGAGTTTCGATTGAAGGGCTATGTTCGTATTATTATTGGTGACTCATAGGAACAAGAATCATCGCATTTCGAGTTCGTATGATGGAGTTAGAGCCTTTTTAGTGAAAAGAAAAGCTGCTGTAATTTTCTAGGCAGTTTCTGCATTTTTCGCACATGTGAACAGTAACCGCACCTGCGTGAACAATATCCGCGTACAGTACCATGTACAGTAAACATGAACAGTATTCGTGTACAGTACCCCATGTACAGTACATTTGAATAGTACCCCCCCGTATACATTACCCATTAACAGTACCGTGAACAGTACCGTGAACAGTACCGTGAACAGTAAAATGCATGAACAGTAACCGTGAAAATTTCTAGACAGTGTATGATTCGGGCAGCCCGAGAGTTTTCTCATTTTTGGAGCTATGGAGCTCGGATTGAAGCGATTTTCGAAGCAATTTTCACCATATGGATTGGGGTAAGTGTTCTATATCCAAAAGTGATTATATTTCATGGTTATTTTCATCAAGAATTAGTGAATTAAATGGAAGAAATTGGAGAAAATTTGTAAACTTTTCAAAAACGAAAATTCTAGATTTGGAGGCCGAATTGTTATCGGAATTTAGTAATTTTGGTATGGTTGGACTCGTGGTTGAATGAGTTGTCGGATTTTGTAAGTTTTGTTGAATTCCGAAGTGTGGGCCCGGGGGGGCGGGTTTGAGCAATTTCGGGATTTTGATGTTAAATTGGATATTTTTCGAGTGGGCTTCGCTCCCTTAGCATATTTTAATGATTATGTACTGATTCTGGCTAGATTTGGAGCATCCAGAGGTCGATTCGTGCGGGCGAGGCATCGTGGGCTAGATTTTGGACCAGATCGAGGTAAGTAATGATTGTAAATACTGTCCTGATGGTTTGAAACCCCGCATTATACGTTGTTGTGTTACTTTGAGGTGACTTGCACGCTGGATGACGAGCGTGGGATAGAGCACCGCTGGAGATTGTGACCTAGTCCATCCCGAACGAATATTTTAATGCATATTTGATAGTTAATTGTTTGACATTATTATATTTTTGGGTTGTATGTCATGTTGGGGCCTTGTGCTGACTTATTGAGACCCTTAGGGGCATTTTTACTATATTTCCTCACTCTATTTGTTTGAAATCATATTCTCAGTCATGTTTTACCTGTTTACTGCTCAAATCTGGCTTTATCACTATGTTCTTAAAATGTGGAAATTGTTTTGGGTTGAGTTCCTTGTTTTACTAAGATAGACCGAGGGTCTGATTGTGAGATTGATGACTGAGATAGACTGAGAGTATGATGGTTAGGTTAATGACTGAGAGAGGCCGAGGGCCTAGTTGTGAGGATTATATATTTATGGATCAGGCTGCACGTCGCAACAATGTATATATATATATGTATATGGATCGGGCTGCATGCCGCAGCGATACTTATATAGATCGGGCTGCGCGCCGCAGCAATATAGCGCTTGGGCTGTAGGAGCCTCTCCGGAGTCTGCAGACCCCTAGTGAGCGCAGTCGACTATTTATATGGTTCGGGCTGTGCGCCACAGCGATGCATGGATCGGGCTGCACGCCGCAGCGGTTACTTTGATTTTAGTTATTATAAGAGATATACGGACCGGGCTGCACGCCGCAGCAGTTACTATATGGTACGAATTGAGCGTGAATGCCGAGTGCCAGTACTAATTGGTAAGAGTCGAGTCACGAGTGAAAGAGAGGCTAGCCCGAGGGGCGATAGATATATACATCCATATGAGTGATATTTTTTCCTGAGAGGCCTGTTTATGGACTTATTGATTTCACTCCTCTTTAAAGTGAATTTCTATCGAATATGTTGATTTATCAACTGTATTCACTCGTCTTTATATTGAGCCTCCATCGGAAAGTTGAACAAAGGTTTTAAAACAACTTTTATTTAAACTGGGGTTTATGAGATATTTAGAAATTAATCACTGATTTGGCATTGGTTATTTCCACTGAGATTTTTAAGTTATGAAGTGTTTATGATTACTGTTTTGCCCGAGGGGCTATTTGATACAACCCATATCCACATGTGTTAGTTCATGCCATATATTAGTTAACATAAATCCAAGAAGGAATTATCTTTGAGATGATAAGAAGTCAATCCTATTGGTCTTAAGTGATACAAGAGTGTATAAGGGTGATTAACCAGTATTAGAAGTTAAACGAATCAAGGATGTTGTAACTCGTATTTTCAGGTAATCTAGCGGTGCTTAATACACTCAAGAGGTCATGTATTAAGGTATTTTAATCATATAATATCCGTATCATAAGTCTTGAAGTCAAACGAGTTATGAAACAAAAGTCGACAAAAGTTGTCGCAACTTAGGTTCATAATTTTACTTAAACATTAGGTCAAATGTTTCTAATCTTTTCTCATAATTTACAAGGAATTACGGGGTGATCTACCAACAAAATTAAAGATCTATGAGTCTAGTTTCTAACGCATTAAACCGTTCATCGATACGATCTCGGAGTAGAGAGATATTCGCATTTTCGCGAGACTGCGCCAAACACCTCTCTATGGGGCCCACTAAGTCGGTTTAAGATATTTGGACCTATATAGGATGCCTCCAACCCGTTTTAAGTCATTTCTTTTCACTATTTTCAGACCTTAGAACCCTAGGAACATCCTCTCAAGGTTCTCTCAAGATTCAAGACCCAAAAAAAGGGCAAACAACACAAATCAAGTGTCGGGAATTCCGTGGCGCTAGTAAGTCTCTTGTTCTTCTTGTTGTTGCTCATTTTTGTGTCGTTCCAGCTCGTGTGGGAGGTGGTTTTAAAGGGTTTATGTTCTGTAAATACTCCCTCATGTTCTTAATATCAATCCTAGGTGATTTCAAGCCTTCTAAAGTGATTCTAGTGCCGAAAAACACTAATTGATCGCTAGTTTCGTTTTTTTGTTGTTGTGGCAGCATTGGAGGGATATTTCATGGAAATTTAAGGTCAAATTGGAGTTGTTCTTTCTGTATAAAGGTAAGGAACCTCTTACTCTATATGTATTTAAGATTATCCAAGTTGCGGCTAAGCCATTGAAGCTAGAACTTGTGAGATATATATCGAAAGGCTTGGTAGTAATGTTATTGTTTTGTGGACTGTTTTGCGTTGTTGTTGGGCTGCGTATTTTACTACTATCTTGTGGAGTTTTGGAGGAGGAAGGGTGTGGAGAAACACCATATATATGTAGGGTTATGGGCTGATAGTTATTCGTAACATTTCCAGGTTGTTTGACACGACTACGGTGGTCGTCGTATGTATGGAGTGATTAGGCTATGTGTGGACTATTTTGGGAGGCTCAATATGTTTATTATTGATGTTGTTTGGGCTGTTTGGTGACTGTTTTGAATGGTGTGAGGTCATATATATAGGGGAGGTGCTGTCCGTTTCATCGTAAAATAGGTTGTGGTCGATACATAATAGTTATGACGCTTAAATGATAACGATAGTATCGTTTCTCTTATTGTAGACTAAGGAGTTTTGACAATTGCATAGCTTGAGATTGGGGCAGTATATACAAGGTATGTGAGACTATCCCTTTTCTTCTTTTGCACGACTCCGATTGTACATAATGTAATGAACGAGCTTCCAAGATACTCTACTCTTAGAAGCTAGCAGTACTTACATTGTTTTCCCTCTTATGGAACGATTAATGTTAATGTTACTTCTCTTATTCTTATGTTATCAATGTTGTTCGTACTTCCTAAATCTTATAAGGTTCATAGTGAAGAGTTAGTCCTAATAACGTGTATAGAGGATACCGACCTTACGTCACTCCGAAAGGTTTAGAATGTGATTCCATGAGTCGAGCATGCATTATATATATGTATCTATTTTACTCTACCGAGCCACGCTATAGTTGGCCGGGTACAGCACCTATTGTGCAACCACTGATCAGTTGGGTTTTACCGAGCTCCACGTGGCCGGGTACGATTCTACCGAGCCTATTATGGCCGGGTACGATATGATGATGATGATGCCCACAGAGGCGAATGCTTTAAAGGTTTATGTATTTATACATATGTATCATGCATTTCATGTAAGTAGCCCTCAGAGGTACTAAGATGTTACAGGTTGTATATTCTCTATCCTTGCTTACATTACTGATCGTATTTATGGTTCCTTGCCTTACATACTCAGTACTTTATTCGTACTGACGTCCTTTTATTTGTGGACGCTGCATGTCGTGCTGCAGGTCCTGATAGACAGGCAGGTGCAGCTCCCCCACCACAGTAGACTGTCCAGTTCAGCGGTGATTGGCGAGATCCCTTCTCCGGACTTGCCTTGGTCTTGGTATGCAATTTTTGTTATAGACATTATGGGTATGTCGGGGCCCTGTTCCGGCTATGTTGCAACACTTATGTTCTTTTAGAGGCTCATAGATAGGTGTCGGCTCATGTATAGTTTGGTATGCCTTGTCGGCTAGTTTTTGTTGTATAGTCTTTCATAGTAGCGTGGTAGCTCATACCTTATATGTAGTTTCTTGATTGTCTGGTCATCCCCTGCTATGTATGTTCATGCCGTCATATTTTATTGCTGGTTGTCCATGATCTAGGTCTACCATTTATATTGATCTCGTCAGCCTTAAAAGATAATAATGAAGGTTAGATGAAATGTACGTTGGTGCTCGGCAAGTGTGGTCGGGTGCTAGTCATGGCCCTTCAGTTTGGGTCGTGACAAACTTGGTATCAGAGCAAGTCTGTCCTAGGGGTTGTCTATGAGCCGTGTCTAGTAGAGTCTTGATTATGGATGTGTAGCGCGCCACATTTATAATCAGGAGGCTACATGACATCTAGGGTTGTTACCTTCTTCCTGAATCTAGATCGTGCGTAGAGTTGAGTCGTAAGTGTTCGTCTCTAATATTCACCTTGTTTTTTTCAGTGATGCCTTCGACTAGGAAGCAAACGATTAGTAGACGGCTTGATACAGCAGCGGGAGAGGGTACCAGTCAGGTGCCCCAAGTCAGAGCAGGACAAAGTGAGGCTCAAAGTGAGATGCCCTCTCATACCTCATCTACTCCATCTCCTCCAGAGGATATTAGAAGGCACCCAGCGCCTCCAGTTCCTCCGTCTGGCACTCCAGACCAGGATATGCGGAGTGCTTTGCAGTTATTGACTAGCTTGGTAGCTGCTCAGGATCAGAGGCAGAATACAGGTGCTCCTGAGAAACCAGTTAGTACAAGAGTTCGTGATTTTATTAATTTAGACCCTCCAGTGTTTACCGGATCAGACCCCAAGGAGGACCCACAGACTTTTATTGAGCAAGTTCATCATACACTTCGGGTTATGCATGTTAGTGATACAGAGGCAGTAGAGTTGGCTTCTTATCGGTTACGGGATTTAGCGGTTCTCTGGTATGATAGTTGGGAGAGATCCAGGGGTCCGAACCCTCCTCCAGCTGTGTGGAAGGAATTTTCTGAGGCCTTTCTTCGTCACTACTTGCCAGTTGAGATACGACGAGCTAGAGCTGATAAGTTCTTGAACCTTAGACAAGGTAATATGAGTGTGCGAGAGTACAGTATGCAGTTTGATTCTTTGGCAAGGTATGCTCCCCATATGGTGGCCGAGATGAGTGATAGGGTGCATATGTTCGTGAATGGGTTGGGACCACATCTAATAAATGAGTGTACGACAGCCTCCTTGGTGGAGGGCATGGATATTTCCCGTATTCAAGCTTATGCCCAGACCCTAGAGGATCGTAAGCGCCAGCAGAGGGCAGTTAGGGAGCAGGATAGAGGCCAGCATAAGAGGGCGAGATTTGCAGGGTATTCTGATGACTTCAGAGGCCGCATCAGGCCACAGTTTTCGAGGAGTTCGGCGCCACCTGTAGCTAGTGCTCCTCCACAGTTTCAGAGGCCTCGATATGATCGATCCTATTCTGGTCCAGGTCAGAGTTCACGGGCATCTGGCTCGCAACATCACAGGGATACTAGTCAGATGAGACCCCCAACACCACATTGTGATCAGTGCGGCAAGGCCCACTTTGGACTGTGTCGTCGAGGTTCTGATGCATGCTATTCGTGCGGGCAGCCTGGCCATATGATGCGGGATTGTCCTAATAGAGGAGGTGATGGTATGGCTCAGCCGACTGGATCTGTGTCTGGTTCTTCCTCATCAGTTCGACCTCCAGCACGGGGTTTTCAGTAGTCGACAGGTCGTGGTAGGGGTAGAGGTGCAGTGCCGAGTTCGAGTGGTGCTCAAAATCGAACCTATGCTCTAGTAGGTCGACAGGATCTCGAGTCGTCTCCAGATGTTGTTACAGGTATTATATCTGTGTTTTCTTATGATGTATATGCGTTGATTGATCCGGGATCTACATTATCCTATGTTACACCCTTTGTGGCTAATAAGTTTGGCATTGAACCTGAATTGATAAGTAAACCCCTCGCGGTATCTACTCCGATAGGAGATTCTGTGATTGCTAGAAGGGTATATAGAGGTTGCACTGTGATGATTTGTAGTCGTCAAACCTCGGCAAATTTATTTGAGTTAGAAATGGTTGATTTTGATGTGATAATGGGAATGGACTGGTTGGCCTCATGCTATGCAAATGTTGACTGTCGTACGAAGATGGTTAGGTTCCAATTTCCGGGTGAACCCGTCATTGAATGGAAAGGGAACATTGCTACACCGAAAGGTAGGTTTATTTCCTATCTTAAGGCAAGGAAAATGATCTCAAAAGGTTACATTTATCATCTCGTTCGCGTTAGGGATGCGGAGGCGAAACCGCCTACTTTACAATCAATCCCTGTGGTCAACGAATTCCCAGATGTTTTCCCAGATGAACTCCCAGGCCTTCCTCCTGAAAGGGAGATTGAGTTTAGCATTGATGTGTTGCCTGACACTCAACCGATCTCTATTCCTCCATACAGAATGGCCCCGGCAGAGTTGCGAGAGTTGAAGGTGCAGTTGAAGGACTTGCTAGATAAGGGCTTTATTAGGCCTAGCACTTCACCTTGGGGTGCACCAGTCCTATTCGTGCGGAAGAAAGACGGGTCGTTACGGATGTGTATCGACTATCGACAGTTGAATAAGTCTACTATAAAGAACAAGTATCCACTTCCAAGAATTGATGACCTGTTTGACCAACTCCAGGGTGCCAAGTATTTCTCTAAGATTGATTTACGTTCAGGGTATCATCAGGTGAGGGTTAGGGAGAAGGATATTCCAAAGACGGCCTTCCGGACAAGATATGGGCACTTTGAGTTCTTGGTGATGTCGTTCGGGCTAACAAATGCCCCAGCAACTTTTATGGATCTCATGAATACTATATTCAGGCCCTATCTTGATGTGTTCGTGATTGTATTCATTGATGACATTCTAGTATATTCTCGTTCGGAGGCGGAACATGCGGGCCACTTGCGGATAGTATTACAGATGCTTCAGGATCGTAAGTTATATGCTAAGCTCTCCAAATGTGAATTCTGGCTGAACTCAGTAGCATTCCTTGGCCATGTGATATCTGATGAGGGTATTAGTGTCGACACTCAGAAGATCGATGCAGTAAAGAATTGGCCGAGACCTACAACACCATCAGAAGTCCGCAGCTTCCTAGGGCTAGCAGGATATTATAGGCGGTTTGTAGAAGGATTTTCCTCTATATCATCACCATTGACTAAGTTAACACAAAAAGCTACCAAATTCCAGTGGTCTGACACTTGTGAACGTAGTTTTCAGGAGTTGAAGAATCGATTGACATCTGCACCAGTGCTCACTCTTCCTGAAGGAACAGAAGGTTATGTGGTATATTGTGATGCCTCAGGTATAGGTTTGGGGTGCGTATTGATGCAGCGTGGGAATGTGATTGCTTATGCATCAAGACAATTGAAGAAGCATGAAAAGAATTATCCAACCCATGATTTGGAATTGGCTGCAGTAATATATGCTTTGAAGATATGGCGGCACTACTTATACGGCGTCCATGTTGACATCTACACAGATCACAAGAGTTTACAATACATCTTCAAGCAGAAAGAGTTGAATTTGAGGCAGCGTAGGTGGCTTGAATTATTGAAAGACTACGACGTCGAGATATTGTATCATCCCGGTAAAGCCAATGTTGTGGCAGATGCTCTCAGCCGTAAATCAATGGGAAGCTTAGTACATATTGAGGCAGGTAGATGGGGGTTGATTAAAGAGCTTCATCAGCTAGCCAATATGAGAATCAGATTGTTAGACTCTGATGATGGAGGTGTTACTGTACAGAATACATCAGAATCATCTTTGGTAGCCGAGGTAAAAGCACGACAATATGAAGATCCTATCTTAGTACGATTAAGAGAAAGCATTCAACAGTGTAAAAGTATGGCTTTTGGGATCGGAAAAGATGGGGCACTGAGATACCAGAGCCGATTGTGTGTGCCTAATGTGGCAGGGTTGCGAGAGAAGATTATGAATGAGATTCATCAATCCCGATATTCCATCCATCCCGGCTCGACAAAGATGTATCATGATGTCAAGGAGCAGTATTGGTGGGATAATATGAAGAAGTCTATTGCAGAATTTGTAGCCCAGTGTCCCAATTGTCAACAAGTAAAGATAGAACATCAGAAACCCGGTGGATTGCTTCAAAATATAGAGATTCCGACCTGGAAGTGGGAGGTGATTAATATGGACTTCATTATTGGATTACCTCGCTCTTATCATAAGTTTGACTCCATCTGGGTGATAATTGATCGACTTACAAAATGTGCCCATTTTCTGCCAGTAAAGACAACTTACACGGCTGAAGATTATGCGAAGTTGTATATCAAGGAGATTGTTAGGCTTCATGGTGTGCCCATATCTATTATATCAGACCGAGGAGCTCAATTTACGGCTAACTTTTGGAGGTCTTTCCAGAAGGGTTTAGGCACACAGGTAAATCTCAGCACTGCATTTCATCCGCAGACTGACGGACAGGCTGAACGTACCATTCAGACACTGGAAGATATGCTACGAGCATGTGTTCTAGATTTTAAGGGGAATTGGGATGATCATCTTCCACTCATAGAATTCGCCTATAACAATAGCTACCATTCCAGTATTAAAATGGCCCCATATGAGGCACTATACGGGAGGAGATGTAGATCACCAGTTGGATGGTTCGAAGTCGGTGAAACAGAATTATATGGGCCAGATTTGATTCACCAAGCTATTGAGAAGGTGAAAGTGATACAGGAGCGATTGAGGATGGCACAAAGCAGGCAAAAATCTTATTCTGATGTCCGACGTCGTGATCTAGAGTTTGAGGTTGGTGATTGGGTTTTCCTGAGGATCTCACCAATGAAGGGTATTATGCGTTTTGGGAAGAAAGGTAAGCTGAGTCCAAGGTATATCGGGCCGTATAAAATTCTTCGACGGATTGGACAGGTTGCTTATGAGTTAGAATTGCCATCCGAATTGGAATTTGTCCACCCGGTATTCCATGTATCTATGTTGAGAAAATGTATTGGAGACCCTTCTCGAGTCATCCCTATCAAAGATGTACAAGTTACAGAGGACCTATCATATGAAGAAGTGCCAGTGGCGATATTAGATCGGCAAGTCCGCAAGCTGAGAACAAAAGATGTAGCTTCCGTCAAAGTATTGTGGAGGAACAAAAATATGGAAGAAATGACATGGGAAGCAGAAGAGGAGATGAAGTCTAAATACCCTTACTTATTCCAGAATGAAGATAACAAGGATGCTGGTGGAAGACAGGATACATTGGAAGAAGAAACGGCTCTATGAGGTAAGCAATAATTTGAGAATACTCCTCCTTAATACAAAATGGTGATATGTAGATAATGTAAATACGCATAATGCTTTGTGTAGCCTTGTGAAGCCATATGTTGGGCTTAATTACTTGCAAGTTTTGCTAGTGACCATTTTATAGGGGAAAATTGATCGGAAATTTCCATTGGAATCCACGATGATTTAAACTCCCCATAAACCCTTACATTCGAGGACGAATGTTCCTAAGGGGGGGAGGGTGTTACAACCCATATCCACATGTGTTAGTTCATGCCATATATTAGTTAACATAAATCCAAGAAGGAATTATCTTTGAGATGATAAGAAGTCAATCCTATTGGTCTTAAGTGATACAAGAGTGTATAAGGGTGATTAACCAGTATTAGAAGTTAAACGAATCAAGGATGTTGTAACTCGTATTTTCAGGTAATCTAGCGGTGCTTAATACACTCAAGAGGTCATTTATTAAGGTATTTTAATCATATAATATCCGTATCATAAGTCTTGAAGTCAAACGAGTTATGAAACAAAAGTCGACAAAAGTTGTCGCAACTTAGGTTCATAATTTTACTTAAACATTAGGTCAAATGTTTCTAATCTTTTCTCATAATTTACAAGGAATTACGGGGTGATCTACCAACCAAATTAAAGATCTATGAGTCTAGTTTCCAACGCATTAAACCGTTCATCGATACGATCTCGGAGTAGAGAGATATTCGCATTTTCGCGAGACTGCGCCAAGCACCTCTCTATGGGGCCCACTAAGTCGGTTTAAGATATTTGGACCTATATAGGATGCCTCCAACCCGTTTTAAGTCATTTCTTTTCACTATTTTCAGACCTTAGAACCCTAGGAACATCCTCTCAAGGTTCTCTCAAGATTCAAGACCCAAAAAAGGGCAAACAACACAAATCAAGTGTCGGGAATTCCGTGGCGCTAGTAAGTCTCTTGTTCTTCTTGTTGTTGCTCATTTTTGTGTCGTTCCAGCTCGTGTGGGAGGTGGTTTTAAAGGGTTTATGTTCTGTAAATACTCCCTCATGTTCTTAATATCAATCCTAGGTGATTTCAAGCCTTCTAAAGTGATTCTAGTGCCGAAAAACACTAATTGATCGCTAGTTTCGCTTTTTTGTTGTTGTGGCAGCATTGGAGGGATATTTCATGGAAATTTAAGGTCAAATTGGAGTTGTTATTTCTGTATAAAGGTAAGGAACCTCTTACTCTATATGTATTTAAGATTATCCAAGTTGCGGCTAAGCCATTGAAGCTAGAACTTGTGAGATATATATCGAAAGGCTTGGTAGTAATGTTATTGTTTTGTGGACTGTTTTGCGTTGTTGTTGGGCTGCGTATTTTACTACTATCTTGTGGAGTTTTGGAGGAGGAAGGGTGTGGAGAAACACCATATATATGTAGGGTTATGGGCTGATAGTTATTCGTAACATTTCCAGGTTGTTTGACACGACTACGGTGGTCGTCGTATGTATGGAGTGATTAGGCTATGTGTGGACTATTTTGGGAGGCTCAATATGTTTATTATTGATGTTGTTTGGGCTGTTTGGTGACTGTTTTGAATGGTGTGAGGTCATATATATAGGGGAGGTGCTGTCCGTTTCATCGTAAAATAGGTTGTGGTCGATACATAATAGTTATGACGCTTAAATGATAACGATAGTATCGTTTCTCTTATTGTAGACTAAGGAGTTTTGACAATTGCATAGCTTGAGATTGGGGCAGTATATACAAGGTATGTGAGACTATCCCTTTTCTTCTTTTGCACGACTCCGATTGTACATAATGTAATGAACGAGCTTCCAAGATACTCTACTCTTAGAAGCTAGCAGTACTTACATTGTTTTCCCTCTTATGGAACGATTAATGTTAATGTTACTTCTCTTATTCTTATGTTATCAATGTTGTTCGTACTTCCTAAATCTTATAAGGTTCATAGTGAAGAGTTAGTCCTAATAACGTGTATAGAGGATACCGACCTTACGTCACTCCGAAAGGTTTAGAATGTGATTCCATGAGTCGAGCATGCATTATATATATGTATCTATTTTACTCTACCGAGCCACGCTATAGTTGGCCGGGTACAGCACCTATTGTGCAACCACTGATCAGTTGGGTTTTACCGAGCTCCACGTGGCCGGGTACGATTCTACCGAGCCTATTATGGCCGGGTACGATATGATGATGATGATGCCCACAGAGGCGAATGCTTTAAAGGTTTATGTATTTATACATATGTATCATGCATTTCATGTAAGTAGCCCTCAGAGGTACTAAGATGTTACAGGTTGTATATTCTCTATCCTTGCTTACATTACTGATCGTATTTATGGTTCCTTGCCTTACATACTCAGTACTTTATTCGTACTGACGTCCTTTTATTTGTGGACGCTGCATGTCGTGCTGCAGGTCCTGATAGACAGGCAGGTGCAGCTCCCCCACCACAGTAGACTGTCCAGTTCAGCGGTGATTGGCGAGATCCCTTCTCCGGACTTGCCTTGGTCTTGGTATGCAATTTTTGTTATAGACATTATGGGTATGTCGGGGCCCTGTTCCGGCTATGTTGCAACACTTATGTTCTTTTAGAGGCTCATAGACAGGTGTCGGCTCATGTATAGTTTGGTATGCCTTGTCGGCTAGTTTTTGTTGTATAGTCTTTCATAGTAGCGTGGTAGCTCATACCTTATACGTAGTTTCTTGATTGTCTGGTCATCCCCTGCTATGTATGTTCATGCCGTCATATTTTATTGCTGGTTGTCCATGATCTAGGTCTACCATTTATATTGATCTCGTCAGCCTTAAAAGATAATAATGAAGGTTAGATGAAATGTACGTTGGTGCTCGGCAAGTGTGGTCGGGTGCTAGTCATGGCCCTTCAGTTTGGGTCGTGACACTGTTTTACAAACTATGTTTTGCCCGAGGGGCCGATTATGGCTTTAATCTCTATTATTATCTTAAATGGTATTGAACCCCTACCGAAACTACTGGAAAGTATTTCAAAATGATTTTTACTAAAAGATGGATTTTAAAAGGGAAGATTGACTCGTATTATGATTTGAAGGCATGTTGTGTTTATTGAGCCTAACGTGAATGTGGATTCATTGTTTCCTACTGCTCAGCCTTTATTTACTCTTATTACTTACTATGTTGGAGTACTCACATTACTCCCTACACCTCGTGTGCAGATTCAGGTATATCGAAACCCGGTAGCGGGTGTTGATAGCTTAGCCACGGAGTCATCAGAGTTAGCAAAGTTGCTGCATGACGTTCACAGCATCGCTTCCTTCCCCTCGTTGTTGTTACTGTATTTAGTACATTTTTAAACTTTTGTTGTATTCAGACCTTGATAGTTGCTCATGACTAATGACACCCCGATGTCGGGCTGGTATTTTATTCCGCATTGTTATTCCAGTATTTTATTATGAAACATTGTTTAATTTAAAGACTTAAAAATGACTCTTAATGCTTAAAGGGTTAAGGTGAGTGTTGTGTCGGCTGGCCTTGTCTTCACGAGAGGTGCCATCACGACCGGGCCGGTTTGGGGTCGTGATACATCTACTTTTCTTTTCATACCGGGATGCCTCCATGAACTTCACGCTATGTCTATTCAAACAGTAAATTTTCATCCATTATTATCAAGAGTGGTGTTAATATCACACTTTGTGAATCAAGTAGCTGATATTTTATAATACTCAAATTTTGTGATATGAGGAATAAATCTACATTAGTAATCTAATTTATATTATTAGTTACCTTTTATTTCTCCATGCTTGAGAACGTTTTTTAGCAAAAGGGATTACCAAATGGTTACATGTTTCAGTGATTTGTGATACTTGAAACTAGTTCTGGTAATTCTTCTTTATATTTTTTTTCTTCTTAAGTTCAAAAGAGTAAGTATCTTTTTAAGTGTTCCAAGCAGAAATGTGTTATAGGTGTTGCGGAAGCCAAATGTATATAGTGTGAATAAGTCACAACTACTATACCAAAATTATGACAGCCACCAAATAATAAATAAGACAATAAAGCAACAATAAAGGGAACACCAGAATTTACGAGGTTCGGCTAATTTTGCCTACTCCTCGGACACAACCAATATTTTATTTCACTCCAAAAATACAAGTGAAATAATACTAAAGAGAGAAGATACAAATGCCTTAAACAGATGAGAAGGCAAATGAGAGGTGTGTATCAATCCTAAACATTAGGCCTTCTTTTATAGGGGAAAAATCCCCCCCAAACTTAACTCCCAACCAATGTGGGACTTTGGCATTTTGCCAAACTTCAACAAATCTCCACCTTGGCAAAATTCCACATTTTCAATTCTCTCTCAATAACAAATTTTGGTTGTGTCTTCATCTTCAATCTTCAGTGTTCAACAATGTTGATCAAATCCAAACAATGTTGAAACTTGACCGCAGTCACCACCTTTGTCAGCATATCAGCAGGATTCTCTGTAGTATGAATTTTCTTCACCGTGACTCCACCTTCTTCTATGATTTCTCGTACGAAATGATACCGAACATCAATGTGCTTCGTCCTTGCATGATAAACTTGGTTCTTCGCTAATTGAATAGCACTTTGACTATCACAAAAAATTGTGATACCTTTTTGTTCAACACCAAGCTCCTTTAGCAATCCTTGAAGCCAAATTGCCTCTTTCACAGCATCTGTAATAGCCATGTACTCTGCCTCTGTTGTAGACAAAGCAACTGTTGACTGCAAAGTAGACTTCCAACTAACTGGTGCCTTTGCAAAAGTAAACACATAACCAGTAGTTGATCTTCGTTTGTCCATATCACCCGCAAAATCTGAGTCACAATATCCAACTACAGACTGATTGTCTTCCTGCTCAAAAACTAACCCGACATCTACAGTATTATGAATATACCGTAGAATCCACTTCACAGCTTGCCAATGCTCCTTCCCTGGATTGTGCATATATCTGCTAATAACTCCAACAGCTTGTGAAATGTCAGGCCTTGTGCAAACCATTGCATACATCAAGCTACCAACAGCATTTGCGTATGGTACCTTTGACATATACTCTCGTTCAGCTTCATCCATTGGCGACATAGTAGTACTTAGCTTAAAATGGGAAGCAAGTGGAGTACTAACTGGCTTAGTCTTGTCATCTATGCCAAAACGTTGAAGTACTCTCTTCAAATATTCCTTTTGAGATAAACAGAGTTTCTTTGAACGTCTATCTCTAATTATCTCCATGCCAAGAATTTTCTTTGCCTCACCCAAATCCTTCATCTCGAACTCCTTCTTCAGTTGAATCTTCAACTTATCAATTTCTTCCAAATTCTTGGAAGCTATCAACATATCATCAACATATAGGAGAAGATATACAAAGGAACCATCTTTAAGCTTGTGCAAATACACACAATGATCGTATTTGCTTCTCTTGTACCCTTGCCGCAACATAAACTCGTCAAATCGCTTGTACCATTGTCTAGAAGATTGTTTCAATCCGTACAACGATTTTTCAAGTTTGCACACCATATTTTCTTTTCCAGCAACTTTGAATCCTTCTGGCTGAGTCATGTAGATTTCCTCCTCCAAGTTTCCATGTAAAAACGCAGTTTTTACATCCATCTGAACTAGTTCCAAATCCAATTGTGCTACCAAAGCCAACATAATTCTAATGGAGGAATGTTTTACAACTGGAGAAAACACTTCATTGTAATCAATTCCCTCCTTTTGAGCATATCCTTTGGCCACCAATCTTGCTTTGTAGCGAACATCTAATTGGTTAGGAAATCCTTCTTTCTTTGCAAATACCCATTTGCACCCAATTGCTTTCTTTCCCTTCGGGAGATTGGCCAATCTCCATGTATGATTCTGATGAAGGGACTGTATTTCATCATTCATGGCAATCCTCCACTTATCTTCTTCTGAACTTTGGACAGCGTCTTTATAAGTAGTAGGAACATCATCAGCTACAATTGAGGTTGCACAAGCAACCGTCTCTATGAGACGAACAGGTTTCGTTATTGTTCTTTTTGGCCTGCTGGTTGCTATTGATTCAAGTTGTTGTTGAGATTCCTGAGTTGGAATCTCCTCTACTGGCTCTCCTTCCAGAGGGTAATCTTCATTTGTTTCCTCCTCTGCTTCTTGTGTAGGAAAAATAAATTTTCCCTCAAACTCCACCTGCTTAGAAGCACCTTCATTTTGTTTGGTATCTTCTGTTACCTTATTTACCATAGCAAATTCATCAAAGGTAACATCTCTGCTGAATATTACTTTCTTTGTCATAGGACACCATAAGCGATATCCTTTGACTCCAGAAGTAATTCCCATAAAAATAGCCTTCTTTGCCCTTGGATCCAATTTTGACTCCGTCACATGATAATATGCAGTTGAGCCAAACACGTGCAAAGAGTTATAATCTACAGCAGGTTTTCCGTACCATTTTTCAAATGGTGTTTTGCCATCAATAGCAGCAGATGGTAGACGATTAATGAGGTGGCATGCATATGTAATTGCCTCAGCCCAAAATTCTTTGCCCAAGCCAGCATTGGACAACATACACCGTACCTTCTCCAGCAAGGTCCGGTTCATACGTTCTGCCACTCCATTCTGTTGTGGTGTATGTCTAACAGTGAAGTGTCGGACGATGCCATCATTTTCACAGACCTTATTGAAATGATCATTTTTGTATTCACCTCCATTGTCTGTGCGAATACACTTGATTCTCCTGCCTGTCTGATTCTCCACCATCGTCTTCCATTTGAGAAAAATTCCCAACACTTCATCTTTGCTCTTCATTGTATACACCCATACTCTTCGGGAAAAATCATCAACAAAGGTTACAAAATAGTGCTTCCCACCCAATGAAGGTGTTTTGGAAGGACCCCAAACATCAGAGTGTACATAATCCAAAATGCCTTTAGTATTATGGATCGCTGTACCAAATTTAACCCTTGTCTGTTTCCCTTTAACACAATGCTCACAAAACTCCAAGTTGCAAGCCTTTACTCCTTTTAACAATCCTTGATCTGATAGAGTTTTCAAGGATTTTCCTCCAGCATGTCCCAAGCGCATGTGCCATAGCTTGGTTGCTTCTGCCTCTTTGTCGTCACTGGATGTTACTGTCGCTGTCCCAATAACTGTACTGCCACGATAGCGGTACATATTATTATTCTTCCGATTAGCCTTCATTACCACTAGTGCACCGGAGCATACTCTCATCACTCCATTTTCTGCAATGATTTTGAACCCTTTTGATTCTAGGGCTCCCACAGAGATGAGATTCTTCTTCAAATCCGGTACATATCGAACATCTATCAATGTTCTGATCATTCCATCATGGTTCCTTAATCGTATTGAACCAATGCCATATGAGGTAAGAGGGCTGTTATCCGCTGTGTGGATGACTCCATATTCTCCTTCTTGAAATTCCACGAACCAGTCCCTGTTGGGACACATATGATAGCTACAAGCCGAGTCCATCAACCATATGTCTGATGATGTTGATGACTCTGTTGTAACTAATGAGAAGTCTGAATCATCACAATCAGCTACATTTGAATCCATAATAGCCTTTCCATTGTTATGTTTGGCCTTATTCTTCAACTTCGGACAGTCTTTCTTCCAGTGCCCTTTTTCTCGACAAAAGGCACATTCATCTTTGCTGGGTCTGGATCTTGACTTGGATCTTCCCTTCTTTGTCCTCGTTTGATTTTGAGGACGACCCCTCACAAACAGTGCTTCTCCTTCTCCGCCCTTCTGTTTTTCTCGCTTTCTTTGTTCATAGCTGTACAAAGCTGAACAAACTTCTCTGAGAGAAATTTCGTCATTTCCATGGAGTAGAGTAGTTTCAAGGTGCTCGTACTCATCAGGAAGTGACGCCAACAACATTAAGGCCAAGTCACCATCATCATAAGTTGTATCCATATTTTGCAAATCTGTGACCAACTTATTGAAACTGGTGATATGTTCATTCATCGTGGTACCAGGAACATAGGTGAAGTGAAACAGTCTCTTCTTCATGTACAATTTATTTTGACTGTTTTTCTTCAAAAATTTATCCTCCAGTGCTTTCCATAATTTACTTGCAGAAGTTTCCTTTGTGTATGGATATTTCTGCTCTCTAGCAAGGTAGGATCGAATGGTACCGCAAGCAACACGGTTGATAATTCTCCAATCTTCTTCTCCAATAACATCTGGTTTCTTTTCTTCAATGGCCAGATCTAGCCCTTGTTGAAAAAGGACATCTAGAACCTCGCCTTGCCACATCCCAAAATGTCCGGACCCGTCAAAAATTTCTACCGCAAATTTCGCATTTGACACAATTCTTGTCATAAGCGAAGATGCCAATGATGACGTATTGTTGACACTTGATGTAGATTCTTCTTGTTTATTGTCCCCCATATTTGACACAAATATTATTTAATAGCTGACGACACAAATCAAGATTATTTCCTTTCTGATGTAGAAGATCAGACTAAGCTGCAACTACAGAGCATACTCAGACAGAACCTTGACTCAGTTACCAAGATAAATCTTTTCTGATGTGGAAGATCAGACTATGCTGCAACCACAGAGCATACTTAGACAGTACCTTGGCTCTGATACCAATTGTTGCGGAAGCCAAATGTATATAGTGTGAATAAGTCACAACTACTATACCAAAATTATGACAGCCACCAAATAATAAATAAGACAATAAAGCAACAATAAAGGGAACACCAGAATTTACGAGGTTCGGCTAATTTTGCCTACTCCTCGGACACAACCAATATTTTATTTCACTCCAAAAATACAAGTGAAATAATACTAAAGAGAGAAGATACAAATGCCTTAAACAGATGAGAAGGCAAATGAGAGGTGTGTATCAATCCTAAACATTAGGCCTTCTTTTATAGGGGAAAAATCCCCCCCAAACTTAACTCCCAACCAATGTGGGACTTTGGCATTTTGCCAAACTTCAACAATAGGATAATAAGTGAACTGTGGGTGCTTGTTTGTGTAAGACTAATGCATTACGTAGTACTGAGTTGTGGTCATTCATTAACGTATTCAACAAGCTTATTTGATGATATTTAGTGTGATTTGGACTTTCCCTTTCTATTTAGGTTGTTGGTTCTGTAATCACATGAAGAAGAGACGCACGTTGGCAAAATATATACAAAGCAGAGAAATGCACTCATCAAGGTTACTTTAGCAATATTTAGTATTCTTCTATTCAATCGTATAATTGTTTTATCTTTTAAGATTCTTGCCAGTAGAATTGTGAAATATATGCTACTGTTGACCTGAAATTGGGATTTTATTCGCAAGTTCTTTTCTCTAAAATCGGTGCTTCAATTTCATTAGCATGTTTTATGTTTTCATACCACTTGAAAATTAGAAAATTGATGTATATTTCATACCACTTGGAAGTTTATGCATTTATGTATAGCATTTTTACATCTTCCCATTTCCTTTTTTTTTTCTTCCCATTTCTTCACAGGTGGTTCTGCCTTTTTTTTCTTAATTTTTTATGGTTACTATGATCGTTTAATCTCATTCCTTAGCTCATCTTTGAGGACATTCATAGGGCGAAGTGTAAAGTATCTTACCTAGATATCTGTTAAATCAAACGAATTATTTTCATGTACAAAGAACATAAATTATCAAGTATTATGCAAGAGAGGCCACACATGTGTTCATAAAATATTTCTTTCTAATAGAGATATGGTGTACAAATACCTTCCAAATGTCATCTTCTATATTGATAATGTTGTGCATCTGTATCATGATTGCGATGAACTTGGGATTTCCCAATGAAAATTGTGCTAAGTCGGATAGTGTGTACTAAATATTCAATCAGAAGTTCACTATTAAGTTTATAGTCCTAAATGTTGAGGCCAACTTAAATAAGATTGTATAAAGTTATTCGTCCGGGATGGAGTAATGTGCTCTTCGTCAACTACTCACTGAAACTTGCAAGAAATTATTCTGAAATAGCATGAATAAATATGTAGGATAGGTGTATCTATTTGTCCGCTCATTCATTGTCTTGTGTTTTGATATTGTTACTACTATTTTAACTTTTAATTCTATTTTAAATGTGTAGGAAAAATTTGGGGATGAAATTGAAAATGGTTGCCCTGAAGTCAAATTGATTTATCGGGAGCAGATGATGAAGAGTTTTTGACAATTATGATGTTTATGTGTCACGACCCGGATTTTCTACCCTCGGGAGTCGTGGTGGTGCCTACTAATGCAAGCTAGGCAAGCCAATCCTTAACTACTTACATCGTTAACAATTACTTCTTTTAACAATTATCGGCGATAGCATGAAAGCAACGGAATTAAATAAATATGCGGAAGACTTAAATTTAAAGAAAACTGAACAATAATGCGAGAATCAACATATGCCTCTACCCAAGAACTGGTGTCACATTACTCACGAACTTCTAAGAGTGCTAAATACAACCGTTTTAAAGAAAATATAAACTGTTTGTCTCGAATATATGAGATAACAGACGGAAATAAAAGATAGAGGAGACGTCGGGCCTGCGAATGCCTGCAAGGCTACCTTAGTGTCTCACTGGACTGAAGGTTGGCTCCCGCGCTACTGCTGCTGTCCAAAACCTGGATCTGTGCAAAAGAGCACAGAGCGTAGTATCAATGCAACCGATCCCATGTGCTGGTAAATGTCTGGCCTAACCCCGACGAGGTAGTGATGAGGCTAGGACCAGACTCCAGATAAACCTGTACAATTATATAATATATGGAAAAAATTAAACAAGTAATAAGCAGTTAATGCTGGGGAAGGGGAACATGCTTCGAGGGATAGCAGTTAAAAGAAATAACAGGGAATAATAAGGAAGCTAGCACTATAATTTCTATCACAAATGAAGAAAATAAAGGCAACTTTTACTCTCAGTTTACTCTTGTTGCAGGCGTGCAACCCGATCCCATTTCTCATATCTCATGGTAGGCGTACCACCCGCTCCAATTTTATTCTATCTCGTGGTAGGCGTACCACCCGCTCCCATTTCATTATATCATGTGGTAGGCATACCACCCGCTCCCATTTCATAATATCTTGTGGTAGGCATACCACCCGCTCCCATTTCATCAATCTTGTGGTAGGCGTACCACCCGCTCCCATTTCATTCTATCTCTTGGTAGGCATACTACCCGCTCCCATTTCATTATATCTTGTGGTAGGCGTACCACCCGCTCCCATTTCATAATATCTTGTGATAGGCGTACCACCCGCTCCCATTTCAGTTCATCACACAATTACAAGAAATCCCGGCAAGGGAACATAAGTAATATAATAACTTCCCGGCAAGGGAACAAGGATATCAAAATAGTCATCCCGACAATGGAGAATCAGCTATAACCAATCTCACTTTGCTAGTACTCAGTTAATTTAATGGAAATACTTAATCATAGAGGATCATTAATTAAATTATACAAGGTGTCATTCAAAAACACAACTTTCAAGTTAAGACCCACGGTCATGCTTGACACCAACGTATAGATACTCGTCGCCATGCCTATACATCGTACTCAACAAGAAGCAAGTAGCAAATATGACTCAACTCCTAATCCCTCAAGCTAGAGTTAAACCAAACACTTACCTCGATGCCTTGAACACTACTCAAGTCTCAATTATAGCTTTACCTCTTGATTCCACAACCAATCCGCTCGAATCTAGTCATAAGTTACTTAATCACATTAATAAATGCTAAATGAATCAACCCCAATGCATAAAATGAGTTTTCCAAAGTTTTACCCAAAAGTCAAAATTCACCCCCGGGCCCACATGGTCGCAACCCGAGGTTCGGACCAAAACTCGATTACCCATTTCCCCACAAATTCAAATATATGGTTTGTTTGAAATCGGACCTCAAATTGAGGTCCAAATCCCCAATTTTAGAAAAACCTAGGTTCTACCCAAATCACCCAATTTCCCCATGAAAATCTTTGATTTGAAGTTGAAATCATGTTAAAAGATGTTAAGAAGTGAAGAAAATGAGTTAGAAATCACTTACCAATCGTTTCGGAGAAGAAAAGTTGTTTGGAAAATCGCCTCTTATGTTTTGGGGTTTTGAAAAGTGTAAAATAACTGAAATTCACGTGTATTTATACCCATCTGAAGTTCCCACCGCGGACCGCGCAAGAAGGACCGCGGCCGCACAGGCTTCCTGAAGGCCTGCGGATCTATGCCCCGCGCGGACCACGCAAAGCCGACCGCGGCCGCGCAGCACCCACAGCGGACCGCGCAAAGGCGACCACGGTCGCGCTGGCCCCTTCGCGGCCGCACAAAAGGGTTCAGAGACCTGTCAAAATTCCTGAACCTGCAACATCTGATCTTTTAAAGCCTAAGGCATCCCGTAACCTACTAGAAACTCACCCGAGCCCTCGAAACTCTAAACCAAGCATGCACACTACCTCAAAAACACCTTATGAACATATCTGTTTGATCACATCACCAATATAACATCATGAACATCGAATTGAGCCTCAAGATCAATGAAATTTCTCAGATTTCCTTTTAAACATCAATTCTCCCAATTTGGGTCCGGGTCACGTCAAACGACGTCCGTTTTTTACCAAATTTTACATGAGTAATTCAAAATATATATAAGACTCCTACCGGACGCCGGAACCAAAATACGGGCCGATACCATTGCTTTCTAATCAGATTTCATTTCCATTTTCTTTAAACATTTTCAGAGAACAATTTCACTTAAAAAATTCATAACTCGGGATGGGGACCTCGGAATTCGATTCCGGGCATACGCCCGAGTCCCATATTTTCCTATGGACCCTCCAGGATCATCAAATCATGGGTTCAGATCTGTTTACCTAAAATGTTGACCGAAGTCAAATTTATTCATTTCGAGGTCAAAACTTAGCGATTTTCACAAGATTTCACATTTAAGCTTTCCGGCTATGTGCCCGGATTGCGCACACAAATTGAGGCGACTCTAAATGAGGTTTTAAGGGCCTCGGAGACACAGATTTCAATTAGAAACAGGTGATGACCCTTTTGGGTCGTCACATTCTCCACCTCTAAAACAATTGTTCGTCCTCGAACGGACAGAAGAAGGAAGTACCTGAGTCGAGGAAAAGATGAGGATGCCGGTACTGCATATCGGACTCGGACTCCCAGGTCGATGCCTCAGGGGGCTGACCTCTCCACTGAACATAAAACGAAGGAAAACTCTTCGACCTCAGCTGACGAACCTGTCGGTCTAGAATAGCTACCGGCTCCTCCTCATACGACAAATCCTTGTCCAACTGGATAGTGTTGAAATCTAACACGTGGGATGGATCGCCGTGATATTTCCGAAGAATGGACACATGAAACACTAGATGCACGGCTGATAAGATAGGCGGCAATGCAAGTCTATAAGCCACCTCTCCCACTCGATCAAGGATCTCAAATGGACCAATGAACCTAGGGCTAAGCTTGCCCTTCTTCCCGAATCTCATCACGCCCTTCATAGGCGACACTCGGAGCAACACCTGCTCACCA
Organism: Nicotiana sylvestris; assembly: GCF_000393655.2. Lineage (NCBI taxonomy): Eukaryota > Viridiplantae > Streptophyta > Magnoliopsida > Solanales > Solanaceae > Nicotiana > Nicotiana sylvestris. Next base: position 18,502,956 of record NC_091058.1, read on the forward strand.
ACCATAAAAGCCACGTCTCGAACCTTACGATCTGCATAGCTCTTTTGCCTGGACTGAGCTGTACGAAGCCTATCCTGAATGATCCTGACCTTGTCCAAGGCCTCTTGAACCAAATCTGTACCCAACAACCGAGCCTCTCCCGGCTCAAACCATCCAACCGGAGATCGATACTACCTACCATATAAAGCCTCATAGGGAGCCATCTGGATGCTCGACTGGTAGTTGTTATTGTAGGCAAACTCTGCTAAAGGTAAGAACTGATCCCACGATCCTCTGAAGTCAATGACACAAGCTTAGAGCATATCTTCCAAAATCTGAATAGTCCGCTCGGACTGCCCGTCCGTCTGAGTATGAAATGTTGTACTCAACTCAACCTGGGTGCCTAACCCTTGCTGAACTGCTCTCTAGAAAAGCGAGGTGAACTGCGTACCTCGATCCGAAATGACAGATATCGGCACACCATAAAGACGAACAATCTCCCAGATATAGATCTCAGCTAACCTCTCGGACGAATAGGAGACTGCCACAGGAATGAAATGCGCTAACTTGGTCAGCCTATCAACAATGACCCAAACTGCATCAAACTTCTTTCGGGTCAACGGAAGTCCAGTAACGAACTCCATAGTATTCTCTCCCACTTCCACTTGGGAAGCTCAATCTTCTAAAATAAACCACCAGACCTCTGATACTCATACTTAACATGCTGACAATTCAAACACCGAGCCACATAGGTAACGATATCCTTCTTCATTCTACACCACCAATAATGCTGCCACAAATCCTGAAACATCTTCGCGGCGCCCGGATGGATAGAGTACCGGGAACTATGGGCATCCTCTAAAATCAACTCTCGAAGCCCATCCACATTAGGAACACAAACTCGACCCTGCAATCTCAGAATTCCATCATCACCTAAGGTAACCTGCTTGGCACCCCCACACTGCACTGTGTCTCTAAGGACACACAAATGGGGATCATCAACTGCCGATCATGGATACAATCCAATAATGAAGAACGAGCGACCGTGCAAGCTAATACTAGACTAGGCTCAGAAATATCCAACCTCACATATCGATTGGCCAAAGCCTGAACATCCAAAGCAAGTGGCCTCTCACTGACTGGAATATAAGCAAGACTGCCCATACTGGCTGACTTTCTACTCAAAGCATCGGCCACCACGTTGGCCTTTCCCGGGTGATATAGGATAGTGATGTCATAATCTTTCAACAACTCCAACCACCTCCTCTGCCTCAAATTCAACTCCTTTTGCTTGAACAAATACTGAAGGCTCTTATGATCCATGAACACCTCACATGCCACACCATACAGGTAATGCCTCCAAAGCTTCAATGCGTGAACAATGGCTGCCAACTACAAATCATGCACTGGATAGTTCTTCTCATGAACCTTCAACTGCCTTGAAGCATAGGCAATGACCTTGCCATCCTGCATTAACACTGCACCAAGTCCAATGCGAGATGCATCACAATAAACGATGTAAGGCCCTGAACCTGTGGGCAAAACTAACATCGGCGCCGTAGTCAGGGCTGTCTTGAGCCTCGGAAAGCTCGCGTCACACTCGTCCGACCATCTGAACTAGGCACCCTTCTGGGTCAACCTGGTCATCGGGGCTGCAACAGATGAGAACCCCTCCACGAACCGACGATAGTAGCCTACAAATCCCAAGAAACTCCGAATCTCTATAGCTGATGCTGGTCTAGGTCAGTTCTTGACTGCCTCAATCTTCTTTGGATCAACCTGAATACCCTCTGCTGATGAACTCAACCGGAACTCACACTTCGAGAACTTAGCATATAACTGACTATCTTTCAGAGTCTGAAGAACCACTCTGAGGTGTTGCTCGTGCTCCTCCTGGCTGCGGGAATATATCAGGATCTCATCAATAAAGACTATCACGAACAAGTCCAAATAAGGCGTGAACACTCGGTTTATAAACTCCATAAACGCTGCTGGGGCATTGGTCAACCTGAATGACATAACCAAGAACTCATAATGCCCGTACCGAGTGCAGAAAGTTGTTTTAGGGTCATCGGATGCCCTAATTCTCAACTGGTGGTAGCTAGATCTCAAGTCAATCTTTGAAAATACCTTGGAACCCTGAAGCGGATCGAACAAATCATCAATCCTCGGCAGTGGATACTTATTCTTAATTGTAACCTTGTTCAATTGCTGGTAATCAATGCACATTCTCATCGAACCATCCTTATTCTTTAAAAACAAAACCGGCGCACCCCAAGGCGAAACGTTGGGTCTAATGAAACCCTTCTCAAGCAAATCCTGCAACTGTTCCTTTAACTCTTTCAAATCCGGCGGGGCCATACAATATGGCGGAATAGAAATAGGCTGAGTGCTCGGAGCCAGATCAATGCAGAAATCAATGTCCCGGTTGGGTGGCATCCCCGGCAGGTCTGAAGGGAAAACCTCAGGAAACTCACGAACCACGGGCACAGAATCAATATAGGGAACCTCAGCACTGGAGTCACGAACATAAGCCAAATATGCCAAACACCCTTTCTTGATCATACGTCGAGCCTTCATATACAAAATAACACTTTAGGTAGAATGACCAGGAGTCCCTCTCCACTCTAAACGGGACAAACCCGGTAAGGCTAAGGTCATGGTCTTGGCATGGCAATCCAAGATAGCATGGTACGGGGATAACCAATCCATTCCCAATATAACATCGAAGTCGACCATATCTAAAAGCAACAAATCAACACGAGTCTCAAGACCTCCAATCACTACAATACAAGAACGATGAACTCGATCGACCATGATAGAATCACCCACCGGTGTAGCCACATAAACAGGCATACTCAACAAATCACTAGGCACGACCAGGTACGGTGCAAAATAAGTTGACACATACGAATACGTAGACCCCGGATCAAATAACATTGAAGCATCTCTATCACAAACCAGAATAGTACCTGTAATAACTGCATCTGAAGCCTCAGCCTCGGGCCTAGCTGGAAGGGTGTAGCATCGGGGTTGGGCCCCAGCACCCTGAACTACCTCTCTAGGATGGCCCGCTGCCGGTTGGCCTCCACCTTTGGCAACCTGAGCTCCACCTCTAGGACCTCTACCTCCACCTCTAGTACCTCTACCCCTACCTCTAACTGGCTGGGCAAGCTGTGGAACACCTGGTGCCTGTACCATAGCACAAGAATGCGGATGCGGAAAACTGCTCGGAGCTCGAGGGTAATACCTAGCAATGTGCCTCGTGTCGCCACAAGTAAAACAAGCCCTCGGCTGCTGGGGCTGATGACCTTGGAAACTCTGAAGTGTCGGTGCACTAATAGGTGCTGATGGTGCACTGTAAGACTGCTGATCAGAATAGTGCGTCTGGGAACCACGACCACCTAGAGTACCTTGGGAGACCTGAAGAGCTGACTGAAAGGGCCTAGTAGGATGGCCTCTACCATATGAATCTCTACCTCCAGATGAGGTACCACTAAATCTGCCCAAATGACGGGGCCTCTTATCCGACCCATGACCACCTCCTTGTGACAGAACCATCTCAACTCTACGGGCCACATTGGCTGCCTCCTAAAATGTAATCTCACTCCCGGCCTCCTTGGCCATCTGAAGACGATCGGCTGAATCAAACCATCAATAAACCTCCTCACCCTCTCTCTCTCGGTGGGAAGTATGACAAGAGCATGGCGAGCTAGATCGATGAACCTGGTCTCATACTGGGTAACAGTCATGGAACCCTGCTTGAGGCGCTCAAACTGCCTCTGATAGGCCTCTCTCTGAGTAACGGGGAGAAACTTCTCCAGAAACAACACTGTAAACTGCTCCCAAGTCAAAGATGGCGATCTGGCTAGTCTTGCTAAGCAATAATCCCTCCACCAAGTCTTGGCGGATCCAGATAAGCGAAATGCAGCAAAATCGACCTCATTGGTCTCAACAATGCCCATGTTCCTGAGAACCTCGTGGCAGCTATATAGGAAATCCTGGGGATCCTCAGAAGGAGCTCCGCTGAAAGTAGTAGTGAAGAGCTTGGTGAATATGTCCAGTCTCCACAAAGCATTGGCAGACATAGCCGCTCCATCGCCAGTCTGAGCCACTACACCCGGCTGAACTGCCATCGCTGGCTGAACCGTTGGAACCTAAATCTAGGGAGCTACCTACTCCGGAGTGCGTGTAGCAGGAGTCTGAGCCCCTCCTCCAGCCTGAGAAGTGGCTGGTGCTACAGGAAGCAAACCTGCTCGGGTGACACTCTCCATAAGGCCCACCAATCGAACCAGAGCGTCCTGAAAAACTGAGGTAGCGATAAACCCTTTTGGGACCTGAGCTGGGCCCACCGGAACTATTGGGGATGGAACCTCCTCCTCAAAATCAACCTGAGGCACCGCCACTAGTGCCGATGCTCGGGGCTGAGCTCTGCCCCTAGTGGGAGCTGCTGTAGGGGCTTGGGCTGCTGAGCAGTAGATGAGGAAGCGTGTGTTCTCGCCATCTGCGAAGAGCAGAGTAGAAGTTCAATTAGCATTTGAGGAACAAATCTGCACGACAAGAAAGAATAAAAGTGAAGTTTTCCTAACTCGGTAGCCTCTTAGGGGATAAATACAGACGTCTCTGTACCGATCCCTCAGACTCTACTGAGCTTATCCGTGATTTGTGAGACCTATGTAACCTAGAGCTCTGATACCAACTTATCACGACCCGGATTTCCCATCCTCGGGAGTCGTGATGGTGCCTACTAATGTGAGCTAGGCAAGTCAATCCTTAACTGCTTACATCGTTAACAATTACTTTTTTTAATAATTATCGGCGATAGCATGAAAGCAACGAAATTAAATAAATATGCGGAAGACTTAAATTTAAAGAAAACTGAACAATAATGCGAGAATCAACATATGTCTCTACCCAAGAACTGGTGTCACATTACTCACGAACTTCTAAGAGTGCTAAATACAACCGTTTGAAAGAAAATATAAATTGTTTGTCTCGAATATATGAGATAACAGACGGAAATAAAAGATAGAGGAGACGTCGGGCCTGCGAATGCCTGCAAGGCTACCTCAGTGTCTCACTGGACTGAAGGTTGGCTCACGCGTTACTGCTGCTGTCCAAAACCTGGATCCGTGCAAAAGAGCACAGAGTGTAGTATCAGCACAACCGACCCCATGTGCTGGTAAGGTCTGGCCTAACCCCGGCGAGGTAGTGATAAGGCTAGGACCAGACTCCAGATAAACTTGTACAGTTATATAATATATGGCGGAAAAGTAAACAAGTAATAAGCAGTTAATGCTGGGGAAGGGGAACATGCTTCGAGGGATAGCAGTTAAAAGAAATAACAGGGAATAATAAGGAAGCTAGCACTATAATTTCTATCACAAATGAAGAAAATAAAGGCAACTTTCACTCTCAGTTTACTCTTGTTGCAGGCGTGCTACCCGATCCCATTTCTCATATCTCGTGGTAGGCATACCACCCGCTCCAATTTCATTCTATCTCGTGATAGGCGTACCACCCGCTCCCATTTCATAATATCTTGTGGTAGGCGTACCACCCGCTCCCATTTCATCAATCTTGTGGTAGGCGTACCACCCGCTCCTATTTCATTCTATCTCTTGGTAGGTGTACCACCCGCTCCCATTTCATTATATCTTGTGGTAGGCGTACCACCCGCTCCCATTTCACAATACCTTATGGTAGGCATACCACCCGCTCCCATTTCATTAATCTTGTGGTAGGCATACCACCCGCTCCCATTTTATAATATCTTGTGGTAGGTGTACCACCCGCTCCCATTTCATAATATCTTGTGGTAGGCGTACCACCCGCTCCCATATCATAATATCTTGTGGTAGGTGTAACACCCGCTCCCATTTCAGTTCATCACACAATCACAAGAAATTCCGGCAAGGGAACATAAGTAATATAATAACTTCCCGACAAGGGAACAAGGATATCAAAATAGTCATCCCGACAAGGGAGAATCAGCTATAACCAATCTCACTTTTCTAGTACTCAGTTCAATTAATGGAAATACTTAATCATAGAGGATCATTAATTAAAGTATACAAGGTGTCATTCAAAAACACAACAACTTTCAAGTTAAGACCCACGGTCATGCTTGACACCAACGTATAGATACTCGTCACCATGCCTATACGTCGTACTCAACAAGAAGCAAGTAGCAAATATGACTCAACTCCTAATCCCTCAAGCTAGGGTTAAACCAAACACTTACCTCGATGCCTTGAACACCACTCAAGTCTCAATTATAGCTTTACCTCTTGATTCCACCACCAATCCGCTTGAATCAAGTCATAAGTTACTTAATCACATTAATAAATGCTAAATGAATCAACCCCAATGCATGAAAATGAGTTTTCCAAAGTTTTACCCAAAAGTCAAAATTCACCCCCCGGCCCACGAGGTCACAACCCGAGGTTCAGACCAAAACCCGATTACCCATTCCCCCACAAATTCAAATATATGGTTTGTTTTGAAATCGGACCCCTAATTGAGGTCCAAATCCCCAATTTTAGAAAAACCTAGGTTCTACCCAAATCACTCAATTTCCCCATGAAAATCTTTGATTTGAAGTTGAAATCCTGTTAAAAGATGTTAAGAAGTGAAGAAAATGAGTTATAAATCACTTACCAATCGTTTCGGAGAAGAAACGTTGTTTGGAAAATCGCCTCTTATATTTTGGGGTTTTGAAAAGTGTAAAATAACTGAAATTCACATGTATTTAAACCCCTCTGAAGTTCCCACCGCGGACCGCGCAAGAAGGACCGCGGCCGCACAGGCTTCCTGAAGGCCTGCGGATCTATGCCCCGCGTGGACAGCGCAAAGCCGACCGCGGCCTCGCAGCGCCCACCGCGAACCGCGCAAAGGCGACCACGGCTGCGCTGGCCCCTTCGTGACCGCACGCGTTTCCTCGCGGGCCGCGCAAAAGGGTTCAAAGACCTGTCAAAATTCCTGAACTTGTAACATCTGATCTTCTAAAGCCTAAGGCATCCCGGAACCTACTAGAAACTCACCTGAGCTCTCGAAACTCTAAACCAAGCATGCACACTACCTCAAAAACACCTTACGAACATATTCGTGTGATCACATCACCAATATAACATCATGAACATCGAATTGAGCCTTAAGATCAATGAAATTTCTCAGATTTCCTTTTAAACATCAATTCTCCCAATTTGGGTCCGGATCACGTCAAACGACGTCCGTTTTTTACCAAACTTTACAGGAGTGATTCAAAACATATATAAGACTCGTACCGGGCATCGAAACCAAAATACGGGTCCGATACCATTGCTTTATAATCAGATTTCATTTCTATTTTCTTTAAATATTTTCAGAGAACAATTTCACTTAAAAATTCATAACTCGGGCTGGGGACCTCGGAATTCGATTCCGGGCATACGCCCGAGTCCCATATTTTCCTACGGACCCTCCAGGATCGTCAAATCGTGGGTCTGGATTTATTTACCTAAAATATTGACCGAAGTCAAATTTATTCATTTCGCGGTCAAAACTTAGCAATTTTCACAAGATTTCACATTTAAGCTTTCCGGCTACGCGCCCGGACTGCGCACACAAATCGAGGCGACTTTAAATGAGGTTTTCAGGACCTCGGAGACACAGATTTCAATTAGAAACAGGTGATGACCCTTTTGGATCGTCACATTATGATACACTATGAATATATACGGTTTTGTAAAGTTAATGGCTAGTAGGCGTCTTGAAGCAATTGATTTTATTATTTGATATAGTATATGAAATATTTCTTATTTGAAGTTCATTACAAGTATATGGTTCTGAATTTTTTTTTTGTTACTTCTTAGTTAATTAAATTAATTAATGTAGTGCTTGATATCTCCATACTAAAGTTAATATGTTTGAAATAAATATGATTATAGAATATATTTAAAATTATAATTTTTAAACACAATTGTGGCTTGTATATTAGTTAAAATATGACACTTGTCATGCTTCAAAGTGTGGCCTTAGGGTATGAAAACAATGTGGCAAGTATAGTAATAAAGGCCACGCAGTACAAGTGTTGCTATAGGAGCAACACTTGAAAAGTGTGGCCTATAAGCTAACAAAGGACACGCTTTAGAAGAGTAGCTATATGACAAGAAAAGGGTGGCCATTGTAAATTGTGGTCTTTGCCTCGTGAAAAGTGTTGCCTTAGGGCAAAGGTTACGCTTGATTAGGCCACCCCCTAAAAAGCGTTGTCTTAGGTCATAAAGTGTGGCCGTTGATCAAAAACCACACTTTCTGATAGTTTAGGCCACACTTATTGGGTGTGGTTAAAGGCCTAAAATGTTGTACTGATATATATTGGTATGACGTGGCTCAGTCCCGTCTTTATACAGTTGTATTTCTATTAGAGGTCTGTAGACAGTTATGTATAGTTGAATAGCATGTGGCCTTGTCGGCTTTCAGTTTTGGGTATATAGTTATCAATAGTAGCCTTGTCGGCTCGCCCACTGTATTCTGTATGTATATGTACATATGCCTTTTTGGAAGGTTTTGCTTCATGTATGCTATTCTCGTAATTCAGCAGACGTCATTCACGTTTATATCTTAGACACATGCTTAAGGATGTTCAACATGTAGGATTCAGGCACCCGTCGCGTCCCATCGATTTAGGTCGTGACAACATACTTTTTGATAAAAGACCATTAGGAAGACCTCCTCCTCTTACCTTTCAACATAGATGTTAAAACTTTTATTCCGTAAATTTATTACATTATTCTGGTAGTTAAAGCATACTTTTACGGGATACATTTAATTGAGTAAGTGCAACATTAAAAAGTTTACCATGGCGATCAAATGACGAAGTGATAGATTCTCGCCAATTTGACAAAATTGCTTACTAAACCAATTTTGTCGCTACTCACTATCTTGTTTTCTTACTTCTTTATTGTTAGTAATCTGTATTTGTAAACTAATTCTGGAAAAAACAGAATAACGTATAAACAGAAAATATAAAGAAACAAGAGTTAATCTGTGCTCACTGAATTCACAGTGTTTCCTTAAGAAATTTAATCCCCTTCTAGTACCCAAGGTTATGGATTATTTCCTCCCAGGATAGAGCGAATTACACACTGGTGTAGTGGTACTTCAAACCCCAGTATTTTAGCGAACACTAAGTTTTGTAGCAAATCACACTTACTTTTGCTTTCTTTGAAGTTAAAACAATACATAAAAAGGAGGAGAAACTCATAAAATCGTATAGAAATTCTGAGATAATAGACTTGTATTTATAGCCAAAGTTGGCTAAAATCTGAAGAGGTGCAACTCTTCAAAATGGCTGTTTATGCAAAACGACCATATCATAAATGTCATAACATAAATGGATATTTACTCAACAATAAAGAAGGAAAATTGAAGAGGGTAGTTTAATTTTCAGTTACAAAACTGAAAAACAGAAAACTGATTGGATTTAATATTAATATTCTGGTATTAAAATGAATATTTAATAACATTTCTGTTAATATTTTACTATTAACAAATAAATTTGGTCCAAAAAATTAATCAATCAATCATTTGACCAAATCCGAAGTCGAAGCCGAGCGAGCGACGACGACGGCGCGAGGCTTGCCTTCTTCTCAACTCTTTAAGAGCTAGAAGAAGAGCAATTGCTTATATACCCATAAAAACCTCTTCCGCTTCCTTTTCCAATATGGGACAATATTCCTTCATCAATGGAGAAAACTTAAAATTTCAGTTAAAAATTTCATTTCCCTCCATTTCCATTCACCCTCTTTTAAGCTTTTAATATACTTAAAACTCCAACAATTATCTTTTCGTTCCCTCGTACTGCATGTCCTGGTTAAGAATCAAATGAGATTATCACGAAGAAGTTCTATTGTCCACGTGTTATTTGCTCTGTTAGTGGACATTTACATAACACTTAATAAGATAAGAACAAAAATTAATTATGTGTAAATCCTAACATTTGAATAATGAGTATTGTTTGACAGTTGATTATGAACTTCAATAAGTTTTCAAACATCTATAGTACAACCCGAAATTAAAAATATTTTATTCATAAAGTTATTAACTCGTTGTCTAGTCATGTTTAAACTACTGAAAGCCTACCCATTCACAGTGTTAACAATTTTGATTGGTAATAACCTATTATAACATGTGATTTTCTTAATTAATTAAATTATATTATATGTTAACTTAAAGTTATCTATAAATAGATTAATGTCTAGTGAATTGAACGATTGAATTTTTTTGCACAACCTTCATAATACAAGTAAAGCTTTACGATGATAGTGGTAGAATTATCTTTGTTCCTCAAGAAAGGTCACAATGCCCACATTTTTTCTTTGTGGGGTCATTCTTCTTTTGATGTCATCCTTATTTGCTTCGGTTTCTTTCTTTTTCTTTTGAACCCCAAAAATAATAAATCTTTGAATATTATGAAAACATGAAAAGAAATTAAGAATACAGGCCTTTGACATATAGATTTTTGTTATAAAATAAAGACTATAAAGTAAAGATAAGTATAGAGAGAAACTGATATATTATTCGAATTCAAACTGATGTACATAATGAACGAAATCTCTTCTATTTATAGATGAAAGGAAGATGTTGTGTAAGCTGCTAAAGGAAGCTGCTGTGTAAGCTGCTACTATACCAGATATGGATAATCTTCTACTGAGAGTAATGTTTATCCATAACAGAGTACTGAAAGGATAAGCTCATTGTACCAGGTATAGATAATCTTCTACTATAGGTAATGTTTATCCATAACGGAATACTGAAAGGATAATCTCATTGTACCCGGTATAGATAATCTTCTACTAAGGATAATATTTATCCATAACGGAGTACTGAAAGGATAAACTCATTGTACCCGGTATAGATAATCTTCAAAGGGGGGGGGGAGGGGGTAATATTTATCCATAACAGAGTATCGAAAGGATAAGCTTATTATACCCGGTATGGATAATCTTTTACCGGGAATAATGTTTATCCATAACTGGGTACCGAAGTGATAAGCTTCTTCAAGAGGCTTATTTCCAATAGAGTACTAAATAGATAAACATATTTACGGCGAAGTACCATATGGATAAGCTTCTTCAGGAAGCTTATTGACAATGGAGTACTAAATGAACATCCATAATATAATATATTTATAACACTCCCCCTTGGATGTTCATTAAAAGATAATGTGCCTCATTAAAACCTTACTAGGAATAATCACGTGGGAAAAAAATCCTAGTGCAGGAAAAAGAGTACACATATTTAGTAATACGCATTGCTAGGTGCCTCATTAAAAACCTTGTAAGGAAAAATCCATGGAAAAAAACCTTAGTAAGGAAAAATGAGTGCATCGCGTATTTTACTCGCCCTATTGAAAAAAGTGTTTCAAATATTTGAGTCCCCGCATTCTAATCTTGTATCCGCATATCCAATACGATCTGCACCACATTTGTTAGCATTAGCAAGATACATAAATGCATAACAATTGCACTGAGATAGAGTATTTCAGGACCAAAGAGTTCCTCGTCCTCTTCTGGAGGTCGGAACAGATCCTTATTCACTTCAAGTGATCGAACACCCATTGGTGTACTTAATGGGTGCGCTTTGTCCATGCAAAAGCGTTTAATGACCCTTTCTGTATAGGCAAATTGATGGATAAAGATCTCGTCTACTAAATATTCAATTTGCAGACCAAAGACAAATTTTTATTTTTCCAAGATCTTTTATCTCAAATTCTTTCTTAAGATATTCAGTTGCCTTTTTGGAGCTCTTTTGGAGTTCCAACAAGATTTATGTCAGGAACATAAACAGCAAGTATAACAAATTATGATAACATTTTCTTTATAAAAATACATGGACAAATAACATCATTTATGTAATCTTCTTTCAGCAAATATTTACTGAGGCGATTATACCACACGCATCTAGGTTACTTTAAACCGTACAAAGATCTTTATAATTTGATCGAGTACATTTTTTCAAGATATTGAATTATATGCTTCAGGCATTTTAAATCCTTCAAAGATCTTCATATAGATTTAATCAAATAAGTCATATAAGTTATGACTTGTATCTAAATGGTATGACATCTTCAAGTGTCTAGACTGCTGGTCTGATCCTCACAATCTTTTACAATATTGTGCACTATATCATATCAAATATATTGTCGACGATCATTTTGTATCAGTTCCTAAGCGACATAACTTTTGATATCTCATCACTTTATTTATTTTCAGGTACGTGAACTTCTTCGGGAGTTTCATAAAATATTATGTCGTGGGCTCTTCTAGAGCTTATTTCCTCCTCATTATGATCATTAGCTCCTATCATTTTTCAAGGATTGTTACTGTAACTACCCGACTAGTCATTTTGCCTTCTAGGACCCCGTTCCCTTAAATAAAACTTTTCGTGCTTGCTTTAGCTAATTTACGACTTGCGGGGACGGTCGGTTTGGGAATTGGAAGAGTTTTGAGTGAAATATGTCCATTTGATTCTTTAAGATTATCTTAAAAGACTAAGTTTGACTTTGGTCAATATTTTGAGCAAACGGATCCGGATCCGTGATTTGACGGTCCCAGAGGGTCCGTGGAAAAATTCATTAGAAATTGTTAATTTGAAGTTTTAAGGATTTAAAGAAACTAAGTAATCATTGATTTCCTAGGTATCAGGCTCGTATTTTGGTTCCGAAACCTGGTACAGGTCCGAAATATCATTTAAGACTTGCTTGTAAAATTTGGTGTCAATCCGAGTAGTTTAAGGGCGTTTTGGCCCATTAGAGGGAAATTAAGAACATGAAGTTCATAAGTTTGATTCATTTGATTTCTAGATTTGGCGTTGTTTCGGGTGTTCCGAAGGTTCGAGTAGGTCTGCCTCGTGATTTCAGACTTGTTGGTATGTTCGGGCGGGGCCCGGGAGCCCCGAGTGTCAAACGGACGCGGCTCAAATGAAGTGAAAAATTTGGAAAAGGGTTGAAGGATTGCTTCTTCTGTCATAACCGCATCTGCGGTTCTTCCATCGCAGAAGCGGCTCCACAGATGCGGCCCCACCTTTCCCTCCCCTTTTAGCAGATGCGGTCTAATTCTCGCAGATGCGGGACCACAGATGCGGTCCCCTGACCGCAGATGCGGAAATCACTAGGCAAAGAGGTTCATTTAATACGAGTTCAATACCATTTTTATCACTTATACACTCTTCCATTGGCAATTTTGGAAGCTTTGGAGTGGATACTTCCACTTAGCATTGTGAGGTAAGTTTATTCCATCCATCTTTAGTTTAATACTTGCATATTAGATAGATTAAACTCTAGAAATTAGGTAAAAATCAAAGGGTTAGAGCAAGACCTAGGGTTTTAATAAAACTTAGGTTTAACCACGAAATTTGTTATGAAATGAATTAGGAATCATATATTATTGATCCTTAGGTTGTAGAGAACAACTTCCTTCGAAAAATCTCGGAATCTGGGCACGTGGGCTCGGGGTCGGAATTTAGGAAACTTGTGTAAAAGGTTGGGAAATTGCTTAAATAGTTAGAATTCGATCTTGTGAGTCTATATTGACTAGTTCTTACTTCATTTAACTAGTTTGGGATTGTTCGACTCCGAATTGAGGGCTTGGACTTGTTCTTGATATTTGGAAGTGTGCTTGGAGCGAGATGAGTCTCCTTTCTAACTTTGTAAGAGGAAATTGTCCCCATAGGTATAATAATTGAGAAAATTGCTACTAAATGCGGGGGCTACGTACGCACTAGGTGACGAGAGTCCATGCGTAGCTACTATGACGTTAATTGCTTGGGTAGATTAGGACCCACATCATGCCTAAATTGTGAATATCTCCATATTAACTTGCTAATGTGATCATTTATGATATGTTAGAGACTTGAAAAGAAATAAAGATGAACATGTGAACTTGTTGAACTCTTGCAAGAATCTATTTGTATATAAATGCGTCTTTGTGTGTATTCTTGATGTTTCTTGATATTTATGGATCGGGCTAATCGCCTCGACGTAAATAGATGCATCTATGGTTCGCGTCGTTCGACCCTCGATAGTGCACAGTTTATTTTCTGTTGGAGCGGGTCGTCGACCTCGGCATAATGTGCACATGATATTTATGCGAAATCTTATACATGACTTGTTGTGTTAAGTATTTTGAAATGTAAATGGCTAACTGAAATATGGTCAAGAACATGATTATTGCTTTTCGTTATAAACTGTTGATTACTGGTGATCCCCATGCTTAGCATAACACTTTATCATATTATTTTGACCCTAGTAAGTATCAAGTCGACCTCTCGTCTCTACTTTTTCGAGATTAGACAGGATACTTACTGGGTACATATTGTTTATGTACTCATACTACACTTCTAGACTTAATTGTACAGGATCTGAGGCGCGCGCCCCTGATTTAGTGACCGGGACTTCCACGGTGAGCTGCTTCCTTCCTATGCTGTTCCGCAGCCGGATGGAGTCTTTTCTTACTTTTGTTGTCTTTTCTATCTCAGACAGTAGGATAGAGACATTCTTTTGTATATTCCACTAGATGCATATACTTGTGACACCAGGTTTTGGCACACACATTAGTAGACATTTATTCTGGGTTGTATAATCGGGTTATATACATTATTGATCACTCCTAGTTTTAAATCTAAATTGGAGCATCTGCTTTACTTGTTTCTGATAAAAGTAATATAAGAATTTAATTATGTTTCCTTGTTGGCTTGCGTGGCAATGGTGTCGGGCGCCTTCATGACCTATTACGGAAATGGGTCGTGATAACATGGTATCAGAGCACTAGGTTCACGTAAGTCTCACAAGTCATGGGCAAACCTAATAGAGTCTTGTAGATCGGTACGGAGACGTCTGTATTTATTTTTGAGAAGCTATAGGGTATTAGGAAAGACTACTCTTTATTCATTTCCTATCGTGTAGTGGTTGGTGTACTAAATTTCCCTCCTCTATTCACTCACAGATGGTGAGGACACGTACGGCTAACATTTCCGGACCCGGGAGGAGCTGCTCCCCCTATTGCTAGAGGCCAGAGGAGGGCACCGACCCGTGGTAGGGGACGAGGGTGTCCCAAAGCTATTCTAGTAGCACCACCAGCAGATCCTGCGGGAGATCCTATCATCGAGGAGCAGGGCGAGGTGCCCGCAGCTGAGCCTACCCTTGCATATTTTATGATAGCACCAGGATTTCAGAAGGTCATGGGCATGCTACGGTTCATGGATTCTATGACTCAGGCTGGTTTATTTCCAGCAGATCCATCTACCTCACAAGCAGGAGGGGGAACACAGACCCCTACTGCTAAAGCTCCAGGCCATGCAGCTACAGTGTATTAGACTCCGGGTGCACTACCCACAGATGTGGCCCATCCAGTCGCCGCAGTGGTGCCCCAACCCAGACCAACTGCGGACGGTGACCCGCAGAAGTTATTGGACAGATGGACTAGAATTCACCCTCCTATCTTCGGGGGTGAGCGACATGAGGATGCCCAAGACTTCATCGACAGGTGCAGGGATAGACTGCACAACATGAGGATATTGGAGTCACATGGAGTTGACTTCACTACTTTTCATATGGAGGGCAGGGCCCGTAGATGGTGGCAGTCCTATGCTCTTGGCAGGCCAGTAGGTTCTCCTCCCCTCACTTGGGGTCAGTTCACACAGTTATTCCTGGATCGGTACATTCCACCCTCTGAGAGGGAAGAACTGCGGTATCAGTTTGAGCATCTTGAGCAGGGCCAGATGTCGGTGACCGATTATGAGGTGAGTTCTCTAAGTTGTCTCGCCATGCACTTATGATACTTCCACAGATACAGAGAGAGTGCAGAGATTTGTTACGGGGTTACACCCCACTATCCAATCTGGTATGGCCCGAGAGGTAGAGATGGGTACAGGGTATCAACTAGTGGTTGAGATTGCTCGCAGGATTGAGGGATATCGTTTGAGGGGTAGAGAGTAGATGTAGCAGGATAAGAGGGCTAGATTCTCCGGAGAGTTTAGAGGCACCCCGGCTAGGGGTAGAGGTCAGTTTGGGAGGGATCAACCTAGCAGGCCCCCATTTTCAGCACCACCACCTGCTCGGGGTGCTCCAACGCGCCCCTATTTCAGCGTCATACCAGAGATTTCTTATCGCCCGCTAGCTATTCAAGGTTCCTCCAGTGGGTATTCAGGTCCTCCGGATTCTTTTGGTTCCTATTTCAGTGCTATGTCGGAGAGTTCATACTGCCTACTAGCTATCCAGGCCTCTTCCAGTAGATCTACAGGTTTTCAGAGTCAGCCATCAAGGTAGCAGGTTGCCGCACCGCGTAGTTGTTTTGAGTGTAGAGACCCTGGTTACATGAGGAGATACTACCCCAGACTTCGGGGCAAGGCAGTGCAACAGGGTCAGTAGCCCATGATTTCAGCACCAGCTGCCCAGCCACCTAGAGGTGGAGGGCAGGCTAGTAGAGGCCATCCTAGAGGTGGAGGCCAGGTAGGGAGATGTCAGTCAGCTACTGCTCAGTCAGGTGGAGGCTTGCCAGCCGACGCTCCAGCCAGATTCTATGCCCTTCCATCCAGGCCAGATGCATTGGCCTCATATGCCATCATCACAGGTATTATTTCCATTGGTGGTAGGGATGCTTCGGTACTATTTGATCCAGGGTCTACTTATTCATATGTATCGTCTCTATTTGCTCGTTTCCTGGTTATTTCTCCTGAGCCTTTGGGCACTCCTGCTCATGTGTCCACTCATGTGGGTGATTCTGTGGTTGTGGATCGGATCTATCGGTCCCGTATGGTCACCTTATGTGGTTTCGAGACTAGAGTAGATCTTTTGTTACTTGATATGATCAATTTTGAGGTCATCCTGGGCATGGATTGGTTATCTCCATATCTCGTCGTCCTAGATTGCCATGCCAAGACTATTTCACTAGTGATGCCAGGGTTGCCGAGGTTGGAGTGGAAGGGTTCCACAGTTGATACACCTAGTCGGGTTATTTCTTTCCTGAAGGCTCGGCATATGGTCGAGAAGGGGTGTTTGGCTTATTTAGATTATGTTCGAGACACCACCGTAGAGTCTTCGACGATTAATTCGGTACCAGTAGTCCAAGAGTTTACCGATGTTTTTCCTTATGATCTTCCTAGCAAGCCTCCGGATCGTGATATTGATTTCTGTATTGATTTGGCTCCAGGCACTCAGCCTATATCTATTCCACCGTACCGTATGGCTCCTAAAAAATTGAAGGAGTTGAAGGAGCAGCTAGAGGAGTTGTTGGCGAAGGGGTTTGTTAGGCCCAGTGTATCGCCTTGGGGTGTACCAGTGTTATTTGTGAAGAAGAAGGATGGGACTATGCGGATGTGCATTGATTACCGCCAGTTGAACAAAGTCACCATGAAGAACAAGTATCCATTGCCTCGTATCGAGGATTTGTTCAACCAGTTGCAGGGTGCTAGGGTGTTTTCTAAGATCGACTTGAGGTCAAGGTGGTATCATCAGCTGAAGATTCGGGACTCAGATGTTCTGAAGACTGCATTCTGGACTAGATATGGCCATTATGAGTTTCTGGTGATGTCCATTGGCTTGACTAATGCCCCAGCAACATTTATGGATTTGATGAACAGGGTATTCAGGCCTTATATTGATTTGTTTGTCATCGTCTTCATTGACGACATCTTGATATACTCACCTAGTCTAGGGGAGCACGAGCAACATTTGAGAGTAGTGCTTCAGACCTTGCGAGAGCAGAAGTTGTATGCTAAGTTATCCAAGTGTGAGTTTTGGCTAGAATCAGTGGCATTCTTGGGGCATGTTGTGTCACGAGAGGGTATTAAGGTGGATCCCAAGAAGATTGAGGCAGTTCAGAGTTGGCCACGTCCTACTTCGTGACCGAGATCAGGAGCTTCCTGGGGCTAGCTGGTTATTACCGGCGATTCGTGCAGGGCTTTTCATCTATTTCATCACCTTTGATAAGATTGACCCAGAAGGGTGCTCCATTCCGTTGGTCCGATGATTGTGAGGAGAGCTTCCAGAAGCTCAAGACAGCTTTGACTACGGCACTAGTTTTTGTATTGCCTTCCGGCTCGGGGATGTATACAGTATATTGCGACGTTTTACGCATTGGCTTGGGATGTGTATTGATGCAGGAGGGGCAAGTTATTGCATATGCTTCGCGTCAGCTGAAGGTTCAAGAGAAGAATTATCATGTGCAGGATCTAGAGTTGGCCGTGATTGTTCATGCCCTTAAGATATGGAGGCATTATCTGTATGGGGTGTCATGTGAGGTTTATACCGATCATCGCAGCTTGCAGCATTTGTTCAAGTAGAGGGATCTTAATTTGAGGTAGCGCAGGTGGCTTGAGTTGCTGAAGGATTATGACATTACCATTCTTTATCATCCGGGCAAGGCAAATGTGGTTGTGGATGCCTTAAGCAGGAAGGCAGAGAGGATAGGTAGTTTGGCATTCATTCCAGCAGGGGAGAGACCACAGGTTTGGACATTCAGTCATTGGCTAACAGACTTGTGAGGTTGGACATTTCAGAGCCCAGCCGAGTTCTTGTGTGCATGGTGGCTCAGTCTTCTTTATTGGGGCAAATTAAGGCATGGCAGTTTGATAATCCACATTTGGCTGTTCTTAGAGAGACGGTACTTCAGGGAGGTGCCAATGAGGTTTCTATTGGCGAGGATGGTGTTTTGCGGCTTCAGGGGCGTCTATGTGTTCCTAATGTTGATGGTCTGAGGGAAAGGATTCTAGAGGAGGCCCACAGTTCACGGTATTCCATTCATCCGGGTGCCACGAAGATGTATCATGACTTGAGGCAGCATTTTTGGTGGCGGAGAATGAAGAAGGACATAGTGGAGTATGTGGCTAAATGTTTGAATTGCCAGCAGGTCAAGTATGAGCACCAGAGGCTGGGTGGCCTACTTCAGCAGATGCTTATTCCGGAGTGGAAGTGGGAGCGCATCACCATGGATTTCGTAGTTGGGTTGCCGCGGACTTTGCGGAAGTTTGATTCAGTATGGGTCATTGTGGATAGGTTGACCAAGTCGGCTCACTTCATTCCAGTGGCGACTACCTATATAGCGGATAGGTATGCTCAAGTTTATATTCGGGAGATAGTCTGGTTGCACGTTGTGCCTATTTCCATCATATCAGACAGAGGCCCTCAATTCACTTCCCATTTCTGGAGAGTCGTTCAGAGTGAGTTGGGGCCCCATGTAGAGCTTAGTACAACATTCCATCCTCAGACCGACGACAGTCGGAGCGGACGGTTCAGATTTTAGAGGATATGCTTAGAGCATGTGTGATTGACTTTGGGGGGCAGTGGGATCAGTTCTTGCCTTTAGCGGAGTTTTCGTACAACAATAACTATCATTCCAGCATAGAGATTGCTCCGTACAAGGCTTTATATGGTCGACGCTGTCGTTCTCCTATTGGGTGGTTTGAACCGGGTGAGGCTAAATTACTGTACAGATTTGGTACAGGATGCCTTGGATAAGGTAAAGTTGATTCAGGAGAGGCTTCGCACAGCTCAGTCCAGGCAGAAGAGTTACGCAGATCAGAAGGCACGTGATGTATCATTTATGGTTAGCGAGAAGGTTCTCTTGAAAGTCTCGCCAATGAAGGGCATTATGAGGTTCGAGAAGAAGGGCAAGTTGAGCCCAAGGTTTATTGGTCCCATTGAGGTGTTGCGGCGAGTTGGGGAGGTTTCCTATGAGCTTGCTTTACCCCCAGCTTATCGGGAGTTCATCCAGTTTTTCATGTATCAATGCTACGGAAGTATCACGCCGACCTATCCCATGTGTTGGACTACAGTACTATCAAGCTGGATGAGAGTTTGGGTTACGAGGAGGAGCCAGTTGCCATTATTGATAGACAAGATCGCCAGTTGAGGTCCAAGAGGATTTCTGCAATGAGGGTCCAGTGGAGGGGCCAACCAGTTGAGGAGGCGACCTAAGAGTCCGAGGAGGACATGCAGAGTAGATATCCCTATTTATTCAGCAGTTCATGTACTTTTGTATGTCTGTTCGAGGACGAACGTTTGTTTAAGAGGTGGAGAATGTAACGACCCGACTGGTCGTTTTGCCTTCTAGGACCCTGTTCCCTTAAATAAAACTTCCCGTGCTTGCTTTAGTTAATTTACGACTTGCGGGGACGGTCGGAACGGGAATTGGAAGAGTTTTGAGTGAAATATGTCCATTTAATTCTTTAAGATTCTCTTGAAAGACTAAGTTTGACTTTGGTCAACATTTTGAGTAAATGGACCCGGATCCATGATTTGACGGTCCCGGAGGATCCGTGGAAAAATATGGGACCTGGATGTATGCCCGTGATCGAATTCCGAGGTCCCTAGCCCAAGTAGTGAATTTTTATTAGAAATTGTTAATTTGGAGTTTTAAGGATTTAAAGAAACTAAGTAATCATTGATTTCCTAGGTATCGGGCTCGTATTTTGGTTCTGAAACATGGTACAGGTCCAAAATATCATTTAAGACTTGCCTATAAAATTTGGTGTCAATCCGAGTAGTTTAAGGGCGTTTTGGCCTGTTAGAGGGAAATTAAGAACATGAAGTTCATAAGTTTGATTCATTTGGTTTTAAGGGATGATTTCTAGTTTTGGCGTATTTCGGGTGTTCCGAAGGTTTGAATAGGTCCGCCTCGTGATTTTAGACTTGTCGGTATATTCGGGCGAGGCCCGGGAGCCCCGAGCTTCAAACGGACGAGGCTCGAGTGAAGTGGAAAATTTGGAAAGGGCTGAAGGATTGCTGCTTCTGTCAAGAACCGCAGATGCGGGTCTTCCATCGCAGAAGCGGCCCAGGTGGCTAGGCCAGGAAACCGCAGATGCGGCTCCGCAGATGCGGCCCTGAGACTGCAGATGCGGTCCAAGCTTTCCCTCCCCTTTTCGTAGATGCGGTCGAATTCTCGCAGATGCGGGACCATAGATGCGGTCCCTTGACCGCAGATGCGGAAATCGCTGGGCAGTGAGGTTCATTTAATACGAGTTCAATACCATTTTTATCACTTATACACTCTTCCATTATCGATTTTGGAAGCTTTGGAGAGGAGACTTCTACTTAGCATTGTGAGGTAAGTTTATTCCATGCATCTTTAGTTTAATACTTGCATATTAGATAGATTAAATACTAGAAATTAGGTAAAAATCAAGGGGTTAGAGCAAGACCTGAGGTTTTAATAAAACTTAGATTTAACCACGAAATTTGTTATGAAATGAATTAGGAATCATATATTATTGATCCTTAGGTTGTAGAGAACAACTTCCTTCGAAAAATCTCGGAATCCGGGTACGTAGGCCTGGGGTCGAAATTTAGGAAACTTGTGTAAAAGGTTGGGAAATTGCTTAAATAGTTAGAATTCGATCTTGTGAGTCTATATTGACTAGTTCTTACTTTATTTAACTAGTTTGGGATTGTTCGGCTCCGAATTGAGGGCTTGGACTTGTTCTTGATATTTGGAAGTGCGCTTGGAGCGAGATGAGTCTCCTTTCTAACCTTGTAAGAAGAAATTGTCCCTATAGGTATAATAATTGAGAAAATTGCTACTAAATGCGGGGGCTACGTACGCACTAGGTGACAAGAGTCCGTGTATAGCTACTATGATGTTAATTGTTTGGGTAGATTAGGACCCACATCATGCCTAAATTGTGAATATCTCCATATTAACTTGCTAATGTGATCATTTATGATATGTTAGAGACTTGGAAAGAAATAAAGATAAACATGTGAACTTGTTGAACTCTTGTAAGAATCTATTTGTATATAAATGTGTCTTTGTGTGTATTCTTGATGTTTCTTGATATTTATGGATCGGGCCGATCGCCTCAGTGTAAATAGATGCATCTATGGTTCGCGCCGTTCAACCCTCGGCAGTGCACAATTTATTTTCTGTTGGAGCGGGTCGTCGACCTCGGCATAACGTGTGCATGATATTTATGCGAAATCTTATACATGACTTGTTTTGTT
This sequence comes from Nicotiana sylvestris, assembly GCF_000393655.2. Classification (NCBI taxonomy): domain Eukaryota; kingdom Viridiplantae; phylum Streptophyta; class Magnoliopsida; order Solanales; family Solanaceae; genus Nicotiana; species Nicotiana sylvestris. The sequence goes on from NC_091058.1 coordinate 18,524,911, forward strand.
AAGTATTTTGAAATGTAAATGGCTAACTGAAATATGGTCAAGAACATGATTATTTCTTTTCGTTATAAACTGTTGATTACTGGTGATCCCCATGCTTAGCATAACACTTTATCATATTATTTTGACCCTAGTAAGTATCAAGTCGATCTCTACTTACTGGGTACATATTGTTTATGTACTCATACTACACTTCTGTACTTAATTGTACAGGATCTGAGGCATGTATATCTGGTTACCAGTCTGGTGCGCGCCCCGGATTTAATGACCGGGACTTCCACGGTGAGTTGCTTCCTTCCTATGCCTTTCAGCAGCCGGATGGAGTCTTTTCTTACTTTTACTGTCTTTTCTATCTCAGATAGTAGGATAGAGACATTCTTTTGTATATTCTACTAGATGCCTATACTTGTGACACCAGGTCTTGACACACACATTAGTAGACATTTATTCTGGGTTGTATAATCGAGTTATATACATTATTGATCACTCCTGGTTTTAAATCTAAATTGGAGCATCTGCTTTACTTGTTTCTGATGAAAGTAATATAAGAATTTAATTATGTTTCCGCGTTGGCCTGCCTGGCAACGGTATCGGGCGCCTTCATGACCTATTACGGAAATGGGTCGTGATAGTTACCTTTGGAACCGATTGGTCTACCACGCTTCATGCGTACAGTAAACTTTATCCTTCAGAGACTTTAATTTTAATAGGAGCATTTGCAGCTAAAATATGATATTAAATTTTGGATCAGCAAATGCTTCTGGCATTTGACTTGGATTATTTTCTAAGTGAGGATCATATTAATGATAATTCGATTCATATAACATATTTTTCAGTTGTTTATTTCATCCCCCAAATGTTAGAAAAATTAACATATATCCCCAATCTTCTTTGGAAAACATATTTTTGTGTATTGTGGTAGAGAAATTAATCATATACCACATATCAAAAGATAGTAAAATATTTGATTTCTGATCTTAAACCAATTGTGGGGGGAAGGGGGGGACTTTAGCATATATTGTTGGTCTGATGCATACAAGTGCTGTTGTATATAATTTAGAATATATTAGACCAACACATGAAGCTTTGTTCTCATAAGCAATAGTTTAGCCATTAGTATGAGGTATTAAGTGATAAACCAGCTTGGATATAAACCAGCATTATGAAGATGATCTGTCTTGATTCAATAATCTGAAAGTTATGCTCTTAATTAAAAAAAGCAATCTCAAATGTCAAACTGCAGGTTGACAATAAACATACATGTAACCATCTTATATATGTATCTATAAATGATTCACATGATAGGTGAATAGGCTCATATTCACCTTTTATATATTCCAGAATTCAGGGGTCTTAGTCCCAACTTTAGCCGGTATAATATTATGAGAACAAGCAGCACAAGAGAATTCTTGAAAAATCTTCTGGTTCTTCAGTATATGCTTATCAGAATTCTCAAATAGTTCATTTAAAAACGGCAAATGAAAACTTCAAGTTTATCGTGGCATGTGCTATCTCTTAGTAAACTTCTAGTTTACTATGACATAAACATTTGCATTAGTAAATTTCTGATTTACTATGATACATGATGTAGTACAAATTGAAGAATAAGGCGGGTAACTTCTCACATACATATTATTTTACCCCCTATGATTGTGGAAACATAAAGATTTTCAATCTTCCAATCATTTGTAGTATCAATATGATAGTCACTTGTATTAGTAAACTTCATGTTTACTACAACATATGTTTTGACCATAATCATATAATATGAATGACATATTTTTATATAAACTATTCAAGAGTCTTCATTTAGTATCCACAATCTAATATTTATCGGACACTACTGGTGTCATGTGTCTTCTAGGCAAACAGTTAGCTCTTCAAGAGTTGTTGATATATTTTGTACTATCAAATATTGCTCAGACATTCTGGTATCATGAGAGCAAATCACAATCAAATAAACAATATAAAACAATTGTTTAAGCACAAGAAAACTCCTCTGCATAATATTTTTCTACTTCCGGAGGCAATTTCAATTGTGTTACTTCTTCAGGAGCAAATTTAAAATACGAAATATATATTCTCTCAATTATATTACCTCTTCTGGAGGTGAATTGTAATATATTCACATCAGGAGCGCATTCATATTACAAAATTTATTAATATTGTCACATTCACTTCAGGGAATGGATTAATATCAAAGTTCTCATCCTTCAAGAAATCGAACATAATTATTTGAATGTGCATTAATCACATCAAATTGTGATGACTCAACCTCTTTTATAATATTTGCTACTTCAGGAGAAAATCGAGGCGTGCACTCAATATAGAGAATATTTATGTAGCTTATCTTCATTTGTAACCATAGAAAGCCTAAATTATCACTTATGGTGGTCATAGACATATACCCCTTTTGATGGTTAACAAAATATAATTACAATGAGATATACAAAATATAACCACTTCTGATGATTGTATATTTCTTGCAAACTCTGATAGAGTTTAAGTTGATCTAATAATGTTATCCATATTCTTCAAAATGACATAAATAAGATATATTATAGTATACGTTATTATCAAAGCATATTTTTATTTATGTACAATAATTACATAATCATACGATTCTATTACAAACAACAAAAATTAAAATATTTATATTTCTACATATTCACCATCAATTACATGACTTGTTTCTCCTTCTGGGAGTGCAAAGTAATCAGCTACATCCAAATGCATGAAGTCTAAATTATCTTCAGAAATAAAATTTGCTTCAGCATTTTTCTCTGTCTTCTTCAGGGAGGCTTGATAAAGCTCAACCAGGTGCTTTGGCGTACGACAAGTACGTGACCAGTGCCCTTTTCCTCCACATCTATAGCATGCATTTTCTGCATTTGGCGCTTGCACCGCTTCATGCTTTTGTTCCTTCCTTTTCCACTGCTGGTGGTGAGGAGGCTTCTTTGGTGCATTATTATTACCATGATTGGGGTTTCTTCCCCGACCACGGCCATGACCACGACTGGGGCCACGACCTCTTCCACGTTTAGCTTGGTGGAAGTTCGTCTCATTCACTTCAGGGAATGGACAAGAACCAATAGGTCGGCTTTCATGATTTTTCATTAATAGCCCATTATGTTGCTCTGCTATAAGAAGATGTGAGATAAGTTCAGAATACTTTTTAAATCCCATCTCTCGATATTGCTGCTGCAGGAGCATATTCGAGGCATGAAAAGTGGTGAAAGTTTTCTCCAACATATCATGATCAGTAATATTATCACCACATAATTTCAATTGGGAAATAATTCTGAACATAGCAGAATTATACTCACTGATAGATTTAAAATCTTGTAGCCTTAGATGAGTCCAATCATAACGTGCCTGTGGAAGAACGACCATCTTCAGGTGGTCATATCTATCTTTCAAATTATTCCACAGTATGACTGGATCTTTAATAGTGAGATATTCCATTTTCAGGCCCTCATCAAGGTGATGGCGTAGGAATATCATTGCTTTGGCACGGTCTTGGTTTGATGCCTGATTTTTATCCTTGATGGTGTCTGCCAGACCCATCGCATCAAGATGAATTTCAGCATCAAGCACCCAAGACATGTAGCTTTTGCCCGATATATCCAGGGCTACAAATTCAAGTTTAGAAAGATTTGACATTATTTAGGAAAAGAAAGTTCTTACCTCAGATACTTTCAAAATATTTGCTCGAGATGGCAGAGTCTCGTGCTGATAACGTGTTATAAAATAAAGACTATAAAGTAAAGACAAGTATAGAGAGAAACTGATATATTATTCGAATTCAAACTGATGTACATAATGAACTGAAATCTCTTCTATTTATAGAAGAAAGGAAGCTGTTGTGTAAGCTGCTACTATACCAGATATGGATAATCCTCTACTGAGAGTAATGTTTATCCATAACGGAGTACTGAAAGGATAAGCTCATTGTACCAGGTATAGATAATCTTCTACTGGAGGTAATATTTATCCATAACGGAGTAATGAAAGGATAAGCACATTGTACCCGGTATAGATGATCTTCTATTGGGGTTAATGTTTATCCATAACGGAGTACTGAAAGGATAAGCTCATTGTACCCGGTATAGATAATATTCTACCGGGGTAATATTTATCCATAACGGAGTATCGAAAGGATAAGCTTATTATACCTGGTATGGATAATCTTCTACCGGGAGTAATGTTTATCCATAACGGAATATCGAAAGGATAAGCTTATTATACCCGGTATGGATAATCTTCTACCGGGAATAATGTTTATCCATAACCGGGTACCGAAGTGATAAGCTTTTTCAGGAGGCTTATTTCCAATAGAGTACTAAATAGATAAATATATTTACGACGGAGTACCATATGCATAAGCTTTATTTACAATGGGATACTAAATGCACATCCATAATATAATATATTTATAACAATTTTATATATGTATATAGATTAAAGGCAAAATACATAAGTTACCCCCTAAACTTTGGACCAAATCCCTGTTACACATTTTCTGACCATGAAAATCATCTTACACACTCAACCTTTCTAGAGTGTGTCTAATACACACCTCTTTGCCTACGTGGCTAGCGCGTGTTTTACAAACAAAATGAGGCATCTGAACATTAAAAAATTATATGTCTGATATTTTATTTAAACGGTTCAGATTTAGTGAAATTTATCCAACGATTACAATAAAATTTCTTTCTTTCCTTCCTTTTTTTAGTTTCTTTCTTTTTTATTTTTCTAAACTAATCCACCACCTGCCCGTCGAGAGCCCATCCAGACCTCTCCATCGTCCACCATTGATGCTCCATAACTTCTCCACCATCCTAAAATCAATCAACACTCACCTGTCGAAAAATCACCATACCTTCACCATTGAAGCACCTTTTTCTCTTCTCTTCCTTTTTCCCCTTACACCTGTTGGGGGCAACCATGAAGGAACCCACTTACCATTATATATCATTGGAGAGGGTTGTAGGTTTGCTTAAGAAGAACCAATATTCTAGTACAACTAATTGTTTTTGGCGTTTGGATCAAATCTTAATAAGTTTTTTGCAAAAGATTCCAATATTTGGTACTCGAATTTTGTATCTCGAAAATATTTAGAAATTATAATCTAGGAGCATTTGATTAGGTCTTCTAGTTTTTGTTTGAATTAGATGGCAGAGGTCTGGTTGTTGTCGCCGGCGAAGAGAAAGAGATGCAAGGGGGAAGATGGTAAAGGGTATAATTGTAATTTTACATATTTTAATTTTTAAAAGAATAATAACACGTGTCACAATCTTATTAGTGCGTGACTTTACACATATTTTGAAAAATTGGTCAAGAAAAAAAAGGTGTGTATTAGATACACTCAGGAAAGGTTGAGTGTGTAAAATGATTTTCATGGTCAGAAAATGTGTAATAGGGATTTGGTTCATAGTTTAGGGGGTAACTTATGTATTTTGCCTAGATTAAAAAATGCATGTCCCAACAGTGATTGAAATTGGCACCCCAGAAAGTGAACCCCCCCCACCCCCCCCCCCCCACACACACACACAATAATAGCTGATTAGCATAATCATTGAATCGAATCAAATTCCCCAATTTCGCAAGTTGCAGCAGCAACAGTCAGAGAGTAGAATCAATGGCTTCACGCGATAGCAAAAAGCCCTCTAGGCAAACGTCGGGAAGCCGTGCCGGCGGCATTCGCACACTTTCCGATCTGAATCGTCCTTCTGGTCGCGATGATTCCGATAGCGATTCCGATGCCCCCCAAGAATACTACACTGGTGGTGAAAAAAGGCATCCATTCCTCAAACCCTAGATTCCTCTATAACTATTTGTCCTTCCTTAATTGATCAATCAGCTGTGAATTTTACACATTTATTGCTATTGACGGACTACGATTTGTAACTTTCATGAGTCTTAATCCAAATTCTATTTGTTTACTTTTCAATAACTTGTGTTGAGTTGAACATTATTGTGACATGTTTGCAAGTATAATTAGGAATGATGTGTTAGAGTTTGCTAAAAGTGATGTATTTGATGTGAATTGTATTTTTGCTATGTAAGACTCAGGAAAAAACATTGTCTTTTACCATTTTGGTGCACTTTGTGAATTTATTTTTGTTACCGGGTACTAAAGGAAAAAAAGGTTTGCCTTTTAGTTGTAGGTAGCACTGACTGTTTTGTGCTAGTGCTAAGCTGGTGGACTTGTGGTCCATTGTTGTCTTATATTTTGAGAATGATTTTCTTGATCATGTGTTTATAGAGAACAGAGTGTTTCCTAGGAAATACAGTGGTGGAAGTGGGGTAGGTTATGGTTGTATGGAGGGGGAAGAATCTTCGGGTTAAAATGGAGCAGATTGGATAGTGATGATTTATATGGCCAACCTCAACTAGCTTGAGACTTAGGTGTTTTTGTAGTGGCTAAAAGGTATTTTTATTGTTTGGAATGAGAAGAAATGATTTTGACAAAAGGCGGTGTGGGATGAAGGCGATAAGTTGATGCTGAGTGCAGTTGGCTTGGGGTTTATGTTAAGACCTGCAATCGTATATTGTTAATACTCTGGTTCTAGGAATCACAAGGTTTTTCTCTATAGCCTTTTTTATTCTTACCTTCCTTGGTGCTCCTTTCTTTTTCTGTTTTTTCTTCTTTTTCGGCCATTCGAGCTATAATTTTTATATCAATCTTGTAACTCAATGATGTCAGACTACAAACTTATTTCAACTTGTTATTTACATATATCTTCAATCTTTTCCTTATTTTCAGGTTGTGTATATGACAAGTATATAATTTAGACATCCCATGAGCAGGGTTTTTTTTCTTTTTTCGGAGAAGTCCATAAGCAAGTTTTTTCTTTTTTTCTCATCTCAAAAAATGCATGTCAATTTGTTTGTTGCTATACCTATATTTTTTGGCTGTATCTTGATTTCTACTATTCAGCTTGAATGTTATTCTTATCTCGATCTAAGGTAGCTTTTGAGCACGTCATATGTGTTCTTGCTAAATGTGTCGCAACTCGTGATTCTAGCAACTAAGTAATGGTAGTTTGTCCCTTGTATCCATGAAGCATCTTCTGTGTTTTTTGCTATTTTATGCACATTGAAGATTTGATATATAAACCTTTGACAGGAAGATAGAGAGGCCAGCATGTTTTTGATGTATAACTGTATCCCTGATTCTAGCTATGATTATGCTTGTAGTGGAATGCTTGTTCAAGATCCTTCAAAGCATAATGATGTCGACTCCATCTTTGACCGAGCTAGGCAAGTGGGTGCCACGCAAGGTCCTTTGGAAAATGTCGTCCCTAGTTCAAGCTCAACAAGCTTTACTGGAACTGGGAGAACACTTGCAGGGGAGACAGTACCAACATCAGCTCCTCAACCGCCTGAGTCCATTGTACACAATATTATCTTCTGGAGAAATGGTTTCACTGTAAATGATGGCCCTTTGAGAAGGCTGGATGATCCTGAAAATGCATCTTTTCTTGAGGTAACTGTAGTGAGAACTAAAATAAAGATTCATGAAAAGGAACAAACATCGTGGGTCGCATGATCCTACTAGATAGTGAGTAGTTAGCGTGTATTTCAGCTTTACAAATTCTCATGCTGCTAATATTAGTTGTCCTTTCTTATCTACAATTTCTACCCTTCCTATTATCAGGAGAATAGGGGCATGACATCTGCAAATGGCTTTTGTAATTTAAACTCCCCAGTTGGAGTAAATGACCGGAGTTAACCATAGCTTGATTTTCATTTAAGACCATGCTCTTAAGCTCGCATTTGCATATTGTTCATATGTTTCATATGCAAATTGTCCACTTCATTTTTTCAGAATATTTTGCACAGTGTTTTTGATGCTAAAATGTTTTCAATTTTGGATAATTTTGGGTTCTTAATGTACTGGTGCTTCATTTGCAGAGTATCACAAAGTCTGAATGTCCAAGAGAGTTGGCTCCTGCAGATACTAGGTCCCAGGTGCACTGCAACCTCATAAGGAGGGATGAGAACTGTCCTGTGAGTTTTGCATATTCAGTTCACCATTTTTCTCGTTTTTATCTCCTCTGACACACCGAATATGGAAAAGGGGATATAAAAAGGAAGAGGAACAAGCTAAGTAACACATATCATTGGCCATAGTACGTTAGGTTTTTAGTGGATGTGTACTCTATTATATATGATAGGAAAAAAACATGACAACTAATCTATTTGGAGAGTGTTTATTCCCCCCCCCCTCCCTTACCCTAGATACCCGTGAGGTTTTGTCCTTTTGAGCAGCAGGTTTTTAAAACCATGCAAAATCCCTTCTCCGATATTGACCGTAAAAGAATTTAAAAAAAAAAAATCAATAAACGTGTCGTTCAACAGTTGACACAAACCTTAACCATGATTTATTTTCCGGCGCACTTGCAGGAACCAGAGAAACGCCAAGTACCATTTCAGGGAGTGGGAAGAACACTTGGAAGCAGCTCAACTCCAGCAACCTCCGAGCCATCTGCTTCGGTTCCCATAAGCACTGCCTCGGCACCTACAAGCGTTCTGGACGATTCATTGCCGTCAACCTCGCTTCAAATTAGATTAGCTGATGGAACTCGCATGGTTGCACACTTCAATTTCCAGCAGACTGTTGGTGATATCCGTGCCTTCATTGATGCTTCAAGGCCAAGTGACACCAGGGCCTTTCAACTGCAAACGGTTGGATTTCCTCCTAGAATCCTCAGTGACCCAACCCAAACAATTGAGCAAGCAGGACTGGCGAATTCAGTGGTTATACAAAAATTTTGATGAGGTGCAAAATCAATTTCTTTTTATTTATTAACTCCGTACTGCTGGCAGGACATATGTTATACGTTTACGGCTGGATATTATTTTTAATCTTTGTGAATCTAATGTTCATCTGAATGAAGATAGCGGTGGTTTTTTGTTTAGAATCTATGTATTTCTTTAATGGGATGTTGTACCTTCTCGGTCTACTACTCTGTCATACGGTATTTTGTTCATCTCGTGTAAGAACAACTGTGGTGTGGAAAGTAAGTATAATGGTTTTTATACGATTGGAGCATTTAAGAAGAGTTCCCAGTATAAGGTTTAATGTTGACTTGATGTGTGGTTGAAAATTGACACACTGTGTGTAGGCTTCATAAGATCTTAAGATGAATTTTGCGGTATGCTAAATGCATTAGTTAACTGTTGTATTTGGTATGAAACTTGAACTGAATGAAAAATTTTACCAGAGAGCAGCAAAAAGTTCAATGGTGAGGACAAGATCATAGAAGCCATTGGAACTTCTTAAATTTTGGTTTAAGCATTTGATTATAATTTGTCTTATATTTTGCAAGTTTCCTAGAATTTGGTGATTGTTATAAAATTAAGACCGTAAAGTAAAGACAAGTATAGAGAGAAACTGATATATTATTCGAATTCAAACTGACGTACATAATGAACTGAAATCTCTTCTATTTATAGAAGAAAGGAAGCTGTTGTGTAAGCTGCTACTGCAAGCTGCTGTGTATAGGGGTGTACAAAGGAAATCGACAAACCGCACCAACCCGATAATTTGAGTCAAACCGAGAAAAAAAACCCGACTATGGGTTGGTTTAATTTGGTTTGGTGTTGGAAAAAAAACCCGACCATAATTGGTTTGGTTTGGTTTTAACTAAAGAAAGTCAAACCGAAACCAAACCAACCTGACATTACATATATGTAAATTTTAGATATATTTAATATATAAATATACTTATTGTGATGTAATTTATAAATCTTTCTTAAAAGATTTTATAATTTTATTTTTTGAGATATTATTTTAAGGTTAGACTTAGAACTTTTGAATGTTCCAATAAGTTTTATATCCATTAACATTAGTAAATTAAATAGTGCTAACAAAAGCCCAAACCAAAATCAAATCAATACTAATTCTAACAAAAGACATTTAATTTAATACTACGAACGAGAATGTAGTGAATATCTATTTTTTGTTTTGCAATAATTTAGATAAAAATGCATAACCTATTTTTATTTTTTCTTTAGCGTTTAGTCATGTATTTAACAATCCCTTATTAGTCTACTTATTTTAGCATGACTTGGTACTTTTAGATTATGTTTATTTTTATTATGATTTTTTAATTAGTAATATTTATATTACATAATTTTATTGTCTTTATTGTTGAATAATTTAGGATAATGCCATGACATATCTCATATCTCATATTTCGTATTATTTTCTTGGAAAATACTTTATATAGTTGTATCTTACTAGGACTAAAGAAATATTTTGAGCATAATTTATATGTTTTGTTCTACGAAGATTTTACCGGAAAAAAAAAACTTAAAAAATCCGAATAACCCGAAACCCCGAGAAAACCCGAGAGTGAAAAACCCGAGTTTTATTAGTTTGGTTTGGTCTTTAGATTTAATAATCTGACACAATTGGTTTGGTTTGGTAATTGTAAAATCCGAACCAACCCGACCTATGTACACCCCTAGCTATGTAAGCTGCTACTGCAAGCTGCTGTGTAAGCTGCTACTACAAGCTGTTGTGTAAGCTGCTACTATATTAGATATGGATAATCTTCTACTGAGAGCAATGTTTATCCATAACAGAGTACTGAATGGATAAGCTCATTGTACCCAGTATAGATAATCTTCTACTAGGGGTAATGATTATCCATAACAGAGTACTGAAAAGATAAGCTCATTGTATTAATCTTCTACCGAGGGTAATGTTTATCCATAATCGGGTACCGAAGTGATAAGCTTCTTAAAGAAGCTTATTTCCAATAGAGTACTAAATAGATAAATATATTTACGGCAGATTCTCATATGGATAAGCTTCTTCAGGAAGCTTATTTACAACAAAGTACTAAATGAACATCCATAATATAATATATTTATAACACTCTCCCTTGGATGTTCGTTAAAAGATAATGTGCCTCATTAAAATCTTACTAGAAAACACCACGTGGGAAAAAATCCTAGTGAAGGAAAAAGACTACACATATTTAGTAATACGCATTGTTATGTGCTTAATTAAAAACCTTATAGGGAAAACCTCATGGGAAAAAACCTTAGTAAGTAAAAAAGGGTGCATCGCGTATTTTACTCCCCCTAATGAAAACCTTGTTTTAAATATTTGAGTCTCCGCATTCCAATCATCTTCTCAAAAGTTGAAGTTGACAAAAATTTAGAGAATAAATCTGCTGGATTATCACTTGAACGGATTTGTTGCACATCAATGTCACCACTTTTCTGAAGATCGTGTGTGTAGAATAATTTTGGTGAAATGTGTTTCGCTCTATCTCCTTTTATAAATCCTCCCTTCAATTGGGCTATGCATGCAGCATTGTCTTCGTATAAAATTGTGGGTCTTTTCTCACATTTCAAACCACATTTTTCTCAAATAAAATGAATTATTGATCTCAACCATATGTATTCCCTACTTGCTTCATGAATAGCTATTATCTCATCGTGTTTTGAAGAAGTAGCAACAATAGATTGTTTTGTGGAGCGCCATGATATGACAGTACCTCCATATGTAAATACGTACCCGGTTTGATATCAAGCTTTATGGGGATCAGATAAATAACATGCATCTGCATAACCAACAAGATCTGCACTATCTTTGTTAGCATAAAGCAAACTCATACCAAGAGTTCCATTTAAATATCACAATATATGTTTAATCCCGTTCCAATGTCTCCGTGTAGGAGAAGAACTATATCTTTTTAGTAAGTTAACAGAAAATGCTATGTCAGGCCTTGTAGCATTAGCAAGATACATTAGTGCACCAATTGCACTGAGATAGGGTACTTCAGGACCAAGGAGTTCCTCGTCTTCTTCTGGAAGTCAGAACAAATCCTTATTCACTTCAAGTGATCGAACAACCATTGGTGTACTCAATGGGTGCGCTTTGTCCATGTAAAAGCGTTTTAAGACCCTTTCTGTATAGGCAGATTGATGGATAAAGATCTCGTCTGCTAAATGTTCAATTTGCAGACCAAGACAAAGTTTTGTCTTTCCAAGATCTTTCATCTCAAATTCTTTCTTAAGATATTCAATTGCCTTTTGGAGCTCTTCTGGAGTTCCAACAAGATTTATGTCATCAACATAAACAGCAAGTATAACAAATTCTGATGCCATTTTCTTTATAAAAATACATGGACAAATAACATCATTTATGTAACCTTCTTTCAGCAAATATTCACTAAGGCGATTATACCACATGCGCCCAGATTGCTTTAAACCGTACAAAGATCTTTGTAATCTGATTGAATACATTTCCTGAGATTTTGCTTCAGGCATTTTAAATCCTTCAGGGATTTTCATATAAATTTCATTATCAAGTGAACCGTACAGATAAGCTGTAACTACATCCATTAGATGTATTTCAAGCTTTTCATGTAGTGCTAAACTGATGAGATATCGAAATGTTATGGCATCCATAACAGGTGAATATGTTTCATCAAAATCGACTCCAGGTCGTTGTGAGAATCCTTGTGCAACAAGGCGAGCTTTGTATCTTTCAACTTCATTTTTATCATTCCTTTTTCGCACAAAAACCCATTTATGACCAACTGGTTTTATACCAGCAGGTGTTTGGACTACTGGTCCAAAGACCTCTCTTTTAGCAAGTGACTTCAATTCCGATTGAATTGCCTCTTGCCATTTTGGCCAATCAGATCTTTGTCGACATTCTTCGACAGATCGAGGTTCAAGATCCTCACTATCTTGCATAATATTAAGTGCAACATTATATGCAAAAATATTATCCACCACTATTTCAAATCGATTTAAATTAATCCCATCACCGTTCGAACTTATTAAAAGTTCCTCACTCACATGAGCTTCAGGTTCATTGATTTCTTCAGGAATCTCAGAACTAATCAGATTTTGGGTCTCTTCAGGGGATCCCTTCATAGTATCGTTTTGATCATTTGTCGATTTTCTTTTTCGAGGATTTCGATCCTTAGAACCCAAAGGCCTACCACGCTTCAGGCGTGCTTTAGGTTCACTAGCTCTCATGCTAGTAGATGGTCCTACTGGGACATCAATTCGGATAGGCACATTCTCTGCTGGGATATGTGACTTAGTTATCCTTTTCAAATCAGTAAATGCGTCTGGCATTTGATTTGCTATATTCTGTAAATGGATGATCTTCTGGACCTCCTGATTACATATAGGGGTACGGGGATCAAAGTGAGATAATGATGAAACTTTCCACACAATTTCTCTTTTGATTTCCTTTTTCTCTCCCCCTAATTGTGGGAAATTTGTTTCATCAAACCGACAATCTGCAAATCGAGCAGTAAATAAATCTCCTGTCAATGGTTCAAGATAGCGAATAATAGAGGGTGATTCAAACCCAACATATATTCATATCCTTCTCTGTGGTCCCATCTTACTGCGCTATGGTGGTGCTACTTGCATATATACAGCACATCCGAAAATTCGTAGATGAGCAATATTTGGTTCATGACCAAAAACTAATTGTGACAGAGAATATTTATTATAATGTGTCGATCTGAGATGGATAAGTGATGCTGCATGCAGGATAGCATGGCTCCATACAGTAGTGGGCAATATTGTTTTCATAAGTAGTGGTGTTGCTATCAATTGCAGGCGTTTAATAAATCACTCTGCAAGGTCATTTTGAGTATGAACATAAGCTACAGGATGTTCAACTTTTATCCCAACGGATAGACAATAATCATCAAAAGCTTGAGATGAGAATTCTCCAGCATTATCAAGGCGAATAGCCTTTATAGGATAATCTGGGAATTGTGCCCTTAATCGAATTATTTGGGCTAATAGCTTTGCAAACGCCAGGTTGCGAGATGATAGTAGACACACATGAGACCATCTTGAAGATGCATCTATTAGGACCATAAAATATCTAAACAACCCACTTGGTGGGTGAATAGGTCCACATATATCCCCATGTATACGCTCTAAAAAGGCAGGGGATTCAATATCAACCTTCATTGGTGATGGTCTAGTGATCATTTTTCCTTGATAACAAGCATCACAAGAAAATTCGTCATTTGTAAGAATCTTCAGGTTCTTTAATGGATGCCCACTCGAATTTTCAGTAATTCGTCTCATCATTATTGATCCGGGATGGCCCAAACGGCCATGCCAAAGCACAAAAGTATTTGAATCCGTAAACTTCTGGTTTACGATAGAGTGTGCTTCAATTGTACTAATTTTTGAATAGTATAAGCCAGAAGATAAAGTTGGTAACTTTTCTACAATGCATTTCTGGCCAGAAATATTCTTTGTAATACAAAGATATTCCCTGTTCATTTCATCTATTGTCTCAACATGATACCCATTTCGGCGGATATCTATAAAACTCAACAAGTTTCTTCGGGACTTGGAGGAGAACAATGCATTGTCTATAATAAGTTTTGTTCCCTTAGACAGAAATATTATGGCTCTTCCGGAGCCTTCAATCAAACTTATATTACCAGAAATTGTTGAAACATTTGCTTTTTCCTTATGCAAATAAGAAAAGTATTTCTGATCGTTGAATATGGCATGAGTTGTTCCACTATCAATAACACAAATATCTTCATGATTTGTCTTTGATCCAAACATAATTTGAGGGTTATCCATATTCTTCAAAATAACATAAATAAAATATATTATAGTAAACATCATTATCAAAGCATAACTTTTATTTATGTACAACAATTACATAACCATACTATCTATTACAAACAACAAAAATTAAAATATTTACATTTCTACAGATTCACTACCGATTACATGACTTGTTTCTCCTTCTGGGAGTGCAAAGTAATCAGCTACATCCAAATGCATGAAGTCTAAATTATCTTCAGAAATAAAATTTGCTTCAGCATTTTTCTCTGTCTTCTTCAGGGAGGCTTGATAAAGCTCAACCAGGTGCTTTGGCGTACGACAAGTACGTGACCAGTGCCCTTTTCCTCCACATCTATAGCATGCATTTTCTGCATTTGGCGCTTGCACCGCTTCATGCTTTTGTTCCTTCCTTTTCCACTGCTGGTGGTGAGGAGGCTTCTTTGGTGCATTATTATTACCATGATTGGGGTTTCTTCCCCGACCACGGCCATGACCACGACTGGGGCCACGACCTCTTCCACGTTTAGCTTGGTGGAAGTTCGTCTCATTCACTTCAGGGAATGGACAAGAACCAATAGGTCGGCTTTCATGATTTTTCATTAATAGCCCATTATGTTGCTCTGCTATAAGAAGATGTGAGATAAGTTCAGAATACTTTTTAAATCCCATCTCTCGATATTGCTGCTGCAGGAGCATATTCGAGGCATGAAAAGTGGTGAAAGTTTTCTCCAACATATCATGATCAGTAATATTATCACCACATAACTTCAATTGGGAAATAATTCTGAACATAGCAGAATTATACTCACTGATAGATTTAAAATCTTGTAGCCTTAGATGAGTCCAATCATATCGTGCCTGTGGAAGAACGACCATCTTCAGGTGGTCATATCTATCTTTCAAATTATTCCACAGTATGACTGGATCTTTAACAGTAAGATATTCCATTTTCAGGCCCTCATCAAGGTGATGGCGTAGGAATATCATTGCTTTGGCACGGTCTTGGTTTGATGCCTGATTTTTGTCTTTGATGGTGTCTGCCAGACCCATCGCATCAAGATGAATTTCAGCATCAAGCACCCAAGACATGTAGCTTTTGCCCGATATATCCAGGGCTACAAATTCAAGTTTAGAAAGATTTGACATTATTTAGGAAAAGAAAGTTCTTACCTCTAATACTTTCAAAGTATTTGCTCGAGATGTCAGAGTCTCGTGCTGATAACGTGTTATAAAATAAAGACTGTAAAGTAAAGACAAGTATAGAGAGAAACTGATATATTATTCAAATTCAAACTGATGTACATAATGAACTGAAATCTCTTCTATTTATAGATGAAAGAAAGTTGTTGTATAAGCTGCTACTGCAAGCTGCTGTGTAAGCTGCTACTACAAGGTGATGTGTAAGCTGCTACTATACCAGATATGGATAATTTTCTACTGAGAGCAATGTTTATCCATAACGGAGTACTGAATGGATAAGCTCATTGTACCCAGTATAGATAATCTTCTACTAGGGGTAATGATTATCCATAACGGAGTACTGAAAGGATAGGCTCATTGTACCCGGTATAGATAATATTTTACTGGGGTAATGTTTATCCATAATCGGGTACCGAAGTGATAAGCTTCTTCAGGAAGCTTATTTCCAATAGAGTACTAAATAGATAAACATATTTACGACGGATTCCCATATGGATAAGCTTCTTCGGGAAGCTTATTTACAACGGAGTACTAAATGAACATCCACAATATAATATAATTATAACAGTCATGCAATTGCGTGCATTTCATTAATTTCATAATTTTATCTGCATTTTGTTTTATATCTATTTAGTAAATTGCATTTTGGGAGGTGTCGTACCTCAAAGCTAGATTTCCTTGCCTTCAAAATAGTGCTCACTAATCTAGACTAGTCATAGAGTGGGGAATCTAGTAGTGCCTGGTTTAAGTTCCAGTTCATAAGCATCAATAAGTTGGGCCTATGTTTGGTGGAAGGGGCCTGACAAAGCTAGATCTGTCTTATGGGCTAACAGACGGAAATTTGGGATAAAATTCATAAATAGCCACTTTTCAGCCCTCATAATTGAAATAGCCACGTAATGAGGTTTCAAATTTCACTGTCACATGTAAAATTTCAAAATATTGGTTATTTTTTATTTACTGGGTTAAAAAGTGGCTAGCCCGTGCTGTTACTATCCATATTAATTGTATGTGGTTTGGAATAAACAATTAGATATTGACCAAGTTGAACACCATTAATTGGCATCTTTGATGCACATCCAGACAATAAGTAGAAGCATTTGATTTTTATCTGTTGGCTTTATATCATTTACACTCTCGTCATTTTTTGAAGAGTCAAGTAAAGGTATGCCTATTGTCTACATCGTACGTGTGTGAATAGCACGGAAAAAATAACCAGTTATTGCTAGAATGACTAAACTAATAAAATGACATTGTATAATCGCTTTTGAAATAACTGAAAATATATATATTTTTTTATATATATACATTTATGTATGTTATATACAAATTTTATATACTTTTGTAACTATCCAATATAAATAGTTTCAAAACGGTCTAAAGTGATCTTTGCCAAATTATGCCGCGTGCGTAGAATTCTTTCCAGCGTCTAAATCCTTCAAGACGCTAGAAGTCGGTCTCCTCCAGCCAACCTCTTTGATGCCCACTAAGTCTCAGTGTAAGTCTAGTCACCACCAAACTCGTCCAAAAATGCCGTCTTGGGTTGGCTCCTACATTTGTATAAGCCAAGAACATTATATTTATATAAGTTTAACTCAGGCACAATTATCAAATTACATAAAAGATAATTACATATAGCTGTATGCAAAAGGTGGAATTGATAACCTAAAAAAATAAGGTAGATAAGCTTTATAACAACTCAAAATAAAAAGATAGAGTAAAGGTTATTTACATTGGTGATAATAAGCTCTATAACAACTCAAAAATAGCGGAAAAGTTATTTACATTAGTGTGTTATATATAAGTTGATGAATCCAATTTAAATTGAGCAAGGTAGCCTCTCCATATGGAAGTCACCCTCCTCGAGCCAACCTCTTTGATTGCCCACTAACAATTATCAGTTCAATTTACGGTTTGGCTAAACTTCTATATTTAGTTTATTATTCTTTCTCAAAACTACTTTTAAAAAGTACTTTTAGTGAGAAATAATTTGTGTCTGACTATAATTTGAAAAAGACTTTTGAACAGTAATTAGTGCTTGATCAAGATTTTAAAAAGTACTTTTAAGTGCATTTTTTTCAAAAATGCTTTTCGAAAAAGTACTTCTGGGGAAAAACTATTTTTTCTGCTTCTGATTCTACTCAAATACATTTTTTATTCCTTGTAAAAGTTTGGTCAAGCACCTTAACTTAAGATAATACGTAAGTACTTCTGGCCAAAATAGAAAAAAAAAAAAAAGAAAAAACTTAGCCAAATAAGTTATAAGTCCATTACGACCAAACTCGTCCAAAAATGCCGTCTAGTTTGTTCCTACACGAGCCAGCAATATTGCTAGACCTGACACCCTTTCATCTTGAAGATAAGTTCATTCTTCATTATCTCCTTTTGAATGGGTTCTACTATTTGAACTTTCTAGAAGTCGATCATCATATGATTTTAGAGAAAAAAAAAAGTTAAACAAGAATATTAATGTTGAACGTGTTATGTTTTCCTATCTAGCCAATTTGATTAGCTATCCATCAAACATGTTTTATTATGCATTTAGCTAACCTCGATGTCACCTATATATTACAAATGCCACACTGACCACGCTTGTGCTAATGCAAGTGGATATATCCAAAATTTGCAATTAGATCTCATTGTCTTCCTTTCTTTACTCACAAGATTTTACTTAGATTTTGTCAAAAGAAAAGATTAGGAATTTGAAGGAGGAGAGAAAGTAGTAGTAGTGACTAGTGAGGCATCTGAACTTGTTAAAATAGTTAACATCCATTCATAGTGGCATGTTGTGGATTAGACAACCAAAAAAATGCCAAACCTTGTCGGCCAAAAGATGTATTTAGTGTAGCAGCTATATATATATATCGTCCTAAAAGAAGAGATTTCTCTTATCTAGGGTTTGGTCGACATAGGGTCCCTCCAGTCTTTGAAACAAGAATATAGCCAATGCAGGGAGGTCTCTAGTGGAGTATTTAGGAGTCATGTCATGTAAAAGAAGAAGAACCAAAAAAAAAAAAAAAAAAGTTTATACATTTGAGGGATTGTTTAATAGGATGTATTAGGGAAAATAATACATATATTAGCTTTGGTATTATTAATCTCTTGTTTAATAGTGTTTTTGAAACTATGTATAACTAATCTCTTGTATAGTTATATACTCTATTCATTATACTATTCTTATACCATAACTTCTAATGCATAAAAAAGTATGTATAAAGACATCATCGCCCTTTTAAAACCTTTAATGCACCAAACTAGAAAGTCTAAAAAAAATAGTTCCACCACCACAAGTAATCCAAGAATAATCCAAGAATTAGAATTTCCACTTTCTCATTATCTCTTGAGATAAAACGATAAGAAACATAAACATTGTGCCCATTGAAAAGCCATCTTTATTCTTTATTTGCAAACTTGTGCGTCACTAGACCAATAAGAGAACATCAGACATTTTCCACTTTCAATATTCAGACAGAGTGTCGTGTCATCTGCCTATACGAGATTAATTGACAGGTGTTGGACATAAGAGAAGTAAATTAGAATCAATAATTTAAGGATTTAGCTGTTGTCTATCAAGGAACCTAGCTAACTAAAAGCATTACGTAACACAGCATCTCCAGTCTGATGCCACTTACAGGCTATTAAGAAAGGAAATCAATTGATACGTTTAACAGCCTCCTACTCTTGTTTCTTTTTACCCTCTTGTAACAAATTTTTTAACCATTTTGTCAGTAGCTCAACAAACCTTTTAACCATTTTGTCAGTAGGTCAGTGGCCTGACTAATTTAGTTTTGCGTCGCATAAGGCCTATTAAAAAGAAGCATTTCTAATTAAGACGAGAAATTTTATTCATTCCATAATATTCTTAGATGGTTAAGCATCAACGTCTAAATTGTAGCTTTCAATGGACTCACTCTACAAACAATTAGGTTAATTTTAGGAATCTGATTCAAGATTACTTGGACAAAAGTTTGTTCTGGATAGCAGACCGGCCAATGGGAATTGAGACATTATTGCTTGCGGCATCAGTAGAGATCAATACAATATCTGCTGACCTAAAGAAGTTGTCTGACCCACAGAAAGAGTTGGAAGCGGCTGAGCCCATTCCACAAAGAGTCAAGCCCTGAAAGCGTGGCAAGTCATCATCGATCATAATACTCTACCTTTCTTTCAGTAGACTAACAGTTAATGATACTTAAATGCGAAGAAGACATAAACTAATCTACCAAAAATTGAGGAGGTTTATTTAGAGGAATTTGTTTTCCTCAAAGTCCTAGCTTAAGTGATGTATTTACGCACCTAGTGAATATTGTATTGTGCAAGTTTTTTTTCAATATACAGTAGTGTGTGTTTAGTCAGAATCTTAAGTGTGTGTTCAACTCTATGATGGCTAATGTATTGCACAATCTTCATTCATATCCCAACTTTATCTTGGACTTGGATTCTTCTCTTGCAAAATTCATTATCCACGGCCTAAAAATGAAGACTTTCATCCAACCAAATTTTTAGTTTATCTCTTATGTTTATGAGATCTTAATCCATGTTCCAAAAGAAAAACGACTGCTCTTTTTTTCATCATTTTTTTCTCCCTTTGAACAACAATTTGTAAGTGTTATTGCTTGTCGTTAATTAGTTGCTACTGTTTTTTTTTTAATATATATATATATATATTTTGAGTCGAGAATCTATAAAAAACAACATCTTTGTCTTTTTGAGGTAGGGAAAAGGTTTGCGTATACGTTATCCTTCTCGTACCTTACTTATGGAATTTCACTAGGTTTGTGTTGTTGCTATTGTTGAACAACTTAAAGATGCCGAACATAACAGACCAGTCATGTTTTTTTCTTTCAAAATTTTCTGCGTTGTTTCAATTTTTTCTCTTAATTTCCTATTCTTTTACCCCGGAAGCAAGGTTGGCTTGGGGATGGCGAAGGAAGAAAAAGGGATTTATTCTGCATAAATTCTTATGCCAAAGTGAGAGGTTTTTGCAGTTTCCCAGTACTTTCAAAACCCTACTGGAAAATATTCTCTCCCTTAATTTTATATGCCCAAAAAGCCATTTTTATATTCTTCTATAGTAACTAGTCTCTGCAACACCTTCACATACGAGTATATATCTGGAATAAGAGTACATGTAGAACTGTAAATCAGTCTCATTAAACAAGAAATATTATTGTACTATAGCTTGATGTGCTTCTTTGTCCTCTTTTAAGTGGCCAACTTCTTTTCATAAGCTCAAGAGCCACCCACCTTGAAAAGTTTAGTTTGCTTTAATAAAAAATAGTTGGAGAAAAAGAATTAGATAATTGATTTTTACCCATGTGTGTAATGATTAGAGCATATGAAAAAAAAATCATAATGGAATTCCAAAAGTGGAAAGAAGAACTGGAGAAAATATTAATGATCAGATTAATGAGTTCACTTAGTGGCTAACCTGATGGAGCTTATGATTGGGAATTCCTTGTTATGGCAAAGCTTTTACGGCAAAACTCTTTAGACTAAAAGGTTGGTTTTCTTTCTTAACCACGAATCATCGTTTTAACTAGATTGATTAAACTTAATTTAATAGTTGCTGATGGTCCACTCACCCGCACTTAAGGGTCATTTGCTATCATGATATTAAAAAGATAACTCATAATAAAATGCGGAATTACTTTATTCTATATTTGGTGAAAATTTTTTATTTCGATATAAGTAATTTAAAATTATTTATTCCATAATTTTGGTATATAATACGTATCCTTCTCAAAAGCTCTTCCTTCAATAATGTCCTTAAAGAAAGGCAGAGTTTAATTTGAAAATAATTGTTTATTTAAATTTAGATAAATCTTTCCGAGTGTAGAATAAAAAATATGTACTTATTTTATATAATATATCATATTTGATAAATCGAATATTCGTTCAGTAAAATAAATTCAAAAGGTATCTTTCCAATATTTAATCGACATTATTTATTTTTTTACAGACAAAACAAACGATACCATATTGTGTAGGCTTGTTTTTTAGTTTCACATCCGTTGTTTGGCATCCGCATACTTTTTGTTTCAATTCAGCAAATCGATTTATGTCTAGCCTATTTGTTTTTGTGTATTTTTCTTTCTTTTATACACCTTTCATAAATTTATAGAGGAATTCTATATATTTCACATTTTGGATTTACATATACAATACTATCACAGAGATTTTTACTATTTAGGTTAGTTAGTTATTTTCATTGTAAGAAAAGGTTTAAAAAAATTAAAATTGTGATAGCCTAACTAATTCAAGTTCGTGCTAGTTCTCATTGTATGGGTAAAACAATACATCACAAATCGAACTTCATCTTAATGACTCGAACCTGAAATCTTTTATTAAAAATGAAGAAATATTTATTACTCCATATGGGTTTAGGGAGTATTGATTGACATGTGGGGGAGAGGGGGAGGGAGGATAGTGTAGAGCAAGAGCGGATCTACAGCCCAGATTATAGGGCATATGAATTCATAATTTTTCGTCAAACTAGGTATTATATAAGTATATATTTAGGATTGATCTAATGTTATTTGTTAGTTGAATATTAAATTATTTATTCAATAAAATATGGTTGATATATATATATATATATATATATATATATATTTAAATGGTGCTCCCATATTTTAGAAATTATAGACGTGCTTATGGCTTTGGATGACGAAGCGGTAAGAGTAGAGATAAATAATGTCCAAAAAACTACTAGTATCAATATGTTCCTACTTTTACCAAATTTCTATCTATCAGACATGGCAACTGGTTATGGACATGACGTAAAGGCAAATACAAAAGCTTTGCTATCAAAAGAGCCAAAGGCCCCTATGCAATGCAGCCTGCCTCCTACAACCCTATGCTTAGGCCTCAAAGCCCTACAATTTGGAATAGTACATTTATACCCTGTCTCTTGATATATGCTTATCAACAAAATGCATATCTAATCCATTAAAATCCTCTTCATCTTCAATATACCTGCATTTCAGTTCTGACTTATTCTTTTTTTTTTACACAACTTATACATATTTACAGTGTAAATAATTTTTATATTATTGAGTATATAAATTTAACTTATTGTGATAGATTATTTATTAATATTAAATAATTAGTTCTACTTATTATGGCCATTACTTATTATCTGGGGCATTGATTTCACTATCAGTATAGAAATTAAACTTTCTCTTATTCATTTGTCACATGACATTTTTAAGATTAAAATGCTTCTTTAATACTTCTTCTTGTTGGGGTGTTGTGACGGATTCGCGTACAATGTATATTGGCATATTGCAGAGTCTTTCATGTGTAGCCGAGATGTTTTGTTCCTATAAGCACTTAAACTCTACCACCCTAAAGCTCTACTTCTGCTACCTAAGATTGTGTGACAAGTGATATATAACACTGCCTAAGTTCTTACTGTCTCTACTTTTAACAGTTGTACTTTCTATATTAACACTGCAGTTTATGGTACTTGTTACTCTCTTCGTCCTAATTTTAAGTGATATTATTTGATTAGGCATAAAATTTAAAAATAAACAAATTAAAATTTGTAATCTAAAACAAACCTTCGATATTTTGATATAATAGTAACAATAAACCCATGTTCCCAATAGCTTGTTTGGCTGGGAAATAAACCTACAAAGCTTTTTTGTAGTAATATATTTACATACTATCTTCTTTGTTTGTATATCTTTTTTGTGATAATTTTTGGAGTTGAGTAAGGGTGAAGTAATTTTATGCAGATTTATAATTCTGCCTATAGTTTTGAGGGTATTGGCCTTATAGCTTGTTTGGCCAAGCTTCTTTATGGCCAAAAGTACTTTTTTTGTCAAAAGCACTTTTGACTAAAAATTGAGATGTTTGGTCAATCTTTTGGAAGGAAAAAAATTATTTTTGAGGAGAAACAGAAACGGTTTTGGAGAAACAAAAAAAAGTATCTAGCTTCTCTCAAAACACACTTTTTTGAGAAGCATTTTTGAAAAAAATACTTTTAGAAGTAGTTTTTTAAAGTTTGGCCAAATATTAATTGCTGCTCGGAAGTGCTATTCAAACTAATTAGCCAAACACAAACTGTTTCTCACCAAAATACTTTTGAGAAAAGCGGGAGTGTAGGGATGTTAAAGTCTCACGTATTGGGTTTATGATAGGCAGTCTCTTTGGATTGACGGAATTGGCCCTAAACTACCTTTTTCGGACATTTAAGGAGTCGTTTTGTTTAAAATTAAAATATTTTAGAATTTTAATTTTGGAATTATAACAAGGGTTATAGTTTGGTAACTTGTTCCTCTCTCTTTATGAAATAAGTTATATTAAATTTTCTGTATAAAAATAGTACTTATCAAACTAGCGACGATTATCAATTTGGCTATTGGCACCCCGTCAAGGTTTAAGGTTCAAGGAGTAGACTTGATAGAGGGTTTCACCTGATTCTATTTCCTCTCTCCTTTTCGATTTTATTAGGTGCAGATTCATATCCTATCAAGGGACTGATGTTAAGGCTTCGACCGACTATCCAGTTAAATCATACAAGGGGTTGATATTAGTATATACTTCCGTTTACTTTTAATATATTCTTTTTAAGAAAAAATAAATAAAGTATGTATTGTACGATTTTACCTATAACAACAATAGCATTTTCATAAATCTTAAAAAATTATTTGAAAAATAAGTAGTTAATGATAAAAATAAAATATGAATAAAAAAATTGTCTTTCTCCTAATTAGAGAGGACAAATAAAAGTGTTGGGGAGAGAGATAGTTTGGCTTATGGAGTAGTAGTAGTAGAAAATAATTATTGAGAGAGAGAGATAGAAGAGACATTCGTACTGTCCCACGAAGTACCAGCTTTTTGAAGCTGAAACTGCACTTTTTTCTTATTCGAAATAATTACACACTTAGATGGGATAGATGAAAGACTGATGATGATAGAGAGATTAGCTTTCCTCTTCTTTTTTTTAGTTTAATGTAATTGGAGAAAAGTAATCAATGCTTCTTAGTTGTAAATTAAATCGGAGACAACTCGTGCTATTCAATTTGTTGTCACATTTTGTTTGGGTGGAGATCGGCATGGCTTATTCTTCAATTCAACAATGTCTTTATTAATTAACTACTTATCTTGGGACACTCAGACTATTATATTTATTTCTTTACTATAAGAATAACACTTGACACTATTCCTAAAAAATAAGAGTACCTTTCTACTTAAGAAAAAAACGCACGTTTTCGAAAATAAACAAAACATTGCACTTTCTTGCAAAGAAAGACGTCTCCACGGTGGCATTTTTAATAAAAAAAGAGTTGGTAGATGTGTTTTTGTTTCAGTGTTTCTTTTTATATTCAAACATAATGTTTGAATTATTATATAATTAAATTGCCTTTATTGTTCAGATAAGTAGGATTTAATGCTCACTCTTTAAGATTTAAGGTTTATGTAATCGTGTTGATCGATATCAATAAACTTTAAACTCAGCTCAGTGTTATACTTCCCTGCATAGGGTACTTAAAATCCGTTCACAGTAAATACTCGAATGACAGAGTGACACGTGGAACCGAGGACAGATGAAAGACAAAGCGAGTAAAAATCAAAACCGAGGACAACAATATCGATTGACATCGGGAGACCCCGAAGGGAACATAGTCAACAAAGCGCAAACAAATATTTGCCACCAACCAGATGACATGCATTCAATGAAGAATATTGATCAGTATTAAATACACATCCGTTACAAATAATTTGATATTCATGACTTGCCGTTACATATTCATCAATGACCCCCGTTATTGTTATTTAAGAGGGGCTTGATTTCATATAGCTATAAATAATGGCTTCAACAACCATTGTAGAATACGAAAATCTTGACAAACTTATGCTACACCTTATTCCAAGCTAAAAAATACTTTATTAAGCCTAATGATACTCTAATTGTTGTCCACGGATGCTTTACTCCCGGAACCAAGCTATCCGCTATTTTATCTCAATTTCAATACTAAGTCTAACATTTTATTTAGTTTATTTATCATCTTAGACCAAATCAATTCGCTTGTCTATAAATCACGCTATAAATTTAACTTTACTGTTTTACGGACAAATATTTCTTAAATATCTCAATTACACATTTGTAAATATATATAACTTTTTGGTAATAACTGTAAAATTACCATTAAGAAAAACAAAACAATACACATATAAAGCACCTAAGAAACCAATTTGGTTGCTCAGACCCCTAACAAACTAATTACATAATCTCCTAATCAGTAAACTACACCTATGGTCTCTTGATTCTCTTAGCGTATCTACTCCCTCTGTGATCTCTCTTTGTATCTGGCAATTATAAAACTCCTATTTACAGTTGTTCCTCTAAAGAGCTTCCAGTTTCTAGCAGTCCATGTATGGTAGGTTGCAGCTCCCCGAATTGCAGTGATTATTTCCTTCTTGAACTGTTTCCAATGTCTAGTGTTGATCCATGGCATAACTCCTAACTTCCTGACATTAACTCCAATTCAGTTTGCTAAACTTTCCCTAACGACTTCTATCTAGCTACATTCAGATAATAAATGTTGTTATGTCTCTATATGTACAGCTTCACATAGGCAGCAACTTGTGTCCTCCACTTGTATATGCATCCTCGTCAATCTATCTTTTGTAAGTAATTTGTCTTGAGCTGCCAACCAAACAATAACTCTATGTTTAGGTTGCAACACTGAACTCCATATCAAATCAACTTCTGGAACTATAGACAGGTTAGTCTTCATAGCTAGGTAACTTTTGCTCACTGAATACTTACCTGTTGAATTCAGCCTATATGTCCCATTCGAATACCAATCGACCATCTTGTTCTTGATTCCATTAAGTTTCTTCTAGTACCAACTACAGTCCACCTGTGGTATGTGTGTCCATATATTAGTACTAGTTTTCATATAAGGTGTCACGACCCAAACCGAAGGGCCGCGACGGGCACCCGATGCCTTACTCAACCGAGTACCAACGTAACATATCTTTCTTAACATGTTATCATGAGTAAATGAGCCAGAAAACCCGTCATGAGATAACAAGAATAAAACATAAGGGAATACTCAACATATGAAGACCCAACATGATATACAAACTAATATATGTGACATATGGGCCTATAAGGCCGACATGACCATTAGTAAACTCGAAACATAGGCCGACAAGGCTATACGATTATCCATACACCTGACATATGTCTACAAGCCTCTAAGAGTACATAAAATCATAAAGGTCGGGACAGGGCCCCGCCATACCAATCAATATATATCCAAAGCATACTGACCAAATAGGCAACTCCGGAGCAAGTGGAGTGCACCAACACCTTCGCTGAGCTGATAGCCTACTAGGAGGACTGTCAAGCTATCAATCGAGACCTGCGGGCATGAAATGCAGCGTTCCCAGGCAAAAGGGACGTTAGTACGAATAAAGTACCGAGTATGTTAGGCAGGAAAGCTTAAACAAGAATAGTAATGTAAAGAGAGAGATAGAGGAGATACAACCTGTAACATCTGAGTGCCTCTGGGGGTTACTGATATGAAATGCATAATACATATATATATACATAAACTTTTTAAAACATTCGCCTCTGTGGGCATCATCATCATCATATCGTACCCGGCCTCAAAGAGGACTCGGTAAAAGTGTACCCGACCATCATAAGGTTTGGTAGAATCGTATCCGGCCACGTGGAGCTCGGTAAACCCAACTGATCAGTGGTTGCACAATAGGTGTCGTACCCGATCGACTATAGAGCGGCTCGGTAGAGTAAAATAGATACTATATATAATGCATGCTAGACTCATGGAATCACCTTCTAAATCTTTTGGAGTGACTTAAGAACACTATGGACGTCCATATCCTCAATATGAACCTTAGTAGGATTCAAGGATCATACACACTTGCTTAGAATAATTTTATAAGGAAAGAACAACATGGACAACCTTAGTTGCTAGGAGTAGATCCGTCATGAAGTAGCGTATTCATTTCACTTTAGATCATGCCAAAAGAAAGTAGAAAGTGCCTTAACATACCTTAAACCCGATGAGTCATTAATCCCTTCCAATCAACTCTTCAAACAAGTCAACTCAATCTATCATAGTATAAGGAGATTCAAAATCAGTGCTGAGCAAATACTAAGTCTATAACTTAAGCTAGTAGCTCATTTACGTAAATTTTGGCAGCATCTCCCTTGTAACAAGGGCCTCCTCCAATACCATATACAAACAACAATGACCAGAGAAATCCATCAATACATAATTATCAATATCAAGACACCATATAACAACAACAAGTACAACTACATTATGACGAGCGGCAAGCTCCGATTGGAATCCGTATACCCCTTATCAATCCTTATAGACTTCTTACTTCAACATAAAAGTATCATTAACATGATAATGAATTCATTAATCAATGATTCCAGCCTTAAACCATATATTTATAACAACGAAAATAATCCACAAATTCAACTATCCTCAATTAGCAACTTTATTCACTAGTTCATGTCTAGCCCATCCATTTAACTTAATCAACATCAAGATAACCTTAGACACAAGCAAGATCACAATATACATACCTTATACAGTAACTTCAAGTCAAAATCCAAGTTATATTCAGTTTACAACAACCCTTAATAGAAATACAATACCATAGAAGTGACTTAAGCTAATCCAAGTATTATCTTGTAGTTTATCATCCTAACAACTTAACCAACATACAAGCAAGATTAAGCATAATTAGTAGGCTGTTATACTCACCTTAGACAGCAACAACAACTTGGAATTTCATCCAAATACAGCCCACAACAATCCTCAATGACAACACAACCTCAAAGAGGTGTTGTTCTTCACTAGAACTAAGTTTTGATGTTGAAATATGGTGTAATCACTTTGGAATCACTTCAAATCCTTATGGTATATGTTTAGAAGGGTTAGGAGAAGTTTGGAGACGAATATTAGTTGAAAAATGAGCAAAAATAGGCATCCAAATCGTTTATAAATTGAAGTAGGTAAACCACCGCCTAAGTGGGTCCTATTGAGAGCTGCTTGCGCGGTCTCGTGAAAACACGAATATTTCTCTACTCCGATGTCATATTGATGAACGGTTTAATGCGTTAGAAACTAGACTCGTATATCTTCAATTTGGTAGGTAGAACACCCCATGATTCCAGGTATATTTGGAGAAATTCTCAGATACATTTGACCTAAATTTTAGCAAATTTATGAATGTAACTTGCGATGACCTTTGCCAACTCTTGTTCCACAACTTGCTTGCCTTCAAAATGTAGAAAATGAATATCATACAACTAAAATAACTCATATAATAACCTCCTTATCATGTTAAGAACCCTAGTCTTACCCCAAAGTACATGTTATAACATTTCAAACTTGTCGACTTTTGACGAAACTTATTTTCTTCAATTGGTTTAGCTTCTAAGATTTCCAACCCTCTTGGTACTCGTTATTCATGATCTTAAATATTTGTAACCTCCAAGGTAACATGATTAACTTACTTTATTTGCTTCCAAATATAATCTCATTTCCGAGCTTACATCAATGACTTACGACGTACTCTCACGTATGAAAACTTGGGGTGTAACATCATTCCCCCCTTTGGAACATTCGTCCTCGAATGTTAATTGATGCGCTTATCAGTTTCATAAACTATAGCTCTTACAAATACTTTAATGCTCATCTTTCCATCTAATCCATTGTTTTGTGAATAAATCTAAACGCTTGTGCATTCCCCCCTTTTAGGCCTCTTTGTCATGCCATGACATATTGTCGGAATTCTTCCAACATCGTAACATTTGCTACCTTATGTCATGCAGTATGTACGACTGTGTCCTTGTATGAGTGCCTAGTGAGTCATATTCTCTTTTTCCTCCATCTTTTAGCCATTCTCTAAGCCTCACTTTATGAGCATATACAGAATTATGACAAGCTGTCCCTCTAGGCATCTATAGGTGTACTGATGTCTTTCGCTTAGTACTTTATCGAACTTAAGACTAATTCTATCTCTTGTTTCATAGCCTTGTATATCTATCCTTATGGATTTACTACATCTAGGTAGGTTATACTATACCATAAAACTTACTTCGGTTTATTATTACTGAGGTTTTCTACCCAACCCAGGTTACTCTCTCGTTGCTTATCCAATATGTATAAATCTAAGTCCTTTAGTGCTTCCCCATTATTATTCATCTAAAAATAACAAACAAATCTCATCTCGAACTTTGGAACTTGTACCCATCTATTGTTTATTCACCTTAATGTTGATCTATAATCTATCATTGATAACTTGCAACCTCTTATGTAATACACTGTCACTAGGGCTCACATCTTATCGGGGAACATATGAAGTGATTTTTCTGATCCACCTAGGGATAATACTATACTCCAATAACCGTATTTCATTGCATCCCAACGCGATTCATCTTATGGGGGTATTCTAATCCCGTACAATTAATGAAATCCCTTTCTCGTTAAATCATTACTCAATCAAAGGCCTAAGCATCATCATCTTATCTATCACAATTACACCCTTATTCTACTGCCAAGGCAGCATTCCACCTCTTCTAAATGCACCTAGTCTCAGACTACTCTATGTTCATTCAGGCTGTACCGAGCTTTTTATTACATATGGAAATCATCAACTCCCTTGTTTTGATGGGTTTAATCCCGAGGACATACATATTCTCGTCACCTTCTCACTCACCTTTTCATATCCTTACTCCTATCTACCTAAAACCTTGTTGCTCTACAATACTTTACCTTAGGACCTACACCGATCTATTTATACTACTCGCAACCTTCCTTTAACTTGCTAGCACCATAAATTTCCTTTCGTGCCTTCTCAGTTGTCCTTAAATGTAAGCAATTACTTTTGTTGGTCGTTCTATCACTTGTTGCATGAATACTTGGCTTGTCTTTTTTCCCACGAATACTATAATTTCCTGTACCTCATATGATCTCAAACATCACCTTTGATGGCTTTTTTTTACCATTCATTAGCCATAATAGGTGTCACTTTCTTATGGAGTGTATACAATATTGTAGTGAGACTGTTGTTACAGGATCATTTACTCTTTAGCTCACTATGCTTAGGTGGAAACCTTCTTCCTTATTTCCTCAGCTAGTCTTTCATTGTAGTACTTAGGGAGACCTTCTGGCTCTTGTAAAGTTGCGAGCTTGATATATCGTACACCCGAAGGTAATTTTCGTTATTCTTACTCGCCTATAATAATCCTTAGTTACATAAATTTATGCCTTTGTGCTCGTAGGGTTACTTCTAAGCTCAAATTTTTATTGTCTCCTTAGTGGCACTCTCTCTTATTTTCATAAACCTTAAAAATGGTACCTTTAACTGCCTCAACTCCTATCTGAATTTTTTTTCAAATGATTGTGATCTCGTATCTGCGAGACTGAATTCACTATGCTGCGATTCATTACATTTATCTTGCATGAGCTATTGATTTATCTGTAACCTCTTGTCTAGCCATAACTGGGCTCTTCCTGAATCAACTACTAATTACTCGTTGGTCCATTCTCATATATATATATATATATATATATATATATATATATATATATATATATATATATATATATATTCTGCATAATCCCTCTTGGGATATATCCTTTGTCTTAACTTATCTCTCGCCACTAGCTCCTGATGTATCAAGTGTCCATTCACACTTATTTATCAATAACATCCTGGCCAAAAACTTTTACTGCCTCTCTCCGGTGTCGTGATTTTATAAAGTTCTGGAGTCGCAACATATCTGCAGGAATTGAATAAATGCAATATCATCCTTTTCTCCTTTTTACCACATTCTTTCTTTACCATTCCATAGTTAACTGAACCGCTTAACTCCGACTTATTATCATATCACACCATATTCCCCCCTTTAGGGGAGTACTAAGATTTAGTACTACGACGATCTACCTATAGTTGTTTTACCTTTTCATATTCGGCGTCTTTTCACATTATCAATGAACCTTAATCACCTTATGGTAACCTTCTGTACCAGGGATAACTAAATTTCTTACGCACGAAGGTGACACCTACGGTAACTGGCACATTTAGTCCCTTAAGATTAACTCTGCTCAGAGTGCTTGCTTTAGGTAAGCGACTTCCTAAATAACCTTTAAAGGTTATTCGTCTGTTGTCTATTCTATTATTGTTTGGAGCACGATCTTTGAAATTCTCACGATGTCGACCATTATCAAATCCTCCGGTCCCTAATTCATGTTCGGTTTTATCTTGTTCACCAGCCCATACTGATTTTTATTACTCTGGGGTCTAACCTTTCCTCCTGGTAATCACGTTGAAGTCACCATCTCATTTCTCGAAATAAGAATATGACTTTATGGCTTATACTCTTTTATTGCCTTAAGGCTTGTCACCTCTTGTATTTTCCTTCACTTTGACTATAGACTCTATTATCGTGTCATATTTTGATTTACTGTTAGCACCCTTATATCACATCTTACTCATGATGCTTCATTTATTTTCTTCTTATTCTCCGGATAATATTTCTTTCGTCTATCACTTTATTCTGAAAACTTCAACAAAAAGTTTTTTCCCTATAAGCTCCCCTAGCTTCATCTCACTGGCTCTTGGGAATGCCTAACATTCTTTTTTTTACTCGGGGCTAGAGTCATACTAAGGTAAATATTTGTCCCTTCTAGGATCCCACTGCCTATCTTCTGAAATTTTTGAATATTCCAGTATTCGTATCTGATTGTACTACTCTAGAGTTCACCATCTGGGTGTCTTAGAAGGAGATCTATTACCACATTTGCACCATCTTTCGGAAACGTTAGTTAATGATAACAACCTATCCACAATTTTTGGGTTACTCTAACTCCAACTGGATCCTGATATCCCATCTTTCTCTTAAATAATATCTGTTAGCTCCCATAGAACATAACTGAGATGGGTGTGGCCAATTGTACTTACCTCTGTCATTGATGAAGGTACCAAAATGCTTATATTTCTCTGCCTGATTTGAAAATATTGATAATCTTCATTATCTGGGTGCCTCGTACCCCTTCACTTTACTTCTTTTACTTGTTAAAACTTGTATCTAGCTTCTGAATTCCTCATAGATTTTCACCATATTCGTGAATAGATATCCGTGCCTTAAGGCTCCTTATTAAGAAGCATACACATCTTAGTACACACATGATCTGTTGAAGACCTCATATTTACTCATCATAAGCATGATGTGAAATCGAGTTCCTCTGACTCAACTCTTCCACATCCACATGCAATCTCTTACCAACTGTCTTTGTGGATGTAGGTATCGTTGTATTATGACTAAAGTCGAATTTAGGAGTTTGAATTCTTACAACTGAGCTCTACTGCACGATCTAGAGTAAGAAGAAAGAGTGACAGACCTAAATTCCCTGTAGCCTCCTACTTATAAGTGTGGTGCACAACACACCCATAAACAAGACTCTACTAGACACGGCTTGTAGACTCCCTAGGACAGAACTGCTATGATACCACTTCTGTCACGACCCAAACCGAAGGGTCGTGACGGGCACCCGGTGCCATACTTAACCGAGTACCAATGTAACATATCTTTCTTAACATGTTATCATGAGTAAATGAGCCAAAAAACCCGTCATGAGATAACAAGAATAAAACATAAGGGAATACTCAACATATGAAGACCCAATATGATATACAAACTAATATATGTGACATACGGGCCTATAAGGCCGACATGACCATTAGTAAACTCGAAACATAGGCCGACAAGGCCATACGATTATCCATACACCTGACATCTGTCTACAAGCCTCTAAGAGTACATAAAATTATAAAGGTCGGGACAGGGTCCCGCCATACTAATCAATATATATCCAAAGCATACTGACCAAATAGGCAACTCCGGAGCAAGTGGAGTGCACCAACACCTTCGCTGAGCTGATAGCCTACTAGGAAGACTGTCAAGCTATCAATCGAGACATGCGGGCATGAAATGCAGCGTCCCCAGGCAAAAGGGACGTCAGTACGAATAAAGTACCTAGTATGTTAGGTAGGAAAGCTTAAACAAGAGCAGTAATGTAAAGAGAGAGATAGAGGAGATACAACATGTAACATCCGAGTGCCTCTAGGGGTTACTGATATGAAATGCATAATACATATATATACATAAACTTTTTAAAACATTCGCCTCTGTGGGCATCATCATCATCATATCGTACCCGGCCTCAAAAAGGACTCGGTAAAAGCGTACCCGACCATCATAAGGTTCGGTAGAATCGTATCCGACCCGTGGAGCTCGATAAACCCAACTGATCAGTGGTTGCACAATAGGTGCCGTACCCGACCGACTATAGAGCGACTCGGTAGAGTAAAATAGATACTATATATAATGCATGTTAGACTCATGGAATCACCTTCTAAACCTTTTGGAGTGACTTAAGAACACTATGGACATCCATACCCTCAATATGAACCTTAGTAGGATTCAAGGATCATACACACATGCTTAGAATAATTTTGTAAGGAAAGAACAACATGGACAACCTTAGATGCTAGGAGTAGATCCGTTATGAAGTAGCGTATTCATTTCACTTTAGATCATGCCAAAAGAAAGAAGAAAGTGCCTTAACATACCTTAAACTCGTTGAGTCCTTAATCCCTTCCAATCAAATCTTCAAACAAGTCAACTCAATCTATCATAGTATAAGGAGATTCAAAATCAGTGCTGAGCAAAGGCTAAGTTTATAACTTAAGCTAGTAGCTCATTTACGTAAATTTTGGCAGCATCTCCCTTGTAACAAGGGCCTACTCCAATACCATATACAAACAACAATGATCAGAGCAATCCATCAATACATAATTATCAATATCAAGACACCATATAACAACAACAAGTCACAACTACATTATGACGAGCGGCAAGCTCCGATTGGAATCTGTATACCCCTTATTAATCCTTATAGACTTCTTACTTCAATATAAAAGTATCATTAACATGATAATGAAGTCATTAATCAATGATTCCATCCTTAAACCATATATTTATAACAACGAAAATAATCCACAACTTCAACTATTCTCAATTAGCAACTTTATTCACTAGTTCATGTCTAGCCCATCCATTTAACTTAATCAAAATCAAGATAACCTTAGGCACAAGCAAGATCACAATATACATAACTTATACAGTAACTTCAAGTCAAAATCCAAGTTATATTCAGTTTACAACAACCCTTAATAGCAATACAACACCATAGAAGTGACTTAAGCTAATCCAAGTATTATCTTGTAGTTTATCATCCTAACAACTTAACCAACATACAAGCAAGATTAAGCACAATTAGTAGGCTGTTATACTCACCTTATACAGCAGCAACAACTTGGAATTTCATCCAAATACAGCCCACAACAATCCTCAATGACAACACAACCTCAAAGAGGTGTTGTTCTTCACTAGAACTAAGTTTTGATGTTGAAATATGGTGTAATCACTTTGGAATCACTTCAAACCCTTGTGGTATATGTTTAGGAGGGTTAGTAGAAGTTTGGAGACGAATATTAGTTGAAAAATGAGCAAAAATAGGCATCCAAATCATTTATAAATTGAAGTAGGTCAACCACCGCCTAAGTGGGTCCCATTGGGAGCTGCTTACGCGGTCTCGCGAAAACATGAATATCTCTCTACTCCGATGTCGTAGTGACAAACGGTTTAATGAGTTAGAATCTAGACTCATATATCTTCAATTTGGTAGGTAGAACACCTCATGCTTCCAAGTATATTTGGAGAATTTATCAGATACATTTGACCTAAATTTTAGCAAATTTACGAATGTAACTTGTGATGACCTTTGCCAACTCTTGTTCCACAACTTGCTTGCCTTCAAAATGTAGAATATCATACGACTAAAATAACTCATATAATAAACTCCTTATCATGTTAAGAACCCTAGTCTTACCCCAAAGTACATGTTATAACATTCCAAACTTGTCGACTTTTGACGAAACTTATTTTCTTCAATTGGTTTAGCTTTTAAGATTTCCAACCCTCTTGGTACTCGTTATTCATGATCTTAAATATTTGTAACCTCCAAGGTAACATGATTAACTTACTTTATTTGCTTCCAAATATAATCTCATTTCCGATCTTACATCAATGACTTACGACGTACTCTCACGTATGAAAACTTGGGGTGTAACATAAGGCCCATGTATCCATTTAACTCATTGCACATCTTTCTTAGTAGCCAGCTGCCAGATTAGTTTCTCCACTGAGGCTATATTCCAAGTTTTGTTATACTTAATGTTTAAATTCCCAAATTTCTTTGGGACACACATCTTCTCCCAAGCGATCAAAGCAATCTTTTTCTTTTCTTCAAACCCACCCCAAAGATACTCTCTGCACTTTTTATCCACCTCTTTCAAGATTGTCTATGGCTAGATTAAAACAACTCCCCAGAAGTTGTAGATTGAAAATAGACCAGCATTGATT
The DNA here is from genome assembly GCF_000393655.2 of Nicotiana sylvestris. Taxonomy (NCBI): domain Eukaryota; kingdom Viridiplantae; phylum Streptophyta; class Magnoliopsida; order Solanales; family Solanaceae; genus Nicotiana; species Nicotiana sylvestris. The sequence goes on from NC_091058.1 coordinate 18,561,206, forward strand.
TTTGTATTCTTCCAGCATAGGAAAATTTCCTTGCATAGCACTTAATGATTCTGCAAGTTATTTTATCCACTAGCTGATGACATTCCACCTTGCTCCACTTACTGAATGATAATGGAAGTCCCCAAAACCTAATGGGAAAGGTACCTGCAGTAAAGCTTGTCCTGCCCAACAACTCCTCCTCTACAGATTCATCCACTCCTAGTAGGAAGATGTTTGATTTGTCAAAATTTACCACCAAACCAGCCACTATACTAAAATGCTTTAAAGCCCTCCATTACTCTAGTTACTGATGCACTATTATCTTTGCAAAATATCATTAGACCATCAACAAATGTAAGATGAGTAAGTTTCAGTATTTTACACATGGCATGCAATTTGAAATCTGACAGCTCACACATTTTCCTTGATAGATACTCTATAACAAGGACAAAAAATAAGGGGGAGATTGGATCTTCTTGGCTTAGACCCCTCTTCCAAGCAAAGTATCCATATCCTATCCCATTTACCTTAATAGAAAATCTAGTGGATGTGATGCATGTCATAACCCTCTGAGTAAAACTTGCTGGGAATCCATACCCTTCCAATGCCTCTTCAATAAAGTCCCAACTAACCATGGCATTGCCTTTCTCAAATCAATTTGCATCATATATCTTGGATAGGTGTTCCTATTGTAGTGTCTTAACAGAATGGCAGATAAGTACATTATGAACCAACAACCTCCCTACAACAAATGATGTTTGGTTATCATCTACTAAATGGGTGATTGCCTTCTTTAACCTGGTACAGAGTATCTGTAACAACCCGACCGGTCGTTTCATGAGTTATCGCTTCGTTTCTACCACTTCTGCTTCTTATTGTCTTGTTCAGCTATATTATGTGATATCGGGTTGGTTGGTTTATGTTCGGAGAAGTTTTGGAAAGGAATGAGACACTTAGTATCTTTTGAGTAAGCTTAGGTTAGAAAGGTTAACCTGATATTGACTTATGTGAAAAAGGACTCGGATGTAAATTCCGATGGTTCGGATAGCTTCGGGAGGTGATTTGGGACTAAGGAGCATGATCAGAATGTGTTTTGGAGGTCCGGAGTAGATTTAGGCTTGAATTGGCGAAAATGGAATTTTAGCGTTTTCCGGTTGATAGAGGAGATTTTGATATAGGGGTCGTAATGGAATTCAGGAAGTTGGACTAGGTCCGTTGTGTCATTTGTGATGTGTGTTCAAAATTTCAGGTCATTTGGACGAGGTTTGATAGACCTTTTGATCGAAAGCGGAATTTGGAAGTTTTTAAAATTCTTAGGCTTGAATCCGATGTTAATTTGATGTTTTGATGTTGTTTTGAGCGTACCGAGTGTTGGAACAAATTTGAATGATGTTATGGGTTGAGGTCCCGAGGTCCTCGGGTGTGTTTCGGATGCCCAACAGGACATTTTTGGACTTGAGGAGTTAGCAGTTTTGTTGGTATTCTATTGTAGACGTTTTGCTCTTTGCGATCACGTAGATGGGATCGCAATCGCGTAGGCTAATTTGGGGCAGAGGTGAAGTTGTTCTATGCGTTTGCAGATAGGAGATCACGATCATGTATGGGTGAGAGATTGTGCTTCGCTAACGCTTGGCCAGGGCCGCGTTCGCGTAGAAGAAAGCAAGCTGGTGTATAGTGGAGGCGATTGCTCTATGCGACAGCGTGAGGCAGGACGCGATTGCGTAGGTTTGGGTGATTAAGGTTCGTGAACGTGAGGAGTTTTACGCGATCATGTAAGGTAAGTTGAGGGACAATCCAGTGTTGTGCTTCGCGATCGCGATGAAGGAAAAACACCTGGGCAGTAAGTTTAAATAGCCATCTTCGCGAATTTAAGGCCATTTCTCACCATTGTTGGCCGGATTTGGAGCTTTTTGAGAGGGAATCGAAGGGAAACACTTGGAGGTAAGATTTTTGAACTCATTACTCGGTCCTATAGTAATTTTTACCTAATTAAACATGAAATTTGGGAGATTTGAAGCCTATAATTGGGGAGTTACGGCTTGGAAATTGGAAACCTTGATCTAGAGATTTGAGGGGTCATTTGTAGTCAGATTTTGGTATTCTTGGTATGTATGAACTTATGGGAGGATAAGAATTCCATTGATGTGATTTTTATCGAATTTCGGGACGTGGGCCCGGGGGTCTGGTTGGACCAATTTCGGGATTTTTGGTATAATTTGATTATTTTCGCATGGGCTTCGTTCCCTTAGCATATATTGATGTTGTAATTCTGATTTTGGATAGATTCGACGCGAGTTGAGGTCGAGGCGAGGCAAAGGTGTCGCGGAGTAGTATTTCTTCCGGTTTGAGGTAAGTAACCATTGTAAATCTAGACCTGAGGGTATAAAACCCTGGTATTTCGTATTGTTTTGATAAATGAGGTGGCGCACACGCTAGGTGACGAGCGTGTGGGCGTGCATCGGTAGGGATTTATGACTTGGTCTGTCCCATAGCGACTATTAAGACACGTATTTGATTTGAAATCTTATGATATTCCCGTATTTTAGAGATTGATACTTTATTTTAGGTTATACGCCATGTTTGGGGCCTTGTGTCGACCTATTTAGACCCTTAGTGGTATTTTTACTACATTTCCTCACTCTATTTGTTTTGAAAGCATATCCTCAGTCATATTTTACCTGTTTATTATTTAACTCGGGTTTCATCACTCTACTTCTTAATATATGAAAACTGTTTGTGCTGAGTTCCCTGATTTCCACTGATATGCTCGAGTAGTTGTGAGGTTAATGACTGAGAGAGGTTGAGGACCTAATGGTTAGGATTATATATACATTATGGATCGGGCTACACGCCACAGCGATATTATATAAATATATATTATGGATCGGGTTGCACGCCGCAACGATACTTATATAGATCGGGTTGCACGCCACTGCGATATATATATATATATATATATATATATATATATATATATATATATATATATATATATTGGATCGGACTGTGCGCCGCAGCGATATGACGCTTGGGCTGTAGGAGTCCCTCCGGAGTCTGTACATCCCCAATGAGTGTGAGAACTGTTTGACGAGAGCTGAGTCACGAGTGACTGAGAGGCTTGCTTGAGAGGCTATACTATGAGTGATACCTTGCCCGAGGGGCCCGTTTATGACATTTTGATGCTTTCTCTCTTCTTTTTATACTGAGCCTCTGTTGAAAAATGTTGAATAAATGATTTCAAAGTATTTTAATTGAAATTGAAGTTTTATGATATAACTGACTATGGCACTGTTGGTTTTGACTTGATATTTCCGTTGAAAACTCTTATATGGTTTTAAATTGCTCGTCACTACACTCAGACCTTATTTACTTACTTACTGAGTTGGCGTACTCACATTACTCCCTGTACCTTGTGTGTAGATCCAGTGCCCGAGCAGCAGAGTTAGAGCTTCCAGCACTCTCAGAGCTTCACCGGAGACTGCAAGGTAGCTGCACGGCGTTTGCAGCCCCGCTTTCCTCCTTCCTATCTTAATATTCTGCTATTTTTGACTTATGAAGTATTATTCAGTCAGTTTGAGTTGTATTTAGAGGTTGTTGACTAGTGATACCGGATTGTTGGGCTGTGTTGGTATTCTGTACTGGTTTTCCGCATATTCTGTTTTACTCATCCATTTCATATGACAAATTTGAGACTTATTCGATACTAGAAAATGATTTTTATAAAAGATTTCGTTGTGGTAAATATTTGGTTGGCTTGCCTAGTACTGTGATAGGTGTCATCATGAACGGGGCATTTGGGGTCGTGACAAGTTGGTATCAGAGCCTAGGTTACATAGGTCGCACGAGTCATGAGCCGGTTTAGTAGAGTCTCACGGATCGGTAAGGATACGTCTGTATTTATCCTTGGGAGGCTGCAGAACCTTTAGGAAAACTTCACATTCTTGAATTACTGTCGTGCGAATCTATTGATTATAGTACTAAACTTCTGTTATTCTATTCTCTCACAGACGGTAAGGACACGTGCTACCGGTCAGGATGGACAACCACCAGTTAGGGCCACTAGAGGCCGAGGACGCAGTCGAGGCCGTGGTAGGGACAGAGGTGTAGCTCGCACAACAGCTAGGTTAGCACCTGAAGATTCACTAGCCGCCTCAGTTCAAGATCAGGTCCTAGTTGCGGACGCTCCAGCTGCACCAGCTCAGGCACTGGCTGTGCTTATTGTGATTCCAGGCCTTCAGGAGGCTTTAGCTCAGATTCTATTAGTATGCACTGGCCTGGCTCAAGCGGTCTCAGTTACTACGGCCGGGGGAGGTACTCAGACTCCCGTTGTTCACACACCTGAGCAGGTTGTCCTGGGACTTCAGATACTGGGGGCACCTCCAGCCCAGCCGGTTGCACCAGCTCAGGAGTATGTGGTACCAATTTTGCCTAACGACGAGCAACGTCGATTGGAAAGGTTTGGTAGACTTTAGCCTCCGACTTTCAGTGGTACAAAGGGCGAGGATGCTTAGGGTTTCTTGGACAAGTGTCAGAGGATTTTTCGTACAATAGGTATTCTGGAGACCAGTGGTGTAGCATTTACTACTTTTCAGTTTTTTGGAGCTACCTTTACTTGGTGGGAGGCTTATGAGAGGCATAGGCCTATTGATGCAGCGCCCCTTACCTGGCAGCAGTTCTCTGTTTTCTTTTTGGAGAAGTATGTGCCACAGTCTCGCATAGAGGAGCTACGTAGGCAGTTCGAGTAGTTGCGTCAAGGTGATATAACTGTGACACAGTATGAGATGCGGTTCTCTGAGTTAGCTCGTCATGCGATCTAGTTAGTTCCCACAAATCAAGAGAGGATTAGGAGGTTTGTTGATGGCCTCACATATTAGCTTCGGATTCTCATGACCAGGGAGGGGGTGTCATGTGCTACTTTTTGAGGAGGTTGTTGACATCGCCCGTGAGATTGAGTCAGTTCGTCGCCATGGGCGAGATAAGAGGGAGGCCAAGAGGCCTCAGGGATCTGGTAGTTTTGGTGGCGCTCCTTCGAGGGGTCAGTTTCAGCACGACAGAGGCCGTCCATTCAGACATGCTCAGTCAGCTCGCCCAATTCATTGTGGGGCATCATCGGGTCATGGTTCTCATAGCTCACATCAGGGCCATTCATCACTTAGTGCCCTACCAGCCCAGAGTTCGTCCCGTGCTCCATCGGTTCAGGGTTCTTCCATGCCAAGTCCTTCTGCTGGTCATTCTGGTGCTAGGGGTTCTCTTCAGTCCTCGTTCCTCACGCTAGGGAGTTGTTACGAGTGTGGAGAGTTTGGGCATATGAGGAGGCAGTGTCCTTATCTTCTTGAGGGTCCGTCTCAGTAGAGGGGTCAGCCCTCGACTTCAGCTACAATTACTTCACCACCCACTTAGGCAGCTAGGGGTGGGGGTCAGTCAGCTAGGGGTCACCCTAGAGGGGGAGGTCGATCAGGTGGTGGTCAGGCCTGTTTCTGTGCACTCCCAACCAGACCAGATGTTATTGCTTCAGATGCTGTGATTACAGGTATTGTCTTAGTGTGCCACAGAGATAACTCTATATTATTTGATCCTAGTACCACTTTTTCATATATGTCATTATACTTTACTCGTTATTTGGATACGGCCCGGGAGTCTCTTGTTTCATTACACTTTTCCAGTGGGCGATACTGTAGTTGTGAACCGTGTATGACGGTCGTGTGTGGTGACTATTGGGGGTATAGAGACCCGAGTGGACCTCGTGTTGCTTTGTATAATGGACTTTGATGTGATATTGGGCATGGATTGGCTATCTCCATATCGTGCTATATTGGATTGTCATGCTAAGATAGTGACGTTGACTATGCCTGTTGTGCCACGGATTGAGTGGCGAGGTTCGATTAATTTTGTCCCAAATAGGGTGATTTCATTTCTGAAGGCCCAGTGGATGGTTGGGAAGGGTTGTCTTTCATACTTAGCCTTTGTGAGGGATGTCAGTGCAGAGACTCCTAGTATTAATTCTGTTCCTGTTGTGAGGGATTTTCCCAATGTTTTCTTGCGGACCTATCGGGCATGCCACCGTAGAGGGATATTGATTTGGTGTCGGGCACTCATCTCATTTCCATTCCACCGTATCGTATGGCACCAACGGAGTTGAAGAAATTGAAGGAGCAGCTTCAGGAACCCCTTGATAAGGGGTTTATTCAGCCCAGCGTGTCGCCGTGGGGTGCGCCTATTCTATTTGTGAAGATGAAAAATGGCACGATTAGAATGTGCATTGATTACAGGCAGTTGAACAAAGTTACAATCAAGAACAAGTATCATTTGCCTCGCATTGATGATTTATTTGACCAGCTTTAGGGAGCGAAGGTGTTCTCCAAGATTGATCTCCGTTCAGGGTATCACCGGTTGAAGATCAGGGACTCGGATATTCTTAAGACAGCTTTCAGGACCCAATATGGTCATTATGAGTTCCTTGTGATGTCGTTTGTGCTTACCAATGCCCCATCAACATTCAAGTAATTGATAAACAGCGTGTTTCGGCCTTATCTCGACTCGTTCGTGAGTGTTTTCATTGATGATATTCTGTTATACTCGCGTAGTCAGGAGGAGCATTTGAGAGTTGTGTTACAGAGACTGAGGGAGGAGAAACTTTATGCAAAATTCTCCAAATGTGAGGTTTGGCTCAGTTCAGTGGCTTTCTTGGGGCACGTGGTGTCCATTGAGGGTACCAGGTTGATCCGAAGAAGATATAGGCGGTTCAGAGTTGTCCCAGACCATCCTTAGCCATAGAAATTCGCAGTTTTCTTGATTTGGCAGATTATTACCGTCGTTTCGTTCAGGGAATTTCATCTATTCCATCACCCTTGACCAAATTGACTTAGAAGGGTGCTTTATTCAGGTGGTCGGATGAGTATTATGCGAGCTTTCAAAAGCTCAAGATTTCCTTGACCACAACTCCAATGTTAGTTTTGCCATCAGCTTCAGGTTCATATACGGTGTATTGTGATGCTTCGAGAGTTGGTATTGGGTGTGTGTTGATGCAGAAGGGTAGAGTTATTGCTTATGCTTCTCGTCAGTTGAAGCCCCATGAGAAGAACTACCTTGTTCATGATCTAGAGTTGGCTGCCATTGTGAGCATGTGATTTTTGCCCGACCAAAAATACTCCTACAAAACCACATGATAGATTTTTGTAGTTTATTTTAATTTTATAGAATTTTTAGGTATATTTGCTTAAATGTTTGTACTTTAGTTACATTTTGCATATATTAAAAGCATAGAAAATACCCCAATAAAAATACAAAAAAATACATCATGCATTGCATTTTAGGTCTCAATTGCATCTAATATATAAACAAAAATAAAAAAAGATATGGGTTTATTGTTACACTTTAGTTTAATTACAATTAATAATTCTTTTTTTTCTTTTTCTTTCATTAATTTTAGGTTAATTAATTATTTTAGTGCTGAAAATAGATAATTATTTTAATTTTTACATGTTAGATTTTATTTAGGATTTAGTTAGGGTTAAGTTTAATTTTAGAAGTTTTTAAATAAATCAATAAAAAGAAAAGGGGGGGTTGTATTAGTGTTTGGGCTCGATTTCACCCTGAGCCCAAATTTCCTTTCCCCGTCCACCAGGCCCAATCCCCTTTACCCGATCCAGTTTTCCTTTAAGCACCAAATGATATTGTTTATTTAGTTGAATCCCAGCCGTTGATCGTGTGTGATCCAACGGCTGGGAACTAACCTCTACCCCCTCCCCCCCTTATATCTGTCTGAATCTCTCTTCAACCCTAGAGACCATCGTTTGTTTTCATCTCCTTCTCCACCATTTTAACCCCAGCCACCCCTAAATCCTTACCCCCACCGGTCGGCGGCGACACGCCAAATCCGCCAAAATTAATACCATGCAACCACCATCTTCCCTTCTTCTTATATCCCGTAATCATGTCCTTCAAATGAACCCAAAAAATCCCCAAATTTTAGATCTAAAAGTCGAAACCCTAGTTTTTGTTCTGTTTCTAACTTCCCATTCAAGTTTGGCTCATTTGAACCCATGACCTACATCAATCGATTGTTCTTGACTGAAAGCAATCGATTGATGTTGGTCTCAGTTCATATTGCGACCACGAAATCTATCCGAGCCTACTGCTAGACCAACCCACCTCTATGGTTTTTGTTTGCTTTCTAGGTAATTTTTCTTTCCATAATTATTTTCTTTGCTTAGTTTGCATGTTTTAGCTTTAGGTTAATTTCAGTGTATTGTGTTTGTTCTTATTAGAATTTGTTAAGTCATCATCTCAATAGTCTGAATGAGTTTTAACAGTTTTCTTTGGTAAGAGTCATTTTTGGTAACATTTTCTTGTTGATTTCTGTTTCCGCCTCATTTCAGAACTGGTTCATGCTAAATTTATTTAGGGTTAGGGTTAGTCTAAAGATTTAATTGCATAGTGTTTTGTTTCTTTGATTCGTGTTGATTCTTGCTTTATTTGTTGGTCCTGATTTGTAAATAAATTGGAAATTGTGAGGGGTTAATCTAACAAAAGGAAAACTTATGGGGGGCATGGGAATGGTATTCAAGCAGAAATTTAGATATGGCCATTTAGGAAGCTTCTAGAATTTGGGCAGTTGGCCATATTTGGCCAGCATAAAATACTGAAGCCAATGAAGGACAACCAGTTGTCCAAGCCTGTTAAAAGATGCCTTTTCTGGCTGAAGGGAATAATTCCCTGATTCTTTTTAAGCACATGGCATTCTGGATGGCTATAAATAGAACCTTTCTTCACTCATTTTGATGAGATTTTGATGCCCTAGAAAACACTCCATAAGTTCTGCACTGTTCCATTGGGAGCTGGTTTTTATTTCTTCTACTTTTTTAGCAAGACCTTAGAAAACCTTCTCTGGATTTTTGGTTTTCTGGGTTTGAGTATGGATTAAGTCGAGGCTGTTATTGCTGTTATTCGCTACTATCTTTCTTGCTGAGATCCTTACTTAACTCTTTCTTTGTTCTTGTTATCCATGTACTCTCATGAACCTTTGAATGGCAAATGAAGCTTTTAAGAATTTGTTTAGCTTTTACTGTAATAAGAAGTTTGGGTATTCAAGATGTTAAATTCCAGTTTCCTTATTTATGCTATTTGCATTTTATTTAGTTTAGCATCTTAGTTTGTGTAAATATTCGGAATTTGGATGTTTTAGTTTACAACTTAGTATTTATATGAATGTTTAGATTAGCTTAGTTATTCCATGTATTATTTGACCATTTTTAAAATGTTTAGTAGTCGTAATAGTTTACGCGATTTTTATTAGGGGCTGTTGGATTTTGAGATTATTCTTATAGTCATTTGATAATTCATAACTAAGTGTTAGTTGCTTTGGTTCTTAAAGTTGAAATTAGCTGAAATTTCCTCTCCTAAGCAACATGTCGTGATTCAAGGTTGTTGCGTTCAATTAATCTAGTTAATATCAATGTTTTACATGGCGTGTGGATAATACGGTTGATTCAGAATGTTGATCTTCAGAATTTAGTATCATGATTTGTTGTTTGTATGTTTAAAGCAATGTGAATATCAGGAAGGGCCTTGGTATGTTCAAGTCCTTCATTTCAAGTGTTTGGGCCTGGTATTGGCCCATGTGAGACGGTATGCTTGACACAAAGCCTAAGGCGATCAGATCTAGGTTTTCTCCTGCCTTAGGGCACAATTTCGAGCCCAGAAGCCTTCAACATTAGTTTTAAAATTTTCTGTTAATATAACAAAAAATCAATTTAATGTGGAGGTTTATTTCTTCTACTAGACTGTTGAGCCTGATGTCAACCCAAAACAAGACAGCCCTGATCACTTTAGACCTGGTCAGGTCTTTTAGGATCCGTTCCTTTGGGGCTCAGTTTCGAGCCCAAGTAGTTGCAATATCATATTTCCCTGATCAAATATTAAATTGGGTCTACTGTTGGCCCAGTTTTTCCCAAATAATCAAAGGCCTAGCATATTATCCTTTATTTACTTACAATTAATAGCTTTATATTAAATTCCAAACTTAGTTTACACATGAACCTTCGTATTTTTGCTTTAGGCGAGCTATAATCAAATTATCATAGCTACGAGTACGGTTCCCATGACGTAGTTGTGATATATAATTTCCAAATCCGGGAGTACATTTATATGACCCGACCACAATAACTAATAATGTTAATAATTAAACATGTTGTATATCGTGGGTACGGTTCCCATGACACGATTCGCAATATGTACCAAACAAACAAGTGTACGACAATCGTAACTTGTTCGAAAATAATTCCATAACTAATAAAAGTGTTCAAAGGCTAAAAATACACAATAGGTATAAAATATGTTATTAATCAGATAATTAGGCCAATAATAATAGTTGGGTGACCGTGCTAAAACCACGGAACCCGTAAATACCTAACATTTCTCTCGGGTTAACAGAATTCCTTATCCGAATTTTTTTATTTCGCAGATTGTAAAGCAGAGTCAAACTTCCTCGATTCGGGATTTTAAATCGGTGGCTTGGGACATCATAAATATCTCAAGTGGCGACTCTGAACTTAAATGAATAATCCCATTTCAATTATTATCACTTTAATTAGAAAAAACCCCCTATACCCCCCCCCCATACGGGTAGCAAAAAGGAGGTGTGACAGTTATGGCGACTCTGCTGGGGAACCGAACCCAGAATATGTGATTCAAGGTTCAAGAATTCGAGATTAGAATAATTGTTATATTGGCTTTTATTTATTATCTGATTTTTATTACATGCTTGGGCCTAATGTGCTAAATGTCGTTTTTTACCACTTTGATATTATTTGAACTATATATAAATTGCTGCGAAACCCTTCTCCTCTAATCTTCTGGGAAGTGCACTCTAGCATGACTTCTTTTCTGTTAGTGTCATACCCTAATTTAGAACGAGGTTCGGACAAGTTACAAAGTCGGATGGCCCTTTGGTTTCCGGTACGTAGGTCCCCTCGGCTCGAGTTGTCCGCTCGAGTAAGCCAGGTCTAGAACAATACACCTAAGTTTTAAACCTAGAATAATACAGCCTCATGACGGATCCCTAGTAAGAATGTTTGAATCATATGCATTTGACTTTGGGGACTCAACACAGGGGTTGGGTTCGTCTAGGATAGGTGTACCCGAAAATAAAAAAACCAACCCGATGCATTTTTACATGCTACCTATGCATTTATTTTTTTCGGCTTGCATGTTGACCGACTTCTAGATTAGGTAAGAAAAATCAAAAGAAAAACCAAGTTCGGGGTATGAGAGAAAATTTCATCCGTTTCCCAAAATCTGGTATCCAAAATATCCAACTCTGCCGAAATTTTTGAAAGAAAAAAAAGGGTGAAAAGTTATTTCAAAGTGTTTATATTTTTCTATTGCGTCAAAATTGGTCGAACTACGCGGGTTTAATTCTCACCGGATGTGGGATACGTAGGCAACCCTCATCGGGTCTAGCCCTGTTTTTGCAAAAATAACCAAAATATGAAATGTCGTCATTTTTCTATCATAAATAAAATGGGTGATGCCGTTTTTGTCTAAATAACCAAATGTCCCAACGGGACGCCGGGAGGCTGTTTTTGCAAGAATAGCCACCAACGATTTCTTTGTCAATTTTTTGGCCACCTAGCAAACACAACCCTAAAATCTTCTATTTTGAAGTGCTGAAGGGCCATATTCGCGAAAGTAGCCCTGATTTATTTGATTTTTGCAAAAATAAATCTTTTTACCAGTTTTCAAATAAGATTCACTTTGTCCTTAAACCAATCATCTTAATCTAAATGTGCAGAACGAGCACGAGTCAAAATTTACCAATGAAGGTTATGACCAAGATTTCGTTGGAACTACACATGTGGTGGGAAGATTTGGGTGGCAAGGAGGAGACATGGTCAACCATTACTTGGGAGCGCTCACCGGATTACTAAAGATCAGGCCTAGGGGAGACATAATAAAAGCACTGGTGATATTTTGGGACCCAGCTCACAACGTTCTGCATTTTTCTGACTTCGAACTCACACCTACTTTGGAGGAGATAGCGGGTTATGCTGGGAGTACCGAGGGTCTAAGACATAAATTCCTGGTCGCTCCAAGGGCCGTCACCCCACACAAGTTTCTAGATTTGATAAAAATAAGTAGGCAGGTACAATATGCAGATTTGGCGGGTGGATTTTCCACTCTATACTTCATATACCAGCGGTATGGACATATAAGGGATTTGAAAACCCGAAAAGCAGAATTTGTAGTAAAGAGAACCGACCAAAATGGGAAGAGCATAGATGTTTCGCTTTCATGGTGGCATTCTTGGGTCTTCTAGTGTTTCCCAGGAAGGATGTGAATATTGATCTACTGGTAGCCGAAGTCGTCAATATTTTGATTACCAATGCCAAGAGCACTCTTGCACCTATGATAGTGTCTGAAATATTTCGAGCTCTCACAGCTTGCAAAACCGGAGTAGATTTTTTCGAAGGGTGCAATTTGTTACTACAAATGTGGATGATTGAGCATCTATGTCATCATCCTCGGTACATGAATTACGGATCTACAGTAAAAAGTTGCATAGAGGAATTCGGTACAAGGGTCAGTGGGTTTGAGATGCCAGAAGGGGTCAGGGATTGGATATCCCGTCTTTGTTCCGTAATTGAAAACCAAATAGAATGGACGTTGGGTTGGATTTATATTAATGAGATTGTATACATACCCTCCACTAGTCCTCACTTACTTCTGATGGGTCTCAGAATTATCCAACATTATGCCCCGTATCGGGTTTTAAGACAGCTAGGAAGATGCCAAATAATCCCCAAGGACGAAGACCTTAGCATTCATGCAGTCGAGATCCGCTCTGATGGCCAATTTCATGAAGCGGTGGTTCGCCAGATCTAGAGTGAGTGCCAATACTTGACAGCGAACACCCGAGTACGTGATTTATCCAAGGGTGAAGTCTCGTCCGGTTACCTTGCTTGGTATAAAAGGAGTGTTAAGTTTGGAAAACCAACCAAAAGACCCCACCTTCAAGAATTTGTTGAAGCATCACAAGACCAATGGGATTGACTGGCCAAAGAAAATGAATACAGGGCCACCATAAGCAAGTTGGAAGGGCAAATCAGAGATCTTAAATTTGATAATGGTTTGCAAGCTGCTGCGGATGAGGGTGAAAAGAAAAAGTTAGCCCAAGAAAATGAAGCCCTCCGAGCCCAAATCTAGAAGATGAAAATAGCAGCTAAGAACCCTGCCAGAGGAACGGTCAAAGTTGGCTAAGAATGCAGAGGAACGGGCAAGTCTCGTTCAACAATTGAAGGAAAAATATGACAAAGGAATCATGGGTTTGGAGAAAAAAATCAATACCTTTAAAAGCGAAATCACCAAGCAAGCAAAGAACTTCAAAGCAGAAATAGAACATTGTTATGCCTTGATGTCGCAACTAGAAGAGGACCTGCAACAATTGCAAGAGAAAAATTATACCGCCACACAAGTTTTGGAGGCCAGATCTCAACAAATAGAACGTCTGCTACAAGAGAAGGGCGTAATCAGGGAGAGGGTTAAAAGAATTGCTGACTATATTGTGATGAAGTGCAAGGGCATGACCAGGTCCATGTTCTTCGCTGCAGTTATGATTTTTGTCCATCAGATAATGGACGACCTATATCGCCTCCAAGAAGATATGGCACGTAGGCCCGCAGCGAGACCGACTGATGTCCCGCGAGCCCCTGGAGCAGTATTGGAGACACTTATGTGTTTGTGATTTTATTTTTTGAGTATGTATTGCAGTTTCTTTTAGAGTTGTTAGTCCACTTTGAGTATTGTTTTTTTTTGCTTAAGTTTATAGGACAGAGTCGTTGAAATAGAGGAAAATCAGAATGTTTTTATTTAATGAAAATTTAAAAATCCAAAAAATATGTCTTTCTTTTATTTCGCATTTATCTCCTGAACTACGTAATGATCTGATTAATGCGGCGTCATGATACGTAGGCAATCCCATAGGATTCGATCATAACTATAAAATGAAAAAGAAAAAAAAAAGAGAAAATAAAAAGAAAAAGAAACTGAGTGAAAAGAAAGAATGGCAAAACAAGAGAACAAAAGCGAGAGCAAAAAAAAAAGGGAGCGACAAGAACCGAGTGGGAAAATCAATAGTGACTGAAAAGGGCAGTAGTGAAAAAAGAAAAAAAAGATAAGAGAAAGTGCAAAGTGAAAAGAGTTGGTTAAGGCCGGGATGAAACATACAACCATTCAAATACATAATAGAAACTTGTAATTGCTCAGACGCATTGCATCTCAAACGTGTGGTTGCCTATTTGTTAAAATCTTAAACACTAACAAGTTTGCTATTATCATTGAGTCCAGGAAGGTGGTTAGTTTGTTCGACATTCTGGCAAGCCACCCATATAATACAAGGTCTAAACACAAGGCGATCATGGCTGGAAAAGAATTGGACGCGAGTGTTATTGACCCGTCGAGAGAGGGGGAGGAATCTGAGCCTGGTTTGAAAGAGGAGTTACATAAGCTAAAGCACCAAATGGCCAAAATGTACCAGGCATGGATGAAAGGGCATCCTCCACCATCTTACCCCACCAACCTTGCTTTCATCCCACCACTAGCTCAATCTCAAAAGCCCCCCATTGTTGATCTTTCCCCACAACACGCACTAAGTTTCACCCCTTACCACCACTATCATGACACCACCTCCCAAACTATCCAAGCTCTACCAGCCAAAATAACCACATACCACCCTCCGCCAGCTACCCTTGTCTTCGCAGCACCTCCACCAACTACACTCCATCGATCTTCCAGTGAGCCGGTATTCCAAGCCTAAGATAACCAGTACTATGCCCCAGAGCCCACCTTCAAAGTCCCATATCACTACTCCTAAACTCCCCACTTCGAACTTCCTGTCAAAACTAAGAAGCCACCCAAAAACATGGAGCAAAAGGAGATATTAAGGAAAGTAAAGAGCTTGGATCAGTCACTGAGAAATATGCAAGGGTTAGGGGGGCAAGTGAGCGTGGCTTATAAGGATCTATGCTTGTTTCCAAATGTCCAGCTACCTGTTGGATTCAAAATGCCCAAGTTTGACTTGTATGATGGGCATGGAGACCCCGTGGCCCACTTGAGAGGATTTTGCAGCAAAATGAGGGGAGCCGGTGAAAAAGATGAACTGTTGATGGCATATTTTAGCCAAAGTCTAGGTGGTGCAGCATTGGAGTGGTACACCCGCCAGGACAATAGCAGGTGGTACACTTTGGATGATCTGGCCCAGGCTTTCGCTCGGCATTTCTAGTACAACGTAGAGATTGTCCCAGATCGCTTGTCTTTGACTAAGATAGAGAAAAAGCCCAGTGAAAGTTTCAGGGAGTATGGTTTCCGATGGAGAGAACATGCGACACGAGTCAACCCTCCAATGGAGGAAGATGAAATGGTAGAGTACTTTCTTCAGGCCTTGGAACCTACTTACTTTGGTCATCTGATCTCGGTCATAGGTAAGTCTTTCAATGAAGTGGTAAAAATGAGATGAATGGTAGAGGAAGGACTCAAATCAAGCAAGATCATGAGTTACTCTGCCATCAAAGCAACTACAAAAGCGATCCAGAATGGCACCAGGGGCATGTTAGGGAAAAAGAAGAAAGAAGATGTTGCTATGGTCGTCTCAGGATCGTGGCATGGCCCAAGGGGCTCCCTTTACCATTACACCCAGCCTCAACCTCAGCCTCAAACCTACACCTAAACTCCATATAGTCTACCCCAACACTACTTCCCACCACCAAAGCCTCAATATTCAGTCAGGCAACCCCAATACCATGTCCATCACACATAGTCATATGCTCAACCCCATCCTTACCCACAATGGCATGCCCCAGCTCCACAAAACCCTTACCCACCTCCACAAACATACTGAATCCCTACTGGTCCCAATTTTCAACCCAGGCTGGAGTATAAAGGGAGATGCAGTAGCAGAAACAAACGTTTACCCCACTTGGAGAATCTTACACCAGTCTGTTTCAGAGGTTGAGGCAATTGGATGTTCTAAGGCTGATTGAGTCAAAATTACCAAATCCCCCTCTGAAAAACTTGGACTATTCCCTCAGATGTGCATACTGTTCTTATGCTCTGGGGCACGAAAAAGAAAAGTGTTGGCATTTGAAGAGAGCTATCCAAGAGCTTATTGATACAAACCAAATTGTGATCCAAAGCCCGGAAGCACCGAATATCAATTAAAATACATTGCCAACCCATGCTGAAACGCACATGATTGAGATAGTGAATAAGGATGGGGAGCCCAAGAAGCCTTCAAAGTCTATTATGATGATCCGTGCCAGTGAAAGTACGTCAGCCAAAACTCCAATGGTTACAAAGGCAATATTTTCGATAGCCGAAGGGCTAACAGACAAGCCAAGCCCTCCCAATAATAATCCGCATGTGGTAGTCGCAGAGGGGTTCCCAGATGATGTTGAAACAAAGCAAGGGAAGCCGAAAGTGGTCGTATCGGGGGTAGCAAGTAAACCTGTCATTATCGTGGGAGGGTCCAGCATTGCCCCTGTTATTATCAAATCTGTGACCCAGCTGCCGATAGTTAACACCAAAGTTATTCCATGGAATTACAAGCGAGTGATAGTAACTTATAAATGGAAAGAGGTGGAAGAGGAAGTTAATGAAACCCAGGGTTTGACTCGTTCGGGGAGATGCTTTGCCCTAGAGGAATTAAGGAAAGCTAAGCCACTCAAGGATAGTCCAATTCTTATGAAGAGACCAGTCACCGAAGAGGAGGCGAAAGAATTTTTGAGAAAAATAAAGGTGCAGGATTACTCCATCGTGGAACAATTGAGAAAGACACCCGCTCAGATTTCTCTTCTATCATTGTTGATACATTCGGATGAGCATCGCCGGGCCCTCATGAAGATTCTGAATGAAGCTCATGTCCCTGATAAGATCACCGTGAGGCATCTGGCGGAGATTACAAACAAGATATTCGAGGCAAACAGGATCACCTTCTCGGATGATGAGCTGCTTTTGGAGGGTACGGAACACAATTGGGCTCTTTATCTCACAGTGAAATGCGAAGAATCTGTGGTCACAAGAGTGCTAGTTGACAATGGTTCCAGTGCAAACATTTGCCCTCTCTCCACTTTGCACAAGTTGAAAATTGATGCTGAGAGGATCCATAAGAACGGTATATGTATCTGAGGTTTTGACGGAGGGGGAAAGGACTCTGTTGGCGATATCATGATCGAACTGACAATTGGACCAGTTGAATTTACCATGGAGTTTCAGGTACTAGACGTGGTCATCTCTTACAATTTGTTGTTGGGTAGGCCCTGGATACATGTTGCCAAAGTAGTCCCGTCTTCTCTGCACCAGATGGTGAAGTTCGAGTGGGACAGACATGAAATCATTGTGCATGGTGATGATAACTTATGTGCTTACAATGATACATCCGTCCCGTTTATTGAGGCTGAAGATGATAAGGGGCCTTGGGTTTACCAAGTTTCCGAAACAGTGATAGTTGAGAAGGTTCGGGAAGGGGAATGTATTCCAGGTCCAAAGCTAGCTTCTACGACTGTCATGGTAGCAAATGAAATGTTAAAGAATGCTTTTGTGTCGGGCAAGGGTCTGGGCGCATCTTTGCAAGGTATCGTGCAGCCAATGTCTCTACGTGAAAATTTGGGTACATTTGGTCTGGGGTTCAAGCCCACGGGGGATGATGTGAAGAAGGCTAAAAAGTTGAAAAGGAAGGTATGGTCACTCCCTAAGCCTATCCCATGCCTCTCCAGGCCTTTCATCAAGTCAGGGGTCGTGAAGCGTCCGGTGTCAGTAGTTCCAAAGCCTGTGGTTGAAATTTATGAAGAGTTGATTGAAAGGTTCCAGAGTCTATTTGATGAGGTGAACATGGTAGAGGTTGGGGAAGGTTCCAGCAAAGCAGATGTGCAGTTTATTGGGCCAAAAGTGAAGCTTAACAATTGGAATGCTACTCCTCTCCCTACTCGGAAGGAGTTTTGGTAGTTTGCTTTGTTTTCTTTTCTGTTATCTGGATTATCCCAGGGTTGTAATCCAGATTTTTATTTTTTGTTTGTTTTGATGTACAAACCCTTCTATCCTTTATTTTCTATGAAATGCAATTTTCTTTTTTCCATTACTCCTGATAGTGTCATTTTTGTCTTTCTTTGTACAGTTCTTTTTATGTTGGTTTCAATGACATGACATACATGAGAAATCTTTGGCCAAGTCTTAAAAGCCAATCTAACTCTGAAATAATAATCCAAGAAATAGAGTGTGATGATGAAATAAAATATGATGAAAAGCGGCATTTGAGGAAATTAGTAAAGAACTAATTCATTTTGAAGAGAAACTCAAGCCTAATTTGAATGAAACTGAAGCAATCAATATAGGGGATCCAGATAATATCATGGAAACCAAGATAAGTTTACACTTGGAACCACAAATCAAGGAATAAATAATCAAAGCACTATTTGAATATAAAGAAATTTTTTCATGGTCATATGACGACATGCCGGGTTTGAGTACTAACTTGGTGGTTCACAAATTGCCAACTGATCCGGCATTCCCTCCCGTCAAGCAGAAGTTAAGGAAGTTCAAGACTGATATAAGTGTGAAGATCAAAGAAGAAATCACAAAATAGTTGGATGCAAAGGTCATTCGAGTCACGTGATACCCCACTTGGTTAGCTACTATTGTGCCAGTACCAAAGAAGGATGGTAAGACCAGGGTGTGTATTGATTACCGCGATCTCAACAAAGCAAGTCCAAAGGATAACTTCACATTACAATATACACATTCTAATTGATAACTGTGACAAGCATGAGATCGGGTCTTTTATGGATTGTTATGCGGGATATCATCAGATCTTGATAGATGAGGAAGATGCAGAAAAGACGGCGTTCATTATGCAATGGGGAACATATTGTTACCGGGTAATGCCATTTGGTTTGAAAAACGCTGGGGCAACTTACATGAGGGCAATGACTATTGTTTTTCATGACATGATACACAAGGAGATTGAGGTTTATGTAGATGATGTGATCATAAAGTCAAAGCAGCAGTCCAACCATGTCGGAGACTTGAGGAAGTTTTTCTAGAGGCTCCGCAGGTACAATCTTAAGCTTAACCCTGCAAAGTGTGCATTTGGTGTTCCGTCGGGGAAACTATTGGGGTTTATAGTCAGTCGGTGAGGTATTGAGTTAATTCCGTCAAAGATCAAAGCCATCCAAGAGTTGCCACCGCCAAGGAATAAGATTGAGCTAATGAGTTTGCTCGGTCATTTAAACTATATTAGCAGGTTTATTGCTCAATTCACGATAACTTGTGAGCCCATCTTTAAGTTGCTAAAGAAGGATGTTACATTCAGATGGACTGATGAGTGCCAGGAGGCATTTGATAAGATTAGGGGGTACCTGTCAAACCCACCTGTGTTGGTCCCGTCGGAACCTGGGAGACCTTTAATTCTCTATTTGACAGTCCTAGATAATTCATTCGGTTGTGTGTTGGGTCAACATGACATCACTGTCAGGAAGGAGCAAGTCATCTATTATCTCAGCAAAATGTTTACATCCTATGAGGTTAAGTATACTCCCCTTGAAAAGGACACGTTGCGCCCTGACTTGGATGGCACAAAAGTTGAAGCATTATCTGTCGTCCTACACTACTTACCTCATTTCTCGCCTGGATCCTCTAAAGTATATCTTTCAGAAGCCTATGCCCACAGGAAGACTTACAAAGTGGCAGATTTTGCTCACAGAGTTTGACATCATCTATGTGACTCGGACCGCGATGAAAGCCCAAGCATTGGCCGATCATTTGGCCGAGAACCCGGTGGATGAAGAGTAAGAGCCATTGAGGACTTATTTTCCTAATGAAGAAGTGATGCATATTGACAAGGTGGAGCAGGACGAAAAACCAGGTTGGAAACTTTTCTTTGATGGAGCTGCTAACATGAAAGGTGTCGAAATAGGGGTTGTGTTCATTTCTGAAACAGGCCACCACTACCCTGTTACAGCCCATCTACATTTCTATTGTACCAACAACATGGCTGAGTACGAGGCATGCATTCTAGGTTTGAGGCTAGCAGTAGATATGCAAGTCCAGGAGGTTTTGGTTTTGGGAGATTCGAATCTGTTGGTGCACCATATTCAGGGAGAATGGAGACTCGGGATTTAAAGCTTATACCATATCGACAGTGTTTACATGATCTTTGTCAACGGTTTAGATCAGTAGAGTTCAGACATATACCTAGGATCTATAATGAGGTTGTCGATGCCTTGGATACCTTAGCGTCAATGTTACACCATCCAGATAAGGCTTATGTTGACCCTCTACATATTCAAGTTCGTGATCAACATGCCTAATATAATGTGGTTGATGAGGAACTTGATGGTGAACCGTGGTTCCATGATATCCGGGAATACATCAAGATGGGGGTGTATCCGGTACAGGCCACATGTGATCAAAAGAGGACAATTCGACGTTTGGCTAGTGGATTTTCTTGAGCGGGGGAGTTTTGTACAAGAGAACTCCAAATCTTGGACTGTTGAGATGCATAGATGCTAAACAAGCCACGACTATCATGACCAAAGTGCATGCCGGAGTTTGTGGGCCGCATATGAGTGGGTATATTTTGGCAAAGAAAATTCTTCGAGTAGGATACTATTGACTCACCATGGAACAAGATTGCATCAGCTTTGTGTGCAAGTGTCATCAATGTCAGGTACATGGTGATTTGATTCATTCTCCTCCATCTAAGTTGTATACAATGTCCAGACCTTGGCCCTTTGTTGTCTGGGGCATGGATGTCATTGGACCATATGAGCCAGTGGCATCAAATGGGCACAGATTTATTCTGGTAGCCATCGATTATTTCACTAAGTGGGTTGAAGGTATGACTTTCAAATCTGTGACCAAGAAGGCAGTGGTTGATTTTGTTCATTCAAACCTCATTTGCCGGTTTGGAATCCCCAAGGTAATTATCACGGACAATGGTGCTAATCTTAACAGCCATTTGATGAAAAAATATGCCAACAATTTAAGATTATGCATCAAAATTCCACTCCGTATAGCCCCAAGGCAAATGGAGTTGTTGATGCGGCTAACAAGAACATAAAGAAGATACTTTGAAAGATGGTGCAAGGTTCTAGGCAATGGCATGAAAGGTTGCCTTTTTCTTTGCTGGGTTACCGCACTACTGTTCGCACTTCAGTAGGTGCAACGCCTTATTTGTTGGTATATGGTACTGAAGCAGATATACCCATGGAAGTTAAAATTTAATCCTTTCAGTTAGTTACTGAAGCTGAAATTGATGACGATGAGTGGGTCAAAACCCGTTTGGAGCAGTTGGGTCTGATCGATGAGAAAATACTGGCGGCATTATGTCATGGTCAATTGTATCAGAAGAGAATGGCAAGATCATACAATAAAATGGTGCGTCCTCGGAAATTTGAGGTGGGTCAGCAAGTATTAAAACGCATACTTCCACATTAGGCTGAAGCTACAGGCAAATTTGCCCTAAATTGGCAGGGGTCGTTCATTGTAACAAGAGTATTGTCCAATGGTGCTTTGTATTTAACGGATAGAGAAGGCAAATGTGTAGATATGGCTATCAATTCTGATGCAGTCAAAAGATATTATGTATGATTTCTTTGGTTTGTCTGATAGTGTTGTTTGTACTTAGCATGTTTTGAAGATTGGAATGACGAAGACATGTTTTTCTGCTATCTAAGCACTTTGTGTGTGTTTGGATTGGCTTATAAAAAGTATTTTTAAGCTAAAATCCAAAAGCCATAAGTTGGTAATACCTAACTTTTGGATGGCTTATTTTTGTAATTTTTATGCCTAAAAGTAAGTGCTTTTAAGCACTTTCTTATCATTGTCAAACACCACACAAATTGTGCTTAAAAGCCAATAAACACTTAAAATAAGCCACTCCAAACACCCTCTTTATCCTTTGTTACCCCTTTTGAGCCTTATTTATTTTTCTGTCATACCCCTCTTTTGGAATCAGAAGCAGAGTTTAGAAATACCGATACAGAAAATATAAATAAAAAAATAAGAGAAAAGAGGAAAAGAGAAAGAAAAAAATGGAAAAAAGTAAAGCAAAAGAAAAAGAAAAGAAAAGAAAAGAAAAGAAAAGGAGTAACAAAAACAAAACAATTCCTATGCCATGAACTACATTCGACTTGATTTCTTTTAAGGATACGTAGGCAGCCTCACGGTTCGGTCCCATCAAAATAGGAATTCAAAATTTCCCAGACTCAAAAGAACTGGGGCAGAAGTTGTGGCTTTGTAAAAGATCTGATTCCAAAAGTTGTAATTCTGAACCCTTTCATTTTAACCTGTTTTGAGCCTGCATGCCGCCTTTTCTTTCTAACCCCGTCCAAAAACCTACACCTATCCAAAGAAAGACATTTCGATCAATCTTTGAAATATGCTAATTCAAGCAAGCTAGAGGTATGATTCACGTTATGGGTAACACTTTTGTTCAAGAGCACAAGGAAAAATAAATAAATGAGAGAGTCTTATTGGTGAAAACCCTCACGGGCACTGTAAGGCGATGGAAAGCTGAGAGAAAACTAAAATGAGAGAGTCTTATTGGTGAAAACCCTCGCGGGCACCGTAAGGCGACAGTGAGTCGAGAGATGAACAAATGAGAGATGTTTGTTGGTGAAAATCTGTCAGGGCACTACAAGCCGAATAAGGCTCGCGACTTTGCAGAGAGATTGGATTATGGAAAATCCCGGTTTCAAAGTATGAAGACGAAGCAAAATGAAATATGATTAGGTGAACGGTCTGGGCTGATTAATCCGAAATGCATGTCATGATCATTGGAGCCAGCTGCTTCGCTCAGATAAGTCTCTTTTCCACTCTTCCTCAAATAGTCATCTCTGTCTAAAATTCCCTCTTTGTCTTTGTTTCTCGAAGTCACTTTGCTTTACTTTCTTTTGGGTCTACTTCTCTAAGTTTTTTTCTATGATAGCCTTGTTAAGCAAGCAAGAAAGGATTTCAAAGCTTATTACTAGCTTCCAATTGTAGAAAGAAAAGTGTGGCCAAAACATACCAAAAATAGCATGATTCAAAATGATAAATAAGGTGTTAGGGGAAGTTCAAATGGTCAAGTGGTTTCGTGAACTTTGAGGAAGTACAGAGGTTCAAGTTGGAAGGACAGAAATGCAAAATAGCAGGATGAGTGTAAGGCACTCAGGTCATTCAGGGTTCTGTGGTTGAGGTTCGATCAGAAGGTCAAACAGTTCTTTACCAGCCCAAGGCATCTAATCGGAACAAAGCATGGCAGTGGAAAGGTCACCTTCAGCAAGAATGCCGCAAACTAACCACCACATTTTCAAACTGATAAGATTTTCTTTGATCGAAATAGGGGCAGGAAATTTCGTGTTCTGGAGGAACCCTCCGTGAGGAAAGCGTGTGTCAGATAGGTTTAACCGTAAGTCTCAAGACCCTCCTGGATAATGGGATTTAATTTCAAGTTTTCAGGACCCTCCTAGATAATGGGATGTAGTCTTAAGTTATCAGGACCCTCCTGGATAATAGGATTTAGTTTTAAGTGGTAAGACATTCATAGATAATGAGATTTAGCATAAGTTTTACCTTTAGGAAGTAGAATTTAGCTTTGAAGTTTTCACTCTTAAGATGAGATTTAATTTTAAATTTTCAGGGCCCTCCTAGATAATGAAATTCATCTTTTAAATGCTTATAGCTCTTTTGGATAACAGGATTTCATTAACACTCACAGATGTTCTCGGTATTAAACTGGGGGCAGAAAGTTTTTTTTGTCTTGTTTGTTTTGTCACAATGCAGGCGCCCACCTGGAGAACAACGGAATTCATTTCAAAGTTTAAGTATCAGATGCCCACATGAAAAACAAGGGAATTTATTTTAAATTTTAAGTCAGCATCAGGCGCTCACCTAGAGAACAAGGAAATTCATTTCGAGTTTAAGTGACATGCACCCACCTGGAAAACAAGGGAATTCGTTTCAAAGTTTAAGTTGCAGGCGCCCACCTATAAAACAAGGTAATTCATTTCAAAGTTTAAGCATCAGGCACCCACCTGGAGAACAAGGGAATTCATTTCGAGTTTAAGCTACAGGCGCCCACCTGGAGAATAAGGGAATTCATTTCAAAGTTTAAGTTGTAGGGGCCCACCTGTAAAACAAGGGAATTTATTTCAAAGTTTAAGCATCAAGCATCCACCTGGAGAACAAGGAAATTCATTTCGAGTACAAGGGAATTCATCTCAAAGTTTAAACATCAGGCGCTCACCTGGAAAACAAGGGAATTCATTTCGAGTTTAAGCTACAGGCGCCCACATGAAGAACAAGGGAATTTGTTTCAAAGTTTAAGCATCAGGCGCCCACCTGGAAAACAAGAGAATTCATTTCAAAGTTTAAGTTGCAGGCGCCCACCTGGAGAACAAGGGAATTCATTTCAAAGTTTAAGTTGCGGGCGCCCACCTGGAAAACAAGGGAATTAATTTCAAAGTTTAAGCATCAAGCCCCCACCTGGAGAACAAGGGAATTCATTTCGAGTTTAAGCTGCAGGCGCCCACCTGGAAAATAAGGGAATTCATCTCAAAGTTTAAATATCATGCGCCTACCTGAAGAACAAGGGAATTCGTTTCAAAGTTTAAGCATCAGGCGCCCACCTGGAAAATAAGGGAATTCATTTCAAAGTTTAAGTTGCAGGCGCCCACCTGGAGAACAAGGGAATTTATTCGAGTTTTAAAGTCAGTTGCAGGCACCCACCTAGAGAACAAGGGAAGTCATTTCAGAATTCAATTCGAGTTAGCAATAACGGAAGCTCGCCTCGAGAGTGCGAGTCAACAGTTCAAGACGCACGGCGGAACTGCAGAAGTTTCAAGATCAAGTTTGAAGATATATAGATAGGAATCTTGTAACTCATAGATCATAGATTAACCTAGCTTTTTTTATTTCGTTTGGGTGTAATAAGGAGTTCAACAAGCAGTAGCAGCGGTGAAATCACAGCTTTCCAGTAGTCCCAGCTACCAAAACTTTCAGAACTACACTGATCTAATTTCTTTATAGCCAAGGATATGTAGGCAACCTCGTAAGCAGGGTTCGGTCAGACTTTTCAAAATGCTTCCCATGGAGTATCCAAACGAGCAAAAATCACTTGTATTTGCTCACTTTATCTTTGCCCGAAAACTCTTCGTGTTTCCGAGCAAAAAGGGGCAGTTGTGAGAATGTGATTTTTGCCCGATCCAAAATACTCTTACAAAACCACATGATAGATCTTTGTAGTTCATTTTAATTTTATAGAATTTTTAGCTATATTTTCTTGAATGTTTGCACATTAGTTACATTTTTGCATATATTAAATGCATAGAAAAAACCCCAATAAAAATACAAAAAAATACATCATGCATTGTATTTTAGGTCTCAATTGCATTTAATATATGAACGAAAATCAAAAAAATATGGGTTTATTCTTACACTTTAGTTTAATTACAATAAATAATTCTTTTTTTCTTTTTCTTTCATTAATTTTAGGTTAATTAATTATTTTAGTGCTGAAAATAGATAATTATTTTAACTTTTACATATTAGATTTTATTTAGGATTTAGTTAAGTTTTAGTTAAATTTTAGAAGTTTTTAAATAAATCAATAAAAAGAAAAATGGGGTTGTATTAGTGTTTGGGCTCGATTTCACCCTGAGCCCAAATTTCCTTTCCCCACCCGCCAGGCCTAATCCCCTTTACCTGGTCCAATTTCCCCTTAGGCACCAAACGACATTGTTTCATTTAGTTGAATCTCAGCCGTTGATCTTGCGTGATCCAACAACTGGAAACTAACCTATATCCCCCTTATATATGTCTGAATCTCTCTTCAACCCTAGAGACCATCATTTGTTTTCATTTCCTTCACCACTGTGAGCACGTGATTTTTGCCCTATGAAAGAATTAATCCCAAAAAATTCAAAAATAAAATGATTTTACTTAGTGTGCAATTTTGTGATATTTTGTGATATTTTGGATAATTATTTGTATTTGTCTGTGCATGTTTATTTGTTAAATTAATAAAAATACAAAAAAATATGTCGCATTTTGCATGTAGGATTTAATTCTACAATTTTTAGTAATTAAGTTTGTTTTACAAAAAATTACAAAAATAGGCATATTTTACATTTTTAGCATTTAATGTCCAAATATACAATTTTATGCTTAATTATTACTTAATTGTGCGTTAATTGTTATTGGGAGTTAATTTGCGCTTTTATAACTTAATTTAGTTCTTAATAATAATTCAAGTATTTTTATAATTTAGTTTAAGAAAAATAAAAGAAGAAAGGAGAGCAAAAATACAAAGAAAAATCGGATTGAGCCACTTCTTCAAATTTCAACCCCAGGCCCAAATAATTACCCAACCTTCCCCATGACCCGGTTCATTTCAAACCGGGTCGACCCGGTCCATAATCCCAAAGACCCAGCACCCCCTATCTTGCATTTCCAAAAAAACAAAAAAACAAAAAAACACAAAAAAACCTAAACTAAACCCACCCCCCCCCCCCTCATTTTCTTCTTCTTCTCCAAACTCTAAAGCAAGCAACCATGGCTCCCCCCCCCCTTGCTGCTACCCAGTTGCCCTTTCCCCCACACGTCGTCATCTCTTTCCTCACCTCCAAACGACCCCTCCAATCACCGAAAAAACCCAGTCGACCACCCCCGTCCGCCATTGACGAGTTGCGTCGACCCCCAAGCTCCACCCTTGTTGCTTCTTCGTCTTCGTCTTCTTCGTCATGGCAGCTGTTTCGTCGCCCAACCAGCAGCAACCAGCCTCCTCCTCACGTCCGCCATTGACGACCAACCATCGTTGTTGCGCCAACCATTGTTGTTGCCCTCGTCGAGCTTCCATAGCTGCTGCACCTTCTTCTGCTTCGTCTTCACGTCGCCATGAATGACCCCCCCCCCTCCTGCTTTGTCTTCCAACTGTGAATAACACATACAACACCACCAATATACCACCCAAATCCGCCATTGTTTCTGCTACGTGAAGCAGCCCAGCTGCTACTGTGCCGCGCTGCTGCGTCTCCATTCGCGTTGTTGCCTGCTCCGACGTGTTGCTGCTGCAATTCCATCGTGTTGAGCTGCTGCTCCTGGAACTGCTGCCTGCTCTGCTGCTGTCCGTTACTTCTCCTTCAAGTTCTTCGTTTGTCCGTTCGTGATCGTCTTCGGCGTCAAATGGTTTTGGTGCGATATTTGTTTCCGGGCAGATTTGTTTTCGTTCGAGTTTATCATCGTTCCGATCCGGTTAGTTGGTTTAAGTTTCGTTCCCATCCGTAATTTGTTTGATATTTTTCGGATATGAAATCATTAAATGTTTGATTCTTGTTCTTGATTTTTATTCAGTTGTTTTATTTTTCTTGTTTATTTTTGTTAGAAATTGTTAGTTTGATTAATTATATTGTTGATAGATTTAAGTTGAAGATTCAATTAAATTATTTTTCAGTTTGTTTTATTAATTTTAAGAGGATTTAGTTTTAATATAGAAAAGTGTTAGCTTAAATCGTTTGAATCCGTTGTTTGTCGTTAATATAGATTTAATTCGTATTCATTTTTTTTGAAGTTCATTTTTAATTCAGTGATTTAATGTGAAGTTATGTTTTGGTTTTAATTTTTGGATCATGTATCTTTGTTATAATTTTGTTGGATTTAATTTAAAAAGATTAATTGATTATTTGAAGATTAGTGATTTGAATATGTTTATTTGTTTTGTTTAAGTTTAATTCGAAGTTTGAATAAAGCTTGTTTGTTATTGTTGTTGAATCTTTTCATTTATGTTCATACTTTGTTTGATTGATCTTGAATCCGAAATTAGTATAGTTTGATCTTCTTGTTTGTTGATTATCATTTTTGATTATTTCTTCAGTTTGCTTCATGATTTTGTTTAGTTTTAATATAGGAATTGTTGGTTGTAAAGTTGTTAGATTTTAAGTTCAAATGATTATTGAATTTAGAAATCTGAATATATTTGTTTGTTGTTGTTGTTGTTGAATCTGAAAGTAGGTTTGTTTGTTGTTAAAGATGTTTTTCAATCAAGATCATTTTAGTTGTTTCTTTGTTGTTCATCATTTAGTTTGAATTTGTTGTTGAACATTGTTAGAAATTGATCATATTGGTTATATTTTGGTTAAGATTGATTAGGTGAATTGGTTATAGCTGATGGGGGTAGTTTGGTAATTTGCAGTACGTTCAGGGGGTAAAATGGTAATTGCAATAAGGTCGGAGGGGTAGTTTGGGAATTGAACATTTTGAATAATTCTTTATGTTAAGCATGGGGGACAAAATGTAATGGGGTGTGGGTGATATAATTGTTTAATATAAATGGGGGACAAGACATAATGTAGTGGAGGGGAATATGGTAATTGTTTATGTTAGGCATGGGGGACAAAATGTAATGGGTTGGATTGATATATTTGTTTAATGTAGTGGGGGATGAGTGGGAAGATAGTGGGTTTGGTAGGACAAAGTGGTTGTTATTAATTGATTAAAGGGTTTGGGATGGGATATAAAATGAGAGGCTTGAATCAGATTTTGGGGAGAGAAAAAAAGAGGGACAGATAGAGAGAGAGAGAGAAAAAAAAAGCTGAATATTTAAGAGAGAAAGAAAAATTCCAAAAATATTAAAACTTTCAAGAAAAAAAAAAGAAAAGAAAAAAAAATACAAATAGGAGCTGGAAATTAGAAGAGAGAGTAATACACACCTGATAAATATTCTGATATACGGGTTTAGAAATTAAGGGTTAAACATTAATTAGCCTTTCAAATCTGAAAATTTCCTTGGTTTCTGTCCGTTGTTTGTTGTCAGTGTTTCTGGATTTATTTTGATTTTTAAATCTGTCACTGGGATTTCTGTTGACTGGATTGCTGGTTATTATTGTTGTTGCTGTGTTACGTACTACGTGGCTGACTTTCTTCTTCTTATATTGACAATACCAGGTACACAACTGTAATTTTGGCCTTTTGTAAGCTGAAATGAAGAATGGAAGTTTAAATTTTTAATTTAGTTTTTTTATTTAATTGCACTTAGGTTATTTCATGTATTATTATTTTGTAAATCGTCGTTGTTTTGCATAATTAGGCATATTGTAGCGATGTATTAAATAATATTTTGCTTTAACCTGATTATTAGGTAGTATATATTTCAGCATGTTCATTGCTGATTAAACTGTCAAATAATTAAAATAGAAGAAAATAACGTAAAAATGGCTTTATTAAATCAGTTTGGCAAAATTGATTAAGTTCTTTATTCATAAGGGTTTTAGTATCACCAACGTTAAGTTAATCGGAATCATGTAGCTAAATTCAGTTAAAACATGAATTAATTTTGTGAATCAAGTATTAGGACATGATTTGAATTAAAACAAGGTTAGTTAAGGTTAAATTATTTAATTTTTAGAAATACGCATTAGTAGTCAAGACTGTTTCTAATTCTCCGTAATTGTAAATAATTAATTTCAATAGCTCAAGTCATCTAACAATGTGAATTTAATCTAGATGGGATAATTAGTTTCTTTTAAAATATTATTTGACAATTCCGTATAGTTTTTTTATAATTACATTTTAGTGATATTTCATTTCGCTAAATATTTGTCTTAAACTAGTATTTAATACGTTATTTTAAGTATGTAAAAAATTAATTTTTGTATTTATAGACAAGTTTAATAAAAGAAATGAAGTCATTTTAAGATATTCATAAAATAAGGGAGGATTTCGCTAAAAATAAATAAATACAAACAATACAAAATTTGCAGGGTCCTCCAATCTTATTTATTTTTCTTAAAAAATACTTAGATTCCGGGATGGGCCATTTAGTAAATTTCACAGTCCTACCTAATAGTATAATAACGCGTAGTATTTTGGCGCATATTTAATAAGGGTATTTTCTTAAACATGAGTGTGCATTTATGTAACCCAAATCCCAATCTCGGTAGAGTCAAAATGCGTCAACAAATCACATGTACACTGGTTGTGACGTGGTTCGAGATGCGTTTTCATGACGTTGCAATTCTTGTATAAAATAATAAGAGAAATAATGACAAAAGCGGTTTTAAAAGCTAAATTTGCATATAAGTTCTTAATTAATTAAAAAATCAGATAAATAAGCCAAAAATAATAGTTGAGCGACCGTGCTAGAACCACGGAACTCGGGAATGCCTAATACCTTCTCCCGGGTTAACAAAATTCTTTATCCGGATTTCTGGTTCGCAGACTGTAATACAGAGTCATTTTTTTCCTCGATTCGGGATTAAAATTGGTGACTTGGGACACCCTAAATCTCCCAAGTGGCGACTCTAATATTAATAAATAAATCCCGTTTCGATTGTCCTTTAATTGGAATAAACTCCTTCGCCCCTCGCGGGGACGGAAAAAGGAGGTGTGACAGCTCTGGCGACTCTGTTGGGGACGATACTAACCCAGAACCACTGGTTCAGGGTTAGAAATTCGAGCTTAGATAAATTGTTATATTTGGCTTTATCTGATTTTTACATGTTTGAGCCTAATGTGCTAAATATTGCCTTTACCGCTTTGATATTATGTGAATTGTATATAAACTGTGCCGAAACCCTTCTCTTCTTACCTCCGGGGAGAAGCTCGCTGGTCGAGACTCCCTATTCTGTTAGTGTCAACACCTGAAATAAGAAAGAGGCTCGGATAAGTTACAAAGCTGGATGACCCCGCGGGTCCCCGGTACGTAGCCCCCTCCTCGACTCGAGTTGTCCGCTCGGGTAAGCCAGGTCTAGAACAAAGCCCAGTTTGAAACTTAGTAAAACATGACTTCATGTCGGATCCCTAGTAGGAAAACGCGTATTTGCATCACGTTGCATCTGACTTAGGGGACTCGACACAGGGGTTGGGTCCGTCTAGGAGTAGCAACCTGAAATGTAAAGACAATCCTGCTGCATCCTATTTGCTTTACGCATTTATTTGCTTTAGACTTGCATGCTGACCGGCTTTGGAAAATCAGAAATTTTGAAGAAAAAAAAAAGGGACGAAGTAACAGTGTAGAGAATTAATTGCCTATATATATTTTTTTTTTAAAATAATAATAGTTTGTATTACCATGAAAAAAAAAAGTTTTGTTTTTTTTAAATGATTTTTTTATTTGTCTACAAAAATGCCAAAAAATAAATAATAAGGAGTCAGGCTATGCCATGTTGCAAAAATAGCCGAACATTCCCTAAAGGGGCGCTGAAAAGCTGACTCTGCATAAGCAGCCACCTTTGGTTTTTTTTTTACCTTTCGGCTGGCAAAATCCCTACAGCCTTAAAATCTTCATCCCTGAAGAGTCAAAAGGTCGTATTTATAGAATCAATTTTTCTTTTCCTCAAAATTAGGAAAAAATAGGAAAATTGGTTTTTGAGTCAAATAAAGATTTTGCTTTTTGTCTAAATCCCTTAATAAATGTGCAGAATGAGCACGAGTATGAATTCATCTGAGGCCATTGTAAATGGGATCCCTTTAGGATTACGCATGTGGTGGAACGACTTAGAAGAATTAGGGTGAGATACAGTCAAGATGTACTTAGGAAACTTAGTTGGGCTACTGGACATTATTCCGAGAGGGGACATTATAAGGGCGCTAATCTCATTCTGGGACCCAACACACAATGTATTTCATTTCTTAGACTTTGAGCTCACACCGACACTGGAAGAGCTGGCAGGGTATATCGGGAGTCCCAAAGTCCCTATGAGAGAGCAGTATCTTATTGCACCAAGGACCGTGACCATACACAAATTTTTAGACACCGTGAAGATCCGCAGAGTTATACACAACCCAGAATTATCTGAAGGTTTTTGTAGTTTTGCATTCTTGTACGACAGATACGGTCATTTTGGAGGGTTCAACAATCCCGAGGGAAAGATTTGCAGCGGGGAAAACCAACTGAAATGGGAAGGACATAGGTGTATTGCTTTCATGGTAGCCTTTCTGGTCCTTCTGATATTCCCTAGAAAAGACGCGAAAATTAACATACAAGTCGCTGGGGTCGTCAGCACTTTGCTCAAGCAGAACAACAGCACTCTGGCGCCAATGATTATAGCAGACATCTTCCGCTCTCTTACTGTTTGCAAAACCGGAGGAGGTTTCTTTGAGGGTTGCAATATACTACTGCAAATGTGGATGATAGAACACCTATGTCATCGCCCACAGTTCCTGAAATATGAGTCGTCACAAAAGACTTGTATAGAAGAGTTTTCCACAAGGATCAATGGGTTAAGCCTGCCAGAAGGGGTCACCGAGTGGGTCATTTTGTTGCGTTCAGTCTCAGCAAACCAGATAGAATGGGCATTTGGGTGGCTACCCATAGATGAAATCATACACATGTCAGCCACCAAATCTCATTTGTTGTTGATGGGCCTCCAAAGTATCTAGCCTTACGCACCATACAGAGTTTTGAGACAGTTGGGGAGATACCAAATAGTCCCAAAGGAAGAGGATCTCAGTGTCCAGGTAATCGAAATCGGGCCTGGTGGGCAGTTCCCTGAAGCAGTCGTTCGGAGAATCTGTAATGAATGACAAACCCTGAAAGTAGATACTCGTGTACAAGACCGGTCCAAAGGTGAAGTATCGCCAAAATACCTCACATGGTACAGAAGAGAGATTGAGCACCAGAGACCAACTAAGAGAACTCACGTCCAAGACTTCGTAGAATCATCGCGAGCACAATGGGGTTGGCTAGCAAAAGAGAAGGAATATCGGGACGAGATTGGCAAGTTAAAACATCAAATTGAGGGGCTAAAATACCAAAGCAGCTTGCAAATTAATGTTGATACAGGAGAGAAAAGCAAGTTGGTTCAAGAGAACAAGGCCTTGAGAGCCCGAATCCGCCAAAACAGAATAAATGCTGGCGACCAACAGAAAATTCGGTCCAGTGAAAGGTTGATAGCAGAGTTAAGGAGTCAGGTCAACAAAAGCCGCGAAGACTTGGAGAGATCCAAGGCTTGTATAACAAGAATGCGGGTCAGGTGGGCCAAAGTTACAGCAGCACGGAGAGAGCACCTATGGAAAGTAAAAAGGGACTACGAAATGAGTGTTGCGACATTGAGAGAGATAAACTCCATTCTCAATGATCGGGTCCTTAAACAAACCCGGGATGCTAGAATAGATAGAGAACGCTGCTATGAGTCGATAGCCCGGATGGAAGAACAAATGGAGAGGTTCCAAGATCAGCTCATTGACAATACTCGAATATTGGGACTAAAGAATCAACGGATAGAACAGCTGTGCATAGAGAGGGATAGAATCAGGGGTAGGATCAATGAGATAGGGCGCTATATCACCACGAAGTGCCTAACATGTGAAGAGATGCCCCGTGATATCCTTTTTGCCTCAGTCATGGGTTATGTTCACCGGATCATGGAGGAACTAAAAAGCTTGCAAAGAGGACTAGCACCAAAGCCCGTGGAAAGGCCGAACGATGCCTCGCGGGCACCAAAATTCAAAGCTTTAATGTATCCCTAGCTCAATCTTGCACTTGTTTGAGTCTATTGTCTACCCTTATGTTCTCTTCAAACGTTCTTAAAAAGAAAAGTATGGAGTATGTATTTTTGTTTGTTTTTTTATGATGGCTTGTAATCGCATATTTGAATAATAAAAGTTAAAATTGAGTCTTTATTTTTATGGCACGAACTACGCTTGGTCTGATTCGTGCGGGGTCACGATACGTAGGCAATCTCTATAGGATTCGACCGTAATTATGAAAAAAAGAAGGAAAAATAAATAATTATATATATATATATATATATATATATATATATATATATATATATATATATATCTGTCAGAACAAAATAAGCCGGGATGATGCATGCGGTCAGAGCAAAAGCATGTTAGAAATGATTAACTGCCTAGGAGCATTGCATCCCCCCAACGTGCAATTACGATATCTGTTAAGACTCTAACACTGACAAGTTTGTTGTTTTTCCATTCAATACCAGTTAGTTGTTAGAGCGCACTGGCATCGTACCATTATCAAACAAGATCGAAAGGTCCTATACCAGAAAGCATGACTGGATCAGACAACAGTGTTGAGTCGGAAAAGACGGCAAATCAGATGCTGAAGGAAGTCATGGAAAAAATGGAAAAAATGAGGCTGGAAATGAATGAAATGCAGATAGCCTTGGCTAGAGCCCAAAAAGGGCATGAACTACCTGTTACTCCTACTCTCCAGCCAGGACACATGTCAGAATATCCCTCTCCCGGTCCTTCAACAAGTTTCCCAAGCCATCACTATTATCAGGGAAGAGAGGCTTATGATCCCCAAGCTCCACCACCCACTCAAAACCCTCTTCCACCAAATGTTCCCGTCTTTGTAGCACCTCCCCCATCCCCATTGCACAGATCATCCAGTGAGCCACTACTTCAGACTCACGACACACAATATTACCCCCCTGAACTCACATTCAAAGCACCCGAGCCACATACCTATAATCCCCACTTTGAGGTCCCGACGGAGATTGAAAAGCCGGTTAAGAGCCCAGAGCAGGACGAGGTGATGCGGAAATTTAAAATCCTGGAGCAGTCCTTCAGGAACATACACGGGTTAGGCAACCAGGTCAGCGTGGCCTACAAGGATCTATGCCCTTTCCCTGACGTTCAATTACCAGCAGGGTTCAAAATGCCCAAGTTCAATTTGTACGAAGGGCATGGCGATCCTATGGCGCATCTACGGGGTTTTTGTAGCAAAATGAGGGGAGCAGGGGGCAAAGATGAGCTACTGATAGCTTACTTTGGCCAGAGTTTGAGTGGGTCGGCACTGGAGTGGTATACAAGACAAGATCCGAGCAGGTGGTACACCTGGGATGACTTGGCACAGGCTTTCGCTGGACACTTCCAATACAACCTTGAGATAGTCCCAGACCGTCTCACATTGCTAAAGCTTGAGAAGAAATCCGGAGAAAGCTTCAGGGAATTTGGGTTCCGATGGAGAGAGTAGGCAGCCAGAGTTGATCCTCCAATGAGAGAAGGAGAAATGGTAGATTACTTTATACAAACTCTCGAGCCGACTTACTTCGGTCACTTGGTGACGTCAGTCGGCAAATCCTTCAATGAAGTGGTGAAAATGGGAAGCATGATAGAAGAGGGACTTAAGTCCAATAAGATCTTGAGTTACTCGGCAATTAAGGCAATAACTCAGGCCATTCAGAGCGGCACGGGAGGTGCGCTCGGAAAGAAAAGGAGAGAGGAGGTCACAACAGTAGAGGCGGGCAATTGGTCCAGATCTAAAGTCCCTTCCCCTCATTACCAACCCAAACCCCATCATCTAAACTACCCATACAATCCATACAACCCTCTACAACCCTACTACCCACCACAAGAACAATATTTTTCCATACATCACGCCCAAACTTACACCCAACCTCCGGCTCGTCCGCAATGGCGTGTACCGGCTCTCCAACATACATATCTACCTCCACAAAGCACATATCCACCACCGAGGGCCTACAAGAATCCTTCAGGGCCAAACTTCCGCGGAAATCAGGCTTTCAGAAATGAAAGGATGCAGAAGCCAAGAACATTCACTCTGTTGGGAGAAACCTATACTACTCTGTTTCATAAGTTGAAGCAGATAGGCCTACTAAATCCTGTTGAAACCAAATTGCCAAATCCTCTTCCTAGAAATCTGGACCATTCAGTGAGCTGCGAATATTGTTCGGGTGCTCCCGGGCACGATACTGAGAAATGTTGGAAGCTAAAGACTGTTATACAAGATCTTATTGACACAAATAGGATCGAGGTTCAGGCACCAGGGGCCCCAAACATCAATGAAAATCTGTTACTGGTGCACCATGAAGCCCACATGATCGAATTAGTGCACGAGGGAGGGAAACCAAAAACACCCTCACAAACGGTAATGATGATTCGCGCCAGTACTAATGAAGAGTCAACCAGTGGAAAGGCAGTGGTACAATCGGGAAAGGTATATGACAAGCCCTTTGTGATAGCAGGGAAAGGGCCATCTATTACTGCAAAGAGGCCAGAGTCAGTCAGAGCAGTATTGCAGGGAGTAGCAAACAAACCAAGGTTGGTAGTAAAAGGGGACCATATGGGACCGGTTGTTATCAAGCCGGTCATACAGTTGCAGATAATAAGTGAGAAGGCTGTGCCGTGGAGCTACAGTCAAGTGACGGTGACGCATAAAGGGAACGAGGTTGTAGAAGATGTATGCGAGGCACAAGGGTTAACTCGATCGGGAAGGTGTTTTGCTCCCGCAGAGTTGAGAAGGGTCAATCCTGAAATAATAAAGAAACCTGTAACAGAGGAAGAAGCAGAGGAATTTTTGAAGAAGATGAAAGCACAGGATTACTCAATTATAGAACAATTGAGAAAGACCCCAGCCCAGATTTCGTTGCTATCCTTGTTAATCCATTCAAACGATCACTGTCAGGCCTTAATGAAGATTCTGAACGAGGCCTATGTTCCGGACAAGCTCTCAGTGAACCACTTGGAGAAAGTAGCGCACAAGATCTTTGAAGTAAACCGAGTGACATTCTCTGATGATGAGTTACCGGTAGAGGGTACTGAGCACAACAAAGCACTCTATCTGACGGTAAAATGCGAAGAATCGGTGGTCACTCGAGCATTAATTGATAACGGGTCAAGTGCCAATATCTGTCCTTTGGCCACTCTCAACAAGCTAAAGGTTGCTGATGACAGGATCCGCCAGAACAGTGTCTGTTTCCGAGGTTTTGATGGGGGCGGCATTAACACAGTAGGTGATATCGTATTGGAACTAACCATTGGCCCAGTCGAGTTCACCATGGAATTTCAAGTAATAGATGTGGCAGTGTCGTACAATCTTTTGTTGGGGCGACCATGGATACATGCAGCTAAGGCAGTGCCTTCTACACTGCATCAAGTGGTTAAATTTGAATGGGATAGACAAGAGATTATGATACACGGGGATGATGGCACACATGCCCTCAGTGATGCTATTGTGCCCTTCATAGAAACCGATGATGATAAGGGCCCGTGGGTTTATCAAGTTTTTGATGCAGTCTCAGTAGACAAAATTCCTGAGGGTGAGGGCCTTCCACTTCCCGGAATCACAGCAGCAGCCTTCATGATAGCAGTAGAAATGTTGAATAATGGGTGTGTACCAGGGAAAGGTCTGGGGGTTGATTTGCAGAGAATGATCCAGCCAGTTTCTTTGTCCAAGAACCTGGAAACTTTTGGGTTAGGTTTCAAGCCTACCGCAGCGGATGTGAAACGAGCCCGCAAATTGAAGAAAAGAGTTTGGGTCCTTCCTAAACCAGTCCCACGCCTGTCCAGATCATTTATCAAAGCAGGATGCAGAAAGTTGCCAGTCCCGGAAGTTCTTGGACCTCTGATGGGGTCAAACGGAGATTTGAATGAAGGCTTTGGAAGAGTGTTTGCCTACGTCAACATGATAGAAGCTGGAGAGGGTTCCAGTAAGGCAGACATACAGTTTGTGGGTCCCAAAGTCAAGGTCAACAATTGGACGGCTACTCCTCTTCCTACTTGGAGGGAGTCTTGGAAGTTGATTCTGATTTTTCCTTTTCTGTTTTCTGGATTATTCCAGGGTTGTAATCCAAATTTCTTTTTATTATATCGAATACAGTGTGAAACCTTGTTATCCCATAAATAAAATGAAAAGTTTCTTCTTTATTATTTTAATTTTGTTTCTTTCGTTTCTTTTTCTGAACAGTTCTTTTCATACTGGTTCTAATGACATGGCATGCACAACGGATCTTCAACCTAGTCTAAAAGATCAATCTGATTCCGAGCTAACCATACAAGAGGTCGATTATGATAATGAATCGGAATACGATGAGGATGAAGCATTCGAGGAGATAAACAGGGAGTTAAGCCAGTTTGAAGAAAAATACAAACCCAACTTAAATGAAACAGAAGCCATCAATTTAGGGGATGCCGGCGATATCAAAGAAACTAAAATAAGCATCCACATTGCACCAAATATCAGGGAGGAATTGATCAAAACACTTATTGAATTCAAAGATGTTTTTGCATGGTCATATGATGACATGCCGGGGTTAAGCACAGATTTAGTGGTTCATAAATTGCCCACTGACCCGGCATGCCCTCCCGTCAAGCAAAAATTGAGGAAGTTCAAAACGGATATGAGTGTGAAGATTAAAGAAGAAGTAACCAAGCAGCTGCAAGCAAAGGTTATTCGTGTCACTCGATATCTTGATTGGTTGGCTAATGTGGTGTCGGTACCAAAGAAATATGGAAAGATCAGGGTGTGTGTCGATTACTGCAATCTGAATAGGGCAATCCCTAAAGACAACTTTCCTTTACCCAACATCCATATCTTGATCGACAATTGTACCGGACGTGAGATCGGATCTTTTGTGGATTGCTATGCTAGGTATTATCAGATTCTGATGGATGAGGAAGATGCGGAAAAGACAGCCTTCATTACGCCGTGGGGAACTTATTGTTACCGGGTAATGCCATTTGGTTTGAAGAATGCTGGGGCAACGTACATGAGAGCAATGACCACTATGTTTCATGACATGATTCACAAAGAAATTTAGGTGTACGTAGACGATGTGATCATAAAAATCAAGCATCAGGAAGACCATGTAGCAGACTTAAGGAAGTTCTTCCAAAGACTTCGAAGGTATGATATTAAGCTCAACCCGGCCAAATGTGCATTTGGTGTTCCATCTGGGAAGCTTTTGGGATTCATCGTTAGTCGGCGAGGTATTGAACTGGATCCATCAAAGATCAAATCTATCCAAGAGTTGCCACCGCCAAAGAACAAGACAGAAGTAATGAGTCTGTTGGGAAGATTGAATTACATCAGCAGATTTATTGCTCAACTCACAGCAACCTGTGAACCCATTTTTCGATTGTTGAGGAAAGATGCCGCGATAGAATGGACGGCAGAATGTCAGGAGGCATTTGACCAGATCAAAGGTTATTTATCTAATCCACCTGTATTGGTTCCACCTGAGTCGGGGAGGCCATTAATCCTTTATCTAACGGTCCTGGATCATTCGTTTGGTTGCGTGTTGGGTCAACACGACATCACAGGAAGAAAAGAGCAAGCCATCTATTATCTCAGCAAGAAGTTTACAGTCTATGAGAATAAGTACACTCAACTTGAGAAGACATGTTGTGCTCTAACTTGGGTAGCACAGAAGTTTAAGCATTATCTGTCGTCACATACTACTTACCTTATTTCACGTCTGGATCCATTAAAGTATATTTTCCAGAAGCCTATGCCCACAGGAAGATTGGCAAAATGGCAGATATTACTCACAGAGTTCGACATTGTCTATGTGACGAGGACGGCCATGAAAGCTCAAGCATTGGCCGATCACTTGGCTGAGAATCCTATTGATGAAGAATACGAGCCTTTGAGGACGTATTTTCCAGATGAAGAAGTGATACATATAGAGGAGTTAGAACTGAATGAGAAACCAGGGTGGAAGCTTTTCTTTGACGGGGCTGCTAATGCAAAAGGAGTTGGAGTAGGAGCAGTACTTATTTCAGAAACAGGACATCACTATCCTGTTACAGCTCAGCTACGTTTCTATTGTACCAACAACATGGCTGAATATGAGGCATGTATTTTGGGCCTACGATTGGCTGCAGACATGGATGTTCAGGACGTCTTGGTCTTGGGAGACTCGGACCTCCTAGTACATCAGATCCAGGGTGAATGGGAAACACGGGATTTGAAGCTTATACCATATCGACAATGTTTGCACGATCTGAGCAAGCGATTTCGATCAGTGGAGTTCAGACACATCCCGAGAGTTCACAATGAGGTTGCCGATGCTTTGGCCACTTTAGCATCGATGTTGCACCATCCAGACAAAATCCATGTTGACCCATTGTATATTCAGGTTCGTGATCAGCATGCCTACTGCAACATAATAGAAGAAGAAATGGATGGCGAGCCATGGTTTTATGATATCAAGGAATACCTCAGGATGGGGATATACCCGGAGCAGGCAACCGGAGATCAAAAGAGAGCCATTCGACGACTGGCAAATGGATTTTTCCTCAGTGGAGGAATGTTGTACAAAAGAACCCCAGATCTGGGATTGCTGAGATGTATTGATGCAGGTCAAGCCACGATAGTGATGACAGAGGTACATGCTGGAGTCTGTGGGCCCCATATGAGCGGATATGTGTTGGCAAAGAAGATTCTGCGAGCGGGATATTATTGGCTCACTATGGAGCATGATTGTATCAGTTTCGTACGAAAATGCCATCAGTGTCAGATACACGGAGATCTGATTCATTCTCCACCAACGGAATTGCACACAATGTCAGCACCATGGCCATTTGTGGCTTGGGGCATGGATGTCATTGGGCCTATTGAGCCGGCAGCTTCGAACGGTCACAGGTTCATTCTAGTAGCCATCGACTATTTTACTAAGTGGGTTGAAGCCAAAACTTTCAAGTCAGTAACCAAGAAGGCAGTAGTGGATTTTGTCCATTCCCATATCATTTGTAGATTTGGAATCCCGAAAGTGATAATCACGGACAATGGTGCTAATCTTAACAGCAATTTGATGAGAGAAGTATGTGAACAGTTTAAGATTACACACCGTAATTCTACCCCTTATCGTCCCAAGGCGAATGGAGCTATTGAAACGGCCAACAAGAACATCAAGAAGATACTGAGAAAGATGGTAGAAGGATCCAGGCAATGGCATGAAAAATTACCATTTGCATTGTTGGGTTATCGCACTACCGTTCGGACATCAGTAGGTGCAACCCCTTATTTGTTGGTATATGGAACTGAAGCAGTAATACCTGCGGAAGTGGAAATTCCATCCCTTCGGATTGTCGCCGAGGCTGAGATTGATGATGATGAGTGGGTCAAAACCCGTTTGGATCAGTTGAGCTTGATTGATGAAAAGAGATTGGCAGCTGTATGTCATGGCCAGTTATATCAAAGGAGAATGGCAAGAGCCTACAACAAGAGGGTGCGCCCCAGAAAATTGAAGTGGGGCAATAAGTGTTGAAACGAATCCTGCCACACCAAGCAGAAGCAAAGGGCAAGTTCGCCCCGAATTGGTAAGGACCATTCATTGTAACCAGAGTGTTGTCCAATGGCGCTTTATGTTTAATAGATATCGAAGGGAAATGCGTCGACATGGCTATCAATTCCGACGCAGTTAAAAGATATTATGTATGATCTCTTTTGATTGTAATTGTCATTTGTTTGTGGTTGGCATTTATCGGAGAATGAAATGACGGAGGCAATTCTTTCTTCTATCCAAACACCTTAACCTTTACTTACCCTTTTGAGCCTTATTTATTCTTTAATATCCCTCTTTTGGAGTCGGTAATTAAAATAAAAGAAAAAAAGAGAGAAAAACAATAGTAAAGACAAAAGAAAAATCACAAGAAAAACAAAGGAATTGGGAACTACGTTTGACCTGATTCCTCAAAGAAGGATACGTAGGCGCCTCGCGGCTCGGTCATAGTGTAACAAAAATAATAAGAATCCCCAAGCAAGAAAAACTGGGGCAGAAGTTGTGTTTATAATTTTGGGAAAGAAAGTTTGATTCCAAGAGTTGTAATGTTTTACCCGTCAAAATTATTTTGAGCTTTTTGATAACCTTTTCTTTTAACCCCACACAAAAATCCCTATTGATGTCCAAAAAAGACCTCCCGATCAGTATCCAAGAAGTGCCAAGTTCATGCACATGGAAGTTGGGAACAACACTCTGATCCCTAGCAGAGAAGAGGATCATAAACTAGAAATGAATTGATAGCCGAAAGAATCCCCCAACAAAGAGCGTCGTATCGACACGCTCCAATCCCCAGCTGAAAAATAAAACAAAATGAGAGAGACTTATTGGTGAAAACCTTCACAG
Source organism: Nicotiana sylvestris (assembly GCF_000393655.2). Taxonomy (NCBI): domain Eukaryota; kingdom Viridiplantae; phylum Streptophyta; class Magnoliopsida; order Solanales; family Solanaceae; genus Nicotiana; species Nicotiana sylvestris. The sequence continues at coordinate 18,603,046 of NC_091058.1, forward strand.
GCACCATAGGGCGACGGGAGTTGAGAGAAATGAGAGAGTCTTATTAGTGAAAACCCCTCGAAGGGCACTATGAGGCGACAAGGCGAGGTTGGCGGAAAAGGTCCACCTTTGGAAAAAGTTGAGTATTTATTTATCCCCACCGAGATGAGCCCATCCGAAAGATTGATTGATACAAATAGACTGAGTTGATCGATCCGGAATGTACGACATGATCGTTGGGATTGGTTATATCATTCAGGAAAGTTCTTTTCTTTTCTTTTTCCCCAGCGTTTGTTCAGAACGACTTCTTTTTCTATTTTTAAAATTATCACTCTTTCATTTCTTAGTTTAAAAGATTTCATTTCCCCAGTAGTTTATTTTTTAAAAGGATTTTCAGAGTTTACTACCAATTGCCAAAATGGTGCAAGGCGAAATGCGAAAAGGACAAGCCAAAGATAAGGCGACAAAACGAAAGGAAGTTTGTCGCAAGACCAAATGATGAATGGGTCTAGATCCTAAGAGGCCCAAATTTCCAAGGGAAGTTATGGATCAAATTCCAAGATGATCCTCAACAGATTTGCAAGATACAGGGACAACTCCGACATATTCTCGTCCAAGCTCCACAATGGTCGGACGACACGGAGCGGGGAAGGAAGAGGAACGACAACCACCCCCAGCAGGAATATCAGTCCCAGCAATCAATATTCTCCCTAGCAAAGTTTTATAGCAATGAAAGGAAAAGAAAAGGGAAAAACCATCCTCAGCAGAAGTGGCACGACCACTCGCCTCCATTTTAAACTAATAATTTTTTTTTTCTTTGATTTGAAACAGGGAAAAGAAATATTATTGACCGCAGGAAGACAGGGTCACAGAGAAGATCATCAAACTGGGGCAGAAAATTTTCTCTCATTACGAAATTTTTTTTAAAATCAGATAGTCATTTGGGAAAGAGAAAAAAATAACACAAGTATTTGAAGGAAGAAAAAATCCCCAACAGTAAACGAGAAGGGAGATACAAGTTTTAAGAGAAAAACAATCTTGGAAGAAGCAAGATAATCAGTATCATCCCCACCATTGTTAAAAGGAGAAAGATAATTTCCCAGCAGTGTTATTCCCGACAGGTTTCAGGGAAGTGAAAGCACCAGCTTTAAAGGAAATAGTCTTTAAGGAAGGAAAATGACACATTGATGAAATAAAATATCGGTGTTATCCCCAGCAATTTTCAGAGGAATGAAACACCAATTTTGAAGGAAGCAGTTGAAGAAGTCAGGAGTCCGCCTGGAGAACGGAGGTTGATATATTTTAAGTTGAAGAAGTCAGGAGCCCGCCTGGAGAATGGAGGTGATAAAATGTAAGAAGTTGAAGAAGTCAGGAGCCCGCCTGGAGAACGGAGGTTGATATATTGAAGAAGTCAGGAGCCCGCCTGTAGAACGGAGGTTGTTAAATTTTAAGTTGAAGAAGTCAGGAGCCCGCCTGGAAAATGGAGGTGATGAAATTTTTGAGAAAGTTGAAGAAGTCAGGAGCCCGCCTGGAGAACAGAGGTTGTTATATTTTTTTTAGTTGAAAAGTCAGGAGCCCGCCTGGAGAATGGAGGTGTTATTTTTAAGGAGTTGTTGAAGTCAGGAGCCCGCCTGGAGAATGGAGGTGATAAAATTTAAGAATTTATTGAAGTCAGGAGCCCGCCTGGAGAACGGAGGTTGTTATATTTTTAAAAAAAAGTTGTTGAAGTCAGGAGCCCGCTTGGAAAATGGAGGTGTTATTTTTAAGGATTGAAGAAGTCAGGAGCCCGCCTGGAGAATGGAGGTGTTATTTTTAAGGATTTGTTGAAGTCAGGAGCCCGCCTGGAGAATGGAGGTGTTACATTTAAGTTGTTGCTGAAGTCAGAATCCTTCCTGCAGAACGGAGGTTGTTATATTGTTGAAGTCAGGATCCCGCCTGGAGAATTGAGGTTGTGTCATCTTTCAAAAGTTAAGATTGAAGTCAGGAGCCCGCCTGCAGAACAGAGGAATACATGTCAAGATCAAGCACAAGGCAGTAATGAGGAGTGTTACAACAAAAATCCTCAGCATAACAAGCTTTAATGCAGAAAGCAGCATCCCCAGCAGACAGAACGGAATAATAAAACTTATACTCAAAAGGCAAAAGGCCAGTGTCATCCCCAGCAGTTTTCGAAAGAAAGGCACCAGAGGAAACACAAGCCGACAAGAAAGTAAGGAAACCAGAGCAAGGGGAAGACAGATAAGATCTTGTAATCCGTAGTCTAACCTAACTTCTTGATTTTTCTTTTAAGCATGGTATAATAAGGAGGTCAACAAACAGTAAAAGTAGCATGCAACAGCAGTAACATTGCAGTCCCAAAGTAGTCCCAGCTACCAAAACTTTCCGAACTACATTGCCCTGATTCCTGTTCAGCACAGGATATGTAGGAAACCTTTGAAGCAGAGGTTCGGTCAGATCTTTCAAAAAGTGCTTCACACGGAGTACTCGAACGGGCAAACATCGCTCGTATCCGCTCACTTTATCTTTGCACGAAAACCCTTCGTGTTTTCGGGCAAAGAGGGGCAGCTGTAAGCACGTGATTTTTGCCCTATATGAGAATTACTCCCAAAAAATTCAAAAATAAAATGATTTTTCTTTGGTGTGCAATTTTGTGATATTTTGAATAATTATTTGTATTTGTCTGTGCGTGTTTATTTGCTAAATTAATAAAAAATACAAAAATATGTCGCATTTTGCATGTAGGATTTAATTCTACAATTGTTAGTAATTAAATTTGTTTTACAAAAATTAAAAATTACAAAAATAGGCATCGTTTGCATTTTTAGCATTTAATGTCCAAATATACAATTTTATGCTTAATTATTACTTAATTGTGCGTTAATTGTTATTGGGAGTTAATTTGCGCTTTTATAACTTAATTTAGTTCTTAATAATAATTCAAGTATTTTTATAATTTAGTTTAAGAAAAATAAAAGAAGAAAGGAGAGCAAAAATACAAAGAAAAATCGGATTGGGCCACTTCTTCAAATTTCAACCCCAAGCCCAAATAATTGTCCAACTTTTCCCATGACCCAGTCCATTTCAAACCGGGTCGACCCGGTCCATAATCCCAAAGACCCAGCACCCCCTATCATGCATTTCCAAAAAAAAAAAAACACAAAAAAACTAAACTAAACCCATCCCCCCCCCCTCCTCATTTTCTTCTTCTTCTCCAAACTCTAAAGCAAGCAACCATGGCTTCCCCCCCCCTTGCTGCTACACAGTTGCACTTTCCCCCACACGTCGTCATCTCTTTCCTCACCTCCAAACGACCCCTCCAATCACCGGAAAAAACCAGTCGACCACCCCCGTCCGCCATTGACGAGTTGCGTCGACCCCCAAGCTCCACCCTTGCTGCTTCTTCGTCTTCATCTTCTTCGTCATGGCAGCTGTTTCGTCTCTCAACCAGCAGCAACCAGCCTCCTCCTCACGTCCGCCATTGACGAGCAACCATCGTTGTTGTGCCAACCATTGTTGTTGCCCTCGTCGAGCTTCCATAGCTGCTGCACCTTCTTCTGCTTCGTCTTCACGTCGCCATGAACGACCCCCCCTCCTGCTTTGTCTTCCAACTGTGAGCAACAAATACAACACCACCAATATACCACCAAAATCCGCCATCGTTTCTGCTACGTGAAGCAGCCCAGCTGCTACTGTGCCGCGCTGCTGCGTCTCCATTCGCGTTCTTGCCTGCTCCAACGTGTTGCTGCTGCAATTCCATCGTGTTGAGCTGCTGCTCCTGGAACTGCTGCATGTGCTGCTGCTGTCTGTTACTTCTCCTTCAAGTTCTTCGTTTGTCCGTTCGTGATCGTCTTCGGCGTCAAATGGTTTTGCTGCGATATTTGTTTCCGGGCAGATTTGTTTTCGTTCGAGTTCATCATTGTTCCGATCCGGTTAGTTGGTTTAAGTTTCATTCCCATCCGTAATTTGTTTGATATTTTTCGGATATGAAATCATTAAATGTTTGATTCTTGTTCTTGATTTTTATTCAGTTGTTTTATTTTTCTTGTTTATTTTTGTTAGAAATTGTTAGTTTGATTAATTATATTGTTGATAGATTTAAGTTGAAGATTCAATTAAATTATTTTTCAGTTTGTTTTATTAATTTTAAGAGGATTTAGTTTTAATATAGAAAAGTGTTAGCTTAAATCGTTTGAATCCGTTGTTTGTCGTTAATATAGATTAAATTCGTATTCATTATTTTTTTAAGTTCGTTTTTAATTCAGTGATTTAATGTGAAGTTATGTTTTGGTTTTAATTTTTGGATCATGTATCTTTGTTATAATTTTGTTGGATTTAATTTAAAAAGATTAATTGATTATTTGAAGATTAGTGATTTGAATATGTTTATTTGTTTTGTTTAAGTTTAATTCGAAGTTTGAATAAAGCTTGTTTGTTATTGTTGTTGAATCTTTTCATTTATGTTCATACTTTGTTTGATTGATCTTGAATCCGAAATTAGTATAGTTTGATCTTCTTGTTTGTTGATTATCATTTTTGATTATTTCTTCAGTTTGCTTCATGATTTTGTTTAGTTTTAATATAGGAATTGTTGGTTGTAAAGTTGTTAGATTTTAAGTTCAAATGATTATTGAATTTAGAAATCTGAATATATTTGTTTGTTGTTGTTGTTGTTGAATCTGAAAGTAGGTTTGTTTGTTGTTAAAGATGTTTTTCAATCAAGATCATTTTAGTTGTTTCTTTGTTGTTCATCATTTAGTTTGAATTTGTTGTTGAACATTGTTAGAAATTGATCATATTGGTTATATTTTGGTTAAGATTGATTAGGTGAATTGGTTATAGCTGATGGGGGTAGTTTGGTAATTTGCCGTACGTTCAGGGGTAAAATGGTAATTGCAATAAGGTCGGAGGGGTAGTTTGGGAATTGAACATTTTGAATACTTCTTTATGTTAAGCATGGAGGACAAAATGTAATGGGATGTTGGTGATATAATTGTTTAATATAAATGGGGGACAAGAAATAATGTAGTGGAGGGGAATATGGTAATTGTTTATATTAGGCATGGGGGACAAAATGTAATGGGTTGGATTGATATATTTGTTTAATGTAGTGGGGGATGAGTGGGAAGATAGTGGGTTTGGTAGGACAAAGTGGTTGTTATTAATTGATTAAAGGGTTTGGGATGGGATATAAAATGAGGGGCTTGAATCAGATTTTAAGGAGAGAAAAAAAGAGGGACAGATAGAGAGAGAGAGAAAAAAAAAAGAGCTGAATATTTAAGAGAGAAAGAAAAATTCCGAAAAATATTAAAACTTTCAAGAAAAAAAAAATACAAATAGGAGCTGGAAATTAGAAGAGAGAGTTGTACACACCTGATAAATATTCTGATATACGGGTTTAGAAATTAAGGGTTAAACATTAATTAGCCTTTCAAATCTGAAAATTCCCTTGGTTTCTGTCCGTTGTTTGTTGTCAGTGTTTCTGGATTTATTTTGATTTTTAAATCTGTCACTGGGATTTCTGTTGACTGGATTGCTGGTTATTATTGTTGTTGTTGTGTTACGTACTACGTTGCTGACTTTCTTCTTCTTATATTGACAATACCAGGTACACAACTGTAATTTTGGCCTTTTGTAAGCTGAAATGAAGAATGGAAGTTTAAATTTTTAATTTAGTTTTTTTATTTAATTGCACTTAGGTTATTTCATGTATTATTATTCTGTAAATCGCCGTTGTTTTGCATAATTAGGCATATTGTAGCGATGTATTAAATAATGCTTTGCTTTAACCTGATTATTAGGTAGTATATATTTAAGCATGTTCATTACTGATTAAACTGTCAAATAATTAAAATAGAAGAAAATAACGTAAAAATGGCTTTATTAAATCAGTTTGGCAAAATTGATTAAGTTCCTTATTCATAAGGGTTTTAGTATCACCAACGTTAAGTTAATCGGAATCATGTAGCTAAATTCAGTTAAAACATGAATTAATTTTGCGAATCAAGTATTAGGACATGATTTGAATTAAAACAAGGTTAGTTAAGGTTAAATTATTTAATTTTTAGAAATACGCATTAGTAGTCAAGACTGTTTCTAATTCTCCGTAATTGTAAATAATTAATTTCAATAGCTCAAGTCATCTAACAATGTGAATTTAATCTAGATGGGATAATTAGTTTCTTTTAAAATATTATTTGACAATTCCGTATAGTTTTTTTATAATTACATTTTAGTGATATTTCATTTCGCTAAATATTTATCTTAAACTAGTATTTAATACGTTATTTTAAGTATGTAAAAAATTGATTTTTGTATTTATAGACAAGTTTAATAAAATAAATGAAGTCATTTAAAGATATTCATAAAATAAGGGAGGATTTCGCTAAAAATAAATAAATATAAACAATACAAAATTTACAGGGTCCTCCAATCTTATTTATTTTTCTTAAAAAATACTTAGATTCCGGGATGGGCCATTTAGTAAATTTCACAGTCCTGCCTAATAGTATAATAACGCGTAGTATTTTGGCGCAGATTTAATAAGGGTATTTTCTTAAACATGGGTGTGCATTTATGTAACCCAAATCCCAATCTCGGCAGAGTCAAAATGCGTCAACAAATCACGTGTACACTGGTTGTGACGTGGTTCGAGATGCGTTTTCACGACGTTACAATTCTTGTATAAAATAATAAGAGGAATAATGACAAAAGCGGTTTTAAAAGCTAAATTTGCATATAAGTTCTTAATTATTTAAAAAATCAGATAAATAAGCCAAAAATAATAGTTGAGCGACCGTGCTAGAACCACGGAACTCGGGAATGCCTAATACCTTCTCCCGGGTTAACAGAATTCCTTATCCGGATTTCTGGTTCGCAGATTGTAATACAGAGTCATTCTTTTCCTCGATTCGGGATTAAAATTGGTGACTTGGGACACCCTAAATCTCCCAAGTGGCGACTCTGATATAAATAAATAAATCCCGTTTCGATTGTCCTTTAATTAGAAAAAACTCCTTCGCCCCTCGCGGGGACGGAAAAAGGAGGTGTGACAACCACTATCTTAACACCATGCAACCGCCATCTTCCCTTCTTCTTATATCCCGTAACCATGTCCTTCAAATGAACCCAGAAATCCCTAAATTTTAGATCTAAAAGTCGAAACCCTAGTTTTTGTTCTGTTTCTAACTTCCTGTTCAAGTTCAGCTCATTTGAACCCAAGACCTACATCAATCGATTGTTCTTGACTGAGAGCAATCGATTGATGTTGGTCTCAGTTCATATTGAGACCACCGAATCTATCCGAGCCTGCTGCTAGACCAACTCACCTCTATTGTTTTTGTTTGCTTTCTAGGTAATTTTTCTTTCCATAATTCTTTTCTTTGCTTAGTTTGCATGTTTTAGCTTTAGGTTAATTTCAGAGTATTGTTTTTGTGCTTATTAGAATTTGTTAAGTCATCATCTCAATAGTCTGTTTAATGAGTTTTAACAGTTTTCTTTGGTAAGAGTCATTTTTGTAACAGTTTCTTATTGAAATCTGTTTCCTCCTCATTTCAGAACTGATTTATGCTAAATTTATTTAGGATTAGGGTTAGTCTAAAGGTTTAATTGCATAGTGTTTTGTCTCTTTGATCTTTGATTCGTGCTGATTCTTGCTTTATTTTGTTGGTCCTGATTTGTAAATAAATTGAAAATTGTGAGGAGTTAATTGAACAAAAGAAAAACTTAAGGGGGTCATGGGAAGGGTATTCAAGCAAAAATTCAGATAAGGCCATTTAGGAAGCTTCAAGAATTTGGGAAGGGTATTCAACCAGTTGTCCAAGCCTGTTAAAAGATGCCTTTTCTGGCTGAAAGGAATAATTTCCTGATTCTTTTTCAGCACAAGGCATTTTGGATGGCTATAAATAGAACCTTTCTTCACTCATTTTGATGAGATTTTGATACCCTAGAAAACACTCCAAAAGTTCTGCACTGTTCCATTGGGAGCTTGTTTTTATTTCTTCTAATTTTTTAGCAAGACCTTAGAAAAACCTTCTATGGATTTTTTATTTTCTGGGTTTGAGTATGGATTAAGTCGAGGCTGTTATTGCTGTTATTCGCTACTATCCTTCTTGCTGAGATCCTTACTTCGCTCTTTCTTTGTTCTTGATATCCAGGTACTCTCATGAACCTTCGAATGGCAAATGAAGCTTTTAAGCATTTGTTTAGCTTTTACTGTAATAAGAAGTTTGGGTATTCAAGATGTTAAATTCCAGTTTCCTTATGTATGCTATTTGCATTTTATTTAGTTTAGCATCTTAGTTTGTGTAAATATTCGGAATTTGGATGTTTTAGTCTAAAACTTAGTATTTATATGAATGTTTAGATTAGCTTAGTTATTCCATGTATTATTTGACCATTTTTAAAATGTTTAGTAGTTGTAATAGTTTACGCGATTTTTATTAGGAGCTGCTGGATTCTGAGATTATTCTTATAGTCATTTGATAATTCATAACTAAGTGTTAGTTGCTTTGGTTCTTAAAGTTGAAATTAGCTGAAATTTCCTCTCCTAAGAAATATGTCGTGATTCAAGGTTGTTGTGTTCAATTAATCTAGATAATATCAATGTTTTACATGGCGTGTGGATAGTACGGTTGATTCAGCATGTTGATCTTCAGAATTTAGTATCATGATTTGTTTTTTGTATGTTTAAAGCAACGTGAATATCAGGAAGAGCCTTGGTATGTTCAAGGCCTTCATTTCAAGTGTTTGGGCCTGGTATTGGCCCATGTGAGACAGCCTGCTTGACACAAGGCCTAAGGCGATCAGATCTGGGTTTTCTCCGGCCTTGTGGCTCAATTTCGAGCCTAGAAGCCTTCAACATTAGTTTTAAAATTTTCTGTTAATATAACAAAAAATGAATTTAATGTGGAGGTTTATTTCTTCTTTTAGACTGTTGGGCTGATATCAGCCCAAAACAAGACAACCCTGATCACTTTAGACCTGGTAAGGTCTTTGAGGATTCGTTCCTTTGGGGCTCAGTTTCGAGCCCAGGCAGTTGCAATGTCATATTTCCCTGATCAAATATTAAATTGGGCCTACCGTTGGCCCAGTTTTTCCCAAATAATCAAAGGCCTAGCATATTATCCTTTATTTACTTACAATTAATATATTTATATTAAATTCCAAACTTAGTTTACATATGAACCTTCGTAGTTTTGCTTTAGGCGCGCTATAATCAAATTATCATAGCTACGGGTACGATTCCCGTGACGTAGTTGTGATATATAATTTCTAAATCTGGGGGTACATTTTATGACCCGGCCACAACAACTAATAATGTTACTAATTAAACATGTTGTAGATCGTGGGTACGGTTCCCGTGACATGATTCGTAATATGTACCAAACAAACAAGTGTACAACAATCTTAACTTGTTCCAGAATAATTCCATAACTAATTAAAAGCGGTCAAAGGCTAAAAATGCACAATAGATATAAAATATGTTATTAATCAGATAACTAGGCCAATAATAATAGTTGAGCGACCGTACTAAAACCACGAAACCCGGGAATGCCTAACACTTTCTCTCGGTTTAACAGAATTCCTTACCCGGATTTATGTGTTTCGCGGACTGTAAAATAGAGTCAAACTTTCTCGATTCGGAAATTTTAAATCAGTGACTTGGGATACCATAAATATCTCAAGTGGTGACTCTAAACTTAAATGAATAATCCCGTTTTGATTATTATCACTTTAATTGAAAAAACTCCCCTATACTCCCATACGGGTAGTAAAAAGGAGGTGTGACAGCCATTGTTCACGCGTTGAAGATTTGGTGGAATTATTTGTATGGTGTGTCTTGTGAGGTATTTACTGATCATCGTAGTCTCCAGTACTTGTTCAAACAGAATGATCTCAATTTGAGGCAGCGGAGATGGTTGGAGCCACTAAAGGATTATGATATTACTATTTTGTACCATCCCAGAAAGGCCAATATGGTGGCCGATGCCTTGAGTAGGAAGGTGGTGAGTATGAGGAGTTTGGTGTATATTCCTGTTGGGGAGAGACCTCTTGCAATTGATGTTCAGGCCTTGGCCAATCGGTTTGTGAGGTTGGATATTTCGGAGCCCAGTCGGGTATTGGCTTGTGTGATTTCTCGGTCTTTCTTATTTGATCGCATCAGAGAACGCCAGTATGATGATCCTCATTTACTTGTCCTAAAGGATAGAGTTCAGCACGATGATGCCAGAGATGTGACTATTGGTAATGACATGGTATTGAGGATACAGGGCCGGATATGTGTGCCCAATGTGGATGGGCTTCGGGAGTTGATTCTTGAGGAGGCCCATAGCTCGCGATATTCCATCCATTCGGGTGCCGCGAAGATGTATCAAGATCTGAGACAACATTATTGGTGGAGGAGAATGAAGAAGGACATTGTGGGATTTGTAGCTCGATGTCTCAATTGTCAGCAGGTGAAATATGAGCATCAGAGACCGGGTGGCTTGCTTCAGCAGATGGATATTCCAGAGTGGAAATGGGAGCAGATCACCATGGACTTTGTAGTTGGGCTCCCACGGACTTTGAAGAAGTTTGATGCTATTTGGGTGATTGTGGATCGGCTGAACAAGTCTGCGCACTTCATTCCTATGTGTACTACGTATTCTTCAGAGCGGTTGGCAGAGATCTATATCCAAGATATTGTTCGTTTGCATGGCGTCCCGGTTTCCATCATTTCAGATAGAGGTACTCAATTTACTTTGCAGTTTTGGAGAGCCGTGAAGAGAGAGTTGGGTACTCAGGTTGAGTTGAGCACAACTTTTCACCCTCAGATGGACGGGTAGTCCGAGCGCACCATTCAGATATTGGAGGAAATGTTGCGCGCTTGTGTCATTGCCTTTGGAGGGTCATGGTATCAGTTTCTACCGCTCGCGGAGTTTGCTTATGACAACATTTATTAGTCGAGTATTCAGATGGCTCCATATGAGGCTTTGTTTGGGAGACGGTGTAGATCTCTAGTTCGTTGGTTTGAGCCGGCTGAGGCTAGGCTTTTGGGTACAGACTTGGTGCGGGATGCTTTAGACAAGATGAAGGTGATTTAGGAGAGGCTTCGTACAACACAATCGAGGCAAAAATGTTATGCTGACAGGAAGGTCCGTGATGTGTCTTACATGGTTGGGGAGAAGGTTCTACTGAAGGTTTCACCTATGAAGGGAGTTATGAGATTTAGGAAGAAGGATAAATTGAGTCCTCGGTTCATTGGGCCTTTTGAGGTGCTTTGGAGGATTGGGGAGGTGGCTTTTGAGCTTGCTTTGCCACCCAGCTTATCGAGTGTGCATCTGGTATTCATGTTTCTATGCTCCAAAAGTATATTGGCGATCTGTCTCATGTTTTGGATTTTAGAACGGTTTAGTTAGATGATGATTTAACTTATGATGTGGAGCCAGTAGCTATTTTGGAGCGTCAGGTTCGAAAGTTGAGGTCAAAGGATATAGATTCAGTGAACTTGCAGTAGAGAGGTCGGCCCGTGAAGGAGGCTATCTGTGAGACCGAGCAGGAGATGTGCAGCAGATATCCTCATCTATTTGAGACTTCAGGTATGTTTCTTGACTCGTTCGAGGACGAACGTTTGTTTAAGAGGGGAAGGATGTAACGACCCGCTCGGTCGTTTCATGATTTACCGTTCCATTTCCCCCATTTCTGCTTCTTATTGTCTTGCTCAGCTGTATTATGTGATATCCGGTTGGTTGGTTTGGGTTCGGAGAGGTTTTGGAAAGGAATGAGACACTTAGTCTCTTTTGAGTAAGCTTAGGTTGGAAAAGTCAACCGCATGTTGACTGATTTGAAAAAGGGCTCGGATGTGAATTCTGATGGTTCATATAGCTTAGGGAGGTGATTTGGGACTTAGGGGCATGATCGAAATGTATTTTAGAGGCCCGGAGTAGATTTAGGCTTGAATTGGCGAAATTGGAATTTTGGCGTTTTCCGGTTGATAGGGGAGATTTTGATATATGGGTCATAATGAAATTTCGAAAGTTGGAGTAAGTCCGTTGTGTCATTTACGACGTATTTGTAAACATTTCAGGTCATTCGGACGAGGTTTGATAGACTTTTTGATCGAAAGCGAAATTTGGAAATTTTTGGAATTCTTAGGCTTGAATCCGATGTTAATTTGATGTTTTGATGTTTTTTTGAGCATTCCGAAGGTTGGAAAAAGTTTGAATGATGTTATGGGATATGTTAGCATTTATGGTTGAGGTCTCAAGGGCCTCGGGTGTGTTTCGGATGCCTAACGGGACATTTTTGGACTTGAGGAGTTAGCAGTTTTGCTGGTATTCTATTGTAGACGTTTTGTTCTTCGCGATCGTGTAGAGGAGATCGCGATCGCAATCACGCAGGCTAATTTGGGGCAAAGGTGAAGTTGTTCTATGCGTTCGCAGATAGGAGGAGGTCGCGATCGCGTATAGGAGAGAGGTTGTGCTTCGCGAACGCGTGGACAGGCCGCGTTCGCATAGAAGAAAGCAAGCTGGTGTATTGTGGAGGTGATTGCTCTATGCGACCGCGTGAGGCAGGACGTGATCGTGTAGGTTTGGGTGATTAAGGTTCGCGAACGTGAGGAGTTTTACGCGATCGCGTATGGTAAGTTTAGGTGCAGTCCACTGTTGTGCTTCGCGATCGCGAAGCTGTTCCCGCGATCGCGATGAAGGAAAAACACCTGGGCAGTAAGTTTAAATAGCCATCTTCGCGAATTTTAGGCCATTTCTCACCATTGTTGGCCAGATTTGGAGCTTTTGAGAGGGAATTGAATGGAAACACTTGGAGGTAAGATTTTTGAACTTAATTAAACATGAAATTTAGGGGATTTGAAGCATAAAATTGGGGACCTAGATCTTGGAAATTGGAGACCTTAATCTAGGGATTTGAAAGGTCATTTCTGATCGGATATTTGTATTCTTGGTATGTTTGAACTCGTGAGAGGATAAGGATTCCATTGATGTGACTTTTAGCGAATTTCGAGACGTGGACCCGGGGGTCGGGTTGGACCAATTTATGGATTTTTGGTATAATTTGATTATTTTCGCATGGGCTTCATTCCCTTAGCATATATTGATGTTGTAATTCTGATTTTGGATAGATTCGGTGCGAGTTGAGGATGAGGAGAGGCAAGGGCATCGCGGAGTAGTATTTCATCCGATTTGAGTTAAGTAACCATTGTAAATCTGGACCTGAAGGTATGAAACCCCGGTATTTTGTATTGTTTTGATAAATTAGGTGGCGCACATGCTAGGTGACGAGCGTTTGGGCGTGTACCGATAGGGATTTGTGACTTGGTCCGTGTTGTAGTAACTATTAAGGCGCATATTTGATTTTAAATCTTATGATATCCCGTATTTTAGAGATTGATACTATATTTTGGGTTGTACGCCATGTTTGGGACCTTGTGTTGATCTGTTTAGACCCTGGGGGTATTTTTACTATATTTCCTCACTCGATCTGTTTTGAAAGCATATCCTCAGTTATGTTTTACTTGTTTATTGTTTAAATCTGATTTCATCACTCTACTTCTTAATATATGAAAACTATTTGGGCTGAGTTCTCTGATTTCCACTGATATGCCCGAGTGGCTGTGAGGTTAATGACTGAGAGAGGTTGATGACCTAATGGTGAGGATTATATATACATTATGGATCAGGCTGCAAGTCGTAACAATACTTATATAAATCGGGCTGCATGCCATATTGATATATATATATTAGATCGGGTTGCGCGCTACAGCGATATGACGCTTGGGCTGTAGGAGCCCCTCCGGAGCCTGTACACCCCAAGTGAGCATAGTCGACCAAAAACTATAGATCGGGCTGCACACCGTAGCGGTTATTATGATTATTATTATTATGAGATATTATCGAGCCGAAGTGCTGAGTGTGAGAACTGTTTGACAAGAGCTGAGTCACGAGTGACTGAAAGGCTATACTATGAGTGATACCTTGCCCGAGGGGCCCGTTTATGACATTTTGCTGCTTTCACTCTTCTTTTTATACTGATCCACTGTTGAAAAATATTAAATAAATAATTTCAAAGTATTTTAATTGAAACTGAAGTTTTACGAGATAACTGACTATGGCATAGTTGGTTTTGACTTGATATTTCTGTTGAAAACTCTTATATGGTTTTAAATTGCTCGTCACTACACTCGGACTTTATTTGCTTTAGTTACTTACTAAGTTGGCGTACTCACGTTACTCCATGCACTTTGTGTGCAGATACAGGTGCCCGAGCAGCAGAGTGAGAGCTTCCAGCACTCTCAGAGCTTCACCGAAGACTGTAAGGTAGTTGCACGGCATTTGCAATCCTGCTTTCCTCCTTTCGATCTTAGTATTCTGCTATTTCAAACTTATGATGTATTATTCAGTCAGCTTGAGTTGTATTTAGAGGCTTTTGACAAGTGACACCGGATTGTTGGGCTGTGTTGGTATTCTGTACTGGTTTTCCGCATATTCTGTTTTACTAATCTATTTCATATGAGGAATTTGAGACTTATTCAATACTGAAAATGATTTTTATAAAAGATTTCGTTGTGGTAAATATTTGGTTGGCTTGCCTAGTACTGTGATAGGCGCCATCATGACCGGGGCATTTGGGGTCGTGATAGTATCATTGAGATACATTTATACAATACATTGTAACAAGAGATGGGTCAATACAGGCTAGCATTTTTTGGAACTTTGACTTTTGGTATCAGAGAAACCATGGTAGCATTCACTTCATTCAACAGTTTCTCATTGCTTAAAAAAATCTATCACTGCTTCAGTTATGTCTTTGTCAATTATTTCCCATGCAGCTTTATACCACTTCCATATCTATCCGGACTAGGACTTTTGTTACTATCTATTTCCAGCATAGCTTCTTTTACATTTCTCTCTATGAAATGCTCCACTAACTCAATTTGTTGCTCTATACTCAGTGTTGGTCCATTCTTCAACAATCTTGTATGAGTTTTTGTTCTTGTTGTTTTCTTTCTCCCTAGTAGCTCTTCATAGTACTCCATCAGTATTCCGGCTATAGCATTAGGATCTGTTTGCACCCTATTATTCTTATCTTGCAACTGAGTAATAGCTTGTTGCATCTTCTTATGTTTTATAACTGAGAAAAAGTATTTTGTATTGTCATCACCTAGTCTGATCCATGTTTCCTTGCTTCTTTGTTGCCGGAACAACTAAGCCAGATAAGATGATTATATGTACTTCTGATACTTCAGTTTTTTATCTTGCTGAAGCACTTGATCCGAAGGGTTGGCTTGCAAAAATCTTTGAGCCAAAACTAGAGCTTCCCTATCTTCACTTGCCTCTGTTATTATGTTTTTGAAATGTTGTCCATTTAGCTCTTTCAGCTTCTTTTTTAGTATCTTATGCTTCTTTACCACTTGCAACGTTTTACATCCATCCACTTGGACTTGCCACACCTCTTTCACGTTCTCAGCAAATTGAGGTTGTTTCGATCAGACATTACAATATTGAAATGGTTTCTTAACTCTAGAAAGAGTATTCTGCAGGGCCACCTTAATTGGACAGTGGTCACTTATGCTTTCAAGTAGAAATGTGGATGTCTATACAAACATGTTAGTAAGCCACTCATTGTTAACAAAATCCTAGTCTATTTTTGAAAATACCTTTTGATCTCCTTGTTTGTCATTGCATGAATATCAACTGCCATGAGTTGGCATTTCCAGCAATCCACATGATTCCACACAATTGTGAAAATCCAATATCACACCTACAATTATAGCATTCCCTACAATTCTGTCTTCCTGATTCAGCATTGAGTTAAAATCACCTAGAACCAACCAAGGGATATTACACCCTATGCTCTGATTCTCCAAATAACTCCATGATTCCCTCATCTCTGCCCTTTGGTTAAAAACATATACAAATGTAGGCATAAATGTCACTTGCATAGGAGTGTATCTCATTTTGCAAGTGATTGCTTGTGCTGAACTGGTAACATGAGCTACATGGTAATAATTTTGCTTCAAAGTAATCCAAATTCTACCATTATAATGGTATTCTAGGTTTGTAACATACTGGCAACCTCCAAACAATTTGTTTGCTAGACCCTCAATCTTATTTACGTTGACCTTTGTTCCTAGTAAACCAACAAGACCTAGACCTCCTTCTGCTTATTAAGGCCATTGGGGCCCCTGACATTTAAGCTTAAGAGGCTAACCATTTCCTGAGAGAGGAATAAGTTGGTCTCCCTCATTTGCAATTGAGCTTGATTGAGTCTGATTATTGTTCCTTTCCTTGTCAAGGACTTGGAAAGAATTCTGATTGATCACTTGCTGATTTTGTTTGAGTTGCTGCTTTCTGACATTCACTGGAGTTATCCACCCTGTAGTCTGATCAACTAGTCTCCCACTCTGCACATTATGATTTCTCACTATATTGGAAGATGATTCAGCTGGTGCTATTCCTCCCATAGTCATGGTTGTTGCTTTCCAATAGTGTAACTTCTCCTGATTCCCCGTTTCTTCAGAGTCCACCTTTTGCTTCTCCTTCTGTTCTTCCAGATTCTCCTTTATCACCTATTCACCTTGTTTTGATGATCCAGTTTTGCAACCTTCTTCTTCCTACATTCATCTTCAGAGTGTCCATACTTACGGCAGGAATTGCATAATGTAGGTTTCCAATCATATTAGACCTTTTGTTCTAATAGTACCCCATTTTCATTCCTAAACATTACCATATCAGGAAGCTTTGCATCCATTTCTACCTCTATCAATAGCCTAACAAAATTGAGGCCCATTTTTTTCTCCGTATTGTGATCCACTAGGAGTGGTTTCCCAATTAAACTACTTATTTTGCTTAGACCCTTAGGACTTCAATATTTGAATTCGAGGTCGGGTAGTTTGATCCGTATAGGCACTGTCAGCAATTCTTCTCTAGTATTCCCTCCGTTCCAGTTTATGTGAACCTATTTCCTTTTTGGTCCGTTCCAAAAAGAATGAACTCTTTCTAAATTTGGAAACAATTTAGTATAAACTTACAACTCTACCCTTAATGAGAAGCTTTTATAACCACACAAATACTCTGAGTCCCTTTTTAACTTGTTTAGGACCACAAATTCCAAAAGTATTCATTTTTTCTTAAACTCTGTGCTCAGTCAAACAGGTTCACGTAAATTGGAATGGAGGGAGTAAATTTCATATTCGGATTCCATGCTTTAACTATAAATGGTTTGTTATTGAAATGATAAATTCCCTCTTGTATTACATCATTTCCCCCTCCTCTGCATCAAATCGAACTAATACAATTCCATTCTTCAGTATAGAAATTTTGTTGATACCATGTTTCGTCCACAGCCTCTGTATGTATACATCTAGCACTGAGGAGGGGGGTTTACCCCAAGGACATAGCAAACTATTGCCGACTTACAATATTCTAGCTCCGAACTTATATCTACAACATCAATTGCACAAACAGAAGACTTACCATGAGTTTCAGGGGCGATATATTCCAATTTGAAGCCGGCGTTCGAGATTTTCCCAATATCGAAGTCGTCCAAAATTGATTTCTTCCGTTGCCTCTACTTCTTCAAACCAAGACAATTTTCGACTGCTCGTCGGCGATTGGACTATTTTAGCCTATTCCTCTTGCACTTTTACATGTGAATTGGACTTTTCTTCCCTCAATTATACCTTCTGTTGTACATTTTCCTTTCCCCTTGGCGACTGAGTTACTACCACATCAATTTTGCTTTGATTTCATTTCCTTCCTTGATTTTTAGTTGCCAATGATGATGACGCTTGCGCCATTAGAGCTTTCTGAGATGGAATTCGTTCCCTCTTCCCTATGGATGCGCACTTTAAGCTAACATGTGATGAGAGAAAAAACGCATCGCGTAAAACTTTTCTTGAGGCAATCCCAACCTGTGCACGCAGTTAACTAATTTACTTCTGAAATCCGAACAATGGAGTCTGTTATTTCATTAATTTATCCTTTCTATTATTTCATTAATTTATCCTTTAACGTATTCGTGTGTTACACCCAGAAAATTCTAGTTTTAGGCATAATTGTACAAAATAGACCACTACTAGTTAGGGCACCATCAATCAGGATTTGATTACAAAAACAAAAGTAGAAATATTGTTAATCTTCTTGGAAAATAGGGGTAAAAACATAAAAACTCCATTGTCTACAAACTTATAGGGAGGTTACTATATAATTTAAGTGATCTTTTTACTTAAGTGTGATTTTTCGACAGAAGATCATATTCAATTGAACTCCTGGCAATGCCCTTGATTTAGTGCAATGCATAGAATGGTTATTGAGCTTTGAACATACTATTTCAAGTTTACAGCTAGCATAACATCATACTTGTTATGAATAGTTTGTACATTAGATACTACTTTGGATACTACATTGGATACTACATTGGATGCTACATTGGATGCCCATGTTGTGAATAACTTAAAGATTAAATTTCCTATTTTATGTTCATCATCTTTACTTTTTATGCCTATAAAAGGCCATATAATTGCAATGAAAAATTACACCAAAGTGAAAGAAGAAAACACTTTTTCATTCTCTCTATCTCTTCTTGTTTACATTTTACTGCATTGCTTTTATTTTATAACACGTTATCAGCACGAAGCTCTAATTTTATTCTTAACTCCCGCTAAGTTGAGCCATATTTTATTAAGGTATGTATCATTATAATCATTTTATTTATGGCAGTACATATCATATGCTCATTGTTTGCAGATTACTTGTGCGCTTGGGCATCTTAAATAGTTTAAGTACATTGCAGTGATAAAATAACTATTTCCTTCCGTGCTCAACTCTTAGAGGACCTCAAAGTCATCAAACTAGCTATGCACTAATGTCATACTTATAATATTCATGGACTCCCTAGATCAAAACATATCTTTAAGGCATTTTGAAGAACTGTGAGAAATAAATTGACAAGCAATAATTTTATAGTTTAATTACTTTATATTTATTGGAACATATAAATAATGTTAGTCACGTTCAGTTCTATTAACACATATATATCAATAATATAAAGTGAAATGAAACAAGTATGTAATTTCTACTTTATGGCAAGAATAAAATGAAATAGTAGATTGTTAACATGATATAGCTCTATTTTCATTTCTTTTACCTTAATCGTTTTGTTTTCATTAATTGTTTATTATTATAATTATTTCTCTAACTTATTCATCTTTTATGATAGTTTTCACTATGTCAAATTTATCAAAACTTGAATTTGTGGCACTTGACATCACCGGGAGGAACTATTTATCATGGGTTCTTGATGCTGAAATTCACCTTGACGCTAAAGGTCTTGGAAATACTATTATACAAGGAAATGAAGCATCAAATCAGGATAAAGCGAAGGCCATGATTTTCCTTCGTCATCATCTACATGAAGGGTTAAAAACTGAATATTTAACCGTAAAAGATCCACTTGAATTATGGATTAATTTGAAGGATCGATATGACCACCTAAAACTTACGGTATTACCGAAAGCTCGGTATGAGTGGATACATTTAAGGTTGCAAGACTTTAAAACCGTAAGTGAGTATAATTCTGTTATCTTTAAAGTAAGTTCTCTATTAAAATTATGTGGAGACACTATCCCAGATGAGGACTTATTGGAAAAAACATTTTCTACTTTTCATGCTTCAAATGTGGTGCTACAACAACAATACCGTGAAAAAGGTTTTAAGAAATATTCTGAGTTAATCACATGCCTACTTGTGGCTGAGCAGAATAATACTCTATTAATGAAAAATCATGAAGCTCGTCCCACTGAGTCAGCTCCATTTCCGAAAGTGAATACTGTAGCAACATATGATAAGTTTGAAAGAAAAAAATAATTACCGTGGTCGTAAACGTGGACGTGGGAGGGGGCGAAACAATTATCGTCATTATGGTGGAAATAAATTGGAAAACAATAAGGGTTCTGAAATTAATCATTCAAAAGTTAAAGCTAGTATGTGTCACCGATGTGGTATGAGAGGTCATTGGGCACGCATTTGTCGTACGCCAGAACATTTTGTCAAACTTTATCAAGCCTCCCTCAAGAAAAAAAATAATGTGGAGGCACACTTGACCTTTCAAAATAATGATGATGAAGCAGGTCCCTCAAATAAATATGATTCTAAGGCACATCTTGCATATAAAGATGATGATTTTGAAGGTCTAACAAATATTACTCATTTAGAAGTTGGGGACTTCTTTGAGGATATTGACTGAAGAACTAATCATCTTACTAGGGAATGAAGCTATAAAAGTTATTATGTTTATGTTTGCAACTAGTTTATTTTTCTTGAGTGTATTTCCTAATGCATCATGTGTTGCTAGTTTCTACATTTCTAATGTATTTCTTAATGTTTTTTTCCTGCTTGTCTTTCATATTTCTTATGATATATTATTTGTCTTTTTTATGAAGAATATGAAAATTCTTCAGTCTTCAGTTGGACTCAAGATTAATAAAGATGATATATGTCTTCTGGATAGTGCTACAACACACACTATTTTAAAAGATAAGAGATATTTCTCTTATTTGGTAATGAAAGAAGCGAATGTTAATACAATATCCGGTAGTACAAGATTAATTGAAGGTTCTGGAAGAGCCAATTTATTACTACCAGGAGGAACAAATTTGGCTATTGATGAAGCACTATATTGTAGTAAATCTCAAAGAAACTTATTAAGTTTCAAAGATATTCGCCAAAATGGCTATCATATTGAGACTACAAATGATGAAAAGATTGAATATCTTTATATTACTACAATAATGTCCGGTAAGAAATATGTGCTTGAAATGTTACCTGCTCTTTCCTCCGGCTTATACTACACAAGTATTAGCAGGATTGAAACACATGCCGTAGTAAACGAGAAGTTTACTAATCAAGATAATTTTATTATTTGGCATGACCGGTTGGGCCATCCTGGTTCTAATATGATGCGTAAAATAATTGAGAATTCACATGGACATGCAATGAAGAATCAGAAGATTCTTCAATTTAAGGAATTCTCTTGTGCTGCGTGTTCTCAAGAAAAATTAATTATTAGACCATCAACTATTAAAGTTAGGATGGAATCCCCTGCATTTCTGGAACGTATACAGGGTGATATATGTGGGCCCATTCACCCTCCATGTGGACCATTCAAATATTATATGGTTTTGGTAGATGCATCTACAAGATGGTCACATGTGTGCTTACTATCAACTCGCAATATGACATTTGCGAGATTGTTGGCTCAAATAATAAAGCTAAGAGCACAATTTCCAGATTATGCAATTAAGACAATTCGTCTTGATAATGCCGGTGAGCTTACATCCCAAGCCTTTAATGATTATTGTATTTCAACTGGGATAACAATTGAGCATCTGGTTGCTCATGTTCATACACAAAATGGTTTAGCAGAATCATTGATTAAACGCCTCCAATTAATTGCTAGACCAATGCTTATGAGAACAAAACTTCTCATTTCAGTATGGGGTCATGCTATTTTGTACGCAGCAGCACTTGTGCGGATAAGGCCCACAAGTTATCATAAAGTCTCCCCATTGCAATTGACTTTTTGTCAGAGCCAAATATTTCCCATCTTAGGATCTTTGGTTGTGCGATATATGTTCCAATTGCTCCACCACAACGCACAAAGATGGGTTATCAAAGAAGGTTGGGGATATATGTTGGATACGAATCTCCTTCTATTATAAAATATCTAGAGCTGATGACTGGAGATTTATTTACGGCAAGATTTTCTCATTGCCATTTTAATGAATCAGTATATCCAACATTAGGGGGAGAAAATAAGCAGCTGAAAAAGAAGATAGATTGGAATGCATTATCACTGTCTCATTTAGATCCTCGAACAAATCAATGTGAACAAGAGGTTCAAAAGATTATTCATTTACAAAATATTGCAAATCAATTGCCAGATGCATTCACTAACCTACCAAGGGTGACTAAGTCACATATTCCAGCTGCTAATGCTCCAATTCGAGTTGATATCCCGACAGAACAATTAATTAAAGCAAATGAGTCTAAGCCATGCTTGAAACGTGGTAGACCAATCGGTTCTAAAGATAAAAATCCTCGAAGAAGAAAAGGAGCAAGTGATCAAAGTGAACATAACACAGAGGTAGTGGCTCAAGAAGAGCCCCAAGACGTAACAAATGATAAGACCTTAGGGGAGGTCCAGGTACCTAAAAATAATAAAAATGAAGAGATATCAATAAGTTACATCTCAACCGGGAAAAGATGGAACCGAAATAATATTGTTATCGATAACATTTTTGCTTATAATGTTGCTGTTGAAATAATGCAACAAGATGAGGATCTTGAACCAAAATCTGTCAATGAATGTAGACAGAGAAATGATTGGCCAAAATGGAAAGACGCTATCCAGGCAGAGTTAACTTCACTTGGAAAACGTGAAGTCTTCGGACCCATAGTTCGAACACCTGAAGGCATAAAGCCAGTAGGGTATAAATGGGTTTTTGTGCGAAAACGAAATGATAAAAATGAAGTCGTTAGATATAAAGCACGACTTGTGGCACAAGGGTTTTCCCAAAGGCCTGGAATTGATTATATGGAGACATATTCTCCTGTAGTGGATGCTATCACCTTCAGGTATCTCATAAATATGGCAGTACAAGAAAAACTTGATATGCATCTAATGGATGTTGTTACAGCCTATTTGTATGGATCATTAGACAACGAATTTTTCCAATTAAAGGACAATCAAAACGGGATTTGTTTATTTATTTCAGAGTCGCCACTTGGGAGATTTAAGGTGTCCCAAGTCACCAATTTAATCCCGAATCGAGGAAAAGAATGACTCTGTATTACAGTCTGCGAACCAGAAATCTGGATAAGGAATTCTGTTAACCCGGGAGAAGGTGTTAGGCATTCCCGAGTTCCGTGGTTCTAGCACGGTCGCTCAACTGTTATATTCGACTTGATTATCTGATATAATACATATTATAAACTTATGTGCAAATTTTATCCCTTAGCCGCTTTTATTATTATATTTCAAAAGAATGTGAACATCGTTTAAAAACATGTCTTTGGATTGCGTCACATGAAATGCATCCGCAATCCGGAACACATTTTTATTCAATGTTTTGGGATTTGGATTTGGGTCGCATGAAATGCACGCCCGAGTTTAAGAAGGTAAGATTATTAAAATGCCCGCCTAAAGCAATTAGCGTATTTATTATTTTGGATAAGGCCGTGGAGTTTGCTAAGCGGCCGATCCCGAATTCTAAGTAATTAACGCATGCATTTGTGAGGGCCCCGCAATCTGTGTGTTTTATTTGGCGAGGCTCGTCTCATTTATTTTAAATGGACAAATCCTAAAGCGACTACATTTTTCCTATTAAAATTAGTCTCTAAAATAAAGAAAGAAAATCCTAATTAATTACGAGTTTTTATTTTATTTATTTAAGAAAGCATGACATACTAATTGCTAGATTAATACAAATATTGATGAAAATGAATTTTACTCAAAAAATTCGAAATTATAAATAAAATAAAAATTCGATAACTAATATTCAAAAGAATCAAATACAGCTAGATTAAAACTCAGCATTGTTATAAAAAAAACTATTGAGATTAATTATTCACAACCATTTGAAACTAGATTTAACCATAATTACTAAAGCTTATAAGAAAGTTTATTAGACTTAAACGTTCTTCTAATCTTGCCTGAACTCAAATCATGCCTTAATGCCTAATTTATGAAAATTAATTTAAATTCATGCCTTAGCTAAATTTAGCTACTTGTTCATGATTAACCTACTGTTGATAATCTTGAAACCTTCATAACTAGTGAATTAACCCGTTTTGTCAAACCGATTCATTAAAGACTAACTTATGTTATTTTTTCTTATTTCAATTATTATTCAGTAATACATGAAATAGCTTAAATACAATCAATAAAAGGAACAAAAAAACGAAACTAAAACTTCAAAATTTCATTCTTCATATGTATTCATGCTTCCACATTATTAGCTTGCAATAGCTAGTATTACAGTCGTGTACCTGGTATTGGAAACAAAAGAAGATGAAGATGAGAATCAGCAGCAGTAATAACAATACAGCCCAGCAACAACAGCCCAGCAACAGTAACAACCCAGGAACAGAGTTTGCAAACCGGTGGAGTAGTAATCCCAAAAAAAGCTTCAAGCTTCGATGAAACAATAACAATTAATGCCGATTTCAAACAATGAAAGAAAGTAGAAGATTTTTTTTCAGTTTTTGTTCTCTCCTTTAGTTTTGAAATTTCTCCAATTTTTATCTCTTCTGTATTCTGTTCTGTATTCTCCTCTCTTTTTATTCTGTCCTCCTCTCTTTTTTATTCTGTCTCCCTTATTATCTGTGCTTTCTAAAAATCTGATCAAGTTTTCTTATTTATATCCATCTCCAAACCCTTTAAACCATTAATAAAACAATCACTTTCTCCTACCAAACCCACTATCTTCCCACACATCCCCCACTACATTAAACAAATATATCAAACCATCCTATTACATCTTGTTCCCCATGCCTACCATAAACAATTACAATATTCCCCCCCCACTATATTATGTCTTGTCCCACATTATATTAAACAATTATTATCAACCCCCACCCCATTACATTTTGTCCCCCATGCTTAACATAAATTTATTCAAAATGTTCAATTCCCAAACTACCCCTCCGACCTTATTGCAATTACCATTTTACCCCTGAACGTACTGCAATTTACAAAACTAACCCATCAGCTATAACCAATTCACCTAATCAATCTCAACCAAAATATAGCCAATATGACCAATTTCTCAACAAATTCAACAACAAAATCATATGAACACGATTTCTAGACAAATTCAACAACAAATCACATGAACACAAATTGAACAACATCAAATTAATGTGAATAAAATAACCATATTGGGAACCAATCCTGGTTAACTTAAACCAAAAAATGAATGAGCAAGGAAACAACAACATTAACAACACTATACATGATTCAAACTAAATCAACAAATCAAAAACAAAACATAAACTCACATAAAATCACTGGATTAAAAATGAACTTCAAACAAAGATGAACATGAATTAAATCTATTTTGAACAACAAAACATGACGGATTCAAATGATTAAATCAACATACAACTAAATTCTTTTAGACAAATAACAAAACAAAACCGAAGAAGAAACAATTATGAATTTAAACTTGAATCTAACAACATTAACAATTTCTGAAAATACATAAAACACATGAAACAAACTGAAGAAATAATTAATTAAATTTCAATTTGAATCTAACAAACATTAAACTAACAATTTCACATGAACAAACTGAAAAATTAACAAAACAATGAACACGAACAAAACAAACATTTCCCGATTTACCGTTTTTAGATTCGAGAATATCAAAACGAAATACGAACAAAAATAAAACTCAAAACCCACTAACCGAACCGAAACGACGAAGAACTTGAATGAGAATAAATCTGTTCGGACATGATTATCGCACCAAGACTGCCAACGACCTAACGGATCTTGAACTCAATGACAAACTCACCTTCCTTTTAACCTTGACGAACTCAAAACGACGATCGACGACCTCGACTAAAACTCGAATAAACGAAATGGTGGCAGCATCACAGCTGAAACAAAATAAGCTGCTCGTCGTGGCAGCAACAACGCAGCAGAAGCAAGGTGTGTTTGGACGTGAGGGAGCTGCTGGAAAAGCTGAAGAAATAGTGAGATAGCAGCTACGTTTGCTGGGGTCGCTGGTTGTCAACTGAAGAAGATGAAACAATGGCGATGGGGCTTGGTTTCTACCAACTGCTTGGCGGGGCAGGAGGAAGTCTGTTTCGTGGTGGTTCCGGCGAAGAAAATGAAGCAGAAGGCAGAAGCAACTGGGTCTTGAAACGAGTGGTTGACGACGAAGAAGTAGCAGCCATTATATTTTCCGTTTGGACGCAGCAGAAGCAGTAGAAATGAGCTGGAAGTGAGTGGTCGTCGAGGAAGGCAGTGGTCGTCCATGGATGTCGAGCTCAAGCTTGAGCTCGATGAAGAAGATGAAGGCAGACGCGGCCGGGTCTATTTGGACGCAGCAGAAGCAACCATGTACGTTGGTTGTTTCTGCCATGGATGTCAAGACGAAGCTCAAAGGTGGTCGTTTGGTTTTAATGGCGGACGGGGGGTCGGCTTGGGTGTGAAGGAGAAGACGATGGAGGCTCGGGCAGCCACTGGAGAGGCTTAGAGTTTTGGAGATGGTGAAGGAGAAGAGAGAAAGGGAGGGGGGGCGGATAGATTTCTTAGGTTTTTTTAGGGTTTTTTGTTTTGTTTTGTTTTTTTTGAAATGCAAGATAGGGGGTGTTGGGTCTTTGGGGTTGTGGACCGGGTCGACCCGGTTGAAATGGACCGGGTCATGGAAAAGGTTGGGCAATTTTTTGGGCTTGTAGCTTGAATTTGAAGAAGAGGCCCAATTCCGATTTTTTTGTATTTTTGCTCTCTTTTCTTCTTTTATTTTCTAAAACTAAATTCTAAAAATCCTTAAATTATTATTAAGAACTAAATTAAGTTATAAAAATGCAAATTAACTCCCAATAATAATTAACGCACAATTAAGTAATACTTAAGCATAAAATTGTATATTTGGACATTAAATGCTAAAAATGCAAAAGATGCCTATTTTTGTAATTTTTAATTTTTGTAAAACAAACTCAATTACTAACAATTGTAGAATTAAATCCTACATGCAAAATGCGATATATTTTTGTATTTTTTATTAATTTAACAAATAAACATGCACAAACAAACACAAATAATTATCCAAAAATATCACAAAAATTCTCAAAATTGCACACCAAGGAAAAAATCATTTTATTTTGAATTTTTTGGGAGTAATTCTCATATAGGGCAAAAATCACGTGCTTACAGTTGTTACAACCTATTTGTATGGATCATTAGATAACGAAATTTTTATGAAAGTACCTGAGGGATTTAAAGTGCCAGAAGCATATAAAATTTTTCGAGAAACTTGTTCAATAAAGCTTCAGAAATCTTTATACGGAATGAAACAATCAGGACGTATGTGGTACAATCGCCTGAGTGAATACATGTTGAAAGAAGGGTACAAGAATGATCCAATTTGTCCTTGTATCTTTATAAAAAGGTCTGGATCTGAATTTGTTATAATCACCGTGTATGTTGATGATTTAAATATCATTGGAACTCCTGGAAAGCTTCCAAAAATAGTAGACTGTTTGAAGAAAGAATTTGAAATGAAAGATCTTGGAAAGACAAAATTTTGTCTTGGTCTACAAATTGAGTATATGAAAGATGGAATATTTGTCCATCAATCGACATACACCGAAAAGATTTTAAAGCGATTCTATATGGATAAAGCACATCCATTGAGTACCCCAATGGTTGTGAGATCACTTGATATAAAGAAAGATCCATTCCGACCTCATGAAAATGATGAAGAGCTTCTTGGTGCCGAAGTACCATATCTTAGTGCAATTGGGGCATTAATGTATCTTGCCAATAATTCCCGACCAGATATAGCTTTCTCAGTAAGCTTATTGGCAAGATTTAGTACTTCGCCAACACAAAGACACTGGAATGGTATTAAACATATATTCAGATACCTCCAAGGGACCATTGATATGGGTTTATTTTATTCAAATGAATCCAAGCCATCATTGATTGGTTATGCAGATGCAGGATATTTGTCTGATCCACACAAAGGTCGATCTCAGACAGGCTATTTATTTACAAGTGGAGGTACAGCCATATCATGGCGTTCGACAAAACAAACTATGGTTGCTACTTCTTCAAATCATGCAGAGATAATAGCCATTCACGAAGCAAGTCGAGAATGCGTTTGGTTAAGATCTATAACTCAACACATTCAGCAAACATGTGGTCTTTCTTCGAAAGAGAATATTCCAACAATATTGTATGAAGACAATGCTGCATGCATAGCTCAATTGAAAGGAGGATATATCAAAGGAGATAGAACAAAACACATTTCACCGAAATTCTTTTTCACTCATGATCTTCAGAAGAATGGTGAAATAGATGTACAACAAGTTCGTTCAAGTGATAATTTGGCTGATCTGTTCACTAAGGCATTACCAACCTCAATATTTGAAAAGCTGATATATAAGATTGGAATGCGTCGTCTTCGAGACATTAAGTGATTTTTCATCAGGGGGAGTAACTACACGCTGCACTCTTTTCCTTAACCAAGGTTTTGTCCCACTGGGTTTTTCCTGGTAAGGTTTTTAATGAGGCAGCAAGCAATGCATATTATAAATAACTATGTACATCCCAATATTTTTTTTGTAAGTTTTTAATGAGGCACATTATCTTACATGGACATCCAAGGGGGAGTGTTATGAATAGTTTGTACATTGGATACTACTTTGGATACTACATTGGATACTACATTGGATGCTACATTGGATGCCCATGTTGTGAATAACTTAAAGATTAAATTTCCTATTTTATGTCCATCATCTTTACTTTTTATGCCTATAAAAGGCCATGTAATTGCAATGAAAAATTACACCAAAGTGAAAGAAGAAAACACTTCTCCATTCTCTCTATCTCTTCTTGTTACATTTTACTGCATTGTTTTTATTTTATAACAATACTATATATCTTCCCTTGGTCAATAATTCCAACATAACAAAGAAAAAAAACTACAAATTTTCTTGTTAATCTATCACTAATTTGTTGTTAAATAAGATTAGCGATTAATATTTTTGGTTAGTGTCACACCTCTTTTTTCACCCGCGCCGCCGCAAAGGGGCGCAGAGGGGAGTTTTTTCCAATTAAGGGACAATCGAAACGAAATTTATTTATTTATTTCAGAGTCGCCACCTAGGAGATTTATGGTGTCCCAAGTCACCGGTTAAATCCCGAATCGAGGAAAAGAATGACTCTGTTTAACAGTCTACGCACCAGAAATCCGGATAAGGAATTCTGTTAACCCGGGAGAAAGTGTTAGGCATTCCCGAGTTCCGTGGTTCTAGCACGGTCGCTCAACTATCATATTCGGCTTGATTATATGATTTTATACAATTATGAACCTACGTGCAAATTTAACTGTTCACCGCTTTTGTTATTATTTTTTCAAAGAATTGCAATGTCGTGAGAGTGCATCTCGAATTGCGCCGCATAAATGTACCCGCATTTTTCGACACGTTCCAACTTCGTTGAGATTTAGATTTGGGTCACATAAATGTGCACCCTAGTTTAGGAAGATAACATTATAAAATACGCGCCTAAAGACTAACGCGTTGTTATTTTGAGAAAGGCCGTAAAGTTCGCTATGCGGCCTGTCTCGAAATCTAAGCATTTGAAATAACTGTCCGTTGAGGGCCCCACAGTATGTGTATTCTTATTTATCGAGGCTCGTCTCATTCCTTATTTTTTTTTTTAAAAGAACTTGCAACGTCATGGAAATGCATCTCGAACCACGTCAAAATCAATGTACCCGTGATTAGCGACACATTTCGACTTCGTTGAGATTTGGATTTGAGTCACATAAATGTGCACCCGAATTTAAGAATATAACATTATTAAATACGCGTCTAAAGCGACTAGCGTATCATTATTTTGGGTAGGGCCGTGAAATTGGCTAAACAGCCCGTCCCTAAGTCTAAGTATTTTAAAGCAAATATTTATCGAGGGCCCCACAATTTTGTATTTTTATTCGGTGAGGCTCATCTCATTTTTATTCAAGAATATCCTAAAGCGACTATAATTTCCTATTTATTGGTCTCTAAAAATAAAGAAAAATCCTAATTAATTAGCATTAAAAGTTCGGGCTTCAAATTCAAGTCCGGGTCCAAACAAAAGGAAACACCTTCTAGTTTGAACCCACTACCTAACTTAAGGTCCGCCGCCTGCCGTTCTAAATATTAACAAACCCGCTACCATTTCGATTCAGTTTAACTTTAGCTTTATTATATGAATTGGATTATTGGAGTTAATCTATGTGGAATATAAAGCCATTTTTTAGCTCTTTTTACGGTTTGTTGAAAATTGCATCAATGCTTAAAACTGACATCCAGCTAACATTAATCACTAACATTCGAGAACTAACATTAGTTACTAACATTATTTACATTGCTATTTAAAATGATGTTATTTACTCAAGTGAACTCGCGATTTCAGAATTAGACCTATTAAACCAACGTGCTGATGTTTATAAACTATTTGAACCTGTTTTGTGACATGAACTCTTTGAAGCTGTTTTACGACTACTGAACAAAAGAATTAAATACAGTATATTCCATAACTAGTAATCACCAACTAAGATTAATTACAATTGATATTCCATGTTTGTAGACATATATTCAATCAGTCCAGTTTATGCATTTCAAAATCATTCCAATACATACTATGAAATATCAAATGAACTACTGCTTATACATCAAATTAAACACAAAGAAACAGTTATTTTCATAAATCTATTCCAACAACTCTTTACTTCCTTTTCTTTAAATTTGAGAGTTGTAGAACATGTACCTGGATAACGGAAATACAAGAAGATGAAGGAGCGGTCAGCAACAGTAATAACACGGCAAGACAACAGCAAACCAACAGCAGCAATTCAAACCAGATTCGAGGCCCAGGAAAATTTGAAGAAAACCAAACAAGCTCAATAGAACAACCCCAAAAGTTTGTAAAAGTCTAAACAGCAACAACCAACATCACCACAAACAGACTCAACCGCGCGTGTATTAAACCCAAAACTAAACTCGTGGACTACTTTGTTTTTGTTTTCTCTTTTTAAACTCTCCAGCACTCTCTTAAGATTTTCAGAAAAATGTTCAACCCCTCTCCAGATTTCCAGAATGTCTTTCTCTCTCCTTTTTTTTGTCTTGAAATGACCCTATTTATAACAAAACTCTTGCCTTGAAAGACTTAAACTAATTCGAAATATTCTCCCCACACTTACATGCCTTGTTCCCCACTATATTAAACAAGTGTATTAATTCTCACTACCACATGTCTTGTCCCCCATTGTATTAAACAATGAATTATTGCTCACTACCACATGTCTTGTCCCCCACTACATATTATTTTAATATTATTAGTGCCTAGTGGACGGAGCACTCAAATTAATCATTTTTTAAGACTCAAAATCCCGAAAATGCCCCTGAAAATACTGTAATTTACCATTCTACCCTCATCCCTTTCAATCTGTACCAAAACCATATCAGCTATAACCAATTCACCTAATCAACAATCCAATTAACAAACAAACTCTGAATAAACAAACTCGCCAAACAAACTCCTAATTGACAACATTCATGAATTAATCAACAGAGTCAGATTCATATCAAAAAACTTAACAGTACAAACAAGTAGATTTAAATCACTAAACTCAACATTAGTTGAACTCAAACTAGTAGGAAAATTGTCAAAACGCACACACACTTAATTTCAACGAATATGCAGTAGGAATATCATGCGAAAACTCTATCAAAAATGAAACCACATATTAAAATGAAACCAAAGAAAAAAGGAACAAAAATCCGTGAACGAGATACGGCTGACCTTTATGCTAATGATCCGTCGTCGAACAACGATGAACTTCCGATGAAACACAGCTTTGTTCACGACACCGTTTCGACGCTTGATTAACACAGCTGGTTGTTTCCGGCGAGTTGGGGTGTTGAAGACGTGACAGTGGAGCTGGTGTTAGGAGTTGTTTCATGGCTGCTGTTCGTCGTGGGTATGGGTGGCCGACTGGAGAGGGGGGTGGTCGACTAGAGAGGGGGGTAGTTCACTGGGTGTTGAAGACAAGCTGCTAGTCGACGAGCTGCTGGTCGACGACGATGGCAGTGCTCGCTGAAGAGTGATCGACAGACTGGTTGAGCTCGATGAAGAAGATGAAGACGGGAGGCTGTTGAAGATGACTGTGTGTGTTATGGGTGAGCTGCTGGTCGTCATGGTGGAGTGGGGTGGTGACGACGAGATGGCAGCCATGGGAGCTTGAGCTGTTCGTTGGTTGAAGGAAGATGGACGACGGGGCAGCTACTGCGTCAATGGCGACGTGAGCTAAGTGGTCTGGTTTACGACGCAGAAGACGGAGGAGAGAAGGGCAGCCATGTGAGGGATGATGGGGACGACGGGGAGGGCATCCATGGATGGCGATGGTGCTGCTATGGAGGTGAGGTCATTTGGAGCTGATGCAGGAGGAAGGGGCGGGTGTTTTTTTTTAGGGTTTTGGGCTTTGGTTGTTTGGGTGAAGGGTAACTGAAAGGGGGGAGGGTCCTTTTGGTTTAGTACTGGACCGGGTCGGGGGGTTTTTGGGTTGGGTAAGGGGTTATTTGGTTTGGGGCTGGGGTTTAAAATTGGAGGAAGGGCCCAATCCGATTTTCTTCTTCCTTTATTGCTTCTTTTTTCTTCTTTTATTTTTTCTTAAACTAAAACTAAATTCTAAAAATCTTAAATTATCCTATAGAACTAAATTAATTTATAAAAGTGCTAATTAACTCTTAATAAAAATTAACACACAATTAAATAGCAATTACGATAAAATTACACAATTTGGATATTAAATGACAAAAATGCGACGTACATTATTTTTATGAATTTTGTTCTTGTAAAACAAACCTAATTGTTCCTAATTGTAGAATTAAATCCTAAATGCAAATGTGACATATTTTTGTATTTTTTATTAATTTAATAAATAAACATGCACGGACAAATACAAATAATTATCCAAAAATGCCACGAAAATTCTCAAAATTGCACACAAAAGGAAAATTGTTTTATTTTGAATTTTTGGGAGTAATTTTCATATAGGGCAAAAATCACGTGCTCACAGCTGCCCCTCTTTGTCCGAAAACACAAAGAGTTTTCGTGCAAAGATAAAGTGAGCGGATACGAGCGATTTTTGTCCGTTGGAATACTCCGTGTGAAGCAATTTTTGAAAAGATTTAACCGAACCTTTGCTTCAAAGGTTTCCTACATATCCCTGGCTAGAAGGGAATCAGGTTAATGTAGTTCGGGAAGTTTTGGTAGCTGGGACTACCATGGGACTGCAATGTTACTGCTGTTGCATGCTGTTATTACTGCTTTTCGACCTCCTTATTACACCATGCTGAAAGAAAACAAGAAGCTAGACTAAACTATAGTCTATGAACTACAAAATCTTATCTAGATCTTCAGTCGTGCTCTTGTGTCTCTTGTTGCTTTGATGTCTCGGTGACTCCTCTGCTATTTCTTTACTTCTGATTTGTCTTGTATTCTCCCTTGACTGCCGATCTCGAACTGCTTATTTCCTTCTCGTGAGCTTCGCATTATTTTCCTTCGAATCTTGAACTGCCTTCCTCTGCTGGGGATTTTTGTTGTTTCCCGTTTCTTTATTTCTGGCTCGACTTGTGGTCTTCCTTCTAATTTCTGTTGGGGTTTTTTGTTGTAACCCTCCGCTTTACTAACTTCAAACTTCCATGTATTCCTCTGTTATATGGGCGGGCTCCCAACTTCCAGACTTGAAATGTAACGACTGAAATGTATTCCTCTGTTATATGGGCGGGCTCCCAACTTCAAAACTTGAAATGTAAAGACTGAAATGTATTCCTCTGTTATATGGGCGGGCTCCCAACTTCAAAACCTGAAATGTAAAGACTGAAATGTATTCCTCTGTTATATGGGCGGACTCCCAACTTTAAAACTTGAAATGTAAAGACTGAAATGTATTCCTCTGTTATATGGGCGGGCACCCAACTTCAAAATTTAAAATGTAAAGACTGAAATGTATTCCTCTATTATATGGGCGGGCTCCCAACCTCAACCAACAACTTCGAAAAATAAATCTTCATTCCGTTCTTCAGGCGGGGCTCCTGACCTCAACAACAACTTCGAAAATAAAGCATCATTCCGTTCTTCAGGGGGGCTCCTGACCTCAACAACAACTTCGAAAAATAAATCGCCATTCCTTTCTTCAGGCGGGCGAGACTTCAACAACTTCGAAAAATAAATCGCCATTCCGTTCTTCAGGCGGGGCTCCTGACCTCGACAACAACTTTGGAAAAATAAATCGCCATTCCTTTCTTCAGGCGGGGCTCCTGACCTCGACAACAACTTTGAAAAATAAATCGCCATTCCGCTCTTCAGGCGGGGCTCCGACCTCGACAACAACTTTGAAAAATAAATCGTCATTCCGTTCTTCAGGGGGGGCTCCTGACCTCAACAACATCGAAAAATAAATTGGCATTCCGTTCTTCAGGGGGGGATCCTGACCTCAATCAACACCTTCGAAAAAATAAATCGACATTTTGTTCTTCAGGGGGGGCTCCTGACCTCAACAACAACTTCGAAAAATAAATCGTCATTCCTTTCTTCAGGTGAGCGAGACTTCAACAACTTCGAAAAATAAATTGCCATTCCGTTCTTCAGGCGGGGCTCCTGACTTCAACAACAACTTCGAAAAATAAATCGTCATTCATTTCTTCAGGCGGGGCTCCTGACCTCGACAACAACTTTGAAAAATAAATCGTCATTCCATTCTTCAGGGGGGGCTCCTGACCTCAATAACTTCGAAAAATAAATCGTCATTCCGTTCTTCAGGGGGGGCTCCTGACCTCAATCAACACCTTCGAAAAATAAATCGCCATTCCGTTCTTCAGGGGTGGCTCCTGACCTCAACAACAATTTCAAAAAATAAATCGCCTTTCCTTTCTTCAGGTGGGCGAGACTTCAACAACATCTTCGAAAAATAAAGCGTCATTCCTTTCTTTAGGGGGGGCTCCTGACCTCAACAACAACTTCGAAAAATAAATCGCCATTCCGTTCTTCAGGGGTGCTCCTGACTTCAACAACAACTTCGAAAAATAAATCGTCATTCCTTTCTTCAGGCGGGCGAGACTTCAACTACTTCAAAAAATAAATCGTCATTCCGTTTTCAGGCGGGGCTCCTGACCTCGACAACAACTTCGGAAAAATAAATCGCCATTCCGTTCTTCAGGCGGGGCTCCTGACCTCGACAACAACTTTGGAAAAATAAATCGCCATTTCGTTCTTCAGGCGGGGCTCCTGACTTCAACAACAACTTCGAAAAATAAATCGCCATTTCGTTCTTCAGGCGAGGCTCCTGACCTCAACCAACAACTTCAAAAAATAAATCGTCATTCCGTTTTTCAGGTGGGGCTCCTGACCTCAACAACCATTTTCCTTCTAACTTGAATTATCTTTCTTCAAAACTACTTCCCTTAAAACTTGTATTGTCTTCTATGCGAACTGCTGGGGTTAACATTTTTCAAAAATATGTTATCTTACTCCTTCAAAGGCTACTTCCCTTAAGACTGATGTTTCATTCCTCTGCAAATCATTTCCTTTTGCAAAACTGGTCTTCCTCTTTTTTTCTGTTTTTTTCTTCTTGTGTTATCTTCCTCCTGGCATTGCTTTTCTTAAAACTTGTTTTGCCTTCTCCCGAAGAAACTGCTGGGGATACCGCTTTTCACCAAACTTGTGTTAGACTTCTCGAAAATATTCGAAATGAACGAAAATTTTCTGCCCCAGTTTGACAATCTTTCTTGTGACGCATCTTTCCGTCATTAGTAACATTCCCTGTCCCTACTTTAAATTAAAGAAAATTTGGTCAGTTTAAACGTGGTGGTTGGTTGTGATACTCCTGTTGGGGATGTTATCAATCATTTTTCCATCTGTGCGTTGTCTGACCATCTTGAAGCTTGGCTAATACCTTTTGACCTTCTTGACGATTTCTTATTCACAAACCTCTTAACCATTTTTCCAGTCTCCTTATCTGACTCATTTATTTTCATGACAGCCGATTTCGCTTGAAGATCTTTCATGTTCGTTCATTGATTAACCACTCCTTCCATCGTCTGTGTTACCGAAATACCCTTTCCTGGTGCAGACCCAATGTCTTCTTTTGCGGTACTGTCTGAACTTGGCATTTCCCCAACCTTTGAGTCTCCTGTGAATTTCCCAATTATGTCCATTGCTTTCCGCGTTGTTCTTTCTTGATTTTCCCCTGGCCTTGGCCTTATAACCCTCGATTTCCGCGGGGGATATCCTTCTTGACACCGGTCTATCCTTTTGTCAATCTCATCATCGAATATACCCTCGGTTCAATCCCCCTGGCCCTCTTTTTGTTGCACTGTCCCTGAATTGATATGGACCAATCTTGGGTATTTTGCGCGAACCTCAAAGCACGTTGACTATTACCAGCTCATTGCGCTTGTTCTTTCCTGACTTATACCCCTTTGATGTACTAGTCAGATCTCGTCTTGCATAATTGGGAAGCTGATGGCAAATTTTGAAATCATTTCTCGCTTGTTCTGACCAAGAGACTCAAGAAGAGGAAATGACAAAGGTAAAAGGAACAGAGTAAAGTACAAAAGGAAAAGATGACTCCTAACGAGAAAAATTACAAAGTAAAACCTATCAGATGTGGATGCCAACTCCATTGGCCATGACATGCACATGTGGCCTATCCTCCGTCGTTAATCGCCTTTCACAATCTTCGTCTGGTGCTTTCCTGTATGATTCTCAATCTTTATTCGACTTGTAGTGCCCGAAGGGTTTTCACTATCAAGCCTCTCTCATTTTGGTTTTTCTCTCAACTTATAGCCGCCTCAAGGTGCCCGTGAAGGTTTTCACCGATAAGACTCTCTCATTTTATTACTTTTTTGTCGAGGATCAGAGTGTTATTCTCGACTTCCATTTGCATGACTTGGCATCTTTCGAAGACTGGTCAAAAGGTCTTTCTTTGGACCGTAACGTGGGATTTTGGATAGGGCTAGAAAGAAAGGGTACTGGCGGCTCAAAACGAATCAATTAGGGTTCAAAATTTACAACCTTCGGAACCAGATTTCTTTACATCAAACACAACTTCTGCCCCAGTTTCTTGCTTGGGAATTTTTTTGATTTTTATTTTTTGTTAAACTATGACCGAGCCGTGAAGCGCCTACGTATCCTCTTTGAGGAATCAGGTCAAACGTAGTTCCCAACTCCCCTCTTCTTTTTTTTGTTTTTTTGTTTGTTTTCCTTTTCACTTATTTATTATTTTCTTTTCTTTTCTTTCTCTTTCTCTTTCTCGTTTCTCATTTCTCGTTTTGTTGTTTCTGTTGTTTTCTTTTTCTTTTTCTTTTTCTTTTTCTTTATCTTTCATGCTTGTGTTTTCTAATCTTTGCTACTGATTCCGAATGAGGGGTATGAAAGAAAACCAATAAGGCTCAAAGGGTTAACGAAGGATAAAGTGTTTAGATAGAAGAATAAAATGTCTTCGTCATTCCAATCTTCAAAATATGCCAAGCACAAACAAAACAATTAAACATTCGCCACATCTTCTGATTGTGCTGGACTTGATAACCATATCCACATACTCGCCTTTTCATTTGTCATTTTTAAAGCACCATTGGGCAATACTCTTACTTTCGTTATCATGAATGGCCCTCTTGGCAATATGGCTAATTTGCTTTTATAGTTTTCTTTATGTTTTACCTGCCCCAGTTTCACGTGGCTCGGGCTTCAAATGATCTCAAGCTGTTCCTATTTCCCTTAAGTGTCCCGATCATCTCCCAATGGCTTTATAATTAACTCTTAAGATTAGGCCCAAACTGTGCGTGCATGTCATGTCACTAGAATCGGCGTTGAACAAAGACAAAACAAAAGGATAAAAAGAACTAAACAAAGAAGATGACTGGAGGTAACAAAAGACCGGAATTTGCATTAGACAAGCGGTGAAACGGTTCGTATAACGAAACAAGCAAAACAACTGGGACCTTGGAACAAACCCTAAAACAAATCCTAGAAAACACTAAACAAACCACTATGACAAAAATGGGAGGATAAGAGGGTTTGACACAAGACAATGCCTGGATTGCAACCCTGCAAATAACCCGGACAATAGAAGTGATAACAAAATGAACCACCAAGACTCCTTTCCAACTAGCCAAGAGATGAAGCGTCTTTCCAATTACCAAGAACGACATCTTAACCACTGGGTTCCCCATCAATATTGCCAAAACCATTAACAACTTCAATATCATTAACTTCAGTCCGCAAATTCCCAAGAGGATTCGCATGCTCCTTGTCACTGTCATTGATCACAATTACCCCTTCTTGAATCATTCTTTCTATTTCCTCTTTCAAAGAACGACAATCTTCAATGCTATGCCCTTGGACATTAGAGTGGTACATGCATCGTACAGTAGGATCAAAGCCTTTTGCATATGGGTCTGGAGTATAACCGAGGAGCGGCTCAATCAGGCCAGAATGCTTTAACTTTTCAAACAAGCTTGCATAAGATTCTCCGATAGGGGTGAGAGCCTTTTCTCGTTTCAGCAACCTCTCATTCCTAAATGCCTGATTTGGCCTAAAACTTGATCCAGGGGGTTTCTGGTGGGCTCGTGGGGGTGGATAGGCATTTTGTGGAGCTGGGTACTTGGAAAGTGAAACATGTCTTTGGGAGTCTCGTGGAGAGAAATAGCGTTGAGGAGGGGAGTACCGTTGGGAAAATATAGTTGGACAACGAGTGATGGAGCTACTCAGGTGGCTGGGAAAGCTATCATAAGTGGGTAGATATGGAGAGTATGGAGGATCATCCATTATTGTGTTAGGTGCTTGGGTAAGGACAGAGTTCGGGAAGCTAGACAGTGGCAGGGGTGGTGCTTTCCCAGTCATCCATGCCTGATACATGTCTGCCACATTTTGTCTCAACATTCTTACCTCTTCTAACAACCCGTAGTCCTGTTCAACCAACTGCTTTCGGGCATCGGTACAAACCCGCTCAGTTCTGTTGCTCTCTGCCATTGTCTTTTGCCTTTGTGTTGCAGGGCAGCATTACTTTAGAATCACAACCAACCACCTTTCTGGTTATTGATAGAGGACAAAAATGGAAGCAACCTGTTAGCGTTAGGGTTTTCAACAGATAAGAAGACACATATTAGGGATGCAATGCAACTAGGCAATTAACCTTTTCTATCATGTATTTGCTTCAGTTATGTGCGTCATTCTGGCTTCTTGTAATTGTGCTCCCTTTTTTCTTTTTCTTTTTTTTTTCTTTTTTTTTCCTTTTTTTAATAGTGGTCGAATCTTATGTGGATTGCCTACGTATCATGTCCCCGCATGAATCAAACCGGGCGTAGTTCTGCCACATAAAAGGTAAACAACAATAAAACATTTTTTTGGAATCACTTAAAGACGAACAACAGACTCGAAAGTCAAACGACCCACATACTCTAATCAAAAGAAATACAAAAAATAAAATGACAGATTCCTTCCTCTATATGCCGATTTCAACCAAACGGCTGTTTTTGCAAACGTGGCCCCTTCCCAATTTCACATGAATTTTGAGGCCGGAAATATTATTTTATGACACTTCACAAACTTGTCCGTTCTTTTACGAAAATAGCCTTTTGACAATTGAAAGATACTCTAAGGCTATCTCGGTAAGAACAGTTTAAGACACCGCCGAAGCTGGCTCGGCTTAAAAAAATTTAAACGGTATTCTTGACCACTGACTCTTTTTCTTATTATTTTTCAAATTAAAATAAAATAAAAGATCGGGTTTTGCCAGCGCGGCCTTTCAGCACCTCGGGTACGAAGATTTTAAGGTTGCGTTAGCTAACCGACCGAAATCCTAAAAACATGACCAAAGGTGGCCGTTTATGCAAAGTCAGCCTTCCGGCGTCCTTTTTGGGAACATTCGACTATTTCAGACAAAAACAGCATCACCCAACACTATGACGAAAAATTAAAAATTTTGACATTTTTTTTTGGCTATTTTTTGTAAAAGGGGAGGTTGGACCCGATGAGGGCTGTCTATGTATCACACATCCTGTGAGAATCAGACCCGCGTAGTTCGGGACACGACAATAAACTAATTCTCACAACAAGACTTGTTTAAACAAATTACACTAAAAACATTTTTTTTCACAAAATTTTGGAAGAGTTCGCCGGTAACTCAGAATTATCTTTCTACACTGCTATTTTTTTTTCTTTTTCTTTTTCACAATTTTTCAAAAATTCCCGATTTCAGAAGCCGGTCAGCATGCAGATCTGAAGCAAGTAAATGTGCAAAACAAACAGGATGCAGCAGGATGGTCTTTTTTCATTTCAGGTTGCTTGTCCTAGACGGACTCAACCCCTGTGTTGAGTCCCCTAAGTCAAATGCAACATGATGCAAATAAACGTTCCTACTAGGGATCCGACATGAAGTCAAGTTATTCTAGGTTCGACCTGGGTATATGTTCTAGACAGTGTACCCGAGCGGACAACTCGAGTTGAGGAAGGAGCTCCTTTCCGGGAACCAAAAGGCCAGCCGGCTTAGAAACTTTCCGAGCCTCTTTTATTTCAGGGTATGACACTAACAGAATAGGGAGTCTCAACCAGTAAGCACATCCCCGGAGGTGAGAAGAGAAGGTTTCGGCACAGTTTATATGTACAGTTCAAATAATATCAAAGCGGTAAAAAGAATCATTTTGCACATTTAAGCTCAATCACATGATAAAGCCAAATACAACAATTATTCTAAGCTCAAATTTCTAACCCTGAACCAGTGGTTCTGGGTTAAGTCCCCAGCAGAGTGGCCAGAGCTGTCACACCTCCTTTTTCACCCGCGCCACCGCAAAGGGGCGCAGAGGGGAGTTTTTCCAATTAAGGGACAATCGAAACGAGATTTATTTATTTATTTCAGAGTCGCCACCTGGGAGATTTCGGGTGTCCCAAGTCACCGGTTAAATCCCGAATCGAGGAAAAGAATGACTTTGTTTAACAGTCTGCGCACCAGAAATCCGGATAAGAAATTCTGTTAACCCGGGAGAAGGTGTTAGGCATTCCCGAGTTCCGTGGTTCTAGCACGGTCGCTCAACTGTCATATTCGGCTTGATTATCTGATTTTATGCAATTATGAACCTACGTGCAAATTTAACTCTTCACCGTTTTTGTTATTATTTATTCAAAGAATTGCAACGTCGTGAGAGTGCATCTCGAATTGCGCCACATAAATGTACCCGTATTTTTCGACACGTTCCAACTTCGTTGAGATTTGGATTTGGGTCACATAAATGTGCACCCGAGTTTAGGAAGATAACATTATTAAATACGCGCCTAAAGACTAACGCGTTGTTATTTTGAGAAAGGCTGTAAAGTTCGCTATGCGGCCTGTCTCGAAATCTAAGCATTTGAAATAACTGTCCGTTGAGGGCCCCGCAGTTTGTGTATTCTTGTTTATCGAGGCTCGTCTCATTCCTTTTTTTTTAAAAAAAAGAATTTGCAACGTCATGGAAATGCATCTCGAACCACGTCACAATCAATGCACCAGTGATTAGCGACACATTTCGACTTTGTTGAGATTTGGATTTGGGTCACATAAATGTGCACCCGAATTTAAGAATATAACATTATTAAATACACGCCTAAAGCGACTAGCGTATCATTATTTTGGGTAGGGCCGTGAAATTGGCTAAACGGCCGTCCCTAAGTCTAAGTATTTTGAAGCAAATATTTATCGAGGGCCTCGCAATTTTGTATTTTTATTCGGCGAGACTCATCTCATTTTTATTCAAGGATATCCTAAAACGACTATGATTTCCTATTTATTGGTCTCTAAAAATAAAGAAAAATCCTAATCAATTAGCATTAAAAGTTCGGGCTTCAAATTCAAGTCCGGGTCCAAACAAAAGGAAACACCTTCTAGTTTGAACCCACTACCTAACTTAAGGTCCGCCGCCTGCCGTTGTAAATATTAACAAACCCGCTACCATTTCGATTCAGTTCAACTTTAGCTTTATTATATGAATTGGATTATTGGAGTTAATCTATGTGGAATACAAAGCCATTTTTTTAGCTCTTTTTACGGTTTGTTGAAAATTGCATCAATGCTTAAAACTGACATCCATCTAACATTAATCACTAACATTCGAGAACTAACATTAGTTACTAACATTATTTACATTACTATTTAAAATGATGTTATTTATTCAAGTGAACTCGCGATTTCAGAATTAGACCTATTAAACCAACGTGCTGATGTTCGTAAACTATTTGAACCTGTTTTGTAACATAAACTATTTGAAGCTGTTTCACGACTACTGAACAAAAGAATTAAATACAGTATATTTCATAACTAGTAATCACCAACTAAGATTAATTACAATTGATATTCCATGTTTGTAGACATAGATTCAATCAATCTGGTTTATGCATTTCAAAATCATTCCAATACATACTATGAAATATCAAATGAACTACTGCTTATACATCAAATTAAATACAAAGAAACAGTTATTTTCAGAAATCCATTCCAACAACTCTTTACTTCCTTTCCTTTAAATTTGAGAGCTGTAGAACATGTACCTGGATAACGGAAATACAAGAAGATGAAAGAGCGGTCAGCAACAGTAATAACACGGCAAGACAACAACAACCCAACAATAGCAATTCAAACCAGATTCGAGGCCCGGGATTTGAAGAAAACCAAACAAGATCAATAGAACAACCCC
This sequence comes from Nicotiana sylvestris, assembly GCF_000393655.2. NCBI lineage: Eukaryota > Viridiplantae > Streptophyta > Magnoliopsida > Solanales > Solanaceae > Nicotiana > Nicotiana sylvestris. The sequence goes on from NC_091058.1 coordinate 18,645,525, forward strand.
AAAAGTTTGTAAAAGACTAAACAACAACAACCAACATCACCACAAACAGACTCAACCACGCGTGTATTAAACCCAAAACTAAACTCGTAGACTACTTTGTTTTTGTTTTCTCTTTTTAAACTCTCCAGCACTCTCTTAAGATTTTCAGAAAAATGTTCAACCCCTCTCCAGATTTCCATAATGTCTTCCTCTCTCCTTTTTTTTTTGTCTTGAAATGACCCTATTTATAACAAAACTCTTGCCTTGAAAGACTTAAACTAATCCGAAATATTCTCCCCACACTTGCATGCCTTGTTCCCCAGTATATTAAACAAGTGTATTAGTTCCCACTACCACATGTCTTGTCCCCCACTATATTAAACAATGAATTATTGCCCACTACCACATGTCTTGTCCCCCACTATGTATTATTTTAATATTATTAGTGCCTAGTGGACGAATCACTCAAATTAATTATTTTTTAAGACTCAAAATCCCGAAAATGCCCCCTGAAAATACTGCAATTTACCATTCTACCCCCATCCCTTTCAACCTGTACCAAAACCATATCAGCTATAACCAATTCACCTAATCAACGATCCAATTAACAAACAAACTCTGAATAAACAAACTCGCCAAACAAACTCCTAATTGACAACATTCATGAATTAATCAACAGAGTCAGATTCATATCAACAAACTTAACAGGACAAACAAGTAGATTTAAATCACTAAACTCAACATCAGTTGAACTCAAACTAGTAGGAAAATCGTCAAAACGCACACACACATAATTTCAACGAATATGCAGTAGGAATATCATGCGATAACTCTATAAAAAATGAAACCACATATTAAAATGAAACCAAAGAAAAAAACAACAAAAACCCGTGAACGAGCTATGGCTGACCTTTATGCTAACGATCTGTCGTCGAACAAATCGTCGAACAAATCGTCGAACAACGATGAACTTTCGATGAAACACAACTTCGTTCACGACACCGTTTCGACGCTTGATTAACACAACTGGTTGTTTTCGGCGAGTTGGGGTGTTGAAGACGTGATAGTGGAGCTGGTGTTTGGAGTTGTTTCACGGCTGCTGTTCGTCGTGGGTATGGGTGGTCGACTGGAGAGGGGGGTGGTTCGCTGGGTGTTGAAGACGGGCCGCTGGTCGGCGAGCTGCTGGTCGACGACGATGGCAGTGCTCGCTGAAGAGTGGTCGACGGACTGGTTGAGCTCGACGAAGAAGATGAAGACGGGAGGCTGTTGAAGACGACTGTGTGTGTTATGGGTGAGCTGCTGGTCGTCATGGTGGAGCTGGGGTGGTGACGACGAGAGGGCAGCCATGGGAGCTTGAGCTGTTCGTTGGTTGAAGGAAGATGGACGACGGGGCAGCTGTTGCGTCAATGGCGACGTGAGCTGAGTGGTCTGGTTTACGACGAAGAAGACGGAGGGGAGAAGGGCAGCCATGTGAGGGATGATGGGGACGACGGGGAGGGCAACCATGGATGGCGATGGTGCTGCTATGGAGGTGAGGTCGTTTGGAGCTGATGTAGGAGGAAAGGGCGGGTGTTTTTTTTAGGGTTTTGGGGTTTGGTTGTTTGGGTGAAGGGTAACTGAAAGGGGGGAGGGTCCTTTTGGTTTAGTGCTGGACCGGGTCGGGGGTTTTGGGTTGGGTAAGGGGTTATTTGGTTTGGGCCTGGGGTTTAAAATTGGAGGAAGGGCCCAATGCGATTTTCTTCTTCTTTTATTACTTCTTTTTTCTTCTTTTATTTTTTCTTAAACTAAAACTAAATTCTAAAAATCCTAAATTATCCTATAGAACTAAATTAATTTATAAAAGTGCTAATTAACTCTTAATAACAATTAACACACAATTAAATAGCAATTACGATAAAATTACACAATTTGGATATTAAATGCCAAAAAATGCGACGTACATTATTTTTATGATTTTTGTTCTTGTAAAACAAATTTAATTGCTCCTAATTGTAGAATTAAATCCTAAATGCAAATGCGACATATTTTTGTATTTTTTATTAATTTAACAAATAAACATGCACGGACAAATACAAATAATTATCCAAAAATGCCACGAAAATTCTCAAAATTGCACACAAAAGGAAAATTATTTTATTTTGAATTTTTGGGAGTAATTTTCATATAGGGCAAAAATCACGTGCTCACAGTTAGCTACAAAATTTATATGTCGCTAATTTATATTTTTTTTATACAGTACTATGCTTTAAGGTTTAAAAGTGCACCAGGAAAGAAAAATAACATTTTCCGGGCATTTGCGGAAGAAAGAGAAATGAAAAGATGGAGAATGAACATAAAAAGAAGCACTCGGTTAACGCAATCGTTCACTTTCTTTATCTGATATTGTTATTTCTTTTACTTTTTTGGGGGCTATTTGTATGTTATTTTGTTGGATATACAGGTTGGAGAGTACTGAATGAAAACCTAAAAAATTAAATATTGCCTTCAAGATTCTTTTGGGGGTGGGTAGCATTTTCCATAAAAGAGAGTAAAAACAATCTGCGGCAACGTTCTCATGGTGTCCAAGTTACATTTTTTGCACGAAAATGGAAATTGGTGGGGATTGAAATACACAAACCAGAAGCTGCCATAAGATAATAATAGCATTGAATGCACCAAAAAATATAAATAAACTGAACAGGATATCTAGGAATGAAATGTGCTGTTTGTCAATAATAGGAAACCGAAATTATATATGGCCATTGGAGCTTAGTGAAATATCAAATATCATATGCCTTAGATGATGAAGAACCAGAAGAAGAAAAAGACAACAAAGTTAATAGTCCCCTATCTCAATAGGGTAAATCTTTCTCCTAATATTTTATTCCAAACACTTGTTACATATTTTTCCCTTTTTATTTGTTCAGGAAGTTAGACCTATTTCTTAAAGGATAATTGTTTTCTCCCTCTAAAAGGCTAATTAATGGGCTTGATCAGTTAAATACACTAATAAGATAAAATAAGATATTATTTTAATCAAATTAAATAGTGATCATCTGATATCTTTTGGGTTATCCAATAATAATTTTTTTGTACACTATCGGATTCTATAAGTTAAATGCAATTGTATATTACAAATATTCAAGCACAAAGTTCTTCACGTTGCATCAAGGACCGCTCAACGGATCTCGTGGCCTAAGGAGAAACCATATTGAGGGGTCCTTAAATTTATCTTATTAAATATTTATACTAACAACAAAAATTGCTTTTTAAATAACAAATTAATCATTTAAGAAAAAAAGAAGAAGCAAATTTCAAAAAAAAAAAAAAAAGAAAGAAGAAGAGCACAAAAAAATAAAGTGGTGGACTATCGGATGTTGAGGTCCAGAACTCAAAGTGAAAATTTTAAATTGGCTATCATCACAAACAAAAAAAAAGAAATAAACATACATAACGTAATAACTTAAGTTTTGAGCATTGACGGTGTCAAAAATATTTACTTCTTTTGATCAATTTAAACGATAATTGTACTTCATTCTATTAAGTAGCACTTATTGGTGAATATCTAAATAAATTGTAAATGACCTAATATAATATGTCGAATTACATCAAAAGAAAATCGGTGCATGGATGTTTTTGTGTTCATGCAGTTTCAGAAAACATTATAAAAAAATTCATTATGTTATCGATATATATAACTTAATTCCTATATAAAAAGAATAAAATTAAAATTGAAGAGTGAAGCAAATATACTAATTAATGAGGGAAGAAAATTATCATAATTTAGAAATTTATTGGTATAAAATAACCTCAATCAAGTAACAAAAAAATATATTGTAACACTTTTCTTTATACTAATTATTTATATAAATTATATAGTATATAGTAACAACAATAATAAGAACTTAAAATGAAGTTGGGGCCTCAAATGAGGCCTAAGGCATTGGCCTCACCTCCCAAAGCATTGTATTATTATTATTATTACTATTATTATTTAAGTATATTTTTTTATAAATAAATGATTTTATTATCAAGTTGCAATCTGTACAGGATCATCCTAACCTGAAGAGCTAATAGCCTGTTTGACAAAAGTGCTTTTTTTTTTTGCCAAAAGCATTTTTGGCCTCACCTCTCAAAAGCACTTTTTTTGGTCTCACCTCCCAAAAGTTTTTTTTTTTTTGCCAAGCTTCTAGAAGGAAAAAAAGTGTTTTTGAGGAGAAGCAGAAAAAAGTAGCTTCTCTCCAAAAACACTTTTTTGAGAAGCACTTTTGAAAAAAATACACTTAGAAGCAATTTTTTAAAGCTTGGTCAAACACTAATTGCTGCTCAGAAGTGTTTTTCAAACTAATTAGCCAAATACAAACTGCTTCTCACCAAAAGTACTTTTGAGAAAAACATTTTTGAAAAAAAGCACTTCTCAAAATAAGTTGATTTTTGCAGCTTGGCCAAACGGGTTATAAGTCTCATTCTACATTTAAGTACTTCTATCATCTAGGGGTAAAAGTTCAAACTTTCCATCTTCTTTGCAAGCTTTAAGTACATCTTTTATCAATTCATTATGATAATTTTTATTAATCTACTTTTAAACTCTGAATTAACTAGAATAAAGTCAATTTACTGGTATCAAAGGACATATAACAAGGGAAAGCAAAATGAATCATAATAAATGAACGGACAAAACAGCTCTCAACTTTTACTAGCAACAATACGGGTACTAATTCAATCTGCCTAGTCTCCCAATAACTCAATAAACGAGAACCAAAAAGTAACTCCCCCACCCCCTCCCCCACCCCCCAAGAAAAATAGGGGAAAAAAGACACAAGAAACACATAAAAACACAGAAGAAACTGCACTGCACCTCGATTTGATCATTCCTCCTTGTGTCTGAAAAATCAAATTTATTTTTTACTTAGCCTAAGTTACTACTACTACTTTGTTTTATACACCCTCTCTCTATCTAGTCTAGGAGGGGATATTGCCAGTAATGGCAGTGTTTCAGTGGCAGTGCAAGAAAAAGGAGTTAGAGTTTTCATTGGGAAGGTAAAATTTTTGCACCCAAAAACAAGCGAACCCATAAACACCTTCATGTTTTTCATAGGAATTCTCTTCTTCTTCTTCTTGTAAAAATACACAAGCTACCCTTTCCTTGTTACACAGTAGATAGATTATAGAGAGAGAGTAAAAGAGAACCCTATTTCTATTTTTTCACTTGCAGAGGGAAAAGAAAAGAAAAGAAAAAGGAAAAAAAGTTGGGTTTGCAGGCTTTGCTTTTTCTGAGAAGGAGAGAGAGGCAGTGTTTCTTATCTGACTACTACTATTACTAACTATGTATTCCATTAAGGATTTCCTGTAAAAAGCCTGATTTCAGTAAGCATAAAACTCGGGAGATCACTCACTGCCTCTTTAGCCCCAAAAAGAGAGGGAAAACAAAAGATAATTACACAGTGTGCGTGTGTGTTGTTTCATAGGCAAAAACAAAAGGAACAAAATTAAGACAAGAGGGTTATAAGAAACTCAGAGAAAGAAAAAGGTAGTAAGAGTTAATGGAGGGGGGTGGTTCTAGTGGAAATACTTCATGTTTAATGGGTTATGGAGATGACAACAACAACAATAACAGTGGAAATGCAGCCCTATGTCCTCCTCCTATGATGATGATGATGATGCCTCCTCCTCCTATTAATAATAACAATGGAGAAAGCAGCAATAATATTGGTGGCAACAACAACAACAATATCCTGTTTCTTCCTTTTATGGACAACAACAACAACAATAATCCACATGAAGACGCAAACTGTTCTTCTTCTAGTTCCATCAAGTCTAAGATTATGGCTCATCCTCACTACCCTCGTCTCTTGTCTGCTTATGTCAATTGTCAAAAGGTGAAATTAATATACCCCTTTTAAGAAAAAGAACATTTTTTTTCAAGAATTGCAAATTAAAATTCTTGTGAGAAATAAAGGGCAAGGTTTTCTATAGTTGACTCTCTGTTATAAAAAGAGAGTGTTTCCCCAAACCCTTGAAGGAAAAAAAATATTATGTATGATAGGGACAGTAACTGTATGTTCTTTTTTACACACTTTTATATCTGTTGAAGTGTTGATGAGAAGATAACCTAGTTATGTATGTATTACAGATAGGAGCTCCGCCGGAAGTGGTGGCAAGGCTAGAGGAAGTATGTGCCACGTCAGCAACAATAGGCCGTAACAGTGGCGGCATTATCGGAGAAGATCCAGCGCTAGATCAGTTCATGGAAGCTTACTGTGAAATGCTGACAAAATATGAGCAAGAACTTTCAAAACCCTTTAAGGAAGCCATGGTTTTCCTCTCAAGAATTGAGTGCCAGTTTAAAGCTCTCACTCTTACTTCCTCCTCTGAATCTGGTGATGACTCTTTTTCTAACCCTTATTTTGTCTTCACCTTCTTTTTTTTTGAAAAAAAAAAGAAGAAAAACTTAGAATGGGTGATGTGTATTCTTTTCAGATCCTAACTGTTTCTTTGAGTTTATTCACTGCTTTGAGTTGGTTTGTTTTTCTAAAAATTAATGTCCTCTGCATGTGCATGTTTCCAAGGATATGAGGATTTAATTAACTATAAACGAGCTCAGTTCCATTCCAGATGCAATTATTATTTTCCCATTCTTTAATCACTTTCCACACCCTTTTACTACTAAGTATTTTATTTTTGCTATTTTTCTTAATATCTAAAGTATTAGTTTCTGGGAAACTAAGATACAGTACATCTTTATGTATATATGCATTCTAAGGCGTTGCTTTGTTATATATAGTTATGTAACAATGACTCTTTGTTTTGATTCCCTCTCAATAAATCCTGTTTTGTTCTTCTACATGTTCATCTTCTGTTGATATGTTTGGATGTTTGTACTGCAAGTAGGTTTAAACAGCAAAATACATTTGTCCCTTGTTAATTATTTGAAACTTGATGTTTGTATATGCTGAAGAAACCAGCTTGTCTTATTTCTTTATTTGGTATGACCCTGGGGAATATGACTTTCTTGTTGCAGTTCTTTTAAGAACAGCCAATCAAATTTCTTTTCACTATTCATGCCCAGGTATTGTTTCTGTTATCATGTTCTTATCTAGTTAGTTCCATTAGAATCTTCAAGGTTTGCTGAATAATTGAAAACTTGTACCTGATCTAATGAAATGCTAACCCTAGTTTTTAATCAATTCATATCTGGAATCAATTAAGTTAATTTTATCTCTCACGCTCTAAGCAGCAGATTGTTGCATTTGTTTCTTTTGGTGAAGTCTTTTTCCATTACAAACATGCATTTTAAGTCAGTTTTTATGGTTTAGTTTTTAATGATTCACATAAATGTAAGTTCTGGTGGCATTTCATTTGTTTTAGAATATGGTTAAACTCTATCCATTTTATGAATGTGGATGTTCTGATGTTCAAAGGTTCTCTCTTTTACTTTTATTTTTATTTTTATATAGAGTTTAAGTTTTATGCATTGACAATATAAAATGCATTTACATCATTAGGTCATTTAAAAGGTATTTGCAGGTAACTCAATTTTATAACATGATTTATAACCAAACATAAATGACAATTAACTACTCCATCCATTCACTTTTACTTGTCCATTATGGACTTTGCACGCCCTTAAGAAATAATAAATGAAGTGCATAATTTAACATGATACCCATATTAATTGATGCATATTTTTAATGGATTTGAGAAAATGATTTGAAATGAGTAATTAATACTGTGGGTATAATGCTAAAAGTAACAAGTAAAATTGAAAATATATTTTTAGAATACTGCACAAGTAAAAGTGAACAGAGGGACTAATATACAACTTAAATATTTCCTAGTAATTTTATTTGAAGGTATAATAATAGAGTTTATGAACTTTTTTGCTGAAGCATGCATTAACTAGTTGTCTTGGAAAATGATTCATAATTTTCAAAATGCAATGGTTTTTTGTTTAACTTTGGGAAAAGACTTTCATCTAATTTATTAGTTTGTGTATATTTGGATTCAAACTTTTTAACATAATTAGTTTAACCTAGAAAGCATCAATTCAGTATGATTCTCTTGGCCAGCACTAAATTTTCATTTATGGGCTGTGAAGAAGTCCTTGAACTGAATGATTAAGGCATCACGAATAGTTCCAAACTTTGACATGATTTCAGGTCCCTCTAAATGTCGTCTTTAGTTACTACAGAAAAGAATATTGAGATAAATGACAACTGATGGAGATATGCACCTTGTTTTTATAGGGACCCACGCATGACTCTTTATTTGATTTGGAGCTTTGATTGGAGTATTTGATAACGTCCTTGGAATTTCATAAAATGGGAACCACACTTTGCTTCTCTCCACTTCCTCTTTTTGATTATTATTTGACAACTAGAATGTGATTTCTAGCTACTATTTTAATGTTTCCTGATTAATGAAGTTGGTGTGTTTCCATTAGATCTTCTGTTCATATTTATGTTTCCTCAATGTTTTTTGGTTGAGTTCGTTTTCTTTTTGGTCCAGCAAATATCTGATCGAATTTATTCCCTAAAGGAAAAAAAAATCATCTTGGTGAACACTGACTGCTTTTTATGATCTCATTCTATTATTGTTCATATGCTAGTTGACAAGGGGTTTATTATTCAGTCAATGTTGTATGTAAATTCTTTCTTCTTGGACTTATTATAGATATAGTCGACAATCATAGAACTTGTGAAATAGTAGTGTATTTCTAAATGAGCCTTTAATTCGCTGAAGACGACAGAGTTGATGAGTAACAGATGGGTTCTAGCTTGAAGGACCCTTTGATGTGCGAAGCTATATCTTGTAGTGGTGCCTACTTTCCTTTGTGCAAAAGTAGTGTCATCCCATGAGATTGAGCAGTTTTAGTGCTTGCAGTTAAAAGACAACTGAAAGAATTAACTCTTTTTGAACTTATTCTTAACCATGGATAGGGACCCTCAAGTAAGTTGGTTTATGATTAATAATGCCATCGTTCTCTAGTTTATAGTAACTAAGTTTAGTTTGTCAAAGTTTATAAGCTTTTGAAATGTTGTACCTTGCATAGATTTGGTGAATCAGGAATTCTTTGTTTTATGTGTTAACTCTAGCATACTTTTGCTACTCTAATGTGAGAAAGCGCTGAAAGAGGTATTCAAATGCTAACACTAGGAGCAAATGATTAAGAATTTGGTTGAACATAACTAAAAGATCCGTGTCACCACAGTATTTGGCAACTCTATCCTGCCCAATGTTGCGCGAACTCCAAAATGAATGACCCATGTCGAATCCTCCAAAAATACACTATTTTTGCAGGATCCGACACGCTCCCAACAACATTTTCGGAGAGTCCGAACAACATAGAATTCCTGCCAAACCTTTGAGGACTTCCCTTATAAACAGAAAAGTGTCTCAGAAAACTTCAGCCGTACGCACACTTAAATTTGTTACCAAATACATATCTGTTAATTATGTTGCAGTATTCATTCATTGAGATGACGGAGTCTCTTTTTTATTATAACTAGAAATTTACTACTTTGCACTATATTGTACTTTGCTTAAGCCTGATTTTATCCTTTGATGTTCTAAATTCACTTCAGCTAGAGACGATATCTGTCTTTCTTTTTTAAGCTGAGATAGATGGTACTATTGACTGCTTGATCTTCTTGCATGTACATTGATAACCTATCATGAGTTTCTGCTTTTTTATTTGCCTATTTACTTCATCCGGGTATTTGTCAGTTGACTTGCTGTTAAATATGCCTTCTGTATTTGATTTTACTAAATTATGGAGCTCTGAATACATGAATTCTAGAGAATTTTTTCATAGTTCAAAGAAATTGAACGGCTTTGGAAGCTTTAAGTAACCATATGGGTTCTGAAAGTGATGTGACATTGGTTTTTAATATTGTATCTTAATATCTGGTGATTCTTACCATTATGTTCCAATTAAGCACCACACATTTTAGCGACAAGAGTTGCTGCAGGTTTTAAGTAATTTTATTTGGCTGATGCTTATGCGAAAGTCTTGCAGTTGCAGCTCTAGGTGAGGCAATCGATAGAAATGGATCGTCTGAAGAGGAGGTTGATGTGAATAACGGTTTCATCGACCCTCAGGCTGAAGATCAAGAACTGAAAGGTCAATTGCTGCGCAAATACAGTGGTTACTTGGGTAGCCTTAAGCAGGAGTTCATGAAGAAGAGGAAGAAAGGCAAGCTGCCTAAGGAAGCAAGGCAACAACTACTGGACTGGTGGACCAGACATTACAAATGGCCATATCCATCGGTATTACCCTCTTTGCCTTTTTATATCATGACTTTTCTATTGATGTATGAAATATGCATCAATTAATCCATTGTTACATATATCGAACATTACATCAATTTCTGTTCTGCTCCATTAGAGTCTTCGGTGTAATACTCGTTACTGTTTACCCGAAAAACGGTACAGCTGAATTTATACGTGGTTTCTAGACAAGTAAATTAATTTGATCCTGAAATAATAAAATGAGATGATTGAAGAAATATATAACACTTAGCCTTGATAGGAAGACGAAATAACATAAATAAAGATTCTGGTAATGAAGCCTCTGAGCGCAACAGTGATAAGAACAATAAGAAGGACCCAAAATAAGAAGATAAAATTGTATTGAGCTTTTTGTAGATTGTAGTATTAGTTTGCCAGAAGAATTCCTCCGTACAATGATAACATAGCTCACTATTTATAGCTAGGCCTAGGGAAAGACGTCCTAGGATCGTGCCCTTTAATGCCAATTATGAGGGCCTTGATGAAAATGTGACGGTGAACATAAATGCCAAATTTCTTGTAACGGGCAACTTACTTAATGCTGTGTAATATTCTCCATTGAATGCTACCAGGCGAAGAGTATTTATTGCATCCTTATGAGCGTTACTCTTTCCGGTGACAGACAGGACAGTTGCCTTCGGTTTTGGTTATCCCCGTCTTAGATTCCATGTGTCCCTCTTTTGAGCGGTCACGTAGCATTGCATATTTTACCCTATACAACTACTTTTGCCTGTTAAGTGATTAGGAGTTTTGATGGTAACTGTATACTGATAAATTAAACTTTTCTGCACTGATAATAATAACATCGAATAGTTTTTTTACCGTTAGGTTCAGATGTCTTAACAACAACAGGTAAGTGGTTTTAGTATTCCTAATCTTGTAGTAACATAAAATTTTGAAATAAATTGCCTACTATAACCAACTAAAGAACACTGTAGTGTATTTTTTTTGGAATGTCAGTGTATATAAGGTAAATTCATAAAAGAAATGTATATTTCCAAAGAAAATCTCACGATCAATTTATCTATGTGCGTGTTATATATTAACAGGAATCCCAGAAGCTGGCACTGGCTGAATCTACAGGATTGGACCAAAAACAAATAAACAACTGGTTTATCAACCAAAGAAAAAGGCACTGGAAACCTTCAGAGGATATGCAGTTTGTGGTAATGGATGCTGCTCATCCACATTACTATATGGACAATGTTCTCGGTAATCCTTTTCCAATGGATATTACACCAACTCTCCTCTAAATTCTGGAGAAGGCCAATTCCAACTTATGAAAATTAGAGTGATTCTTGAATCTTTAAAATGTGTAGTATTAGATGTATTATCAAGGATATTTTGCATATTACTCGTATGCATATCTAGTTGTTATTGTAACTTCAAGGCTAAGACCATAAGTACTTGTAGTTCGAGCTATTTCTGTTATGGTTAACTTTATTAAATTAAATTTACTAGTTTGTTATATGTTTCGATGACAGTTTTAAAGTCCAGGTATTTTGTTTTTAGTGTTGAGTAAACTAAAACAGCTCTATTGAGAACCCTAATAAATGAGTTAGAAGATTTTGCAGAACAAGAGGTAAGATGTAACACATCGATGAGATTTTCCGCAGTATATCGGGATCTTTACATAAATTGTTGGCCATATTTATTATTTACTTTTTTCATATACATAGATTATACATTAATTATACACAAATAATACATAAGTTATGCATATATTGTACTTCCACCGATTATTTTTAGTTTAAGCGGTTGGATGAGTGATTATTTGGGTTAATTAATGTCATTGGGTAGCTCTACATAAGGTAAAAATAGCACGGTATAGCCAATTTTCGGATTGGTCATTCAAAAATAGTCAGCGTTACCAAGTTAATGAAAAATAGCCACTATTTTGCAGCAATAGAGACCGGTCCGGCATAATATACTGGAGTTTGGTGCACCTATGTAGGGCTGTGCATAATGTTGGATAAGAAAAGAATTATAAGGAGAAAGTAAACAAAAAAATAGAGCAAAAGAGATGAAAAGGTACTGTAATTCTTGTATTTCTGATGCAACGAAGTGTAAAAGAACAGCCTATAAATAGGCTTACAAAGAAACTGAAAATACTAAAATCTAGCTCCACTTACCCACTAAAGCTAATCAATATCTAAACTTGCTTAAATAAAGGAAACCAACTAACAAACTCCTAAAGACTTGGTCAAACATTTTTGAATCACTTCTCAACACTCTCCCTTGATTCAAAAGTGCAAACTCCAAGTTGACCTCTGAAGAACTCGTGCTTTGCTTGCGGAAGTGACTTTCTGAAGATGTCTGCCGCTTGCTCATTCGTACCACAAGTCTTCAAAGTAATTTCTCCAGTAGAAACAAGACTCCAAATATAGTGATAGCGAATATCAATGTGTTTTGTTCTGCTATGAAATGCTGGCTTTTTCGACATCGCAATAGCAGACCTGTTGTCACAGAATATTTCAGTTGCATCACCTTGTTTTTGATCGAAATCTGCAACAAGTCTCCTTAACCAAACTGCTTGACAAGCTGCCGAAGTTGCTGCAATATATTCAGCCTCTCAAGTTGATAATGCCACCACTTCCTGCTTCTTTGAACTCCATGAAATTGCTCCAGATCCAAGATTAAACAAGAAACCAGACGTGCTCTTTCTATCATCAATGTTACCTGCCCAATCGCTATCAGTAAAGCCAGTTAATGTGAAATTTGTTACCTTAGAATACCAAATTCCATGATCTATTGTCCCTGCGATATATCTCAGTATTCTCTTTGCAGCTCTAAGGTGAAGTTTGCTTGGACTATGCATAAATCTTGACACTACTCCAATAGAGAAAGCAACATCTGGTATGAGACAAATAATTTAAACCACCAACAAGACTTCTAAAATAAGTTGCATTTGCCATTTCAGTACCATCATCAAGACACAACTTCTCATTAATATTCATTGGCGTAGCAACAACTTTACAATTCACCATATTAAACCTTTTCAAAAGATCTGTTGCATATTTTCTTTGTGAAAGAAATATGCCATCAATTCCTTGTTTCACCTCAAGACCAAGAAAATAATGCAGTAGACCTAAATCAGACATCTCAAAATTCTTCATCATGCAATCTTTAAATTCAGCCACAATAGACTCACGTGAACCCATATATATTATATCATCAACGTAAAGACATACAGCCAAAAAATCATTTTTACCTTCTCGTTTGATATAAAGAGTAGGCTCATTGTTACTCCTTTCGAAATCACTCTTCTGAAAATAAGAATCAATTTTGAAGTACCATGCCCGCAACGCTTGCTTTAAGCCATAAAGTGCCTTTTTTAACCTGTAAACCTTATCTTCTTTGCCGTTAACTACAAACCCTTCAGGTTGTGAGACATAAACTTCTTCTTCCAAATCACCGTTTAAAAAGGCAGATTTAACATCAAATTGGTACACTGGCCAATTTAATGTTGCAGACAAAGCTAAGAAAGTTCTAACAGTTTCAAAGCGGGCAACAGAAGAAAATGTTTCATCGAAGTCGATACCTTGTTGTTGGGAATAGGCCTTTGCAACAAGCCTTGCCTTGTGTTTTTGAATGCTTCCATCTGCATTATACTTGGTTCTAAACACCTATTTGAGCCCAATAGCTTTCTTTCCTTCTGGCAAATTAACCAAGTCCTAGGTCTGATTTGTTTGAATAGCTAACAGCTCCTCTTTCATAGCTTTGCACCATTTATCTTCTTTTTCAGTATCTTCAAAGCAAATAGGATCTGAAACAAGTAAAGCAAAAGTACATGATGTACTGTCAGCATATTTGGGATTTGGTTTTCTATCCCTTGTTGATCTTCTTAACGGAATTGGCTCAGCTGAAGATTCTTCCAATGTTGGAGAAGTTGATAGTTCCATTGATGTGACAATTGATGGATCTGATGAAGAAGGATCTACTACATGCTCATGATCAACAACATCATTAGTAGGCAACAATTGAATATTTGAACTTTCATTTCCAGAATTAAAGTTCCAGCTTGCATCTTCATTAAACACAACATTTCTACTGACTATAATTTTTTCACTCACTGGATTATATAGCTTATAAGCTTTAGATTGTGTGCTATAACTAATAAAGACACATTTTTCATCAAGCTTGCGTCGAACCTGTGAATTCACCAAAGCATAAGCTACACATCCAAAGACACGTAAGTGGCTTACCTTGGGCTTGTTACCTCTCCATGCTTCATATGGTGTTCGATTAAAAACTGCCTTGGTGGGTGAAATATTCAACACATAGACAGCAGTGGCAACGGCTTCAGCCCAAAAAGACTTTGAAACACCTCTAACTTGCATCATGCTTCTGCCCATGTCGACAATTGTGCAATTCTTACGTTCGGCTACACCATTTTGCTCTGGTGTATAAGGTGTTGAGAGCTCTCTATGTATTCCATTTTCCTCGCAGAAGGAACTGAATTCATTTGACATAAACTCACCACATCCATCCGTTCGAAGAGTTTTTATTCTACATCCACTTTGCTTCTCAACAAAAGATTTAAATTTCTTGAAATTCTCAAAAGTTTAAGATTTAAATTTCAAGAAATATATCCAACTCATACGACTATAATCATCAATAAAAAGCAAAAAGTATCGACTTCCCCCTAAGGACTCAATACTCATAGGACCGCACAAGTCAGCATGTACTAACTCGAGACAAATAGAAGCTCTCCAAGACTTGCCTATAGGAAAAATAATTTTACTTTGTTTTCCATAAACACAGCTTTCACAAAAATCAAGATTCTCAACTTTTGGCAATCCAAAAACCATTTCCTTTTGGATCAATAACTTCAGTCCATTAGCATTTAAATGTCCATAACGCTAATGCCACAGTCTAGTATCATTATCACTACTAGCAACCATAGCACATTTCTCGACCATTGAAACTTCTAAAGGAAACATTTTGTTGTTAGTCATTGGAACTGTAGCAATGGTTTGTCCAGATTTCTTACTTCTAATAGTGCAAAAACCATCATCAAAAGAAATCGAGTATCCGCTAACCATTAACTGTCTAATGCTAAGCAAATTATGAGATAAACTAGGAACAAACATCACATCTTCTAATATTTTAGCATTACCTTGGCTGGTTCTAATTCTAACAGTACCTCTACCTTCAACTTGGATCTTCTTGTTGTCTCCTAGCCTCACGTCTGATTTTTTGGACTCATCAAGTTCTTTGAACAATGATCTTATTTCAGACATATGATTGGAACATCCACTGTCCAAAATCTAAACATCGGTAGGAATTTCTTTTTCACAATAAAAGGCCATAAACAACTTACTCTCATCGTCATTTTTTTCTGCAAAACTTGCTTGGTTATTTTCATCCTTCTGCTTTTGACAACAATAAGCTTCCTTATGACCTGACTTTCTGCAGTAATTGCACAAAAATATCCTATTTTGTTTCTCTTCATTTGATCCTCCTCTATCTCGACCTCTTCCTTGGCCTCTTTCACGTCCTCTTCCTCAAAAACCACCCCTGCCACGACCACGATTAAAAAAAAATTCTGACTTATCTTTCTGATGGGTGGACTCTCCCTTCACCTGAAATGCCTTTTCTTCATTTTTTTCATGTAACCTTAGGAGCCTTTCTTCATGAGCTTGCAAAGAACTCATTAGTTCATCAAAAGAATAATCACATAAGTCATGAGATTCCTCAATCGCAACAACAACATGTTCAAACTTTGGAGTAAGACTCCTTAAAACTTTTGCAACAACAATTTCTTCAGATATATCTTCACCATAAGACTTCATTTGATTAACAAGAGAAGAAACTCTAGACAAATAAGTTTGAATAGATTCATTACTTTTCATAGAAAGAGTTTCAAATTCACGACGGTAAGTCTGCAATTTTACCGTAATTACTTTAGCTGAACCTTGAAATTCCTTCTTCAAAATCTTCCATGCCTGCGAAGACGTAGTTGCTGCTGCAATTCTTGAAAAGATTGTGTCATGGACTGCTTGTTGAATGAAACACAGTGCTTTGGCATCCTTCTTTTTGATCTTTTTTAATTTTTCCACCTCTTCATTAGAGCTTGCTTGATCCACAAACCCTTCTTCCACCAGCTCCCAAACTCCTTGTGATTTGAAAAGAGTTTTCATTTTGATACTCCAAAACTCATACTTTTCACCAGTAAAAATTGGAATGAGTGATTGTGAAGATGATGAAATACCATTCACGGCCATTTTTCTTTTGCTCTCATACTTTCTCTCTAGTTTCACTCAAATACTCACCCAATTTTGAAAAGAACCGGGCTCTAATATCAGATTTGTTGGATAAGAAAAGAATTATAAGGAGAAAGTAAACAAAAAAATAGAGCAAAAGAGATGAAAAACTACTGTAATTCTTGTATTTCTGATACAACGAAGTGTAAAAGAACAACCTATAAATAGGCTTACAAAGAAACTGAAAATACTAAAATCTAGCTCCACTAATCCACTTACCCACTAAAGCTAATCAATTTTTAAACTTGCTTAAATAAAGGAAACCAAATAACAAACTCCTAAAGACTTGGTCAAACATTTTTGAATCACTTCTCAACACATAATTTGGTAAATACCGAATTACCGTACCGAAACAAAATATTTTGATTTTTGGCATTCGATATTTTGGTATTCAGTATGGTATTTGGTTTAAGTTTTAAAAAAAATTGGTATTAGGTATGATATTTGTATTTTAAAATGAAATACCGAAATACCGATACCGTACTGAAATATATATTATATTACACAAAACACATATTATTAACTATAACGTAAATATAAAAAATCTAAAAATTTACTTTCCTTTATTCTCTAAGTTCGTCAATTAACTCTAAGCAAGTAACAAGACATTTCTAATGATCAAATTTTTTCCTTTATGTGCAATTTTCTCTCTCTAGGTTGATATTTGCTGGTTTTGGACAAAACTTTTATCAAACGACATTTTAGTTTTGTACTTTTGAGTGCTTTAATTAAGAATATTACAGTCTATGACTCTATGCACTAGTAAGTATTCAAACCGAATAAACCGAAACCGAAAGGAGAAAAACCAAACCATACCGAATTTAATTAGGTACGGTATTGGTATAGCATTTTAAGAAACCGAAAACGGAAAATACCGAACCGAAATGTCTAAATACCGTACCGTACCGACTGACGAACACCCCTACATCTATGTATGAACTCCAACATATTATGTTGGACCGGTATACTTTGCTACCTCCAGTATAATGTACTGGAGACTGGAGCACCGGTGCTCAAAACTCCAGTATATTATGCTGGACCGATATACTTGCTGGAACTCCAGTATATTATGCTGGAGTTCTAGTGTACTTATGCTGGAGCTCCATCATATTATGCTGGAGTTCCAACATACTTATCCTGAAACTCCAGTATAATATGTTGGAGTTCAAGTATACTTATGCTGGAACTCCAGCATAATATACTGACATATTTTTTGGGTTTTGAACAGTGTTCTCGCTCAGATTTATTTTTACATGAAAAGTGGCTAAATTTCGATTACTTTTAAAATTGGGCTATTTTTGAACGTCCAGTTATAAATCTGACTATTTTTGAATTTCTCCCCTACCTAAGTTGAACACAATTGAATACTTAGCCATCCAAATGGCTTCGGTAGTAAACTGAAGCCCACTTCATGGGGAAGGCTTTCCTTATGGGCTTCTCCGTCAAAACCCCAAGAGTAAAGTAGACAAAATTGAATTAGATCAATTTAATATTTTAAATAAAAAATTTAATATGAAAATACTACAAGTTTAATTCTTCTCATATCAAATGATGAAAAATATATGTTAAAACGTTGGTTAAAATTCACAATTTTACATACCTTAAATCCAGAGAAGCGAAATGTCTTACCTAAATTGATATGAAATGTATAGATCTGCCAAGACTTAAAAGACAAATGTTCCATTACTCCATAACCAAGAAATTTGCCAAAGAAATTATTGTTTTTATTTTTAAGAGGTTTCACTGTTGTAATTATAATTAAATACAATGTAGGGGTACTTGTGATTATGGGTAAATACTAACTTTTATATCTAAATTCTAAATGAAACCAATTAACTCCTTGCCCAAAAATAACAAAAATAAAAGTTAGTTAAAATAGCAACTCCCTCGCCCTTGCAAAACTTATTTAACTAGACAAGAGTAAAATAACACGCGAAATGATCCTATTTATATTGGATTCTCTATTACTCAATAAATTAATAAAATCTTCTAGTCAAGAGTACACCGACAACAAACAATAACGACCGATTAAAATTTTACGAATGAGGTATGAGAAGGGTATTATATACGCAGACCTTATCCCTATAACGAAGGATCAAGAGGCTATTTCCCATAGAGTCTCAATGGAAGAAGACCTTCTAGTCAATTTCCCATAGAGTCTCGATGGAAGAAGACCTTCTAGTCGAATAAAAAAAAAATGGAAAAAGAAAAAGAGCTCCAACTTTGTATTTAGTGTCCTTAAAAAAAGAATAAAAAAATCTAGGGCTTATAAAGAAACCCTTCGTTTTCAGGAGAATCAAATGAACCCATCCATCTTCGAGAAGCTACGAAGAATGCACCTAGATTTTCGTCTTCCCTTTTGAATCATATAGGAGTATTACATTTCACTCCCACAAAACCTCTCTGCAAAAACCAAATTCACCTCTCTCTCTCTCTCTCTCTATTTTCCATGGCCAAGACTCGACCTGGAAAACGTGACTTGGACTCTTACACCATTAGACGCACCAACAAAGTTGTCAGAGGTATCTACATCCACATTCCCTTTTCACAAAATTCCATCTGCATTGATTTTTCTTACATTTGTTTCTCTCTAAAATGTGTACCTCGACTATCCTGCTGCAACCCACTAGTACATGTGGGGTAGGTGGGCTCGCTCTAGGGGTTTGTAGCCGCTATTTGAACGTGGGATTTAAGTTTTGTTCTGATTTTCTTTGGCGATTAAGTGTTTGCTGTAGGTTTTTGAAGAAGAAGAATAGGGCTCTTTGCGAGGCATGCATGTGTATACCTGCCTATTTGGGTGTTTGAAATTGTGTCTGCATTTGTTTTTGGTTGTGTCTATGCTCATGTGGAATTATAGATATTGGATTAGAAGAAAGATTGTTCCTTTCTTATGGTTTGCTGCTGGCATTTTTGTGTGTATTCTTTAAAATTCAGATATCGCCAATTTGGGTTCATACAATGGTACTTTTAATATTTTCTTCCTTTATACCATGTTCAACTGCTGTATCTGTTTTTCCTTGTAAATGGCTTAATAACAATGATGATTATTACCCCATTTTTGTGGATATTAGTGAGGTATTCTCCTTAATAATTGTCTGTTTTCCTGCAAGCGCCTATACTCATTCATATAAGCAATTATGATTGAATTTCCTGGAACTAGATGGATTATTGGTTCTGATTTCTGTTTTGGCACCATTGAAAAGGAGAAAAGGCCATGCTATGGAAAAGAAAGAATCTGTTGTGCTTTGGTAAGTTTGTAGACAGGCAGAGAAACGTGTTTGTGCATACACATGGAACATGTTATATGCCATTTGGAGAGCATTCAGCATAATTTTATGGCCATGAGAGAGGATGAGATTGTTGAGGAGTTGGATAGTGGTAAAGATGCTAGTTATGTTTTTCTTATGTGCGTGACAGAAGTATCCAGCTGTTTTATGCAGGCAATGCCTCTGCACTCGTTCCTAACAGTGAAACCACTCGAATGAGTGTGCTCATTTTGTACTTCTCTTTAGTACTTAAGATCTGCATTAGCTGCTTAATTATGTTGCTGTTGCTGGGGATTTTAGTCTTTAGAAATGGAATTTGATCCTTATCATGTAGTTGTGATCTTTGAATTGCATAACTGAATTTGGTTTTGATTGCTTATGACTGTGAAGCTGGAGACTGTGTGTTGATGCGACCATCAGAAGGCGATACTGCTCCATATGTGGCACGTGTAGAAAAACTCGAAGCCGATAACCGCAACAATATAAAGGTGCATGTTAGATGGTATTACCGGCCAGAGGAGTCACTGGGAGGACGGAGACAGTTTCATGGAGCAAAGGAGTTATTCTTGTCTGACCACTATGATGTCCAAAGTGCCCACACTATAGATGGGAAGTGCATTGTTCACTCTTTCAAGAACTATACTAAGCTTGAGAATGTTGGTCCAGAGGATTACTACTGCCGGTTTGAGTATAAAGCGGCAACTGGAGCTTTTGTGCCAGATCGCGTTGCAGTGTAAGTGTATGAGTTGTCGTTTGTTGCTGATTGAACTTGAGTAATATTCTTCTAACTCATATTTCTTTTTTTCGCTCTGAAGGTATTGCAAATGCGAGATGCCATATAATCCAGATGATTTAATGGTACAATGTGAGGAGTGCAAGGACTGGTATACACACACCATTTTATCTTACTGACTGAATTTCCGGCTATCAGTAATGAATTACTTACATTGATTTCCTCTTCTCTTGAATGCTGGAAAACCAAATGAGAAAACAAGTAAATAAACAGGAGAGGGAACATGAAAGAGTAGAGATCTTTCTTGTTGCCTGTGTATGGCAGCTGAAAGAACCTTAGACAGTTGGGCTATCTCTGCTCTGCCTTCTAAGAGAGTTCTGTTCTGTTATTATATTTAAATCTCTTTTTTTTATATGTTAAAAAGGGCGCTATCGTAGGGAATGTTTAGTTTTTCTTGTTTATTTTTTCCGTAGTATTCATTATGTGCAATATATGAAGAGCATATCTGTGTGGTGAAAGTTGCGGCTGATCTTTGCACTATGGTTGTTTTGTGCAAAGCACAGATATTAAGTAAAGGGATATTCATCCATAGAAACTTATCCGAAAAGAAGAATAAGAAGTTTTCTTAGTTCGAATTGGTCATTTCTTAGTTTCCAGCATGAAAATTGCGTAGGCCTATTTATAGGTTTTGAAATTGGTCGTAATGTTGTGCGTACATAAAAGACTTCCACATCTCAATTATCTAGCAACAATCTGGGGTTGAGTGAATTCTTTCTGGGTGCTGTCCTAGTATGAATTCCACATTGTATATAATCTGTTATAGCCACTGTTCTCAAGACGGGACTGTACTTTCATGATATATCTGATTGGTTAAACCAAAAAGCAGCCAGGCATCTCGTTCAAGTTTTAAAAGCATTGCGTGCTTTCATTTCTTACGATACATTCCCTTGATCTTTGTAGGTATCATCCAGCCTGTGTGGGCCTGACTGGTGAACAAGCTAAACAAATTGATGACTTTGTTTGTTCCGAATGCTCATCCGAAGATCTGAAGAAGTCTCATAATACTTATGCTGCATCCCCTCTGTCTAATGGCAAGGTAGTATGTTCATGGCTTGTTTTAGCTGTTGTTGATTGCCTTTTAACATGTGAAAAGATGGAGTTTGTTGTAGTTCTCCGCTTCAGCTAACTTTTTTAAGATAGCATGAACAAGAATATGCTGGAATGGGTCCAAATGGAGTGGAATGGATATGAGGGATTCTATAGCATACCCCACTAGTCTGGGATTAAGGCATTATTGTCGTTGTTATACGAATAAGAATATGTTGCGGCGACAAACAGAATCTCCTACCATAAGGATGAAACTGTTGAAGTGATGAGCCTTATACATATAGGATGGACAGAATCCATTGAATACAGACTATTCTTTAGGTTCTAGAACTTTCTAGGTGGACTAACTTCTGAAATTGGCATCATTGAGTCCTTTTGACTCCGTCTGGTCTCACTGGAAAAAAAGAAGCAAGAACTCTTTTTTTTTTTTTTTTTTGTCATGCGAGTTTCAAATTAGCGACTGTATCAGCTGCTACCATGAGTCTAAATCCAGGTTCTTAAAATTTGTTATGTTAGCCAAGTAGTTAGTCCCGCTGCATTGGCTAAGTGACTGAAATACATGTACTTATAAATCTGCTTCATTTTCTACTCAACGTGGGGAAAGAAAACAAAAAAAATGTTCTCCCACTTGATGTACATATCAAGGCGGGGATCTGTAAGGAGAAACTAAAGGTGACCTTTTAAGTACTTATTTAGTCATCCTTACATGAAGTAGAAGTTACATATTGCAGATTCAAATGTACAGGTGCAGGTAGACTGAGTTTTGTGCTTTTGTAGTTGTGAAACTGTAGGACTCTTGTTATTAGAGGTGCTTTTGTGGATTGAATCATAATAAATATGTTTGGTAATTATGGACGAGATGGATTCAAAATGAGAAAACTAGTAATTATGTTTGAATTTGAAATGAAACTGCATTCGTGCATCTCAATCAGAAATTTAAACTGGCTAGAACTCAAATTTGCTAGGTGTGAACTGTTATATACCAAACATTGTTTTTTTAAATACGAGCTTGGTGTATTATGAATGAAATGAATTTCTTTGATTTAAAAAGAAATAAGAAAAAGGAAATAAATTTCATTTCCCTTCATCTGCTGCTTTGTAAAGCCCACCTCTTGTTACCTTGTTACTAAAAAATTGCGTGCATATAGAATGGGATCAAGACCAGTAGGTTGATTCTCTCCCGGGTATCATTAGTGGGTCCACAGACTTTTTTGATAAAAAAGGATCAATCGAGGGAGAGTGAGAGGCTTTCAACTGGGGGAAAGGGGGGTTTGGGTATAGCTATATTTGTTGAGGCAAGGTTGGACCGGTTTAGTCAACTCCCATTTCGTGTTGCTACTACGGGATTTGTTTTGGTTTCTTTTCCTCTGGCTACTAAAGAACTGAGAGATGCCACACAGTGTTATCAAAGGCGCGCTTAAGTCCTGAAGGGAGGCTCAAAACATGTTGAGCGCTTCGCCACGCTTAGCGGACGCTTCGATGTTGCCCTAAAGGCCGGAAGGCATATTTATCCTTGCCAATGAGCGTAATCCTAAAGAGGCGGCACTAAACAATTGATATTTCACTATCATAAATTTTTCTTCAATTTCTTTGTCCATATATTTGGTATTCATGTTTATAGATTTTAGTCTTGGACTACACATACATATTTGTTATTTTTCTCCATTTGCGCCTTTCTTCATTAGCTAACACTTTATTTGCACTTTGCACTTAAAAACCCTACAGATCTTAGAGCTTTTTTGCGCTTTTCGCCTTTGATAACACTGATGCCACGATCTTTAGTATTCCTGCTATCCCAAAGAGCGGGGAAGGAAGGAATTGAGCTTCAACTACTTTCTTTTTAACTAAAGCATGGTTTTATAAGTTAATCGGAGTAATATAAAATGGAAATGACTAAATGCAGCAAAAATGTCAAATCAATGTCAAAACAACATGACATGTTTTTCCTCCTTTCGTTTACCTTTAATTTTCTTTTACAGAACTAAGAGGGAGCAGGAAAGGTCCAATTTGATAGCATGGTCTCATGGCTACTGGTATTTGAAATCATACACTGACTTCAAAAATGTGACCTTCTAGGCTACAGGCTGCCCCCATACAAGATGTTTTAACTATAGTTTGAGTAGTTAGAAAGGTAAACTAAGATATATTTTCTTTATGAAGAAAGGATCAGCTTGTGTTAATCCATTTTGTAAAACTTTACAGTCCGAGACGACAAGATGATAGTTTCCAAAACACTGTCAAAACACACTTACTGGAGGACAGACTCTTTTCTTGAACTTAGTGGTAAGCTTCTTCCTACAGGGCACTGTTTTCAATTGTGAGCACCATATTATCTTCATAATCTACTTTGGTGCTATAAGACACCACTAGCTCATCACTTGGCACCCAGTGGTTAAAAAAGTTATTGGCCCCCATGTTATGTTATCCACACTCCAGATGTCCAGTCTTGTGCGTGTGGAGGAGTGTTAAGTCCATATTGGTTGAGGGACTCTATGAAATCTAAAATAGATTCAACATCATTTAGTTCTCTTTTATGCCAAAGTAAAACAAAAATGCTGCTGGGTTTCATCTTCTGGATAGAATGGAATTTGTCCTCGAAGCATCTTGAATTTCTTTTCGTCCACACTATCAACCAAATGCAAGCAGGGTTTGTATTCCACGAGTTAGCTCTTCCTTTATCCAGTCCTGCTCTATTACAGCATCTCAAAAGGTCAACCGTAGCACCTGGCCTAACCATTGGAACCCCCCCTCCCCCCACAAAATTCAGGAAAAGTTGCCATAGTTGATCTGTAAAGACAATGTAGTAACAGGTGTCGATTATTTTAATTCTACTCAATATCTATGTCAAATTGCCCCTCAGGGCCCTCATTTTTTCTCAATATCTGTGTCGATTATTTTAATTCTACTCAACTAGGGAAACTTGCTAAATACTTTGAACATGCGCAAGTGTATACTTACTTGCATGGTATGCATACCCAAGTCCTTGCTTCATCCTTCCTGGTTATAGTTAGACTCTCAGCCATAATTGCTTAATAATTCTCCAACGACTTTTCAGGTTGAGCCGAAGCGCCAGAAGAGATAGGTGGAGCTGTGGTAAGATGGATGAAGCCAGTTTTCTTCATGTTTTGGATGCTCATCTAGATTTTGTACAGTGCAATGAACCGTAACTATGTTCTTTGCATAGATTAGCTGGTATCTGTTATGTCTTCCTTATCAGTAGTTCTTGTATGTACTAGAAGATTGGAAGACGACTCTTCAAAAATACTGTTAGATTAACAAGACTTTCTTTTGAAGTTGAATCCGACATTTAGTGTGAAAGCATCAACATGTCATCTTACTATGCTTAGAATTTAGACACTGGATGATATTATTCCCGGCATACTACCCGTTGAGCAATCTTTAAACCAAAACTTGGCTTTTTTTGACAGTGGTTAAGCAGCTTACTGTTTTGATGCAAGACATATAGGGAAATGCTAATTATCAAGGGAAAAAATATATTATTAAAAAAATTAGATCTTTGGAAATGCTATTTACTCCAGTATCTAGTACTCCTAGTTGCTCTACTTGTTTCAAACTAATCATTTTCAGGGATCAATTAGATCAAATCTTGAAATAGTAGATTGGAATATGAGATTTAATTGACCTTTTGAAAGTAAAATCAAGGAAGTTCTGGAGACTGATGTGGAAGTACAGT
Source organism: Nicotiana sylvestris (assembly GCF_000393655.2). NCBI lineage: Eukaryota > Viridiplantae > Streptophyta > Magnoliopsida > Solanales > Solanaceae > Nicotiana > Nicotiana sylvestris. Next base: position 18,670,839 of record NC_091058.1, read on the forward strand.
GTAACAATATGTATATCTCAAATTATTTACATAACGTAAAAAGAAAATATGAAAGCATAGTAGGCTGCAATTTACATGTCTAGCATGCCTTAGAGAGAAGAGGAACAAGGATTTAAACTATGCGAAGTGTATTAAAAACATTCTCATAAGTATTGACTAGAGATATTGAGAACAAGGAAAGTTGGAGAGGTTTTAACTCATCACAAGAATAGGGCACCATGGAAAAAGATCTAATTCCAAGTTCAAATTTGGATTTAAATTTTCTAGAAGAGGACGAAAAAGTCCCTCTGTCAAGGGTATTTAGAGGAAAGGAAAAATTAGGACAATGCTAAGATACTATAGCCATGTAATGGTATATAGCTGATACCAATTAATTGAGATTAAGGGTGTGTTTGTATAACGGAAAATGTTTTCTTGGAAAACATGTAGTAATCTTATTCATTTTCCGGTGTTTGGTACGCAAATTTAGGAAAATGACTTCTTAAGAGTATTCATAAATAATTTAGATATAATAAACATGAAGCCATAAACTTTCAAACCAACAACCTTCCGAACCCATAAATTTTACAAACTTTCGAATCGCTAAACTTTCGAAACTACGGAATTTCGAACCCGTAAACTTTTATAATTTCTAAATCCGTAAACTTCCATACACATAAACCTCCGAACTCTTAACTTTGGAACTTGTAAAATTTTGAACCTTTAAACCGATAAATAAAAACACTAAAACTGAAATATATTAAAAACATATTTTTTTTGGGGTGGGGGGTGGGGTGGGGTGGGGTGGGGGGTGCAGAAAAACGAAAAAAAGAAATTTAAAATTGCAAAAAAAGATTAAGGTAAAAAATATTTTTTTTGCAGGAGAGGAGTTGGGCGGAGGGATAGTACGGTGGGAAGTAACAGAAAAACTAAAATTAGAAAAAAAAAACCTTTTTGGAGAGAGGGGGTGGGGTGGGGTGGGTTGGTGAGGGCGGGGAAGGTTGGGAAGGAGTTTTGGAAAATGTTTTCCCTTCTCTTCATAAGAAAAACATTTTCCTCCAATTGGAGGAAAATGAGTTCATAAGAAAAATGTTTTTCAAGACATTTAAGCCAATCAAACATGAGAAAATTGGGAAAAATATTTTCCTTCATACCAAACACACCCTACGTCTTAGACATGTTCATATGTTTACTTTAGGTCCCAATGTCTTCTAGGAATCCTTCGGTCTTCTTAAAAATTTATATGCGAGTAAGAAATTAAGAGAACTTCTAGTATTCTTTTATATAATGTTATACTGAATGAGCTTAAATAGATCGAAGTACAAAGTGAAAATTAATATAGACCTCAACTTGATTCGGATTGAGGTGAAGTAATAGTAGTTGTAGCAACCTCATATATCTTGATGAAGTTGCTATGTGTTTCATTTATATGAAGTCTTGATGAAGAATTATACACCCGTTTGCCCTGTAAAATACACATTTCTCTCCTAGCAAAGGCAATCATAGTCTCCTATTATAGGGGCAAATTATTTGTATTGCAGTTTCAGATATTTTACACTACTTAATACTTAGCTAATTAATAGTGCTGAGCTTGTAATAAAATCCTGGTCTCATACTATGAAAGATTTTTCACGTCGACTTGTACATACGTTACTGGTTTACAGGTAATTACAGCGAAGAGCTAAAAAGCTGCTCTTACCAAATTAATTAACTATGTAAAGAACAATCATATGGAGATTACGAAAGTATAACAGGAAACTAAAACGATTACATCATTTATCATGAAAGTAGGATATACTACTAAACAAGAAAATGGAGATTTTAACGTGCTAAGGCTTTATGCGCTTGCATATGTTATGTTAGTATAGCTTTCATGCATGGATGCCATTTTAGCACATCATCAAATGGGTTAATTCGTTTGCGTGGCGGATTACGAACAAAAATATCAACTCATTTGCTGTGTTGGGCTAAACCAGTCCAAAGATACTCTCTAACATGGTGTGATATTGTTTGTTGTGGGCCAAGCTCGCACATTTTTTCCTAAAAAGCCTCACACCATATCCCTACAGCATCACTCTGCCATCTCCATACTCGAACCTAGGCTCTGATACCAGTTGTTCATGGGCTATACCAACCAAAGATACTTTTAACATGGTGTGATATTGTTCGCTTTGGACCAAGCCCGCATGATATTTTCCAAAAGGCCTCATATTATTAAGAGATCCCTACACCTTAAATGTAGGCTCCCAATTTTTTCACTTACTAATGTGGAACTTTGTTTGCACACCCAACAACATGCACATTGCAAAAACACAGTCATGATGCATTCCAACTTCCAAGTCATTTCGCAAATAGTCAAAGCCAGGAACTAATTTTCCACTCTCTCAATTATCATATCATCTTCTTCTTGTTACTCCCTTCTTTTTGCTTTTTCACTTCCGTATTTTTTTTCAAAACTACTATGATTTTGCTTTCCTAGAGTCGAGGGTCTATCGAAAACTGTCTCTCTACCTTCACAAGATAGGGGTAAGATCTGTCCTCTCCAGATTTTACTTGTGAGATTACACTGGGTATGTTGTTGTTTGTCATTGTAATTAGTAGAAACAAAAAATTTCAATACATCAAAAGTTAAAAAGTTAAATTTTCTGTATTGACATTGACTTATTTAGTATGAATGTAAGCACTTAGACAATCAGGTCGCTCAAAGTTAAAGAAAGAGTTTATGGTAAACATGTGTTAGTAAAGAAAAAGGAGTAGCTAATTTGTTGTAGCAAGTAAAATTATCCTAAGCGTGTCAATATATAGTTGGCAGACAACTCAACAAAGCTCATCTCAAAAAATTATCACTGCATTAGAAATTAGAAGAATAACAAATGTATCATATAATGCTAGAATACCAAGCCAAGTGCTTGATTCAAGTTTAAAATGAAGACGTTATACATTTACAGTTGCTTGTGAAATTTTTTTCCTAAACTCAACTGATAACGGACCTATTTAACATTAGACCTAAGTGTTGCACATGCATTCCTTACACCGTGGATATCTATATACGCTCCTTCCAACAGGTCGTGAAAATACCCGTTTGGTTTGTCTCACTGCCTTCCTCACTCTTTGCTCAAATGTCCTCCAGTCTATTGTGTTGTTCTTGACAAAGATATCAGCGAGTCTCCGTTTGTTTGGCCGAATAGTCGCCATTTTACCTCCACCATAGTATACTCGAAAACCAGATATCAATGATGAAAATTGGCTTCCTGAGTCTGTCATGGCAAACACGTCTGCAGCGCTGCAAACTATGAAGTCCAATGCTGCTAGCTGCATTAAAGTGTTATATGTCAGCTCCAGTTACATGAGTTAATTAGTCAGTCCTCAAATCAAACAAATATGATGATTATGCTCACAGTGCATCCTGCAGAAAGCTACAACTGAAGCTTAGCAACAAGGAACTACATGCGTGATAGCTACAGGTAATCATATGACTTCACGAAGCCAACACTCATGTTGCATGTATTGGCTTTCTGTTTGCCAATATTACGCACGAACAGTGTTGTCAAGAGAGAAAAGCTCTAAAAGCACCTGGTCGATTGGGGCTTTAAGCCCAAAGCGCAACTAAAGTGCTAGCTTTAGTAAAAGAAGGCGCAATTAAGGAAAGAAATAAAAATACATATGTCATTCAAGAAAAATGAGACAAATTCACTCCTAATGTTCTCCTCAACAACTAATACACTTATTTGCTGAAAACATTTGTTGTTTAGTACCAATCGTTTCAAGATAGAACTCATGGGCAATGAGGTGCACGCCTTAGTGCCTTGCCTACACTAGAGGCGCAGCTCCCTCCCTGAGCTTTTCTGAGCTTCAGGGCTTAAGCGCTCCTTAAATGAGCCTTAGACAACACTGCGCACGAAGGGAAATAGTTCTTCTTTGAGAGGCAACTGATCATGACTATCCATACCAAGCACATAATTTTTTTATTAGTGTTATTCATTTGGTGCTAAATGTAACAGAAATCACCAGGGGATATTGCAACAATAAAACCATGTCAAACCAATACGTTTACCTGAGATGAGAAATTCTTGAACGGTTCAATCTCGGCAGAGGAAAGCAAGCTTTCCTTTGTGACCAGATTAGGATACAAGGTAGTCAAGGAGGCCAGTCTTGATTTCCCTCCGTAGATATGTGCACCTGCCAAGTATATGCGCGTCTGCCGATTAAAACCAAGGGCAGCAAGCATTAGCACCGTCTCTTCAGGCATTAAAGGGCACAGTCCTTCAGCCTTTAGAGCTGCTGGCGAGGGCAACCTGAGCACATGGTTTTTTCAGAGATCGATAAGTGAACTGGGGCTAGTTCTAACAAATTGAAGCATTCCTCAATAGCATGTCTCTAGATTAGGTTCAGGTTATTTTGAATCAATGAAGAAAATCTGATCACACTGTTAAAACATGCATGATTACAATTATCTAATAAAGGTAATCCACAATTCTCCCTGCAACAAGATGTGAACCTGATCCAGATGGTGAGAGATAATAAATAACTTTAAGTTAGTTCAATACATTTTTATGCGCCTCTGGTGCAATTTTTGGCAAATCAAAGATGCAAGCAGCAGTTTAGGACAAGCTCACAAGTAAGCATAAGCTTTTGTTTATGCAAGTAAAGGAATTCAGCGAGACTTCTATATAACATACTTCGTGGTCTTCTTAAGCTCCACCAATGCAGGAAAATGGATTTCACGATATGCTTCCAGTTCATTTCTTTCTTCATCACCCCCACCATATTCACAGAGGGAATGAGCCACCATGTCAATTTCAAACCTCAGATGCAAAGCTAAATATCTCGCAACTTTTCCTCCACGATTTCGTTCACCCTTCATCATTGACTTTGAAAAGGGGCCCACTAGGTGACGATCCAAGGGACCCAAGCGTGTAACATTCTGACGCATTCTTCGAATAAGTAAAGCTCCAGTTTCTTGTATCTTTGGAACAAATTTCAGAGCATGAAAATTACATCTGCATCGAAGTCTCTAGATGAAGCCCCCAAAATTAGGAACCAAGATAGAAATTATGGAATCAGACAAGACAAAACAGAAGATAAAATGAATAAGTAATAGATCAACAAGGAACCATAATATCAAGTTCGATAGGTTTACCTGCACTTGAAATGGTAACGGGTCAGATGCCAAGCGATTCCCAAATCCAAGAAAATGGACAACTCTGTTTTTATGCAAAATAGGAAGAATATATTTCTTATAGAAACTTGGCTTTGCTTCTTTTACAACATCTGCATCTGTCACCTGGATTTATCTCCAGAACATAAGAAACTAGTTTCCTCACATGATCAAATGCAAAATGATTGATTTAGATGAAAATCTTACCAAACTGCCAATGGCCTCAAGATCTAATGACTGTAACTCCTGAGGAAGTTCTCTAACTATAGGGATATCAGGTTTCAGGTAGTCGATGAAATGCTCCTCCTGGTAGATATCGCCAAACTGGCTACGAAGATATAGATTTCATCTATCAATCTTCAGTTTAAGGATATAATAAGGTATAAAATGTTTCAAATTATCAAGAGAAGGGAACAAGTTTGAAGGACGTAAAACAGCCAGAAGGCAAATAAAAATCTTAGTATAATTTTTAATTTATTTGATGAAGTACATGCTAAAAGTTACTGAATTCAAAACGTCCAAGATAACACCATATATAAATAATTGGAGGGGGCATAATTAGTTACAAATGAAAGGGGGGGGGGGTGAAACAATAGCAAAAAATTGCAAACAAAGAATGTATTTAGCTGAAACTTCATTGCATATTGGAAAAGAGTTCAGAAAAAAAAACTAAAGTGAACAATCTTTCGATGTAATAATGCGGATGCATGACAAATTATTAAAGTAGATACCAGAAAACAACAACCGGATGATACATGCAGCTCTCAAAGATACGCAGCAAAAGGAAAGCCAAGCAAACCTTTGGGACAACCAGAAAGTCTTGGAAAACTTATGTAGTTTAGACAAGAGAGAAATCAGTGCTACATCACAAATTTCCAATTACTGAGTTCAAGAATTCCAAGATAAAGCCAGTTCAGATAGTTACTAGTTATGACAAGAAAATGAAATACTATTAACTAGCACATATTTCAAGTGAACAACAAGAATTGACAAGTGTGGAAGTACACAATAGTATATCTGGTTAATCTGTAAATGAAATTTTCAGTATTTTGAATCTTTCACATATTGTTCTCATAATATTCCGATTCTTATTGTACAATAGGAAAAGGAAAGAGATAAGTGAAAATGACGGCAAATAGTAAGTTTTCACCTCACATCTCTCCATACGCTACTGTACAGAAATTTGGGAAGAACCAAGGTTGCATCAAGTAATCTTGCAACAGCGACAGCATTGCAGACCTGTTGTGCAAGAAAAAAATATATCAGTTAAGAAAAAGAGACCACAGCTTTCTTATAATATTATTAGTGCTGAGCCTTTTTTCTTTTGCTTGGCAAACTAAACTAAAGAAATACAGGTCGTCAAGCAGATGGAAAAAATTTACGTCAAAGCAGAAGACATAACTTACAGCTACTCGCTGTTGATTTATCCCACCATTTGCAGTGACCATAATGTAACCATTTTTTCCCTCTGAAAATGTCATTATGACCCGCATAAGAAGCAACTACAAGAAATGTGACAAGCATGAAGAGAGACAGAGAGAGAAAGAGAGAGACCACTAGGTCGCAAGTCACGCTGCTCAGCACAAGGTTTCCAAGAGGAAGCAACAAAATAGGGTTCAGCCCACAAATCTTTTGGCTCGGGTTTATTCTGTCCCTGAAGTCAGCAAGCTCACATTGTAAAGTAAGATCAACTATTAGATCTACTCACTTCCTTCTAGAAACAAAAAGTACCTCAGCTAAGGCATGAGCAGCCTTCGACAGCAATCGTGCATAGATTGTTTTCTGCGGCTTTCTCGCTTTGCCAAGCCTTACAAGTTCTTCCTACATAATCAAAAATAACATTTACTCCATGTGTAGCTAACTAGCAAAAAGTATTCCAGCACAAATGAATCTATCCATACTTCAACAATCAACTAAGCCTCGTTCCCAAACTAGTTAGTCTCAGCTATATGAAATCCTCTATATCCATCCGGTTTATTTGCCCCTATTTCATTCCAACACTAAATAGTTTGAAAAATATTTAGAAAGAAAATTGGAGGACACTTCATAGTTTGCTGGAGAAGTAACATGTACATCTAGTTGCTGAACATCTCAAGATTCATTTTTTCAACTTCACAGCTAAGGTATGTGATCATGCCAAAATATAAGAATCCTATCTTTAGGCGGATCCAGAATTTGAGTTTATGGGTTCTGGATTGGAAAAGGCATATTACTGGGTTCTGGATAAACTATTTATACAAATTAAGTGGATTTCTTAACATAAATACAGGAATTTGGCCAAAGCTACTGGGTTTTGTAGAACCTGTGACTAGAACTCTACCTCCGCATTATTTATTCTTTATCATTAAAAACATCAGCTATATATATTGTTTTTTTTTATATCAAGGATTAAACACATAATTATTCCAAGCCTAAAGTCTAAATTCTCAAAATTCATTTCCACAACCCAGCTTTCATAACTTGAACCAAGTTTCAATATTTATACATTTTCAAAAACATTTCAACAATCTCAATTGATAATAAGGACAGATTGAAACATACCCGAATGAATAAAGTGGAGGAATTGGCTTTCAAGAACCTGAACTCAACCCCAGGAGCCCGACCCGATTTCTGGATCCGGGAAAGCATCCACCAATTGGTCAACACAAAAGCGATCATAAATAGAGCCAATCCCACAGTTGCAATATTCTGAGAGAATGGTTTCTTCTTCCTCATCTTCTTCGACCCGAACGTGAAACCCAGCAACCCGTTAAAGGAGTTGTTCCTATGACCCGGATTCTGGGGGTCAACCCGATCCGGAGCCGGAACGCTGCTGGATTGTTCGTTATCGTCGTAGGATGATGTTTCTGAGAAATTAGAACTAGAATTGGTTCGAGAAGCCATGGGAAGTATTTTTATGTTTAAGTTCTTTTCTTTTTTTGGATATTCTCGAATTAACGGTTTAATCAGGACAAGGTGAGCGGAAAAAACGTCAGGTCTTGATGTTGCGAGTCTTTGGGTCCGTACTTACGTTTGGTGCAAGAAAAGTGTCAAAATAGAGTCCACTCTCATTTTCTTGCACTTCTTTTTTCTTCAAATCATTTTATTGCACTTGAAAAAGAAAAATATGAGTTTTCGTAGTAACTAGAGAATTTTTCTTATATTATCGATGGAACCGTATAATAAACATAGTAGGTTTTTATTTTCTTATTATATACGGGTAAAACCGGGCCTTTTGGATGATTCAGTTACCAATAAAATAAACAGAGCGGAGATGTGACTGTAAGGAACCAGAATCGACGCAAGGAACCCCTCGAATCAAGTTCCGGGCAAAATACTTGCCCTCGGATGAATCGGGGCCACACCACCAGGTCCGATTCAAATCCCTAAACCCCGGAGAACGTTATCAGACAATCGAGCACGACTAATAAAGGGTCGTGATATCCTATGTAATGACCCAGCCGGTCGTTTCATGAGTTACAACCCCGTTTCCCCCATTTCTACTTCCCTGTGTTGTTCAGTTGTATTTGATCATATCGTGTTGGTTGTGTTGTGTTCGGAGTGGTTTTAGAATAAAATGAGACACTTAGTCTCTTGAGTTGGTGATTTAGCTAGTAAAGTCAACCGAAAATTGACTTGTGGGTAAATGATCTCGAAATTGGGTTTTTATGGTTCGGATAGCTTTGTTAGGTGGTTTGGGACTAAAGAACGTGATCAGAATGTATTTTGGAGGTCTATGGTAGATTTAGGCTTGAAATGGCGAAATTGGAAATTTGGAGTTTCCGGTCAGCAGTGGGAATCTTGATATCGGGGTCGGAATGGAACTCCATAAATTGGAGTAGGTCCGCAGTGTCTTTTGTGACGTGTGTGTAAAATTTCAGGTCATTCAGACGAGGTTTGATAGGTTTCGGCATCATTTGCGGAATTCGAAAGTTTGAAAATTCTTAGGCTCGAATCCAAGGGTGATTTGATGTTTTGAGGTTGTTTTGAGTGTTTCGAAGATTGAAATAAGTTTGAATGGTGATAGGTGACTTGTTGGCATGTTTGGTTGAGGTCCCGGGGGCCTTGGGATGATTCCGGATGGCTAACGGAAAAGATTAGACTTGGTTTGAGCAGTTGAAGCTGCTGCTTCTGTCATGACCTGTGGATTGGGGACCGTAGGTGCGAGGTCACAGGTGCGTGAGGGAGACCGCAGATGCGGAATTGTCCATCAGGAGAAGAACCGCAGGTGCAGTTGATTTGACCGCAGAAGCGTGATGAGGGCCGCATGTGCGGAATCCCTGGGGCAGAAAGTATATAAGTTCCCCTTCGCGAAATTTGGCCCATTCCACCATTTTTGAAATCAGAATTGAAGCTCTTGGAGGGTTTTGAAAAGGGAATCAAGGGGAAGCTTATTGAGGTAAGATTTTTGAACTTAATACTCGATTCTATGGTGATTTTTAGTAGATTAAGCTTGGAATTTGTGGGTTTTAAGGGTGAAAATTGAGGAATTAGGGCTTGAAATTGGAGAGTTTAAATTGGGGATTTGAGGTCCGATTTTGATGGTTTTGGTATGTATAGACTCGTGAGGGGATAAGAATTCTAGTGTTGTAATTTTTATCGGATTTCGAGACATGGGCCCGAGGGTCGGGTTTGGCTAATTTTGGGATTTTTAAGTTAATTTGATTATTTTCGCTTGGGCTTCGTTCCTTTAGCGTGTATTAATGATATGATACTGATTTTGGTTAGATTTGGAGTATTTGGAAGCCGAGTCGAGAGGCAAAGGCATCGCGAGTTAGAGTTTAGTTCGGTTTGAGGTAAGTAATGATTGTAAGTTGTCCTGAGGGTATGAAACCCCGGATTTCACATTGTTGTGCTACTTTGAGGTGACACACACGCTAGATGACGAGCGTGGGGGGGTGCACCATTGGGGATTGTGACTTGGTCTGTCCCGTACGACTATTAAGTCGCATATTTGATAGAAAACTATTTGATATTATTGTGCTTTGAAAAGTAATACTATGTTTTGGGCTGAATGCCATAGTTTGGCCTCGTGCCAAGCCGTTTGGACCCTTAGGGGCTTTTTAATACTGTTTTGTCACTGTTTTGGGTTTAATAATCTGTACTCAGTCATGCCATGTTTTACTGATTTCATAACCCAACCTTATTTACTCCGTTTTGATACTATAAATAATATTTTGGGCTGAGCACTCTGTTTTACTGTTAGCCCGAGTGGCTTGAGAGGTTTCTGACTGAGTGAGGCCGTTGGCCTGTGTTGTGAGGATATCAGGGGATCGGGCTGCACGCCGTATCATGTTGTACTGTTTTGTAATATATGAGAGGCCGAGGGCCTAATTTATGATGCCACGAGATGGCTTGTGATAGTGCTTGGGCTGTAGGAGCCCCTCCGGAGTTTGTACACCCCCAGTGAGCACGGGTACCCAGAGTGAGTGATATGTTGTTGCCTGAGGGGCTAGTTTTGATACATGTTATGCCCGAGGGACTGATTTCAAGTGATTATGAGGTAGCCCAAGGGGCTGGTTCTATTGATATTATGCTCGATGGGCGGTTTATGATACATGTTTTTTCCCGAGGGGCTGATTATGATTTTCTTCATGTTTACTCTAAACTTCTTCAAATGTTCTGTTGAAACTATAGAAAGACATTTTTCAAAGCATTTTTACTGAAACTGAGTTTTTATGAGATAATTGATTTTTACACTATTTTGGAACCATACCGTATTTGCTGTAGTGCTGTGACATGAAATTATCTGTTTTCTTACTGCTCAATTTTTATTTACTTTTGTTACTTACTGAGTTGGCGTACTCACATTACTCCTTGCACTTTGTGTGCAGATCCAGGAGTTGCGGGTCGCGATAGTAAGCGCTGATCGTTCTTCCAGCAGGTCTTCGGAGTTGGCAAGATAACTGCTTGGTGTTCACAGCCCTGCACTTCTCCTCCTTACCTTACTCAGACTGTTCTTAATATTTTATTTCCGGACTATGATAGCCTTTGTTGTACTTAGACAAAACTTGTAGTTGCTCGTGACTTGTGACACCCCGATGTCGGGCTTGTGTTATTTTTCGCACTTGTTATTTAGACGTATATTATGGGATTTTATCTAATTAATAGTTCAGAAGTTCTTTATTATGAAATACTGGTTGATTTGGGAATTGTGTCGGCTGTCCTAGTTTCACGATAGGCGCCACCACGACCGGGTCGGTTTTAGGGTCGTGACACGTGCCCAACCGGATGTCACGGCGTGAATACCAGCTCGTACCGACATAAGATCAGTGATTAGTAAAATGGAAGATTTTACCTTTTATAGAGTTGTACTCGGGGTAAAACTCCCTTATTATATAAAGGGGAGTATGACTGTTCATTAGAATACATTGTAACACACACATAAATGCAATACACTCTCCTTTTCTTTATTATTCAAAGTTCTTACTTTTGTTCATTAGTGCTTCATTATTGTGAGTCAGGGATCAAAGGCATGCATATCATAAAGGTTGTTATTGAGTCCAGAATCACACACCTTAAATGGTTTGACAATTTATTACATCTTTTATCTGTTTAATCTAGCACAATTTATCATTTGCATTGAGTTAATCTGCATATCCTTAAAACCACATATAAATTCAATTATCCATTTTTTTAACGTAAACAGTTTGGCGCTCACCTTGGGGCTAAGGATAATAGTGACAATTTGATATAAATTTCCACAACGCACTCTACTTTACTTTTGTTCTTTGAGATCTTAATTTCAGGAAAACTTAAGGATGTCAAACTCTCAATTTGCTCACTTAAACGTTGACACTGAATCTGGCCACTACGACGAGAACAATAATATAGTGCCCAGTAACGAGGTTCACCCTGATGATGCCAACGGGGCCCCGGTCGCAGACCCAATCGATGCCAACTCTCAGGTGCCCATCGATGCTAACTTGCTCACCGATCCGAAAAATAGCATTCGCGGGGAGCTAGGTCGATAGCCAAGTATACGCACGGCGGTAAAGGTGATGGGATCAACTTGCGGGTGATCTTCAAAACTTTATAGGCTCAATAGGCAGTTGTAGCCCAGTTGCAGAACCAAAGTCGCCCCCCCCCCCTTGCAGAGTTGAGCCTGAACCATCCCGGGAAAACACTCGCAGAAATGAACCAATCTTGGAAAGGCCAAATAAAGTTGAATCCGAGACCAATCTCGAGATAATAAAGATTCTCGAGGAGTTGACGAAACAGGTAGAATTGGGAGAAAAGAAAATTGAAGCCAACGACAAAAAAGTAGAGACCTATAACTCCAGGGTCGATCAAATCCCAAGAGTACCACCAATACTGAAAGGCTTGGATTCCAAGAAGTTTGTCCAAAAGCCTTTCCCTCCGAGCGCAGCTCCAACGCCGATCCCTAAGAATTTCCGTATGCCCAAGATCCCAAAGTATAATGGAGCGACTGATCCAAATGAACATGTGAACTACTACACATGCGCTATCAAGGGGAACGACTTGGAGGATGATAAATCAAATCCATTCTGCTGAAAAAGTTCGGGGAGACCATGTCAAAAGGAGCCATGATATGGTATCACAACTTACCCCCTAATTCTATTAACTCATTTGCTATGCTTGTAGATGCTTTTGTAAAAGCGCACGCCGGGACCATCAAGGTCGAGACTAGAAAGTCAGACCTTTTCAGGGTAAAGCAAAAGGATAACGAGATCTCAGTGAATTCGTGTCGAGGTTTCAAATGGAACGGATAGATCTGCCTCCAGTCGCAGACGATTGGGCCGTTTAGGCATTCACCCAAGGACTCAATCCCCAAAGCTCATTGGCTTCACAGCATTTGAAGCAAAATTTGATAGAATACCCGATAGTAACTTGGGCCGACATCCATAATAGGTACAAATCAAAAATTAGGATCGAAGACGATTAGCTCCGGGCCCCTTCCGGATCCGTTTACCCCATCAGGGCTAGTGACAAGTCCAAATGAGTTTTCGATCATGAACCAAGATCGAACAGAGATCAATATCAACCATACAATGAAGATCAAAAGAGCAATGGGTCCGGACGCAACCTTGCGATGAGTGAAATGAGGAGCGATCGAGGTCATAATAATCGAGGACTCATGCGAAAAAATGGTTTTGACAGACCCATCGGATCTAAGGAAGCGCCAAGGTTATCGGAGTACAACTTCAACGTCAATACTGCCGCATCGTATCAACCATCAAACGTATCAAAAATACTAAGTGGCCCTAACTATTGCAGTCCGACCCTGTCCAAAGGGACCCCAACCTAATGTGTAAGTATCATGGCACTCACGGCCAAAGAACCGAAGATTGCCAACAACTGAGAGAAGAAGTAGCTCAGTTATTCAACAACGGACACCTCCGGGAATTCCTAAGTGATCGAGCCAAAAATCACTTTAGGAATAGGGATGCCAACAAGTAGATCAAGCAAGAGGAACCTCAGCACGTCATTAACATGATCATTGATGGAGTTGATATCCCCAAGGGCCGATATTAAAACGCACTAAAGTATCCATTACAAGGGAAAAATGGACTCGAGATTATGTACTGGAGGGAACCATATCTTTCAACACGAGAACACTGAAGGCATCGTGCAACCACACAATGATGCACTGGTAATATCTACACTCATAAATAAATTGTTACATCCCGTACATTAATATTAGCATAAGTCGTTGTCATGACCCAAAATCCACTAGTCGTGATGGCACCTAACCCAACCCGCTAGGTAAGCCAACTAATATCTGTCAAATTCCAATAATATTTAATAAGACAATTTAAGTAAAAGAAATTATGTGAATCTTATACATTTCTCAAGGACTGGTAATACAAATCACGAGCTTCTAAGAATAGAGTTTACCAAGCTGATATGAAGAAAATACATCTTCTATTTGAAAAGTACATAAACAGAGTTTTATAGACCTAATGCTACCATGAACAAGGGGCAGCTACAACAGGGACGCAGGTACATCTTCAAATCCAGCAACCATCGAGCTCAGCAACAACAGTAGCCAACATCTACACCCAATATGCAAAAATGTAGTATCAATACAACCGACCCCATGTACTAAGTAAGTAAAAGACCTAACCTTAGGTTGAAAGTAGTGACGAGCTGGAACATGGTCGGGTCCAACACCAATAGCTAACAATAATCCATAACAACGTAAAGCATTTACATAAGGAAGAACTCAGAGATAATATACTCAGATTTTTCACAGTTTTTTCGAAAATAGTTCCACTTTTCAAAAATATCGGTGAAAACTCAAATCCTTCACCGAAATCATCAAAAAATGTGAGATAATTTGAAAACTATAATTTTTCCAAAAAGCTCTCCAAAATAAATAAGATGTTTCATTTTCTTTCCATATAACAAGTGTGAAATACCTCTTTATTCCCACATATAAATATGTATGAAAAGGTATGAATGACGTGATACCGTACAACATGAGGAAAATGCATCTCTATGCTTGTATGTCATGTGTGCATGCCAATGCAATGTATCTCAGAGATAAATCATGTACTCACACTCTCAGAGTACTCAATCTCATTGTCTCACGCTTTCTATTCATCATGCTCAACCACTCGGTACTGTATGTTGCCCAGGTAAATTCATTCCAGAACATATACAACACAAACTATAAGTCACCCAGTACCGAGGAAAAAGGGCAATCCAATCCTGTGGAGAAATTCATCTCCAAGTATCAAGTACTTCGGACAAATCCATATCCAGGGAAATCCATCCCCCAATAATATCATCCGAGCTCACTAGGGATGTGTACAAACTTCGGAGGGGCTCCTTCAGCCCAAACGCTATCATAATCATCAATATAGCCACTGCGGCGCACAGCCCGATCCCATAACTGTCACTCATAATCAGGCTCTCGGCCTCACTCAGTCATCACTCTCTCCAGTCTCACCCATGGGCTCACAATGTCATGAAAACAATCCTGAAACAATGATATGATGTATCAATAAATAACAACTGAGACTGAGATATGATATGAATGCATGAATATGACTGAGTATGAAATATCAATGAAATCAGTGAGATGACAGTAAGAAACGACTACTATGGGTCCTAACAATATCAGCATAAATCCTAAACATGATTGACAGCTCAGTTACTTAATCACATAGTAAAAACACAGATATCAACAAAATAGGGCCACTAAATAGTGCTATAAAAATAACAACATCTCATTACAAAGGGTGCACGCCCACACGCCCATCACCTAGCATGTGCGTCACCTCAACATCAATCACATAACACGTAATTCGAGGTTTAATACCCTCAGTACTAAGTTTAAAAGAGTTACTTATCTCGAACAAGCCAAATTTCAATACCGAGCAAGCCAAGCAATGCTCTAAGAATTCCCTCACGTGCGTAGCGACCTTTGAACGACTCAAAACTAGCCAAAAGCAACTCAAATACATCAATTAAAACCCAAGGAAACAATTCCAAATGATAAAGATCGAATCTTAACTCAAATCCCAAATCCGGGCAAAAATCACACTCGGGCCCGCACCTCGGAATCCAACAAAACTCATAAAATCTAATGACCCATTCAATTACGAGTCCAACCATACTAGTTTCACTCAAATTCGACTCCAAATCGGTGTTCAAAACTCAAAATTTTATATTAAGAAACTTTAGGCCAAACCCCCCAATTTCCTCTTTAAAATTCCTCATCGAAGAGCTAAAATTGATGATATGTTCATGAATATGACCAAAACCAAGTAGAGAATACTTACCCCAATTCATATGGTGAAAATTGCTTCAAGAATCGCCTCAATCCGAGCTCCCTAGCTCCAAAAATGCAAAAATGGCTAAAACCCTTGAAATAGAGTATTTTATAATCTGTCTAGACATTTACCCAATGCTATCGCGGACAAACTAATGCGATAGCAAGCAAAAAAATTTCCATACCTTTTTTTACTCTACGCGATCGCGGCCATTCTCCCGCGACCACAAAAAATAAATTTTTCCAACAGCCTTCTCCAACTCTTCCGGACAGTCTCTAGTATAATAGTCATAACTTTTTGTACAAAACTCCAAATTATAATTGATTTAACTTTCTGAAAACTAGACATCAAGGGCTACAACTTTTTTTTTTTTTGGATTTTCTCCAAAATTTTTATATATTGTGAATTCAGGTTAGTGCAGCATAGATTTTATTCTATGCGATCGCGTGAAAGCTTCCACAATCGCATAGCACAACTCCATTTTTCCTATTTTTCTCTTTGCTAATGCAACCAGATCTACGCTAACGCACTGTACACCACTGTAGCCAAAAACCAGCAACTAGAAATAGCCTAGAAATGGTCCGAAACCACGCCGAAACTCACCCGAGCCCTCGAGACCCCGTCCGAACATACCAACAAGTCTCAAAACATATCACGAACTTAGTCGAGTCCTCAAATCACATCAAACAACTCTAAAAACACGAATCACACCTCAATTCAAAATCAATGAACTTTGAAACTTCAAATTTCCACAATCGATGCCGAAACCTATCAAATCACGCCTGCTTGAACTCAAATTTTGCAAACAAGTCACATTTGACATTATGGAGTTGCTCCAACTTCCAGAATCAGAATCCGACCCGATATCATAAAGTCCACTCTCGGTTAAACATTCCAAAATTCCAAGTTTCGCTATTTCAAGCTAAATTCTACTACAAAGCTCCAAATCGCAATCCGGACGCGCTCTTAAGTCCAAAATCACCCAATGGAGCTAATGGAACCATCAGAAATCCAATCCGAGGTCAAATACTAAAAAGTCAAACTTGGTCAACCTTTCAAATTTTAAAGCTTCTAGCTTAGAATCATTCTTCCAAATCAATTCTGAATAACCTGAAAACCAAAACCGACGATTCACATAAGTCATAATGTATCATACGGATCTACTTATGCCCGGGAACTAGCGAGCGAAGTGCAAATGCTCAAAACGACCGATCGGGTCGTTACAATCGTAGTAATCCATATGAACTTGAAGGGATTAAGACCATTCATGAGATTATAGAGGATTTGTGACTATATTATTGTAAGACCACATAAGTTTAACAATCTTGGTACCGATATATACATTTGATATGGTATTTTGAATGGAATATTTTTTGTAAAAAAATAGTTTGAAAAATATGATTTTATATAGTTATTAATATTACTACTTTCAAATATGCTTTAAATTATACACATACTATGAGAAAGTTTATGAGATTTTCTTTATCATAAAGATAGAAATTATTTTTTCACACGAAAAGAAGGTTATCGTTTTACCATTTTAAGAATTAAGCGTACGAAAATTTGTACTCTTAGAAAAATTAGAAGTTGAGAAAATATATGTAATTTTTACATGGATGTTTTAATGAAATAATATTGAATGTATTGATTTTATATGGTATCATGATTTATTAATATTTTAATATTTTAATAGTAGTACTTTAGGATGAGGAAAAGATTATTTTGAGATTTTAAGTGTTTATGATATTTATAACAAGCGATAAGTAAAGTCGTGAAGGTGAGAGGGTAAACGAGTTGAAGAAAATGAGGTTGGTCGAAGTTTGACATTTGGAGATAAAATACGGTTCAAGCTATAATACCTGATATTTATGGAATAGTGGCATACAAGGTACCACATGACCATGATAGTAAAGTATATTATAGTAAGTTATATAACGTGTGTTAAAAGTGAATAGTATTTTAAGTAATTTGAGATAATTCTTAATTTTATGGATAATTAGCTAATTATTAGTTAATGAGGGAATTAACAAGTTAATTAAGAATTCGTGGGTGATTAATTAAGGCTTTGGATAAGCCTTAATGTGACAACCCACTTATGACTCTTAAAGTCCATGTTATAAGGTGGCAAATGAAGAAAGATTGGAGGCTTGGTCACCCCCTAAAGTGGGGCCCACCTAAAGGTTAAAGATAACCTTTCTGAATTCACAATTGAATTGTTCACATCTTAAGAAGGAAGGCTTCAGCAAGGTCCATGAATTGAAATAGCAACGTAGTTGTTTCAAAACATTTCATACGAAGACCATTTTATACTATATAGCGTGAGAACGGTGCAATCATTCTCAAAACTATCACACAGATTTTTTCCTACTTCGATCCGCCTTTACATATTTTATCATAATTAACGTGTGTTAGAGGGATTGCCAAGAGAATCGGCTAAATATGTTAAGGCTATCCCTTCTTTCTTTTGACAAGATCCAAGTAACGATACGTAAATGTAATGTCATTCCATAAATGGTTCTACTCTTAACAGTTAAGGATGTCTATGTTACTCATTCCTATAAAGTGATATTCAAGCATGTCTAAGTATGTTTCTAAGTTTCTATTGAGGTATTTGTTAAAAATGTTAATATTTATAATATACTGATACATGCATCTTCATGCATTTACCACTGTGTTATGGCCGGTTGGGCAGTTATGCATATTCATTTACCATTGTGCTACGGTCGGTTGGGTAGTCACACATATTTATTTACCACCGTGCTACGGCCGGTTGGGCAGACATGCATCTTTATTTACTACCGTGCTACGGCCAATCGGTCAGTCATGCATTTACCATCGGTCTACGGCCGGTCGGGCAGTTACCACCGGTTGGGCAATTATGTATCATTATTTACCACCGGTTGGGCAGTCATACATTTACCACCGTGCGACGGCCGGTCGAGCAGTTACCAGTGATCAGTTGGGCAGTTATGCATCATAAGATATAGATAATAGTCTCAAGGAGAAGCATTATATATAATATATATATATATATATATATAAGTATAATAAGTATGCATATACGGTGGCACTTTAGAGATTCAGGTTGATTCTTATATGTCTTTAATTAATGTTGACTTATTGTTATGTTTCAGTTCTGCCTTACATACTCAATGCATTATTCGTACTGACGTCCTTTTGTTGGGGACGTTGCATTCATGCCTACATGTATAGATAATCATTTTGACGAGCCCTCATAGTAGACGAGATTGGCATTCAGAGAAGGATCGGTAAGACTCCACCTCATTCGGAGTGCAGCCGAGTCTATGAGTCATCGTGTCAGAGTTTTGGTACAGACTTATGGGTAGGCCGGTACCCTGTCCCGTTTGATGTCAAATAATCTTAGAGGCTTTGTAGACAGAGGTTCATTTTGTATAGTATGTCAGAGGTCTTGATGGCCCCTATGTTTTCATATTTTAAGTGATTCATTGATACAACGTTTTCCCACTTATAGTTATACATTATGAGTTGTGGCCATGTTGGCCCATCATACTTACAGAAGAAAAACAAATGAGTTACAGAGTGGTTCGCTCGGGCTAGTACGACACCGGGTGGCAGCCACGCCTCCCCAGGTTGGGTCGTGACAAAGTGTTCGAGTTATGCGTGTGTTAATTGATCTAGGTAGCTCGGCCAATATCATCATATCGAGAGTCGGGGAACAATTGGGTCTGCAAGACCAAATAGTGCCTGCAGTCCGAGTCTTAAAGGGATTCAACATGGCATGCAAGACCACTAAAGGGGAGATAACCCTACCGGTAAACATCGCTGGGACTATTCAGGAAACAAAGTTCTACGTGATCGAAGGATATGTGAGATATAATGCTTTATTCGGGAGGCCATGGAATCACAACTTGAGGGCAGTACCCTCGACGCTACATCAGGAATTGAAATTTCTCACACCGGAAAGGATCAAAACCATTTACGGGGAGCAACCAACCGTAACGTGATCCTAATATATGCGCTCTCGACATCAAAGAACCTGAGTTCTATCACCAAGGAAGAAACCAAATAGCAATCATTGACGCTAGCCCCGACCGAACTATAAAAGCAAGAGACATGCGAGGATGACGACTACGGAGTCCCTAGGTCTTACATAGCCCCTGACGATTTTGATGCCACCAAGTCAACGGTTGAGGATCTGAAGCAAGTCAGGTTGATCGATCACCTGCCCGATCGGAAGGTATACCTGGGCACGGGGCTAACTCCCGGGCTTAGGAAAAAACTCATTGATTTACTTATAAATAACATAGATTGCTTCGCTTGGTCCCATCTTGACATGACAAAGATCCCGTCGCAAATAACTACTCACAAAATGAGCTTGGATTCGAAGTTCCACCCGGCTAAACAAAAAAGGAGGCCTCAGTCCGAAGTCAAGCAAGCATTCATCAAAGACGAGGTATCCAAACTTCTTAAAATAGGCTCAATCCGGGAAGTTAAGTACTCGGATTGGTTAGCAAACGTAGTAGTAGTGCCTAAAAAGGGAAATAAATTGAGAATGTGTGTAGACTATAAAGACTTGAACAAGGCATGCCCCAAGGACTCTTTTCCTTTGCCTAACATCGATTGCATGGTTGATGTGATGACCGACCACAAGATACTCAACTTTTTCGATACCTTTTTTGGGTACAACCAGATCTGGATAGATTCGGGTGACCAAGAAAAGACTTTATTCATCACTAAATATGGCACCTATTGTTATAATGTAATGTCATTCAGACTAAAAAATGCTGGTGCCACTTACCAACACTTAGTAAATCGGATGTTCGAAGAGAAAATAGGGAAATCAATGGAGGTTTACATTGACAACATGTTAGTTAAGTCCCGACGAGCAGAGGACCATTTGGAATATTTGCAGGAAACTTTCAACATATTGAATAAATAAAATATGAAGATGAACCCGGAGAAATGTGCATTTGGAGTCGGGTCTAGGAAGTTCCTTGGATTCATGGTGTCCAACCGGGGAATCGAGATCAATCCAGACAAGATCAAGGCCATAGAAGATATCACCGTGGTGGACAATGTCAAGGCCGTTCAAAGGCTAACCGGGCGCATAACCGCCTTGGGTCGGTTCATTTCATGGTCCTCCGATAAGAGCCATAGATTCTTCTCGTTATTGAAGAAGAAGAATAACTTCTCATGGACCCCGGAGTGCCAACAAGCTTTGGAAGAACTAAAATAGTACCTTTCAAGTTCACCTTTGCTTCATACCCCAAAGGCAGACGAGTAACTGTAACTGTACTTGGCGGTATCTGAGATATCGGTAAGTGGAGCCTTAATTCGAGAAGAAGAAGCTACACAATTTCTTATATATTATGTTAGCAGGACTCTTGGCGAGGCCGAAACAAGGTATCCACACCTAGAAAAATTGGTGCTCGCTTTGCTAAGCGCCTCTAGGAAGTTAAGGCCATATTTTTAGTGCCATCCCATATATGTCGTGACTACTTACTTATTGTGGAATATTGTCACACCTCCTTTTTCTACCTCAAAAGGGGATATAAGGGAGTTTTCTCCAATTTAAGTGACAATCGAAACGAGATTATTTATATTAAATTCAGAGTCGCCACTTGGGATAATTTATGGTGTCCCAAGTCACCAGTTTAAAATCCCAAATCGAGGAAATTGACTCTTATTTATGGTCTACGAACACAAAAATCCGGGTGAGGAATTCTGTTAACCCGGGAGAAGGTGTTAGGCATTCCCGGTTTCTGTGATTTTAGCACAGTGGCTTTGATCATACTTGTCACACCTCCTTTTCACTACCCCCGAAAGGGAGTAAGGGAGTTTTTTCCAATTTAAGTGACAATCGAAATGGGATTATTTATTTAAAAATCACAGTCGCCACTTAAGATAACTATGGTGTCCCAAGTCACCGGTTTAAAATCCCGAATCGAGAAAGTTGACTCTTATTTAAGGTCTGCGAACACAGAAATTCGGGTAAGAAATTCTGTTAACCCGGGAGAAGGTGTTAGGCATTCCCGAGTTTCGTGGTTCTAGCACGGTCGCTTTGATCATACTTGGCTTATTAAATTGTCTAATTACTTATTTAAGAACCTAGGTGCTTTTACCTTTTACCGCCTTTTAATTAAGAAATTATCTTGAAACGGGTTATGCGCACGTGTACCCATTTGTTTGGCACGTCAAAAATTATGTTATGCGAACATGTCCACAATTAATAACATTTTATTATTATTAAGAAAAGTTTGGCCAAAGTTGCGCGAACGCATACTCCGGTTTTATTTTTAAAATCGTAATCATGTCACGCTAACGTGTCCGCGACCACGATAATATATTAAACGTGCCTAAAGTAAACTACGATCATTTGTTATTTTTATATGTAGGTTATCAATATGAGGGTCATGAATAATTAAATTGTAGATGGCACACCTCAAAACTATAAAAACTAAATTTAATTAGTGGCCTATTAAAACAATTTCAATATTAAGAGAGTTTAACCGAAGTTGTGCGAACGCATACTCCGAATTGATTTTTAGAATTGTAATCATGTTACGCAAACGTATACATAATCACGCTAACCAGTAAAATAGTGCAAACTACCAATAGTACGGGGAGTGAAGCTATGTTGATAATGGAATGCTAAGTGCTTCTACTAATTTCTACTGATGAACCATTAGAAAAGCCACATAAATATATGAATTGTAAAGTTACATATTTCCGCGACAAACAATCAGTAAAAGGAGGCAAGGTATTTATTCCTAGTGGATTTGGCCGTATTCCAGAAGATCAAAAAAGAAGAAGATGATATGGCCCCTTGCATGTAACTATTCTTGCACCAACAGTATAAACAATTCTCAACAGGTTTCTTTAGCATTATAATCCAACAATTAACTACTTTTACACTTCATTGAATTTCATATACAACTTCACTCATGTATCCTAGAAGCAGCATGTATCGACTTTAACGAATAAGGTCCGTGAGAACAATTTATGGGGTTCAATATACGAGAAAATGACTAAGATAACAGAAAACTAGAACAATTAGCAAGCTCATATGGGTACTGTAAATCAAACATCACCAAACTATAATAGCAAAGAAAAGGGACAAACATGAAAATTTAATCCAAAGATGACAACAAACTCATTGACTAAAATTTAAACAAATACAACTTAGAATCAGTTGGGTTCAACAAATGCACCAGGAAACTTGTCGTGAACTATGAAACTTGTCATTAAATTATTTGGTCACTGCTTACTTACTGCTTACCCTAGAAACAGTAGTGAACTTACTCCCCCCCTCTGTGACTTACTCTCTCCCCGATTTCTCCCAGCCCTAACGGCTAATTAACTTCCGGCGAGCAGTACAGCCGCTGACAACCACTACCCCCCAAGGTAAGTCTCCTCTCTCTCATCCCCATATCTCTCACATCCCCATCTCTCTTCCCTCATCTCTTTCACATCGACATCTCTCTTCCCCGACTTGTTCTTCTCCCCGCCACTGTTGGCGCGATGCCGGTGACGGTCGCCCAGTCGTCATCTCTCTCCCCTATCACCGAAATAACTCCTTCCCCCCGTCTCACTGTCCTCCCTGTCTGCTCTTCTCCCTTTACTTGCTTCATCTTTTCCTCTTCTTTTTACTTGTGTGTTAGACCAAATATCCCCCACTATCCCCACCCCCTCATTTTCTCTTATTTTTCTCTTCTTTGTTTTTGTTGGGGCTCCACCGATGGTAGCGGAGGCAGCACCTTCTTTTGGTCTTGGGTTTGTTGTGTCTTTCAGGTAATACGTGGTGGCTATTGGAGATGATGAGGACCGGACGCGCAAATATAGGAGGGTTGTTAGGGCAAGTATCAGTAAGGGGTGGTGGAAAGTTGGACGTGAACGAGACAGGTGCCGCAGCAGCGCTGTGTACACCAAGACAACTTCCAAGTTCTATTCGCGGGAGTTGGTACCTCCAGCTTTCCTATTCTTCTTCCCCTTATGTTAGTTAATGTGCTGCCTTTTTAGTTCGCATTAGTGTTAAGAATTCTACTAGCTGCAACTTGTTTTCTCCTAGTCTGGCCTGTTTGTGAGGGATTCTCCTTAGCCTGTTGTAGGTATACTGGTTGTAGTCCAGGATAGTACAGTAAGGTCATGTCCTCGGGAGGCTAGGGAGTGGGGCGGGGGATGAGGCAGGAGTTAGGAGTAGGACGGGAGGCAAGGGAGGTAAAGGGCACAAGGGCACCTATAGATTGAGAATTGGGTCATGGAACATAGGGACACTGACGGGTAAGTCTATAGAGTTGGCGAAGATCTTGCAGAAGATGAACGTCAGTATAGTGTGTGTCCAACAGACTCGGTGGGTAGGATCGAGGGCGGGGAATGCAGACGAGTTCAAGTTGTGGTACTCTGGATTTCTAAAAGGTAAAAATGGTGTAGGCGTTTTGGTGGATAGGGAAATTAGAGAGTCTATGGTAGAGGTTAGGCGTGTGAATGATACGTTAATGTCTATTAAGTTGGTGGTTGGAGAGTGTAACCTAAATTTCGTTAGTGCATATGTGTCGCAAGCGAGCTTGGATGAGGAGGTCAAGAGGCGCTTCTGGGAGGGGTTGGATGAGATTGTGCATAGTATTCCACATGCTGAGAGGTTATTTATATGAGGGGATTTCAATGGTCATATCGGGTCGAGTGCAGGCGGCTATGGTGAGGTGCATGGTGGCTTCGATTTTGGGGATAGGAACGTATGAGGTACTTCGTTGCTGGATTTCGCAAAGGCATTTGAGTTGGTGATTGCAAACTTTAGTTTTCCAAAGAGGGAGGAGCATTTGGTTACTTTCCAGAGTATGGTGGCGAAGACTCAAATTGACTATCTTCTCCTTAGGAGGTGTGACAGAAGGTTGTGTAAGGATTTCAAGGTTATCTCGGGTGAGACCCTCCCGATGCAACATAGGCTTTCGGTAATGGACGTCGGTATTATAATGAAGAGGAAGAAGAGGACTACACGAGGTCGACCGATGATCAGGTGGGGAGCCTTGACTAAGGATAAAGCTCAGGAGTTGGAAGGGAGGCTATAGGCTGTGGAAGCCTGGAGGAGTAGTGGGAACACGAGCGATATGTGATCGACGATGGCGAATTTTATACAAGAGGCAGCGAGAAAGGTGTTGGGAGTCTCGAAGGGTTATGCCGGCGGGCACAAAAGTGACTGGTGGTGGAATGAAGTGGTCTAAGGTAAAGTGGAAGCGAAGAAGGCGGCGTACTTGAAGTTAGTTGGGAGCACATGCGAGGTAGAGAGGAGTGCTAACAGGGAGAGGTATAAGGTAGCTAGGAAAGAGGCGAAACTGGCGGTCACGGAGGCTAAGATTGCGGCTTTTAGTCATCTGTATGAGGAACTAGGGGCCAAAGGCGGGGAGAAGAAATTATTTCTGCTATCCAAGGTGTGAGAGAGGAAGGCCCATGATCTGGACCAAGTGAGGTGCATCAAATATGAGGATGGTAGAGTATTGATGGGAGAGGCCCAGATTAAGCGGAGATGGCAGACTTATTTTCATAAACTCCTGATGAAGAAGGGGATCAGGATATTGTGCTAGGTGAGTTGGGGCATTCTGAGAGCCACTGCAAATTTAGGTATTGTAGGCGCATAAAGGTTTGGGAGGTCGTGGGGGCTATACGTAAGATATGCAGGGGCAGAGCTACCAGGCCTGATGAGATTCTGGTAAAATTTTGGAGGTGTGTGGGTAGAGCAGGCTTGGAGTGGTTGACATGGGTTGTTTAATGTTATTTTCAGGACGAAGAGGATGTTGGACGAGTGGAGATGAAGTATGGTGGTTCCGTTGTACAAGAACAGAGGTGACATCTAGAGTTGCAACAACTATAGGGGTATCAAATTATTGAGTCACACCATGAAAGTTTGGGAGAGGATAGTAGAAGCAATGGTGAGGAGGACGGTGTCTGTATCAGATAACCAGTTCGGGTTCATGCTGGTTCGTTCTACTACGGAAGCTATCCACCTTATCAGGAGGTTGGTGGAGCAATGCAGGGATAGGAAGAAGGATTTACACATGGTGTTTATTGATCTGGAGAAAGCGTATGACAAAGTTCCTAGAGAGGTTCTTTGGAGATGGCTAGAGGCTAAATGGGTGCTGGTTGCTTACATTAGGGCGATTAAGGACATGTATGATGGAGCTAAGACTCGGGTTAGGATAGTGGGAGGCGACTCTAAGCATTTTTCGGTTGTTATGGGGTTACACCAAGGATCTGCGCTCAGCCCATTCTTGTTTGCTCTGGTGATGGACGCATCGATACACCATGTTCAAGGAGAAGTGCCATGGTGTATGTTATTCACTGATGATATTGTTCTGATTGACAAAATGTGGAGTGGCGTTAACGAGAGGCTGGAGGTTTGGAGACAAGCCCTTGAGTCTAAGGATTTCAAGTTGAGCAGGACGAAGACGGAGTATCTTGAGTGCAAGTTCAGTGTCGAGCCGAGGGAAGCGTGCATGGACGTGAGGCTTGGATCGCAGGTCATTGCCAAGAGAGGCAGTTTCAAGTACCTTGGGTCGATTATCCAGGGGAATGGGGAGATCGACGAGGATGTCACACACTATATAGGGTGGGATGGATGAAATGGAGGTTAGCATCGGGAGTCCTGTGTGACAAGAAAGTGCCTCCACTACTCAAAGGTAAGTTTTATAGAATGGTGGTTAGGTCGGCCTTGTTGTATGGAGCTGAGTGTTGGCCAGTTAAGAACTTACATACCTAGAAGATGAGAGTAGCAGAAATGAGGATGTTAAGGTGGATGTGGGGGCACACTAGGATAAATAAGATTAGGAATGGAGATATTCGGGAGAATGTGGGCGTGGCTCCTATGGATGACAAGATGCGGGAAGCGAGACTCAGATGGTTCGGGCACGTACAGAGGAGGAGCTTGGATGCCCCGGTAAGGATGTGCGAGCAGTTGGCGTTGGTGGGTACGAGGAGAGGTAGAAGGCGGTCTAAGAAGTATTGGGTGAGGTGATCATGCGGGATATGGCGAGGCTTCAGATCTCCGAGGACATGGCACTCGATAGGAAACTGTGAAGGTCGAGTATTAAGGTTGTAGGTTAGGAGGTAGTTGAGTTCATTTAGTTTACCAGTGCAAGGCTAGGCTGATAGGATTTAGTTTACCACTAGTCTTAGACTGCTAGTGGTCAGTGTTGTATTTACACTACTCTTCCGCTTTCATAGTGTCGGGCCTTATTTAATGGTTATTATTTCTGCTTTCCATTTATTAACTGGTTCTTGTGATGTTATTATTTCCATGGTTTTATTGATGGTACTGATATAGTGTCTCTTTTCGTCTTTTCGCTTTCTTGAGCCGAGGGTCTATCGGAAACAGCCTCTCTACCCCATTAGAGTAGAGATAAGATCTGCATACATACTACCCTCCCCAGACCCCACTTGTGGGACTATACTGGATCGTCGTCGTTGTTGTTACTCTCCAAATGGTCATGCATTTGGCTTTCTAATGCACTGTTTGTTTTTCTTTAATAATGATATTTTTCAGGCTTGCGCGCACCAAAGACGCACCTTAATTACTTTTTACTGTACTTATTATTTTCCACTAGCACAATTATCTAATAATTAGAAAAAATCATTCTAACTTTTTCTTTTGCCTTTTTCTGAGTGTTAAACCTCGATCTTCATGGTTTTTGATCGCTAAAGCCACGCCCTAAAGTGCCTTCCTAATGCACTAGTTAAACAATAAAGATGAACGTCATTGGCACCTCCAGCATAATTCTTGGCATTAAAGTTGCTGCCATGTGACCAGGAGGTCACAGGTTCGAACTGTAGAAACAGTTTCTTGCAGTAATGCAGGGTAAGACGGTGTACAATAGACCCTTATGATCCGGCTCTTCCCCGAACCCACACATAACAGGAGCTTAGTGCACCGGCTGCCTCAGAGGAAAGAAACACGTTTGCAGATGTGGACTCCTACTCTTGTTTAAAAAACTTAGCTCGCCTGGATCGACCAATTTAGTGACTGGAAAAATGAAAGAAAGATCCCAAAAAAAAAGGCAATATGTATGCGCTGTTTACCATAAACTTGGAACAAATGAAGCAAATCCTAATGAGAAACCAATGATCAACCATAGCCGGCAGGCAAGCCTAGAGTACTGCTGGAAAAATTGTAATATAAACAACATAGAATGATAATTTGTTGCAGTATTCTTATTGACAGTGATGATCTTGACATATATCCATTATCCCAACGATGACTGTAAATACACTCTGAAGGACATTGTCAGTGAATTATGTACCTCAAATTGGGATGGAAAGAAGCTTTTTTTAAAATAAAAAAATTGGAAAGATGTGAAAAATAATTACATTTTTAATGTGTCTGGTATTCACACCTCCGAGTTTTATCCGCCATAGTTACTCTTGACCTTTGCAGAAGTTACTTACAAAATTGCAAAGGCTGCTTCATCATGTAAGTTTATATTATGGCATGTCAACCGTCTCATGATCTGGAGTCTTGTATGTGAAAGCTGATTCATCACTGGATCGTCTTTTGACCACACTTGCCCTTTGCATTAACCGGACCAGCGCTTGCACAACTTCAGACATTGGGGGTCGAAACTCAGGTTCAGGCTGTACAAGAAATAGTTGACCAGATGTCAAAAGGTTACTACCAGGAAGAAAAAGGTCACATTCAAATTATTACAAGTAATTCACTTCAGGTATATCAATGAGCAAGTATTCATTATATTTTGGTTGAGTCCATCAAATCTTCCTTCATGAGTTGGCTGATCTTGAAGGCGCCTTAGATCACGAAAAGCTTAACTAAAAGTAACTTTCGACCGTGGTGTGCAAGAACTTTGCTTTTGAAGTTCCCAAACTTTATTAACCATTTGGGCGCTCCCGCCATACCAAGACTCACAGGCATTAAATGCAAGAAGGTCATTTATTTGCTGAAGCGATTGGTCCTTGAGTATGTAAATTCCCTATGATTGACTTTCCCTTCCATCAAAGATATATGGGAGTCCTTTCATCTTTTAAGCTTCCTACAGATAGATAAACAAATGCGTATACTCTAAATGAAAGATTGTGCATATAAAAGCTCACCTGAACACAAAGTGCAATAATATCAGCAAATCGGGACAAAGACTTTGCAGGATACATGCCATTTAGTGCAGGATCAACCATTTTTGATAAGGCATCTATATCATGGAGTTGAGGCGTAGCCCATCTCACAAGTGACTGTTCCGATCTCATTCTTGAACTAAATGATTTATTAACAAAAAAATCAGGTCATTAATAAAATTCATCAGAGTAAGTCAACTACCAATGTCTGCATGATCAAGTTTACCTATCAAGTGGCTTCCTTCCTGTCAGCAACTCCAACATTACCACACCAAAACTGTATACATCACTTTTTACAGTATATATTCCAGATAAAGCAAATTCCGGAGCACTATAACCAAATGAACCAACCATCTGTGTGGATGAAACCTGTCAACATTAAGAGGAAATTACAACTTTAGCCAATAAGTTTTACCATAATCAGTTAGCCTTTTGAAGCATGAGCTTTCCTTCAAAGGAACTTCTGCATAAGGAGATTCTTTCTTTTCCAAAAACTATTGACACAACTAAAAGGATTTTCTAGGCCGGGGAAAAGGGGTCTTCACTAAAGGTTGTGCACATTGATAATGATCGTGTTGAAGCACCTAACATTGCTCTAGAAGAACAAAAACAAAACTAAGCTGTCACAATCAGAATCTCCAATTCATGACTAGTCTTGTAAAGCTGTACCAAGAAACAGCTGCTTAACAATATTTGCTCTTACTAGAGTATTTCAACTGGTAAATTGATTGGCATCATGTCATAAACATTATATGTACCACCCAACATTATAAAGAACCTTGTTGTGCCAGACAAAACGACAATAATAATGTAGATTACAGACAATTTGCTTTACAAACTCACCGGGCGTTCTGTGTTTGGATTCAAAGCTGCTAACCCACAATCTGATAAATGAGGATTGAGTTCTTCGTCTAGTAAAATATTTGCGGATTTGAAATTTCTGTGTACAACAGAAGGTAGACAAACTTCATGCAAATACCTGAAAATACAAGGTTTAAATTTTAAGCCAACCCAACAAGCAAAGGGCTGAGACAGGTAAAATACTATACAACTTCTACATACTCTAAAGCTCGAGCAGTGCCAAGTGCTACTCTAACCCGGGCATTCCAAGTAAGCAATGTGCTCCTCTCATCAGCAAAGTGCAGCATATCATGCAGGCTACCATTTGCGACATGGTCATAAACCAGAAGACGCTGCCCATGCTCGGCACAGTATCCTATCAATGCAACTATGTTTTGGTGTCTCAGCCTTGACATATTTGAGACAGCTTCAAGAAAGTTATCTTCCTCCTGCAGCGACAATGCTGCACTATCGATCTTTTTGATGGCCATTATCTGGTATAGACAGTTGTTAGTTCATATGACCATTGACAGTTTCAGTTAGCACCTTTTGTAGAAGCTACATGAATGCAAAATAATAGTTTCCCTATCAATAATGTTATTGACACATCAAATATCAAATCATTTATTTGAACAGTTGGCATCAAGTTGGGAGCAGAGAAATAATCGACATAATTGGTTCATTAAAAAGAAATAGCCAGCAGCACACCCTATAATAAACCAAAAAGTAGAAGATATATATAGTAAGTCGAACTCTAAAACTTCTACGAACGTTTTTGCTTATGACTACATCATATAACCGACGGACAAGGTTAGAACATCATAATTATTTCTGGCTGAAAAGAGAAGTGAGATGAAGTGACCATATTATTACACCCATCAACACAAGAAGATAGACAAAAGCAAAGATGTGACCCAACAGAGGAGTGAACAATTGGCACGTGTGGGCAATCAACTTTGTAAGATATAGTAAGTTGAACTCTGAAACTTCTAAGAACGTTTTTGCTTAAGACTACATCATATAACCGAAGGACAAGGTTAGAACATCATAATTATTTCTGGCTGAGAAGAGAAGTGAGATGACCATCAAAGTGACCATATTATTACACCCATCAACACAAGAAGACGGACAAAAGCAAAGATGTGACCCAACAGAGGAGTGAACAATTGGCACGTGTGAGCAATCAACTTTGTAAGAGATCTAACAGGCAAGGGGAATCAAAGAGTATCAAGGACATAATCTCAGTAAAGAGAATCACTAAACAGATTACTTACTAGCAAGAAGACCTAATATTTTAACTCCCATGCAGCAGAGCATCAAGAAGTGTGCTAAGTTCTACTTAGCTTTAGTAATACACAGATCAAATATTTACCCTTGTAAAGTTTGCCACAAAGAATATTGTGAAAGAATCTAAGGATTCCACCCAAATCTTAAGGCAATGGATATGGTAGGCCAAGATATTCATATACTGCTTTGGATGCCCCCTCATTCACCTGAGGTGGGAGATTATATAACACAACAATCCTTTCTTTTTTTTGAGTAAGATAACATTTATATAACACAACAATCTCCCCCACGTATAATGGCTCGATACCATGTCAAAGCATCTTAGCAACCACCCAAAACCCTATGGTGATGGATGGAGTGGCCAAGATCTATATATACCTGTCTTGATGTCCTTGAGGATCCGATGAACAATATCCAACTCACAAGTATGCAAATTCTCTAAGCATCAAAATGAGGATGTCCTTGAGTGACAGATTAAATTTATTTAATGTTGTTCAGCTTTAAATATTTTCGAATGCACATCCCACATAAGTACCAAAGGTAAGAAGTGACATGGTATAACAATTGAATGTAAACATCTCAAATTACCTTCCCATTAGGAAACTCTGCCCTATAAACACGCCCGAGAGATCCTTCACCGATGAGATTTTCTTGACTGAAGCTGTTTGTTGATGTTTGCAGAGCAGCAACAGTATAAGAAGTTGCAGTTATCGGGGACTTCACTCTCCTTACAGATCCATTCTTCCCTTGTATCCTTTCAACTGTCACCTTCTCTGTAGGTGGGGGCTTCAAGTCAGCTACAGCAGCCGCAGGCTTTGCCCTTTGCTCTTGTACCTCCATATTCACTAAGATTAAGCAGAATATATGAGAAACGAACCAAGCTAGTGCCAATTTCCAAATGAAGATAACACATCACAATACAGCGGTTTGTCATCTGAGGGTATTAGCACCAATCACAATAATGAGTCAGGAGGAAAAAAGTTAATAGAACAAACCTATATCTGTAACTGGAAGACTTCCTGGACTTGGAGAGGGTCTAGCAGCAATTTCCTTGCCCTTGCCCCTCCGGAAGCAAAATACAAGTGCTACCAGAGCAAAAAGAACTGCTAGAGAAGATCCAATAACTATGCCAATGATAGCTCCAGTTGTCAATCCCTTCTTTTTATCCCCATTTTCTGGATTAGAACCTGGTCTTGTACGTGAACGAGGAGGAGAGCGGTTACGGTTGTTGCGAGATCTGCCAGGAGGAGGTGGAGTGTATGGTGGTGGAGGAGGAGCTGGACTATTTGCAAAAGAATTTCCATCATATCTGTCATGTTAGACGTTATGTCACATCCCTTGAAACTGTAACAGTCTAAACCATGTAAAAATATATAAGATGTGAAGCCACTTACACGAAGTTAGGGATAGATAGGAGTTCATTTGGGATCCATCCATTAAATTGATTCTTTGCAACATTTCTGCAGAAAGGTTTTTTTTCCCATAAAAATCTCTATTAACATTGAATCAAACTAGCCAGGCCCATTAATTTACAAATAAAGTGTTGAGACTTACAAATTAGTCAAAGGTAAACCAACCAGGATATTGAGAGTACCACTGAGCTGATTGTTTTGCAGATGGCTGCCAGAAATTTCAATATCATGTGTAAGTCAAATAAAGGAACAGTAAATCCTATGAGTAGAAAATTATTTTTCTTACAGTGTGGAAAGATTTGTCAACAAACTGAATGAAGGAGGGAGATCTCCAGAAAAGTTATTCGAAGACAAATCCCTGCAGTAGCAGCAAATCAGTGAAAGATTAAAACTAGTGAAACGAATGTTCTGAAAGCCATGAGGAATCAACATAGCCAGAAAGCTCAGCAGGGTACGGAGCGCTACTGCAAATTACACTGTTTCCTTGAATTGGATTCTGAAAGATCCAATAAATGAAAACGAAAAGCAATTAAAGCTTCAAAGAGGAGAAGGACGCCAATCCTATTACAATCAAAATGATTTTCACATAAAAAGTGTATGAAAGAAAATAAAAGGTTGGAGTTCGCAAATCATCGTTCATTAAAATTAGCGAATCTAAAAGACATCTATACATGATTAAATCCTATATTTAGCATGTGTTATCTACGTCTCGAAGCACTCATGTCTGTCCATTGTAGGCAAATCAAAAAAAATGAAGGGCCAGAAACTGCAGGTTGGAGTCGCCATTTTATAATGAATTCAACCTAGTAACTGGACTTGAACTGGAACAGGAAATGTATGAGCTCTTTCAGAAAAATATAAAAATAAAGAAGGCAGAAGAAGTAAGAAGAATAGAAAAGAAAGGAGGAATCAACCAGAAAACATCAATTAAGTAAAGATTAGTAGAATACTTACAAGGTTGCCAGGTCGGAGTGATTGGTGAACACATCTCCAATTGTTTGAGAGAGTGAATTACGGCTAAGATTCCTAAAAAATGAACTGCTGAGTTAGCTATTTTGAAAAATGTTGCCTAAAATGATCAACGAAAGAATAAAGCGAAGACCAAGCAAATGCTAATTTTGTTTTGGGAAAGTACGTCGCAAGTCTGCCCACTCACAGATAATTAAGTGTAACCATGCCAGCAATAGAATAAGGAATGTTGCCACTTATATTGTTCTTTGCAAAATTCCTGCATTGACAATTATTATGTTGTCAGTGAGTCAATCATAAACAGAAAAGTTCTCAAGCAAACCAAACACTTTATAAGGAGCAAACATTACAGGCTGGTGAGATTGGGCGGAAGCTGATATGGAATAGTATCATGAATGTTGTTGCCACTCATATCCCTAAAAGACAACAAAGTGCAGAAGTTCAATTTTATTGCGATAGTAGGTCCTCTAAACTACCCTTTGCCCCTTAAAAGAAAAAGTGCTTACAAGTTCTTTAACGAGGTAAGACCATTGAGCATGTATCCCAACGTTCCATTGAGTCCCAAATCAGGAATTTGACTGTCACAGAAAGAACCGAATATTATGACTATCAATTAAATCATAACTAAAATGTACAAAGACGTGCACTAGGTTAACGGTATACAAACTTACATTGAAACAACAGAAGTTCCCTGACAAGTGATTCCTTTCCAAGACTCGTTACAGGGATCACCACCATTAGACTTCCAATTAGTGAGTTGTGAAGGACTATTCAACGAACTATACAAGACCTGAAGAGCTTGCACTGCAGATTACAAGAGTCAGGCAATGAACATAGCCAGAAAATCTCTCCAACAAGATTCAATATTTATGCAGTAAAGCCTCAATCTTAACTAGCATTGGCTCTGGAACTTGCTAAAAAGAAGAAAAATACTCAGAATGGGGAAGAAACCATAGTACCAAATTAACAAATTCTGCATTCAAATCAAACAATTTAAACATTCAAACCAATAGCATGCGTTATTAGATCACAATCTCAAAAGCTCTCCAAGTTAAACAGATGATTCATTTTATTTATAGTAGTAAAAGCATAAAGACTGAACATTTTCATAGTAAAGCCTCATTCTTTGACTTGCATTGACTCAGAAACCCAATAAAAAGGGGGAAAAAAGGAATCCCAGAAAATGAACAAGCAAATACATTACAATATTAACCAAATCAGGCA
This sequence comes from Nicotiana sylvestris, assembly GCF_000393655.2. Classification (NCBI taxonomy): domain Eukaryota; kingdom Viridiplantae; phylum Streptophyta; class Magnoliopsida; order Solanales; family Solanaceae; genus Nicotiana; species Nicotiana sylvestris. The sequence goes on from NC_091058.1 coordinate 18,705,521, forward strand.
TTCAAACATCAAACAATCAGAACAACCGAGCTCCTAATCACACATTCAAGTGGGAAAAGAAAAAAGCTTCAAGACTACCAAAACAAAAGCTAAGCCCAAGCTCAACAATCGTACTCTAGACTCTAGAGATGGATCCAAGATTTTAAATCAGTGAGGTGCAAAAGGGAAAAGGTGAGAAAACTCACAATCATTAGGATCAGTGTTTGCTTCAACAACAACAACAAGAGATGAGTTAAAAAACACTGCCACGATCACCACCAGTAGCAAAGTGTGGGAAATGGTGTCTTGCTTACACGTATTTCTCTTCATTTTTCTACCTTGTTAGCTTAGTGTGTGACAAGAATTAAAAGGGGTTGTACAGAAACAAAGCTAAGAAGGAAAAGCATGGAGAAAGAGAGACATGGAAATAACATTGGCACTAGTGGTAGTAGGTGTCACCATCGTTAGAAGAGCTCTCCCTGAATCCAAGCTCTCCTCCGAGTAATGAAGAGAGAGAATTTTATATGTATTGACTCCACTTATAGTGTGTATCTATAGCTGTCGGCGAAATTTTTTAAAAAATAATACTCCTAGTAGCTTTAATTAAGAAATTACCTTTGGCCAAGCTTTTTTTTTTTGCCAAAAATACTTTTTTGGGAGGTATTTGGCCAAACTTTTGGAATGAAAAAAAAATATTTTTGATGAGAAACAGAAAAAGTAGTTTCTCTCCAAAAGCACTTTTGAAAAAAATACACTTAGAAGCAGTTTTTTAAAGCTAGGTCAAACACTAATTGCTGCTCAGAAGTACTTTTCAAACTAATTAGCCAAACACAAACTGTTTCTCACCAAAAGTACGTTTGAGAAAAGCACTTTTGAAAAAAAACGCTTCTCAAAATAAACTGATTTTTGCAGTTTGGCCAAACGGGATATTAATTAAATACCATCCAGGTTCATTATGGCTTGTTTGGATTATTGTTACTTGTTGAATTGAATCGTATTGTTACTTTAAATATAATATTTGTTTTGATTGTTACGTAAATTTTTATTGTATTGTATCGCTAAATCCGTCATTATGTAACGACAAAAAATGACACTATATGGAACGACTGATTTGGTGTGGTGGTATTGTTCTTATTTTTTTCTATCATTCTTGCCCTTCCATATTATTAAATAATCTTATTTTATCCTTGACTCTACCTTTTCATATAATAATTCTATCTTGTACTTTATTGTTTCTTTCTAATATTCCAAGTTTATTTTTCATATTGTTGGTGCATGACATCATGAAACAAGGGAAAACAATTTATATCTAAACATTGTATACATTTTTAAAACGATACAATACAATATTATATGATACATTATAAAATGATACATAACAATCATCCAAACAAGTCGTACGTATATGGCTCATTTAAGCTCTTAACATTTTTAGAACACAAATTTAAAATCAATAATACTTTTGTATGATTTATGACACTTTTGATATAATTTCTAGATATGTAATTTATTTTTAAAATTAAGAAATGAATGGTCCAATTCGCATAAAACTTTAGATGCATTCATTCTTATATTTTAGCTTTGCTATTTTTAGTATTTACTTTCTTCTTTGCGAGGTAACGGAGTAATTTGATACAGTATTAGTTTCTTATTTTATTTCTGTCATGATTGGAAAGGATCTCTTTAAAAAATTGAGAGTGAAAAGTTTGGTATGAAGTAGGCAGTCAACCGGCAAGCAACATCTTTGCAAGGGAGATTACTTTAAAGGGAAGACCTTTTTAGTGGACGAAAATACCCCTCAGAATAGAGGCTTATTGCTTATGTACCATTTCATTACGGACGTAGGATTTGGAACAGCAAAGAGTCAAATATACCTTTTATACTATCAGAAAATACTTACACACCCTTCGCTATATTTTGGGTCTAAATATATTATTATCGTAATACTATTAGTTCAAATATACTTCTCTTTTGTTAAATTTGTCCAAGGTGGACATCCAATCCTATGTAACATTGATATTTGATGAGGTGTCATCCACCTCAGCGCCCCTAATCTATGTATAAAAGATTAAAATTTGGAATACAATATTTTTTGTGGTAGCGATAATAATGTCAATAGTAGTGGAGAGGAATAAAATTTAGTGGTAGAAAAAAAATAGAAGGGAGGGGTAAAATGGGTTAGGGGCGCTGATGTGGCAAGCCATGTGGCATCCACCTCATCAAATGTCAGTCACACGTAGGATTGGATGTACATTTTGGATCAACTTAATGGAAAAGGGGTATATTTAAACCAATAGTATAACCAGAGGCGTATGTAGTGTTATAGTTTTGGGTTCATCTGAACCCAGTACTTTCGACGCGGAGTATAAATTTAGGTCAAAAACTCAATAAATTGCAACATATAATAGGTCTGAACCCATAACTTTAAAAATATAATATGTTTAGCATTAAAAATTTAAATATTGAATCCATAGAATCTAAATCCTAAATACGCCTCTGAATGTAACGATAAAGATATATTTGGACTCAAAATATAACGAAGGATACATTTAGATTTTTTCTGATAATAAAAGTTATATATGACCCCATGCCGGATTTGGAATAATAAATAATGGGGTATGAACAGGCACTGGGCAGGGTATGCGGAATAAGACGAGACTTTCTTTCAGGAGGCTTTATTGAAAGGGACTAAATTGTAGGGATGTGAATTTGGAGGGGTAGCTTTTGTCATTACTGCGACTTTTTCCTAAGTTCCACATGTTTGACTTCCTTAGTTGGAAAAGCAAATTCTAAATCCATCAAATCAACCAAATAAACTCAAAATAATTCATCCAAGAAGAACACGGGAATACACCTTTTGTAATAAAAGAATTTCGTAAAATAAAAGAATTTCTTTATCGATTTCTGCTTCACTTAGTGGGCGTTTGGACATAAAAATTGTCCGGAAAAAAAGTGGAAAAAAATTCAAGTGAAAATGATATTTGAAAATTAGAGTTGTTTTTGGACATGAATATAATTTGGAATTGTTTTTTAATTTTTGTAAGTGAATTGAAGTGAAAATTTTGAAAATCAATTTTTTGGAGTTTTTCAAATTTTGAAATTCAATTTTAAGTAAAATTTGAAATTTTTATGGCGAAATACTGATTTCGAGAAAAAGTAAAAAAATTCGAAAATCAAAGGGGTCTTTAGTTATATGTTTCTCAAAATTTTGCTTAATAAAATTGTATAATCCATGATGAGAAACTCTTTAAAATCTAAGAAATAGAGTTGTTGAAGATTCTTTGAGTAGGTAGCTTGCTAGGAACCAAACTCTTACAAGTGTTCTTCAAGTATAAACAAAGATTGTAACTTTTGAACTGACGAATCGATATTTTGGGTAATCTTTTCGTGAAGAACCATTTATAGTGTTCGATAAGCAATATATAAAGAGTATGATTTATGAATTCGCCTAATTCTATAGTCTAAACTAAATTAAATAACAACTACTATAATTGTTGATACTAATAATACTAGGAGTTCATGAAAGTTACTTTAGTCATTTATGTATTAAATTTTATATAAAAAATTTTGCCAAGGTGGAGATTTGTTGAATTATGTCAAATTTCCATCCCACATCGGTGGGTTAAGGAGTTGGTGGGAAACTTTTCCCCTATAAAAGAAGGCTTAATGTTTAGGATTTAAACACACCTCTCATTTGCCTTCTCATCTGTTTAAGGCATTTGTATCTTCTCTCTTTAGTATTATTTCACTTGTATTTTTGGAGTGAAATAAAATATTGGTTGTGTCCGAGGAGTAGGCAAAATTAGCCGAACCTCGTAAATTCTGGTGTTCCCTTTATTGTTGCTTTATTGTCTTATTTATTATTTGGTGGCTGTCATAATTTTTGGTATAGTAGTTGTGACTTATTCACACTATATACATTTGGCTTCCGCAACAATTGGTATCAGAGCCAAGGTACTGTCTAAGTATGCTCTGTGGTTGCAGCATAGTCTGATCTTCCACATCAGAAAAGATTTATCTTGGTAACTGAGTCAAGGTTCTGTCTGAGTATGCTCTGTGGTTGCAGCTTAGTCTGATCTTCCACACCAGAAAGGAAATAATCTTGATTTGTGTCGTCAGCTATTAAATAATATTTGTGTCAAAGATGGGAGACAATAAACAAGAAGAATCTACATCAAGTGTCAACAATACGTCATCATTGGCATCTTCGCTTATGACAAGAATTGTGTCAAATGCGAAATTTGCGGTCGAAATATTTGACGGGTCCGGACATTTTGGGATGTGGCAAGGCGAGGTTCTAGATGTCCTTTTTCAACAAGGGCTAGATCTGGCCATTGAAGAAAAGAAACCAGATGTTATTGGAGAAGAAGATTGGAGAATTATCAACCGTGTTGCTTGCGGTACTATTCGATCCTACCTTGCTAGAGAGCAGAAATATCCATACACAAAGGAAACTTCTGCAAGTAAATTATGGAAAGCACTGGAGGATAAATTTTTGAAGAAAAACAGTCAAAATAAATTGTACATGAAGAAGAGACTGTTTCACTTCACCTATGTTCCTGGTACCACGATGAATGAACATATCACCAGTTTCAATAAGTTGGTCACAGATTTGCAAAATATGGATACAACTTATGATGATGGTGACTTGGCCAATTAAAGGACAATCGAAACGGGATTCGTTTATTTATTTCAGAGTCGCCACTTGGGAGATTTAGGGTGTCCCAAGTCACCAATTTTAATCCCGAATCGAGGAAAAGAATGACTCCATATTACAGTCTGCGCACCAGAAATCCGGATAAGGAATTCTGTTAACCCGGGAGAAGGTGTTAGGCATTCCCGAGTTCCGTGGTTCTAGCACGGTCGCTCAACTGTCATATTCGGCTTATTTATCTGATTTTAAATACAATTATGAACCAATGTGCCAATTTTAACTTTTTACCGCTTTATTGTTATTATTTCAAAAGAATGTGAACATCGCTTAGAACATGTCTTTCGACTGCGTCACATGAAATGCACCCACAATCTGGAACATATTTTATTTGATGTTTTGGGATTTGGATCTGGGTCGCATGAAATGCACACCCAAGTTTTAAGAAAGTAGATTATTAAACACGCGCCTAAAGAGACTATCGTGTTGTTATTTTGGGAAGGCCGTGAAATTCGCTAAACGACCCTCCTGGATTCTAGATAAATTTAACACAAGTATTTACTGAGGGCCCCGCAATTTGTATTTTTATTCGGCGAGGCTCATCTCATTCTTGTTTTTTTTAAGGAATTTGCAACGTCATGGAAATGCATCTCCGACCACGTCACAATCGATGTACCCGTGATTAGAGACACATTTCGACTTCGTTGAGATTTGGATTTGGGTCACATAAATGTGCACCCGAGTTTAAGGAGAATAAATTATTGAAGGCGCGCCTAAAGCAACTAGCGCATTATTATTTTGGGTAGGGCCGTGAAATTTGCTAAAAACGGCCCGTCCCGGAATCTAAGTATTTAATATATACATTTAGAGGGCCCCGCAGCTTGTATTTTATTTGGCGAGGCTCGTCTCATTTTTATTTATTTATTTATTTATTTATTTCTTTTTTTTTTCTTTTAGAAAAAGGACAAGACTAAAATAACTACGTTTTCTACTACTTCACGAGATCATGGGTTATAAATTGAACTCATTTGATGAAGCGGGTATTTTTCTGCGGAATTAAAATTGCTACTAAAATTTTAACATTACTACCACATGTATAAACAACTATTAAGACAAACTAAGTAATTAACACCTTTCAGAATATGTGCAAACCCCTATCACGACAAATATTTGGATAACAACAATTTAAACATGAAGAAACAAAATGTCCAATAGCTACTGAAAATAATGAAACAAAGGAGGAGATATTCAACAAATCCGATACACAAACAGTGCATAGGAAATCCATATCATTTCATTCCATTTAAGCAAATATAACAAGTTTGGAAATGTGTATGCACCTGTTTGAAGCAAGAACAACAACCAAACTGTCCCGACAACTATCGGAAACCTCTCCAATGACGGAACGACGGAACCTCGACGTCAAGCTCGACGTACCGGACCTCGACGAACCAAAGTCGACCTCGACGGAAAACAGAAAGCTCGGACCAAGTCTGTCAACGACCTGAGATTGTTGGTTGCTGCTGTATATTTTCGACGCAGCAACTGGTACGTGAATATGAAGCAAATGGGTCGTTTGGATGTGAGGAAGGATCAGATATGGAAGGAGCTGGTGGTGCGACGGACAGTGACGACGCAGCACTGGTTTGCAAGGATTACGAAGGGTCGTTTGGGCAGTGGTTAATGCGGCTACTGGTTTGCAAGGATTATGAGAGGTCGTTTGGGCAGTGGTTAATGGCTGGAGCTCGGACGTGAGAGAGTGGGTGGTTTTGGGTTATGGTCGAGGACTGGACGATGCAGCAGCGATGGTTTTTGTTTTGGTGGAGCTGGTTGCGACAGTAGTGTAGTGGTGTTTGGACGTGAGGGAGTCGATGGGGGAGCTGGTTGCGACAGTAGTGGTCGAGGGCTATGGAGGTCTGGAGACGAGGAAGGGTGACGCGAGGAGGATGACGAGTGAAGCAGCAAGGGTGGACTGCCGGTGGTTGTAGGGGCTAGACGCGATGGAAGGAGCTGGGTTGGGTGGTTGTCGACCGGAAAATGACGACGAGGGGGCTGGTGGTTTGACTGTGTGAGACGACGAGGGAGTTGGGCTGTTTGGTGGTGGTCGTAAGGCGGAGAGGGAGGAGGTGCGACTGGTTTGGGTAGGTTTTTTGCTAGGGTTTCGATGGTCGTTTGGTGGTGGTTTCGCTGGGGTTTTTTGGGACAGTAGGGTTTCGAGAAGATGAATGAATAGTCCTCCTCAAAATTTTCTCCAAGTCCGTTTTTGTATAGTCTTTGCCAAGACAATGAGCCCCACGCGTGGTGGGGTTCGAGGCTTGTGTTCCCCACGCGTGGTGGGGTTCCCCGTGTATGGGATTCCGTCCGTGTTCCCCACGTGTGGCGGACTCGGATTATTATGGGCTAGGTCCGAAAATTAGGCCTAAAAGCGGGTAGTTTGAACCCGAATATTATTCTTTTGTCCGGACCCGAGAAATAGGAACACGTTGCTTAACTTGTCCTATGTAAGCAAAATAACTACCAAAAATAAGACTAGTATTTAAACAAAACTATATATTTTTTAATATATTTTTCAAGATTTAAAATAGCTACAAAATATTAATAAAACTATTTTTTGTAATTTTCATTTTATGTAAGGATAAAATATAAAGTAATATTTTTGTATTTTTCAAAAATTAAAATGACTACAAAACATTAATAGAACTTTATTTTTTGTTTATTTTCGAAATTATATAAAGTACAAAAATAAAGTGCAATTTTTGTATTTTTTCAAGTTTATGAGAAATACATAAATTAAAATTTATATATATATTTTTTGTAATTTTTCTTTTTGCAACGAAATAAAGTAAAAATAGTTAAAATGACTATATTAGACCCCATTTCACATATTCACGCTAAAAACGTGAAAATTCTCGGGGAGGGTCAAAAATCCGGTGTCTACAGCTGCCCCTCTTTGACTGGAAACACAAAGAGTTTTCCGACAAAGAACGACTAGACATGTTTTTGACCCGACCATTACTTGGACGGACTATACTTAAGGAAAGGGAGGGAATGTGACCGAGCCCTGGTATCTTAGCTGCCTACATATCCTTGGTTTTACAAGAATCAGGCCACGTGTAGTTCGGAAATGAGAGATATGGTAAAGTGTATCGAGGTGAAGAGCCGATCGAGGTGCCGTTCCGTTGAGGTTCCGGTCCGCGGTCCTGTCATTACAACAAAAAATGAAAACTGAAAAAGACTAACTAAGCCTATCAGCTACTAGTTACAAGGATTCCTATCTTCAAGTCTTCTGAAACTTGGTCTTGAGTCTTGAATGGCGCTTCATACAGACTTTGGATTTGAACCTTGACACTTGCTAGTTGTAGGCGCTAGTTCTTGAGCAGATCACATCCGTTATCCACTTCCGTGCTTCGGATTCATTCATTTTTTTTTATTTTTTTTTATTTTTTTTTTTATTTTTTGTTTTTGTGACTAGCTTTTGTTGACCCTCTCAGACTGTTGACTCGCATTCTTGGGGCGAGCTTCTTGTTGCTTCTATCTTGGATTGAGTGCTGGGGACTTCTATCGTAGCCTTCTGCCTTCCAATGGGTTGCGGCTTGACTTTGAACGATGTTCCGTTGTTCTACAGGCGGACCCCTAACTTCTTCAATCTTCGGCATACAACAACCTCCGCTCTACAGGCAGGCTCCTGACAACCAAAACAAACAACACAAATGAAATTTCCTAACCCAGTTTGCACTGGGAAGGTATGTGAGTCATTAGCAAAATCGTAGCCCACTGATACTACTGATGCAGTGCTGAGAGTGAACTAAACACTAGACTAGGATGTATTCCCTTGTTATACAGGTGAGCGCCTAACTTCAATGCTTGAAATGTAAAGACTGAAATGTATTCCTCTCGTTATACAGGTGGGCGCCTGGTTTCAACACTTGAAATGAAAAAGACTGAAATGTATTCCTCTCGTTATACAGGTGGGCGCCTGGATTTAGGAAAATGACTTTTTTTCAAACATTTTTTTTATTTATTTTTATTGTTTTTTTTAGCATCTTAGGAGAAAGATTCATCAGACTAAGATTTGGATCCTAGGAGAAGGTTCGTCAGACTAGGTCTCTATCTTAGGAGAAAAATTCATCGGACTAAGATTTTGATCCTAGGAGAAGGTTCATCGGACTAGGTCTCTATCTTAGGAGAAAAATTCATCGGACTAAGATTTTGATCCTAGGAGAAGGTTCGTCAGACTAGGTCATTTTTTGTTTTTGGTATCTTAGGAGAAAGATTCATCAGACTAAGATTTTGATCCTAGGAGAAGGTTCGTCAGACTAGGTCTCTATCTTAGGAGAAAAATTCATCAGACTAAGATTTTGATCCTAGGAGAAGGTTCATCAGACTAGGTCTTTTCTTTTTGGTATCTTAGGAGAAAGATTCATCAGACTAAGATTTTGATCCTAGGAGAAGGTTCGTCAGACTAGGTCTCTATCTTAGGAGAAAAATTCGTCAGACTAAGATTTTGATCCTAGGAGAAGGTTCATCAGACTAGGTCTTTTCTTTTTGGTATCTTAGGAGAAAGATTCATCAGACTAAGATTTTGATCCTAGGAGAAGGTTCGTCAGACTAGGTCTTGTTTTTTTGTTATCTTAGGAGAAAGATTCATCAGACTAAGATTTTGATCCTAGGAGAAGGTTCATCAGACTAGGTCTTTTCTTTTTGGTATCTTAGGAGAAAGATTCATCAGACTAAGATTTGGATCCTAGGAGAAGGTTCATCAGACTAGGTCTCTATCTTAGGAGAAAAATTCGTCAGACTAAGATTTTGATCCTAGGAGAAGGTTCATCAGACTAGGTCATTTTTGTTTTTTTGGTTATCTTAGGAGAAAGATTCATCAGACTAAGATTTTGATCCTAGGAGAAGGTTCATCAGACTAGGTCTCTATCTTAGGAGAAAAATTCGTCAGACTAAGATTTTGATCCTAGGAGAAAGTTCATCAGACTAGGTCTTTTTGTTTTTTGGTATCTTAGGAGAAAGATTCATCAGACTAAGATTTTGATCCTAGGAGAAGGTTCATCAGACTAGGTCTCTATCTTAGGAGAAAAATTCGTCAGACTAAGATTTTGATCCTAGGAGAAAGTTCATCAGACTAGGTCTTTTTGTTTTTTGGTATCTTAGGAGAAAGATTCATCAGACTAAGATTTGGATCCTAGGAGAAGGTTCATCAGACTAGGTCTCTATCTTAGGAGAAAGATTCGTCAGACTAAGATTTTGATCCTAGGAGAAGGTTCATCATACTAGGTCTTTTCTTTTTGGTATCTTAGGAGAAAGATTCATCAGACTAAGATTTTGATCCTAGGAGAAGGTTCGTCAGACTAGGTCTCTATCTTAGGAGAAAAATTCGTCGGACTAAGATTTTGATCCTAGGAGAAGGTTCATCAGACTAGGTCTTGTTTTTTGGCATCTTAGGAGAAAGATTCGTCAGACTAAGATTTTGATCCTAGGAGAAGGTTCATCAGACTAGGTCTCTATCTTAGGAGAAAAATTCGTCAGACTAAGATTTTGTTTTTTGGTATCTTAGGAGAAAGGTTCATCAGACTAAGATTTTGATCCTAGGAGAAGGTTCGTTAGACTAGGTCTCTATCTTAGGAGAAAATTCGTCAGACTAAGATTTTGATCCTAGGAGAAGGTTCATCAGACTAGGTCTTGTTTTTTTGGTATCTTAGGAGAAAGATTCATCAGACTAAGATTTTGATCCCAGGAGAAGGTTCGTCAGACTAGGTCTCTATCTTAGGAGAAAAATTCGTCGAACTAAGATTTTGATCCTAGGAGAAAGTTCATCAGACTAGGTCTTTTTTTTTTGTTTTTTTTGTTTTTTGTTTTTGTTTTTATCTTTAACAACCACTTAGGAGGAAATGCATCTCCTACGGGTGAAACTAAAACAATCTTAGGAGGAAATGCATCTCCTATGGGTAAAACTAGACTTAGGAGGAAATGCGTCTCCTATGGGTAGAACATAAACTTAGGAGGAAATGCGTCTCCTATGGGTAAAACTAAAACAAACCTAGGAGGAAATGCATCTCCTATGGGGTGAAACTAAAACAATCTTAGGAGGAAATGCATCTCCTATGGGTAAAACTCAAACTTAGGAGGAAATGCATCTCCTATGGGCGAAACTAAAACGAACTTAGGAGGAAATGCATCTCCTATGGTAGAACTCTAATGATTTCAAACTAGGAAGTGCGTCTCCTATTAATGAAACCTTCGCTTTCTTTTTTTCTTTTTTTTTGAATTATTTACTTACATGTGTTGTCTTCCCTCGAAACTGTTGGGGATTATTTAGATGGGGATGACTTTTTACCCTTTTTCTTTTTTTTTTCATTATTATCTTTTATTCTTCTTTATTTTTTATTATTTTTTTTTTTGCATAGCTTCTTCCTTCAAATACTACCTCCCTTGAGAGTCGTTTTGCCTTTCCCCGAAAGGAACCGCTGAGGATACCGACTTTCCAACCTTGTGTTGGACCCCTCGCAAATGCTAGGGATAACAATGTTGAGGAATTATTCACTTACCTGTTGGGGGTAAAATGTTATCAGCTGGGGGTACCTGACTTCCAGAAAATTTTCTAAATGGAAGGAAAATTTTCTGCCCCAGTTTGATAATATCCCTTGTGGCATGCGTTTCTGCATCAATGCCATTTCCTTTACCTGTTTCAAATCAAACAAAATTTGTTAGTTTAAAACATGGTGGTTGGTTGTGATACTCCTACTGGGATGGCTTTCCCTTTCTCCTTCCTTGCTCTGCGTTCAACAACTTGTTGGGGATGATATTATGTGCTGGGGATAATCCCTTCCTGCTGGGGGATATCCCTCTTCTTTTGTGGCATAGCTTGGAAACTGGCATTTCCCCGACCTTTTAGTCTAGTATGGATTTCGCCAAATCATGCTCACTGCTCTCCTTGCTTTGTTCACGGGCCTTGTCTTTGAGGTTTATAACCTTGGTTTTGGCAAGGATATCCCTCTTGACGCTTGTCAATCCTTTTGTCAATTCCCTTTGCTGGGGATATCTTTTTTGACACTGGCCTCGCGCTTGTTCTTTGCTGACTATACCATTTGGAGGTACTAGTCAGATCTCATCTGGCATAATTGGAAAGCTGATGGCATATTTTGAAGTCAATTCACTTGTTCTGACCAGACAGACTCTATTGGGGATTTTTCTATGAAAGGAAAAAGATAAAAGGGAACAGAATAAAAAGACAAAGGAAAAAAATGACTCTTTAACAAAAGAAACTATAAATAAAAACCTATCAAATGCAGATACCGACTCTAATGGCCATGACATGCGTATGTGGCCTATCCTCTACCGTCAATCATCTTTCAAGATCTTCAATTGGCGATTCCCCATCTGATTCTCAATCTTATTCGACTTGTAGTGCCCGAAGGGTTTTCACTATCAAGTCTCTCTCATTTCTGGTTTTTCTCTCAGCTTTCATCGCCTTATGGTGCCTGTGAAGGTTTTCACCGATAAGACTCTCCCATTTGTATCACTTTCCAGCTGGGGGTTTGGAGTGTCGCCGGTATGACTCTTTCCGTTGGGGATCAGAGTCCTTTCTGCTGTGGAACAGAATGTTATGCTCACTGGTGAGACTCTCATTTGTCTGACTTGGCATCTTTTGAAGACTGATCAGAAGGTCTTTCTTTGGACCGTAATATGGGTTTTGGATAGGCTAGAAAGAAAAGGTATAAAAGGCTAAAAAATGCATTAATTTTGTGTTATTATTTACAACCTTCGGAATTAGATTTATTTACAACAAACGCAACCTTTGCCCCAGTTTCTTGCTTGGGGATATTTTAATTGATTTTTTTTTCATTTTTCAAACTATGACCGAGCCGTGAAGCGCCTACGTATCCTCTTTGAGGAATCACGTCAAACGTAGTTCCCAATTCCTCTTTTTTCATTCGACTCTCCTCTTTTTTTTCTTTTTTTTGTTTTTGTTATCATTTTTCTTTTCTTTTTTTTTTCATTTTGTTGTTTTCTTTTCTTTCTCTTTTTTTCTTTTGTTTACCTGCCACGCTTGTGTTTTCTAGTCGTTGCTACTGATTCCGAACGAGGGGTATGAAAGAAAATAAATAAGGCTCAAAAGGGGTAACGAAGGATAGAGTGTTTGGGTAGCAGAACAAAATGCCTTCGTCATTCCAGTCTTTAAAACATGCCAAGTGCAAACAACACAATTAAACGATAGATTTATAGTCTCTTCCGATGGTGCTGGTCTTGACAATTATATTCAACATCTGTTTGTTCATTTGTCACTTCTAAAGCACCGTTAGGTGACACTCTCTTTCTCATTATTATGAACGACCCTCATGCCAATTTGGCGAATCTTGCTTTTAACGGTTTTCTTTGTGCTTAACTTGCCCCAGTTCCACATGACTCGAGCTCTGAATAATCTCAAACCGTCCTTATTTTCTTTAAATGGTCTGATCGCCTTTCCGGGGTTTTATGATTAACTTTTAAGATTAGGCCCAAACTGTGTGCGCATGTCATGTTACTAGAATCGGCGCTGAACAAAATGACAAAAGGACTAAACAAAGAGATGACTGGAAATAATAAAAGATCGGCTTTGTATTAGACTACCAGCGAAATGGTTTGAATAATAAAAACAAACAAAACAACCAGAATAAAATCCTAACACAGACTCGACAAAACTTAAACAAACTGATATGCCAAAATGGAAAGATAGGAAGGTTTGACACAAGAAAATATTCGGATTACAACCCTAAGAATAATCCGGACAACAAAAATGACAACAAAATAAGCCACAACCAGCTTCTCTTTTGCTAACCAAGGAACGGAGCGTCCTCCCCTTTTATCAAACTTGGCATCGTAGCCACTGAGCTTCGCATCAGTATTGCCTAGGCCATTACCAACTTCAATATCATCAACCTTAGTCAACATGTCCCCAATAGGATTCGAGTGCTTCTGTTATCAGGCCTGATCCTAGCAGAGTGTGTATCATGAGGTGCAAGTAAAGGATTATGTGTGTCATTGTCCGGCTTACCACAAACCAACCACCTAAACTTTCATTGCGATTCAAAACAAAACAGGTTAGGATGGACTCAGTCGGTCCCCGTTATTAACAACATTTTTTTTTTCTTTTCTTTTTTCATTTTTCTTTTTTTCGATTTTTTTTCAATTTTTTTTTCTTTCTTTTTTCTTTTTCATTTTTTCATTTTTTTCATCATTTTTTTTTCATTCTCTTTTTTCTATCTTTTTTTCATTTTTTTCTGTTGTGGTCGAATCTTATGGAGATTGCCTACGTATCATGACCCCGCATGAATCAGACCTTGCGTAGTTCGGACCGCTGAAAGATAAACAATACTAAACATTTTTCATATTAGAACAAACTGGGTTTCAAAGGTTTGAATATGACCTACAAACTCAAAAATCAAACAAACCACATATTTTAATCAAAAGCTTTACAAACTCAAAAACAAAAGGCTAGCTCCCTTTCTCTGTTCGACAAATGCAACCAAACGGTTATTTTTGCAAATGTGGCCCCTTCCAAATTTCACATGAATTTTGAGGCCGGGGAGGATTATTTATGACACTTTACAAACTTGTCCGTTCTTTTACGAAAATAGCCTTTCGACAACTGAAAGATACTCTAAGGCTATTTCGGCAAGAACGGTTTAAGACACGGCCGAAGCTGGCTCGGCTTATTTTATTTTTTCATTTTTTTGACTAAACATCCAAACGGCATTCACCTGACCGTTTACTCTTTGTTTTTTTTTCAAATTACGATAAAAACCTTGTGTTGCGAACACGGCCTTTCGACGTCTCGGGGACGAAGCTTTTTAAGGCTGTGTGGGTCAACTGGACCAAACTCCTAGACATGACCCAAAAGGTGGTTGTTTACGCAAAGTCAGCCTTCCGGCGTCCCTTTCGGGAACATTCGGCTATTTATGACAAACAACATCTCCTAACTTAGTTATGACTCTTTTATTGTTTTTTTCAAAAATAGGAAACTCAATATTGCAAACACGGCCTGTCAACGTCTCGGGGACGAAGATTTTTAAGGCCGTGTGGGTCAACTGGACCAAATCTTAAAATGACCCAAAGGTGGCTGTTTATGCAAAGTCAGCCTTCCGGCGTCCCTTTCGGGAACATTCGGCTATGTCTTGATAAAACAGCGCCACCCGACTTCTTTATGACAAAAACTAAAATTTGACATGTATTTTTTTTTATTATTATTATTATTATTTGTTTTTTTGGCTTTTTTAGCAAAAGGTGGGGTTAGACCCGATGAGGGTTGCCTACGTATCTCACATCCGGTGAGAATCAAACCCGCGTAGTTCGGGCAAATAAACTATTTTGAGAAGACCATTTTCCATTTTCTATATTTTTTTCACCAAACAAAACAAACTATTATTTTTTCATTCATAATGTAAAACACAAAACATACTAACGTAAAACACAAAACATTTCTTCTTTTTTTTTTCCAGAATTTCGGCAGAGTTTCGATACTACTTGGACATTGGTTTTTTTTTCTAAAAATAAGTAGCTATATCTCTACAATGTTATGTTCTCCTCTTTTCACGATTTTTTTTTGTGGAAAATGATGACAACATACAAAATCTTTTGAATTTCCGTGTTTTATATATATATATATATATATATATATATATATATATATATATATATATATATATATTTATATTTATTTTGTATTTTTCAAAAATGTGGCATGAGGGACATAGGGAATTCCAAGACTTCTTGGATTCCACAAATGTTCCCCATGTGTTTTTCCAAAAAAAATGAAGCGTGGGGGACATAGGGAATTCCAAGACTTCTTGGATTCCACAAATGTTCCCTATGTGCTTTTCCCAAAAATTGAAGTGTGGGGGGCATATGGAATACCAAGGCTTCTTGAATTCCACAATGTTCCCCATGTGCTTAATTAACATAATAGCATGCTTATCTAAAAAATCGTGCAACTTTCTTATTTAACGTGATTAGCATGATAAAGAGTGTCATTTGTCCGCAAATATCATTGGTCCGCCAAATGACTCATTCACCCTTGAATAAATATAACATGTAGCACATAGGATGCCAAAGATGGTCTATTATTTTCAGGTTGCTTGTCCTAGACGGACCCAACCCATGTGTTGAGTCCCCTAAGTCGAATGCACATGATGCAAATAAACGCTCTTACTAGGGATCCGACATGAAGTTGAGTTATTCTAGGTAAAAACCTGAGGCAGATTGTTCTAAACCTGGCTTACCCAAACGGACAGTTTGAGCCGAAGTGGGGGCAACGTACCGGGAGCACGAAAGTCTACCCGGCCTAGTTACTTGTCCCAACTTCGTCTTATTTGGTATGACTTTAACAGAAAGGTGGGCCACGCGCACGTGTGCACCATAAATTCAGAAGACTCAGAAAGAAGGGTTTCGTAGCAGTTTTATATACACAATTCAGATAATATTAAAGCGGTAAAAGCATCATTTAGCACATTAAGCATATATCATGTAAAAATCAGA
The DNA here is from genome assembly GCF_000393655.2 of Nicotiana sylvestris. Taxonomy (NCBI): domain Eukaryota; kingdom Viridiplantae; phylum Streptophyta; class Magnoliopsida; order Solanales; family Solanaceae; genus Nicotiana; species Nicotiana sylvestris. The sequence goes on from NC_091058.1 coordinate 18,721,671, forward strand.
TAATAAATAAAGCCAAATAACAACAATTATTCTAAGCTCGAATTCTTAACCCTGAACCAGTGGTTCTGGGTTTTATCGTCCCCAGCAGAGTCGCCAGAGCTGTCACACCTCCTTTTTACATACCCGCGAGGGTACAAGGGAGTTTTTTCCAATTAAAGGACAATCGAAACGGGATTCGTTTATTTATTTCAGAGTCGCCACTTGGGAGATTTAGGGTGTCCCAAGTCACCAATTTTAATCCCGAATCGAGGAAAAGAATGACTCCATATTACAGTCTGCGCACCAGAAATCCGGATAAGGAATTCTGTTAACCCGGGAGAAGGTGTTAGGCATTCCCGAGTTCCGTGGTTCTAGCACGGTCGCTCAACTGTCATATTCGGCTTATTTATCTGATTTTAAATACCATTATGAACCAATGTGCCAATTTTAACTTTTTACCGCTTTATTGTTATTATTTCAAAAGGATGTGAACATCGCTTAAAACATGTCTTTGGACTGCGTCACATGAAATGCACCCACAATCTGGAACATATTTTATTTGATGTTTTGGGATTTGGATCTGGGTCGCATAAAATGCACACCCAAGTTTTAAGAAAGTAGATTATTAAACACGCGCCTAAAGAGACTATCGTGTTGTTATTTTGGGAAGGCCGTGAAATTCGCTAAACGACCCTCCTGGATTCTAGATAATTTTAACACAAGTATTTACTGAGGGCCCCGCAATTTGTATTTTTATTCGGCGAGGCTCATCTCATTCTTGTTTTTTTTAAGGAATTTGCAACGTCATGGAAATGCATCTCCGACCACGTCACAATCGATGTACCCGTGATTAGAGACACATTTCGACTTCGTTGAGATTTGGATTTGGGTCACATAAATGTGCACCCGAGTTTAAGGAGAATAAATTATTGAAGGCGCGCCTAAAGCAACTAGCGCATTATTATTTTGGGTAGGGCCGTGAAATTTGCTAAAAACGGCCCGTCCCGGAATCTAAGTATTTAATATATACATTTAGAGGGCCCCGCAGCTTGTATTTTATTTGGCGAGGCTCGTCTCATTTTTATTTATTTATTTATTTATTTTTTTCTTTTTTTTTCTTTTAGAAAAAGGACAAGACTAAAATAACTACGTTTTCTACTACTTCACGAGATCATGGGTTATAAATTGAACTCATTTGATGAAGCGGGTATTTTTCTGCGGAATTAAAATTGCTACTAAAATTTTAACATTACTACCACATGTATAAACAACTATTAAGACAAACTAAGTAATTAACACCTTTCAGAATATGTGCAAACCCTTATCACGACAAATATTTGGATAACAACAATTTAAACATGAAGAAACAAAATGTCCAATAGCTACTGAAAATAATGAAACAAAGGAGGAGATATTCAACAAATCCGATACACAAACAGTGCATAGGAAATCCATATCATTTCATTCCATTTAAGCAAATATAACAAGTTTGAAAATGTGTATGCACCTGTTTGAAGCAAGAACAACAACCAAACTGTCCCGACAACTATCGGAAACCTCTCCAATGACGGAACGACGGAACCTCGACGTCAAGCTCGACGTACCGGACCTCGACGAACCAAAGTCGACCTCGACGGAAAACAGAAAGCTCGGACCAAGTCTGTCAACGACCTGAGATTGTTGGTTGCTGCTGTATATTTTCGACGCAACAACTGGTACGTGAATATGAAGCAAAGCGGTCGTTTGGATGTGATGAAGGATCAGATATGGAAGGAGCTGGTGGTGCGACGGACAGTGACGACGCAACACTGGTTTGCAAGGATTACGAAGGGTCGTTTGGGCAGTGGTTAATGCGGCTACTAGTTTGCAAGGATTATGAGAGGTCGTTTGGGCAGTGGTTAATGGCTGGAGCTCGGACGTGAGAGAGTGGGTGGTTTTGGGTTATGGTCGAGGACTGGACGATGCAGCAGCGATGGTTTTTGTTTTGGTGGAGCTGGTTGCGACAGTAGTGTAGTGGTGTTTGGACGTGAGGGAGTCGATGGGGGAGCTGGTTGCGACAGTAGTGGTCGAGGGCTATGGAGGTCTGGAGACGAGGAAGGGTGACGCGAGGAGGATGACGAGTGAAAAAGCAAGGGTGGACTGCCGGTGGTTGTAGGGGCTAGACGCGATGGAAGGAGCTGGGTTGGGTGGTTGTCGATCGGAAAATAACGACGAGGGGGCTGGTGGTTTGACTGTGTGAGACGACGAGGGAGTTGGGCTGTTTGGTGGTGGTCGTGAGGCGGAGAGGGAGGAGGTGCGACTGGTTTGGGTAGGTTTTTTGCTAGGGTTTCGATGGTCGTTTGGTGGTGGTTTCGCTGGGGTTTTTTGGGACAGTAGGGTTTCGAGAAGATGAATGAATAGTCCTCCTCAAAATTTTCTCCAAGTCCGTTTTTGTATAGTCTTTGCCAAGACAATGAGCCCCACGCGTGGTGGGGTTCGAGGCTTGTGTTCCCCACGCGTGGTGGGGTTCCCCGTGTATGGGATTCCGTCCGTGTTCCCCACGTGTGGCGGACTCGGATTATTATGGGCTAGGTCCGAAAATTAGGCCTAAAAGCGGGTAGTTTGAACCCGAATATTATTCTTTTGCCCGGACCCGAGAAATAGGAACACGTTGCTTAACTAGTCCTATGTAAGCAAAATAACTACCAAAAATAAGACTAGTATTTAAACAAAACTATATATTTTTTAATATATTTTTCAAGATTTAAAATAGCTACAAAATATTAATAAAATTATTTTTTGTAATTTTCGTTTTTATGTAAAGATAAAAGAAAAGAAACCAGATGTTATTGGAGAAGAAGATTGGAGAATTATCAACCGTGTTGCTTGCGGTACCATTCGATCCTACCTTGCTAGAGAGCAGAAATATCCATACACAAAGGAAACTTCTGCAAGTAAATTATGGAAAGCACTGGAGGATAAATTTTTGAAGAAAAACAGTCAAAATAAATTGTACATGAAGAAGAGACTGTTTCACTTCACCTATGTTCCTGGTACCACGATGAATGAACATATCACCAGTTTCAATAAGTTGGTCACAGATTTGCAAAATATGGATACAACTTATGATGATGGTGACTTGGCCTTGATGTTGTTGGCGTCACTTCCTGATGAGTACGAGCACCTTGAAACTACTCTACTCCATGGAAATGACGAAGTTTCTCTCAGAGAAGTTTGTTCGGCTTTGTACAGCTATGAACAAAGAAAGCGAGAAAAACAGAAGGGCGGAGAAGGAGAAGCACTATTTGTGAGGGGTCGTCCTCAAAGTCAAACGAGGACAAAGAAGGGAAGATCCAAGTCAAGATCCAGACCCAGCAAAGATGAATGTGCCTTTTGTCGAGAAAAAGGGCACTGGAAGAAAGACTGTCCGAAGCTGAAGAATAAGGCCAAACATAACAATGGAAAGGCCATTATGGATTCAAATGTAGCTGATTGTGATGATTCAGACTTCTCATTAGTTACAACAGAGTCATCAACTTCATCAGACATATGGTTGATGGACTCGGCTTGTAGCTATCATATGTGTCCCAACAAGGACTAGTTCGTGGAATTTCAAGAAGGAGAATATGGAGTCGTCCACACAGCGGATAACAACCCTCTTACCTCATATGACATTGGTTCAATACGATTAAGGAACCATGATGGAATGATCAAAACATTAACAGATGTTCGATATGTACCGGATTTGAAGAAGAATCTCATCTCTGTGGGAGCCCTAGAATCAAAAGGGTTCAAAATCATTGCAGAAAATGGAGTGATGAGAGTATGCTCCGGTGCACTAGTGGTAATGAAGGCTAATCGGAAGAATAATAATATGTACCGCTATCGTGGCAGTACAGTTATTGGGACAGCGACAGTGACATCCAGTGACGACAAAGAGGCAGAAGCAACCAAGCTATGGCACATGCGCTTGGGACATGCTGGAGGAAAATCCTTGAAAACTCTATCAGATCAAGGATTGTTAAAAGGAGTCAAGGCTTGCAACTTGGAGTTTTGTGAGCATTGTGTTAAAGGGAAACAAACAAGGGTTAAATTTGGTACAACGATCCATAATACTAAAGGCATTTTGGATTATGTACACTCTGATGTTTGGGGTCCTTCCAAAACACCTTCATTGGGTGGGAAGCACTATTTTGTAACCTTTGTTGATGATTTTTCCCGAAGAGTATGGGTGTATACAATGAAGAGCAAAGATGAAGTGTTGGGAATTTTTCTCAAATGGAAGACGATGGTGGAGAATCAGACAGGCAGGAGGATCAAGTGTATTCGCACAGACAATGGAGGTGAATACAAAAATGATCATTTCAATAAGGTCTGTGAAAATGATGGCATCGTCCGACACTTCACTGTTAGACATACACCACAACAGAATGGAGTGGCAGAACGTATGAACCGGACCTTGCTGGAGAAGGTACGGTGTATGTTGTCCAATGCTGGCTTGGGCAAAGAATTTTGGGCTGAGGCAATTACATATGCATGTCACCTCATTAATCGTCTACCATCTGCTGCTATTGATGGCAAGACACCATTTGAAAAATGGTACGGAAAACCTGCTGTAGATTATAACTCTTTGCACGTGTTTGGCTCAACTGCATATTATCATGTGACGGAGTCAAAATTGGATCCAAGGGCAAAGAAGGCTATTTTTATGGGAATTACTTCTGGAGTCAAAGGATATCGCTTATGGTGTCCTATGACAAAGAAAGTAATATTCAGCAGAGATGTTACCTTTGATGAATCTGCTATGGTAAATAAGGTAACAAAAGACACCAAACAAAATAAAGGTGCTTCTAAGCAGGTGGAGTTTGAGGGAAAATTTATTTTTCCTACACAAGAAGCAGAGGAGGAAACAAATGAAGATTACCCTCTGGAAGGAGAGCCAGTAGAGGAGATTCCAACTCAGGAACCTCAACAACAACTTGAATCAATAGCAACCAGCAGGCCAAAAAGAACAATAACGAAACCTGTTCGTCTCATAGAGACGGTTGCTTGTGCAACCTCAATTGTAGCTGATGATGTTCCTACTACTTATAAAGACGCTGTCCAAAGTTCAGAAGAAGATAAGTGGAGGATTGCCATGAATGATGAAATACAGTCCCTTCATCAGAATCATACATGGAGATTGGCCAATCTCCCGAAGGGAAAGAAAGCAATTGGGTGCAAATGGGTATTTGCAAAGAAGGAAGGATTTCCTAACCAAGTAGATGTTCGCTACAAAGCAAGATTGGTGGCCAAAGGATATGCTCAAAAGGAGGGAATTGATTACAATGAAGTGTTTTCTCCAGTTGTAAAACATTCCTCCATTAGAATTATGTTGGCTTTGGTAGCACAATTGGATTTGGAACTAGTTCAGATGGATGTAAAAACTGCGTTTTTACATGGAAACTTGGAGGAGGAAATCTACATGACTCAGCCAGAAGGATTCAAAGTTGCTGGAAAAGAAAATATGGTGTGCAAACTTGAAAAATCGTTGTACGGATTGAAACAATCTTCTAGACAATGGTACAAGCGATTTGACGAGTTTATGTTGCGGCAAGGGTACAAGAGAAGCAAATACGATCATTGTGTGTATTTGCACAAGCTTAAAGATGGTTCCTTTGTATATCTTCTCCTATATGTTGATGATATGTTGATAGCTTCCAAGAATTTGGAAGAAATTGATAAGTTGAAGATTCAACTGAAGAAGGAGTTCGAGATGAAGGATTTGGGTGAGGCAAAGAAAATTCTTGGCATGGAGATAATTAGAGATAGACGTTCAAAGAAACTCTGTTTATCTCAAAAGGAATATTTGAAGAGAGTACTTCAACGTTTTGGCATAGATGACAAGACTAAGCCAGTTAGTACTCCACTTGCTTCCCATTTTAAGCTAAGTACTACTATGTCGCCAATGGATGAAGTTGAACGAAAGTATATGTCAAAGGTACCATACGCAAATGTTGTTGGTAGCTTGATGTATGCAATGGTTTGCACAAGGCCTGACATTTCACAAGCTGTTGGAGTTATTAGCAGATATATGCACAATCCAGGGAAGGAGCATTGGCAAGCTGTGAAGTGGATTCTACGGTATATTCATAATACTGTAGATGTCGGGTTAGTTTTTGAGCAGGAAGACAATCAGTTTGTAGTTGGATATTGTGACTCAGATTTTGCGGGTGATATGGACAAACGAAGATCAACTACTGGTTATGTGTTTACTTTTGCAAAGGCACCAGTTAGTTGGAAGTCTACTTTGCAGTCAACAGTTGCTTTGTCTACAACAGAGGCAGAGTACATGGCTATTACAGATGCTGTGAAAGAGGCAATTTGGCTTCAAGGATTGCTAAAGGAGCTTGGTGTTGAACAAAAAGGTATCACAATTTTTTGTGATAGTCAAAGTGCTATTCAATTAGCGAAGAACCAAGTTTATCATGCAAGGACGAAGCACATTGATGTTCGGTATCATTTCGTACGAGAAATCATAGAAGAAGGTGGAGTCACGGTGAAGAAAATTCATACTACGGAGAATCCTGCTGATATGCTGACAAAGGTGGTGACTGCGGTCAAGTTTCAACATTGTTTGGATTTGATCAACATTGTTGAACACTGAAGATTGAAGATGAAGACACAACCAAAATTTGTTACCGAGAGAAAATTGAAGATGTGGAATTTTGCCAAGGTGGAGATTTGTTGAATTATGTCAAATTTCCATCCCACATCGGTGGGTTAAGGAGTTGGTGGGAAACTTTTCCCCTATAAAAGAAGGCTTAATGTTTAGGATTTAAACACACCTCTCATTTGCCTTCTCATCTGTTTAAGGCATTTGTATCTTCTCTCTTTAGTATTATTTCACTTGTATTTTTGGAGTGAAATAAAATATTGGTTGTGTCCGAGGAGTAGGCAAAATTAGCCGAACCTCGTAAATTCTGGTGTTCCCTTTATTGTTGCTTTATTGTCTTATTTATTATTTGGTGGCTGTCATAATTTTTGGTATAGTAGTTGTGACTTATTCACACTATATACATTTGGCTTCCGCAACAGATTATATATTAGAAAAGACATTATTAGATATTATCCTGCTATTCATGTCCAAATATGAATCATGATTACTACTTACTAGTATGTTTTTACGATAGAATTACTCGCAATATTTTTTTGTGACATGAATTTGAAATCGACTATGCGTTATATAAACCACTTCCCTAAAGAAATTACAACATTATTTCTCTGGCATATTCAGCTAAATTGATTAACATAGAAGGGAAGATTGGAATATTTTTTATGAGTTTGAAACGTTTCCTCTTGACTAGTTGTTTGATGGAGTTTCTTCATATAGATACAAACCAACCCTCGTTTACATAAATAGGAAGAGACAGGAATTTTTTGTTGACTTGAGATTAGAGGCAGCATCACAAATTAGATTCCATTTTAAGAGCATAAAGCAATGTCCATCTCGTGAGTCTTTTTAGATTCCATCTTTTAATAACTTTGCATTATAACGATGTCTTTTTGCTCACGAGATTAATAGACGTTCATATTCATGTTAAGTTTTTTGTACACGTTTCTCCTCCCAAAATAAAGTATAACAAAATATTTTGTGAAAATCAAATCAGTTATACGAAAATAACAAGTAAACTTTATAATAAGAAATGAGTTGTGTTTCAAATATTTTCCCATGTACGAGTTGAGTTTGGTCAAAGTAACGTTACGACTACTATACATTTAAAAATTCTTATAACCAAGTAATAAAATAGTAAACTAGATAGAAAGCACTATCACACATAAAACGTTTCAGAATTTTCTAAAAATTACATTAAAGGGCAATCCGGTTACGTAGTTCTTATTCTGCAACGGAGTTTGAGAAAAGGCTAGACCACAATGTATTTTACCAAAATATAGTTTGAGGACTTTTGAAAAATCAACATGGACAAAATATGGTGAGGAAGGGGTGGTAGTAAAGATGTAGAGTTCTTGAACTCAGTGTCACGACCACAATTATCAAAGTCCAGAACATGGTGTTGTTAGTAGAAAGTAGATCTTACTTGCATATAAAGAAAAAAATTAAGGCCTAATTAACTAGCTAACATCAAGGCCTGTTAAAGTTGATTAAACAGCTCACAAGAAAACAAGATTTTCTTGTTATCCTCGAGGATCAATGAATGAGCAAGATAAAATCTATTTTACTTATTGCATGTCTTAAAATGTACGAATTATATATGTAATAGTACAGTTGTATTTTATGCATACATATATTGCTCGAAAATGATTAAAAACAATTATGGAAATAATATAATGATCCGTTGCAACTTCTTTTCATTGGGTAGCATCTACCTTCCAGTTGGTTAAAATTGAAGTTCGGCAATTTAATTTTTGGGTACGACATGTTATTATTGTGAACCTAACCACTTATTCTTAGTTCAGTGCTCTCTTTCTATTTAATGCCCTAACGATAACGGTCATACTTGGGCATAGGCATTTAGGTGAGTTATTTAACTTATCAGCTAGTTTTTTATTTAAGAGATTTTTACCTATCTATACCATACATGAAACCTTATTACCCTCAATGTTTAAGGTTTGTGTTTATTACATTTAAGCATACCAAATTACCATTTCTATACCATAATTCAAATTATGGGCATAATTAATGCTTTATTTATATTAGGCGTTAATTTAGGAGCGTATATTCTCCCATTTTCGTTTACCCGTCTCTCTCTCCTCCCACCCCCATACCTCCCACGTTTCTCTCTCCCCTGGACTCGACGACCTCAAACGGATTTAACGGAATTCAAATCTGACTGAAACGCCTCTGTTTTTCGAAGAAGAAAGGGTTCGTTTGATTTTTGTTTTCAGGTGGGAACGACTGTTATCTTGGGAGCTAGGATGGTTTTTGATTTTTCTCCTTCTGGTTTTCACTCTGAGTTCATCCATAGAGAGAGATTTGAAGATTTCCAACTTTCCCTTCTGATTTTGTTCGTTCATATAAAAACAGAAACAATTTATTCGTAAGATCTGACGAGCGTCGTTTTCCCCCTCCCATTTCTTTCTCTTCTACATTCTTTCTTCTTCTCAAAAAATACAGAGAAAGGTTGGTTTATTTGTCATAAAACAGCATGGGCGATATGTTAGTGTCGATCCAATTAATGAAAAAAGACGTGATACTAAATCACTTCTAAACTTCTTCTCATATTTCTTGATTGGAATGATATGAATTGCTTTTTTGGCAGCTTTTATTTGTAGTTTTTTGTAGAAATTTTGTAGATGAAGAGCCAGTTGTAGAAATGTGACATCCACAATTAATCTGCAAATTGTCTGCAAAATTTTACAAAAACTACAAATTAACTACATTTAACCTACATTATAACTACAATCTGGAAACAATTTACACATGAAAGTTCTTCAAGTTGGAATTGGCCACAGCTACATTTCTTGTTTTCTTGAAAGAAATTTTGTAGTTTTTTTTAAACAAATTTTGTAGTCAATATTTTTTTTCAACATAGATTGTAGTTTAATTGTAGTATAAATGTAGTAATTTTGTAGATATCCTTAAAAACAATACAGCTTTATACAATACTAAAACTGATTTGTAGGAATTTTGTAGATGAATAGAAATTTTGTAGTCAACATAGATCGTAGTTTAATTGTAGTATAAATGTAGTAATTTTATAGATACCCTTAAAAACAATACTGCTTTATACATACTTAAACTAATTTATAGTTTATTTGTAGATAAATGTAGGAATTTTGTAGATATTAACATAAAATCAGACTTCATCTTCTCTTCCTTCTTCTTCACAAAAAATACAAAGAAAATTTTGTAGTCAATATTGTTTTTCAACATAAATTATAGTTTAATTGTAGTATAAATGTAGTAATTTTATAGATACCCTTAAAAACAATACAACTTTATACAATACTTAAACTGATTTGTAGTTTATTTGTAAAAATTTTGTAGATAAGGATTTGTACTGAAAAGAACTATTTTATACAATTATTAAGGATAACACGTCACTACAATTGTGTGTTATATACGTTAATGCATTTATATGGCCATTATGAAGTTTCCATTTTGGTCCTTTACAATATATTATTTTATTCATCCGTAACTGAAGAATAATGACCGAATTAAGACTTTAGTGACTGGATTACCTTTAAAGTTTTTTTTATTTTAGGAATTTTTACCTTCCTATATCACATAAGGAAACAAATATGATGTGAATATGAAAATATATTTAGTCCCAAATTTTTAGGCGCCTAATTTGGAAGGAATAAGCTATTCAAATATTTATCCCAGATTTGTAGGCGCCTAATTTGGAAGGAATCAACTCTTAATATTGGGTATTTAATGAATGGTATAAATTTTGTAGGAAAAATATAAACATGGCGGGTAATAATGAAAATATGCACATTTTTAGTAATAAGGTTTCAGATATGGTATAGATAGGTAAAAATCCCTTTATTTAATGACTCTAACATACAGTTGGGAAAATTAAAAGATAAAACAAATGATAATAACAGCAAATTAACAATTAATATCCGGAAACAATTAGTATACATTGTGACACCTTAGGCGAATCACACATCGACAAAACATGGGAGAGATGTTGGTATATAAATAGACAGACATTAGACTCTAGTGGCGCGTTTTAAAGCCGTAAGAGCGTAGGCCCAAAGCAGACAATATCACTAAGAGTGCGGAACCAAATTGTGGTTTATTTTTACTCAAAATACGCAAATAAGTGTAAAAAAAAAAGAAGTTACCAAACTATATATAACGCCACTAATAGTGACGCTATACAGTAACGTTAACTGTACCGTTACTGTATAGCGCCACTATTAGTGGCGTTATACTGACAAACCTTACATAGTGTCATTAATAGTGGCACTACACGCCTTATTACCTGAACACATAGCGCCATTAATAGTGGCACTATACCCCTTAATACAAATCCTCCATCTTCTTCTTCTTCGTTCCATCTTCCTCATTTTCATTTCTGGTCCCCCCACCACCACCACCACTGATTCTGGCCAAATTTTAATTTTTTTTTTTTTGGGTCCCCCGTCACATAAAAGTTTAATATTTGTGGTCCCACTGTCGAGTAGAGCTTCGTGTTATTGTGGATTCACTCTTCCGGAGTCAAAATTTCGATTTATCTACATTTCGAAAATTCTAAATCGAGGTATTTCGATTTATTTTAAGTTGAAACTTTTATAACAATGCATATTACTTGATTTGTATGTGTTCTATTTCGGGTTTGTGTTTATTTTTTCCGAAACTAGCATGTTAAATTTTATCCGGATTTAATTTTAGTGTTGTATAAAAATATGTAAATTAGTCTAAAAAATCTGTTTGTTAATATCCTCATGTATATTTATGTGTTTTTATACCGTTTAGTTTAGATTATTTTTTAGCGTAGTAAAATGTTACTTTTTTAGCGTAGTAAAACGTAGACCTTTTTAGCGTAGTAAAACGTAGACCCTTTTAGCGTAGTAAAATGTAGAGCCTTGTAGCGTAGTATTGTGTAGTAATTGTTTAATTATCTTATATTCTAGCACGAAACCCATAATTATATATATATATATATATATATATATATATATATATATATATATATATATAATTCTTACAATTAATTTATTAAAAAATATGAATAAAAATTATAAAAAAACATAAAATTATTAATGATAGTTTGGTACTACTGGGCCTTAGAAAATCTAGCATGAAACCCATAATTATAATATATATAATTATATTATATGGGGGGGAGAGTTGCTTACGCAGACTTTTCGGGGCAGGAGAGTGGATTTATTATGGGAGTTTTTGACTCCTCCCCGCGTTCTACATCCCCGTGTGGTCCATCACCCGGCAAAAACTGATCCAGAATAACCACCCGATGACTGGGGGTTATCTCTACTACGCACAACCTCATTTTTTGGAATGTCTTCGACCTTCACGTACATCTCCAACATTGTGATTACAAGAAATTCCCGGCATTCGTCCGGAGTCCTCAAGAAATCACTCAAAGTGTCATCATCGTCGATGTTAAACTCTGAGTAAAAAGCAACCCCTTGCGGCGTAACGGAATACGGATATCTTCCGGTTACTTTGAGTATCACTGAACGTTTTCTCACACTCATTTTTTTGCATAACAACGATATCAATGTTTCGTACTCCATTGAAAGTGGCAATTTAACATTACACTTAGTAGGTAAACTGTAGCCCACAGAGTTATTCTCCATCACAACCTCACCCCTCAATATAATGATACTCTTATTCTATGTTCTTCAGACATAATGAAAAAATGCTGGAGAATTTAACAACAATAGAAACCAACAAGAGTTAAAAAAAAATTTGAATGAAGTTGTGGCGATTCTACGATGTTTATATAGAAAATGGCTAGCCGGGTTATTTTTTTTTTTTGTATATAGCGCCACAAAAAGTGGCTTTATACGCATTTAAATTATTGAACCCAGAAATTATTGGTGGGGTCAGGTAATAAGGCGTATAGCGTCACTATTAATGGTGCTATATAAGGTTTGTCAGTATAACGCCACTAATAGTGGCGCTATACAGTAACGGTACAGTTAACGTTACTGTATAGCACCACTATTAGTGGCGTTATATATAGTTTGGTAACTTTTTTTTTTTACACTTATTTGAGTATTTTGAGTAAAAATAAACCACATTTTGGTTCCGCACTCTATCACTAATGAGCTGAGTTGTTAGATGCATAATATAATGTAGGCATGTGGCAGACGACATATATTGTAGGAAAAATACCAACCATGTCCATTTATAAGTAGCTTTTTACAAAAATTGGCCAATTCATAAAATATTACTAATATTAGCCAATTAGCTATTTGTAGCCAAAAAAGGTCAAATTTTTATTTTCTTTTGAGTGAGTATTATTAGAATAGATTGAGTACATCTTAAGGATCCTGAATCTCAATTTTGGGATGAACATGAAAAATCGAAATAGAAGATGAACATGAAAAAAATGATACGTGTATCACACTGTGTATCACTTATGTATGACATATGTATCAAATATGTATCACACACACACACACACACACACACACACATATATATATATATATATATCTGTGTGTGAGATACATGCGTGATACATATTTGATACATGTATCTCAGAAGAATTTTTTGAACTCAATTTTTAACTACAAATTTTGATAACAAATCAGTCTAAATCACCTCCAATCTTCCTTAAATTTTGTATATTGACTCATCTATATGTTTTCAATGAATTTCAACTATACCCATTGAAAAAAAGTCCCTTTTGCTTATATTTTTGGAATCTTCTCTATATATATTTTTTGTATTTCATCATTTTATTTGCTACATCATCCATGAATTTTCTTTCTGTCTTGCATCTAATGTTGTTAATCTCGGTTGAAAATATAGAAGGAGATCATTGTGTATGATTTTAGAGAGAATTTCTTTGGGTTTTTAATTTTTATATGTGCTTGTCTAGTTTTGGTAATTAAATCTATGATTAGCGACTAGAGTTTAGTAAGTGGACTTTTTTAGAACATTTCCGTAAGACTCCCTATATTGTACTCTATGTGTTTCATGCCGTAAAAAGGTTGAAACTCTATCTTTGCCATTCAGATGTAGGTTTAAAAAAATTATAGCTACTGTTTGTTGTAAGCTAACTAGAAACTTTTCGTGCTTGACCGGAAATTGGATTCGTTATTACTATTAATCGAAGTGATAAAATCAAGTAGGGTCAATTTTTTTATGGTGGCAGGTCGAACGTTCCATCATAATGTCAATCAATATTCAATTATTGTCCTATCCCTGTTAAGTCCTCCTTCACTTATAGTTACTTATATATTTACTCATCTTATCTGAATTTAGCTGAAAACTTGATATGTATAAATAACAGTGGTAGATAGGGAAGCAGTTCAACAACATGTGATTTTATCAATATATTTTTCTTTTAGAATAATGGATAAAGTGTTTCTTACAACAAAGCATTTCATTGATTGGGATAGAATTATGTTACTTAGTTTTAATTAATAAAAAATTTCAGATTAATGAGCATTTAGGTGATGTAGTAGATAGCGAAGCAGCTCAACCACATGGGGTTGTATCATTATATTTTTCTTATAGAATAAGTGGATTGTATCTTACAACAAAGCATGATTGACATTTGATAGAGACAAAGAACTATGTTACTTTCGTTTTAATTATTAATCAATTATTTATTCAGATTAATGAGTATTTACGTATTGTACTAAAATACTTTGAAATGAGACAGAATCTTAGACTACTTAGGTTTTTTAGTGATTGTTGTTTTTCTGGAAGATTAATTACTTCATGTTTGGAGGTTATGTCAAAGGAACATAATTAGGACCGGAGATACATTATTGATTGGGACTTGGGAGTTAGGAAGACTAAGTTGGCGAGTATACTCAATAGAGTCCATTACTCAAATGGTCACTCAACTATCCCAAATTATCTCCTAAAGTCACTTTACTTTCGTTTGTAATAACAAAATCACTAAAATATGTCTATTGCACTCAGAAGGTCACTCAACTAGATTTTCCAAATTTTGGATGGCCAAATACCTATTTTACCCTCTAAATTATAAACATTTATCTTCTTTTTTTTTTTTTAAAAAACCTTTTAATATTATGATTTTCTCTTTTAATTTATATTATGGACTTACCTATAAAATAAATAAATATTATTTATAAATTAAAAAATAGAAAGTATTTAAGCATATATAATGCTGGAATAACAAAATAATGAGCATAGTAAAAAAATAATTAGAATAATATGTTAGTAAAAATAATTTTAGTATTAACAACAAAAATTCAAAATTTATTTACACAATTCAGAATGAATAAAAATAAAGGTTGTAAAATATATATCCATGCACGCAATATAAAAATAATTATTTAAATAAAGGTATTTTTATAATATACATTATATATTCTTAAAAATTATGCTCAATTATATTATTATATTTCTACCAACTTTCCGACAACACAAAGTTATATCACTGGAAAGCAGAGGAACTATCTGTATATGGTAAAATATGCTATGTTAAATAGTGCATGGAATATATATAATATAATTGAGCATAATTTTCAAGAATATATAATGTATATTATAAAAATATTTTTATTTAAATAATTATTTTTATATTACGCGCATGGAATATATATTTTACGATATTTATTTTCTTTCATTCTGAATTGTGCAAATAAATTTTTGAATTTTTGTTTTTAATACTAAAATTATTATTACTAACATATTATTCTAATTATTTTTTTACTATGTTCATTATTTTGTTATTCCAACACTATATATGCTTAAATACTTTCTATTTTTTTAATTTATAAATAATATTTATTTATTCTATAGGTAAGTCCATAATATAAATTAAAAGAGAAAATCATAATATTAAAAACTTTTTAAAAAAAAAGAAGATAAATATTTATAATTTAGAGGGTAAAATAAGTATTTGACAATCTAAAATTTGGAAAATCTAGTTGAGTGACCTTCTGAGTGCAATAGGCATAGTTTAGTGACTTTGTTGTTACAAACGAAAGGAAAGTGACTTTAGGAGATAATTTGAGATAGTTGAGTGGTCATTTAAGTAATTGACTCCTCAATAATGTCATATAACTAACATTATAAAGAATTAATATTTTATTGGGCAAAAAGTTTGATGGTGAATTGGTGATATATTTATTGAATTGTGTTGACTAATTGACATAAAAAAAAAAAAACTATTCACCACACAAGATAAATAGTGTTTCTGGATATTTCTTTGTTTGAAGCTGTGCTTAATCTTCATTATGTCATTTTAGGTTGTTAAGATGTTGACGGATTATGAACTTCAAATAACTGAGTAAAGGAAGGAACAACGGAGAAAAAAAAAAAGCAAAAGAAAGCATTAAGTTTACTAGTACAATATTTAGTCTAATTCTTATATAAGACTTTTAAAGAGTGCACAACTATTTGATTATGTTTCATAGAGTATATATTAAGGACAGGTCCGAAATTAATTTATTTTTTTTCAGTTTTTCAGTTTTCTATATTATGTATTCGTTATTTAAAATTTATTTATTTATAAATTAAATTTGACACCAATAGATGAAATGTACGGAAAATGGAGTTATGGGTCAGAGATCCACTAAATTCGTCGCTTTCTTCAACCACAAACAAAACGCATCCTATTTTCCTTCGAATTTTCCTTACAGACAAAAGATGGGCACATGAGCTCCATTATTCAGATGGGGTTATGAGCTGGTTATTTTAGACATCGCTCTGGACTCTGGCGACAGTAAGAGTAGGTATTTTTTCTTCCTTCGACATTTACCAATGTCCTTTTCCTAGACTAGCCAACAAATGTGGTTTATATGTGTATTAATGTCTTAATACCAAAATTAGTGTCTTAATCCCAGTAAGGCAGTAACCAAACGTTCCCTAAATCAGTGTATTCACAGTGGGTACAATTTTATTATGTACACACGCTTTATATATATATATATATAAAATAACCAATTATGGATTAAAATTTAATTATTCTTGTAACACACATTGGCTAGGTCTTGGTGTTTGTTGGAGTCATTTTTTTTTATTTAAAAAATCTAGTTAGAGATTTATACGTGTGTGCGCGATCAAAGTGTCAACTTTGAAAAATTTATAACTTCAAAGTACTTTAATCGCCTCTTGAAAACTATTTGGTATTGAAATGAAATATAGGAAAGGATAAAGAGGATTCATACAACAAATTCTAACTAATTTCATATCGAGGGGTGATTGAATAATTGATTCCTTGTGTACATATACATAGTTTGCAGTTTTAAACTGAAGACAGTACGCGTATATATACATTGTTATAACAGAAACTAGCAGAAGTGCACTAAAAACGTTGGTATTCTATTATTAAAAAGTATTTATTATTATAGTGGAAGAAACTTTTATAAATGATCGTTACAATTAAATTGATTATAGGTTTCTTTCTTTAATTTTTTAAGGTTGTCATATTATGAGTTTCGTCGTTTCAATAGAGTTAATATTACTTGATGGTGTAAAATGCATATATACTATGAGTGGCAAAGCCAGAAATTTCATTTAGGATGTTCAAATTTGAAATAAGTAAAAATAAAATTCCGATAAAGGATCAATATATATGTTATATACCATTAAAATTTAATATTTGAACTATATATCAATATAATTTTTCGACTAAGGGCCGTTAGGCTATCTATCTTCGCCCAATACTATCAACGCAAAATTATACTTTTATATAAAAGTAGTGACCGGTCCCTCCGTTCTTTTGTCAACTTCATCATATTCTCTAAAGAAAGATGTTAGAGGTGTTGAAGACGACAAACCTCTTTGTTTGGTTTGAGTTGTTAAATGTTTCAATTAGGTTGGTGGATGTAGGCCCATTAGTTGATCAATTTTGGCTGGATTGACTCTTTCGCTACCAAAAATTAAGTATTAAAAAAGGATGCTCCTATAATTTAGCATGCTTGGAAAGTATAATGATTCCATGCATAATTATGATAAGCACTCCTATCAATAGCACCTGAAAAACAGCAATCACGTACGTAAAAATGAAACCAAGGCATGTTCCACAGTACTACGGCTAAATGATTGATACATGCATTGCACCTGGGAAAAGCAATCACGTATAGAAAAATGAAACCAGAACATGTTCATAAACACTACTATAGCCAAATCATGGGGTGAAAAGGCCGAAGTGTACTGATATCATAGATCATGGACTCTTTTGTCGATCTCGGATAGATATGACGAGCACGGGCGGATCAACAGTTCAACAGCTATGAGTTCAATTAAACCCATATCTTTTATGCTAGACATAAAATTTCATTATATAATTCAAAAAGTTGCTACAAAAATTGAGCTATGAACCCATAACTTATATAAGATAATGGGTTTCAGTGGTTAAAGCCGAAATCTTGAACTCATAGAAATAAAATCTTGGATCCCTATGACGAGAGTAGTCTCATTGCATTATGTGCATGTTCAGTAGGCGTCAATAGGCGTGTTGAATAGACTATGAACTATGTCTCGTTCAAAGTTTGAAAAATTCAGTGTGAACTAAATAGCATAGTGATAACCAAATGCGTCCACTTCAAGACTGTTTCTCAATTTCTTAATTTATAATTTGTGTTTTAAAACCTTTTTCCCTCTATAAATATATTTCACAAATAGAGGTTTGAGAAACAACTATATAGCTTCCAGTCATTTAATCCAAATTTCGGGTAAGTTTCAATTTAACGCATGTTATTCCATCCTTAATTATTTCGTCCATTCTTGGACGGGTCAGACATTTCGGACAATATGTACATATAACGCATGCACTCAGACACACATATAGATGCAAAAAAGTGGTTGAAAAGATTTGAAGTGTATAAATATATACACACACATAAATTTGTTTATTTCTATTAAATTGACGACCATTATCTCAAAGAAGTAGAAGGTGTAACACTAGTTAAGATCCTAGGTCTGTTTTCCAATTTCTTAGTTTTGCAAATGGGCCTCTGTTCTGAAGATGAAAGGATCCCAAGAGACTTTTATATTCTTATCCATTATATGAAACTATATTACCATTCTTACTCAAGTTTCACTTTAATTACCTTTTATATACAAAATTACCAATTATGTACATTTTTAGGATTTAAGGATAATTAATCAATTCCTACAATCACTCCCACTCTCCCCACGTTTCTCTCTCTTTATCTCACTCCCCCCACGTCTCTCTTTCCACATCCCACCCCCTCCCCCACGTAGCAGCAATTCCACCATTGATAGCCATTAAAAAGTTTTGAAGCTTTGAATTCGAATTTGGGTTTTCAAAAAATATTACTTGTTTGAATTGGGTGTTGTTGCAAACAATTGGGAATTCTCTCTCTCTATCTCTCAATCCCTAATTCCAGTAATGTAAAGCAAAGAAAAAGAGAGCAGCAATTCCACCATTGACAGCCATTAAAAAACTTTGAAGCTTTGAATTCGAATTTGGGTTGTTTAAAAACCATTATTTGTTTGGATTGGGTGTTGTTGCAAACAATTGAGAATATGGTTTGGAGTTTATATCTCAATTTTAAGGGTGTTTTGGTGAAGATTAGATTTGATTTTGGCTGAATTTCAGATTGAAACTCGAAGAAGAAGAAGACATGACATACATTATACTGCAGAAATTATAGTAAAGTTGTAGTAAAATTGGAGAAAAATTGTATTCTGTTGTTTATATATATTTTTTATTTAAATATTGTATGAAAGTTGAATAATATTGTATAAAAATTATATTTAAGTTGTATGATATTGTAGTTGTATATAACTGGGTAGAAATTAATGTGTGAAAGTTATGAATAAGTTGTAGATAAGTTATATAATATATAATTAGTTCTATGATTTTTTTTTACTATATATATAAATCGGATACAAAATATACAAAAGACATATTGTATAAAATTTGTATAAAAATTATTTTTAAGTGGTATGATATTGTAGTTGTATATAACTTGATATAAATAATGTATGAAAGATGTAGATAAATTGTAGATAAGTTGTATAATATATAATTATTATGTATATATTATACTTTTATACCCTTTATTTTTTCCATTAACTTCAACCAAATATTGTCCAAATGCCTGAGTATCCTTCCAAAGCTCATGTCACTCCAAGCTTGAGATATCAAATTCTTAACATCAGATTCTTGTTGCATAGCTGAAGTACTCTTCAATTCTGACACCAAATTCGGCTCTAATTGGACATACACATTACTAGTATTTGAAAGAACACACCTTCCACTAATTTTTCGTCCAAACAACGATCTCAATGACCAAACTTGGTTGTCGTATTGAGCCAACAGATGATGTCATGCCACTTCCTAAAGTAACCGATATTTGTTTTTGGTATAGACCATCCTTGTCCTATCAATTACGTAAAATACATGTGCAGTTCAAACTGCAAAAATCCACTATTCCATCTTCAAGATCCTTGCAATGGTCCAACAAATGATATTATTCGATTTTTAATTAGCAGATCAATAAAAGTAAATCTTTAGATTTTTTACTTGTTCGGTTTGATTTATTAACTTTTTTAAATAAATAAGGGTGAGGTTCTCTGTGCAAACAACATCACGGGGCAATATGGAGAGGAGGGGAGAGAGGAAGGAATAGAGGAGAGAAAAGAAGGAAAGAGTGTAACTAAATCCCTTGATTGAAGCCATAAATAATGGATTGGGAGCCTTTTAAGGTGGACTGTATATTTGGAAAACAAAACTTGTTTATGCTAGGTAATTAGCTAAACATGAAAATTAAGGATAATAAAGCTTCAAATAGTGTATAACTATGAAAAAATCCCAAAAAGTTAAGGCTAAAGTTGTTCACAAATGAAATGATCAAATGATTCTGAATTTCTGATTGGAATTTTTACTTCCTATAGCAAAGGTTAACACCTTATTTATTTTAAATAAATACCATTTAAAAAAATTATATTCTATATTTACCTTTATAGCAAAATATCTAATTTTGGTTACCTTCTACCCCTAAGCCACTAAAATACGCTATTCAGTTACACTATTTTCTTTCTCTCTCTACTTTGATACATGTCATTCTCTTCTCCCATTCCCTGAAAAACACGATGCTCAATCTCAAAATTCCTCTCATCCACATCACCTACTATTAATCACAAACGGTGATTTCAAGTTTATGATGTCTCATCACGGTGGTAAAAGGAATGCTGAGAAATCCCACGTTTTGTGTCTCTCATCGTCGTTTTCAATTCTATCAGAAACTCTAACTTTGTTCATCTTGTCTTCGCACCAATGCAACTGTTCATCATTTAGTTCACTCGTTCTCAATACTTCTGACACCACTTTTAAGTCTATTAATCCCATCAATATCTTCATCTCTTCTTCTTCTTTTAATCTTCTTTTCTCCAAACTGCATTTTCCTGACCGATGCAGATCTTTCACCGAGTCCGAAACTTTTCTAATGCCTTTTTGGGTAAAAATACATTTTTACTACTAAAAAAAAGTTACATAAATAACTAAAATGTAGTATAATATTGCGTTTTACTTTAACGGAAAGTTAGCCGTTAAAGTTAAACGCAGTATTATACTGCGTTCTATTAAAAATTAGTTTTTTTTATAGAAAGACGCATTATTGTAATGCGTTTTACTTCTCTTTTTAAACAGTCAACAACTTTATGTAATTCTTTTGTAATTCTTTGAAAGAAAAATGGAATTCAAAAAAAAAATATTTTGTTCATTGTGTTTTTATTTAAAAAAAAGTTAATTATTCTGTTTTTTTGTATTCTATTTTTATATGACTTTTTGATATTGTCCATTCTTGTTCATATATTTTTTAACTAGTCTTAGGGTACGCGCTTTGCGCGTATTTTCCGTGTTAATAAGTAAATAATTTTTTAAAAATACACAAGTATTATTAAACAATGCCTTTGAGTTATAATAAAAATAAAATATATAACTTTCTATATATATATATATATATGTGTGTGTGTGTGTGTGTGTGTGTGTGTGTATTTGTGTGTATGTTACTCCCAAATCCAATCCTATGAAAGTCCTTAGAGTTTTGTAAAAATATCTTATGAAAATTATTGTTATTTTTATACCTTAATGACGAACAAACAATTAAAAGAATTACTTTTATCACGACGAGGTTGGCATGTAGCTCCTAATATTTATAATTTTAAATCAATTAAGATTTTACTTTAAATAAATTATTTACTCTAAATGAGTTTGTTAATTTTTTTTTCTTTTTACAAAATATTCTAATAAATGACAGCTTCCTATAGTTTCTAGATATTAATTTATTAATGTAAATTATTGACTATAGGAAGCTGATTATAGCTTCTATATTTTGTAAAAAGAAAAAAACATAATTAACAAAATTTTAGTAACTAAAATTTTAGTTGATTTAAATGTTTTAATATTAAATATCATTAACAAAATTTGTATCCAAAATTATAAAATAATTAGATGATGGGGTTAAATAAATGTTAAACTAACGTTGAAATCCTTATTAAATGCACATTCCTAATGTCTATATACGTGGAATAAGGGAAAAAAATTATAAACAAATTGTTTGAATGGTATAAGGTTAACTTAATTGATTTTGATGCCTTATAAGTTAGGATTTCCTGTGTAATTGTTCAAATAATCCCTGCTATTGGAATGGATAATTTATATAATTATACCTCAATTGAAAACAAGAATAGCAGATAGATTTATAGAGAGAGAATGATGGGACCTCTTTGAGAAAGTTATCAGCGAAATGAAATGATGCCATAAAGTTTGACTGTTTTTGGGATTGAAATTCAGCCAACAGTACATAAAGTTGTTGACTGTTTAAAAAGAGAATTACTTTCCTATAAAAAACAAATTTTTAATAAAATATAGTATAATAGTGCATTTAACTTTAACGACTAACTTTCTGTTAAAGTAAAACGAAGTATTATACTGCGTTTTAGTTATTTATGTAACTTTTTTTTAGTAGTAGAAATATATTTTCCCCCAAAAAGGCTTTAGAAAAGTTTCAGACTCATCTTTCACCCTTGACTTTTTCTGCACATCAAAATTATTTTAATTTTCAATTTGTTTTAACAAAAGAGAACAGATAATTAATATAGACATATATCTCAAAGCTCTTGTCACCGAGCTGCTCTCAAAAGTTGTTGTCTATGTAGATCCAAATTTCGGCTCAGTGAGATTCAGGGTTTTTGCTCGACGGCGGATTCGCCGGAAATTAAGGTTTGTTCTTGAACAAAGACGATGAAGTTTGGGGCTGAGCAACTTGATTTTCTGTTAATATATTTCAATGTATTTTCAACGTATCACGCTGTATTTTCATGTATTTCATTGTATTCATTGTATTTTTTTCATTGTAATTCAATGTAGCTCGCTGAATTCAATGTATTTTATTGTATTCACCGTCTTTTTTTTTATTGTATTTCAATGTATCCCGTTGTATTCTATGTATTTCATTGTATTCACTGTCTCGTTATATGCCATGAATGTATTCATGTTTTTTAATTAATATAATTTATGTATTCAGATGTATTATATAATTTATCTGAAGATTGCTATGTGTTTGGGGCATTTTTTGGTTGAAAATATTTTTTATAACTGAAAATACAAATTTTGTGTATTATAATTGAGTTTGTTGAGTTATATTAGGAGTCTATTATGTTAATTGATTTACTTTTCGTTTAAAAATAATGTAATCTCCTGTTTCACGTCGTGATTACAGTCAAATACAGTTGAATACAATAATCTGTCTAGCTGTAATCCCATATTTCACACCATGAATACAGTCGAATACACTCGAATACAACAACTGGTTAGCTGGACTTCCCTGATTCATGCCTATTTTTGCTATTGTATTCATGAATACAGTAGCTTAAATACATCTTATAACAACAGAAAACGTATCTAGAATCCGTAATATAACAAATGATATCTATAGATAGCTAATTATCACTAAAAGATAGTGTTTTATGGAAATTTCTGTTTCTGATTTCCACTTTCGTCCCCTCCAAGTAAGATGGACAACAAAAGCTTGTTTTGGGCCTCTCGTACTCCAGAAATTGGGCCAAAAATGTACAAAACAAATCAGGGAATATTAAAGGGGAACTTATATAAATATCCCAAATAAGTCTCAACCAACCTCTAGCCATTAGTCATAAACTTACCAAAACTAGTCAAACACATATAAAAATTGAAAAACCAAATAAATAGGGTTATTTCTCTCGAAGAATCACATGCAAAAAACTCCTCCTATATTTTTAAACGTGATTAACAATATTAGATGCAAGACGGAAAAGAAATTTCATGGATGAGGTAGCGAATAAGGTGATGAAATACAATATTCCAAAAATCTAAGCAAAGAAGGAACTTTTTCAATGGGTATAGATTCATTGAAAGTATATAGATAAGTCAATATACAAAATTTAAGGAAGATTGAAGGTGATTTGGACTGGTTTTGTATCAAAACTCGTAATTAAATCGAGCTCAAAAAATTCTTCTGCGACACATGTATCAAACATGTATCACGCATGTATCTTACACACAGATATACATGTGATACACAATTGATACAAATATGATAAATATGTGATACACAAATGATACACAGTGTGATACACATTTTTTTTTTCATGTTCAGTTTTTACTTCGAATTTTCAATTCAAACCACCTCAAAACTTCACCAAATCATCCCATAATTGAGATTCAAGCTCCTTAAGATGTACCTAATCTATTCTAACAATACTCACTCAAAAGAAAGCAAAAATTTGACCTTTTTTTTTGCTACAAATAGCTAATTGGCTAATATTAGTAATATTTGGCTAATATTAGTAATATTTTATGAATTGACCAATTTTTGTAATGAGCTACTTATAAATGAACATAGCTGGTAATTTCCCAATATTAAACCTGGTCTACTCTTTCGACATGTTTTCATTTTTTTGTTGTTGAAGAATAAATCCAAATAGCCGCCCATCTAATTTTTTGAACTAAAAGTAGCGGACGGATATATAGTATATGTATAATTCATGTATAATATGAGTACAAATATGTATAATCAAAGTATAATAGAACCAAGGTATACCGGCTAGAAAAAGTAAATGGATGACTGAAAAGCAGATGAAAGATTCTTTTTTCAACTGATACATGCTATTTCCCCAATCTTGATCCAGGAACTTCCACGAAAACTTGTCCCTGTAAAGACAAATCTTCTCCAAATTCTGTTGCCAAGATCTAGCAGTTTGATGTATTTTCTTTTTCACATACACAGATGTACACGCAAAAAATATTACACATATATCTGCTCATACTTGGCTGAATTTTGCAGCCAAATGATCTTGATGAAAAAGAGCACATTAGAAGGCTATAGGACATAATGTGAAATATACAGGCACATGAAGTTAAGTGAAAACACATGTACTTGACTCATTGGTCATTTTGACAATTGGCGCATTATATTGTAAACCATCACACCTCTATATATATTGACGATTAGAGTAGTCAGGAGTATAAATTATAAACAAGTTTATATTTTTCAGTTTGATACAACACATCAAGAATCTATAAGGATATTGTGGTTGTGGTTCACTTCATCTTGGGGTACTATAAATCTTAAAAATCTGTCTTTTAAATACAAATTATAATATGATACCATACACCCTGATCAAGAATGCTCAGGAGTTTGTCTAGCAAATTTGCTTTCCGTCTACCGTGCAGCTTGTATCTACGATATAATCCATCATAAGCTTTTTATTAGAATCATCCACCATCTGCAAAATCCACAGATGCAGCATATACAACTAAGACACAGAATAGAAGTGGCTACAGGTTAAAGTAGAGTGATCATTAAAAAAATCATATGCACGTCAGTGAATATAAGATATCTTTTACCTTCGATGCTAAGCGCTGCAAGTTATCCCATTCAAAATCTTCCTTACAATATGCTGATCGAACCTTTACGAAGATATATCTAAATCAGTTTGCTGTCATTAATTGCTATCATGAACAAACTAGGGAGAACAAAAGAGGCCAGAGAGTAAGCCAACCTCTAAGATGCGCAAAGCTGGAAGAAGGAGACACCAAGTTCCCATACATTTAAGAAAAAAGGTTAGGACTTCGACACGTTGTATAAAACTTGGCAAGAAAAATTACGCAGTTGATAAAGTTTTAATTGCAGAAACAGACTTGGATGTGTTAGAAATTACAACACCCTTTTGGGATGTGATTGAATATCTTAAGAAATGACCACTTTCTGTTCCTATCAAGTTATAAATTATAAGTAATATTAGACAGGAAAACAAGAATCGTAGTAAGCAAATAAAATTTGGAAATTGTTGATGTACCTAGATTTTTATGTCTTGGGGATTCCCTCATCAAATCCGCGCAAAACTTATCCCCATCATTCAATGGATGGCTATCCAGAAACTCCCTCAGCTCCTCGTACGCCTCAGGATTGTAGCTCTGCCATGTGAAATTTTTGTTAATGACTAGTTTTAAGGGGATTTAACTTATAGGCAGTGTAAAGAATTTTTACTATTAGTGCATTTTAATCTGTTTTAGTAGGAAATCTGTCTTATTTTTCAGGTTACTAATCCAACTTTTTATGGATAATGTCATCTTTTGTGTGATCAGTTAGTGTAAAAATTTATTTGTATGTCTGTGCATCGAAATTAAAATCTAGAAAACAACCTATACTTCACCTTTGTTCTATATCCTTGTATCTATATGTAGGCATACAGAGACATGCTTATGAGATGCATTGCTCTACAACTATTTGCTAAGTAGGAGGACGCACTGAACCTGAAGCTGTGCAGCAACAATTTTAACAGCAATATAGTTGAAAAAGTCGTGTAGATGTTTGGCTGCTGTGGATTCTGGTGACGTGCCAAATCCTGCATAAGTCAACATAAATCTTAGTATATCAAGGTGTAAACAGGCGAACACGAACACTACAGTTATTAAACAAATGCTTGAATCTGAAAATTGCAACACAAGAAAAGATAACTATACTGATTACACACCAGGAACATACATCTTGTGACACTGGAAACGGGTAGGTTGGGAAGTTCTCTGCATCCATGGCTTGAATGGGTAAGCTCTATTTTCTGTTTGAAATCTTGGGGGAAATAAAGAGAGCTGTGAAAATATGGTTGCTGTCGAGTACTCCATTGACACCAGTTGTGCTAGATTGTTTGTTTGGTAAGTACAGAGTACTAAAGCGTTGAATGAGCTGATTTTCAATTGGCAGTGGTCCTAATGAAGAAAATCCTAGAAAAAAGAAAATAAGGGAAGAAAAGAAAGAAAATATCTCTGGTCCATTGCATAAATATCTCTAGCCATATTGCGAAGAGGAACTGTGGATCCCACTCTATCCAAAGCATAAGCCATATTGCCATGTTAATAAACTAGAGCCAAGTGAAAAGAGGTCTTATGACTTTTAAGTCAAAGTAGAGTCAACGTTATCGACTAGGGATTTGTCTCTCTATATCATATAAGTTCTTGGGATGTTGGTCGAAGGGAGCAAATAATACACTGGTGCGGAACTACATCTTAAATACTTACTCGCATTGTATTTATGTCAATCCATTAAGTACATGACATATGTCTTCACAAATATAATTATCATTATGTTACGATTCCAAATATCCGATCGTGAGGGCGCCTATTACATTACTAGGCAAGCTAATCCAAACTATTAACTACAACAAATTCCTTTTATAAAACCGTTTTCTAACAGAGGTTTAAATACTAAATTTTTTCATAATAAGCGTTTAAAACACAATCACATATGCGGAAGTCAAATAAACATGAAAACTACACAGCCTCAAATATCTGGTGTCACGAGTCTAGATCCTCTACTACATAACTGACTGTCTGATACGACATAAGTCTAGAAAATGCGGAAAAGAACAAGATAAGAAGGAGAAAACAGGGTTGCGGACGCCATTCAGCTACCTTGAAATCTTCAGCAACCTCTGGATCATCTGAGGACCCTCACTCTGCCACTCGGGCACCTGGATCTGCACACAAGGTGTAGGGAGTAACATGAGTACGCCAACTCAGTAAGTAACTAAAGTAAATAAGGTCTGAAAGCAGTGACGAGCAGTTAAAAATCATATAACTAAATAAGCAACAGGATAACAGGTTAACTTCACAGTTTAAAAACCAGTTCAGACGTAAAATCATCTATTTAAGTTTAAAAACACTTGAAATCATATACTTAGCAAGTTTTCAACGGAGGCTATTTTTAAAAGAAGAGTGAAATCAGTGAAAATATCAAAACTGGGCCCCTCGGGCAAGGTATCACTCAGAATATGGCCTCTCGAGCAGCCTCTCAGTCACTCGTGACTCACTCTCGTCACTCAGTACTTACTCTCAATACTCAGGCTCATTAATGTCTCATAATAATAGAAATCATAGTAATCGCTGCGGCGTGCAGCCCGATCCATAATTTATAGTCGACTACGCTCACTGGGGGTGTACAGACTCCGAAGGGGCTCCTACAACCCAAGCGTCATATCGCTGCGGCGCGCAACCCGATCCAATATATATATCGTTGCGGCGTGCAGCCCGATCCAGTAAAGATATCACCGCGGTGTGCAACCCGATCCATATAGGTATCGCTGCGGCGTGCAGCCCGGTCCATAATATATACATATAATACCCTCACTATTAGGTTCTCAACCTCTCTCAGTCATTAACCTCACAGCCTCTCGGGCACAACAGTAGAAATTAGGGAACTCAGCCCAAACATGCCTCACAATTAGAAGTGGAATGATAAAACCAGTTTTAAATATTTAAACAGGTAAAACATGACTGAGTATATGTTTTCAACAAGTAAAGTGAGGAAAAACAGTAAAAATGCCCCTAAGGGTCTCAACAGGTCGGCACAAAGCCCCAAATATGACATACAACCCATAATACAGTATAAATAACTAAAGTACAGAATAATATAAGATTCCAAATCAAATATGCGGCTTAATAGTCGCTACGGGATGGACCAAGTCACAATCCCTACCGGTGCACGCCCGGACGCTATCACCTAGCATGTGTGTCACCGCATTTATCAAAACAAGTCAAATACCGGGTTTGTACCCTCAGTTCCAGATTTATAATGGTTACTTACCTTAAATCGGTAAAAATACTACTCTGCGACGCCTTTGACCCTCCACTCGCGTTGAATCTATCCAAAATCAGAATCACAGCATCAAAATATGCTAAGAGAACGAAGCCCAAGCGAAAACAATCAAATAATATCAAAATCCCGAAATTGGCCAAATCCGACCCCGGGCCCACGTCTCGAAACTCGATAAAAATTACATCAACGAAATCTTTATCCTCCCACGAGTCCATACATACCAAGAACACTGAAATCGGAGTCCAAATGACCCCTCAAATTCTCATTTAAAGTCTCTTAATCTCAAGCCCTAATTCCTCAATTTTAGGCTTAGATTCTATGATTTATTAGGTAGATTTCACAATAGAATCGAGTTTTAAGTCCAAAATTTTTACCTCCAAGTGATTCCCCTTGAATCCCTCTTCAACCTCCTTCAAATAGCTCCACAAACGACCAACAATGGAAGAAATAAACCCCAAATTCGCGGACAAGACGACCTTTTAAACCTTTTGCCCAGACCTAAAAATCCTTCTTCGCGAACGCGGTAAAAGCTTCGCGTTCGCGAAGCACAAAAATAACCTTGACCAAATTCCTCTTTCGCGATCGCGACCACCACATCGCGAACGCGATGCTTTACTCCAGCAGGCCTTCGCGATCGCGTTCCACCTATCGCGAACGCGAAGAATTAAATCCACTGAAACTCAGTCGCTTATTTTCTTCTATGCGAACGCGATGCTGCCCCGCGAACGCGATGCATCAACACTTAGCCATCCTTGCGAATGCGAAAACTTAAATTCCACCTTCCTCAACTGACTCTTTGCGAACGCGAGGGTCCACTCGCGAACGCGAGGGTCTACTCGCGAACGCGAAGAGTAAAATACCTGCAATAGCTGAACAGAAATCTGCAACTTTTCTTTAACTCAAAATGGTCCGTTCAACCCTCCGAAACTCACCCGAGGCCCCCGGGACCTCAACCAAAGGCACCAACATATCCCAAAATCTTATTCAAACTTGTACCAATCTTCAAAACACCTCAAACAACATCAAATCAACCAAAACACATCGGATTCAAGCCTAATTTTTCAAAAACTTCTATATTCCTCTTTTGATAAAAAATCCGACCAAACCACGTCTGAATGACCTGAAATTTTGCACGCACGTCCCAAATGACACAACACAACTACTACAACTCTCATAATTCCATTCCAACTCCTTTATCAAAATCTCACCTATCAACCGAAAATCGCCAAAAATCCGATTTTGCCAATTCAAGCCTAAATCTACTCCGAACCTCCAAAACTCATTCTGATCATGCTCCTAAATCCAAAATCACCTACCGAAGCTAACCGAACCATCAGAACTCACATCCGAGCCCTCTAACACACAAGTCAACATCCGGTTGACTTCTCCAACTTAAACTCACTCTAAAGAGACTAAGTGTCTCAAACCTTACCAAATCCCTTCCGAACTCGATCCGACCAACCCGATACCACATAACATGGATATACAGAGCATAAAGAAGCGGAAATGGGGGAAACAGAGCGATAACTCATGAGATGACTGGCCGGGTCGTCACATCCTCCCCAACTTAAACAAACGTTCGTCCTCGAACGAGTCAAGAAACATACCTGAAGTCTCAAACAGGTAAGGATATCTGCTCTGCATCTCCTGCTTGGTCTCCCAAGTAGCCTCATTTACGGGCCAACCTCTCCACTGCACTCTCACCGAAGCTATATCCTTTGACCTCAACTTTCGAACTTGACGACCCAAAATA
This sequence comes from Nicotiana sylvestris, assembly GCF_000393655.2. NCBI lineage: Eukaryota > Viridiplantae > Streptophyta > Magnoliopsida > Solanales > Solanaceae > Nicotiana > Nicotiana sylvestris. The sequence goes on from NC_091058.1 coordinate 18,752,119, forward strand.
GCTACTGGCTCCACATCATAAGTCAAATCATCATCCAATTGAACCATGTTGAAATCCTAAAATACTGGATGCACACTCGACAAGCTGGGTGACAAAACAAGCTCATAAGCCACCTCCCCAATCCTCTGATGCACCTCAAAAGGCCCAATGAACCGCAGACTCAATTTCCCATTTTCTCCAAATCTAATAACACCCTTCATGGGTGAAACCTTCAAAAGAACCTTCTCGCCAACCATGTAAGACACGTCTTGAACCTTCCTGTCAGCATCACTCTTTTGCCTCGACTGTGCGGTACGAAGCCTCTCCTGAATTACCTTCACCTTTTCTAAAGCATCCTGCACCAGGTGTGTCCCCAATAGCCTAGCCTCACCGAGCTTGAACCAACCAACTGGAGATCTACACTGCTTCCCATACAAAGCCTCATACGGAGCCATCTGAAAACTCGACTGGTAGCTGTTGTTATAAGCAAACTCTGCAAGTGGTAGAAACTGATCCCATGACCCTCCGAAATCAATGACACAAGCACGCAAAATGTCCTCCAATATCTGAATAGTGTGCTCGGACTGCTCGTCCGTCTGAGGGTGAAAAGCTGTGCTCAGCTTAACCTGAGTACCCAACTCTCGCTGCACAAACCTTCAAAACTACAAAGTAAACCAAGTGCCCCTATCTGAGATGATGGAAACTGGGACACCATGCAAACGAACAATCTCCCGGATATAGATCTCTGCCAACCGCTTAGAAGAATAGGTAGTACATACATGAATGAAGTGCGTGGACTTGGTCAGCCGATCCACAATCACCCAAATAGCATCGAACTTCCTCAAAGTCCAACAACAAAGTCCATAGTGATCCTCTCCCACTTCCACTCGAGAATATCCATCTGCTGAAGCAAGCCACCCGGTCTCTGGTTCTCATATTTCACCTGCTAAAAATTGAGACACCGAACTATAAATCCCACAATGTCTTTCTTCATTCTTCTCCACCAATAATGCTGTCTCAGATCCTGATACATCTTCGCGATACCTGGATGAATGGAATACCACGAGCTATGTGCCTCCTCTAGAATCAACTCCCAAAGTCCATCCATATAGGGCACACAAATCCGACCCTGCATCCTCAACACACCATCATCACCTATAGTCACATACCTGACATCATCATGATGAACTCTGTCCTTAAGGACAAGTAAATGCAGATCATCATATTGGCGCTCTTTGATGCGATCATATAAGGAATACCGAGAAACCACACAAGCTAATACCCGTCTGGGCTCCGAAATATCTAATCTCACGAACCGATTGGACAAGGCATGAACATCAACTGCAAGAGGTCTCTCCCTAACTGGAATATATGCCAAACTCCCCATACTTACCGCCTTTCGGCTCAAAGCATCGGCTACCACATTGGCCTTCCCTGGATGGTACAATATAGTAATATCATAATCCTTAAGCAACTCTAACCATCTCCGCTGCCTCAAATTGAGATCATTCTATTTCAACAAGTGCTGGAGGCTACAATGATCAGTAAACACCTCACAAGACATACCATACAAGTAATGCCTCCAAATCTTCAATGCGTGAACTATGGCAGCCAACTCCAAATCATGAACGGGGTAGTTCTTCTCATGGGGCTTCAATTGATGAGAAACATAAGCAATAACTCTACCCTCCTGCATCAAAACACCACCAATACTCACTCTCGAAGCATCACAATACATGGTATATGAACCTGAAACTAATGGCAAAACTAACACTGGAGCTGTGGTCAAAGCTGTCTTGAGCTTTTGAAAGATCTCCTCACACTCGTTCGACCATAAAAATGAAGCACCTTTCTAATTTAACTTGGTCAAGGGCGATGTGATAGATGAGAACCCCTGAACAAACCGGCGATAATAGCCTGCCAAACCAAGAAATCTGCAAATCTTGGTGGCTGAGGACGATCTGGGCCAACTCTGAATCGCCTATATTTTCTTCGGATCAACCTGAATACCACCACGTGCCCCAAGAAAGCTACTGAACTGAGCCAAAACTCACACTTGGAGAATTTTGCATAAAGCTTCTCCTCCCTCAATCTCTATAACACAACTCTCAAATGCTCCGCGCGCTCCTTCTCACTACGCGAATACACCAGAATATCATCAATGAAGACTATGACAAATAAATCGAGATAAGGCCGGAACACGCTGTTCATCAAATACATGAACGCTGTTGGTGCATTGGTCAACCCAAATGACATCATCAAGAACTCATAATGACCATATCGGGTCCTGAAAGCTGTCTTAAGAATATCTGAGTCCCTGATCTTCAACTGGTGATAACCCGAACGGAGATCAATCTTGGAGAACACCCTCGCTCCTTGAAGCTGGTCGAATGAATCATTAATTCGAGGCAAAGGATACTTGTTCTTAATTGTTGATTTGTTCAATTGCCTATAATCAATGCACATCCTCATAGTGCCATCCTTCTTCTTTACAAATAGAATCGACACACCCCAATGTGACACACTAGGCTGAATGAACCCCTTATCGAGGAGTTCCTGAAGCTGCTCCTTTAACTCCTTCAGCTCCGCTGGTGCCATACGATACGACGGAATAGAAATGGGCTGAGTGCCCGGCACCAGGTCAATACCAAAATCAATGTCCCTATCCGGTGGCATGCCCGGTAGATCTGTAGGAAACACATCAGAAAAATCCCTCACAACTGGAACAAAATCAATATTGGGAGTCTCAGCTCTGACATCCCTCACAAAGGCTAGATACGAAAGACATCCCTTCCCAACCATACGCTGGGCCTTCAAGAATGAGATCACTCTACTGGGAACATAATCAGTCAAACCTTGCTACTCAATTCGTGGCAGACCCGGTATAGCCAATGTGACTGTCTTGGCATGGCAGTCCAGAATAGCACGACACAGAGATAACCAGTCCATGCCCAAAATGATATCAAAATCCACTATACATAATAATAAAAGATCCACTCAGTTCTCCAGACCCCCAATAGTCACCACACACGACCGGTACACATGGTCTACAACAACGGTATCGCCCACTAGAGTAGATACATGAACAGGTGAAACAAGAGACTCACGGGGCATATCTAGATAACGGGCAAAGTATGATGACACATAAGAAAAGGTGGAACCCGGATCACATAATACAGAGGCATCTTTGTGGAAGACTGAAAAAAATATATGAAATCACGGCATCTGAAGCAGCAACATCTGGTCTACTTAAGGGTGTTAAACAGGCTGGGTTGGACCGGTTCTGGACCGGCCCGGTAATAGGGGGCTGGGCTGGGTAGGGGGTTTGGGGGGTTTGTGCGGTTCATCTGGCCCAAACGGGTAACCAGAACCGGTTGAACCCGGTAGAGTGAACAGTAACTCTTACCGGGTTGACCGGCCCAGTTCAAACGACTAGTTTTTTTTTTAATTTTTCTGACTTGTGGGCCCCACAGACCGTTGGCAACGGTCAGACCATGTTTTGGTCCATTGCCTAACGGAAAAATTGCACAAATAGCCTTTTTTTTTTAATTTTTAACCCTTTTTCAATTTACAAAACTAACTTTCTCTAAAACTATAAATACCCCCCCCCCCTTCATTTCTTCACTCATTACTCATTTCTCAATCTCAATTTCTCTCATTCTCCAATTTGCAAGAATTCAAGTCTTCAATCTAATTTTATTTGGCTCTCTTTTTGAATTTAATTTATCGTGTTTTGTCATTCGGAATTTGAAGCTTGAACTTTGAACAATTGAAGTTCAAAATTGAAATACTTGCTTGATATTTGTTCGTGGTAACCTCGGGATTGCCTAATCAAGTTCTCAATTTATTGGCGAATTCGGTGCACTCCCTCCAACTCTTTCTCTTATTTACTATTTTAATTGCATATTTAATTTTAGCTTATACTTTAATTTTTACAATATATTTAATGCTGCTAAAAGAGCGTGTAAAAGAGTTACTGGTAGGGGAAATAAAAAAAGAGATAGTCCTTCAGCATCTGGTAGTAATAGTAATAACCGATTATAATTTACACATGTTTCCGAATCATTGCCTAATGATAATTTAGATATAGATTATGAACAATTACAAGAAGATTTTGGAATAGAAGATAATGAAATAGGAATGGAAGATGAGATACCAGCTACACCTACTAGTGTTGGAGTTGGTAGTATTGGGGTTGCTACAAGGGGTGGTGGTCGTGGCACTAGAAGTAGACCACCTGTGGCTCCGACTACTAATCATAGAAAAAGAAGTAAGGTTTGTAATTTTTTTGAAATGAAGGTACTGATAGAGTTAAATGCAAACTTTGTAAATGTGATTTTAAACATTTGACTGGAGGAAATTTAGGGGGACTGAGACGCTTAGTAGACATATGAGAACTGAGCATCCCATAGAATGGGGCGCTGATGGTGATGGAAATCAAACAACTCTTAACCCCACTACTGGAGGTCTAGTGAAATATGATAAAATGAAGGATCGTGAGGAGTTAGCAAAAATGATTGCTTTGGGTTGTCTACCTTTTTCTTTTGCTTCTTCATCATATCTTATTATGTATATTCAAAGGATTTACAATCCTTTATTTAAAGGTATCCCTAGAAGTACTTGTAGAGCTGATATATTTAGACTTCATGGACAATATCAAACATACATACGTTATTTGTTTAGCCACCTTCCTTGTAGAGTTTCTCTAACTTCTGATATTGGCCATGCTGTTAATAGAAATGATTATTTGACAATTACATGTAATTGGATAGATGATACTACTTGTATGCAAAAACGTATTATCACTTTTAGATATGATGAAGATCAGAGTCATACTGCTACGTTTATAAGTAGTACTATTTGTGAAGTTGTTGAATTTTATAATCTCAAGCAAAAAGTATTGTGTATGTCTTTTGATAATGCTTCTAACAATAATGCCGCAATTTCAATATTAAAACTGCATTTGCAACCGCCTCTTGAGGAAATTTTTTCATGTTAGGTGTGCATGTCATGTTTATAATTTAATTGTTAAAAGTGGCCTTGATTTATTTTCGACTGAGATTACTCATGTTAGAAGAGCAGTTGGTGTTATTCAAGGAAATAATAGACAATCTAGAATAAAGGAATTTAAGAATAAGTGTGTCCAGTATAACCTTAAACCCAGATTCATGCCAGACGAAATTGTTACTAGATGGAATTATACATATATATTTTTAAAATGTTGCTACAAATATAGATTTCCAATAATTGAAGTTGCTAATGCGCATTGTACTGATCCAAACCGTATGCTAACAAGTGGTACTTGGGAGGTCATTAATGATGTTGTTAAATTTTTACATAAATTTTATACAGCTACTGTTGAGTTTTCTGGAGCATATTACCCTATTGTTACTATGGCTTTAGTACATATAGCTGAAATTTCTTTTCTACTCTTTGAATTTAAGAAGAAAGAAAAATATAGGGATATTGTTGAAAAAATGCAAGCAAAATTCAAAAAATATTTCTTTCCAATTCCTCCGATTTACTTAATTGGTGCTGTTTTAAATCCTTCTATTAAGATGTCTGATTGTCACCAATTAATGAATGCTTTATATACTTATATGGAGATTGGACCAACTGAAACCCCAGATTTATATACTTGTATGAACAAGCTAAATGAATATTTACAACAATTATATAATTATTATGCAAATGTAATTGATGATGCTGCTCTTAATGTAGGCAATGTTAATCCAACTATGCATTGTACCACTTCTGCTAACTGTGGATGATGAAGAAGGCCTTGATAGTTTTAATATTTTTTCTACATTTTCTAACACTCAAACCAGTAGCAGGAACATTGATGAACTTCAATTCTACTTGCAGAAGCAAAAAGAGCCTCGCACAAAGGAATTTTCACCGTTGGGATGGTGGCATGAGAATGGAAAGCAATTTCCTGTTCTTTTCGCTATGGCTTGGGACGTGCTGAGTGTACCAATTTCTACTGTTGCATCGGAGGGTGCATTTAGCCAAGCAAGACAACAACTTGGAGACACCCGCCACTCATTGGGAAGCAATGCTTTGGAAGTTTTAGTATGTTTCAGAGATTGGATTAGATCGGAACAAAGAAATCAAGGACGTGAAGATGTTGATAGCCTAGAAGACGAGGAACTTGGAGATATATTAACACATGGAAACCTATCCGAATTTAACACTCCAGAAGAAGGTCAATCGGTTCATATTGATTATGATGAACTTACTAAGGCAATGCAAAACCTTTGAATTTACTATTTTACTTGTTGAAAAAATGTAAACCTTTCAATTTGTAAGTTTGAAACTTTGAAATTTGAATTAAGAAATAAAAGTAGCACTTGCAATAAGTGCATTTTTTCCCATCTTCCTTGTATGCTTTATGTTAGTACTTTGTAATGCACTTATTGCACTTATTACAATATTTATACAAAATTCCAAAAATAAATAAATTAAAATTACACTAAACTCGGCCCGGCCAGGCCCTCTCAACCCGTAACCCGTACGGTTTAGTTTTTACCCGGTTGAACCCGAACTCGTTAAACCCGTTAAGAACCAACCCGGAACCGGCCCGGACCGTAACCCGTACGGGTCCAAAAAAGGGAGGCCCGGCCCGACCCGGTTAGCCCATTAAACACCCATAGGTCTACCTGAGAGGGCATAGAAACGGGCCTGACCACCAAGTGATCGACCTCCCCCTCTAGGGCGACCCCTGGTTGACTGACCTCCACACCTATCTGGCTGGGCGGGTGGAGCAGTAACTGGAGCAGAAGTTGAGGGCTAACCCCTCTGCTGAGACTGACCATCATGAAGACAAGGATGCCCAAACTCTCCACACTCATAACAACTCCCCGGTGCTGGAGATGGGGACTGAAGGGAACCCCTGGCACCGGAATGACCAGTAGAAGGACCTGGCATGGAAGAATCGTGCACTGATGGAGCACGGGATGAACTCTGGGCTGGAAGGGCACCTAGTGATGAATGGCCCTGATGAGAACTACGAGAACCATGACCCGATGATGCCCCATGATAACCTGTGTGAGCTAAATAAGCCTTTCTGAATGGGCGACCTCTGCCCTACTGGAACCGGACCCTCGAAGGATCACTACTAAAGCTACCAGATCCCCGAGGCCTCTTGGATTCCCTCTCCTCTTGCTCTTGACGGTGAACCGACTCAATTCACGGGCGATGTCAACAACCTCCTCGAAGGTAGCACCTGTCACCCTCTCCTTAGTCATGAGAATCCGAAGCTGATATGTGAGACCATCAACAAACCTCATAATCCTCTCTCTATCTATTGGAACCAACCAGACCGCATGACGAGCTAACTTAGAGAACCGCATCTCATATTGTTTCACAGTCATCTCTCCCTGACGCAACTGCTCGAACTGCCTGCACAGCTTCTCTCGGCGAGACTATGGCACATACTTCTCCAGAAAGAGAACAGAGAACTGATGCCAAGTAAGGGGCGTTGCACCAACAGGCCTACGCTTCTTATACGCCTCCCACCAAGTGAAGGCATCTCCAGAAAACTGAAAGGTGGTAAAAGCTACACCATTGGTCTCTAGAATCCCCACTGTACAAAGCATCCTCTGGCACTTATCTAAGAAACCTTAGGCATCCTCGCCCTCTGTACCGCTAAAAGTTAGAGGCTTGAGTCTACCAAACCTCTCTAGACGACGTTGTTCGTCGTCCGACATAACTGGTACCAAAAACTCCTCAGCTGCTGCAACTGGCTGGGATGAAGGTGCCCCGGTGTCTGGAGTCCCTGCATAACCTGCTCAGGTGTGTGAGCAATGGGAGTTTGTGTACCTCCCCCGGCTTGAGAAGTAGCTGCAGCCGTAGTAATTGAAACCGCCTGAGCCAAATCGGTACATACTGATAAGATCTGAGATAAAGCCTCCTGAAGGCCTGGAATCACAATGGGAATAACCGGTGCCTAAGCTGGTGCTATTGTAGCGTCCATAACTGGGACCTGATCCTGAACTAGGGTAGTTGGTTGATCTGCAGGTGCTGCCCTAGTTGCTCTGCCCCTACCACGGCCTCGACCGCGTCCTCGGCCTCTGGTGGTCCCAACTGGTGGGACTGGTGGTCGTCCACCCTGCCCGGTAGCATGTGTCCTCACCATCTGTGAGAGAATGGAATAACAGAAGTTTAGTATTCGGATCAACAAGTTCACACGACAAGAATTTCAAGAATATGAAGTTTTTCCTGAAGGTTCTACAGCCTCTCGAGGATAAATACAGACGTCTCCGTACCGATCCGCAAGACTCTACTAAATCGGCTCATGACTCACGAGACCTATGTAACCTAGGCTCAGATACCAACTTGTCACGACCTCAAATACCCGGTCGTGATGGTGCTTATCACATTACTAGGCAAGCCAATCCAAACCATTAACTACAACAAATTCCTTTTAAAAAACTATTTTCTAACACAGGTTTAAATACCAAATTTCCATAATAAGCATTTAAAACACAATTACATATGCGGAAGTCAAATAAGCATGAAAACTACACAGCCACAAATATCTGGTTTCATGGGTCTAGAGCCTCTACTGCAAAACTAACTGTCTGATAAAACATAAGTCTAGAAAATACAGAAAAGAACAAGATAAGAAGGAGAAAACAGGGCTGTAGACGCCATGCAGCTACCTTGAAATCTTCGGCAACCTCTGGATCAGCTGAGGACCCTCACTCTGCCACTAGGGCACCTAGATTTGCACACAAGGTGCAGGGAATAACATGAGTATGCCAACTCAGTAAGTAACTAAAGTAAATAAGGTTTGAAAGCAGTGACGAGCAGTTAAAAATCATATAACTGAATAAGCAATAGGATCACAGGTCAACTTCACAGTTTAAAAACCAGTTCAGTCGTAAAATCATCAATTTCAGTTTAAAAACACTTGAAATCATATACTTAGCAATTTTCCAGCGGAGACTATTTTTAAAAGAAGAGTGAAATCAGTAAAAATATCATAACTGGGCCTCTCAGGCAAGGTATCACTCAGAATATGGCCTCTCGGGCAGCCTCTCAGTCACTCGTGACTCACTCTCGTCACTCAGTATTCACTCTCAGCACTCAGGCTCATTAATGTCTCATAATAATAGAAATCATAGTAACCACTGCGGCGTGTAGCCCGATCCATAATTTATAGTCGACTACGCTCACTGGGGGTGTATAGACTTCGCAGGTTCTCCTACAGCCCAAACGTCATATCGGTGCGGTGCGCAGCCCGATCCAATATATATATATCGCTGCGGCATGCAGCCCGATCCAGTAAATATATCGATGCGGCGTGCAGCCCGATCCATATAAGTATCGCTGTGGCGTGCAACCCGATCCATAATATATACATATAATATCCTCGCTATTAGGTTCTCAACCTCTCTCAATCATTAACCTTACAGCCTTTCGGGCACAACAGTAGAAATTAGGGAACTCAGCCCAAACAGTCCTTACAATTAGAATTGGAGTGATAAAACTAGTTTTAAACATTTAAATAGGTAAAACATGACTAAGAATATGCTTTCAACAAGTAAAGTGAGGAAAAATAGTAAAAATTCCCCTAAGGATCTCAACAGGTCGGTGCAAGGCCTCAAACATAGCATACAACCCATAATCCCGACCGGTGCACACCCACACGCTCGTCACCTAGCATGTGCGTCACCACATTTATCAAATAAGTCAAATACTAGGGTTTGTACCCTCAGTTCCAGATTTACAATGGTTACTTACCTCAAACCGGTGAAACTACTACTCCACGACGCCTTTGCCCCTCGAATCGGCCTCCACTCATGTCGAATCTATCCAAAATCAGAATCATGGCATCAAAATATGCTAAGGGAACGAAGCCCAAGCGAAAACAATCAAATAATACCAAAATCCCGAAATTGGCCAAATCCGACCCCCAGACCCACGTCTCGAAACTCAATAAAAATCACATCAATGAAATCTTTGTCCTTCCACGAGTCCATACATACCAAGAACACAAAAATCGGAGTCCAAATGACCCCTCAAATTCTCATTTAAAATCTATTAATCTCAAGCCCTAATTCCTCAATTTTAGGCTTAGATTCTATGATTTATTAGGTAGATTTCACAATAGAATCGAGTTTTAAGTCCAAAATTCTTACCTCCAAGTGATTCCCCTTGAATCCCTCTTCAATATCCTTCAAATAGCTCTATAAACGACCAAAAATGGAAGAAATAAACCCCATATTCGCGGACAAGACGACCTTTTAAACCTTCGGCCCAGGCCTAAAAGTCCTTCTTCGGGAACGCGGTCAAAGCCTCGCGTTCGCGAAGCACAAAAATAACCTTGACCAAATTCCTCTTTCGCGATCGCGACCACCACATCGCGAATGCGATGCTTTACTCAGACAGGCCTTCGCGATCGCGTTCCACCTATCGCGAACTCGAAGAATTAAATCTACTGAAACTCAGCCGCTCATTTTCTTCTATGTGAACACGACACTACCCCGCGAACGCGATGCACCAACACTTAGCCCTTCGCGAACGCGTAGCCATCCTCGCGAATGCAAAGTCTTAAATTCCACCTTCCTCAACTGACTCTTCGCGAACGCGAGGGTCCCCTCGCGAACGTGAAGAGTAAAATACCTGCAACAGCTGAACAGAAATCTGCAACTTTTCTTTAACTCAAAACGGTCCTTTCAACCCTCCGAAACTCACCTGAGGCCCTAGGGACCTCAACCAAAGGCACCAACATATCCCAAAATCTTATTCAAACTTGTACCAAACTTCAAAAAACCTCAAACAACATCAAATCGACCAAAACACATCGGATCCAAGCCTAATTTTTTTAAAACTTTCAAATTCCGCTTTTGATCAAAAACCCGACCAAACCACGTCCGAATGACCTGAAATTTTGCACACATGTCCCAAATGACACAACAGAACTACTGTAACTCTCGGAATTTCATTTTGACTCCTATATCAAAATCTCACCTATCAACCGGGAATCGCCAAAATTCCGATTTCGCCAATTCAAGCTTAAATCTATTCTGAACCTCCAAAACTCATTATGATCACGCTCCTAAGTCCCAAATCACCTCCCAAAGCTAATCGAACCATCAGAACTTACATCCGAGCCATCTAACACACAAGTCAACATCTGGTTGACTGTTCCAACTTAAACTCACAATAAAGAGACTAAGTGTCTCAAACCTTACCAAATCCTTTCTGAACTCGATCTGACCAACCCGATACCACATATCATAGATAAACAGAGCATAAAGAAGTAGAAATGGGAAAACGGAGTAGTAACTCATGAGAGGACTGACCGAGTCGTCACACATTAAATCATAATTAATTAACATATATTCAGTGTAATAATTGTCACACCTCCTTTTTACTACCCCCGGAAGGGGTATATGGAGAGTTTTTTCCAATTTAAGTGACAATTGAAATGGGATTGTTTATATTAAATTCAGAGTCGCCACTTGAGATAATTTTTGGTGTCCCAAGTTACCGGTAAAAAATTCCGAATAGAGGAAAGTTGACTCTTATTTTATAGTCTGCGAACACAGAAATCTGGGTAAGGAATTTTGTATGTTAACCTGGGAGAAGGTGTTAGGAACTCTCGAGTTCCATGGTTCTAGCATGGTTGCTTTGATCATACTTGGCTTATTAAATTGTCTAATTACTCATTTTAGAACCTATGTGCATTTGTCTCTTTTAATTAAGAAATTATCTTAAAATAGGTCACGCGTACGTGTACCCATTGGTTTGATGCGCCAAAAATCGTGTCACGCGAACGTGTCCACAATTAATAACGCTTTATTTTTATTAAGAAAGTTTGGCCGAAGTTGCACGAACGCATACTCCGGTTTTGTTTTTAGAATCGTAATTATGTCACGCAAAAGTGTCCACAACCACGGTAGTATATTAAATGTACCTAAAACAAACTACGAACATTTGTTATTTTTATATCTAAATTATGAAATTAATACGAGGGCCATGTATGATTAAATGGTGGATGGCACACCTCGGACTATTATGAACTAAATTAAATTAACGGCCTATTAGCACCCATATTATTATTAAGAAAATTTGTTCAAAGTCGCATGAACGCATACTCCGAATCGGTTTTTAGAATTGTAATCATGTCATGCGAACTTGTACACAATCACAATTATATTTTAAACGGCCCTAAAGGCTTTTTCTACAAATATTTATCCTAATAGGGTTTCATCCAATCGTGGTTCAATTAATCTTTTTACTTCCGCTACAAGGAGATACCCTAGCGATACGACAAAATGTTTTTACACATTAGTTCTAGTCACCGTGCTTTACTTTTCTTAATGGGCCTTACGTGACATAATCTAAGTTAATCGATCGGCAATGATAATTCCCTGGAATATTGACTCTGTTGTCAAAAGCGTCTAGTAAGTGAAATGTTGTTCAAATATATGAAATTGAAAAGTGACCAAAAATAAATGAAAAATAAAAATAAACAAAGAAATGGAAAAATTACCCAAAAATGAACAGCACGCATCAACAACAACCAGCAAACTGAGAAATCAATTGCCAAAGAGGGCTGGTGAAATGTTCATTGGTATACTACTGTTTCATTTCCAAATAAAGCTAACTGAGTAAGATAAACACTCATATCAAAATACTACTGCCATTGGGATAAGCCTAGTTCATGTCCGAGTATTGGTGAATATGCGAAAAAAACTATGAAACTCAAGGGACGATGATTCAGTTATTTCACGATCCAAACGCAAGAATGTTATTCAAGTGAAAGAGAAAAATGGATGAAGTTCTGTACATACATATTTCGCATGACAACTTAACCTCTGTTTTGAACCAAAATCTAAGGAGCAGGATTATCACCATCACAGCTGCCAAATGCAAATACTCTAACAGAAACTAGCGCTTCAAATAGCCTGACACAGCTGACTCATGTTTGAAAGAAGAAAGAAAGGGAACAAATGGTCTATACATTTTTAGCAATAAGGCATGAACAAAAACTAGCAAACTGACTTCAGCAATGCATCTTTAATCCCAATTCCAGTGGAGTAACAGCTGTAATGGTGCCAATCTTAGCCAAAAGTGAAACGGATCACTAGAACTGTGGGCACGTAGATAGCTAATTCAACTGATTGGAATTCAAGTGTCCAGATAGTCATACATTCCTAATGTTAAGGCATAAATGAAAACTACGCGTAACTCGACTGAATTGCGACTAGTACATGAGCAAGCATGAAATTTCAAAACAATACATGATTCATTCAACTGATTCAACTAGCAAGAACACACCAACTTTGACAACTCCTGATATAATAAAATTGAATAAAGTTAAACTTTGACTAATTAGAAACCAGATTTCAAACATTTTCCACAAAACAAACCATAGTGATAGAAGGGCAGATAAGCACACGCAGCTACATGTTCAAATGAATTTCAGGATTGGAGAATCATCTGAACACTCATTAACCAACATATGAAATCATGGAAGAGGTTGGAAGCAGAACAGTAAATAAAATTGAAAAAATGACCACACAGGCTTCATTTATTATTTTAACTAAGTCATTTAACAGTTCGTCAATGGCTGACTTCACAACCGAAATAAAAAGGAGGAACAGAAGTGAACCTGGAATGAAAATTGAACTGGCCACAACATTGAAATCGACAAAAAACAACAGCAGCCACAAATCGATGCCTCGAGCAATAACGAATTCAACTATCTCTCAATCGAACTCCATTTTTAACAAAATTCGTAGTGAAAGAAGAGACGAAATCTATGTATTTCGAAGTTTATAGACAGTAAACCAAACAACAATGAAATCACAAAATACTGAACAGGTCTTTTTTGTATTCTTTTTTTTTTGGAATTAAACTAAGAATGAAAAGAGACAACAGAGAAGAAGAAAAAGAATATTTTCATAGCCTTAATTTAATTTTCTTCCGAAATTCCTCTCAAATCCTTTCCAAAAATCTTCTCTAAAAAAAATCCCCCACATAAGAAAACGTTCTCACCTTTTATAGACCTTCAGGTCTTCTCGAATCTTCTTCCTTTCTCTCCAAGAAAACCCTCAAATGAAAAACCCTTCCCTCAAACCGATTTCTTACCCCGTTTCTGATGAAAGAGGGACAAATGGAGGGAGTAGATTAGCTTGGATCCAATCTAACGCTCCCTATTTTTCCTTATTTTCATCTGAAGGGTGAAAAATCTGAAATAAAATCAAAGAGAGCATGTGAGGGAGAGGGAATCTATCAGAAGTGGTTACCATATGGCAGGAGAAGATGAAAGGAAAACGCGTGGTATGAGATTGGTGCTCACTCGCCATGGATTTTGAGTGATTTAGGGTCTGATTTGGGTGAGGGAGGCGAGTGAACAGTGAGCGCCGTTTGGGTTTTTTGGGAATTAGGGTTCTTGCATTTTAGGTATATTTGGGTGATTGGGGTGCTGTGGGTCGTTGGATGAGAGGAAGTGAACGATTGAGATTAAAGGAGACAAAACGAGGTCGTTTTGGTCATTTGGCCGGGTTGGACCGGATTTGGGCTTTGCTGGGGCGGTTTTGGGCATCTGAAATCGATTAGGCCAATTTTAAAGATTGGCCCAATTTTAAAGAGACAAGACCAACACATTCCTCCTATTTCTTTTCTTTTTATCTATTTTCTATAATTAATTAAATCCTAAATTGATCTAATTTATAAAATTAAAATAATTATCACCTAAGATATTTATGAAAGTTAATTACTCCTAAATTAAAAGAAGAAATTACTAATTTAATACTAAAGGCTAAAAATGCAAAAAAAAAAATTGATTTTCAATTTTAATAAAGCAAATAATTAACTAATTAACCTAAAATTTAAAAAATGACCTCAATGCAATGCATGGTATTTTTTGGCCTTTTTCATGATTTTTAACAAAATAAACATGCACAGAAAATGCAAATAATTAGCACAAATTTCCACAAAATTCTATAAAATTGTAAAAAAAGAAGGGAAAAACTTGTTTTTCTTGTATTTTATGGGAGTAATGGGAAAAAATCACGTGCTCACAGCTTCCCCTCTTTGCTCGGAAACACGAAGAGTTTTCATGCAAAGATAAAGTGAGCGGATACGAGCTATTTTTGCCCGTTTGAATGCTCCGTGAGAAGCATTTTTGAAAGATTTGACCGCACCCTGCTTCCGAGGTTGCCTAAATATCCTTGGCTATAAAGGAATCAGGTCAGTGTAGTTCGGAAAGTTTTGGTAGCTTGGACTACCAGGAAGCTGTGATTTCACCATTGCTTGTTGAACTTCTTATTACACCAAGACAAAATAAAAGAAGCTAGACTGAACTATAATCTATGAATTACAAGAATTCTATCTATATCTTCAAACTTGATCTTGTAGTTTCTGCTGCTCTGTTGACTTGTACTCTCTAGGTGAGCTTCCTTTGTTGCTGACTTGAATTGTATTTTGAGGTACTTTCCCTTTGTTCTCCAGGCGGATACCTGATTATTGAACTGGAACCGTCTTCCTTCGAACATTGTTGCTTTCCCTTTGTTCTCCAGGTGGGCGCCTGATTAACAACATTTGAATTATCTTCCTTTCCTTCCGAAACTCGACTTGTTTTCCCTTTTTTTTCCAGGCGGGCACCTGATTTTCAAAGCTTGAACTGCTCTCCCTTTGTTCTCCAGGTGGGCGCCTGATTTCCAAAACTTGAACTGCTCTCCCTTTGTTCTCCAGGTGGGCGCCTGATTTCCAAAATTTGAACTGCTCTCCCTTTGTTCTCGAGGTTGTTGATACCCAATTTTTCCCTATACTTTTTTTATGTAAAATACCTTTCAAAATAGCATGTATAAGCATATATGAGTATTTCCCCCAAGGATACATTATTTTTCTTAATTTTTCAAAGATTTTTAAATCAATTTACTACCCTATTTTATCAAGAAAAACCCAATACTTATCCCAAAATTATCATTTTTTTGTGATTCATTTATTGGAGTCTCATGTTTATATTAAAATATAACTAAGGTATTTTTACACATTTTTACAAATTTATTTGGTATTTTAAAGGATAGAATTGCATAATTGCAATATTAGCCATTTTTTAGGTTTAAATTCGTCTCATATTCAAAAAATGAGATTTTATATTTTTAAATTGATAATTATATATTATAAATCATTTTGATGCTTTAAATATATTTCCCAGAAATTAATTTACTATTTTTTTAATTTTAAAAGGGAAAAACTGTCTATTTAAATAACAGCCCAATTCATTTCAATTTTAGCCTAAATTTTGGCCTAATTAAACCCAATCCCCAATCCAAATTAAACCGACCCAAGACCCCAAACCCAATCCTAAAACTACCCGACCCAACCTGGATCAAATCTTGGCCGTTGATCAATTTTGATCAACGGTCTAGATCCGCCCTTACCTTTTTTAGTCAAACGACCCCCCCAATACCCCTCATTTTTCCTCACTCATCTCTATCTCTCTACCTCTGGTTCTCTCTAGAACCTTCCCTTCCCCTCTTCTCCGATGAGTTCTTTTCATCTTCTCCGGCCACCTTCTGACTTAAACCCATGGTGATTTCAGTACCCACAAGCCACCTATGGCTCCTCACGTTTGGTTAACTGAAGACTCGTGGCCTGGACACAAAAGGTTGGTCCAGACCTTTGTCGATTCAAGTTCCACGGCCATCTCCGGCCTGCTCCGGCAAGCCATGCCTGCTTCGAGCCTGGTTTCGACCCCTCCTGCTTAGATCCAAGCCTTTCTCACCGTTTGGGTTCCTATGAAAACCCTAGTTTTGAGGTTTTCTGATCTCTTTAGATCTGTTCCAGATCTATGCTTTCTCTAAGTTTTTAAAATGATTTTCTAGATTTTCTTTCAAAAAACTACTTTCAAAACCATTTCTTTTTCCTATCTAGGGTTTTTTCTGAGATATTTAGATGTTTCTCTTATTTTCTCTTTCTTTTGTGTGTTTCTTCTACTGTATTTTCCTCTACTATGTTCTTGTGTGTTTTCTCTACTGTATTTTCCTCTATTGTGTTCTTGTGTGTTTTTTATAAATTTCCTCTACTGTGTTCTTGAGTGTTTCTTATTAAATTTCCTCTACTGTGTTCTAGTTAAGTTTCTTCTAATACTTCTTAATATGCTTCTCCTATTGTTCTTAGCATTTTTTTTCATTATGTTTCGTATTAGTTTCCGCTACCATGTTTTCTTTGAGCACCTACTGTGTTTCGCATGTTACTCTTCTACCATGTTTCTCATAAGTTTCTGTTGCTGAAAGGAACATGTTAAAGGTTTCAGTTCTTTTCTGAGACCTCTGAACTTGTTCCAACTCAATTACTTGTCCTCTCATCTCTGCACTCGATTGATGGTAGAACCCTAGAATTTGGGGGGTTTTCCAAGTTTGGAAACCATTGGCTATGTGATTTGCCTAAACTGGTTTTGTTTCAAAAACCCTAACTCTTTTAGACCTATTTCGAGTGTCTGAACTGAGTTTTGAAATCCTTGTTTTTCATATGATTCAGACTTTTGCTAAACTCTTCTACACTGGATCTTTTGTATGCTACTAGATTCTACTTCTCTTCTACATTGCTAACCTATATGACAACCACGCTTATGTAGTCTATTATCTACTGGTTTTGCAATGACACAACATCTTCTTTCAGCTTAATATGTTTATATGCTCTTTATATGTGATGAACTTCCCTCTAAAATGGCTTTCAAATTTGTGATTAGTTCAGACTTCCTTCTGAATAGGTCTGATTGATTTCTTTCCATTGTTTGTTGATTTCCCTGTGATTCGACTTAAGTTAAAACCTTTCTCAGTTTTTCTGACTTGGTTCATTCATAGACCAATAATTACAAAATCTCTGACTCTTGATTTACTGGCTACTAATTGATTATCTTACCTTATTTGTACAACAGTGTATTTTAAAATTCTGTCCCTTAAATAACTTTTTATGTATTTGCCCCTAATTGCCTACTTTGCACAAAAGAAGCTTGTTTGATTTCTTTCCTTAAATAACTTTTACTGTTTGAATCTGAATTCTTTAACTAAAGGAAGTCTCGTGTGATTGATTCTTAATTGATAATCAGTTCCTTAACTGTTGTCTTACCTTATTTCTGCCTGATTTTCACACTATAAATGCATGACTCCTTCACAAACACACCATCACTCATTCACAATCTTTCTGAACTCACATTCATACACAATAGTATTCTCTCTTATCTGCACTGTGGCCTGTTTACAAGACCTACTGCTTTTCTCTATTTGTTTCTTTGAAACTGGTATGTCCTGATTTAAGCTTTAGCACCACAACAATGTGTTTATTTACTGCTTTTGTATCCATGTCTACTTATTATTTCTGTACTTGAATTAGCATGCTGATTTCTTTCCACCTGTTCCTATTATGAATCCCAAAACCCCTGCCCCTATGTGTTTGAGCTATGGTTTAAGGCATGACAATATTCAAATTATTGTCCATGAACTAAACTTGATCCCTCAGGATCCTAGCCTCTAATAATGTGTTCTAGTAGGCTTCTGGGTGTATTAGCACTCTCCATTGCTGGGTATACCCATAACCTGCCTAGTCTTTTCAACTTCCATATTCTCTCTGTACCCCTATGTGCACTTATTTGTAGCTGTTTCCCTTTCCCTTTCCCCTTTTTCAGAATTCTGTTTCTGCACTTGCACACTCTCTTAGTCCTTAAGTTCTGCCCTCCTCTTGTGAGCCTTGCTTTGGAACCATGAGCTCCCTCTGAACTTGGACATTTGAGGGTTGGCCCTTCCACACTACACTTGTCTTAATCTAATAATGTATTTGGATGTGAGCATTGCCCGGAGTCCCCTTTGAGGCTCTTAGGAAACTTTGACACATCCAAATGAGAGAAAGGCTTTGGATCATGATCTCTTGGAGTTGGTTTACCTTATATTTCATAAATGAAGCCTGAATCAGGCTCTCCTTGGTTGTACTTTTCAATTTCTGATGTATTCTTTTACTTTTTTGTTGGGCTGTAATAATTTGTAATAAATTCTTAAGGATGGCTAGTGAAAAAGGGAGGGTAACTATGTATGCAAAGGGTAGATATCCTGCCTATAGATATTTCTGAAATTCTACATTCTCACATAGATATCCTGCCTATAGATACTCTGATTTTCTCACATAGATGCCATGTCTATAAGTATTTCTGAATTTTGCATGCTCTCATATAGAAATCATGCCCATAAGTACCTGAAAATCTGAATTCTACATATGCATATAGAGAAATATGCCTATAGGTCCTTCTAAATCCCGTATATTTGTTCTTCATCTAACAATCATGTTCATAGGTCTTAAACAAAAATTCAGCATCTAGATATCATGTCTATAAGGATTCTGCATTCTTTACCATATCTATAAAAGGTTTTAAAATAGATAAAGCATAGAAAGCATGTCTATAGGAATTATTAATCGAATTTGAATCGCTTCTTTCACTTATAAGGCTAAAACCAGTAATAACGACGTGTCATCATCTGCAGAACTTATAACCTTTTTGCTAAAAACTTGCCTTTCTTTAATAATTTGGCAACCTTTCTTAACCAGTACACATTCAGTTTATTTCAATGCTTTCTGAATTCATTAGACACCATGTCTATAGTATCTTTGTCCAACACTTAGGCAAACTTTAGGGTGAAAATTATAAATAGAATCTGTCTTTATTAATTACAACTAGCAGGCAGGCCTGATTCGGGTTTATTATCTGATTATGTAGTAAATCAGTCTGCCTTAACTTTTAAGTTCTTAATCAGGCCCTAAACAGTATGTGTAAGTTATGCTAACTACGTGTTTCTTTGATTGGAGGAGGTATATCTGAGCCTTTTGTACTTGTTATGTGCTCCTCCCCAACTTGCTATACATGTTTTTGTATGTCGCCTTAGAATAATGCCTTTGAAACTACAAATAAGCCTGATATCCCCCCTTTTAGGATTAGTAGTCTTAACTACCTCTGGGACTGATGGGATTGGGATGGGTAATAGCATGCAATAAGTAAACGAGACCATTCCGCGCTTTAATACCTTAACAGGGTGGGAAAGGGTAGATATGGATATGATGACCACGCGATAACATCACGTGTAGCCCCTCACTAAGGAGTGATTACCGGATGTTGTGTAGGGTGATCCATATTATTAATAAACCTAGAACTCCCCTTTCCCTTTGTTTCTTTGTTTCTTTTAAAGATTTCAAACTCTTTTTAAGAAAAATCATCTTTCTTTTAGTTCTTTCTAACTTTATTTGTTTATAAACCCTTATGTGAAAATCCCCTCTCATTTGAAGTTTTATTTGTTTACGTGTTATTTTCACCTAAGTTCATAACAATAGTCTGGCCGGGAACCACACTAGTGGATCCTGAGGGGTGCCTAACTCCTTCCCCTTGGGATATTTTTAAGCCCTTACCCTATCTCTGGTTACTCAAATCAAACTCTCTTGGTGTCCTAATGCACCCTAATTATTAGGTGGTGACTCTTCAAATTCAAACCCAATTCCCAAAAGGGAATGAGTTGTCCTCCTAAATGTCATGAACCCGATTTCGCTCGAGAAAAAGGGGGCGCAATAGAGGTGGGCGCCTGATTTCCAAATCTTGAACTGCTTTCCCTTTGTTCTCCAGGTGGGCACTTGATTACCAACACTTAAATTGCTTTCCCTTTATTCTCCAGGTGGGCTCCTGATTACCAAAACTTGAACTGTTCTCCCTTTGTTCTCTAGGTGGGCGCCTGATTACCAACACTTGAATTGCTTTCCCTTTGTTCTCCAGGTGGGCTCCTGATTTCCAACACTTGAATTGCTTTCCCTTTGTTCTCCAGGTGGGCTCCTGATTACCAACACTTGAATTGCTTTCCCTTTGTTCTCCAGGTGGGTTCCTGATTTCTAACTTGAACTGACTCCTCTAAAATTGTTGTTTTCCCCTTGTTCTCTAGGTGGGTGCCTGATTTCCAACTTGAATTGTCCTCTTCTTGAAACTGCTTTTCTTTGAACCGTCTTCCCTTGTTTCTCTAGGTGGGTGCTTGATTACTTGGGTCTGAACTGCTTTCCACTCTTGAAACTCGTGTTATCTTCCCTTGTTCTCCAGGTGGGCGTCTGATTTCAACAAAACAGACAAAACAAACGAAATTTTTCTGCCCCAGTTTGGTAGCTGGGCACATCTGTGAGTATTAATTGAATCATGTTACCAGAAAATCTCAAAGAATTTTAAAAGCTATATTCCATTATCCATGAGGGTCCTAAAAACTCCTAGTTAAATGACAGTTTTAAAGCTAAGTTATATTTCCTAAAGGTACAACTTCCGCTAAATCTTGTTATCTATGAAGGTCTTAAAACTAAATCTCATTATCCAGGAGGGTCCTGAAAATTTTCAATTGAGTCTCGTCCTAAGAATGAAAACTCTGAAACCAACTTATATCTCCTCAAAGTAGAACCTATGTTAGATCTTGTTACTTATGAATGTTTTGAATTTTAACTAAGTCCCATTGTCTAGGAGGGTCCTGAGAATTTACGGTCGAACCTGTCCGGTACTTGCTTTCCTTACAGAGGGTTTCTCCGAAACAAATGAAATTTTCTGCCCCTGTTTCAAATCAAAGAAAAATCTTGTCAGTTTAAAAATATGGTGGTTAGTTTGTGGTATTCTTGTTGAAGGTGGCCCTTCTGCTGCCGTGCTCTGCTTTGACTAGTGGTTTGAACTGGCCAAGTACCATTTGACTTTTTGACTGACTCCCAACCGTGGGACCTTAGATAACCCGAGTGCTCTACACCCAAACCGTTGTTTTACATTTCGGACCCTTCTACCTGAACCTTTGTATCTCCCACAAGATTACTAAACCATTCGACCAATGGAGCTTTCACTGACACCTTATTTCCCACTTTACATCATGCTATCACTGGTATGCTTTGGCCGCACTTTGCTTCGTGCAATTTGAAAGTTGGTAGTAAGCTTTGAAATCCTTTCTTTCTTGCTTAAACATGGCTGACATTGTAAACACCTTAGAGAAATAAACCCAAAAGAAATGAAATGCAATGACTTCGAGAGTTAATAAAGAAGAAAATCCAAAACTGGATGAATGTTTGGGGTAGAAGAGGGAAAGAGACTTATCTGAATGGAGCAGGTGGTACCAATGATCATGACATGCATTTCGGATTAATCAGCCCAACTTATTCAACCAATCACCTTTCAGTTGTCATACCTTATGCCCCAGGATCTCCATAACCCAATTTCTTTGCCAAAACCCTTACCTTGTTCGGTTGCGGTGCCCTGAAGGATTTTCACCAACAAACCTCTCTCGTTTATTCATCTCTCAACTCACCGTCGCCTTACGGTGCCTGTGAGAGTTTTCACCAATAAGACTCTCTCATTTTTAATTTCTCTCAGCTTTCCATTGCCTCACGGTGCCCGTAAGGGTTTTCACCAATAAGACTCTCTCATTTTCATTTTTCCTGCTTAGACCGGAGTGTTGCCCCTGATATGAATCATCGTTGCTTGTCGACTTGGCATCCCTCGAAGACTGATCGAAAGGTCTTTCTTTGGACTGTAATGTGAGTTTTTGGATAGGGTTAGAAAGAAAGGATATCAAAAGGCCCAAAACAACTTGAGTGGGTTTTAAAATTACAACTCATGAAATCAGATTTCTTACAACAACCATAACTTTCTGCCCCAGTTTCTTTGCTTGGGGACCTTTGAATTTTTATTTTGATGGGACCAAACTGTGAGGCTGCCTACATATCCTTAAAAGGAATCAGGTCAAACGTAGTTCATGTCATAGGAATTACTTTGTTGTTGTGATTTTCTCTTTTCTTTTTCTCTCTCTTTTTCCTTTTCTTTTCTTTTCTTCTTCTTTTTTTCTTTTATATTCTTTCTTTTCTCTTTTTTTCTTTCACTCTTTTCCATTATCTTCTTTCTCTTTTCTCTTTTCTTTTCTCTTTTTACTCACCTTTTGCTCTCGTGTTTCTGAACTTTTCTACTGATTTCAAAAGAGGGGTACGAAAGGAAATAAATAAGGCTCAAATGGGTAACAAAGGATAAAGTGTTTAGATAGCAGAACAAAATGTCTTCGTCATTCCAATCTTCAAAACATGCCAAGTACAAACAAACACAATTTAAACCAAAGAAATCATACATAATATCTTTTGATTACATTAGAATTGATAGTCATAACTACACATTTACCTTCTATATCTGTTAAATACAAAGCACCATTGGACAACACTCTCGTTATGATGAACGACCCTTGCCAATTTGGGGCGAACTTGCCTTTTGCTTTAGCCTGATGTGGAAGGATGCATTTCAATACTTGCTGACCCACTTCAAATTTTCGGGGACACACCTTCTTGTTGTATGCTCTCGCCATTCTCTTTTGGTACAACTGGCCATGACACACAACTTCCAATCTTTTCTCATCAATCAAAGTCAATTGCTCCAGACGGGTTTTGACCCACTTATCATCATCAATTTCAGCTTCAGCAACAATCCAAAGGGATGGAATTTCAACTTCCGTAGGTATCACCGCTTCTGTGCCATATACCAACAAATAAGGAGTTTCACCTACTGAAGTGCGAACAGTAGTGCGATAACCCAACAATGCAAAAGGCAACTTCTCATGCCATTGCCTGGACCCTTGTACCATTTTTCGAAGTATCTTCTTTATATTCTTATTGGCTGCCTTGACTGCTCCATTCACCTTGGGGCGGTACGGGGTGGAATTGCAATGTGTAATCTTAAACTATTGACATACCTCTTTCATCAGATGACTATTATGATTAGCACCATTATCTGTGATGATCACCTTTGGAATCCCGAACCGACAAATGATATTTGCATGCACAAAATCGACCACTGTCTTCTTGGTCACAGATTTAAAAGTCTTAGCTTCAACCCATTTAGTGAAATAGTCAATGGCTTCAAGAATGAACCTGTGTCCATTGGATGTTGCTGGCTCAATTGGTTCGATGACATCCATAGCCCAAGCAACAAAGGTCCATGGTGCGGACATTGTGTGCAATTCAGATGGCGGAGAGTGAATCAAGTCTCCGTGTACTTGGCATTGATGACATTTGCGCACAAAACTGATACAATCACGCTCCATGGTGAGCCAATAGTAACCTGCTCGAAGAATCTTCTTTGCCAAAACATGCCCACTCATATGCGGCCCGCAAATCCCGGAATGTACTTCGGTCATGATAGTCGTGGCTTGCTTAGCATCTATGAATCTTAACAATCCAAGATTTGGAGTTCTTTTGTACAAAACTCCCCCACTAAAGAAAAATCCACTTGCCAATCGACGAATTGTTCTCTTTTGATCCCCTGTGGCCTATACCGGATATACCCCCATTCTGATGTACTCCCTGATATTGTGGAACCAAGGTTCACCGTCAAGTTCTTCTTCCACCATGTTACAGTAAGCTTGCTGATCGCGGACCTGAACATGTAAAGGGTCAAGATATGCCTTATATGGATGATGTAACATCGATGCTAAGGTAGCCAAAGCATCGACAACCTCATTATGGATCCTTGAAATGTGCCTGAATTCTATTGAAAGATCATGTAGACATTGTCGATACGGTATAAGTTTTAAATACCGTGTCTCCCATTCTCCTTGAATCTGGTACACCAGAAGGTCCAAGTCTCCCAAGACCAAGAATTCTTGGATTCACATATCTACAGCTAGCCTTAAACCCAAAGTGCATGCCTCGTACTCAGCCATGTTGTTGATACAATAGAAATGAAGCTGAGCCGTAACAGGGTAGTGATGCCCTGTTTCAGAAATGAGTACAGCTCATATCCTAATGCCTTTCATGTTAGCAGCCTTATCAAAGAAGAGTTTCCAACCGGGCTTTTCCTCGTTCTCGACCTCGTCAATGTGCATTACTTCTTCATCAGGAAAATAACTCTTCAAAGGTTCATATTCTTCGTCCACCGGGTTCTCGGCCAAGTGATCAGCCAAAGCATGGGCTTTCATCGCCGTCTGAGTTGCATATACGATGTCAAACTCTGTGAGCAAGATCTGCCACTTTGCGAGTCTTCTTGTGGGCATGGGCTTCTAAAAGATATACTTTAGAGGATCCAGGTGAGAGATGAGGTAAGTGGTATAGGACGACAAATAGTGCTTCAACTTCTGTGCTACCCATGTCAGGGCACAACATGTCCTTTCAAAGGGAGTTTACTAACCTCATAAGATGTGAACTTCTTGCTGATATAGTAGATGGCTTGCTCTTTCCTGCCAGTGATATCATGCTTACCCAATACACATCCAAATGAATTATCTAGGACTGTAAAATAAAGAATCAAATGTCTTCCCGGTTCTGGTGGGACCAATACAGGTGGGTTTGACAAGTACCCCTTTATCTTATCAAATGCTTCCTGACACTCATAAGTCCACTTGACTACAACATCTTTCTTCAGCAACTTAAAGATAGGCTCACAAGTTGTCATGAGCTGAGCAATAAACCTGCTGATGTAGTTCAATCGCTCGAGCAAGCTCATCACCTCAGTCTTGTTCTGTTAAACCCCATATTTTCGTACATGAAAAATACCATAAATAAATTAATGAGAGATCAAAAATGAGATGTTATGTCCTGTATTTTTGTAAATTGAAGTTTCATCATAAGTTCGGGAATGAGATTTATTTTGGATTATAAGTATTACGCTATTTCAAAAGAGTGATAAGTAAATTCGTGAAGATGAAAGGGGAAGCAAGTCAAAGAAAATGAGTTTCGTTGAAATTTGGCATTTTGGGATAAAATATGGCCCAAGCTAAAATACTCGGTATTTATGGACTAGTGCCACACAAGGTACTACATGACCATAAGGTGTACAAGGTATGTTAAAAGAGAATAGTATTTAATTAAGTTGAGACAATTTTTAAATTATGCGGGTAATTGATTAATTATCGGGTAACGGGACATTACCCAGTTAACTAATAAGTGGGTAAAGATTAATAATCTTCACCACGTGGCATAAAGTCACACTAGGCAAATGATGACCCTTAAGTCACCTTGCCAGATGACTATCATGTAGTAACAAAATAATGACTAAGTTAAAATCTTGATAAGAATTGAATAGAATCCATGAAATTCCTTGAAAAAGGCTAAGCCAAATCTGCCTTTGGCTAAAAAGGGCAAGACGTTAGGCAGAAGCAAAAATTCCATTTCAAACAAGCATTTGCATTTTTGCCTTGAACCAAAAACGTAAAACTAAACATTTATATTCTATCTTGAACCAACAGAATCATTTCGCTCAACAAATTCAAAAATTTTGATTGAAATTTCAGTCTAATTTTGTTCAATCCAAGCATAGGTTCGTTCATATTTCACAAGAAGTAGAAAGCTTCATTTTTTTCAAATAATTCCAAGAATAGGTATGTTAAGGCTATCCTTTCTTTCTTTTGGCATGATCCATACGATATGAACAAAACGTGCAAATGCACAAATTCCATAAGTGACTCTACTCATAGAAGTAATAGAAATATCTATGTTATTTAATTTTCATGTGTCATAATATTTTATCATTTGTTCATGGGTCTCATAAAAATACATAAATTGAAAAGATGTTACTTTATGATATTGCTCAAGAGGCAAAATGGTCTTATGACATTCCGAATGATTTTATTGACGTACTTTACATGTATTGTGTTCATGTGCATTGACCCATGACCAGATGGTGTTATATATGCATATATATGTAAATATATGTATATGGGATATGGGAAAAGGTTACGGCGTAATATACGCTCCACCACCTGATCAGCTGGTATATGATGATGATGTTGCCAACAGTGGCTGAAATATGCTGCAAACGGCATTATATACGCATATATTTATATATATGTATATACCCAAAAAGCGTTATATACGCGTATATATGTATGTATATATATGTATATGGGATATGGGAAAGGTTATGGCATTATATACGCACCACCACCTGATCAGCTGGTATACGATGATGATTTTGCCCACAGTGGCCGATATGATATGATGGGATGCCCTCAGAGGCTGATGATGTTATGAAACATGTACCTATGCACGACATGACAGTCATACGCATATGCATGACGCTAAAAGTAATTTATGATTTGCAAAGTTATTCAGACTTACAGGTTGAGTCATGTACTCTATATTTCTTCCATGTCTCTTATGTACTTATTTATGTGCCTTACATACTCGGTACATTATTCGTACTGACATCCCTTTTGCCTGGGGACGCTACATTTCATGCCCGCAGGTCCCGATAGACAGTCGAGAGCCCTCCATGTAGGCTACCAGCTCAGCGGAAGATGTTGGTGCGCTCCATTTGCTTCGGAGCTGCTTGTTTGGCTGGTATGATTTAGACGTGTATTGTTTGACATGGCGGGACTCTGTCCCGACCTTTATGACATTCATGTATTCTTAGAGGCTTGTAGACATATGTCATGTACGTGAAAGATTGTACGACCCTGTCGGCCGATGTCTTGGGTTTATAAATAATCATGTTGGCCTATTAGGCCCGTATGTCATGTGTATATGATAATGTAATAAGAAAGATACGTTACGTTGGTACTCGGTTGAGTAAGGTACCGGGTGCCTGTCGCGGCCTATCGGTTTGGGTCGTGACAAAAGTGGTATCAGAGTAGTTCTGTCCTTGGAAGTGTACAAACCGTGTCTAGTAGAGTCTTGTTTATGGG
The DNA here is from genome assembly GCF_000393655.2 of Nicotiana sylvestris. Classification (NCBI taxonomy): domain Eukaryota; kingdom Viridiplantae; phylum Streptophyta; class Magnoliopsida; order Solanales; family Solanaceae; genus Nicotiana; species Nicotiana sylvestris. The sequence continues at coordinate 18,779,766 of NC_091058.1, forward strand.
TGTGTCGTGCACCACACTTATAAGCAGGAGGCTACAGGGCATTTAAGACTGTCACTCTTTCTTCTTACTCTAGATCGTGTGGTAGAGCTCACTTATAAGAATTCAAGTCCCGAGCTTCTATTTTTATTCGTAATAAGACAATGCCTACGTTCAGAAAGATGATCGATAAGAGCTATAGCTGTGGAAGTGTTGGATTCGTGGAACTCAACTTTGTATGATGCTTATGATAATTTAATATGAGGTCTTCAGCAGATCATGTGTGTGCTGAAAGGTGTAAGCCTCTTGATAAGAAGCCTCAAGGCAAGAATGCCTATCCATCTTTATGGTGAAGGACAATGAGAAATTAAGAAGATAAGTACAAGTTTCAGCAAGTAAAAGAAGCAAGATGAAGAAGGGTATGAGGCTCCCAATTAACAAAGGTTAACAGTGTTTATAATTTAGGCAGAGGAACTAAGCTTTTTGAGTTATATTCAAATGTAATAAAGGTATATACAATTGGCACACCCATTCCAGATATGCCCTATGAGGGTTAATAGAAATAGTATAAGAAGATATGATGGATGAATTGTTTGTGTCAGCTGACATTTTCGAAGGATATGGTAAATTTGCTAATAGATCTCCTTGTGAGATACCCAGATGGTACACTTTAAAATAGTGCATCTAGATATGAGTACTACAAAGACATGCACTATAAGCCTTGAAGGGATAAATATTACCTTAGTATTGCTCGTGTCCCTAGTAAAGCGAGAACGTTAAGTAACTTGAAGAGCCACTGGATGGAGCAAAGGAAAGCTAAGAGTGAAAGAATGTCGTATTGAAGTTTTCACAAGAAAAGGAATATGCAAAAATATTAGCAGAATAATGAGAGAGAGATAAGGAAGCACTATGAATAAGGTGTGATACATGGATGAAAACGGTAGAATATTACAGAACCTGTAGTCAATGAAGGAAGAGACGAAAGGCGATGGGCCTTGAGACATCAAAAGAATATATGCCATAAGTTTATATCCTCATTTTGAGAAATAAGTTCGTGACTCCAACGCGACTACCAGAGGGGAGAGTTAATTCCTAGAGTAATAGAAATCAGTATGGAATGGTAAACAAGGTAAACTAAATATGAATTAAGGACTGAATGATTGGAAAATACTCGACATCATAGGAGTTTCAGATTTCGTTCCGGCAGTAATAGAATGGACCACAGAAGAAGATTCACGATGAATTCAAAGAATAGTCATTCAGGGAAATGCTTCCTTAGAGCAAGAAATATGAGCAAAGTTAAGCTTAAGGGACTATGTGTGCTAGTTACACTAAGTTACACTCTTGCGAATAAGAAATTTTGTTATCCTTGGTACAGAAGGATTACCGCAAGGCAAGTAAGGGTCATCGATAATGTGAAAGAACGTCAAAGATGAAGAGGCAAAACATCTATAGGCAGACCGTCATAGCTCCAAGTCTTAGTACTCCCCTAAAGGGGGGAATATGAAATGACAAAGGAAGAATGCGATAAAACGAAAAAGGGATGAGGTTGCACTTACTCAAAGACTACGGATATGCTACGATACCAGAGTATTATGCAAACACGATGTAAAGGAGAGAAAGTAAGGGTTCCTGCCCGAGATATTACTGATTAATAAGGAATTAGTGCGAGGGGTAACTTAAGCCAAAGAAAATAACCCAAGAAAGATTACGCGGGATATTGATACAGGAACGGGGCCGATAAGTAGTTAGTAGTTGATTCAGGAAGAGCCTAGCTATGGCTAGACAAGAAGTTACAGACAAATCAGCAACTCATGCAAGATAAATGTAGTAAACCCCAACATGGAAAATTTAGCCTCGCAGTAATGGCATTATAATACTTGAGGTATATTCAAATATGAGTCAGAGTAGTTAAAGGTATCGTATGAGTGTTACAGGGATAAAAGAAAGTGCCACTAGGAAGGCAGTCAAAATATCAGTTCAGAAGCAACCTTATAAGCACAAGGGTACGGAGGTAAGCAACTATAGATGATTATAGCAAGGGAGGACATCAAAAAGGTCAGTAATAAGCTCCCAGCTTTACGAGAGACAAGGGTTCTCCCTAAGTACTACAACGAAAGACTAGATGAGGAAATAAGGAAGAAGGCTTCAACCTAAGAACAATGACCTAAAGAGGAAATGGTCGTGTAACCATAGTCTCACAACAATATTATAATCACTCCAAAGGAAAGTGGCACCTACCGTGGCTAATGAACGGAAAGTAAAATTAAAAGTAATATTTGAGATTATGTGAGTTGTATGAAAACTCTGGCATGTGTGGCATTCAGATAAGATAAGTATAGATGCAACAAGGGGGCAAAAAGGCAAGGAAAAGTAATAGCTTATGCTGAAAGAAAGCTAACATGGAACGAACGAAATTATTCGATCAATGATCCAGAGTGGGTTATGTTATGAACGCACTTAAGGGTTCAGAGTTTTATACATGCAGCATATATAGCCATAGAAGATGTTGGTATATGTTAAAAGAAAGAATTGAACCCAGGTCGTAGACGAAAGATTAAATTGTGAAAGGATTGTATCATGCATATTACTCATCGCCCATGAAAAGTCTAAACGGAATAACTAATACCATGAACCACAGATCAGGAGGTAACTTAACCCGACATAAATACCGATCAGAAAAAGGAGGAAACTAAAGGATTACATCAACGAAGTAAATCAGAAATCCGATTATTGGACCCATAAGTTATAAAAATCATAATTGAGAACATAGCAGAGCCACTCTTAATATTAGAGGTTCAAGAGAGATAGAACAACAACTATATTCTATAACGGCTCTACGATAAATCCAGTTAGAAGAAGTACCATCCTCATAAGAAGTCAGTATGGAGCTCCCATCGGATTGTGCAGGCACCAAAGGTGCAAGTATTATAATAGAGCTTCAAGTGGTAGATGTGATTTATACCTATGTGGACAGTAGGTTGTGAAAGAAAGATAGAAGAATGTAAGGTGATATTTTAAAGTAAGTAAGGTAAAGGTGGACAACAAATATAGGAGAATGAGAGTGGGTCATACTTTAGGTAAAAGACTAGAAACGCCGGGATTCAGTATCCAGGGATGATAGCAGCGTCATCAGTAGCATATTTTCCAACCTACGGTTTCTAAGTACCAAAAGGTCTAATTAGAGAGTAAAATAAGAGTTAGAGACGATGCAATGTCTCGCTTGATGTTCCAGAAAAACATAAGGGAATCGATCGCAAGCTAAAGTATTATAGAAAGACAAAGTTGTAGAAATACAAGAGTAAGGATAAGAAAAAGGCAAGGGAGAAGGTGACGGAAATGGATGTGTCTTCGGGATTAAGACCGTGAAAACAAATGAGTCTATGACTAGTAGCATTTAGAGGAGATAAAATGCTACCCTGATAATAGAATGAGGGTGTAATTGTGACAAATAAAGGGATTTCGATAATTGTACGTGACTAAAATACCCATGTAAGGAAATCACATTGGGATACTATGAAATACAGTTATGGAAGTATAATATCGTATCATCCCAAGGTGGATCGGAAAAATCACTTCAAATGTTCCGTGATGCAACATGAACCCTAATGATTACGTAAGAGGTTGCAAGTTATCAATGGTATATTGTTAATCAATATTGAGGTGAATCAACAACTGATGGATAAAAGTTATAAAGTATGAGGGGAGATTAGGTCGTCATTCTTAAAGATGAACAGTAATGTGGGTGCATTAGAGGGCATAGATTTGTACGTACGAGATAAGCAATGAAAGTTACCTGAGATTTGGTAGCAGACATCAGTAACGAGAAATCGAGGTAAGTGCTATGGTATAGTATGACCTATGTAGATGCAGTAAAGTCATACGAATGGATAACCAGGTCTACAAAATAAGATATAGCAATAATCATAAGTTCGATAAAATACCAAGCGAAGAACTTCAGGATTGGCTAAAAGCTGGAGGAAAAAGGAGCAAAGAGTCGCATAGGCACACTTACAAGGTCAGTGTCGTACAAACTGCATAATGGAAGGTAGCAGCAGTTATGAGATTGGAAGGAACTCGATCACAAGTCATGGCATGGGAAAGAGGCCTAAAGGGGGGAATTCCCTGGCCTTTAAACTTATTCATAAAACAGTTGCCTAGATGGCAAAAGGACTACTAAAGTATTCGCAAGAGCTATGGGACATGAGGACGATAAGCACATCAGTCAACATTCGAGGACGAATGTTCCAAAGGGGGGAATGATGTTATACCCCATATTTTTATACATGAAAAATACCATAAATAAATTAATGAGAGATCGAAAATGAGATGTTATGTCCTGCATTTTCGTAAGTTGAAGTTTCATCATAAGTTAATCGACGAAAGTTCGGGAATGAGATTTATTTTGGATTATAAGTATTACGCTATTTCAAAAGAGTGATAAGTAAATTCGTAAAGATGAAAGGGGAAGCAAGTCAAAGAAAATGAGTTTCGTTGAAATTTGACATTTTGGGATAAAATATGGCCCAAGCTAAAATACCCGGCATTTATGGACTAGTGCCACACAAGGTACTACATGACCATAATATGTACAAGGTATATTAAAAGAGAGTAGTATTTAATTAAGTTGAGACAATTTTTAAATTATGCAGATAATTGATTAATTACCGGGTAACGGTACATTATCCAGTTAACTAATAAGTGGGTAAAGATTAATAATCTTCACCACATGGCATAAAGTCACGCTAGGCAAAGGATGACTCTTAAGTCACCTTGCCAGATGGCTATCATGTAGTAAAAAAATAATGACTAAGTCAAAATCTTGATAAGAATTGAATAGAATCCATGAAATTCCTTGAAAAAGGCTAAGCCAAATCTGCCTTTGGCTTAAAAGGGCAAGACGTTAGGCAGAAGCAAAAATTCCATTTCAAACAAGCATTTGCATTTTTGCCTTGAACCAAAAACATGAAACCAAACATTTATATTCTGTTTTGAACCAACAGAATCATTTCATTCAACAAATCCAAAAATTCAATTGAAATTTCAGTCTAATTTTGTTCAATCCAAGCATAGATTCGTTCATATTTCACAAGAAGTAGAAAGCTTCATTTTGTTCAAATAATTCCAAGAACAGGTATGTTAAGGCTATCCTTTCTTTCTTTTGGCATGATCCATACGATATGAACAAAACGTGCAAATGCACAAATTCCATAAGTGACTCTACTCATAGAAGTAATAGAAATATCTATGCTATTTAATTTCCATGTGTCATAATATTTTATCATTTGTTCATGGGTCTCAGAAAAATACGAAAGTTGAAAAGATGTTACTTTATGATATTGCTCAAGAGGAAAAATGGTCTTATGACATTCCGAATGATTTTATTGACGTACTTTACACGTATTGCGTTCATGTGCATTGACCCATGACCAGATGGTATTATATACGCGTATATATGTAAATATATGTATATGGGATATGGGAAAAGGTTACGGCGTTATATACGCACCACCACCTGATCAACTGGTATATGATGATGATGTTGCCCACAGTGGCTGAAATATGCTGCAAACGACGTTATATACGTATATATATATATATGTATGTATTCAAACGGCGTTATATACGCGTATATATGTATGTATATATATGTATATGGGATATGGGAAAGGTTATGGCGTTATATACGCACCACCACCTGATCAGCTGGTATACGATGATGATTTTGCCCACAGTGGACGATATGATATGATGGGATGCCCTCAGAGGCTGATGATATTATGAAACATGTACCTATGCACGACATGATAGTCATACGCATATGCATGACGCTAAACGTAATTTATGATTTGCAAAGTTATTCAGACTTACAGGTTGAGTCATGTACTCTATATTTCTTCCATGTCTCTTATGTACTTATTTATGTGCCTTACATACTCGGTACATTATTTGTACTGACATCCCTTTTGCCTGGGGATGCTGCGTTTCATGCCCTCAGGTCCCGATAGACAGTCGAGAGCCCTCTATGTAGGCTACCAGCTCAGCGGAAGATGTTGGTGCGCTCCAATTGCTTCAGAGCTGCTTGTTTGACTGGTATGATTTAGACGTGTATTGTTTGGTATGGCGGGACTCTGTCCCGACCTTTATGACATTTATGTATTCTTAGAGGCTTGTAGACATATGTCATGTACGTGAAAGATTGTACGGCCTTGTCGGCCGATGTCTTGGGTTTATAAATAATCATGTTGGCCTATTAGGCCCATATGTCATGTGTATATGATAATGTAATAAGAAAAATACGTTACGTTGGTACTCGGATGAGTAAGGTACCGGGTGCCTATCGTGGCCCATCGGTTTGGGTCGTGACATGTTCCTCGGAGGTGGCAATTCTTGGATAGCTTTGATCTTTGACAGGTCCAAGTCAATGCCTCGACGACTGACTATGAACCCCAACAGTTTTCCGGATGGAATACCAAATGCACACTTTACAGGGTTAAGCTTAAGATTGTACCTACAAAGCCTCTAGAAGAACTTTCTAAAATCTCTGACATGCTCAGACTGCTTCCAGGACTTTATCATCTACGTAAACCTCGATCTCTTTGTGTATCATGTCATGGAATATGGTCGGCGTTTCCATTATGTAAGTTGCTCTAGCGTTTTTCAAACCAAAAGGCATGATCCTGTAGCAATATGTTCCCCATGGCATGATGAATGCTGTCTTTTCTGCATCTTACTCATCTATTAAAATCTGAAGATAGCCTGCATAACAATCCACAAAAGACCCAATCTCATGCTTGGCACAATTATCAATCATAATATGGATATTTGGCAATGGGAAGTTGTCCTTTGGACTTGCCTTGTTGAGATCATGGTAATTAATGCACACTCTTGTCTTACCATCCTTCTTTGGCACAGGCACAACGTTGGCTAACCACGTGGGATACCGCGTGATGCGAATGACCTTTGCATCAAACTGCTTTGTGTCTTATTCTTTAATCTTCACACTCATGTCAGTTTTGAACTTTCTCAACTTTTACTACGGGAGGGAATGCTAGATCAATTGGCAATTTGTGGACCACCAAATCGGTACTCAAGCTTGGCATGTCATCATACGACCATGCGAAAATATCCTTATACTCAAACAATGTTTTAATTATCTATAACCCTAATTTGCGGTTCAAGATGGACACTTATCTTAGTTTCTCTGACATTATATGGGTCCCCTAAATTGATTGCTTCTGTATCATTCAGGTTAGGCTTGGGGTTTTCTTCAAAATGACTTAGTTCCTTACTAATATCTTCAAAGGCCTTATCCTCATCATATTCAGATTCATCATCACACTCTATTTCTTGGATTATTATTTCAGAATTAGATTGACTTTTAAGACTTGGCCAAAGATTTCTCATGCATGTCATGTCATTGAAACCAATATAAAAAGAACTGTACAAAGAAGGAAAAAAATAAAAATAAGAGCTATTAGAAAAGATGGAAAAGGGAAATTACATTTCATTAAAAATAAAGGATAACAGGGTCTGTACATCAACAAGCGAAAAATAAAAATCTGGGTCACAACCCTGGAATGACCCAAATAGAAAGGAAAATAAAACAAACTACCAAGACGCCTTCCGGGTAGGGAGAGGAGTAGCCTTCCAATTGTTAAGCTTTACATTCGACCCGACGAACTACACGTCTGCTTTGCTAGAACCCTCTCCCACTTCTACCATGTTCACATTATCAAACAACCTCTGGATCCTTTCAATTAACTCCTCATCAATGTCAACCACAGAACTTGGAACTGTTGTCACTAGGCATTTCCTGGCACCGGACTTGACAAAAGACCTAGAAAGATGGGGATAGGCTTTGGAAGTGCCCACGCTTTCTGTTTCAACCTTTTAGCCCTTTTCACATCTGCCGCCGTAGGCTTGAATCCAAGACGGAACGTACCCAAATTTTCAGGGAGGGACACTGGCTGTATGATACCCTGCAAAGATGCACCCAGACCTTTACCCAGCATAAAGCCATTTTTAGCATTTCAAAGGCCACCATGACTGATGCAGAGGTTATATTTGGAGTTGGAACACATTTCCCTTCTGGAACTTTCTTGACCGGCACTGTTTCAAAAACTTGATAGACCCAAGGCTCTTCGTTATCTCTAGCCTCGATAAACGAGACAGAGGAATCACTATGAGTACCCAAATTATCTTCACCATGCACGACGATCTCCTGTCTATCCCATTCGAACTTGACCATCTGGTGCAGAGTGGACGGGACTGCTTTGGCGGCATGAATCCAAGGCCGACCTAGCAGCAAATTGTAAGAGATAGCTACATCCAGTATCTGGAACTCCATGGTGAATTCCACCGGTCCTATTGTAACCTCAAGCACTATATCACCAACTGAATCTATCCCTCCACCGTCAAATCCTCAAACGCATATACTATTTTTGTGAATCCTCTCATCATCCACTTTCAACTTGTTTAGAGTAGAGAGAAGGAAAATGTTTGCACTGGAACCATTGTCAACTAACACCCTAGTGACCACAGAATCTTCACATTTTACCGTAAGATAGAGAGGTTTGTTGTGTTCGATACCCTCCATAGGCAACTCATCATCATAAAAGGTGACCCTATTCACCTTAAATATTTTGTTGGCGATCTTCTCTAGATGGTTCATTGAAATTTTGTCGGGAACATGAGCCTCGTTTAGAATTTTCATCAGGGCCCGACGATGCTCGTCTGAACGGATTAGCAATGATAACAAGGAAATCTGAGCGAGCGTCTTTCTCAGCTGCTCTATGATGGAATAATCTTGTACCTTCATCTTTCTCAGAAACTCCTCCGCCTCTTCTTCAGTGATTGCTTTCTTTACTAGAACTGGGTTATCTCTGGATATTTTAGCTTTCCTTAACTCTTCCGGGCCAAAGCATCTCCCCAAACGAGTTAATCCCTGGACCTCATTGACTTCTTCTTTCACTTCATTTCCCTTATAGGTCACTATCACCCGTTCATTATTCCATGGGATAGCCTTGGTGCTGATTATCGACAATTGGGTTACAGGATTGGTGATGACAGGATCCATACGGGCACCCTCTACAATTATGATCGGCTTGGTTGTCACTCCTGGCACGACCACTTTTGACTTTTCTTGCTTTGACGCAATATCACTTGGGGATCCTTTCTTGACTACCACAGATGGTTCACCGTTTGTCCTGCTCAACTTGTTCACTGATCCTTCAACTGTTGATTTTTTAACTAGCTTGACCTCACTGGACCGAATCATCACGACAGTCTGTGAAGGCTTCTTGGGATCCCCTCCCTTATGCACTATCTCGATCATGTTTGTTTCTCATGGGTTGGAAATGAGTTCTGGTTGATATTGGGTGCCTCTAGAGTCTGGACTTCAATTTGGTTTGTGTCAATGAGCTCTTGGATGACATTTTTCAAGTGCCAGCACTTCTCTGTATCATGCCCCGGAGTACCAGAACAATACACATCTTAAGGAATAATCAAGATTCTTTGGAGGGGGGTTTGGCAATTTCGACTCAATTGGCCTCAGCATATCCAACTGCCTCAATCTATGGAATCAGCTGGTATAAGACTCCCCCAACGGGGTGAAAGTTTTCTTCCGCTGCAACCTTTCATTTTTGAATGCTGGATTGGGTCGAAAACCTGGGCCGGTAGGATTTTGGTAGGCTCGTAGGGGTGAGTAAGCATTTTGTGAAGCTGGGTAGGTGTTTTGTGGGACTAGGGCACGCCATTATGTGTAGGCAGGAGGTTGAGCATATGTTTAGGCATGGTGAACAGAAATATAAGGGTCTGGTAATGGGAAGTAGTGTTGGGGTGGATTATATGGGGTTTGGGTGTATGTTTGGTGATGGGGTCGAGGCTGGGTATATTGGTGTGACAGGCCCCTAGGTCCAAACCATGATCCTAAATCAATTGTTGTCACATCTTCTTTCTTCTTCTTTCCGATCACTCCTCCAGTACCATTCTGAATGGCTTGGGTAGTTGCTTTGATAGTCGAGTAGCTCATGATTTTTCTTGATTTATGCCCTTCCCCCACCATGCCACCCATTTTCACTACCTCATTGAAAGACTTGCCTATGGCCGATATCATATGGCCAAAGTAAGTACGCTCTAGAGCCTACAGAAAGTACTCCACTATTTTGCTCTCCTTCATCGGGTGTTAACTCTTGACGCTTGTTCTCTCTAGCGAAAACCATGTTCTCTTAAACTTTCACTAGGCTTCTTCTCGATCTTAGTCAAAGACAAACGATTTGGGACAATCTCGATGTTGTATTGGAAATGGCGAGCGAATGCTTGGGCCAAATCATCCCAAGTATACCATCTGCCGTGATCCTGATGAGTGTACCACTTCAATGCCGCGCCACTCAGACTCTAGCTAAAGTACGCCATCAATAGCTCATCCTTCCCACCAGCTCCTCTCAGTTTACTGTAGAATCCCCTCAAATGGGCCACCGAGTCTCCGTGCCCATCATATAGATCAAATTTAGGCATCTTGAATCCCACTGGCAACTGAACATCGGGAAATAGACACAAATCCTTGTAGGTTACGCTCACCTGGCCTCCCAATCCCTGCATGTTTCTGAATGACTGTTCCAGGCTCCTAACCTTCCTGAATATCTCCTCACGTTCTGGGATTTTAGGTGGTTTCTCAGTCCCAACTGGGAGGTTGAAATGAAGAGTGTAGGAGTAATGCTCTAGGGCCTTGAAAGTAGGCTCCAGGGAATAGTATTAGTTATCTTGGGTCTGGAATAAGGGCTCACTGGATGATCGATGGAGTGTAGCGGGTGGTGGTGCCACGAAAATAGGGGTGGCTGGTGGAGGAGGGTATGGGACTTATTTGGGTGGCGGTGCTTGTGGAGTTTGGGAAGTGGTGCCTTGGTAGTGGTGGTAAATGGGGAAGCCTGGAGATGAATCAACAGTGGGAGGTTCTTGGGATTGAGCCAGTGGCGGGACGAAAACAGGGTTGGCGGGGTATGATGATGGTGGATTCCCCTTCACCCATGTCTGGTACATCTCTGCCATCTAGTGTTTCAACTTGTATAACTCCTCTTTCATATTAACATCAGACGCTTCCCCCTCTCTTGACGGATCAATAACACTTGCATCCAATTCTTGGTTAGTCATGATCAACTTGTCTTTGGACCTGGTGTTGTACGGGTGAGTTGCCAGAATGCCAAACAAACTAACCACCTGCCTGTACTCGATGACAAAAAGCAAACTCGTTAGCGATTAGAGCTTAACAGATAGGCAATCGCATGTTGGGGAATGCAATGCACCTAAGCAGTTAATCATTTCTATTATGCATTTGAACGGCTGCCTCCGTCATCCCGGCTTTCACTAGTTTCTATTTTGCAATTTCTTTTTCTCCTTTTTTCATCCTGCTTGACTCTTATTTTTATCCTTTATCCTCTTATTTTCCTCTCTTATTTTACCATTATTTCTTTCCCATAGCTTTTCTTGTTTTTCTTTCTCTTTTTCTTTTCTTTTTTTTTCTTTTCATTTCAAGGTTATGATCGAATCCTATGGGGATTGCCTACGTATCATGATGCCGCATGAATCAGACTAAGAGTAGTTATGGGAACATGTGTGAAGTAAATAACAATATAAAAAACAGTTTTTTGGGGTTTTCAAATTTCATAAAACAAAAATAAAATAAAACATATTGATTATGACAACTTCTTCTACAGATTTAAACATAAAGACTAACAGACTCGATGAGTGGACCGACAACTTCAAAAGAAAATTGAAAATGCAGACTCGAAATGAACTAACAAACTACCAATACAGACTCAAAAATAAACTAAAACACAGAGTCAAACAAACAAAGTAAAGAATACGTAAGTGCTTCAACTGCTGCTCTAGTTGGCCTTGTTGAGGACCTCTGCGCAATGTCTTCTTGGAGGCGAAATAAGCCATCCATAATGTGTCGGACAAAAATCATAATTGAAGTGAAGAACATGAACCTGGTCATGTCTTCACATTCGTTGCATTTCATCACAATGTAGTCCGCAATTCTCCTAACCCTTTCCCTGATAATACCCATCTCTTGTAGCAACCATTCGATTTGCTGAGATCTGGCACCCAAAACTTGTTCGGCTGCATGGTTTTGCTCTTGAAGCTGCTGAAGGTCTTTCTCTAGCTGTGTCATCAGGGCATAACAGTGCTCCCTTTTCTGCTTTGAAGTCTCTCGCCTGCTTGGCCATTTCGTTTTCCAAGACATTGACCTTTTTCTTTATATTCACCATTCCCTTGTCATACTTCTCCTTCAGTTTCCGAAAAAACAGGCCCGTCCTTCTACATTCTTAGCTAACTTGGCTCGGGCATTCGCTAGCTTTGCTTTGGTCTTTTGCAAATCATCCTCAAAATCATGCACTTTTTGGGTAAGGCTGTAGATGAGCTTTTCGTCTTTTCTGCTCCTGCCCGGGTTCTTAATTGCTATTCTCATTTTTCATACTTGGGCTCAGAGAGCTTCATTCTCTAGGGCCAACTTTCTTCTTTCACCTTCAGTTTCTTGTGCTTAGAGATCATTGTTGAATTCCATATTTCTCAGCTTCTCTTTCAAGGCGTGAATCTCAGCTTGCTATTTCTTCTCCTTTCCCCCCATGCCAACCTTTCTTGGATTTTATCGTCAAAAGTTTGAACATGAGGTCTCTTAGCAGGCCTGTCGGGCTCAGGCTTGGGCTTGGGCTCTGGCTTGCTGTTTACACAAGATCTTTTCTCAAACCAGGCAGCATAATTTGGATCTACTTCCCCCTTTGCAATATCTGGTACCTGGGTGCCATTTTTCAGATACCGGCAGCGATTCCAATCCTACTGAACTAAAGCCTCGGGCAATTCAACTTCTGGATGCAGGTCTATGACCTGGGTGGTTAGATCTTCATCTTCGGGCATGATCTGATATCTTCCTAATTGCCTCAAAACCCTTTGCGGTTTATATGGCTGGATACACCTCACACCCATTAACCCCAGGTAAACCTTGGTAGCAATCATGTATATGGCTTCTATCATCGGGAGCCATCCTATAGTCCACTCAACCTGACTTACTTTGAGAGTTTTCAAGTGGGAGACCCATGCTTCAAACCCTTCTGGCATGTTGTAGTCCTTTACCCTTTCCTCGTAACTGGTAATGAAGTTATCCGAGCTCGAACCATAACTCGTGAATCTGGGATGATGGCAAAGATGCTCTATCAGCCACATTTGTAGAAGGATATTGCAACCTTCAAAGAATTGAGAAACTTTGCATAATGTCAATGCTCGATAAATATCAGGCAGCACTAACAGGACAAGTGTATGATCTTCCTTGGTAGTGAGGATTGTGCAATTCTGACCATACGAGTATCCATTGTCCCTTACGCATTTGGAAAGACCATGATCCCCAAAAATGCCACAATAAAAGTGAATCGGCGATGAATTTTCCAAAGGCCTTTATCTTGTTTGTTGCTCAAACCATTTTCATGTGTTTCGAACCCGGCCGAATGCCCAAACCTGAAGTACAAGAAGTGGAAAGAACAACACCTTTGCTTACATGGGCCTTCTTCATCTGTTTACTGATATTCAGGAGGTCAAAGAACTTGTGCACCGAAGGAGCCCTTAAAATATAAGTTGTTTCTTCCTCAAGTACCGGTCAAACTCAATATACACGGCCATTTCCTCCAAAGTAGGGGTGATCTCAAAGTCCGAAAAATGGAAAACATTGTGGACAGGGTCCCAAAAAGTTACCAAAGCCCTGATTAAATCTTCCCGTGGCTTGATTTCCAAAATGTTTATAAGGGCACCCAACTACTTTTTCACCCACTTCTGACCATCTTCCTCTAGATCATTCCACCACATACACAACTGCAACTGAGCCTGTTTTCTGACCACTTCTGACGATTGTTGGGTAGTGCTCATTTGTGATGGGTCCTAGACAATATTCATTTGTACCTGTGGAGAGTTAAGGTTAGGTTTGACTCTGGTGGACCTTCTTTTGTAAAACAGGTTTTCAATTTTTTACAAAAAATCAACGGACCATGATTCCTTCCCTTTTAGCAAAAATGACCATTTTGCAAATGTGGCCCCTTCCTAATTCCAAATGAATTTTGAGGCCGGGGAGGACTACTTTATGGGAAAAATGACACTTTTCAAACTTTTCCGTTCTTTCACGATAATGGCCCTTCGACAACTGAAGATACTCTAAGGCTATCTCGGCAAGAACGGTTTGAGACATTACCGAAGTTGGATCGGCTTATTTTAACCAAAACTCCAAACTACATTTATTTGACTGTTGACTCTTTTTCTCTTTTTTCTTTCAAAAATAAGGTCGAACCTTATGTAGGTTGCCTACGTATCCCACATCCGGTGAGAATCAGACCTGTGTAGTTTGGTCAGTTTTTACATATTTGAAAAAGACACAATTTGACTCTTTTTGAATTGACACTTTTTTGCTTTTTCTTTTCTTTTTTTGAAAACATTTGGCAGAGTTTCAGGACATTTCCAAATACCGGGGATTTTTTCCGAACGGGGTTTTATTTCCTTTCCTATATCACTCTTGGGTTTTCTTTTGCTTTATTTTCCCTAGTCGGTCAGCATGCAGGCCGAAACAAATTAATGTTCACATAACACATAGGATGCATTAGGATGGTTTGTTATTTTGGGGCACACCTGTCCTAGACGGACCCAACCCCTGTGTTGAGTCCCCTAAGTCAAATGCACGTGATGCAAACAAGCATTCCTACTAGGGATCCGACATGAGGTTGTGTTTTTCTAGGTTTAAATCCTGGGGTTGTGTTCTAGACTTGGGGTTACCCGAACGGACAATTGGGGCCGAAGAGCGGGCGGCGTACCGGGAGCACTAAAGTCTACCCGGCCTTATCGCTGGCCCATCCTCGTTCTATTTGGTATAATTTCTACAAAAAAGTGGGCCGCATGAACGAGTGAACCATTTTCAGAAGACTCAGAGGGATGACGTAAGAAGACAATGTTAAAGTGGTAAATAAATAGCATTTAGCACATTAGGTTCACAGAATACAGTAATATTAACAATAATTAAAGCCAAGTAAAATCATGTTAACAAGCTTGAATTCTTAAACCCTGAACCAGATATTCTGGGTTCGATCCTTAGCGAAGTCGCCAAATCTGTCATACCTCCTTTTTACTACCCCCAGAAGGGGTATAGGGGAGTTTTTTTCAATTTAAGTGACAATTGAAACGAGATTATTTATATTAAATTCAGAGTCGCCACTTGGGATAATTTATGGTGTCCCAAATCACCGGTTTAAAATCCCGAATCGAGGAAAGTTGACTCTTATTTTATGGTCTGCGAACACAGAAATCTGGGTAAGGAACTTTGTTAACCTGGGAGAAGGTGTTAGGCACTCACGAGTTCCGTGGTTCTAGCACGGTCGCTTTGATCATACTTGGCTTATTAAATTGTCTAATTACTCATTTTAGAACCTATGTGCATTTGCCTCTTTTAATTAAGAAATTATCTTAAAACAGGTCATGCGTACGTGTACCCTTTGGTTTGACTCGCCAAAAATCGTGTCACGCGAACGTGTCAGCAATTAATAACGCTTTATTTTTATTAAGAAAGTTTGGCCGAAGTTGCGCGAACGCATACTCCGGTTTTGTTTTTAGAATAGTAATTATGTCACGCAAACGTGTCCACAACCACGGTAGTATATTAAATGTACCTAAAGCAAACTACGAACATTTGTTATTTTTATATCTAAATTATGAAATTAATACAAGGGCCATGTATGATTAAATGGTGGATGGTACACCTCGGACTATATGAACTAAATTAAATTAATGGCCTATTAGCACCCATTTTATTATTAAGAAAATTTGTTCGAAGTCGCACGAACGCATACTCCAAATCGGTTTTTAGAATTGTAATCATGTCATGCGAACGTGTACACAATCACAATTGTATTTTAAACGGCCCTGAAGACTTTTCTACGAATATTTATCCTAATGGGGGGTTTGTCCAATCATGGTTCAATTAATCTTTTTGCTTCCTCTACAAGGAGATACCCTAGCGATACGACAAAATGTTTTTACACATTAGTTCTAGTTTCCGTTCTTTGCTTTTCTTAATGGGCCTTACGTGACAGAATCTAAGTTAATCGGCCGGCAATGATAATTCCCTGGAATATTGACTCTGTTGTCAAAAGTGTCTGATAAGTGAAATGTTGTTCAAATCTATGAAATTGAAAAGTGAGCAAAAATAATGGAAAAGAAAAATAAATAAAGAAATGGAAAAATTACCCAAAAATCAACAGCACGCATCAACAACAACCAGTAAACTGAGAAATCAATTGCCAAAGATGGCTAGGAAAATGTTCGTTGGTATACTACTGTTTCATTGCCAAATAAAACTAACTGAGTAAGATAAACACTCATATCAAAATACTACTGCCAAAGGGATAAGTAGAAACTGAGAAGGGAAGACTACAAGATAATTAACCTCTAAAGAACTGTTAACTCTAGAAGTGAAACTCAAATCGATGAGGCAACTATGAACAAAACTTAATTATAAATCAAGGACTTAAGCTAGCAGCAGTCCAGGAATCGTTCAAAGCCCAGTTCATATCCGAGTATTGGTGAATATGCAAAAGAAAACTATGAAACTCAAGGGACGATGATTAAGTTATTTCAAGATCCAAACGCAAGAATGTTATTCAAGTGAAAGAGAAAAATGGATGCAGTTCTGTACATACATATTTCGCATGACAACTTAACCTCTGTTTTGAACCAAAATCTAAGGAGCAGGATTATCACCATCACAGCTGCCAAATATAAATACTCTAACAGAAACTAGCTCTTCAAATAGCCCGACACAGCTGACTCATGTTTGAAAGAAGTAAGAAAGGGAACAAATGGTCTATACATTTTTAGCAGTAAGGCATGAACAAAAACTAGCAAACTGACTTCAGCAAACAGCAAGACACGCATCTTTAATCCCAATTCCAGTGGAGTAATAGCTGTAATGGTGCCAATCTTAGCCAAAAGTGAAATAGATCACTAGAACTGTGGGCACGTAGATAGCTAATTCAACTGATTGGTATTCAAGTGTCCAGATAGTCATACATTCCTAACGTTAAGGCATGAATGAAAACTACGCGTAACTCAACTGATTTGCGATTAGTACATGAGCAAGCATGAAATTTCAAAACAATACATGATTCATTCAACTAATTCAACTAGCAAGAACACACCAAGTTTGACAACTCTTGATACAATAAACCGAACAAAGTTAAACTTCGACTAATTAGAAACCAGATTTCAAACATTTTCCCCAAAACAAACCATGGTCGAATAGTGATAGAAGGGCAGATGAGCGCATGCAACTACATGTTCAAATGAATTTCAAGATCGGAGAATCATCTGAACACTCATTAACCAACATATGAAATCATGGAAGAGGTTGGAAGCAGAACAGTAAATAAAACCAAAAAATTGACCACACATGCTTCATCTATTATTTTAACTGAGTCATTTTACAGTTCGTCCATGGCTCACTTCACAACCGAAATAAAAAGGAGGAACAAAAGTGAACTTGGAATGAAAATTGAACTGGCCACAATATTGAAATCGATAAAAAACAACAACAACCACAAATCGATGCCTCGAGCAACAACGAATTCAACTATCTCTCAATCGAACTCCATTTTTAATAAAATCCGGATTGAAAGAAGAGACGGAATCTATGTATTTCGAAGCTTGTAGACAGTAAACCAAACAACAATAAAATCACCGAATACTGAACAGGTTTTTTTTGTATTCTTTTTTTCTGGAATTAAACTAAGAATGAAAAGAGACAATAGAGAAGAAGAAAAAGAATATTTCCAGAGCCCTAATTTAATTTTCTTCCGAAATTCCTCTCAAATCCTTTCCAAAAATCTTCTAAAAAAATCCCCCATATAAGAATATGTTCTCACCTTTTAGAGACCTTCGGGTCTTCTCGAATCTTCTTCCTTTCTCTCCAAGAAAATCCTCAAACGAAAAACACTTCCCCCAAACCGATTTCTTACCCCGTTTCTGATGAAAGAGGGACAAATGGAGGGAGTAGATTAGCTCGGATCCAATCTAACGCTCCCCATTTTTCCTTATTTTCATCTGAAGGGTGAAAAATCCGAAATAAAATCAAAGAGAGCATGTGAGGGAGAGGGAATCTGTCAGAAGCGGTTGCCATATGGCAGGAGAAGATGAAGGGGAAACGCGTGGTATGAGATTGGAGATCACTCGCCATGAATTTTGAGTGATTTAGGGTTTGATTTGGGTGAGGGAGGCGAGTGAACAGTGAGCGCCGTTTGGGTTCTTTGGGAATTAGGGTTCTTGCATTTTAGGTATATTTGGGTGATTGGGGTGCTGTGGGTCGTTGGATGAGAGGAAGTGAACGATTGAGATTAAAGGAGACAAAACGAGGTCGTTTTGGTCATTTAACCGGGTTGGACCGGATTTGGGCTTTGTTGGAGCAGTGTTGGGCATCTGAAATCGATTGGGCCAATTTTAAAGATTGGCCCAATTTCAAAGAGACAAGACCAACACATTCCTTCTATTTTCTTTTCTTTGTTTTCTTTTTATCTATTTTCTATAATTAATTAAATCCTAAATTAATCTAATTTATAAAATTAAACTAATTATCTACTAAGATATTTATGAAAGTTAATTACTCCTAAATTAAAAGAAGAAATTACTAATTTAATATTAAAGGCTAAAAATGCAAAAAAAAAAAAACAATTTTGATTTTCAATTTTAATAAAGCAAATAATTAACTAATTAACATAAATAAATTTAAAAAATGACCTCAATACAATGCATGATATTTTTGGCTTTTTTCATGATTTTTAACAAAATAAACATGCACAGAAAATGCAAATAATTAGCACAAATTTCCACAAAATCCTATAAAATTGTAAAAAATGGAAAAAATAGTTTTTGTTGTATTTTATGGGAGTAATTCATATAGGGCAAAAATTACGTGCTCACAATCACCCGGTACAAATAAGTTTTTGTCGAACTCTATGATTGAAAGGCGATTCAAATGAATTTCTTAGACATAATGAAAATTTCTCATGCACTGATTAATGTGGCTTGTAAATTATCTTAAGTTGTAGGCTTGAATATAAGTTGAAACACTTTATTTGACCTTTTCAAAATTTCTTTATTAGAATTCTTTGTTCACAAATGACGACACGGCAACCGAATCCCTCAAGGGAAAAAAACATTAACATCACCTGATATACGCATCAAGCTAATAAATTTTAACATTAAACACCAAGATTAATAATCAATAGAAAAGTTTATTAGCTTTTGTTTTTATGGACTGCATACTAGAAGAACGCAACTAGTTGTACTAACTTAATGACTTTTAGTTTGAATAGAGCTAGTGATAAGTTATGCGTCTTTTGTCTTGATGATTTGACAAACTTCATGAGAGAACAAGATAAGGAACCTGATACAATTAGTTCCCTTGTATTCAGAGTAACTAGTCAGATGTCTGATTCAATTCTCAATGAAATCAGATAAGGAAACAGCAAACGGAACAAATGGTTGTTAGACTTATCTTATGTTGGTAAATTTAATTGTTGTGATGTTGGGAGAGGCTAAGTACTGATGTCTGGAGATATATTGTATTCTTATAACTCGTTGTGAGGTTGAAATTTTGGGATAAGCCTATTAACGAAGGAAACTCTGCTGAAATTTTTTTTAAAAAAAATTGGAGAGTTAGTCAAATTTCAAAGCCTTAAAGAGTTAAAGAGTAAGAAAAAGGCTCGGAGATTATGTTTTTAGACTTTAAAACGACAAGAAATTTACATTCGAGGACGCATATTTCTAAGTAAAGGAAAATGTAAAACCCCGTAAATTCTTTTAGTTAACTCCTACAAATTTTGAGCTTGAGAATGCAATTTAATTAAATATGAGCTACATGATTATTCTAGTGGAACAAAGTTATTGGAATGCTTAGGGACAATATCGATAGTTAATCATTGAATTAGTGGATGTTATAAGGTCCTCAAATGCTTTTGGAGCATTTCAAGTTTCTATTCATAAGTGCTGAAATTTTGAGAATTTAATGGTATGTAACCAACTTGAAGAGTTGGAATTTAATAAGGAAAACAAGGATTTAAAATTCTAGTCTTCATATGGCAACGAGAAAGAATTTAAAAAACTAGGAAAAGTGGTTGGCCAACAAAGAGACAAGTGGGGGACAATGGAATTAATTAGATAACAAGGATAAGGAAATAATAGAGGTAATTATGAAAGACAAAAGCAAGTGAAAAATAAAATGATTAAAGTTGAAGACCAAAATGTTGCTTCTGTGTGAAGGAATAAATTAAAACCCAATGAAGGCGTGTAACTCAGCACCCGAAATTTAGAATCCACAGCTGAAGTTTTTGTAGGCATTTTGTAAAGGGAGAGATTATATTATACTTGACTTGGTCTTGGGGATTAGAGAGAAGGAGCAACTATTTACCATTAATACATCTTCAAGGTAATAATTAAATGCCTTTCTTTGATAAATTTGATTCATTTATTGCATCTCTTAACCCTCCAACATAGTGGGATTCGTAGATTTTTTAAGATAATATCAAGGACATTTCAAGAAACTCAAATCTTGAAACTTTTAGGGTTTGACAAAGAGGAAATTTCTTCATACCAATATTATGTACCATACTCCACGGGCATAGTAGAGTATATTTATGAAGTTAGATTTGTATTTAAACATCTATTTATAAAATCCTAGAAGCTAGTCTTGAAATTGAAAAGTTGGTTGGTAAGAATGATGAATAGTGATGGGGGTTGTTTGAACGATATTATTTTGAGTTTAATAGTGGAATGACTAGATTCCATAACAAGTTTAATAAATAAGTTGGAGTTAAAATTCAAGGATAGTCATTCAAATAATCAAATGAGGATTTTTGTTAAACTTAAAGATTAGATTTAAGTGTTAGACATTTAGTTGGTTTAGTAGGTATCGTTGTGATTCGTTCTTGAATTATGTGAGTTCATATATGTAGATCGTGACTCATTGGTGTTATTGGATCATTTGTGATAAGGTTGGAAGCAATTTAAGGTACGTTGAAACTTACTACCCTCTGAACTTTTCTCCAAACTCATATCGAAACACGATTAAACTGAGTTTCAAAATGCGAGTCCTAGCTTGTGGGTACGAGTGAGTTGGGATTTTACCATTCTTGCATCATATAAGATATAAGTGATATGAATATTATTTTCCTGAAATGTTGTATCTTAATTAAAGAAAAAAAAAACTAAATAAATAATGAATAGCACTTGTAGTATTTTGAAATCAAAATACATGAGTTGTAAAATATCTTGGATATAGCTATTCTCAAATAGTTGATTTGGCTATAAATATCATCATTGATAAATGTAAAGGTTTTGGGAGTTACTTAAATTCACCAAGATTGACCTTGGACATTTTTCCTCATTAGGTCATGAAACTACACGTGCCGATGTAGGCGTAGAACCTACCTTACGGTTGGGGACTACGGTAGAGTACTTCTCATTATGGTACTATTGTGCTACTTTATTAGCATGGTTGAGTCGATTCGTGCGGCACAACGATGAAACGACCTGAGCAAGTAGGGTATATGATACTTGCCGCTAGGTACATAACCTAGTTGACCTTCTTTCATGTTGGTGATGGTATAGTGCTCCCGGTAAATGAAAAATCTAACATGATTTTGCAAAGATCAATGATAAAGGAAGACTTTGAAATATGTTTTACCATATTATTTCATTGTACTTTTTAAATTATTAATTGATATGAATACTTCTTTCTTGATATCAATTATTATTGCATATCTTATGTCTTCTTAAATTATTTTTGGGGAATGGTTCATGATTCGTACTAGGCATGTGGAGCTTAGGCCTTTCGGCCACATTTCTATTTTCTATTTTCAGGGACTGGACCTGAGCAACTTGGACCGTATGGATAGGGTAGCTCTACATTTTCCGTTGATGTTAGTTGGTGAGACTCCACACATGTATTTGTGGAGGACTTTATTATATTAATATCCTTTTGAGGAATCGGGCTATGCCTTGGCTGACTATTCCAGTTGGTGTCATAGAGATTCCATAGACAACAATTGTATTCATTTTGGGTTGTAATCCTATGGTTACTTACATGGCGTGCATGAACGAAATTTTCTTTTATCATTATGAAGCTTTACCTTCAAAGGAAAATATTTACTTAAAGACATTATTCATGTTTTGCGTATATCTTAAAATGATTGAAATTGAAGAGCCTTTCACATCCTCCTATTAAACATATAGATGTGTATTAATCTATAGGATGGTTCACTCGGGTCGGGTAGAATACCAGGTGCCGGTCACATAGTTTTAGGGCGTGACAAACTTGGTATCAGAGCCCTAGGTTCTAATTCGAGTCCTAGGAAATCTATGAAATCGTGTCTGGTAGAGTTCTCTTTATTGGTATGTTGTGCACCATACTTATATATCGAGAAGGCTATATGGACATTATAAGAATATTTCACTCTTTCTTCTTATTCTAGAATCATGCAATAAAACTAAGAAATATTTCCTAACTCGTGTGCTATATCAATTGGCAGAAGATGGTGAACACGCGTGGCGGTAATATGAATCGAGAAGTTGCTCCTATACCTGATGCGGCTTCAGGAGGGGTACCCGCTAGACCTAGGGGCCGACCTCCGAAGGCTGCAATAGCGCGGACTGTGCCAGTTCCAATGGCTCCAAGGATGGTCCAGGAGCTCGAGGAAGAAGTTGATGAGGCACCTGCTCCACCTCCAGAACCAAATCACTTGGAAAAGACCCTCACTGATATTAAAAAAGGCTATGGATACTTTTGATGACCTTATGGCTATGCAGACCCAACAGAACCTTCAAGTGGGTATTCAGGCACTCCAATAAGGAGGGATGAGAGCACCAACGGTTGAGGACATGCCACATTTGGCCATGAAATTTGTGAGACTTGAGCCGCCAGTTTTCACTGGTACAAATCCCACTGCAGACCCTCAGGACTTTTTAGAGGAAGTTGAGAAAGCTACTACTTTGCTGGGAGTTAAAGACTACTGAGTGGTTCGATTGGCAACCTACCAGTTGAAAGACATTGCTGACCTCTGGTTCAAAGGGGTAGAGAAAAGTCGACCGGAGGATGCACCTCCAATAATTTGGGTAGAATTTAAGAAGATCTTCATTAAGAAGTGGTTACCACCAAGAGTGAGAGCCGCCCTTGCGATATTGTTTGAGACCTTAAAGTAGGATACCATGACCGTCCTTGAGTATAACATCAAATTCTAGAAGTTATCCCGTTATGATCCCCACCTCATCCCCACCGAGGATGAAAAGATTGATTGCTTTGCTCGTGGCTTGATTTCGGGCATCAGAAAAGATACGGCTAGTGGGAGAAGGAACACTTCCTTTACTGACTTTGTAGGTTTAGCAATGGATCTCGAGAGGATTCATCAGAAGGAGAGGGATAATAGGGAGCATAACAAAAAGGCTTAGAATTTTGGCACTTTCAGTGCAATGCCTAGTTCGGGCAAGGGGTAGAACAACAGAGGATCATCTGGACCACCGCAGTCTAGGATGCAGACAACTTTCAGTAGCCCTCTAGTGGCATACAGTTCCGAACAAGGAGGGCAGTCTAGGTCCGTTCAGAGGGAGCATCGTACTGCACAGCAGGGTCAGATTAGTGTGGGTTCTCATCAGCATCAACCTAGTGTTACCAGGGGACCCCGTGGTCCGTGCTATGGATGCGGGTTGATGGGTCACATCCGAAAGTTTTGCCCTAATGGGCAACAGGGTTCGAGAGCTCACCCGATACCTTATATGGCTACTACTTCAGCTGCACCGCCCCCACCTATGGATAATGGGGCCCACAACAGCGCAATTCAGGAAATGTGCCACAGACAGCTGCTACTTCTCATGGAACTTATGCTCGTTTCTATGCCATACCTACTCGCCCTACTGTAGAGGCTTCAGATGCTGTCATCACATGTATACTTAGAGTTTGTGCTCTAGATTCTTATGCTCTTATGGATCCTCGATCTACTTTTTCCTATGTTACTCCGTACTTTGCTTTAGATTTTGGCATAGAGCCAGAATAACTATTTGAACCATTTTCTGTGTCGACTCCGGTGGGAGATCCTGTTATTGCCTCCCACATTTATAAGGGTTGTGTAATCATAATCCAAGATCGAGAGACTACTATAGACCTTATTGAACTAGAAATGGTTGACTTTGATATGATTATGGGGATGGATTGGTTATACAAGTGTTATGCCATTCTTCATTGTCGTGCTAAAGTGGTCATATTTAGTTTCCTACTGAGCCAGTTCGTGAGTGGAAAGGCAATATTGTTGAGCCTCGAGGTAAATTTATTTCATACCTTAAGGCGAAGAAGATGATCACGAAGGGATGTCTTTATCATTTAGTCAGAGTCATTGACACAACTACGGAGGTAACAAGCATTCAGTCTGCGACAGTTGTTAATGAGTTTCCTGATGTTTTTCCTGATGAGCTTCCGGGTATCCCACCAGATCGGATCATCAACTTTGGGATAGATGTGGTGCCAGATACTCAGCCAATATCTATTCCCCCATACCGAATGGCTCCAGCAGAATTAAGAGAATTGAAGGAGCAATTGAAAGATTTACTGGATAAAGGGTTTATTAGACCTAGTGTATCACCTTGGGGTGCGCTAGTGCTATTTTTGAAAAAGAAAGATGCATCTTTGAGGATGTGTATTGACTACAGGCAACTTAACAAAGTGATCATCAAGAATAGGTACATACTACCTCGGATAGATGACTTGTTTGACTAGTTGCAAGGAGAAAAGTTCTTCTCAAAGATTGATTTAAGGTAGGGGTATCATCAATTGAAGATTCGAGAGAAGGATATTCCCAAAACAGCCTTTCAGACTCGCTACGGGCATTATGAATTTTTGGTGATGTCATTTGGACTAACAAATGCACCCGCGGCCTTTATGGATCTAATGAATCAAGTTTTCAAACCAGATCTTGATAGATTCGTGATTGTTTTCATTGATGACATATTAGACTATTCGCGAAGTCAAGAAGAGCATGCCAATCATTTGAGAATAGTGTTGCGAACGCTTTTGGAGAATGAGTTATATGCCAAATTCTCTAAGTATGAATTTTGGCTCGAATCCGTGGCCTTCTTGGGTCATGTAATATCTCGTGAAGGTATTAAGGTTGATCCTCAAAGATTGAAGCGGTTAAGAGTTGACCTCGACCAACTACACCGACGGAGATCCACAATTTCTTGGGATTAGCGGATTACTATCAGCGGTTTGTTGAAGGATTTTTACTCTTGCATCTCCGTTAACCAAGTTGACGCAGAAAGCAGTGAAGTTTCAGTGGTCGGATGCTTGTGAGAGAAGTTTTCAAGAGTTGAAGGCTAGATTGACTACGGTGCCAGTGTTGACATTGCTAACAGGTTTGGGTGACTTTATGGTCTACTGTGATGCCTCTAGAGTTGGGTTGGTTTGTGTCTTGATGCAGAAAGGTAAGGTTATCTCTTATGCTTCTAGACAGTTGAAGATCCATGAGAAGAACTATCCAACCCATGACTTGGAACTTGTCGCGGTTGTTTTTGCTTTGAAAATCTGGCGGTATTACTTGTACAGTGAGCATTGTGAAGTATACACTGACCATAAAAGCTTGCAATATATATTCAAGCAGAGGGAATTAAACTTGAGGCAAATTAGATGGTTAGAACTATTGAAGGATTATGATTTAAGCATTCATTACCATCTGGGAAAGGCGAATGTCGTAGCCGACGCACTAAGCCGAAAGTCAGGAGGTACCTTAGCACATTTATCGATAAGTAAAGAGCTAGCCGCTTGTGCCATAGCACGTTCCTCTCTTATTGAGCGTGTCAAGGCTAAGCAATTTGAAGATCCAAATTTGGTCAATATTCGAAATAGTGTAAAATCTAAAGAAATCCTTGCATTTTCTCTTGATGAGGATGGGGCGTTGAAGATGAATGGTCACTTGTGTGTACCAGATGTTGATGGGCTTCGTAATGAAATTATGGATGAGGCACACAGTTCAAGATATTCTATACATCCAGGGTCTACAAAAATGTACAAAGACTTGCGGGAGACCTATTGGTGTAATCAGATGAAGGAAAATATTTCGGACTTCGTGGTTAGATGTTTAAATTGCCAGCAAGTAAAGGCTAAGCATCAAAGACCTGGTAAGTTGGCTCAAAATATTGAGATTCCACTTTAGAAGTGGGAGATGATTAATATGGACTTTGTTGTGGGTTTTCCTCGCACTCACTTGAAGCATGACTCTATTTGGGTGATTGTAGACCGACTTACGAAGTCGGCGCATTTCTTACCAGTAAATTTGACTGACACGGCACCACGGTATGCTAAGTTGTACTTGAAAGAAATTGTCCGACTTCACAGGATTCCAACTTCCATTATATCTGATAGAGAGGCCCAATTTACTGCTCATTTTTGGCAGTCCTTTCAAGAAAGATTGGGTACAAGTGTCAATTTGAGTACCACTTTCCATCCATAGACTGACAGACAAGCTGAAAAAACTATTCAGACACTTAAGGATATGTTGTGGTCTTGTGTCCTTGATTTTGGTGGGAACTGGGATGAACACTTACCTCTGATCGAATTTGCCTACAATAATAGCTATCATGCTAGTATCCAGATGGCTCCATATGAAGCTTTGTACGGACGACGTTGTAGATCACTTATTGGATGGTTTGAGCTGACAGAGGTAGGACTACTTGGTCCCTATCTTGTACATGATGCCTTAGAGAAGGTGGCTTTGATTCAACAACAGCTTAAGACTGCACAAAGTCGACAAAAAGGCTATACAGATGTACATTGACCTAAGTTGGAGTTCAAGGAGGGTGATCAAGTATTCTTGAAAGTATCACCAATGAAGGGCGTTATGAGATTCGGGAAGAAGGGCAAGCTAAGTCCTAGATTCATTGGCCCATATCGTATCTTGAAAAGGATTGGGGAAGTAGCCTATAAGCTGGAGTTACCTGCATCGATGACTTTGGTTCATCCTGTTTTTCATGTATCGATGCTACGAGGGTATGTGCATGATCATGCTCACATCGTCTCACTAGAAGTAGTAGAAATAAATGACGGCTTAACTTATGACGAAGAACCTGTTGAGATTCTTGATAGGCAAGTTCGTAGGTTGAGGACTAAAGACATAGCTTCAGTTAAAGTGTTATGGCATAATCATGACGTCGAGGAGGCTACTTGGGAGGCCGAGGAAGATATGAAAATTCGATATCCACACTTATTCGCAACTTCAGGTATGACTATTTTTTTAAAATTTTGAGTTTAGAGTTTATTATAATTTACTTCCATGGGGCAAGTGATTGATTGATTTATCTATTGCACATGGTTGTTAGACATATCTTATGTCGATAAATTTAATTGTTGTGATGTTGGGAGAGGCTAAGTACTGATGTCCGGAGATATATGAAATTGCGGATACATTCATTAAGGTAGTTGTGTTGAGTTGAGCCATGTAAGGCCTTTTATATTGTATTCTTATAACTCGTTATAAGGTTGGAATTTTGGGATAAGCCTATTAACGAAGGAAACTCTACTGAAATTTTTTAAATTTTTTTTGGAGAGTTAGTCAAATTTTGAAGCCTTAAAGAGTTAAGGAGTAAGCAAAAGGCTCGGAGATTATGTTTTTAGACTTTAACACGACAAGAAATTTACATTCGAGGACGGATATTTCTAAGTGGGGGAGAATGTAAAGCCCCGTAAATTCTTTTAGTTAACTCCTACTAATTTTGAGCTTGAGAATGCAATGTAATTAAATCTGAGCTACGTGATTATTTGAGTGGAACAAAGCTATTGGAATTCTTAGGTACAATATCAATAGTTAATCATTGAATTAGTGGATGTTACAAGGTCATCAAATGCATTTGGAGCATTTCAAGCTTCTATTCATAAGTGCTGAAATTTTGAGAATTCAATGGTATGTAACCAACTTGAAGAGTTGGAATTTAATAAGGAAAACAAGGATTTAAAATCCTAGTCTTAATATGTCAACGAGAAAGGATTTAGAAAACTAGGAAAAGTGGTTGGCCAATAAAGAGACAAGTAGGGGACAATGGAATTAATTAAATAACAAGGATAAGGAAATAATGGAAGTAATTATGAAAGACAAAAGTAAGTGGGAAATAGAATGATTAAAGTTGAAGACCAAAATGTTCATTTTGTGATGGAATAAATTAGAACCCAGTGAAGGCGTGCAACTCAACACCCGAAATTTAGAATCCACAGCTGATGTTTTTGTAGGCATTTTGTAAAGGGAGAGATTATATTATATTTGACTTGGTCTTGGGGATTAGAGAGAAGGAGCAGCTATTTATAATTAATACATCTTCAAGGTAAGAATTAAATGCCTTTCTTTGATAAATTTAATTCATTTATTATATCTTTTAACCCTCCAACATCGTGGGGTTCATAAATTTTTGAAGATAATCTCAAGGACATTTCAAGAAACTCAAATCTTGAAACTTTTAGGGTTTGACAAAGAGGTAATTTCTTCACTCCAATCTTATGTACCATACTCCACGGGCGTAGTAGAGTATATTTATGAAGTTAGATTTGTATTTAAACATCTATTCATAAAACCCTAGAAGCTAGTCTTGAAATTGAAAAGTTGGTTGGTAAGAATGATGAATAATAATGGGTGTTGTTTGAACGATGTTATTTTGAGTTTATAGTGGAAGGACTAGATTCCATAACAAGTTTATTGAATAAGTTGGAGTTAAAATTCAAGGATTGTCATTCAAATAATCAAATGAAGATTTTTGTTAAACTTACAAGATTGGATTTAAGTGTTAGACACTTAATTGGTTTAGTAGTATCGTTGTGATTCGTTCTTGAATTATGTGAGTTTGTATATGTAGATCGTGACTCATTGGAGTTATTGGATCATTTGTGATAAGGTTGGAAGCAATTTGAGGTACGTTGAAACTTACTACCCTCAGAATTTTTCTCCAAACTCATATCGAAACACGATTAAACTGAGTTTCAAAATGTAAATCCTAGCTTGTGGGGACGAGTGAGTTGGGATTTTACCATTCTTGCATCATAAAATATTTAAGTAATATGAATACTATTTTCCTGAAATGTTGTATCTTAATTAAAAAAAACTAAATAAATAAGGAATAGCACTTGTAGTAATTTGAAATGAAAATACATGAGTTGTAAAATATCCTGGATATAAATATTCTCAAATAGTTGATTTGGCTATAAATATCATTATTTATAATATAAAGGTTTTGGGAGTTACTTAAATTCACCGAGATTGACCTTGGACATTTTTCCTCATTAAGTTATGAAACTACACGTGCCGGTGTAGGCGTAGAACCTACCTTACGATTGGGGACTACGACAGAGTACTTCCCATTAGAGGTACTATTGTGCTACTTTATTAGCATGGCTGAGTCGATTCGTGCAGCACAATGATGAGACGACCTGACCAAGTAGGGTATATGTTACTTGCCGCTATGTACATAACCTAGTTAACCTTCTCTCGTGTCGGTGATGGTATAGTGCTCCCGGTAAATGAAAAATCTAACATGATTTTTCAAAGATCAATGATAAAGGAAGACTTTGAAATATGTTTTGTCATATTATTTTATTGTACTTTTTAAATTGTTAATTGATATGAATACTTCTTTTTTGATATCGATTATTATTGCATATCTTATGTCTTCTTAAATATCGTCCTATTTTCCTTTTGGGGAACGGTTCATGATTCGTACTAGGCATGTGGAGCTTAGGCCTTTCGGCCACATTTCTATTTTCTATTTTCAGGGGCTGGACCTGAGCAACTTGAACCGCTTGGATAGGGCAGCTCTACATTTCCCCATTGACGTTATTTGGTGAGACTTCACGTTTGTATTTCTGGAGGACTTTATTATATTAATATCCTTTTAAGCAACCGGGTTATGCCTTGGCTGACTGTTTCAGTTCATGTCATAGAGATTCCATAAACAACAGTAGTATTCATTTTGGGTTGTAATCCTATGGTTACTTACATGGTGTGCATGAACGAAATTTTCTTTTATCTTTATGAAGCTTTGCCTTCAAAGGAAAATATTTACTTAAAGACATTATTCATGTTTTGCGTATATCTTAAAATGATTGAAATTGAAGAGCCTTTCACATCCTCCTATTAAACATATAGATGTGTATTAATCTATAGGATGGTTCACTCAGGTCGGGTAGAATACTAGGTGCCGGTCACATAGTGTTAGGGCGTGACACATGAGGCAAAGGATTTCACCTCTCACACACTTGCAGATCAAAAGATAATATTCTCTCAAGTGCTAGCTACCATCTCTCTCAAGAACAAAGTTGTTGTAACCTCAAAGACCGGATTCAAAGATTGAAGATATCTTAAGTCCTTAGGTTTGTTGAGTCTTTGTCATTTTGTTCTTCATTTGTAATCCTACACTACTTTCAAGGAGTGTCTTTGTAGGAAATATTTAAACCACTGTTTGATTTAGTTTCTTGACTTGAGTTAGTCAAATTTTGTTACTTTGTAATAGATTTATTACAAAGTGCTTATAATAAAGTTATTGTAAGGAGTGAGAGATTAAGAGTTTAATTCCTAGATTGCAATAGGTTTTAATCTGAAGTTTGTTCGGTTTAGTGGAGTTGAAATCCTACTAGGGTAGGTCGTGGTTTTTAATCTCCTGAGCAAGAATTTTTCCACGTAAATATCACGTGTTCTTTATTTATTGCTGATTTACTGTGGGAACAGATAGAGAACCTAGTTCCCTATACTGTTTGGTTTTATAGTCTTTTGCTTATTGTGGGAACTGATAGAGAACCTAGTTCTCTATATAGTTTGGTAGACTCCTAATTCCTATCAATTGGTATCAGAGCAGGTTCTTTCTAAAAGGTTAACACCTAGAAAGGATCTACATGGCTACTCCACTAAACTTCAAGGAAGGACAATCAACATCCAGACAACCAAGATTCAACGACCAATACTATGGTTGGTGGAAAACAAGAATGCATGACTTCATAATTGTTGAGGACTCCGAGCTTTGGGACGTGATTTGTGATGGTCCCTTTGTCCCTATGAAGGCTGTTGGAGAGGGAAAAAGGACTATTCCAAAAACAAAAAAAGAATACAATGGTGGTGACCGAAAAGCTGTTGAGAAGAACTTCAAGGCAAAGAAGATTCTTGTGTGCGGTATTGGACCAGACGAGTATAATCGTATCTCGGCATGTGAATCTGCCAAGGAAATCTGGGAATCTCTTCAAATGGTTCACGAGAGAACTACTCAGGTAAAGCAGTCCAAAATAGATATGCTTACAACTGAGTATGAACTCTTTAAAATGAAAGAGGATGAGTTCATTCAAGAGATGCATACATATTTTACCTCCATAATTAATGATCTTTATTTACTTGGTGAAATCATTCCAACCAACAAGCTGGTCTGGAAGATACTCGGTGTTTTACTAGGTTCTTGGGAGAGCAAGGTTAATGTTATCACTGAAGCCAAAGACATGCACAAGCTGATTGTTGACGAGCTTATTCGAAATCTCAAAACATATGAGATGAAGAGAAAGAAGGATCTTAAAAGAAGAGATCCCAAGTAGGAGAGGAACCTGGTTCTCAAAGCTTCCCACACTGACTAAAGTAGTGATGAATCTGACATGATGTATCTCGCTCGAAGATTTCAAATGATGGTTCGTAAAAATGGTGGGATCCCAAAAAAAGGAAGTTTCAGCAAGAATTTCAAAGGAAATGACTGTTGTCATAAGTATGGAAAACATGAACACTTCATTAAAGACTCCCCTCTTCATAAGCATGATAATTACAAAACCAACACTGATAAGGCGGCTAAGAGGAACCAGGTCCCTGACAGAAAATTCAATGCTGCTGACAACATGGTGAAGCAAGCTTAGGCTGACTGGGGAAATTCCTCCAGCGAATCTGAAGGTGAGGACGACCAAGGAGATGTATCTATGATGGTTGTTGACAATGAATCTTCAAAATATGAGCCAATCTTCGTACTCATGGCTAAATTTGATGATGATGAGGACAAGGAGGAAGAAGAGGTAAGTTTTCTTGATGTTCAAAGAAATTTAAAAACTTACTCTATGAAAAAATTGATGTCCTTAGCAAATGGGTTGATTGATGCCTATCATAGCCTCATTAATGAGAAAAATGCTCTAATTGAAGAAATTGGTGACATAGAACAAGAGGGGACAATATGTTAGTTTTTATTGTATATTTGAAGAAACATAAGGGAGAAGTAACCATAGAAAATACCTTGTTGAAAAACCAAATTAAAAAATGGATGGATACCCCTAAAGCAAAAGAAGTTGCTAGTGAGGCTCAACTTGAGCTTGAGAGTGAACTTAAGAAAGTTAAAACAAGTCTTGTTGTTGAGCTTGAAAATAATAGATAACTTTAGGAGGATCTGGAAAGGGTTAAAAATGATCTTGATAAGTCACTTAAATGGATTCAGTCCTCTGATATAATAACGTCTATATACAAGAGTAATGGTAGAAACTGGCAAGGAATCGGGTTCCAAAAGGTTAAAACCTCGTATAATCCCCATAGCAAGTATGTAATTGTGGCTGATAATAGGTTGTGCACTCATTATGGTCAAACTGGTCATTACAAAGACTCTTATAAATTTAAAATTCAGTCTTTATAGAAAAATAAAGTTTTTGTTGAAAAGAAGCATACTATTTAGGAACCTGGTCCTCTGAGAGGAAAATATATGTTGCCTGGATGGGCGAAAAGAAGTTTGATCCGCCCATTCTATTTTTATAAGGGACCCAAATTGAAATTGAAAATGTGTACCATGTGAATGGCTTGAACTATAGTTTGTTGAGTGTGTCTCAAATCTGTGATAAGGGAAAATGGAGTGAAGTTCTTGTACAAATCTTGCACTGTCACCAATCTTAAAACTAGTGAAGTGGTGTTGATAGCCAAAAAGTTCAAGAACATCTATGTTGCAGACCTTGATTCACTGAATGATGGTGATCTAACATGCCTAAGTGTCATTGATGGTGATGTTGAGTTATGGCGCAGATGGCTGGGGCATGTGAGTTTTTATTTGCTAAACAAGTTGGTTATGGAGGACCTGGTTCGTGGGCTGAAGCAGTCAACATTGCCTGCTACTTGATTAACATGTGCATGATCAGGTCCCTTTTCGAGAAGTCTCTCCATGAACTGATCAATGGGAGAAAACCCAAGCTGACTTACTTGAGAGCCTTTGGATTTTTCTCAACAATGGCGACAAAGGGTCATATAACAAAGAAGATGAAGATGGACAATTGACAAATGCTCCCGGTGAAGCTATAAATATTGCAAATTGAAAGACTAATTTGATGTGTCAGGTAAAGCAGAGCGATGAAGAAGATGCAGCGGAATCTCCAAAAGGCACAGAGGAACCTGGTCCCTCTATCACCTTGACTGAAGCTGAACATAGGGTTGCTGATGTTGCATCAGGTACTCCTAATGCAGAACAAAGAAGTGGAAGTCATAATTATGTTGATGTCAATGATGTTTCAAAAATGGAGGAACCTGGTCCATCAAATTCTGAAGTTTTAGTACTTCATGGAGTTGCTGAAAAGATTTGAGATGGAGAATGCTAAGACCATTGATACACTTATTGCCACTACTACTTGTCTAGACATGGACGAACCTCGCTTTCCTGTCAATGAAACTATATATAGGGGTATCATTGGATCTCCTCTATACTTGACTGTTAGCAAACCTAATATTGTTTTTAGTGTTGGGTTGTGCTCTAGGTTCCAATCAAGCCCAAAAGAATCTAACTTGAAGGTTTCCAAAAGAATTTTGAGGTATCCTAAGGGAACGTAGGACCTGGTCCCCTTCTATTCTTCAGGAGATAATTTTGACTTGGTTGGATATGCTGATGCTGATTATGTTGGATATCTGGTGGATCGAAAGAGAACATCTGGAATGGCACATTTTCTGGGGTCATGTTTGATCTCTTAGGTACAAGAAACAAAACTCTGCGGCTTTTTCTACTATTGAAGCTGAATATGTGGATGTTGCCTCTTGTTGTGCTCAACTGATATAGATCAAGCAACAACCAGAAGATTTGGGTGTGTTTACAGATCGTATGCCATTGTTGTATGATAACACAAGTGCTCTAATCATGGCAAATAACCCAGTACAACACAAGGGGACACAACACATTAATGTGTGACATCACTTTTTAAGGGATAAATGTTAAAAAGGGTCTGATTTGTATGAAGTTCTAGAAGACGGAGAACCAGGTAGCAAACATCTTCATCAAGGCGCTGAGCAGGGAACATTTTGAAAGAAATCGTCTAGAGTTGGGGTTGATTAAGCTCAACTAAGGACTTGGTACCTCGATGATTGGCTATGTTAAGAAGGAAAGATACAATGCTAAAAGTATTTTTCGGCAACATCTAACTCAGATCTATACTTTTACGGGTATACACACATGGCAGTTTTGGGACAAAACAAGTAAGAGTGACATTGCACTTTTAGAAGTCTTTGCTCAGATTTTCAAAAACCCTCAAGGAACCTGGTTTCTGCGACTCAGGTTAATAGTCCCTCCAATATTTATATGCCTTTTTAATCTGCTGAAGTGTCATGTCATTAAATTATTCCCGCCTCTCTCCTAATTTTTGAAGTCCAAAATGTTAAAACTTTTTCTGAACAAACATGTTGCCCCAAAAAATCACTTCCCTCTCTTACACCCAACCAAAACTGATTCTTTTCTTCAAAACCAAAATCAAACTTGTCTTAAAAAGAATCCTTCTCTCTAAATATGCCATAAGTGAACCCAACTCTATCACTTTCCAAGGTGTTGATCAAGGAACATTTGGAAAGAAATCGTCTGGAGTTGGGGTTGATTAAGCTCAACTAAGGACCTGGTCCCTCGATAGTTGGCTATGTTAAGAAGGAAAGGTACAATGCTAAAAAGTATTTTTCGGCAACATCTAACTCAAATCTATACTGTTACAAGTATACACACATGGCAGTTTTAGGACAAAACAAGTAAGAGTGACATTGCACTTTTAGAAGTCTTTGCTCAGATTTTCAAAAACCCTCAAGGAACCTAGTTCCTGCGACTCAGGTTAGTAGTCTCTCCAATACTTATATACCTTTTTAATCTGCTGAAGTGTCATGTCATTATATTATTTCGCCTCTCTCCTAATTTTTGAAGTCTAAAACGTTAAACTTTTTCTGAACTGACACGTTGCCCCTAAAAATCACTTCCTTCTCTTACACCCAACCAAAACTGATTCTTTACTTCAAAACCAAAATTAATCTTGTCTTAACAGAATCCTTCTCTCCAAATATGCCATAAGTGAACCCAACTCTGTCACTTTCCAAAATCCTAACTCCATCTGAATCAAAATCCCAACAAGTCTTTGGTAGATTTTGATGGGATTTTAACTGAAAGGGAACAGGGTAGAGCTAATATTCTAGAGCGTGAGGCTGAAATTATTGTTGGGTTTGTAGAAGTATTGAAGGATAGAGAAATTGTTGAATGTGCTGCAAAAAGGCGAACTGAATGAATGGCCTGATCCATCAAGTCCTTCTCAGGATGTTAATTCTAGTGTTGATCTTTTTCTTTTTGAGTTCTGTGTTTAAACTAACTTCCGATCCAGTGAAAAGGATTGATGAAAAGTAGGTTGATTGATGATAAAGTGGTGTGACTTGCTAATGTGGTGATTGTGAAGGATAGAATAAAGTGGAAAAATCTTCACTTGTGAAAAAAAAATTGAGAAAAAAAGGTTGGTTAAGAAAGATGCAACAAATGATAAGGGTGAACAGATTGAGAAGAAGAAGAGGGAGACATGGCCGCTCAGGGAAAGAAAGGGTAGCGTGGGTAAGGAACCTGGTTCCTTACAGAATCAAAAGATTGAGTTATCGGGTTTGGAGAGGTAGAAGACTCTGAAGCCTCAAAAGTGCTATTAGGCAGAGTGCTGATATTGCTGAAAAATGGAGGAACTTCTTGGCATTGCTGAGTTCCAAAAATAGAATCACCTCTTTGTTCCTCCAAGTCCCAATGTTTAGGAAGAAGTAAAAACTTCTATGTTGTATGTGATACTATGATACTATATGTGCATGGAACTGAGTTTGTTCTTGATGAGAAGAAGCTTGGGGAGATTCTTGGTGATCTGGTTGATGGTTCAGCCTGCTCAGATAGGTAGAGAACCAGGTCCCCGTGGACCCTTTGCAGAATAGAATGCTAAGTTGAAGGGTGAGAATGAAAGATTGAGGAAATAGATGGAGGACCTAAGAGAGCATATGATCCTTGATCAAAGGATTGTGAATGAACGAATGGACAAGCTCATCAATGCCTTAGCCCCTTACTTTTCTTCCTGTCTAGTGATCCATGTCTTTCACTCCTTCCAAATTCCCTTAAATTCCTGTCTTCTTTTAATTCCTATTTTTGATGATATTAGTACTTTAGTTGTTTATATTGTCATATTCTGTATTGTTGAAACTACCATGTTTTTATTATAATTACTCTACTATGGGCATTCATTCTATTTTGTGCAATAACATGCACTTATTGTTCTTGTTATTGTTTATGTTGTGTTGCCCAAATGACATAAGTTAATGTTATTGAACTTCTTTTTGGTTGTGCTTCTTCTGTTATTTTTTTCAATGATGCTAAAAGGGGAAAGTTATATAGGTGTCAACATGGGGGAGGAACAGAATCGAATTGATATGTTGTGTTGTGCATAAAAGATAGCTTTGCTTCGCAGGGGGAATGTTGCTGATAACATGTTGATTATAGGTCTGATCCGCAGGGAAACATGTGAGGAATCTGGTTCTCAAGGAAAACATTAATTTTGGGTTTGTTATCATCAAAAAGGGGGAAATTGCTCTAAGTTATGATGTTTCATGTTTTGATGATTTGTCAAACGTTCTCAAGGAACCAAGTACGGAACAGATGTGACCAGTACATGTAAAGAATCTGATTCTAATGGGGAATAGAAATTCTAAGTTTGCCATCATCAAAAAGGGGAAATTGATAAGTTATGCTATTTTATATTTTGATGATTTGCCAAACAATCTCAAGGAACCAGTTGTGATCAGTTCCTTTGGTCTGGTTCTCATGTGAATATGGCTGATTCGTAGGGGGAAGAATGTGAAGATCTGGTTCTTAGGGAGAATATCAATTCTAAGTTTGTCATCATCAAAAAGGGGGAGTTGATAAGTTATGCGTCTTTTGTTTTGATGATTTGACAAGCTTTATGAGAGAACAAGATAAAGAACCTGATACAATTAGTTCCCTTGCGTTCAAAGTAACTAGTCAGATGTCTGGTTCAATTCTCAATGAAATCAGATAAGGAAACAGCAAAGAAAACATATAGGAATCAGTTCCCCTGGTCGTCGTACAATCAACTCTACAGCTGTAAAAGCTGCTGCACTGTACCGTCTCGCAGACTAATGCACTGTACCGTCTGGCAGCAGTACAACCGCACAGTTGTAGCTTGCTAATGTCAAACTAAAGGGCACTTTATTGCATCCTCCTTGATAACATCACACACACATATTATCAACATGAGGCAAGAGATTTCATCTTTCACACACTTGCAAATCAAAAGATAATATTCTCTCAAGTGTTAGCTACCACCTCTCTCAAGAACAAAGCTACTGCAACCTCAAGTACCAGATCCAAAGATTGAAGATATTTTAAGTCCTTCGGCTTGTTGAGTCTTTGTTATTTTGTTCTTCATTTGTAATCCTACACTACTTTCAAGAAGTGTCTTTGTAGGATAGATTTAAACCACAGTTTGGTTAGTTTCTTGACTAGAGTTAGTCAAGTTTTGTTGCTTTGTAATAGAGTTATTACAAAGGGCATACAATAGAGTTATTGTAAGGGGTAAGGGATTAAGAGTTTAATTCCTAGATTGTAATAGG
Organism: Nicotiana sylvestris; assembly: GCF_000393655.2. Classification (NCBI taxonomy): domain Eukaryota; kingdom Viridiplantae; phylum Streptophyta; class Magnoliopsida; order Solanales; family Solanaceae; genus Nicotiana; species Nicotiana sylvestris. Next base: position 18,817,712 of record NC_091058.1, read on the forward strand.
TTATAATATGAAGTTTGTTCGGTTTAGTGGAGTTGAAATCCTACTAGGATAGGTCGTGGTTTTTAATCCCTTGAGAAAGAAATTTTTCACGTAAATATCGCGTGTTCTTTATTTACTGCCGATTTACTGTGGGAACAAACAGAGAATCTGGTTCCCTATACTGTTTGGTTTTACGGTCTGTTGCTTATTGTGAGAACTAATTGAAAACCTGATTCTCTATACGATGGACTCTTAGTTTCTGTCAGCTAGTATTACTTTGGTATGCATGGTTGTAAGTTGTAACCCAATGAAGCAAGTAGATAATAAATGAAGTGATTTTAAAATTTCTGAACTTACATTCTCTTATAATCTATATGATTTACATTTTCTAAGAAGCTGCCACCATAATTTGTGCGAAAGGGGATGAACTTTAGATCATGTTTTTGACGAAAGTTACGAAGAGTGGGCATTATATAAATTAAATTATATTAATAATGTAAAAATTATTCTTAACTCTTTCAGTGTATATAATTTAAACCATTTTAAGAAAATAAAGAGGAGTCATTTTCATTCTTCTGCTTGCCGCACCAGCAATAGAAATTCGCACGTACATCCTGTCAGGAAGCATAAGTTCACATTCCAAGAATCCAAATTTGACAATGGGATAGAGAGTTTGCAATTGGATATTTTATTTCGTCAATAATGTTAGAATAACAATGAAGTATTAAGCCACAGCAAGATGGCAAAAGAACAAAAGGAGAAAATATTTTCGAAGACTGCATGACGTACAATAGACAAGATGCCTTCAACATTTTGTTAAATAATATGGCATATTTGACTATAACTACTCCTCTTCTTCTCTCACTCTCTTTTAATCTTCTCATAACAATGAGCATCAGAACAAAAACCATAAGGCTTACGCTGCAGCTTAGTCTTAGTTTTTTTCTCTTCATTTTTATTAATGGTGAAGCCAAGTGTAGAAATGGTTGTGACATGGCTTTGGCTTCGTACCATGTTTGGCCAGGAGCTAATTTGACTTACATTAGTCACATATTCAACCGAACAATCCCAGATATTCTCAAATACAATCCTGAAATTACAAACCAAGATAGTATCACTAGTAATACGAGGATTAATGTCCCATTTTCTTGTGATTGTTTAAATGGTGATTTTTTGGGACATACTTTTGTGTACAAAACAGTGTTTGGTGATACGTACAAAAAAGTTGCCACTATGGTCTTAGCAAATCTTACAACGGAGTATTGGCTCAAACGGGTCAACACTTATGACCCGATTAACATACCGGATTATGCCATGATCAATGTGACAGTGAATTGCTCGTGTGGTGATAGAGACGTGTCCGACGATTATGGGTTGTTTGCCACGTACCCTCTTCGTCGGGGAGAGAACTTGTCAACGGTGGCCATGGAGTCGGTTGTGCCGGCTGAGTTGCTGGAGAAGTTCAATCCGGGTTTGGATTTTGGTTCCGGGTCAGGAATAGTGTTTGTGCCGGCTAGAGGTTAGTGACTACTTTAGTATTTTTGTCGTTTATTTGAATTGGAAATTAGTTATTTAATAAATTAATACCTTGAACGTTGTTGTTTCAAATTGGACCAGCGAAAGATAGCATAATGGATTTCTTAGTGTATTTTGGTCATGGCATAAGTGGTTGGCAAGAAGTACGAGTATTTAACATGTAATATGGTATTTTCCCATGATGATATCTCATCCTTATATTTATGCTGTTGTGGGGACAACTCAATGATCAATCGATAACAATTCAAAGTATAATATCGCGAATTTGAATTCAGTGATCACCTCCTATCATGTTAATTCAATTGGATATTTTTTCTTCTTTTATTATCAATCGATTATATATCTTAAACATCAAAATTTTGATAAAATGCTTTGTATTTATCTCGCTCTAATTATATGGGTCCAAATTTGACCGACCACGACCGACGATGAGTATGACGATTGACGGAGTCTCCTCGAATTGATGCCCTGAGGGAGACGACCCTGAGATAAACCAGAGACGGGACGACCCTTGTAATAATGTATGGCCATCAGGTGACATTGGAAATATTCCTTGTATTTTGTCTCCTACGGTTTAGAAGAATTTCTCTCTTGGTATAAAAGGAGGACAATAACCTTGTAACCGGCATTCAACACTCTGGAGACATTACTATTTATGAATGAAAAGAAGCCTCGTGACCTATCTTCACTTTGTCTATCGTTCTTTCTAGAGATTATTATCCTCAGCTAAGATTTACCCCTTCATCTTTGATTGATTTACTCGAAAAGGTTTTAATATCTTTTGAGTCAAACAATTTGGCACCGTCTGTGGGAATTTCTATAGCTGAAATCGTAGTAGTCATCTAGATTCTTGAAAGAAATAATCACCTTTCTTCAGATCCATAAAAGCCAACGATGCCGGGAAAGAGAGAAGCGAGGCTAAAGGCAATAGAGGGTGTCACAAACAACCTCCTGAATTCCCTCAACGAAGCCGAAGGAGAAGACGGGGAGAATGCAACACCCAGTGTTACACTTGAACGAGAGATCTCACCTCCTCCGCACGGGGATCTAACGATCTTGCGCGAGAGGGAAACCTCAACATCCGCAGCAGGAGAAGCGCCACCGGCTGTCAAAAGGCTACTAGAAGAATGGTTAATGAGTACCTTGAGCAACATGCTCGAGAAACCCATTTAGGGAGGTGTCGAAGACACGCTACCCACAGAAACCGTAGCTGTTGCCGATGAGCCAAACGCTACATGAACAGGTAACACCCATACTGTTACTGATACAGCCAACGACGCACTCAAGGTCATCTTAAAGAAAATGGAAGAGATGGAAAATGAGAACAAAACACTCCGCGACCAGATGAAGTAACATCAGGCGAGGGTTGATAAAATACCAGGCGCTCCGAAGTTGCTACCAAAACGCGATGTGGGCCGATTTGGCGAACAACCATACAGCGAAGGGGCAGCTCCTCATTCTATTCCAAAGACCTTCAAAATGCCACCATATTTGAAAATATACGATGTGACCATGGACCCGGATGATCACTTAATCTATTACGTTACCGTAGTAAAAGGTAATGATCTATCAAAAGAACAGGTACCGTCTGTGCTGCTGAAAAAGTTCGGCGAAACTCTGACGGGGGAAGCATTGACATGGTATTCCCAACTACCAGCACGGTCGATATCGATGTTCGAAGAAATGGCAGATAAGTTCTTCACCGCTCACCCGAGAGCGAAAAAGGCCGAGGCTAGGGTCAATGATATCTTTGTCGTCAGGCAAATGACGGGCGAGGGATTTCGGGAATTCCTAGCCCGATTCAACAGAGTAAGGATGAGCCTACCGAACATGTCATAAGGGATGGCAGTAGCAGTCTTTCAAGTGGGTTAAACAAAAGCGGATCAAAAGAGACCAAAAAACTACTCAGTAGACTCATGAAGTACCCCCTACCACGTGGGAAGAGATCCACAACGCCTATTGCACCAAAGTGAGGGCAGACAAAGACGACCTGAACGGCCCACTTCAGCGATTAACATCAGTCCAAACCAAGACAAGGAGATATCGACGTAACGACGGGCGAAGGGATCAACTACCACGTTTCAATCGAAAACACCCAATCCGCCTCCTCCACGACACACGGATGTCGCGCCCTGACACATCTCACACCGACACATCACACCCCTCTGAAACGAAAGAGGTATGCCTCTATTGCTATCTGCTCATAATTTTTGTGTTTCACCTTCAGAGATAGTGTACACACTGGAAAAGCTTGGCACGAAGGTGCAGTGACCGCAAAAGATGAAATCGGATCCGAGCACCTGGAGGTCGAACGTCCTGTATGAATTCCACTAGGAGAGAGGACACAAAACCGAAGACTGCATAGGTCTGCAACAAGAAGTAGTAAGGATGTTAAACCAGGGATAACTGAAAGAATTGATGAGCGATAAAGGACGGGCCAACTTCGCTCGTGGGCGCAACCAACCTCAAGAACCTTCGAAGCCACCATCACCAGCTCGGATGATCATTGGCGGCGGCGACGATATGCTAATCAACCATGTAAAGTTCACCACCACACATAAACTCAAGCGGACAGTTTCCCACGAACGGTATGACGACCTCGAAGATAGTATCATCTTCGATAAGTTGGATACCGACGATTTGTCTTTCCCTCACTATGATGCTTTTGTTATAACGTTACGCATCGCGGATACCGATGTAAAAAGAATAAGGGTGGATGATGGAAGCGGCGCGTGTATTGTTCACCCACGAGTTCTCGTGCAAATGAGACTCGAGGATAAAATAATACCGCATTGCATAACACTAACGAGTTTTAATAATGCAGTGGAGCGAACATGTGGAGAAATAGTGCTACCCGTCCTGGCCGGAGGGTTCACCCTAGAAACGACATTCCACGTCATGAATCAGGAAACAGCCTACAACGCCATCATAGGACGTCCATGGATACACGATATGTGAGTCCAGTCAAGTTTTTACCAAGTAATCAAATTTTCCACCCCATGGGGGGATATTCAACATCTGAGGTGAGCCATGCATCGCCCAAGAATGCTATCGGATCGCCCAAGATTGCACACACACCAAACAACTAAAAGGGGCAAGTGCGGAGGCATATCAATCAGCCATGTCGGGATCCAGACCTGATGTACAAGTAGAATCCATCAGAGACCGGATATCAGAGAAGCTTGCAAGGCAACTGTAGAGGATCTCGATCCTGTCTAGTTGGACAATATCGACAACATAAAAAAGGCTTATGTTGGACACAACCTCTCGGAACCAGGTAAATATCGTGAGTTTTTAACTAACAACGCTGATTTGTTTGCCTTTTACCACTCAGATATGCCAGGAATCCCAAGGGAGATCGCCACACACAGGCTGAATGTCGATCCACTTCATCCGTCGGTATGGCAAATAAGGAGAAAGTTCAATGCCGCCATCAACGAGGCGGTCAGCGAGGAGGTACTCGCTAACGGTTCTATCAGAGAGTCAAAATACCCCCAATGAGTCGCCAATGTGGTCATGGTCAAAAAGAAGAATAGGAAATGGCGGATGTGTGTCGACTTTATCGACCAGAAAGACTCCTTTCCGTTGCCCCACATCGACTAGCTTATCGATGCGACAGCGGGACACGAACTGTTGAGCTTCTTGGATGCCTACTCCGGTTACAATCAAATTCTAATAACCGAAGAAGATCAAGAAAAGACAACCTTCATCACTCACCGATGGACATATTGCTATAAGGTAATGCCGTTCGGGCTCAAGAACGCAGGGGCCATATATCAAAGGCTAGTTACCAAGATGTTCAAAGAACAGCTCGGCAAGGCCGTTGAGGTTTACATCGACGACATGATAGTAAAGTCGACAAAGAAAGAGGACCATATCGACCATCTAAAGGAGGCCTTCGAGATATTAAGTCAATACAGAATGAAGCTGAATCCCGAAAAACGTGCCTTTGGTGTAACTTCGGGAAAGTTCCTTGGTTTCCTAGTGTCAAAAAGAGGTATCGAGGTCAATCCGTATCAGATCAGGGCCATCGACGCAATACCGGAGATACTGACCAGCAAAAAGTAGGTGCAGAAATTGACAGGACGAGTAGCCGCCCTATCGAGGTTCATTTCATGGTCATCGGATAGATGTCACAAATTCTCCAACGTGCTAAGTAAAGACCACAGACTACAATGGAATGAAGAATGCAGCGACACCCTAAGAAAACTGAAAGCGTATCTATCTTCGCCACCACTATTCGTCAAAGCGGACCTGGGAGAATGTCTACTCGTGTATCTAGCAGTTTCCGAAGTTGCGGTAAGTGCCGTCTTGGTCCGTGAAAACGAAGGTACGCAATCTCCAATTTACTATATTAGCAACACCTTAATCGATGCCGAAACAAGGTACCCCCGCCTTGAAAAACTAGCTTTGAAATTAGTCATAGCTTCACGAAAGCTTAAACCATATTTTCAATGTCACCCCATAAAGGTGGTGACAACCTTCCCCCTCAGAGGTATCCCACACAAACCCGAACTATTGGGTAGACGGGCCAAATGGGCCATAGAATTAAGCGAGCACGACATAACATACCAACTCCGAACTGCCATTAAGTCGTAGGTGCTCACTGATTTTGTCGCTGATTTTAGTACAGAAATATTGATTGAAGAGAACAGGAAGCGCTCTGCGCTTTCATGCATACCGACCTATGGATCCTCTACACCGATGGCGCCTCTAATGCCTCGAGATCAGGACTGGGACTCGTCCTCAAAGTCCCTACAGGCGAAGTAATTCGCCAGTCCATACGATGCCGTGAGATGACTAACAACGAGGCCGAGTACGAAGCCGTGATTGTACGTCTGAAGTTAACCCTCAAATATGGCGCTCGACGGCTCGTCCTCCATTGCAACTCCCAACTCGTGGTGAACCAGGTCACTAGGACTTTCCAAATCAAAGAACAGAGACTACAGAAGTACCAGTTGGAAATTCGCAAACTGCTGCCGGAATTCGATGAATGCCGCCTCGACCAGATACCCAGGGCACAGAATATCGAAGCAGATGGCCTCGCTAAACTAGCTGCGGCCACCAAAAATATCAACAAGGAAAACGTGGTCACCCTCATCCATTCCGTAATAGACCACGTCGAGGTACATTCTGTAAACTTAACTTGGGATTGGCGTAACCGCCTTGTAGCGTATTTGCAGGATGGAACGCTCCCGCAATATAAAAAAGAAGCCAAAAAACTCCGGGTACAGGTCATCCGATACAGCCTCCTAAATGGTGATCTCTACAAAAGAACGTTAGGCGGCCCCCTAGCCAAATGTCTTGGGCCAAATCAAACAAGGCGAGTACTGGAAAAGTACACGAAGGGCACTGCAGCACTCACACGGGAAACCGCACCCTCGTCCGATGCCTCATCCGCTCCGGAGACTACTGACCCACCATGAAAAAAGAAGTCGCGGACTATGTCAGGAGATGTGAACAGTGTCAGAAGTACGCCCCTATGATACATCAAGCAGGGGAACTCCTTCATTCCGTCACTTCACCATGGCTATTCATAAAGTGGGGAATGGGCATAGTCGGTCCCCTTCCAGCGAGACGAGGTAAGGTACGCTTCCTTTTGGTTTTAACTGATTACTTTTCTAAATGGGTGGAAGCAGGTGCATACACTTAGATACGTGAGCAAGAGGTAATCGCGTTCATATGGAAAAACATAATATGTCGTTTTGGCATTCCCAAAGAAATCAGCTGCGACAACGGACCTCAATTCGTCGGAAAGAGAATGACTGAGTTCTTCGAAAAGTGGCACATCAAACGAATACTCTCTACGCCATATCACCCTGCCGCCAATGGTCAAGCCGAATCTCCAATAAAGTAATACTAAATATATTGAAAAAGAAACTTGAGGATGCTAAAGGGTTATGGCCTGAACTACTATCGGAAAAATTATGGGCATACCGCACTATGCCAAAAACCAGCACAGGCGAGACGCCATATTCACTAGTTTACGGGACTGACACAGTTATACCCATGAGGTCGGAGAACCTAGTTTGAGATACTCCAACGAGAGGGGACCAAGCAACGGCGAAAGTAGGCTACAAGATCTGGATAAAGTCGAAGAACGGAGAGACATGGTCCACATAAGAATGGTAGCCCAGAAGCAGCAAGTGTAAAGGTACTACAACAAGAAGGCCAAGGTGCGACCGCTCAAAGTCGGAGATTACGTCCTCAAGGCTAAAACACAAGCAGTGAAAGACCCTAATGAGGGAAAACTGGGAACAAACTGAGATGGACCATACAGAATCACAACCGCAGCAAATAAAGGAGCATTCCAGTTAGAAACAATGGAGGGAAAACTACTCCAAAACAACTGGAATGTCGCCCATCTCAAGTACTTCCACTTCTAAAAGAAGGCGTCACCTAAGTCGTACTCCTTTTCCCTCACCCGGGTTTTATCCCAATCAGGTTTTCCCGGGGAGGTTTTTAATGAGGCGGCAAGGGAGACGCCTCGAGGATCGAAGTGTTGTTCATTACCCCGACCCGTCGACATGATCTCCGGAGCGAAGTAATGAAGGGACTGGATATAGATAATCATCTCCATTGTATGTACAAGGTCATGTGACTCTCACAAGAATTTAATCAGATCTCCATTGTATGTGAAGAGTTGACATGTGATCCTTACAAGTATATAATCAAACATCCATTGTATGAATAAAGTCGATATGTCTTCCTACGGGAATACAATCAAATCTCCAACAAGAAATGGCCAAGGCCATCGACAAAAGCATGAGTTCAACCTCATTCGAACTACGATAGGATCCTACTTCGACGATAGTTCAAAGCAACATCCCAATGGCCAAGGCCACCGACAAAAGCATGAGTCCAACCTCATTCAAACTACGACGGGATCCTACTTCGACGACAGTTTGAAGCAACATCCCAATGGCCAAGGCCATCGACAAAAGCATGAGTCCGACCTCATTCGAACTACGACAGGATCCTACTTCGACGACAGTTCGAAGCAACATCCCAATGGCCAAGACTATCGACAAAAGCATGAGTTCGACCTCATTCGAACTACGACGTGATCCTACTTCGATGATAGTTCGAAGCAACATCCCAATGGCCAAGGCCATCTATAAAAGCATGAGTTCGACCTCGTTCGAACTACAATGGGACACTACTTCGACGACAGTTCGAAGCAACATCCCAATGGCCAAGGCCATCGACTTAATAGCTTAATAGCTCGATAGTTAAACCGGATATCATAAACATTGCAAAGAAGAGCAAATCGACAAAATATATTTTACATTGCATCAAAATATTATTTACACTTGTCTTTACAAATGGGCTCAAGTATACCCCCCGCAAAAACCCCAAAATAAAAGCAAGTACAAACAAAGACTACACATAGTCCCCGGTAGGGTAAGCATCTTCGTACCACGAGTCCGAAGCAAGACGGTTCGCATCATCAAAGTTGATATCATCCCCATCAGATGTGAGGGGGTCGTACCTGCATGCCTCATGAGTTGCACGAGCTTCGGTGTGTACGGCCTGAAGCTCCGCCTCAGTAGCCCTTCCCTCGGCGTGAAAAGCCTTATACACGTCAAGCCGAGCCTCAGCATGGACCTACAACTCATATAAACGATGGGGCACGACTGGATCGGCTGAAGCACGAGACGTGGAAGGCTGAGAACGTCGACTTGCATTCTCCGCCCTCAGCGAGGCCACTTTTCCATTTAACACAGCTAGCTCCGCCTCCAGTTCTTTGACACGCCCTTCGAGCCCCGCAACCTTACGACTAGAGGCCTCCTTCTCTTCAACCAGCTCCGGCGTGCAAACGCGGAGGGAATTCTCCACAGATGTGATTCTAGAAATGGCTACCGCCAAGTTATCAGTACCAACGCTCAGCTCTCCCTTAAGTCCCTGTACCTCCACTGCCTTCGCATTCAACTTAGCGGTCAAACCGACCACCTTTGCCTGCAAGTCGGCATTTTTGGCCATCACCCCCTACTCAACTCAAGCTCGTCATCCTTCACCTTAAGGGAAGCCTCGAGTTCACTGTTACGAGCGACAGTCTTCATGAGATCCTCATCTCGCTCCCTCAACTCTTCGATCTTAAGCTCCAGTTGGTCCTCCCGCTGTTTGAGCCCCTCACAAAACAACTGAAACTCAGGATCCTGATGATAAATGTCGGCCATCGCACGATGCTTAGCACGATACTGTTGATATTTGGACGACATCTTCTCATAAAGGCCCATCCTTTATCCTCTCCCTATGTTCTCGCTTAATCTCCATGACGGGGATCTGATAAAAAAGGGAGAAGTTAGAAACAAAATTCAAAACATCGATCACCACAATAACCCAATGACAAAAAGGGAAGGAAAGGCACCTACCTGCAAGGCCATACCGACGACCTTCTGAGACAACTCCGCATCGCTCATCGCCCTAAAAGCCTCGTTTTTCGGGACACCACATAGAGGAGCTAGAGCAGACGCCACTTACTCGCAGTTCAGTAGCAAGTTGTAATCCCCCGGGATGACTATGTGACGATCAGACCCTTCCGTTCTGACCTCTACATGAGTATGGCGACCTACAAACTCATTGACATCCTCTGGGTCAACATCTGAACCTGAGCCGTCACACTCAACACGACGTCCTCCGAAGTTGGACAACACACCACCCTTACCAGAGCGCACTAAGCTAGCTCCCGGGTAAACTCTTTCCACTTGGGGAGTTTTCTCTGACAAAAATGGCGTCATCCATAAATACGGGCACGGGAGCCGTCTGCGATGCCCTGCTTCTATCAGCGTCCACAGCCACGCCCTTCCCAAGTTCCAGCCTCCTCTTTTTTCTCGATAACGGCTCGTCCGCGTTAGAGGATTCGTCCAAAGGATGTAGAGCAGGTACAGAAGAAGCCTCCTCCCTCACGACCACGACTCGAGAAGGACCTTCTAATTGAATAGGTTGAGGACGACCCTCTCGAACAGACTCACTCAAAACAAACTGCGTGTCAGCGGCAGCAACGGCCTGTCAAAACGTAGGGACTGGCGCCCTCCACCTGGAAGCTCCTCGACCTGTCATCACGAAGGGTCGTATTAAAAAACAAGGTCATACGGCCAATGAAGTGGTAAGGAAATATTTACCAGAAGAGACTCTAGGGCCGTAACGCTTCACGAAAGCGGGACAATCTCGAGTCTCTATTGCACGAGGCAACAGACGGGCTACCCAATCCCTGATATCCGCAATAGGGCAAGGCGGACGTCCCATAGATGCAAACAGGAAGCAAACAAATTTTATAATGAATACAGATAAAAGAAGAGCAAAACGAGTGGCGACACTTACGAGTCTCATTCCATCGCTCCGGGAACCTGGCGGAGTCAAAAACGACATGTTCAGTTTTGACAAAGAAATACTTATGTCAAAACTTGTGACTTACCCAGTCATCTGTCTCGACTACTAGCCCTTTAGTACCACGGAGCCTCAAATGCACCATGGTACCTCTGTGGAAGCCAGGTGTGAACAGGTGCAAAAGGTGGTGGATAGAAATGTTACATTCCGCCAAATCTGCATACTTGGTCAGCAGCAGAAGTATCTTGAGCGTATATGGCGAAAGTTACGCCAGACAAACTTGGTAGAACCTACAGATTCTTCCGCTAAGGGGAAGAGAGGGAGAATATAGCCAATCATGAAAAGGTACTCATAGAAAGCACAGTACCCAAGTCTGTGGACATCTATGTAATCTCTCCCCGCCGGAACCATATCTACATGAGCGGGAATGTCGTACTTTACACGAAGAGCATCAATATGAACTTGCTCCGTCTCGGAGAATACGGGGTCTGGAGTAGAAGGGGGATCTTTGAGGAAGTCACTTCAAGATAAGGGATGCCTTGGCAATAGCTTCTCCACCGTAGGAAGGCTGTCACCCTCTTCCCTCACCGTATCTCCACCGCCAGAAGGGGTGCCGTGGGCAATGGGGTGGCTTCAGGAACCTCTTCACGAGAACAACAAGACCTTGTCATGGTATCATTCAAAGGGATATCAACACAAAAAGAAGGAGGAAGAAGTTTCGAATGAAGAACGTAAGAAGAAGCAGAAGGGTATGAGGGCAAGCTCGGAAGAATGAAGGAGGTTATCAAGAGTGTAATGGCCAAAAACTTTCGAAAAAACAAACCTTTCCCCTATTTATAAGGTTGGGTGGGCACCAGAATCAAAGCGGAGAGCCACAAAGTAGCGCTAAAACCGAAGCATCAAGCCATCAACTCCTGCCTCGAAAACATGCGTGATGATGACGCACGTGAAGATGACATCATTTCCCAGTAAAGTATATTACTGGGTGTCTTTCCAAGCACGCCAACCTTCCCTCATTGGCCATTTCGTAACGTCACAATGACTCAAATTTCTCCATAGGAACGCATGGTGTTCCCTCATCGAGGATGCACTAAGTTGCGACCTAGACAAGCGGAGGGACTAACTGTATGCGTCCAAATTTGACCGACGATGAGTATGACGATTGACGGAGTCTCCTCGAATTGATGCCCTGAGGGAGACGACCCTGAGACAAACCAGAGATGGGACGACCCTTGTAATAATGTATGGCCATCAGGTGACATTGGGAATATTCCTTTGAATATTCCTTGTATTTTGTCTCCTACGGTTTAGAAGAATTTCTCTCTTAGTATAAAAGGAGGACAATAATCTTGTAACCGACATTCAAGACTCTGGAGACATTACTATTTATGAATAAAAAGAAGAAGCCTCGTGACCTATCTTCACTTTGTATATCGGTCTTTCTAGAGATTATTTTTCTCAGCTAAGACTTATACCGTCATCTTTGATTGATTTGCCCGAAAAAGTTTTAATATTTTTTTGAGTCAAACACTAATCACAATATCAGACAATTAATCATAGTAAAACTATTTTTACGTTAACATCAACCTACCTTTCTCTTTTATCTGAAGTTAACACCAACTATATATTTTTGTGAATTCACATAGATGGAGTTATCTATTTATTTTTGTGAATTCACATAGATGGAGTTATCTATTCCCTCATTAATTATGTAAAAGAGTACTCATTGATTGTTTGGTCGATATTTTTCTTATATTAAGAAAATGGGGAGCGAAAAAGAATAGCATGAACCTTCATGGCAAACTTCACGGCCCAAATATCTTAAAAGTTCAGAATACTATTCTTTAAGTTCAATCTCCGCAATTTATTAAACTGCAGGACACTATTATGAAGTTCGACCTGTAAAAACTGAACTTCAGTAAAGAAATTCCAAAAAACTTTGAAGAAGCGACCCTCCGGGGAGAAATTCAAAAATAGCTAGATTCACAACTGGTCGTTCAAAAATAACCTAGTTTCAAAAGTAATCGAAATTTAGCCACTTTTTATGTAAAGATAAATCTGAGCGAAAACACTATTCAAAACCCGAAAAATACGTCAGTATATTATACTGGAGTTCTAGCACAAGTATGGTTGAACTCTAGCATATTATACTGGAGTTCCAGGATAAGTATGCTGGAACTCCAGCATAATATGATGGAGTTCCAGGATAAGTATGCTGGAACTCCAGCATAATATGATGGAGTTCCAGCATAAGTACACTAGAACTCCAGTATAATATACTGGAGTTCCAGCAAGTATAATTGTCCAGTATAATATACTGGAGTTTGGAGCACCGGTGCTCCAGTCTCCAGTATATTATACTAGAGCCAGCAAAGTGTACCGATCCAGCATAATATGCTAGAGTTCATACACAGGTGCACCGAATTCCAGTATATTATGCTGGACCGGTCTCTGTTGCAGCAAAATAGTGGCTATTTTTCATTAACTTCGTAAACGCTGGCTATTTTTACGACCCTCTACTATTCTTTTTTAATTGTGGCTATGTTTTAAATTATCTAATGCTGAGTATGTTTTAAAAAAGCAATATAAATGTGGCTACAATTGCACTTAGGCGGATAACCGACTTACCGACGGCACGGCAGCCCTATTTACGTGCGCATCCATACGCTGACAAGGGAGCTGCAAATTTAAGAAGTGCACTCACTATTCACAAGGTAGCCATGGACGACAGCTTCAGAGTACGGGTGGACAAGGTCTTCGGCTCTCTGACTTCGACGGCGACGGCGCCCTCCTCCAATTTGAGTTCTCTCTGGTGTTTAACCGACGACGAGATTCACAAAAGGGAATGGGATAGGGATAGCCCCTCCCAAGAACTACTGGACTTTGATTCCAAACCCTGCCCTCCTCATATTGACGGCTTCTTCGCTAAGCCCCACCTGCAAACCCTAGATTTCCCCAAACAGCTCCAGTCCGATCTGGAAGAGCTCAGTGACGGCCAAGAAGAACCAGATGATGCTGATGCCGATGAATCGGATATCCGGTCCTGCATTGGTCTAGATTCCACTCTCGACTATGAGGAGGAAGAGGACGAATTCGACAAAGTGGCCGTCGGTAGGGAGAAGCAACAGCCTAATGACCGCTTGTACTTGCGGGACGTCTCCGACTACGGAATTCCTACGGATACCTACAATGAACTTCCTCTTACACTTGAGGAAGTTGAGAGAGATCCTCGCGCTAATCACCTGGCCGCCAAGCTCAGGCTCCAGGAAGATGCTGCTGAGGCCACCCTCAGAGAAGCTCATTTCACTTCCATGCCACCTCCTAAAGGGTTCAAGCTCAACGAAGAATCTAATTTGCCCCTGGATTCGTCCGTTCCAGATTATATAAGGAATCCGTCCAAGTATACTTGCTATACGCTTGATGCCTCAGATAATATGGATGAAGCATCCAACCGGAAAACGTACATGGACTTCTTCAGTCTCATGAAGAAGCGAGCGCAGCTGGAGGATGATAGCTCCACTAATTTCCAGAAGTTGCCTACATTTAACCCGAGAATGAAGCAGCAGGAGCCTGCTGGCCCCTTCACCAAGCAGGGCGCTAAGGCAGAACAAATGCAAGTGAGAAAAACAATTCCCCTTAGCATTGTTGCCGTGGAATCCGATAATGCTCAAGTCTCTGCAATGGAAGAAGATGAGTGGTATAATGCAGCTGACAGAGCTAGAGCTGGAAGTTTGCAGAAGCACAGCAGACGCTATAGAACTAGGGCCATTAAGGACATTGACGACCATAATGCTTGATTTTCACTTTTGTGTGATTCATTTTGGAAAGAGTCTACACCGAGCCAATTACATTGTGTGTGTGTGTGTTAAACCAAGAAAAGGAGAGCTGTGTGTGGATTTTGGACATTTTGGTGTTAAATCTCTTTTTCGGGGCAGGACTTGAATCATGTGGTTATTATGGGGAATGAATGGTATTATCTATTTGTTGTTTTAATTTAACTGTTAATACTACCCTGTATTACCTGATATTGCTCGACTAAATGTCGCAATGAATTTTTTCGAGGATAGGAACTGATGTAGCTCCGTTGTAGGCTTGTAGCTTGTGTTGTTTTGTTCGAGCTATACACAGTTGGAAAATCCTAATATTATGTATATTTACAATAAGTAGATGTGACTAACTAATTACTGTCTAATGCCGGATTACAAAAGAGTAGCGTGTGAGCGTGCAGCGATGCTCTGGAGTTCTGATCCTAAAAAGCTTGGATCCGTCTCCGCTTGAGGAATAATGCATGTGAAATACGATCTTATAAATATTCAGTGATTTAACTGCTCGGAAGTTGGTAGAGGAATAAACAATTGAATTGGTTTTGCTCCTGCAAAATGTAATTCATTTGTTTAATATACTAGGTTACACTAATATATAAAAAGGGCAGCTCGGTGCACTAAGCTCGCGCTATGCGCAGGGTCCGGGGAAGGGTCGAACCACAAGGGTCTATTCTACGCAGCCTTACCCTGCATTTCTGCAAGAGGCTGTTCCACGGCTTGAACTCGTGACCTCCTGGTCACATGACAACAACTTTACCAGTCAAGGCTCCCCTTCGACTAATATATAAGCTTAGCATATTCAAAATCCAATTGATCAAGAAATTAAGGCCAGCTATAATAATGATCAGCTATTAAATTGGATGGAATGTTAGCAAGTAATGCTTTAATACTTAAAAACAATCTGGTAAAGTAGGTGGTTTTTGGGTAAGTACTGCAAGTTGTTTTACTGTGCAGAAGCTCCAAAGGTTTTTTCTTCTTTTCAAATGATTTGATATGGATGAAAAAAAAATTCACGGTAAAGAATGATTATTTTATTTGTTAAATTTGCCCTACTGCTGACCTAGTAATCTTTTTTTTTCCTTTACACTCATTGCAGATGCATATGGAAAATTTCCATCATTGAAGACAAGGTTTTATCCAAACTTGATAAGCTCTAGAGATCTACTTAGTGTTTTGTTTTGTCTGAGATAGTCATCTGAGAATATTCTCTCTGCTTTGTTTTGCAGTTCAAAAGGTTGACTCTACTTCGCGTACTGCTGTGATGAGATATATTTCAACTTATGAGTTCAAACATGAAGTATGATCATATATTTTGGTATTACTATATGGCTTGCTAAATGATGCCGTTTTGCCAGGAATCTCACTTGGAGCCATTGCTGGTATAATAGTGGCAGCTATTTTTGGGGCTACTATCTTTGCAGTTTGCCTTTATTTTGTGTTTTATAGGAGTAAGCAAATAGAGGAGGAATCATTTCTCCAAGGATCATCTGATGAACACTTTAATGAGCACTTACGTAAGTAATTTTTTTTATTGTAATGTATCTTTTCCCCAATAAAAAGGATAGTAGTTGCTTCTTAAAGTAGATAGATGTGGACAAAATATCCTTAACTAGTGATGCAGCGCGAGTTTCTGCTGTTTATGTTTGTTGATTCTCTTGCTTTTCCCATGAATAATCATCATGTTCACTGTGAGAAAGCCTTATACATATTTTGTTGAAAACGTCTATAGTTAAGCCAAATTTACCTGCCAAATCAATAATATTAACAATTGATGAAGCACTGTCTTCAAAACCAAGTAATCAGAATGGTTTAATGAAATCCTTTATGCATCAGGTCCTCCAAAATTGGAGAAAATTACAGAATCAGGTCTTTTATTTGGTGTTATTTCTCCAAGGCCGACAGGGATCACAGTGGATAAATCGGTGGAATTTTCATATGAGGAACTTGCTAAGGCTACAAATAACTTCAGCA
The DNA here is from genome assembly GCF_000393655.2 of Nicotiana sylvestris. NCBI lineage: Eukaryota > Viridiplantae > Streptophyta > Magnoliopsida > Solanales > Solanaceae > Nicotiana > Nicotiana sylvestris. The sequence goes on from NC_091058.1 coordinate 18,834,352, forward strand.
TGGAAAATAAGATTGGTCAAGGCGGCTTTGGATTAGTCTTTTATGGAATGTTAAAAGGCGAGGTTTGTGGAGATTCTTGTCATAGTATTTCACACACACACTTAAATACTCGTACTACTTGTCGGTAGCTACTTTAATTTGTCAATGTCTTCTCATTCACAATACCGGTACAGGGCTAACAGAAAAGAGCATAGTAACTATTACTAATCAGTAGTGAGCATGGAGAACACTGTAGCTTAAAGATCTTGAGTTATGAGTGAAGAAGATAAATCCATGACTACTAGATCATCCGAAGTTTACATGCAAAGTTACATGAGTTCAAAATGTGGTTGTTCTTTATATAGCCAGAGCATCATATCTAAAGAGGTCATGGAGGCTGATACTCTAGTCCTTAGATGTATGCACTGAATGAAACATAGTTCAATGAATTCGTAATACACGTTTAAATCAGAAAAAAAATGTATCCTTTGCCTTTTCCCATTTCTTTAGCTTAGGCCTTCTTCTGACTTGAATGCAGAGAGCAGCAATTAAGAAAATGGATATGCAAGCATCGAAAGAATTCTTCGCCGAGTTGAAAGTCTTAACGCATGTTCATCACTTGAACTTGGTAAGTTTATTCTTCTTATAATGATTGAAAGTATCGACGTTCCTTGTATAGGTATTCTTGTTTTTGTGCTTGTGTTTCCTGTAAAGATAGCCGGGCAGCTGGTTCAAGGTTCGAAGTTCAAACATGCTTCTACTTCCTTTGAGATCGAAAATTTTCTGTAATCAACATTCAAATTCAGCTCATATGCCACATTCTCTACTAATCAAAATGCAGAAATGCCATGTGACGTGGCTCTGTGCCATCAAGCTATTAGAATATGGTGTTGTCCCAGTGACTTAGGACTTTGGTCCATATGTCGAATTAACTATGCTTGGATTTATTCTTTCTATCCATGTTTAAGAAATATAAAAATAATGAAATTTACATATGATAATCACCACAGAGCCTCTTTGGGAGCCTGCATCACGTCATATCTTCTGTGCAATGATCAGAATATAGTTCATTTATTTCATGCGTGCCTTTATTCAACAACCCCTTGGTCATTCCCTTGAAAAGTGAGCAAGATACAGAACTTTCTCTGTCAATTTTAAAGGGCAAAAGATACTTGTTCTGATTGAGACCATGAGATGACATTTATTTTTAAAACCTATTGCAGGTACGCTTAATTGGATATTGTGTTGAAGGGTCTTTATTCTTAGTTTACGAATACATTGAAAATGGAAACCTTGGCGAACACTTGCGCGGATCGGGTAAGTGAAATTCTGTTATGCTGTGTAAACCATGTAATATAATCACTTTGCTGCATTTTTCTCACTTGTAAATCCATCTCGATCTTTGACTTCCAGGCCGGAATCCATTGTCATGGTCTACCAGGGTGCAAATTGCTCTTGATACAGCTAGAGGACTCGAATATATCCATGAGCATACTGTTCCTTTATATATCCACCGTGATATTAAATCTGCTAATATTCTGATTGACAAAAACTTCCGTGCGAAGGTTGTGAAAATTGTGATTTTCAAATTAAAGATCAAAGCCTTGTCATATAAATGCATCGAAAGATCTTTTCTTATGTAGGTAGCCGACTTTGGACTTACAAAGCTAACTGAATTTGGAAGTACCTCTTTGCATACTCGGCTTGTGGGTACTTTTGGTTACATGCCTCCAGAGTAAGCATCTAATTCCAGCTGGCATCTTATACCAGTATTTTTTTCAGTTTTTATATTCTATGATGATATCTGGCAGTAATGCTTCTGTCTGCTAAGGTATCTATTTGTTTCAACACTGAAATTCAGAACCACCCCAGTAGCAAGTAAATGCAGAAAAAACTTGGTAGTCTTTTCCTTTTCCTCTCTTTTGCTCACATCTGGCAGGTCATTCTATGTAGCTGTTAATCCGGATAGATTCAGGACATACATTATTCTAGAGAAGGCATGAAAGTTGAGTATCTTAGTTAAATGTACTGTGTCATAGGTCTGGATCAACGGCAGAATAGTGAAGTTGAAGGAGTTGCTAGTCCTTTCTTGCAAAACCTGTAAATGCATTTGCATTATATTCCCGATTCAAATTTGCTTTTGGGAAAGACTATATCTTTCAAGATGTTTCTGCTAAATGCTAATAGAGTTAAGACATGGATGCTAATCTTAAATAATACCACCAGAGATAAATTCTTCTCTGTGACCATAAAGAAGCAGTGAGGTTCAACGAATTTAAAGGTTTGGATACGAACAGTAAGGAAGAAAAACTTATTTCATCTTATGTTGCTGGATTCCATCACCTGTAAAATATTGATATTAAGCACTGTCGTTCGCCCAGCATAGTTGTCAATAGGAATTTTGATGATTGGTTTGTGCATTGTATTTTCCTATTTATTTTATTTGTAGTTAATCTTGTTTAAATGGGCCTTGCATACAGGTATGCTCAGTATGGTGATGTTTCCCCGAAAGTTGATGTCTATGCTTTTGGAGTAGTGCTTTATGAACTAATATCTGCCAAAGAAGCTATTGTCAAGACGAATGAAGTTATAACTGAATCAAAGGGGCTTGTTGCTTTGGTATGCCTTGTCACCTCGTTGTCTTACCTATAAATTCCAGCCTCTAAACCACTCAGAGAATTTTGTTCTATTTCTAACAATAATGATATTTTGCAGTTTGAGGATGTTCTTAATCAGAATGGTGCTAGAGACGGGTTAAGCAAAGTGGTTGATCCCAAACTAGGAGATGACTATCCGCTAGATTCAGTCTGCAAGGTAAAGTTCATTGTTATTCTTGTAATAAAATTAAGCGTTTTCGCCTATGTAAATTAGTTGGTTGTTTCGTTTGCAGGTTGCTCAGCTTGGCAAGGCTTGCACACATGAAAATCCGCAGTTGAGACCTAGCATGAGGTCCATAGTTGTAGCTTTAATGACTATATCATCCTCAACTGAGGATTGGGATATTGGCTCCTTTTATGAAAACCAAGGGCTTGTCCATCTCATGACAGGAAGGTAGCAATAGCAGCTGGTGATCAGTCCAGCATCCTCTAAGGCCTAAGAACCTCAAAATGCTTGGGAGTATTATTTGTTTATATATACCATATTTGTGAGAATATCCTCTAGAGAATCTTCGTAGGACAAATGTCCTTGATTTTGAATCCAAAATGAATCATTTCCAGATAGCTTACCAATATGAACAACTTCTTCCTAATTAGTACCACCTACTGGTTTTCTATATTTTGCTGATTCATAGCCATCTTCATTCTTGACTGATTATTTAATTTCTTTTGCCATATGTAGAATTTATTGCCATCTTCCAGTTTTAAGTTGTAAATTGTAATATAAGTAGGTTATCTACCTTTGCACGTTTCTCCTTCCCTTTAGCCTGCTGGGTCAAATTATTTGTATTTTTGTATTATCATGATGTAGAAGAAACAACAAGTAAGCCCAAATGACTCTGTCATTATATGTTTGTTTCATAGTCATTACTTGTGAAATTCTCATTAGTAGTGATAACTTATATTAATAGGGTCAATTGGAGTTGTAACCCTCTGGCAAGCAACAAAATCTGATCGGCTCCTACTAATTTGAAATACTTGATCCATGTGTAAATTTTAATATTTTTTTTTACTTCTTTGTTTTATCTCTTGGCATGCCATCGTTGATGCAATCTTGCCTTTGACGGCATGAATTGTTCAACTGTTTACTACATTAATGTATTACTGTTACCAAAATCCTTCCATCTGTGTGAGATTTATATTGTCGGCCCCAAGTTTGAATAACATAGAAGCCTCTCATAGGTTGACGATCAACATAAAAATAGTTGGAATTATGCTCCTTCAGCTGCACGTTCAGCTCCTAGACTGTATTTTTGAATGGGCAAAAGATTCATATAATTGTCCTTAACTATTTTGGGTTTGAATGTTACCAAAATAAGTTTTAAGTTGTGACAATGCAGGATTTTGTTAGCAGTATCAGCTGACCTACAACATATAAGTCCTCATAACTAGGCCTAATATGGTAGCCCAAGCTAAAAAGGAAGAAAAACAGGGGGGGGGGGATAAAAAGATTTGGCATAGCCCAAGCATCTTTCTTATTGAGACATTTCAAGTTCAAATTTCAACGCCCATGGCTAAAATCCAAGCACATTAGAAGCAATAATGATGGTGGGTTGACTGAAGGGGTCAACTAATGGAACACAAACATAGTACTACCTAATTTTCTTTCTACTTTCCAGGAAATACCATCTAGGCACCGCTGCTCTAGAACTGTGTCTCCTACTTAAAATAATGCAAAATTCAAAGCTAACTCTTCCCTTTTCTGACTACGCCAAGTTGAAATATGTTAAAAAGTCAAAAGAACGGAACCTGTCAAGTGTCAACTAACACTACCATAATACATCCATTGGCATCTTTACCATCCTTACCAGCATTTTCCCACTAGTAACTTTCTACAAGATTCTTAAAGAGTTCAAAAATCCCAAGCTATTTCTCAGCTAGTACAGTGTTGAAACTCCCATGATTTTTCAAGAAAATAGAAGCTTTAATTTAGTGTTAGGCATATTAGTGTTGAACATTCTGTGGGTGGGGGCTAAATCCCAGTGTAGTGATGATTGTGATGCATTAGCTTCGTTTTATTTATGGAATGGTGCAAACCTTACTTTCATATCTTATTCTTTTTCTACCACCATAAAAAATATTCTTAGTTATAATCCTCAGATAACCAAACCAGATACTATTCAATTCCAAAGCAGAGTTAATGTTCCCTTCTCATGTGGCTGTATAAATGGGGAATTCATGGGCCATCAGTTTGATTTGCAGGTCAAGACTAGTACTACTTATCCGAGAATTGACCGATTTTATTTTTCGAACCTTACAACAGTTGAAATGTTGCAGAAGTCTAACAGTTATGATCCTAACAATGTTCCTGTAAATTCTATAGTAAAGGTTATTGTGAACTGCTCTTGTGGGAATAGTCAGGTGTCAAAAGACTATGGTCTATTCATAACTTATCCGATTCGCCCTAATGAGACTTTGGCTACAATAGCCAATGATTTTAAGCTACCACAGAAGTTGTTGGAGGACTATAATCCTGAAGCAAATTTCAGCAGAGGGACTGGTCTGGTTTTCATTCCTGGAAAAGGTAATTAATCTCTATTAAGGTATCTATATATTCATATTGTTAGCATCTCTTAAGAATGACTAGAGCCGAGAGACTATTAGAAACAGTCTCTCTACCTTTATAAGGTAGGGGTAAGCTCTGCGTACACACTACCCTCCCCAGACCTTATTTATGGGATTACACTGGGTTTTTTTTTTTTTTTTTGTTGTTGTTGTTGTTTTAAGAATGACTAGTCGAATTAGGATGAGTTGTTACAGAAATCTCAGCGGAAACATTAAATGGAAACATGCTCATTGTATACTATAAAGGGAAGAGCAACTTTTGCAATCTGTATTTACAAACAGTTGTTGTGAGTTTCTTGATGATTTGACATGTATAACAAATTAGTAAACTTGGGATTTTCACTTGAATACCTGTTACATGCTGTGTCTTTGCGGATCTTGTAATTTTTTCCTCTTAAATCACTTTTTTCTGAAATGTATTGCAGATCAAAATGGAACTTATCCACCATTAAGGACTTCAACAAGGTTTACTCCAACCCCAATGAGCTTTTGATTATTGTTTCAATGCTATAATATTGGTAGCTAATTATGGTTTCTTGCTTTTCACAGCTCAACAGGTTAGCCCTATTTTAGTGCTCTGGTGACATCTTTTTCAGCATATCAAGTCTGAGGTATCCGAGAAGTTGTGAACGTGATTGTAATCTACTAAGAAGTGTGTTATTGACAGGAATTTCGGGTGGAGCTATAGCTGGCATATTGGTTGCAGCAGTTTTTGTTGTAGCCCTTTTAGCGGTTTTCTTGTATCTTTTCTTAATTAAAGGCAGGAAAACGGAGGACGAATCATTTCTTGACATGGCACCTTACAAACATAGTAGTAATGAGCACGTTCATGGTAATTTTTATGGTTTTGAATCTCCTAATATATACTTATTTACCCATCAAACTGTTGGTGAGAGTTTCTGTTTTTCTTGTTTCTCATTCCTCTTGCTTTTGGCAATGAGGAATCAGCATCAGCATGACTTATTTGTTAAAGATATTATCCATTTGCCATTTGTTAAAAAAAATATATGCCTCCTGCAATATAGATCCTGGTTAATGATGAAAGTAGGTCAACTAACTGTTCTGTGGAAGCAACGTGTAGTTCATCCTTCGAAAAAGTTTATAAACTAGCTACAAACTTTGAAATTTTCCTTAAATGACTCAGGTCATGCAAATTTAGAGAATTCTTCAGAACAAGGTTCTCTTAATAAGGGTGCTTCTCCAGAGCCCCCAAGGATCACTGTGGATAAATCAGTGGAATTTTCATATGAAGAACTAGCTAATGCCAGCGATAACTTCAGCACAGCCTACAAGATTGGTCAAGGTGGTTTTGCATCTGTTTACTATGCAGAGTTAAGAGGCGAGGTTCGTTGTTATTCTTGTCAGATAGAGATGCTTAGCAGTTATTTGGATACTTAGATTGATCAGCAGCTTTGTTATGTCACTATCGCGTCATATAAATAATTGTTTGGTTCAAAATCAAAAGTTATGCTTATTTCTTAGTCAGCAGGCATTTCTTCTTTCTCCTGGTTAAATTTTTAAGATGAGCATGCAGAACAAACAATTCCACAATTGTGAGGGAATCTAAATACATGTCATATTTGCATCCTGTCGTCTACATTAGAGGTTGCCTAGTTCATTGAAAGAACCACTCTAAGTTTAAAAAATAGTATAGCTCGGTTTTGTATTTCATGCTGCTAGCCTGCTAATGTCCTTTATCTCAATAATATGCAGAAAGCTGCAATCAAGAAGATGGATATGCAAGCAACAAAAGAGTTCCTTGCTGAATTGAAGGTTTTGACCCACGTTCATCACTTGAACTTGGTAAATACGTACCTCTAACCTACGAAATTTGTCTATCTATTAATGCAATTTTCAAAAATTTGGTGGACATTTCCTTCTTTGACTGATAAACTTCCTTTCCAGGATTTTGCATTTCTCAATATTTCCAATCCATTTAGTGGTCTGAGCCATTTAGCTAATGTGATATTTTCCTTGAGAAAGTCAAGATTTTTTTTCTTATGAGAGTCATGATTGGTGATTTAGTTCTGCTCTTTAACCTAATACATCATAGAGAACATGAGGTAATATTTCACATGTTGAAACTGTTGCAGGTACGTTTGATAGGATATTGCATTGAAGGATCTTTGTGCTTAGTCTACGAATACGTTGACAATGGAAACCTAAGCCAACACTTGCATGGTTTAGGTAACTTCGGTTCTCCTCATTCAAAAAAAAAAATCATGTCTAATCAAATTTTCAAATCTCTCACAGTTCCATATCGATCATGTACTAATTCATTTCCAGGTAGGACACCATTGCCATGGTCTACCAGGGTGCAAATTGCTCTGGATTCAGCTAGAGGCCTCGAGTATATCCATGAACACACTGTTCCTGTATATATCCATCGTGACATTAAATCAGCCAACATTTTGATCGATAAAAACTTCCGTGCAAAGGTATGAAAGTTCCAATACTAGATCTATGAAATAAAAAACCTTGAGTACTAATTCATTTGAAAATAATCTTTTGCGTTGCAGGTTGCTGACTTTGGACTTACAAAACTGATAGAAACTGAAGGTTCTATGCACACTCGTCTTGTTGGTACTTTTGGTTACATGGCCCCAGAGTAAGAATTTTGAATGAAAGTTCATTAGAGGCTTTCCCATCTTATAGTAATAACTCTCAATTTAAGGAATTAATAGTAAAAACTGCAGTTTTATGCATCATTTCAATCCTGTAGAAAATGGTTTCAGATTTCCTTATACCTTTCTGTGCAGGTATGGTCAGTTTGGTGATGTTTCTCTCAAAACTGATGTATATGCTTTTGGAGTTGTGCTTTATGAATTAATATCTGCTAAACAAGCTATTATCAGAGCTAGTGAAATTGCTACTGAATCGAAGGGGCTCGTTACAATGGTACCCTTAAAACCGTTTTCTTCTTAATTCACCAAGTAATTATCAACTCTAAACCACTTAAAGAGTCTAAATTTTAACTGTTAATTGGCAAAATATTGCAGTTTGAGGATGTGCTTAAAGAGATTGATCCTAGAGAAGGAATATGCAAATTGGTAGATCCAAAACTTGGTGATGATTATCCCCTGGATTCAGTCTGGAAGGTAAAAGAGAATTATACTTGCCAAGTGTATTTTATTAAGGGATTCGTCATATTATTCGTACATAGAAGAATGAAGATGAACGATTCATATAGTCGACCCCAACTAGTTTGAGACTGACACGTACTTAGTGAATTGATTGATTGCGATAACGAAAGTAATTAGCTTTCTTTCACTTGTAGGTGGCTCTTCTTGCCAAGTCTTGCACACATGAAAATCCTCAACTGAGGCCAAGTATGAGGTCAATAGTAGTAGCTTTAATGACAATATCATCCTCAACAGCAGATTGGAACATTGCTGCATTTTATGAGAACCAGGGCCTTGCCCATCTCATGTCAGGAAGGTAACAAATTCCAATTGGACTTTATTGTGTTACTCGAAATTAGAACCAGAAGTAACACTTGCCCATTTGTTTACATCAACCATATGAACTTACTATAGGTACTTTTGCTATACTGTAAAATAGGAAAACCATATACATCTCTCTTTCTCTGTCTCCTCTTTTAGTGTTTTCCTTTTGGAATTTTTTTTTTTTTTTTTGGGGGGGGGGGGGGGGTTGGATATTTTGCTCCTCTATTATGTCATTTTATGAACAAAGACAAGGGCATAAGTGTTTTTTAGTAGCTGTCAAAGTCTCCAACTCTCCATGTCTTTATAAAGGAAAGATGACAAATAAACAGTGTAAAGCAAGATATTTTCAGATTTCATTTTGTCATTACTATTCTATTACCATCTTTACTAGTAATTGGAAGGTAAACTGAATTTAATTATGAAAAGAAGGAAACGAGAAAAACATTTACTCGATTATGGAAGTATATTTGCGTAATAAAATTGCAAACCATGGAGTATGTAGCACGTTGTAATTTTAAAAGTAGGGTGATATTTATAGTTTTCATGCAAATCAGTGAAAAGATTTACTCATATGTTTATCTATCCACTAATTGACAAAATATAATCATAGTTAAATGGACATTTCGAACATAAATTACTTCCAAACAAATAAGTTACACTGTATTTAGAAGTAAACACTAAAATGTTTGCTTCTCGCTGAATTTTCACCAGCAAAAAAAAAAAAAAAAAGGATTCTCACTGAATTGTTCTATTTTTCTTATCCCTTACCTCTTCAACAGCAAAAAGATAAAGGGGAAAAAAAAGAGAGGTAAGAAAAGATAATTGAAGAAATCTAAAGAAGTAGTTGACCTAAAAATATTCTTCTTGTTATGTTAATTAGTCAATAAGCAGCATGAAGAAATACTGCACTAATTTTCAATTCTTTTGATTTTTCTTATTGTACTAATTTTTACCATAAGTATAACATGGATATGAATTTTAGATCAAGGGATGGATGTCGTATTTGAGCAATAGATACAAATGTATACGGACTTAAAATTTCGAATCTATCTTTTTAAATATCTGAAAGGAAATCTGGAAGGCCAATAAAAACTCTACAATTAATTGTTTGCTTTTCCCTTCATAGTGATTCTGAGATGCCCATTTCTTATGTATTCGTTGGGACCTTCATTCACCTTCCTGCCCCAACTAATGCTATCTATTCCACCTTTATGTCTCCATTCCCTGTGGGCCTTTGTATTTCAATTCTGTATTGCTATCATGTAAATTGATAAAATTTTCTTAATTACCAACTAACTTTCCCATCCAATTAAACAACAACAGCAACAACAATAACCCAGTAAAATCTCACAAGTGGAGTCTGGGAGGGTAGTATGTACACAGACCTTATCCTTACCCCGAAGGAGTAGAGAGGCTGTTTCCGGAAGACCTTCGGCTCAAGATAATAAGAAAAACAAAAAGGAGAGAATATTAGTTTCACCACAGAGATCATAGGAAAAATAGGAACATAAAATGCAGAAGGAAAAATGCAAAACAAAAATGATGGCTAGTAAATAGGTCCTGCACCGAAAAGAGAAAATAGTAAGACACGACAATGCCCTTAGCTATTTCAAACAAAAACCCTACCAGACTAGGCTCACAACAGTACAAGGTAACACAAGACTCAATGTCACGACCCGAATTTCCCACCCTCGGGAGTCGTGATGACGCCTACTAATGTGAGCTAGGCAAGCCAATCATTAAACTACTTACTTCATTACCCAATTATTTCTTTTTAACAAATATAAGGAGACAACATGAAAACAACGAAACTTTAAATAATTAAGCGGAAGATAACAATTAAATATCTGAAATCTGCATCTAATACACCTCTTAAAACCTAAAGCACCCAAAACCTGGTGTCACAGTGTCACAGACGGTCTAAGATTTACTACATACAAAGTCTGAAGAAAATGACAGTACACTGTTTCTGAATAAAAGGAAAAATGAAACAGGAAATAGGAATAAAGGAGACGCTAGGGCCTGCGGATGCCTGCAGGTCTACCTTGGATCTCCGCGTGGACTGAAGGTAGCCTCCACACTACGGTCCAAAAGCTGCTCCGGGATCCCCACATAGTGCAGAGTGTAGTATCAGCACAACCGACCCCATGTGCTGGTAAGTGTCTAGCCTAACCTCGGCGAAGTAGTGACGAGGCTAGGACCAGACTACCAAATAACCTGTGAAGTTCAAATACATAGACAACGGAATGAAATACAGAAATAACCAGTCAATATGGGAGGGGGAGCATGCTGTGGGGGAGATAACAATTCTGAATAGAAAGACATCAAGTAATGAAAGAAACAATATAACTCGATATCAACAAAGAATCAGAAATCAACAAATGCACGGCATCACCCTTCGTGCTTTTACTCTCGTCCTCACCAAAGCAATCATATAATAGAAAAAAATGTACACGGCATCACCCTTAGTGCTTTTACTCTCTTTCCTCACCATATAATCAATATAGTCGGCACGGAATGGTACATCGTGCGGCACGGCATCACCCTTCGTACTTTACACTCTTTCTTCACAATCATACACGGCATCACCCTTCGTGCTTTACACTCTCTCCTCACAAAACAAACAATGCATGACATCATCCTTCGTGCTTTAACTCTCTTCCTCACCCAAACAACAATCACAAACGATAGGGCAAGGGAACAAATGAAATTGCAATAAAAATCCCGGCAAGGGAACAACAATTCAACAATTTAATCCCGGCAAGGGAGATAACAAATAAATCAACAATAGCCCGGCAAGGGTGACAACATAATGATCTCTTCTCTTTCTCACTTTTGTTTCACTATTCACTTCACAACTCGAGTCAATGCTCTAGAGGTTCAATTATCACTTATACTTTCACAATTTGTTGTACAACTTGAGCCAACGCTCCTCAAGGTTCATAGATCACAATTCCTTCCACAAATTTTATACCACAAATAGAAACTACCACTAAGGCATGAAAGATACAACGAAGTCATGATAATCACAATATAAAGACTCACGGGCATGCTAGACACCAACGAATAGATACTCGTCACTATGCCTATACGTCGTACTCAACAATTACCACATAGCAAATAGGACTCAACTCCTAATCCCTCAAGCTAAGGTTAGACCAAACACTTACCTCGATGCCACGAACACAATTCACGATTCAATTATAGCTTTACCCCTTGATTCCACCACTAATTCGCTCGTATCTAGTCACAAGTTACTTAATTACATCAATAAACGCCAAATGAATCAATTTGAATACATAAAAAGGAGTATTTCAAAGATTTACCCAAAAAGTCAAAAATTGCCCCCGGGCCCACATGGTCAAAACTCGAGGTTTGAACCAAAACCCGATTACCCATTCCCCCACGAACCCAAATATATAATTTGTTTTGAAATCGAACCTCAAATCGAGGTCCAAATCCCCAATTTTTGAAAAACCTAGGTTCTTCCCAAAACACCCAATTTCTCCCATGAAAATCATTGATTTTAAGTTGAAATCATGTTAAAAGATGTTAATGATTGAAGGAAATGAGTTAAAATTAACTTACAATCGATTTGGAAGAAGAGTTGTTCTTTGAAAATCGCCCAAAGGAGTTTGTGTTATGAAAAGATGTGAAAAATGGGTTTAAAATCGTCTAAGTATAAAGTTGCAGGTCGCAGGTATGAGAAATGTGAACAGGGGTTCGCAATTGCGAACCCCGACCTCTGCTAAGTTGGAAAATGCGAAATAGGTTTCGCATTTGCGAACCCTTCAGCAAAATAGGACCTTCGCATTTGCGAACATCATGTCGCATTTGCGACTTAGGAATTGCGAAGAATGGGTCGCATTTGCGACCCAAGGCTGAACAGGGATTTTCGCATTTGCGAAAGACTACTCGCATTTTCGAGCAAGGCAGACCTGGGTTGTTCTTCGCATTTGCGATCCAGCCTTCGCATTGCGAGCCAGGCTTCGCAATTTGCGAAGCCTGCAGGCCTGGGCACACCAGCTAAAATTCTGCAATTTTCTAAGTACAAACAACACCTCGTGGCCTATCTAAAACTCACCCGAGCCCTCGAGGCTCCAAACCAAATATACACACAACTTCAAAAACATCCCACGGACTTATTCGCGTACTCATATCACCAAAATAACATCACGAACATCGAATTAAACCTCAAGATCAATGAAATTTCTCAAAACTCCTTTAAACATCAAATTTGAATTTAAGGTTCGAATCACGTCAAACGGATTCCGTTTCTTACCAAACTTCACAGAATTATCTTTAATCATATATAAGACCTGTACCGGGCGCCGGAACCAAGATACAGGCCCGATACCAACATGTTCTAATCAAAATTCATTTCCAAAACTTTTAAACCATTTCAGAAAACAATTTTCTTTAAAAATTCATTTCTCGGGCTTGGGACCTCGGAATTCGATTCCGGACATACGCCCAAGTCCCATATTTTCCTACGGGGTCATCAAATCATGGGTCGGGTCCGTTTAACCAAAACGTTCACCAAAGTTAAATTAATTTATTTTATAGTCAAAATTTATCATTTTTAACAGATTTCACATTTAGGCTTTCCGGCTACGCGCCCGACTACGCACGCAAATCGAGGTGATGCTAAAAGAGGTTTTTAAGGCCTCGTAACGCAGAATTTCATTTGAAAACAAGTGATGACCCAAAATATTCTCCACCTCTGAAACAATCGTTCGTCCTCGAACGGACAGAAGAAGGAAGTACTTGAGTCGGGGAAAAGATGGGATAATGGCTCTGCATATCGGACTCGGACTCCCAGGTCGATGCCTCAGGAGGCTGACCTCTCCACTGAACACGAACAGAAGGAAAACTCTTTGATCTCAAGTGACGTACCTACTGGTCTAGAATAGCTACCGGCTCCTCCTCATAAGACAAGTCCTTGTCCAACTGGACAATGCTGAAATCTAACACGTGGGATGGATCGCCGTGATATTTCCGAAGCATGGACACATGAAACACTGGATGCATTGCTGATAAGCTCGGCGACAATGCAAGTCTATAAGCCACCTCTCTCACTCGATCAAGAATCTCAAACGGGCCAATGAATCTTGGGCTAAGCTTGCCCTTCTTCCCAAATCTCATCACACCCTTCATAGGCGACACTTGAAGCAATACCCGCTCACCAACCATGAATGCCAAATCACGAACCTTGCGGTCGGCATAACTCTTTTGCCTAGACTGAGCTGTACGAAGCCTATCATGAACGATCCTGACCTTGTCCAAGGCATCCTAAACCAGATCCGTACCCAATAACCGAGCCTCTCCTGGCTCAAACCATCCAACCGGAGACCAACACCGCCTACCATACAAAGCCTCATAAGGAGCTATCTGAATACTCAACTGGTAGCTATTGTTGTAGGCAAACTCTGCTAAAGGCAAAAACTGGTTCCACGAGCCTCCAAAGTCAATGACACGAGCTCGGAGCATATCCTCCAAAATCTGAATAGTCCGCTCAGATTGTCCGTCCGTTAGGGGATGAAATGTTGTGCTCAACTCAACCCGTGTGCCCAACTCTCGCTGAACTGCTCTCCAGAAATGGGAGGTAAACTGCGTACCTCGGTCCAAAATAATAGACTCGGGCACACCATGAACACGAACAATCTCCCGGATATAGTTCTCAGCTAACCTCTCAGAAGAATAAGAGACTGCCACAGGAATGAAATACGCTAACTTGGTCAGCCTATCAACAATAACCCACACTGCATCGAACTTCCTCTGAGTCCGTGGGAGACCAACAACAAAGTCCATAGTGATACGCTCCCATTTCCACTCAGGAATCTCAATCTTTTGAAATGAACCATCGGGCCTCTGATGCTCGTACTTAACCTGCTGACAATTCAAACACTGAGCCACATATGTAACGATATCCTTTTTCATTATCCGCCACCAATAATGTTGCCGCAAATCCTGATACATCTTCGCGGCGCCCAGATGAATAGAATACCGGGAACTATGGGCCTCCTCTAAAATCAACTCTCGAATCCCATCCACATTAGGCACACAAACTCGACCCTACAATCTCAAAACTTCATCATCACCTAAGGTAACCTGCTTGGAACCTCCGTGCTGCACAGTGTCTCTGAGGACACACAAATGGGGATCATTATACTGCCGATCTCGGATACGCTCCAATAATGAAGAGCGAGCGACTGTGCAAGCTAACACACGGCTAGGCTCAGAAACATCCAACCTCACAAACTGATTGGCCAAAGCCTGAACATCCAAAGCAAGCGGTCTCTTACCGACCGGAATATAAGCAAGACTGCCCATACTAGCTGACTTCCTACTCAAAGCATCAGCCACCATATTGGCCTTTCCCGGGTGATATAAGATAGTGATATCATAATCTTTCAACAACTCCAACCACCTCATCTGCCTCAAATTCAACTCCTTTTGCTTGAACAAATATTGAAGACTCTTGTGATCCGTGAACACCTCATATGCCACGCCATACAGATCATGCCTTCAAATCTTCAACGCGTGAACAATGGCTGCCAACTTTAAATCATGAACCGAATAGTTCTTCTCATGAATCTTCAACTGCTGCGAAGCATATGTAATGACCTTGCCATCCTGCATCAACACTGCACCAAATCCAATACGAGATGCATCACAATAGAATGTATAAGGCCCTGAACCTATGGGCAATACCAACACCGGTGTCGTAGTTAGAGCTGTCTTGAGCTTCTGAAAGATCGCCTCACACTCATCCAACCATCTGAACTGGGCACCCTTCTGGGTCAACCTGGTCATCGGGGCTGTGATAGATGAAAATCCCTCCATGAACCGACGATAGTAGCCTGCTAATCCCAAGAAACTCCGAATCTCTGTAGCTGATGTTGGTCTAGGCCAGTTCTTGATTGCCTCAATCTTCTTCGGATCAACCCGAATACCCTCCGATGATACAACATGACCCAGGAATACAACTGAACTCAACCAGAACTCACACTTCGAGAACTTAACATATAACTGACTATCCCTCAAGGTCTAAAGAACCACTCTAAGATGCTGCTCATGCTCCTCCCGGCTGAGGGAATATATCAGAATATCATTAATGAAGACTATCATGAACGAATCCAAATAAGGCTTGAACACTCGGTTCATCAAATCCATAAAAGTTGCTGGGGCATTTGTCAACCCGAATGACATCACCAAGAACTCATAATGCCCATACCGAGTGCGGAAAGCTGTCTTAGGGACATTGGATGCCCTAATCCCCAACTGATGGTAGCCAGATCTCAAGTCAATATTCGAAAATACCTTGGCACCTGAAACTGATCAAACAAATCATCAATCCTCAGCAATGGATACTTATTCTTGATTGTGACCTTGTTCAACTGCCGGTAATCAATACACATTCTCATCGATCCGTCCTTTTTCTTAATAAACAACACCGACGCACCCCAAGGCAAAACATTTGGCCTAATGAAACCCTTCTCAAGCAAGTCTTGCAACTGTTCCTTCAACTCTTTCAACTCTGGTGGGGCCATATGATACGACGGAATAGAAATGGGCTGAGTGTCCGGAGCCAAATTAATGAAAAAGTCAATATCCCTGTCGGGTGGCATACCCGACAGGTCTGAAGGAAAAACCTCAGGAAACTCACGAACAACGGGCACATAATCAATAGAAGGAACCTCAACGCTAGAATCACGAACATATGCCAAATAGGTCAAACACCCCTTCTCGACCATACGCCGAGCCTTCACATAAGAGATAACACTACGAGAAGAATGACTATGAGTCCCTCTCTACTCTAAATAAGGCAAACCCGGCAAAGCTAAGGTCACAATTTTGGCATGACAGTCCAAGATAGTGTGGTAAGGTGATAACCAGTCCATCCCCAATATGACATCGAAATCAACCATGTCCAGAAGAAGCAAATCTACCCGAGTCTCAAGACCCCCAATCACAACTATACATGAATGATGGACTCGATCTACCACAATAGAATCACCCACCGGTGTAGACACATAAACAGGAGCACTCAAAGAATCATTAGGCATGACCAGATACAGTGCAAAATAAGATGATACATACGAGTATGTAGACCTTGGATCAAATAACACTGAAGTATATCTATCACAAACCAGAACCGTACATGTAATAACTGCATCTGAAGCCTCAGCCTCTGGTAGGGTTGTTCATTCGGATCGGATATCCGAAATCCGAACCGATCCATTCAATTTCGGATTTTGGATTTCAGATTTCGGATTATGTTTATTAAAATTTCGGATTCGTATTGGTGTATTTTAATCCGATCCGATCCGAAATTCGAAATTATTAGGGCATATATAAATACTACACTTTAATTTTAGATAGTCAGTACTTCCTTTACATCAACCTCCAAGTTATTACCTTTACAATTGCTAGATTTAGCTATATTGGCACAATAGTACTCTCATAATTGCATAAACATGAATTTTTTTCTTAATGTATTGCCTCTTTTACAAAGAAAATATACATATTAGTTTAACTTTGAAGCATAATAATACGACTCAAAATCCGATCCGATCCAAACTTTAAAATCTGATTCAATCTGATATAATTCGGATCGGATTCGGATTGCATTTTTTAGAATCCGAAATCCGAAATTCGAATCTGAAATGTGCTAAATCCGATCCAATCCGATCCGTGCACAGCCCTAGCCTCAGGCCTGACTGGAAGAGCATAACATCGGGGCTGGGCCCCACCACCCTGAACTACATCTCTAGGACGGCCTGCTGCTGGCTGGCCTACACCTCTAGCGGCCTAAGCTCCACCTCTAATACCTCTACCTCTACCTCTAGCACCTCTACCCCCACCTCTAGCTGGCTGGGCGGGCTGTGGGACACCTGGTGCCTAAACCATGGCACGGGAACCCAGATGCTGAGAGCTACTCGATGTTCAAGGGCAAAACCTAGCAATGTGACCCCTATCACCACAAGTGTAGCAAGCCCTCGGCTGCTGAGACTGCTGGCCCTGACGACCTGAATGACCACCCCGGAAACTCTAAAGCGACGGTGCACTAATAGGAGCAGGTGGTGCACTGTAGGACTGCTGGTCAGAATACTACATCTGAGAACCACGACCACCTGAAGTACCGTGAGAAACCTGAAGTGCTGACTGAAAAGGCCTAGGAGGATGGCCTCTACCATACGAATCCCTACCTCCAGACGAGGTACCACTAAATCTGCCTGAATGATGGGGCCTCTTGTCCGATCCATGACCACCTCCCTATGACAGAACCATCTCCACTCTTCTGGCCACATTGGCCACCTCCTAGAAAGATATCTCACTCCCTACCTCCCTAGCCATTTGAAGACGAATCGGCTGAATAAGTCCATCAATGAACCTCTTCACTTTCTCTCTCTCGGTGGGAAGTATGATAAGATCATGACGAGCCAAGTCGATGAATCTGGTCTCAAACTGGGTAACAGTCATAGAACATTGCTGGAGGCGCTCAAACTGCCTCCGATAGGCCTCTCTCTGGTGATGGGGAGAAACTTCTCCAGAAATAGCTGCGTAAACTGCTCCCAAGTATAGGTGTTTATCGGGCGGACTGGGACGGGCTGAACGGGAAAAACTCCAGCCCGTTTGGTTAGCGGGCGGGCTGTTTAGCGGGCTGGGATAACGGGATGGGGGCGGGTTGGGAAATTTTGGGTTTTTTAGGGCCCGTTCGGGTTCGGGCCCTAGCGGGTTCAGGCTGGTCGGGCTATTTTTTTTAAATTAAATTTTATTTTTCTTATTCAATGTTATTGATACTTAAATATTTGCAAACTTTTAAGGCTTAAAATTAAACTTTGAAGTTTAAAGTTTAAAGTTTTAAATTTGAAATTTGTATTTTAAAATTATAAAATTGAAATTAGAAAGTAAGTGACTACAAAAATTATTTAATAAGACCAATAGGCAAATTATTTATAAAATTGAACGAAAAAAGAGTAAAACTAAATTTTCATGCATAATAAATTAATAATACTTCAAAATTCAAATTAATCTAACAAACTAAAACATTAAGCATAAATACGTCTAATAATTTTAAAATAACACAAATTATCTCAAATCAACTTAGATACGAATTTCTGGAGTACGCTCAAGACAACTCTTGATATGCCTCCTTAAAGAGCTTGTGTCACACTTTGGATGAAAATTTAAGACTAGACCATAGTTCTTGCACTTTACTTTCTGAGCTTCTTCATTTTCTTCTACCACCTCAAAGTGTTTCAAAACATATGAGCGCACTCTAGAAGTACGAGGCATGATTTAACTTGAAGTCTTGAATTGAGAATTTAAGAACAATAATATCAAGAGAGAATTGAGAGAGAATTAGAGTAGTAACTAGAAAGAGAATGAATTGTGAGAAAAAATAAAGAAGAAGGGGGGGGGGGCTATTAATAGGTTTTAAAAGGTTAAAAATGTATTTTTTTTAATTATTAGGGGTGGGAGGGCTATATTTTTAATAGGGGAGGCCGAAATGGCCATTTCTGCAAAATATGGCCATTCCCCAACGGTCATTTCTCAATTTGACCGGTGGCAACGGTCTAAATATTTTTAAAAAAAAAATTCAGCAACGATAAACGGGCTGCAGCCCGTTAACGGGTCACGTGCTTAGCGGGTTCGGTGCACCGTTAACCAGAACATAAACGTCCACAACCCGCCCCCTACCAACCCATCCCAACCCGTCCAATAGTGAACAGTAGCGGGCTGACCCGGGCTGACCCGGGTTGAAGCGAGCTGAAAACGGGTCAGCCCTGCCCGATTAACAGGCTTATTCCCCAGTCAAGGCTGACGATCTGGCTGGTCTAGCTAAGCAATAATCTCTCCACCAAGTCTTGGCGGATCCAGATAAGCGAAAAGTAGCAAAATCGACCCCATTGGTCTCAACTATCCCCATGTTCCTAAGAACCTCGTGACAGTTGTCTAGAATATCGTGGGGATCCTCAGTAGATGCACCACTGAAAGTAGTAGTGAAGAGCTTGGTGAACCTATCCAACCTCCACAAAGCATCGGCAGACATAGCTGCTCCACCGCCGGTCTGAGCTACCACACCCGGCTGAACTGCTCCAACTGGCTGAACCGCTGGAGTCTGAAACTGGGGAGTTACCTGCTCCGGAGTGCGAGTAACAGGAGTCTAGGCTCCTCCTCCAGCCTGAGAGACGGCTGGTGCTACAGGAAGCAAGCCTGCTCGGGTGACACTCTCCATGAGGCCCACCAGACGGACCAGAGCATCCTGAAGAACTGGGGTAGCAATAAACCCCTCTGGGACCTGAGTTGGGCCCACCGGAACTGCTGGGCCGAGACCTCATCATCAAAGTCAACCTGAGGCTCCGCCGTTGGTGCTGCTGCTCGGGGCTGAGCTCTGCCCCTCATGGGAGCTGCTGCTGGGAGCTCGAGCTACTGGTTAGTGGATGAGGAAGCGCGTGTTCTCGCCATCTACGAAAGAATAGTGTAGAAATTCAATTAGCATTGAGAAACCAAACCGCACGACAAGACAGAATAAATGTGAAGTTGTTCCTAACTCTGTAGCCTCTAGGGATAAATACAAACGTCTCCATACCGATCCCTCAGACTCTACTAAGCTTGTATGTGAACTGTGAGACTCATGTAACCTAGAGCTCTGATACCAACTTGTCACGGCCCGGATTTCCCACCCTTGGGAGTCATGATGGCACCTACTAATGTGAGCTAGGCAAGCCAATCATTTAACTACTTACTTCATTACCCAATTATTTCTTTTTAACAAATATAAGGCGATAACATGAAAACAGCGAAACTTTAAATAATTAAGCGAAAGATAACAATTAAATATCTGAAATATGCATCTATTACAACTCTTAAAACCTAAAGCACCCAAAACCTGGTGTCACAGTGTCACAGACGGTCTAAGATTTACTACATACAAAGTCTGAAGAAAATGACAGTACACTGTTTCTGAATAAAAGGAAAAATGAAACAGGAAATAGGAATAGAGGAGACGCCAAGGCCTACGGACGCCTGCAGGTCTGCCTTGGATCTTCGCGTGGACTGAAGGTAGCCTCCATACTAAGGTCCAAAAGCTACTCCAGGATCTGCACATAGTGCAGAGTGTAGTATCAGCACAACCGACCCCATGTGCTGGTAAGTGTCTAGCCTAACCTCGGCGAAGTAGTGACGAGGCTAGGACCAAATTGCCAAATAACCTGTGCAGTTCAAATACATATATAGCGGAAAGAAATACAGAAATAACCAGTCAATATGGGAGGGGGAGCATGTTGTGGAGGAGATAACAATTCTGAATAGAAAGACATCAAGTAATGAAAGAAACAATATAACTCGGATATCAATAAAGAATCAGAAATCAACAAATGCACAACATCACCCTTCGTGCTTTTACTCTCGTCCGCACCAAAGCAATTATATAATAAAAAAAACGTACACGGCATCACCCTTCGTGCTTTTACTCTCTTTTCTCACCATATAATCAATATAGTCGGCACGGAATGGTACATCGTGTGGCACGACATCACCCTTCGTGCTTTACACTCTTTCTTCACAATCATACACGGCATCACCCTTCGTGCTTTACACCCTTTCCTCACAAAACAAATAATGCACGACATCACCCTTCGTGCTTTAACTCTCTTCCTTACCCAAACAACAATCACAAACGATAGGGCAAGAGAACAAATGAAATTGCAATAAAATCCCGACAAGGGAACAACAATTCAACAATTTAATCCCGGCAAGGGAGATAACAAATAAATCAACAATAGCCCGACAAGGGTGACAACATAATGATCTCTTCTCTTTCTCACTTTTGCTTCACTATTCACTTCACAACTCGAGTCAATGCTCTAGAGGTTCAATTATCACTTATACTTTCACAATTCGTTATACAACTTGAGCCAACGCTCCTCAAGGTTCATAGATCACAATTCCTTCCACAAACTTTATACCACAAATAGAAATCACCACTAAGGCATGAAAGATACAACAAAGTCATGATAATCACAATATAAAGACTCACGGGCATGCTAGACACCAACGTATAGATACTCGTCATCATGACTATACGTCGTACTCAACAATTACCACATAGCAAATAGGACTCAACTCCTAATCCCTCAAGCTAAGGTTAGACCAAACACTTACCTCGATGCCACGAACACAATTCACGATTCAATTATAGCTTTACCCCTTGATTCCACCACCAATTCGCTCGTATCTAGTCACAAGTTACTTAATTACATCAATAAACGCCAAATGAATCAATTTGAATGCATAAAAATGAGTTTTCCAAAGTTTTGCCCAAAAAGTCAAAAATCGCCTCAGGGCCCACATGGTCAAAACCCAAGGTTCGAACCAAAACCCGATTACCCATTCCCCCACGAACCCAAATATATAATTATTTTTGAAATCGGACCTCAAATCGAGGTCCAAATCCCCAATTTTTGAAAAACCTAGGTTCTACCCAAAACACCCAATTTCCCCCATGAAAATCATTGATTTTAAGTTGAAATCATGTTAAAAGATGTTAATGATTGAAGGAAATGAGTTAAAATTAACTTACAATCGATTTGGAAGAAGAGTTGTTCTTGGAAAATCGCCCAAAGGAGTTTGTGTTTTGAAAAGATGTGAAAAATGGGTTTAAAATCGTCTAAATATAAAGTTGCATGTCGCAGGTATGGGAAATGCGAACAGGGGTTCGCAATTGCGAACCCCGACCTCTGCTAACGAAAATAGGACCTTCGCATTTGCGAACATCATGTAGCATTTGCGACTTGGGAATTGCGAAGAATGGGTTGCATTTGCGACCCAAGGTTGAACAGGAATTTTCGTATTTGCGAAAGATTACTCACATTTCCGAGCAAGGGAGGCCTGGGTTGTTCTTTGCATTTGCAAGCCAATGCGAAGCCTGCAGGCCTGGGCACACCAGCTAAAATTCTGCAATTTTCTAAGTTCAAAATGCACCCCGTGGCCTTTCCAAAACTTACGTGAGCCTTCGGGGCTCCAAACCAAATATACACACAACTTCAAAAAATCCCACGGACTTATTCGCGTACTCGTATCATCAAAATAACATCACGAACATTGAATTAAACCTCAAGATCAATGAATTTTCTCAAAACTCCTTTAAACATTAAATTTGCATTTAAGGTCCGAATCACATCAAACGGATTCTGTTTCTTACCAAACTTCACAGAATTATCTTAAATCATATATAAGACCTGTACCGGGCGCCGGAACCAAGATACGGGCCCGATACCAACACTTTCTAATCAAAATTCATTTCCAAAACCTTTAAACCATTTCAGAAAATAATTTTCTTTAAAAATTTATTTCTCAGGCTTGGGACCTCGGAATTCGATTCCGGGCATACACTCAAGTCCCATATTTTCCTACGTGAGCGTCAAATCACGGGTCCGGGTCCGTTTACCCAAAACGTTGACCGAAGTCAAATTAATTCATTTTTTAGTCAAAATTTATCATTTTTCACAGATTTTTACATTTAGGCTTTCCGGCTACGCGCCCGGACTGCGCACGCAAATCGAGGTGATGCTAAAAGAGGTTGTTAACGCCTCGGAACGCAGAATTTCATTTTAAAACAAGTGATGACAAAAGGTCATCACACTCAACTACCTCCTAGCCTACAACCGTAATACTCGACCTCCACAACTTCCTATCAAGTGTCATGTCCTCAGAAATCTGAAGCCTCGCCATATCCTGCCTGATCATTTCTCCCCAATACTTCTTAGGCTGACCTCTACCTCTTCTCGTGCCCTCCACAACCAGTCGCTCACACCTCCTTACTGGAGCATTTGGGCTTCTCCTCTGTACATGTCCGAACCATCTGAGCCTCGCTTCCCCATCTCATTAATTAAAATATATCTCTTTCCAATTCAAACTATTTTCACTTTGCTTTTACGAGAGTTACTGTTAACAATTCCTTAAGAAATGTTTATAAATATTTTGAAACGAAAAGTATATTGATGTATCATTTCATCTAATTTGTAAAACGTCAAAATTAATTTTTCAGTCAGTCACAGATTGCGAGAATCATGTGTTAGTGGATATTTAAACATGTGATGAATAAAAACTTAGATATAGAAACTAAAATATCGTATACATGGATAGAAAAGAAAGGAAGGAGAAAGGAAAAGGTCTAGTACAAGAGGAATACTACTTTTTTGGATGTTTATAGTAGTTAAAAGTTCAACCTTTCTTATCCCTCAAGCTGTCTCTTCAAGAATGATTTTCTTTATTTTAAAAATCCTATAATTGAAAAAGGTTCTTTAATTCCATTATTTATGAGAGAAAGGGAAGGCAATACAGAAGGATTAAGTTGGAGTTGTCCAACATTGAAAGTGTCTTTTTCCTTTTTCCTCTCTGAATAATTATTCACAAAATGCAAAAAAATTATAATTAAATTTAGAAAGCAGTGGAAACATGATGCTAAAGACCATAATGATGTTGCTGACCATGCATGTTTGTTGCTTAATCCCCAATTTCCCATTGAATATTGATTAGTCTCAAGAATGTTTTGTCAGCAAAATCATCTAAGTTGATAAAATTTTCTTAATTACCAACTAACCACCTTATCCAACTAATTAAAAGATATATCTCATTCCAGTCCAAACTATATGCATTCATTGATAGAAAAGAAAGGAAAAGATCTAGTACAAGGGAATATTACTTTTTGGGATGCTTAGAGTAGTTAAAAGCTCAACCTATCTTCTCCCTCAAGCTGTCTCTTGAAGAATTATTATTTTCTATTTTTTTTAATAAAAAAACCTATAACTGAAAAAGGTCCATTAATTCGATTAAGTTGGAGTTGTGTAACATTGGAAGTGTTTTTTCCTTTCTCTGATTATTTTTTCACAAAATGCAAAATACTATAATTAAATTGAGAAAGCAGTGGAAACATGATGTTGAAGACCATAATGATTTCAATTTCCCATTGAAATGATATATGTTGTGTCTAGCGACTTATAAACAGTGATTGGTTAATGCGACATATGCCAAATACGACTTATAAATGGCTATTAAAAAAAATGAGACTCATAAACGCAATTAAAAATACGATCTATAAATCGCAATTAACGAATATGTCTTATAGGTTATAAGTATGTGACTTACTTATAATTGCCATTCGTGATTGCGACTTATTCCTCCAATAACAATTCTTTCCTAGCAACTGTCGCAGACATTACTTCACTCTTCCTAAGTCGCAATTGCCAAATCTGACTGATAAATGGATATAAATGCAACTTATCAATCGCAATTGGTAAATCGACTTATAAATCACAGATATAAGCGAATGTGATTTATAAATTGTAATTGACTAACAGCTCACCGAATGAGATTTATAAATCACACTTGATAAACAGCTTGTTTGGATGATTGTTATATATCCTTTTATAATGTACCATATGTATTGTACCGTATCGTTTTGATGTATATAATGTTTGGATAGATTATATTGTTTGTCGTTGTTTCATGATGTCATACATCAACAAATATGAAAAATAAACATGTAATATTATAAAGAAAAAATAAAGTACGAAAGATAGGGTAAAAGATAAAATAGGATTATTTAATAATAAGGGAGGACAATATGAGAAAAAATAAGGTAAATACGTGACCACCATCCAAACAAGTTGTAATATGACTTATAAATTGCAATTCATCGTTGCGGCTTAAATTGAGAAAGCAGTGGAAAGTGGAAACATGTTCGATGCTGAAGACCAGAATGATTTTGCTGACCATGCATGCTTGTTGCTTAATCCCCAATTTCCCATTGAATAGTCTCAAGAATGTTTGTCTTCAACATAAAGCAATTTTAATCACACATTCACACTGTTTCTTATTCTTATATATAATATACAAGGACCACAATTATAGGAAGAAAAAGAGGAAAAATAAAAGGAAAACGAAACAAAATTCTAATCAATGGCATGTCTTCGACTCAAGGCCAAAGAATAACTCAGAGAAACTCGATTGAGGTGATACTATTGTATGCGGTCGAAATTAGGTATGCTCGATTTCTCAGACTCGAGGGGTTGCTCTAAGCCCGAGTTCGAGCTCGATGGTCCAGACTCGAGCTCGAAGAAAGAATGCAATGGCCGAGGATCGAAGTACACGAGGAACATCAGAGCCAATCATGACCGACTCCGAGAATAGTGTTGGTGTGAGTTTGTTACGGAAGGACAAGATTTTCGCCATGTCCCCAAGATCATGGCGTGAATTCCGGAATAGATTTGTACGAATTAGTACAAATCCATGCCAGACGGTTATACAGCTGTCCAAATAAGATTCCTTACTATAAATGGAAATGTGCCTTATTTAGGGCTCCCCTCCTATATAAAGGGGACACCAATCGTTTGTAAAAATTGTCTAATCATTGGCAAAGAATATACTATCCTACTTTTCTCTCTTATTGTTCATCAGAATCACCCTTTATATTTATTGTTCTAACTTTATTGCTCTTAGTTCATCTCGAGGCTACTAGACTCGAGTTCACCACTGCTGAGTAACATTGGTTTGTTCACTTATTTTTTTCATTCCTACTTCATATTTCTTGATTATTAATTGGTATTGAACTAAATCACATATCTTTAAAACCACAAATCAAATTTAATTGTTACTCGTATTTTCAAGGTAAACAATTTGACCCCCACCGTGGGGCTAAAGATAATAGTGATTATTTCATTACTGATACTCATAACACACATTATTTTTACACTTTTTCTTGTCAAGAATTTTTGATTCTCAAGCTGAAACATGTCTAGCTCACCAAACGCACATGTTCATGACAACGAAGGTCTTGGAGAAAACAACAACATAGGGGTCGGTGTACCACTAATAAACCCTGGGGAAGTGCCAAATATGGAACCAGTTGATGTTTGCTCGCACACTGCTCTAAACGCGGATTTAGGCACAGACCCCGGAGGGAGTGTGTCCAGGAAAGCCTGATCTGGTGGTCAAGGAGCACAAGGAATAGGAGATGGGGGAATCAGCCTCCAAGTGATATTCGAGATGCTGCAAGCTCAACAAATTGTCATCGCTCAACTTCAAAGTCAGGATAAAACTCCGAGAATAGATGATCCAGAAAACACTTGGCGTGCTGAACCAGCGCAAGAGAGGTCGAAAGGAAATGATTCGGGGAGTGACCCCACCATTATGAGAATGCTCGAAGAGCTCACTAAGAGTATCGAGTCCGGGGAAAAGAAGATTGAAGGCAATGACAAAAAGGTGGAAACTTATAACTCCCGTGTTGATCAAATACTGAGGGCACCTTCGGTCTTGAAAGGTTTAGATGCCAAAAAGTTCATACAAAAACCACTCTCTCCGATTGCGGCTCTGATGCCCATTCCCAAGAAGTTTCGCATGACCGATATACCCAAATTCAATGGGACAACTGACCCTAACGAGCATATTACTTCATACACTTGCGGGATCAAAGGAAATGACTTGAATGATGATGAGATCAAATCAGTTTTATTGAAAAAGTGGAGAAACACTGTCGAAAAGAGCTATGATTTGGTACCACAACTTGCCTCCTAACTCTATTGATTCGTTTGCTATGTTAGTAGACGCCTTCGTGAAAGCACACGTCGGGGCCATAAAGGTGGCAACGAGGAAATCGGACGTCTTCAAGATAAAACAAAGGAACAACGAGATGTTGAGGGAGTTCGTGTCCAGATTTAATATGGAAAAAATGGAATTACCACCGGTCTCCGATGACTGGGCAGTACAGGCCTTTATGTAGGGTTCGAACGCACGGAGTTCGATAGCATCTCGACAATTAAAGCAGAACTTGATCGAGTATCCGGCTGTGACATAGTCAGATGTGCATAACCGTTACCAGTCCAAGATTAGGGTCGAGGATGACTAGTTGGGAGCCCCCCGGGCTTAGTCCATCCTAACAGGCTGGCGGCTAAGCCCCTGAGGGATATAGACAGGGAATCAAGGTTCAACAAAGAACAGTATCAGCCATATGTCGATAGGAGAAACAACGGCTTGGGTCGTAACACTCCTCGGAATGATCGGAGAAATGATCGAGGTCAAAGTTCTTGGGGACTCATGAGTAAAAATGGGTTTGATAAACATACTGACCCCGTAGAGGCACCTCGATTGTCAGAGTATAATTTCAGTGTAGATGCATCAGGGATCGTGTCAGCTATTAGAAGGATAAAGGATACCAAGTGGCCTAGACCTATATAAATTGATCCCTCTCAAAGGAATCCAAACTTAATGTGTAAGTATCATGGCACACACGGCCATAGAAACAAAGACTGCATGCAACTAAGGGAGGAGGCAGCTCGGTTGTTCAACGAGGGTCACCTTCGAGAATTTCGTAGTGATCGAGCTAAGAATCACTTCAGGGAGAGAGATGAAAGAAAAAACGAGCAGGAAGAACCACAATATGTGATCCACATGATCGTTGGAGGTGCTGATGTCCCAC
Source organism: Nicotiana sylvestris (assembly GCF_000393655.2). Taxonomy (NCBI): domain Eukaryota; kingdom Viridiplantae; phylum Streptophyta; class Magnoliopsida; order Solanales; family Solanaceae; genus Nicotiana; species Nicotiana sylvestris. Next base: position 18,862,485 of record NC_091058.1, read on the forward strand.
AAAGACCTATATTCAAACGCACCAAGGTGTCGATCACCAGAGAAAAATGGACTCGGAGCTATGTGCCCGAGGACGCCCTATCATTCTATGATGAAGAAGCAGAAGGCATATCTCAGCCGCACAACGACACCCTGGTAATTTCTATTGGTTTAAATAAAATTCAAGTTAAACGTGTGCTAGTGGATCCAGGTAGCTCAGCGAATGTCACACCTCCTTTTTCACCGCGCCCGCAGGGGCGTAAAGGGAGTTTTTCCAATTAAAGGACAATCGAAACGGTATTTATTATTTAATTCAGAGTCGCCACTTGGGAGATTTATGGTGTCCCAAGTCACCGGTTGAATACCGAATCGAGGAAAAGATTGACTCTGTATTACAGTCCGCGAACCAGAAATCTAAGTAAGGAATTCTGTTAACCCGAGAGAAGATGTTAGGCATTCCCGAGTTCCGTGGTTCTAGCACGGTCGCTCAACTGTTATATTTGGCTTGAATTATCTGATTTTAACAATTATGAACTTATGTGCAAATTTCTAACTCTTACCGCTTTTATTATTATTATTATTTTAAAAGAGAATTGCAACGTTATTAAAACACATTTTGAACCACGTCACATCAATGCACCCATGATTTTGGACACGTTTTAACATCGTTGAGATTTGGATTTGGGTCGCATAAATGCGCACCCGAGTTTAGGGAAGTAATGTTATTAAAAGCGCGCCTGCAGTGACTAACGCATTATTATTTTGGGGAAGGCCGTGAAATTTGCTAAACGACCCATCCCGAATTCTATGTATTCATTATAACCAGTTATTGAGGGCCCCGCAACTTGTGCGTTTTATTTGGCGAGGCTCATCTCATTTTTTATTTAAAAGGGTAAGCCTAAAGCAACTATAATTTTGCTATTTTTATTGTCTCTAAAGTAAAAGAAGAAGTCTTAATTAATTTGTTTTAAGAGCTACATCCCCTTTAAGAAAGAAACTTATAATTAATCCGTATCGGGCCTCCAAGGCCTACCCGTGGGACAGCCGGCTTTCATCTCCAAATCCAAGCACAACTTTCCTAATCAGTTAACTAATTAACAATGATTACAATTATTAGCTTAATAACACATTACCATTAATTTCCAATATCGCTTTAACTATTGACAATTGTCTATTACTATCAGATTGAAAACATGTACCATAACATTATTATTACAGCTAAAATATATTACTTGTCTAAACTACAACACTCACTAATGACAATATTGTCTAAAACTTACATAGATATACGCATTATAAAATATATAAAAGAGAATTTTATAAGAATACATAGATACAAGTTTAATTCATAACAAAATATGAATAACGAATGCACTCTTAATCAATAACCACATTTAAACCCATACTTACTGATTTCAGCTCAATTTTATTAGTACAAGTGAAATTCATGAATTCCAAAAACACTTTCCTGTTTCAGCTTACAACTTGCTTCTAATTTCAAAAATTATACTACAAAACAAAACTAAACCAATATGACTATTACATAATCACATTCCAAAATCCAAACAGTCCCGGAATCAAGCAGCCCAAACAACTTATAAATATTCCTAGTTATACAGTCGTCTATTATTCATGTAATATAAAACAGTCCTAGTTCAAATCCATGCAGTTCATATCATGTTAACAATCCAACTGGTTAAAAACTAAATAAGTACAACATTTAACCGATTATAACTACAAGTATTCAAATGAACTCGACTCTGGCATAAAACTACATTTTTCACTCCAATATTGAACTTACATCAAGGGAATTTGAAGCATGTACCTGGAAAGGTAATCGAGAAGATGGAGAAGTTAGCAAACAGAAGGGAAGACAGCAGCAATCAGAAGTTCAAACAGCAACCCACACAGCTACTTTCAGCCCAGAAATGAATCAGAGATTGGAGGAAAGTTTTTAAATCAAACAGGATAGGTAAATCAACCCAGGGCAGCACCCAAAATCAACCAAAATCACCCAGTACCAGATCAACTGGACCTTAAATGACTCGATTTAAACCCAAGATCCACATGAAATAAAACCAATAACTTCCAGAGTAATTCAAACAGCACCAATATAGCTTGGAATCGAAACCTTACACATTAGAAAGTTTCCAGCAATCAAATCCCAGGCAAAATAGCCATTGAACTCGAATTTGAACTACAAAATCCACTAGAACAATTATTCTCTAAAAGGGTCCTAAGACTGACTCTCAAAACTGATTCAAATCTCTCCAGTTCTAACTCCTTTAAAAGAAGAAACTGAATACTGAAGCTCTCTCTTTCTTTTTTAGTACTGATTTCCGGACTAAAAAAAACCTGAACTCTTTTCACTTTCTGGAAAAAAAAATCTGATCAAAGACTCCTCCCTATTGGTCTCAATATTTTCTGAATCTTTTCTCTCTCTCTCTCTCTCTCTCTCTCTCTCTCCATTCTCCAAAACTGATCCTCCCTTTTAACTCTGTCCAGGCCCCTATTTATATACAAACTACATCCCCTTTTACAGCTCTTAGGAGCACTCAACCCCATTAATTAAATATTTTTCCCATGATATTCTCTAGAACTCCACTAGGGTCTATTTTGTCACCCATTAACCCTTGTCTTTCCTTTATTTTATTCAATGGTACATACTTTAATTAAATTCACATTAGACCTCCCCATGCTATTGCTGATTCCCATCCCACTATTATGTGACAATACACTAGTTTAATGGTTATATTGGTACCTTTACTATCAGACCACTCTCATTAACCATTTCAAACTTCTCAAATCCCAAACTACCCTCCTGAATGCCCTGAACTACTATCCTACCTCAACCCCCTTTCAATCTGTACCAAATCCATCAGCTATAACCGATTCAACTAAGTTAGAAATCCTAACCACTGATCAACTAAAGGCTGAACTTAAACACAAGTTCAATTCCCTCAGACTCCAAACTCAAACAGAACCACATTCAGCTTCAAACCAATAAACGCACACGACAATTGAACTCATATCAGAATGAACAGTATTGCAACCAAGATGACGGGTTTAGGGATTCAGGGAATAGACTAACACAATTCTACACTAAACCTAAATACGAGCAAATGAAACTGTAAACACACTGAATGAACAACTGAATTCATATGCCAAGTCACGTCACGGAGTAGGGGACCAAACATTACACAAAGATGAAACAATTTGGCATAACAGCAAATGATTTGACCAGAACTACTGAACTACAATTAAGCCGGATTGATCGACAAAACTATTTAACCACATGTTGACTGATAGAAGAAAGTTGGACCAAGAAAAAGTCCGATGGAGAAGAAAGAAAGGAAAGTAATTGAAAAAAAAAATCATAACTATAACGAATCGCAATCAGACAAACCATGAAACAATAAAAGAAAGTAAAGAAAAATACCTTAGAATTTCGGTCCCAGTTCCCATTTGTTTTAGTTGAAACTCTCACTTGTGTTTGAAGCCGAGATGGACCTTAATCGAATGTTCTCGACTGAGAACATACGACTAAGGTCGACCATGACCTCAATACTTTCCCTTTAGGGTTCGCTCTTCGTTTGAGATTCGACCAACTCCGCTCTGATTCCAGCAAAACTAGTAGGGGACTTGGGACGAGGGTGGGCTAATGGTCAGAAGGTGTGAGTTTGGGAGGGTTTAGGTTAGGCGCCGCCACCAGGGGATCTTGTGGCGGCGCTAGGGTTCTTGGCTCAAAATCAATATTCGAGCGGCTGGGACTAGATTCGAAGGAAGGGGAGGGTGGATTTGGAGAGAAGAGGTCAGGGCGGAGCTGCGGTGTGAAATTGGGGGTCATTGGATGAACTAGGGTTCCGGCCTTATTTTCGATCTAATATTCGAAGCAAACAGCTGGGATTTGAGGGATAAGGGTTAGGGGTTCTGATTGGGGAGGTCGAGGGGAATCAGTGGTGTAAAGATGGGGTCGTTTGGACCACCGAAAACTTCGTGAGGCGATTTTCGGTGGGCGGAGCACGGTGGTAAGAGGCGGAGGATCTATTTGGTCTCTGAAGCTCAGAGACAAAGAGGTAAGGGGGGTTTGGCTTGGGGGGGCGGGGTATGGTTTGGGAATATATAGTGGATGAAGGATTCGATCCAGTCCGTTAGATTAATTAAAATTAACGGACTGGATTAAACACTTAATAGAAATGACACTGTTTCTTTTAGGCGGGGGTTGGGTCGGTTTAAATGTAAAGCGGGTCGGGCTAGACAGGGTGAGGATGGGGTGATCTGGACCGTTGGATCAAGTCGTATTAACGGCTTGGATCTATTATCCAGATACGACATCGTTTGGATATATCTGGGACCGGCCGGTTTGGGCCTGGATTGGGCGTGTGAGGTGTATGAGAGTTTGGGCCTGATTGGTTCAAATTAAGGGATGGCCCAGTCCGATTTCGTTGCTATTTTTGTTCTTACTTTCTTTTACTTCTTTAAACTAATTTTTCAAAATTAAAAACCTAAAAATCCTAAATTAAATTATAAAATCGACAATTAACTTAAAATATTAGCTCTTAATAATAATTATCACACGAAATTAAACACCAATAAAGATAAAATCACACAATTTGGACATTAAATGCTAAAAATGCAAAGTACATATTTTTATGATTTTTCCATTTTGTAAAACAAACTTGATTGTTTAATTAATTCCTAAATTGTAAAATTAAATCCTAAATGCACATGCAACACATATTTTTGTATTTTTCTTAATTAAAGTAGAAATAAACATGCACTGACAAAATACAAATAAATCACAAACAACACAAAACCATTTTATTTTGAATTTTTGGGAGTAGTTCTCATAGGGCAAAAATCACGTGCTCACAGCTGCCCTTCTTTGTCCGGAAACACGAAGAGTTTTCGTGCAAAGATAAAGTGAGCGGATACGAGCAATTTTTGCCCGTTCGGCTACTCCGTGTGAAGCATTTTTTGAAAAATTTGACCGAACCTCTGCTTCAAAGGTTTCCTACATATCTCCGGCTAAAAGGGAATCAGGTCAATGTAGTTCGGGAAGTTTCGGTAGCTGGGACTACCATGAAGCTGTGGATTTACTGTTGTTGATATTGCTGCTGCTGCCGCTACTTACTTACCTCCTTATTACACCATGCTAAAAGAAAACAAGAAGCTAGACTAAACTGTAGTCTATGAATTTACAAAATCTTATCTAGATCTTCAGACTTGCTCTTGTGTCTCTTGTTGCTTTGATGTCTTACTGACTGGTATTTCCTCTGATGTTTCTTTCTTTCTGTTTTGACTCGTAGTCTTCTCTTGATCTCCGCATTTGAATTGCTTATTTCCTTCTTGTAAGCTTCGAATTATTTTTCTTCGAAGCTTGAACTGCCTTCTTCTGACTCGGGTTGCCTTCCTTCCGATTTCTGACTTGAAATTGAGTGTAGTCCTCTGTTCTACAGGCGGGCTCCTGACTCCAACTTAACTTAAAAGGATAATACAACCTCCATTCTCCAGGCGGGCTCCTGACTTCAACTACAACTCAAAATGCAATATCTCCATTCTCCAAGCGGGCTCCTGACTTCACTACTTCCCAAAACATAATACCTTCATTCTCCAGGCGGGCTCCTGACTTCAACTACTTCTTAAAAATATAGCACCTCCATTCTCCAGGCGGGCTCCTGCCTTCAATGACTTCTGAGAAATGCGTTTTATTGTTGTTGCTCCTTCCTGCCTCCTGAACCATTTTCCTTCTAACTTGAAATTATCTTCTTTCAGAACTGCTTCCCTCAAAACTGGTGTTTCATCCCTCTGAAAACTGCTGGGGATAACACCGGTGTTTTATTCAAAAATATGTTATTTTCCTCCTTCAAAGACTACTTCCCTTAAAGCTGGTGCTTTCCTTCCACTGGAACTACTTCCCTTAAGACTTGTGTTATCTTCCTTCCAAAATTGCTTCCTTTAAAACTTGTTTGGCCTTCTTCCAAAATTGCTTCCTTTAAAACTTGTTTGGCCTTCTTCCGAAAACTGTTGGGGATACCATTTCTCCCCAAACTTGTGTTATCTTGCTTCTTCCCCAAGTGGGTACCGGACTTCCAGAAAATTTTCAAAATGAAAGAAAATTTTCTGCCCCAGTTTGACAATCTTTCTTGTGGCACATCTTTCTATCATCAATAACATTTCCTGTCCCTGCTTCAAATCAAAGAAAAATTTTGTTAGTTTAAAACGTGGTGAATGGTCGTGTCACTCCTGCTGGGGATGGTTTTCTCTTTCTCCTTTCCCAGCTTTGTGTTCCATTACACTATCAAAGCGTGCTGGGGATGAGATTATTTGTTGGGGATGATATTCCTGTTGGCGGTCATATTCCTGCTGGGGATGGTTTTCCCGCTCTTCTTTCCCTGCTCTGTGTTGTCCGACCCTCTTGGAACTTGGTCGATAATCTGCCAGGGATGCTCTTGTTTCTTGACGATTCTTTATTCACCAATTTTTGCTTCCCACTTTTCTCCATACTCTCCCCGAAATCCTAGACCAATCCATCATTTGGTCTTGCGACGAACGTCTTTCTCGTTCCATTGCATTATCTTTGGCCTGTCCTATCCCCATTGTGTTTTTGCACCATCTTGGCAACTGGTAACAAGCTCTGAAAATCCTTTTCAAAACAAACTACTGGGGAGATAAAATCTTTAAAAAAAATGATGAATTCAAGAAAATAAGAGAAGAATAGTTTTCTGAAAAATGTTGGGGAGAAGAAAAAGAAAAGAGCTTATCTGAATGGTACAACCGATCCCAATGATCACGTCGTGCATTTTGGATTAACCAACCCAGTCTATTTATATCAATCAATCTTTCTGATGGCCTTACTTTGTTGGGGATATGTAAGCGCCCAATTCTTTTGTCGACTCAACATCTTTGCACTGCTTGATGCCTCGACGGATCCTTTCCGTCAATCTTATCTTGTTTGCCTCTTTTGACCCCTTGTCGCCTCATAGTGCCCTTCGAGGGGTTTTTACTAATAAGACTCTCTCATTTCCGTCAACTCCCGTCGCCTTATGGTGCCTGTGAAGGTTTTCACTGATAAGACTCTCTCGTTTTATTTCTCTCAACTTCTGTCGCCTTATGGTGCCTGTGGAGGTTTTCACCGATAAGACTCTCTCTCATTTTATTTTATTTTTTCAGCTGAGAATTGGAGTGTTACCGATATGACTCTCTGTCCTGGGGATTCTTTCGGCTATCAATTCATTTCCAGCTTATGATCCTCTTCTCTGCTGGGGATCAGAGTGTTATTCTCGACTTCCATTTGCATGACTTGGCACTTCTCAGATACTGATCGGGAGGTCTTTTTTGGACAACAATATGGGTTTTTGTGTATGGCTAAAAGAAAAGGGGTATCAAAAGGTTCAAAATAATTTTGATGGGTAAAGTATTACAACTCTTGGAATCAAACTTCCTTCCCAAAATTACAAACACAACTTTTGCCCCAGTTTCTTGCTTGGGGATTTTTATTTTTTGTTACACTATGACCGAGCCGTGAGGCGCCTACGTATCCTTTTTGAGGAATCAGGTCAAACGTAGTGCCCAATTCCTTTGTTTTTCTTGTGACTTTTCTTTTGTCTTTATTATCATTATTTTTCTCTTCTCTTTTTCTTTCATTTTCATTACTGATTCCAAAAGAGGGGTATGAAAGAATAAATAAGGCTCAAAAGGGGAAGCAAAGGTTGAAGTGTTTGGATGGAAGAACAAATTGCCTCCGTCATTTCATTCTCCGATACCATGCCAAATGCAAACAAACAACAATTACAATTAAAAGAAATCATACATAATATCTCTTAACTGCGTCAGAATTGATAGCCATGTCGACGCATTTCCCTTCGATATCTGTTAAACATAAAGCGCCATTGGACAACACTCTGGTTACAATGAATGACCCTTGCCAATTCGGGGCAAACTTGCCCTTTGCCTCAGCCTGATGTGGGAGGATGCATTTCAGCACTTTCTGGCCCACTTCAAACTTCCGAGGACGCACCTTTTTGTTGTATGCTCTTGCCATTCTCTTTTGATATAACTGGCCATGACACACAGCTGCCAATATTTTTTCATCAATCAAATTCAACTGCTCCAGACGAGTTTTGACCCACTCATTATCATCAATCTCAGCTTCAGCGATAATCCGAAGGGATGGAATTTCAACTTCTGTCGGTATCACTGCTTCAGTTTCGTATACCAACAAATAAGGAGTTGCACCTACTGAAGTACGAACAGTAGTGCGATAACCCAACAATGCCAATGATAACTTCTCATGCCATTGTCTGGACCCTTCTACCATCTTCCTCAGTATCTTCTTTATGTTCTTGTTGGTCGCCTCGACCGCTCCATTCACCTTGGGATGATATGGTGTGGAATTACGGTGTGTAATCTTGAACTGTTGACATACTTCTTTCATCAAACCGCTGTTAAGATTAGCACCATTGTCCGTGATGATCACTTTTGGGATCCCAAATCTATAGATGATATGGGAATGAACAAAATCTACCACCGCCTTCTTGGTTACTGACTTGAAAGTTTTAGCTTCAACCCACTTAGTGAAATAATCGATGGTCACCAGAATGAACCTATGACCGTTGGTAGCTGTTGGCTTAATAGGTCCAAAGACATCCATGCCCCAGGCAACAAATGGCCATGGTGCTGACATTGTATGCAATTTTGTCGGCGGAGAATGAATCAGATCTCTGTATATCTGACACTGATGGCATTTCCGCACGAAACTGATACAATCACGCTCCATAGTGAGCCAATAGTACCCTGCTCGAAGAATCTTCTTCGCCAATACATATCCGCTCATATGTGGCCCACAAACTCCAGCATGTACCTCTGTCATAACTGTCGTGGCTTGACTAGCATCTATACATCTCAGCAATCCCAAATCTGGTGTTCTTTTGTACAACACTCCTCCACTGAGGAAAAATCCATTTGCCAGTCGCCGAATGGCTCTCTTTTGATCTCCGGTGGCCTGCTCCGGGTATATCCCCATCCTGAGGTATTCCTTGACATCATAGAACCATGGTTCGCCATCCAGTTCTTCCTCTAACATGTTGCAATAAGCATGCTGATCACGAACCTGAATATGCAACGGGTCAACATGAATTTTGTCTGGGTGGTGCAACATTGATGCTAAGGTGGCCAAAGCATCGGCAATCTCATTATGAAATCTTGGGATGTGTCTGAACTCCACTGATCGAAATCGCTTGCTCAGATCGTGCAAACATTGTCGATATGGTATGAGCTTCAAATCTCTTGTTTCCCATTCACCCTGAATCTGATGCACCAGGAGGTCCGAGTCTCCTAAGACCAAAACGTCTTGGACATCCATGTCTGTAGCTAGTCGTAGACCCAAAATGCATGGCTCATACTCAGCCATATTGTTGGTACAATAGAAACACAGCTGAGCCGTAACAGGATAATGATGTCCTGTTTCAGAAATAAGTACCGCTCCTATTCCAACTCCCTTCGCATTTGCGGCTCCATCGGAAAAAAAAGCTTTCATCCTGGTTCCTTGGTCATTTCCAACTCATCTATATGCATCACTTCTTCATCAGGAAAATACGTCCTCAAGGGCTCATATTCTTCATCAACAGGATTCTCAGCCAAGTGATCAGCCAATGCTTGGGCCTTCATGGTCGTCCTCGTCACATAGACGATGTCGAATTCTGTGAGTAATATCTGCCATTTCGCCAATCTCCCTGTGGGCATAGGCTTCTGGAAAATATACTTCAGTGGATCCAAGCGTGAAATGAGATAAGTAGTATATGATGACAGATAGTGCTTCAATTTCTGGGCCACCCAAGTTAGGGTGCAACATGTCTTCTCGAGTTGAGTGTACTTAACTTCATAGCCTGTAAACTTCTTGCTGAGATAATAGATGGCTTGATCCTTCCTTCCTGTAATGTCGTGTTGCCCCAGTACACAGCCAAACAAATTCTCCAGGACTGTTAGATAAAGAATTAACAGTTTTCCCGGCTCAGGTGGAACCAACACAGGTGGATTTGATAAATATCCTTTGATTTGGTCAAATGCTTCCTGACATTCTGCCGTCCATTCTACCGCAGCATCTTTCTTCAGTAGCCGAAAAATGTGTTCACAAGTTGTTGTGAGTTTAGCAATAAACCTGTTGATATAATTCAACCTTCCCAACAGACTCATTACTTATGTCTTGTTCTTCGGCGGTGGCAAATCTTGGATGGATTTGATCTTTGACGGGTTCAACTCAATGCCTCACCGACTGACAATGAATCCCAACAGCTTTCCAGATGGAACACCAAATGCACATTTGGCTGGGTTGAGCTTAATATCGTACCTTCGAAGTCTTTGGAAAAACTTCCTTAGGTCTGCTACGTGGTCTTCCTGATGCTTGGATTTAATGATCACATCGTCCATGTATACCTCAATCTCTTTGTGTATCATGTCATGAAACACAGTAGCCATTTCTCTCATGTACGTTGCCCCAGCATTCTTCAAACCAAATGGCATTACCCGGTAGCAATAAGTCCCCCACGGCGTAATGAAAGCCGTCTTTTCCGTATCTTCTTCATCTATCAGAATCTGATGATACCCAGCATAGCAATCCACAAAAGACCCGATCTCACATCCGGCACAATTATCGATCAAGATGTGGATGTTGGGTAATGGAAAGTTATCCTTTGGGCTTGCCCTATTCAGATTGCGGTAATCGACACACACCCTGATCTTCCCATCTTTCTTCGGCACTAGCACCACATTAGCCAACCAATCAGGATATCAAGTGACCCGAATAACCTTTGCTTGCAGCTGCTTGGTTACTTCCTCTTTAATCTTCACACTCATGTCTGTTTTGAACTTCCTCAATTTCTGCTTGACGGGAAGGCATACCGGGTTAATGGGCAATTTGCGAACCACTAAATCCGTGCTTAACCCCGGCATGTCATCATACGACCATGCAAAAATGTCTTTGAACTCAATAATTGCTTTGATTAGTTCTTACCTGATATTTGGTGCAATGTGGATGCTTATTTTAGTTTCCCTGATATCATCTGCATCCCCTAAATTGATGGCTTCTGTGTCATTTAAGTTGGACTTGGATTTCTCTTCAAACTGGCTTAACTCTCTATTTATCTCTTCGAAGGCTTCATACTCATCGTATTCCGATTCATCATTATAATCGACCTCTTGTACAATTAGTTCGAAATCAGATTGATTTTTTAGACTAGGTTGAAGATCCGTTGTGCATGCCATGTCATTAGAACCGATATAAAGAGAACTGTTCAGAAAGAGAAAAGAAGAAAACAAAATTAGAACAAAATAAGAAGAGAAAAACTTTCACTTTATTAAAATACGGGATAACAGAGTTTCACACTTTGCCGAATACAAAACAAAACTGGATTACAACCCTGGAATAATCCAAAAAAAAACAAGAAAGAAAAATCAGAGTCCACTACCAAGACTCCCTCCGGGTAGGAAGGGGAGTAGCCATCCAATTGTTGACATTTGCCCTAGGCCCCACAAACTGTACATCTAACCTACTGGACCCTTCTCCAGCTTCTATCATGTTGACATCGACGAACAACCTTTCAAAGCCCTCATTCAAATCTCCATATAGCCCAATTAGTGGTCCGAGAACTTTCGGGACCGACAACTTTCTGATACCTGCTCTGACAAATGATCCGGATAGGCACGGGATTGGCTTGGGAAGGACCCAGACTCTTTTCTTCAACTTGCAGGCCCGTCTCACATCCGCCGCTGTAGGCTTGAACCCCAACCCAAAGGTATCCAGATTTTTGGGCAAAGAAACCGGCTGAATAATACCCTTAAGATCAGCCCCTAAACCATTGTCTAGCACAAACCCGTTCTTCAACATCTTCGAGGCTACCATGACAGTTGCAGCTGCTATTTTAGGAAGTGGGATACTTTCACCTTCGGGAACTTTGTCCACTAAAACCGTATCGAAAACCTGGTAAACCCACGGTCCCTTATCATCATCAGTCTCTATGAAGGGTACGATGGCATCACTTACGGCGCTTGCATTGTCTTCCCCATGTACTACGATCTCTTGCCTATCCCACTCAAATTTGACCATCTGATGTAATGTAGAAGGCACTACTTTGGCGGCGTGGATCCAGGGTCGCCCCAACAGAAGATTATATGACACTGCCACGTCTAACACTTGAAACTCCATGGTGAACTCGACTGGACCAATTGTTAATTCAAGTATGATGTCACCCACTGTGTCTGTACCACCACCATCAAACCCTCGAACATAGATGTTGTTCTTGTGAATCCTGTTACCATCGACCTTCAGTTTGTTCAATGTGGCCAAAGGACAGATATTGGCATTGGACCCATTATCAATCAGTACTCGAGTGACTACCGAGTCTTCGCACTTCACGGTCAAATAAAGGGCTCTATTATGTTCTGTACCCTCCACAGGCAACTCGTCGTCTGAAAAAGTGACCCTGTTGACCTCGAAAATCTTGTTTGCTATTTTCTCCAGATGATTCACAGAGATCTTATCCGGAACATGGGCTTCGTTCAAAATTTCCATTAATACCTGGCGATGCTCATCTGAATGGATCAACAATGATAACAATGAGATCTGTGTCGGGGTTTTCCTCAACTGCTCCACAATGGAGTAATCTTGCGCCTTCATTATCTTTAAAAATTCTTCCGCCTCTTCCTCGGTAACTGGATTCTTTGTTGCTACTAGATTGGCCCTTCTTAACTCTGTGGGAGCAAAACACCTTCCCGAACGAGTTAGACATTGGGCTTCACACACTTCTCCTTTGACTTCTTTCCCTTTGTAAATCACCATCACCCGTTCATAATTCCAATGAACAGCCTTGATGTTGATCACTGGAAGCTGAGTTACCGGTTTTATAATAACAGGCTCTGTGCAAGCACCTTTCACGACCACAATAGGTTTACTTGCGACCCCCGGCACTACCACTTTAACTTCCTCTGGTTTCACTGCAACAATGCTTGACGACCCTCTCTCGGCTACCACAGCTGGCTTATCATCTACCCTTTTCAACCGGACCACTGATTTCCCACCGGTTACTTTTTCCTTTGAGCTGGTTTCGCTGGAACGGATCATCATTACCGTCTGTGAGGGCTTCCTGGGCTCCCTCTCTTTGTGTATGAACTCAATCATGTGTGTCTCATGGTGAGCTGGCAACAGATTCTAATTAATATTTGGTGCTTCTGGGGCTTGAACCTCGATCCGATGAGTATCGATAAGCTCTTGCATAGCTGTTTTCAGTTTCCAATATTTCTCTGTATCGTGCCCTAGGGCCCCTGAACAGTACTCACAACTCACCGAGTGGTCAAGATTTCTAGGGGGAGGATTTGGCATTTTAGGCTCAATTGGATTCAACATGCCCAACTGCCTCAATCTGTGGAAAAGACTGGTATATGATTCCCCCAGTGGAGTGAAAGTCTTTTGCTTCTGTGACCTCTCATTCTTGAGGGCTGGGTTTGGTTGGAAACCTGTCCCGGAGGATTTCTGTAGGCCCTTGAGGGTGAATATATGTTTTGTGGAGCTGAGTATGGGTTTTGTGGAGTCGGCATACGCCATTGTGCGTGTGTCGGGGTTTGGGTATAGGCTTGTGCGTGATGGATAGAGAAATGTGGCTCTTGGGGTGGGTAGTAGGGCTGTGGAGGGCCGTATGGAATGTGTGGGTAATTTGAGTGATGGGGTCTAGGTTGGTAGTGAGGGGGGACCTCTGGATTTGGACCAAGTACCTGCCTCGACTGTTGCAACATCTTCCCTTTTCTTCTTTCCGAGCGCACCTCCCGTGCCACTTTGGATGGCCTGAGTGGTTTCTTTAATCACCGAATAGCTCAGGATTTTGTTGGACTTAAGTCCCTCTCCAATCATACCGCCCATTTTTACTACTTCGTTGAAAGATTTGCCAACTGATGTCACCAGGTGACCGAAGTAAGTTGGCTCCAGAGTCTGCAGAAAGTAGTCCACCATTTCCCCCTCTCTCATCGGAGGATCAACTCTTGTCGTCTGCTCTCTCCAGCGGAACCCAAATTCTCGAAAGCTTTCCCCGGGCTTCTTCTCAAGTTTCAGCAATGTGAGACGGTCAGGGACAATCTCAAGGTTGTACTGGAAGTGGCCTGCAAAGGCTTGTGCCAGATCGTCCCAGGTGTACCACCTGCTAGGATCCTGTCTTGTGTACCATTCTAGTGCAGACCCGCTTAGACTTTGACCAAAATGAGCTATCAACAGCTCGTCTTTTCCCCCGGCCCCTCTTATCTTACTGCAAAAACCTCGCATATGTGCCATTGGATCACCGTGCCCTCGTATAGATCAAACTTTGGCATCTAGAACCCTGCCGACAATTGAATATCGGGGAATGGGAACAGATCTTTGTAGGCCACACTGACTTGGTTGCCTAACCCATGGATATTCCTGAAGGACTGCTCCAGGCTTTTAAACTTTTGAAGCACTTCGTCTTGGTATGGGCTCTTAGCCGGCTTTTCAGTCTCTATCGAGATCTCGAAGTGAGTATTATAAGTATGAGGCTCGGGTGCTTTGAAGGTTGGTTCGGGGGGGTAATATTGGTTATCGTGAGCCTGAAACAATGGCTTGCTGGATGATCTTTGCAGGGTTGCTGGTGGGGGTGCCACGAAAATAGGAACATTTGGTGGATGAGGGTTCTGATTGGGTTGTGAAGCTTGGGGATCATAGGCATTTCTTCCCTGATAGTATTGGTGACTGGGGAAGCTTATCGAAGGGCCGGGGGGAGGGTATTCCGGCGGGTGTCCTGGTGGGAGAGTGGGAGTAACGGGAGGGTTAGACACTTTTTGTACCCTAGCTAAGGCCAGCTACATTTCTTTCATCTCCTGTCTCATCTTATCCATTTCCTCCTTCAGCATTTGATTCTCCGTCCTTTCATCCTTGACACTTTGGTCTGAACTAGTCATACTTTTTAGTATGGGTCCTTTGGATCTTGTTTGGTAATGGTAATCTGCCAGAACGTTCTAACAAACTAACTGGTTCGAAATCTCTGGAAAACAACAAACTTGTTAGCGTTAGAGTTTAACACATATTGCAATTTCACGTTGGGGGATGCAATATTCCTAGGCAGTTTAACCATTTCTAACATGTCTTTGCTTCGACCGCATGCATCATTCCGGCTTACTTTGTTTGTGCCTCGTTTAAGTGTTTCTGAAACTTTCTTTATCTCTTTTTTTATTTCTCTCTTTTCCTTTCTTTTATTCACTTTGCCTTTTCTCTTTTTCTTTTTAGTGGTGGTCGAATCTTATGTGGATTGCCTATGTATCATGTCCCCGCATGAATCAGACCGCGCGTAGTTCTTCCACAAGTGCGGAAAATAAAGACACCATTTTTGGATTTTTCAACCTTTACTAGCAAAACGTTTTATTACAAGGCAAAACATTTTTGAAAGAAAATTGACAGACTTGATACAGACTACAGACTTTATGCCAAAAAGGGAAATACAAACTCCGACGGACAACAGACTCTGAAGAAAAGGAAAATACAGACTGAAGCTATGAATGTTTCAGAGTTTTGAATTTTGGCGCTCGCGGGGCGTCGTTCGGCCTCGCCGCGGGATTTGGTGCAAGGCCCCTCTGCATATCTTTCAAATCTTCCATGATCTGGTGGACATAAATCACTATTGAAGCAAAGAAGGTGGTACGGGACATATCCTCACAAGCTAGGCACTTTATGGTGATGTAGTGCCCGATATCGTCGATTCTTCCCTTGATTTTGTCCCTTTCCATAAGCAATCGCTCTATTTGTTGATTCCGCGTCCCCAGCATTTGAGCGTTGTAAAGGAGTTGATCCTGAAACTCATTCATCTGTTTCTCCATTCGGGCCATTAGATCATAGTAGCGCTTCCTATCTACTCTGGCATCTCGGGTTTGTCTGAAGATCTGCTCTTTGAGAGTGGATATTGTTTCTCTCAATATAGCGATGTTCCTTTCGTAGTCCCTCTTCATTTGTTGCATAGACCGTGCACGCTCTTCTGCCTTCTTTATCCATTTCACCTGGATTCTCGCTAGACCCGCTTCAGATTTTTCCAGGTCTTCTTGATACTCGAGGGCTTTCTTCTTTAGACCATTTATGAGCCTTTTATCATCCCGGCTTCTCTTCGGGTTTCTGGTAGCTATTTTCATTTCCTGGATTTGAGCTTTGAGGACCTCGTTTTCCTAAGCTAGTTTTCTCTTCTCTCCCTCATCTGCAGTGATATGCAAATCTTTCTCAAATTTCAAATCTATAACTTGTTTCTCCAACTTGCCTATTGTAACCCTGTACTCGTGCTCTTTAGCCAACCAATCCCACTGTTCTTGCGACGCTTGATGAATTCCTAGAAATGGGGTCTTTTAGCCGGCCTTTCGTGCTCAAGTTCTCTCATGTACCAAGCAAGGTATCCTGGCACCACTTCGCCTTTGACCTGATCCTGCACGCAAGTATTTGCTTTTAAATATTGGCATTCACTCCAGATCTGACGGACTCTTGCTTCAGGGAACTGTCCGTCAGGGCTAATCTCAATTACTTGAGCACTAAGATCTTCCTCCTGTGGAACTGTTTGGCATCTCCCGAGTTGTCTCAAAACCCGATATGGCGCGTAAGGCTGAATGCTCTTGAGCCCCATCAATAGAAAGTAAGTCCTAGCTGCTGGCATATGGATGACCTTGTCAACGGGCAACCATCCTAGTGTCCACTGTATTTGGCTGGCGGTGAGGGTCCGAAAGAATGATGTCCACGCCGTAACTCCCTCGGGTAGACTGACCCCCTTGATTCTTGTGTGGAACTTTTCTATGCAAGTTTTCTTCGAGGAACCATAACTCAAGAGCTGGGAACGGTGGCAGAGATGATCAGTCATCCATATTTGTAGCAACAAGTTACACCCCTCGAAAAGGCTGTGAGAGCTCGGAAGATATCAGATACTATCATAGGAGCAAGGGTGCTTTCATCTTGAGTGATCAAGGTACTGACGACCCCGGCTATTTTCAGATCAATGTTTCCGTCTTTCCTTGGAAATACCAAAATGCCCAAAAAGGTTATCATAAAAGCCACTCGTCTATGCTCGTCCCATTTCTGATGGTTACTTTTGCTGCATAACTTGTTACCCGGGTTGTTGAATCCTCCGACATGACCGTATATGTCGTATATGAAGCGCGGATTACAAAAACCTGCGGCCAAATCTGGGTTATGGACCGTCCTGGGTATCTTTAACGAATCTAAAAACCGATGCACAGTGATAGCTCTTGGAGCAACCAGGTATTTTTGCCTCAACGAAACTTCAGCATTTCCGATGTACCCGGCTATTTCCTCCAAAGTCGGGGTGAGTTCAAAATCGGAGAAGTGGAAGATATTGTGTGTCGGGTCCCAGCAGGTGACCAAAGCTCTTATGATATCCCCCGAGGCTGGATTTCCAATAAACCCGTAAGACCTTTTAGATATTTCTTGACCTCATCTTGCCCTTCACCACCTAAATCATCCCACCATAGCCGCAACTTGAAACGGATTTTAGTCATTATTGAAAAAGGTTCATTTTGCATCGTGCTCATCCTGCACATTTATTAAGGTGATTAAGCAAAAAATAAAATTTATTTGACTCAACCAATTGGCTATTTAATTTTTCACAGATTAAAAGAAAGATTCGGTTCCGAACACAGCCTTTCAGCACTTCGGGAACGAAGATTTTAAGGCTGGGTGAGTCAACCGGTCAAAAATCCAAAAAATGACTACAAGTGGCCATTTATGCAAAGTCAGCCTTCCGGCGTCCCTTTTGGGAACATTCGGCTATTTTGACAAAAACGGCGTCACCCAACTTATTTATGACGAAACTTAAAATTTTGACATTTTGTAAAAGGGAGGTTGGACCCGATGAGGGTTGCCTACGTATCCCGCATCCTGTGAGAATCAAACTGGCGTAGTTCTGGACGCTAGAACAAACTTCTTTTGAAAACCCGACTTTTTACTTTTCTTCTTTTTTTTTTCTTCAAAAATTCGGCAGAGTTTCGACACTATTTGGACATTGGTTTTTTCAAAACAGACGATTAACTCTCTTTAACCCTCATACTGCTATTTCTTTTTCCTCAAAATATTCAAAAGTCGGTCGGCATGCAAGTCCGAAGCAAATAAATGCACAAGTAGCAAGTAAGATGCATCAGGATGGTCTTTTTCATTTTTGGTACACCTGTCCTAGACAGACCCAACCCCAGTGTTGAGCCTCCAAAGTTAAATGCACGTGATGCAAACAAACATTCCTACTAGGGATCCGGCATGAAGTCACGTTATTCTAGGTTCAAAGCCTAGGTATTTGTTATAGGCTGTGTACCTGAGCGGACAACTCGAGTCGAGGAGGGGGCAACGTACCGAGGACCCGCGAGATCGTCCGGCTTTGTAACTTGTCCGGCCTCTTTCTTATTTCAGGGTATGACACTAACAGAATAGGGAGTCTCAACCAGTAAGCACATCCTCGGAGGTGAGAAGAGAAGGGTTTCGGCATAGTTTATATACAGTTCAGATAATATCAAAGCGGTAAAGCATTTAGTACATTTAGCGCGAAATATGTAGAAAAATCAGATAAAGCCAAACATAACAATTATTGTAAGCTCAAATTCTTAAACCCTGAACCAGTATCCAGTCCCTAGCAGAGTCGCCAGAGCTGTCACACCTCCTTTTTCACCGCGCCCGCAGGGGCGTAAATGGAGTTTTTCCAATTAAAGGACAATCGAAACGGGATTTATTATTTAATTCAGAGTCGCCACTTGGGAGATTTATGGTGTCCCAAGTCACCGGTTGAATCCCGAATTGAGGAAAAGATTGACTTTGTATTACAGTCCGCGAACTAGAAATCTAAGTAAGGAATTCTGTTAACCCGGGAGAAGGTGTTAGGTATTCCCAAGTTCCGTGGTTCTAGCACGGTCGCTCAACTATTATATTTGGCTTGAATTATCTGATTTTAACAATTATGAACTTATGTGCAAATTTCTAACTCTTACCACTTTTATTATTATTATTATTTTAAAAGAGAATTGCAACATTATTAAAACACATTTTGAACCACGTCACATCAATGCACCCATGATTTTGGACACGTTTTAACATCGTTGAGATTTGGATTTGGGTCGCATAAATGCGCACCCGAGTTTAGGGAAGTAATGTTATTAAAAGCGCGCCTGTAGTGACTAACGCGTTATTATTTTGGGGAAGGCCGTGAAATTTGCTAAACGACCCGTCCCGAATTCTATGTATTCATTATAACCAGTTATTGAGGGCCCCACAGCTTGTGCGTTTTATTTGGCGAGGCTCGTCTCATTTTTTATTTAAAAGGGTAAGCCTAAAGCAACTATAATTTTGCTATCTTTATTGTCTCTAAAGTAAAAGAAGAAGTCCTAATTAATTTGTTTTAAGAGTTACTTCCCCTTTAAGAAAGAAACTTATAATTAATCCGCATCGGGCCTCCAAGGCCTACCCGTGGGACAGCCGGCTTTCATCTCCAAATCCAAGCACAACTTTCCTGATCAGTTAACTAATTAACAATGATTACAATTATTAACCTAATAACACATTACCATTAATTTCCAATATCGTTTTAACTATTGACAATTGTCTATTACTATCAGATTGAAAACATGTACCATAACATTATTATTACAGCTAAAATATATTACTTGTCTAAACTACAACACTCACTAATGACAATATTGTCTAAAACTTACATAGATATACGCATTATAAAATATATAAAAGAGAATTTTATAAGAATACATAGATACAAGTTTAATTCATAACAAAATATGAATAACGAATGCACTCTTAATCAATAACCACATTTAAACCCATACTTACTGATTTCAGCTCAATTTTATTAGTACAAGTGAAATTCATGAATTCCAAAAACACTTTCCTGTTTCAGCTTACAACTTGCTTCTAATTTCAAAAATTATACTACAAAACAAAACTAAACCAATATGACTATTACATAATCACATTCCAAAATCCAAACAGTCCCGGAATCAAGCAGCCCAAACAACTTATAAATAGTCCTAGTTATACAGTCGTCTATTATTCATGTAATATAAAACAGTCCTAGTTCAAATCCATGCAGTTCATATCATGTTAACAATCCAACTGGTTAAAAACTAAATAAGTACAACATTTAACTGACTATAACTACAAGTATTCAAATGAACTCGACTCTGGCATAAAACTACATTTTTCACTCCAATGTTGAACTTACATCAAGGGAATTCGAAGCATGTATCTGGAAAGGTAATCGACAAGATGGAGAAGTTAGCAAACAGAAGGGAAGACAGCAGCAATCAGAAGTTCAAACAGCAACCCACACAGCTACTTTCAGCCCAGAAATGAATCAGAGATTGCAGGAAAGTTTTTAAATCAAACAGGATAAGTAAATCAACCCAGGGCAGCACCTAAAATCAACCAAAATCACCCAACAACAGATCAACTGGACCTTAAATGACTCGATTTAAACCCAAGATCCACATGAAATAAAACCAGTAACTTCCAGAGTAATTCAAACAGCACCAATATAGCTTGGAATCGAAACCTTACACATTAGAAAGTTTCCAGCAATCAAATCCTAGGCAAAATAGCCACTGAACTCGAATTTGAACTACAAAATCCACTGGAACAATTATTCTCTAAAAGGGTCCTAAGACTGACTCTCAAAACTGATTCAAATCTCTCCAGTTCTACCCCTTTAAAAGAAGAAACTGAATACTAAAGCTCTCTCTTTCTTTTTTAGTACTGATTTCCGGAATAAAAAAAACCTGAACTCTTTTCACTTTCTGGAAAAAAAATCTGATCAAAGACTCCTCCCTATTGCTCTCAATATTTTCTGAATCTTTTCTCTCTCTCTCTCTCCATTCTCCAAAACTGATCCCCCCTTTTAACTCTGTCCAGGCCCCTATTTATATACAAACTACAGCCCCTTTTACAGCTCTTAGGAGCACTCAGCCCCATTAATTAAATATTTTTCTTATGATATTCTCTAGAACTCAACTAGGGTCTATTTTGTCACCCATTAACCCTTGTCTTTCCTTTATTTTATTCAATGGTACATACTTTAATTAAATTCCCATTAGACCTCCCCATGCTATTGTTGATTCTCATCCCACTATTATGTGACAATACACTAGTTTAATGATTATATTGGTACCTTTACTGGCAGACCACTCTCATTAACCATTTCAAACTTCTCAAATCCCAAACTACCCTCCTGAATGCCCTGAACTACTATCCTACCTCAACCCCCCTTTCAATCTGTACCAAATCCATCAGCTATAACCGATTCAACTAAGTTAGAAATCCTAACCACTGATCAACTAAAGGCTGAACTTAAACACAAGTTCAACTCCCTCGGACTCCAAACTCAAACAGAACCACATTCAGCTTCAAACCAATAAAATCACACGGCAATTGAACTCATATAAGAATGAACAGTATTGCAACCAAGATGACGGGTTTAGGGATTCAGGGAATAGACTAACACAATTCTACACTAAACCTAAATACGAGCAAATGAAACTGTAAACACACTGAATGAACAACTGAATTCATATGCCAAGTCACGTCACGGAGTAGGGGACCAAACATTACACAAAGATGAAACAATTTGGCATAACAGCAAATGATTTGACCAGAACTACTGAACAACAATTAAGTCTGATTGATCGACAAAACTATTTAACCACATGTTGACTGATAGAAGAAAGCTGGACCAAGAAAAAGTCCGATGGAGAAGAAAGAAAGGAAAGTAATTGAAAAAAACCATAACTATAACGAATCGCAATCAGACAAACCATGAAACAATAAAAGAAAAGGTAAAGAAAAATACCTTAGAATTTCGGTCCCAGTTCCTATTTGTTTTAGTTGAAACTCTCACTTGTGTTTGAAGCCGAGACGGACCTTAATCGAATGTTCTCGACTGAGAACATACGACTAAGGTCGACCACGACCTCAATCCTTTCCCTTTAGGGTTCTCTCTTCGTTTGAGATTCGACCAACTCCGCTCTGATTCGAGCAAAACTAGTAGGGGACTTGGGACGAGGGTGGGCTAGTGGTCAGAAGGTGTGAGTTTGGGAGGGTTTAGGTTAGGCGCCGCCACCAGGGGATCTTGTGGCGGTGCTAGGGTTCTTGGCTCAAAATCAATATTCGAGCGGCTGGGACTAGATTCGAAGGAATGGGAGGGTGGATTTGGAGTGAAGAGGTCAGGGCGGAGCTGTGGTGTGAAATTGGGGGTCATTGGACGAACTTGGGTTCCGACCTTATTTTCGATCTAATATTCGAAGCAAACGGATGGGATTCGAGGGATAAGGGTTAGGGGTTCTGATTGGGGAGGTCGAGGGGAATCAGTGGTGTAAAGATGGGGTCGTTTGGAACACCAGAACCGCTGTGAGGCGATTTCCGGTGGGCGGAGCACGGTGGTAAGAGGCGGAGGATCTGTTTGGTCTTTGAAGCTCAGAGACGAAGAGGTGAGGGGGGGTTTGGCTTGGGGGGGCCAGGGTATGGTTTGGGAATATATAGTGGATGAAGGATTCGATCCAGTCCGTTAGATTAATTAAAATTAATGGACTGGATTAAACACTTAATAGAAACGACACCGTTTCTTTTAGTCGGGGGTTGGGTCGGTTTAAATGTAAAGCGGGTCGGGCTAGACCGGGTGAGGATGGGGTGATCTGGACCATTGGATCAAGTCGTATCAACGGCTTGGATCTATTATCCAGATACGACATCGTTTGGATATATCTGGGACTGGCCGGTTTGGGCCTGGATTGGGCGTGTGAGGTGTGTGAGAGTTTGGGCCTGATTGGTTCAAATTAAGGGATGGCCCAGTCCGATTTCGTTGCTATTTTTGTTCTTACTTTCTTTTACTTCTTTAAACTAATTTTTCAAAATTTAAAACCTAAAAATCTAAATTAAATTATAAAATCGACAATTAACTTAAAATATTAGCTCTTAATAATAATTATCACACGAAATTAAACACCAATAAAGATAAAATTACACAATTTGGACATTAAATGCTAAAAATGCAAAGTACATATTTTTGTGATTTTTCCATTTTGTAAAACAAACTTGATTGTTTAATTAATTCCTAAATTATAAAATTAAATCCTAAATGCACATGCAACACATATTTTTGTATTTTTCTTAATTAAAGTAGAAATAAACATGCACAGACAAAATACAAATAAATCACAAACAACACAAAACCATTTTATTTTGAATTTTGGGAGTAGTTCTCATAGGGCAAAAATCACGTGCTCACAGCGAACATAATCAGATCAAGGGCCGTAGAGCAGCTTGGCCTACAAGATCAGATTATACCTGCATCCCGGGTCCTAAACGACTTCAATATGGCAAGTGAAACAACAAAAGAGGAGATAATCTTACCAGTGAATGTAGCCGGGACCATACAGGATACAAAATTCCATGTCATCGAAGGCGACATGAGGTACAATGCACTTCTCGGGAGGTCAAGGATCCACAATATGAGGGCAGTACCTTTGATCCTTCACCAGATGAAGAAATTCCCAATAGAGGATGGGGTGAAAACGGTCTATGGATAATAACATGCTGCAATAGAGATGTTTGAAGTCGAGGAAGTGACTCCGTCACCATTGCCATCGACCTCAGAAAAATCGGGGATCAAAGATAAACCAGCGGCCAAATAGCAATCACCAATCCCAGTCCCGATCGAACCAGAGGAACAGGTAATCGAGGAAGAAGAAAAGGATTTCCTCACCCCTCGAACTTTTGTCGTTCCAGAAGAGTCCGATGCGAACAAGTCAACGATCGAAGAACTACAACAGGTCATACTGATCGAATACATGCCCGAAAGAAAGGTATACCTGAGAACGGGATTAACCCCCGAACTCAGGAAAAAACTCATTCAATTTCTTATTGATAATATGGATTGCTTTGCTTGGTCCCATTTAGATAGGAAAGGAATTCCACCGGAAATAACAACACACTGGCTAAGCACCGACCCCACCGGTGAAGCAAAAGAGAAGGCCCCAGTCCGAGGTGAAGCATGCATTCATAAAGGACGAGGTAACCAAACTTCTGAAATAGGGTATATTCGGGAGGTAAAATACCCCGAATGGTTAGCCAACGTAGTTGTAGTTCCTAAAAAAGAAAAAAGCTTAGAATGTGCATAGATTATAAGGATTTGAACAAAGTGTGCCCGAAAGACTCTTTTCCATTGCCTAATATCACTCGTATGATCGATGCCACGGCCGACAACGAGATCCTAACTTTTTTCGACGCCTACTCCGGGTACAATCAAATTCAGATGAACCCGGAGGATCAGGAAAAGACATCGTTTATCACTAAGTTTGGAACATACCGTTACAATGTAATGCCCTTCGGGCTAAAAAATATTGGAATCACGTATCAGCGCCTAGTTAACAAGATGTTCGATGAACAAATAGGTAAAACGATGGAAGTTTACATTGACGATATGTTAGTTAAGTCCCTGTGCGCAGAGGACCATTTAACTAATTTGCAACAAACATTCAAAATCTTGAGGAAGTAAAACATGAAGCTTAACCCAAAAAAATGTGCCTTCAGAGTTGGCTCGGAAGTTCCTCGGTTTCATGGTATCTAATCGAGGAATCGAGATCAACCCTGACAAGATCAAGGCCATCGAGGATATAACGAATGTGGATAGTGTAAAGGTCGTGCAAATATTAACAGGATGTATAGTCGCCTTGGGTCAATTTATCTCGAGGTTATCGGATCGAAGTCACAGGTTCTTTTCCTTGCTCAAAAAGAAAAAGGACTTTGCATGGACCCCGGAATGCCAGCAGGCCTTAGAGGAATTGAAACGATACTTATCTAGCCCGCCTTTGCTTCACACCCCGAAGGTAGATGAAAAGCTTTACTTGCATTTGATAGTGTCTGAGATAGCGGTAAGTGGAGTACTGGTTCGAGAAGAGCAAGGTACGCAATTCCCTGTTTATTATGTAAGTCGAACTCTAGGAGATGCTGAAACTAGATACCCTCACTTAGAAAAATTAGCACTTGCATTAATCAACGCATCTAGGAAGTTAAAGCCATATTTTCAATGTCATTCCATATGTGTATTAACCACTTATCCTCTCACAAATGGCTTGCATAAGCCCGAATTGTCGGGCCGATTGGCCAAGTGGGCAGTTGAACTTGGCGGGTACGATATCGAATATCAACCCCGAACGGCTATCAAGTCCCAAATCTTGGCTGACTTCGTGGCCAACTTTACGCGACCCTCTTATCCAAAGTAGAAAAAAACTTCTACTGGGATCGGGTACATCATCGGGGGTATGGACCTTTTCACGGACGGTGCCTCGAATATGAAAGAGTCTGGGCTCGGCATTATTTTGAAACCACCAGTTGGTAGTACTATTAGACAATCTATCAAAACTTCAAGATTGACTAACAATGAGGCCGAGTATGATGCCATGATTGTAGGTCTCAAGCTAGCTAAGAGCTTGGGTGTAGAGGTCATCGAGGCCAAATGCGACTCTCTATTGGTGGTGAACCAAGTAAACAAGAGTTTCGAGATTCGAGAAGATAGAATGCAGAGGTACTTAGACAAAATACAGGTGACGTTGCACCGCTTCAAGGAATGGACCCTGGATCATGTGCCTCGAGAGCAAAATAGTCAGGCTGATGCGCTTGCAAATATGGGATCGTCAATCGAAGAAGACGATATTATCCCGGGGACTGTCATTCAGTTATCGAGAAGCTCATGCTGAAATAAATTCCACGAGCTTGACTTGGGATTGGAGAAATAAGTATATCAATTATTTGAAAAATGGAAAGCTCCCATCGGATCACAAAGAATTGAGGGCTCTACGAACCAAGGTTGCTAGGTTCACACTAGATGGGGATGGGACATTATACAGAAGAACGTTTGATGGACCACTGGCGGTATGTTTACGACCAGGGGATACCGATTATGTTCTACGAGAAATCCACAAAGGTACTTGTGGGAACCACTCCGGCGCCAAGTCTTTGATTCACAGAATTATCAGAGCAGGATATTACTGGGACAACATGGAAAAAGATACTAACGAGTTTGTCAAAAAATGTGATAAATGTCAACGGTTTGCACCGATGATCCATCAGCCCGGAGAACAGCTCCATTCGATCCTATCCCCGTGGCCTTTTATGAAATAGGGGATGGACATAGTCGGCCCCTTACCAACGGCCCCAGGTAAAACTAAATTTATTTTATTTATGACTGATTACTTTTCTAAATGTGTAGAAGAACAGGCCTGCGAAAAGGTCAAAGAAAAGGAAGTTATTGACTTTATCTGGGACCACATCATATGTCGGTACGGGATACCTGTCGAGATTGTATGTGACAATGGAAAATAATTCATCGGTAGCAAGGTGACGGAGTTCCTAGAAGTACACAAGATAAAGAGGATCTTATCAACACCATACCACCCAACTGGAAATGGACAGGCCAAATCAACAAATAAAACCATCATTCAAAACCTGAAGAAAAGGTTGGACGATGCAAAGGGAAAATGGAGAGAAGTTTTACCCGAGGTCCTTTTGGCATATCGAACAACATCGAAATATAGCATAGGGGCTACTCCGTTTTCTTTAGTTTATGGCTCTGAGGCCCTTATCCCTGTCAAGGTCGGCGAACCCAGCGCCAGGTTTTGACATGCATCGAGGAGTCAAATCACGAGGCTATGAATACTAGCCTCGATCTACTAGATGAAAAACGAGAGGCAACACTTGTTCGAATGGCCGCACAGAAGCAAAGAATTGAGAGATACTACAATAGAAGGACCAATCTTCGACACTTCGGAGTCGGGTACTTAGTTCTACGGAAAGTCACCCTCAACACTCAAGACCCGAACGAAGGGAAACTAGGCCCGAATTGGGAAGGACTGTACCGAGTCCTAGGAGTTATCGGTAAATGATCTTGCAAACTTATCACAATGGAAGGTGAACAACTGCCAAACAATTAGAACGTATCGTTACTCAAACGATACTATTGCTAAGGTATGATTTTCTCTTTTGTCCACTTGAAACTAACCCACTGTAGGTGTTTGATCGAAGCTATCGAAGACAAATTTTTACATGAAGGCCTTATGTTTTAAAGCATGTGTTGCACTCTTTTTCCCTTAGATCGGATTTTGTGCCAGATGGGTTTTACCGGCAAGGTTTTTAACTAGGCAACAACTATATGCTACCTAAGGAGAACTTAACAGTATCCAAGGCTTTTTTTCAATCAACCTCGAATACTGAGGGGCATCATCCTCGGAGGTTATATCTTTGAGGAAAATACTTCACATCAAAGAGTGCCTCGATAGGAGAACTTTGTAATGGGCCAAATGGTCAGATGGGCCAAATGGTCAGATGGACCATGTCCGTATAGAATAATCGAGCCCCGACGGCAAAACATGTACGCATGTATCAATTATTCAAAGAAGCATTCTTTCTATACCAAAACACTTTGTGTCTTAAAAGAAGTCTATTACAATATGAGCTCCGCATTTATAAAATTCTACGAGAAACAGCCCAAGGGCCAGAACACAGATACACCCCGAATGCTCGGGGACTGTCATCGATAATCAACACATCCGAGTCATCAAAAACTTGGACTCAGAAGACCTCAAAGAGGCATCCCCTCGATATAAAGGCCAAGGACAACATACTCGGGGACTAACCTTCCGAACAAGTTCGAAAGGTTATCGGGAAACAAGTCCAAGAGACATACCCGAAGGCTACAACCATATTAAAGACTACGATCATATAAAAAGGCTACGACCGAAATAATGTGGCTCGGATACGTCCGACTTCTGCCATAAAATTAAAGGCCTTCAAACACTTTGAAAAAACCGGTTAAATCAGGCTACCCTCGGCAAAAGCAAAGATAAAGGTTTCGATAAAATCAGCCCTCGAATAATTTAGAGGCTTCGATAACATCAGCCTTTGAACAAACCTCAAGAGGTATTCGATTACGTTTACACAAACAAATTACTAATAAGGCTCCGATCCGTCGGACCTTCAAAAAACCCAACGGGTACAAAAAACACATGCTAAAGTGTAAATAAATTTTTAGTAAGTCTTTTAACCGAAAAGAGAGAAATATTATAGTCATTTTAGAGGCCGAATTAGCACAATTTAAAGAGCCTAAGGGCCAAAACTAAAAAAGCCTACGGGCCGACCTAAAAGAGCCTAAGGGCCGATATAATAAAGCCTAAGGGCCAAAATATAAAGGGTTCAAGACTTTGCTCTCATTCAACTCGGACTCAAGAGTCTTGACATCCCGAGATCGCATCAAATCAATTTAAGCTTAGCTCGAGAATTAACAAAAACCTTCAGTGGTATTATATTGATCCATAAAAAACCTAAGAATTTATTATATTCTGAGTCCAAACCAATATTCGGACTGATCATTAGATTCATACAATCAAAATTTTCACAAATGAAGACGAAACATAATTCAACACAAATCGAAGATGAAGCAAAGAGGTTCTTTATATTTATAAGAGATATTTGCAAAAGATATTTACAATACCCACAAGGGGTCTTTAGGCAAAAACAAAAAAATAAAATAAAGAAACCTAAATCTACTCTAGGGCCACATCTTCGGTAGCTGCATCTTCGGGAACCTCATCTCCGGGAACCTCCTCCTCGGGGGACTCCATCTTCGTCTCCTCCGCTCTCGGAGCTACTAGCTGAATCATCGTCAGAAAGCAAAGCGGCAGCCTCTTCTTCCAAATTCTTTGCTTTTTCAAAGTCAGCTAAGAGGTCTGGGACCACACCGGGAAACCAAGAAACAACTACATCATCGGAAAAGGGTCAGACAGAGAAAAAGATAAGGTCAAGGAAGAGAAGGGAAAACTGGGTATAAAAGTCACTATCAATAAGCATCTACTTACGTTTCATGTTCCATTTCTCAGGGAATGGCATCCTCTCAGCATGAATCAGTTCAGAGGTCCTGACTCGAACAAACCGGCCCATCCATCCTCGGTCGTTGTCCTCATCGATACTGGAGAAGAGAGATTTCGAGGATCGGCGTTGCAGCTTTATCAGGCCACCTTGATAAAGGCGAGGGCTATACAACTTGATCAGATGGTCGAGGGTAAAAGGCATCCCCTCGACCTGGCTCGAAAAGTATCAGATCAGATTGACGATTTGCCAAAATGAGGGGTAGATCTGGCCTAGCGTCACTTTGTATTGTTGGCAAAAATCAAGGATAACTGGATCTATGAGTCCCAAAGTTGGGTCGGCAGGACCCAACGTGAATGGGTAGGTATACACGCTTAAGTACCCCGCTTTTTGAGTAGTGATATCCTCTTCAGGGGCAGGGATCACTACGTCCTTGTTCTCCCAGTTGCAGTCCTTTTTCACTTGCTCGAGCTCATCTTTGGTTATCAAACAGATGTATCGGCACATTGGCTCGCATCGGCCTGGTGTCGACGCAGGTTTATCAATCTTGAAATCGGATGTTATTTTGCATGATAGGGGAATGCACTCCTCGATGTGAGGAGGCACCACCAGTTTACTTATGGACGGCCGTGATGACGAAGAGGCTTTTTCTTTTTGGGGAACAGTTTTAGATGTTTTAGCCATTGTGGTGTAGAAATTCAAAGAGAAAGGGTTGATGATGAAGTAAAGGAAAACTAAAGAGAAGGATGAACTCAGAGGGGTTGAAGGAGCTAATGAGATTTTGAAAACGATTAGAGAAGTAAAAACTTGTAAAATGGTGAAGCTGGTCTATTTATAAGGGCCACTTAAGCGTGTTAGGGAAGCCAAGTAGCCGACCGTCAGCCTCCTCTAATTAATGGCCATGGAAAACTGTGCAGACACGACCCCTCAGTCACTTCAGTCGCTGATGTCACAATATTGACACCATGATCGAGGCATTGAAGGATCGAGAATCAAACTGTTTCTTATTATTTTATTTTATGAAACGCGGGGACTATCTGTATGCGGTCGAAATCAGGTATGCCCGATTTTCCAGGCTCGAGAAGTTGCTTTAAGCCCGAGTTCAGGTAAGGTCGAGTTCGAGCTCGAAGGGCCAGACTCGAGCTCGAAGACAAAATGCAATGCCCGAGGATCGAAGTACACGAGGAACATCAGAGTCAATCATGACCGACTCCGAGAATAGTGTCGTTGTGAGTTTGTTACAAAAGGACAAGATTCTCGCCACGTCCCCAAGATCATGACGTAAATTCCGGAATAGATTCGTACGAATTAGTACAAATCCGTACCAGACGGTTATACAACTGTCCAAATAAGATTCCTTACTGTAAATGAAAATGTACCTTATTTAGGGCTCCCCTCATATATAAAGGGGACCCCAATCATTTGTAAAGACCATCTAATCATTGGCAAACAATATACTATCCCATTTTTCTCTCTTACTGTTCATTAGAATCACCCTTTACATTTATCATTCTTACTTTATTGCTCTTACTTCATCTCGAGGCTACTAGACTCGAGGTCACCACTGCTGAGTAACATTGGTTTGGTTCACTTATTTCTTTCATTCCTACTTCGTATTTCTTGGTTATTAATTGGTATTGAACTAAATCACATATCTTTAAAACCACAAATCAAATTTAATTATTACTCGTATTCTCGAGGTAAACAACTATATTATTTCTCATTACATTTGTTTCTTAATTGAATGTAACATCTTTTGGGGCATCAGAGTAATATTCATTATTTATAAATGAAAATATCTGCCCCTACTAATAAGTGTAAGTTTTAGAAAGCAAAATAAATCCCAATAAATGTCATATTTGGTTTACTTGAGATGAAACGTGTTCTCAATACAACTTAATTGTAATGAAGAAGTATAAAACAGTTAGATTGATTGATTGTTGACCAACTATAACTAACATGCAAAATTAAGATGCCAAAAATATATTATATTCTTTAATAGTTTTCTAAGATAAGATAATGGGAACAATATACCAAGGAAATCATCAAATTTCCGAGTTTAAGGGTGTGTTTGGTACGAAGGAAAATATTTTTCGAAAAATATTTTTCGGAAAATGTTTTTCAATTTTTTCATGCTTGATAATATTTTCTTTATGAACTCATTTTCCTCCAATTGGAGAAAAATATTTTCCTTATCAAGAGAAAGAAAAATATTTTTCAAAACTCCTTCTCAACCTTCCCCACCCTCACCAATCCACCCCACCCCTCTCTCCAAAAAAGGCTCTTTTTTTTCAAATTTCAGTTTTTCCGTTACCACCAACCCTACTTACCCCTCCACCCCACCTCCCGCAAAAAAATAATATTTTTTTACCTTTTTTTGTAATTTTAAATTTCTGTTTTTTAGTTTTTCTGCACCACCTACTCCCTCCCCCCCCCCCTCGTAAAAAAAATATTTTTTAAATATATTTTTCAGTTTTAGTTTTCTTATTTTTCGGTTTAAAGATTCAAAATTTTACAAGTTCCAAAGTTATGAGTTCGGAGGTTTATGTGTTTGGAAGTTTATGGGTTTAACAATTATAAAGTTTATGGGTTCGAAATTCCGCGATTTCGAAAGTTTAGCGGTTCGAAAGTTTATGAAATTTGTGGGTTTGAAAGGTTGTTGATTTGAAAGTTTATAGCTTCATGTTTATTATATCTAAATAATTTATGAATACTCTTGAGAAGTCATTTTCTTTAATTTGCATACCAAACACCGAAAAATAAATAAGATTACTATTATTTTCCAAAAAAATATTTTCTTATTTTTCATGGAAAACATTTTCCGTTATACCAAACACACCTAAGTAGTGGAATATTTTCCTTTAGAGAAAAAGTAGAATAATTGAAACTTTTCATGGAGGGCATCCTCTTTATGACTAACCACGGTTAGAACACACAATTGACGCGAGAGATCGAACCATGGTTTCTTTTAGCTGTCGTTTTATATAGTCAAAACTCCAACTGCCACACCGTTCACCAAACAAGAATCCACGAGCATTGGATGTTCAACTGCAATTGTTTGATACAATTTATTTATTTATCCTATTAATTCACCTCTATTTTCATTTCAGTCCCACGCAAGCCGTGAAAATAATCTTTTGTTGAGATTCCGAATATACACGTATAATTAGTAACTCTAAGGTGATCTTAAAAATTGATATTCTACCAACTTACCATCAAATAATGTGGCGAGAGATAAATAATATTCCTCAATTATTAATCAAAAATCGTAGATCGAATTTGAAAAACAGAAAACTTTTATAAATATAATTATTTTTCAGTAAACTTACACAGCCCGAATACGAAATAATGGAATTACCAATTCCGTGTGTCGGATGATTATTTATTAAAAAAAGATATATGCTAACAACATAAAATGTTGCATTATTCTAGTTCAATAAAAACAATAAAAAGGCGGCGACATGTCGGCACGCCCTGGAAGACTCCAAATCTCGTTTCTGACTTATCATTATTTTTTTTTTTTTTTGCAAAACACAAGTTTAATGTGAGATAATATCTGCCAATTTTTCATATTTGTCAGAAGCTCTATGGTATTCCAAACAATTTCTTATATATCATTGAATCATTAAAAGTTTTAGTGGTGGATACTTGACTGGTAAAAGCTTAGTCAAGTTTTTAATTATTTAGTAATTAATTAGTCAATTTTACTACGGTTACGCTACGTAGAAAAAATTAATGTGGACTAATTTACTGCAGAATTTATATAACCATATATGAATTTTTAAGTAAATTTTTTCTCACTCAAGTATGTTTCTATTTATGTTGTTTATGGAAGACATCGAATCAAGTACACCGGAAAAAAAACTTTTGTGATTGTATCTAGAACAGGTTAAATATCCAATCTCGAAATTTGACTACGTACAAAGAATGGAGGTTCTTTATGTGACTTTTCCAGTGTTTAAATACACTGTACAGTACTTTTTCTGGTCTTAACAGATCATATGCTTCTTCTATATAATACATGAGTTCTTATTTCAAGTTTTATTTATATTAAAAAATATCGTAATACGCAAATAAACAGATTGCCCCTTTGCGCACAATGCACATTTTTACTGCCATTGTATGCACGTTAAATCATGCATTTAGCACTGCGTTGTATTCACATTTTTAAATAATAGTAATAATTTTACACTTCCAAGGATGAAGAAAATTAAAAACAAAAAGGAATAAAGGTAAACAATGAAAGACAAGGTTTTCTTTTTTCCCAGGAAGCTAGGAAGGGGAGGTCGGAGGAGGCTAAGGATAGAGAGAAGGAAGAACAACCTAACAAGGTATTGTACTTCCAATATCAAGATATTTACATCAAATCAAAATGAATACATAATACTAGTTTTATTTAATTTACTTTTAAAGAATAAATATTCTCACTTCAATTTATTTTTTTACTATGATATAAGCATAGAGGGGAGCCTTGACATAACTGGTAAAGTTGTTGTCATGTGACCAAGAGGTCACGGGTTCAAGCCGAGGAAACAGCCTCTTGCAGAAATGCAGGGTAAGGCTGTGTACAATAGACTCTTGTGGTCCAGTCCTTCCCCGGATCCTGCACATAATGAGAGCTTAGTGCACGGGGCTGCCCATTTTTATGATATAAGCTTAAACCCTAGGTACTATTTGAAAAATCAAACTTCTTTTACTCGATCATTATTTTTCATATATTTTCTAAGTATTTTAAAAATTAAAAGATTGTTATTCCATGTTATCTAGTTTAATTTATAATTATGCAAAGTTTTTTTTAAAGAAATAAAAAATAAATATTCAATTTGATATCGAATATTAAAATGTTTTGACCTTCGACCTTCAAATCCTTTCATTCTTTTTTTAAATAATCCATAAGAGATAAGTTCATCTGTATCATATGTAAATCACAAACATACAATTTATTCTTATTACATAAAATTACTGGAAAGGTGTGAGTTATATGTTAGTAAACAATAGAAGAAGTCATTTATATTTTGTGCTAAGTACTACGGTGCCGGGCATATCCATTGAAGAGGCTATAGGTTCATCGGAACTCATATGTTTCGGTTATATCTTATATTTTTTTCAAAAAAATCATTAAATTTGTATAAATAATAAATTTTGAACTCATTAAATTAAATAGAATGTGGTAGAATTATAAATCTAAACTCACAAAAGTTCAAATTATGGATCCGCTCTAGTAATGAGTCGGTGCTGTGTTTACACTACTCATTCGTTTTCATAGTGCCGGGCATTATTTACTGGTCATTATCTCTGTCTTTCATCTATTCACTGGTTCTTGTGTTGTTATTATTTCCATGTTGGTACTGATATATTTTTTCTTTTTGTCTTTTCGTCTTCTTGAGCCGAAGGTTTATCGAAAACAGACTCTCTACCCCATCGGGGTAGAGGTAAGGTCTGCGTACACACTACCCTCCCCAGACCCTGCTTGTAAGACTATACTGGGTCGTTGTTGTTGTTGTCTAGTAATGAGTCACCGACACGGAGCATTTTCCCTTCGTAGTAAGAATTTTTTGCACGACTTCATTCCCAAAACGAGTATTGATCATCGGGTGAGAAATCAAAAAGTCTTTTCTATGTAATTTTCAAAACATTAGGGGCTCAACTTAATATAAGATATAACGGGGTCCGGGCAAAGAAGTAGCCGTTATACCCACGTGGTCTTTTGCCGACACCTAAAGTAAGTAAGAACTCTTAATTTCACAACTCAATAAATAAAAAAATTTATTCCAGTATTAAATATTTATTTTATTTACTCCAGATAATAATAGAAGATCGATTTGCTTTCCACAGAAAAAAAACGTCAACATCACGCCCCTTCAAAAGTGTCACTGTGTTGAAAAATACATTTGCTTTCATCTTCTATCTGATCCTAACACAGTACTTGAATTTTCTGGGCAAATAAAGCTTCAATTTTCCTTCCATATTTTTCCAAATCGTAGTGTAAAAAGTTCCTTACATATTATCCAGAACAGTGCAAGAAAATATCTATATTACTACATATATTATTTTGCTTGGTGGGTGGATTTCTGGGGGAAAAAAGAACTTGCCCTTTTTTTCTTTTTCTTGCATAATTTCCTTTTATAGTGTATAAATTTTCATATTATCCAAAATAGTGCGAGAAAAGCTGCATTACATAATTGTGGCTTGGTGGGTTTTAGTTTTATTTTAGAGTTATTTCGCTTGGAATTTAGTTAAAGTAGGAGAAAGAAAGTGAAAAAGGCCATTTCTTTTGGCTTTGATGGAGCTCTGAAGTAATTCTTACTCTCTCAGATCAGCAACTGTTACAACTAAGAAGAGTATGATTTTTTTTTTTTTGGCTTTCATGAATTTAACTGTTTTATCAAATGTTTTTATTTCAAGAAAGAATGGGGTTTTATTAAGTCTTGATGTTAGGACTTATGTTCATGAAAGGGTTAGCTTTTATGAATTTAAAGTGCTTCTGAATGGGTTCTTATTAACATAATATGTGCATAAGAAAGGTTATTTTTGATGAATTTAAAGTGCTTTTATTTCATTAGAGAATGGGGTTTTATTAACTATTGATATCAGGAGGAAACTTTGTATCCTTTCCTTTTTTTTTTCCTTTTTTTTATTGTCTTTTTGTTTCATGAAGCATTCATCATGTGGGATTTTACTTTTGCTTAATTCCAGTTGAGAAGTAAGTAGTTTTCTGAATGTGTATGAGATTTCATGTCTTTCTCAAGCTCTGAATTGTGTTGATCTTTTGTGAATTCTGACTGTTAAAAAGATCCTTTTTTTCCCTTCAGATTCTCAGAGTTAATTGTAGTTTCCCTTAGTTCTCTTATCAATTATATGGTATTTTTTCACCTAGATGTGTACATGCATGTATAGTCTATTGTTTGCTTCGCCATTGACTGCATACCTGCCAAGCTTGTCTTCTTGAGAAGTATTTATCTTTGTCCGTACATGTTGATACTAGTATAAATTTGTTTGGTGCAGACTGGCAGAACCTTCTGTAATTGTGTTTCATAGCGGGTTTAGATTTATTCCGATTGTTCTTTCTCGTGGGTCTTAATTTCCTTTGGGAGGGCAGGAAGCCGATGGAAGACCTGGAAGTGTATGTTTTCCTTGTAGATTAACATGACCTTCTGTTTACAGATACTAGATGGCGACACTTCAAGATATAGGCCTTTCAGCAGCAATAAATATTATATCTGCATTGATTTTTCTTGTGGCATTTGCAATTCTGCGGCTCCAACCATTCAATGACAGAGTTTATTTCCCCAAATGGTATCTTAAGGGGTTAAGGCACAGCCCAACCCACTCTGGGGCATTTGTCACAAAATTTGTTAATGTTGATTGGAGGGCGTATATAAGGTTCCTGAACTGGATACCAGATGCACTAAAAATGCCCGAACCTGAGCTTATTGACCATGCGGGGTTGGACTCTGCCGTTTATTTGCGGATATACTTGCTAGGGTATGTCTTTCTAATTATTGATATCACTTTTTGGAGTCATAAAGCAATTTGTCTTGCGTTATCATATCTGTACCATTGCTTAATTACCACGCTGTCAATCAAGATAAATATGTGAGTCACTTTCTTAAAGTAATATCTTTTTCATCTCTTTAAAAGAAAGGACGAGGAGGATCCTTACAGTCAAATATGCCTCAATCCCA
Source organism: Nicotiana sylvestris (assembly GCF_000393655.2). Taxonomy (NCBI): domain Eukaryota; kingdom Viridiplantae; phylum Streptophyta; class Magnoliopsida; order Solanales; family Solanaceae; genus Nicotiana; species Nicotiana sylvestris. The sequence goes on from NC_091058.1 coordinate 18,899,087, forward strand.
AGCGACGTTGACGACAGAAACAGGAAAAAAAATCAGCCTAATAGCAATTTCAATGCTGTATACTTTCAAGCTCCACTGTTTTCCTACTAAAGTGTATTGCCTTTGCTGGTTTTGGTCTACTGTGAGAAGCTGGACGGTCTATATGATATTTGCTGTTTCTTGATTTCTGCAGGCTGAAAATCTTTGTTCCTATAACATTGCTTGCATGGGCTATCCTGGTACCTGTAAATTGGACAAATAGCACTCTGGCAAAGTCCAACTTTACTTACAGTGACATTGATAAGCTTTCTATTTCAAACATTCCACTTGGATCACTCAGGTTTGGAGATTTATCTTTCAAAGCGTTTGAAAATTTTGATGCAGTGGATTTGCCATTACGAAATTGTTTTATCGATATTTAGTCTTCTTGGGATGTAGATCTTAAGCCTTGAAAACTTTTAGATGTCTTCCTCTTTCTTACTTATTTATTAATTATTTTATCTTAAATGTTTTACTAAGCTATTTTGATGACTTTAAATTAGAGTAGTTTCGAGCATTTGAAGACTTTGATGTGTTGCTCATCTCAAGTTGTTATCCTAATGCTCTGTATAGTTTTTACTGTATACCTAAGTGGGTCTTCTGCCAATATTTTACTGTTTATTACAGCATGACGGCGTCTTCCTGTGCCAATGTTTTAAGCGCCCAACTTATAACTTCACATGAATACTTCTATTTTCCGTCTCTCATATTTACCTTATTCAGCTACCTATACTAAAGATTATAGACTGGTGAAAGAGCGTGTTCAGGATTTCTTCTGTCATCATAGTATTACTATACATTTGCTTTTGGCATGATATGTTTTGTTTCTTATTTTTCCCTTCAATAGTCAAAGTTCTTCAGCCAGCTTCTTATAATCATTCTCCTAGTTAAGCTAGCATGATGCTATATGTAGCCTGCCTTTTTTTTTTTTTTGCATCACCTTTAGATTTCTGCTTGGGCTATAAATTAAAAGTTGCAATTGATGCTTCAAGTGGTTTTTATTTCTGCGCGGGATCACCAAGCAACTTGCGAACAAGAATGCCGTGGACATGTTTTGAGAATCAGTCGTGTGTGGGTTTGCGGTCCATATTTAATATTCCAGCTTTGAAGTGTGTTAACCATTTTACATACTAGCTTAAAAGTCCATACTACACATTCAAGTAAAATCATCTGCCAGTAAATGGCAATACATTTTGGGTTGCATTAAAAACTCCATGGTATAGTTCGTCTTGACCTGGACTCTTGCAGGTTTTGGACTCATATTGTTATGGCCTATGCCTTCACATTCTGGACCTGCTATGTCTTACAAACAGAGTATGCAAAAGTTGCAGCCATGAGGTTACAGTTTGTCGCCTCTGAAAAACGTCGCCCTGATCAATATACGGTGTGTCACCTTACTTTAGAAATTGAACGTCTAACATTCTTCAGCATTGACAAATTTTCTCTCTAGATAGAGTATTTAATCATTGAAGCATAAACACTATACAAATGCATAATGTTTTCGAAAGTTCATATATAGAGATTGAGGCTGGCATGGTACCTCTTCTTAAGTGTTCGAACTTAAGAGAGTAATCAAAGTTTCTATAGTTTAATCTATTTTGTTTATTATAATTATGATCTTCATCCTTTGCTTGATTTGTGATATGCACAAGCTAGTTTGTTTGATTTAGCTAATGTGTGGACGAAGATCTTTTGAGCTTTCTGAAAGCAGTTTACAGAATACAAAAATTTGCTTTTTACCTTTTTGAATTATATGGTGAAGCGAAACATGTTGGTGCATTTTTTACAATGATATTCATAACAATACTCCTTTATGTATTTGATTAAGCAGTAGAAAGGCAGCTCAATAGCAGAGGATCTCACTATTTCTATCTCCCCCCTCGATGGTGTTAACTTTGCGGCTTTGTGGTGCATTTTGTTCATATCTTAATTAATTCGTTATTAAGAGAGTTGATGGTGTATGGGTAATTTGTTAGAAGGGAGTATAGAGTAAGTGTATTTGCATGGGTTTTTCAATTAAAGTTTTACATTAGTGTACAAAAAGTGTATTTGCACGGATTTTACTTGTGTCATTTTTTTCTCTTTTCTGGAGATCGCTAATCATAGTAGCATTCTTAGATATTGACACAGGTCCTTCTGAGAACTTTCTTGAGGAACATATCTGCTAGTATGTGGATTCTCCCAAAAAAAAAAAAAATAGAGCAGTATACCTACAATTGATTAGAGACCTCATTTCCTAGTGCCATCTAGATTTTTCGTGCCTACTATCTTGAACAATGTGACTGCAGCTTTTATCTACATTACTTCTTGCACTAAAATTGATTGCAACAGGTCCTTGTTAGGAATGTTCCGCCTGATGCCGATGAATCAGTTAGTGAATGTGTGGAGCACTTTTTCCTGGTTAACCATCAAGATCATTATCTCATGCATCAGGTTTGCACTTACTGGAATACAAGTATATCATGCTGTTTTACTGATAAAAACGACAAGTATCTGATGCTGTTTAGGTGTTAAACATTTGAGAAAAGTGATATATTTTCCAATGTTGAACATATGCTCCTTGTTGGAGCCCTAGGGCTTTGGGCTAGTGGTAATAGCGAAGGGGTGATGTGTGGGTTAGGCGCCCGTCATGGGTTCTCGAACCCTGCCACAAACAAAAGCATGGTATTTAAGTGGAGAAGGACAGAGGGGCAGGCTTCCGTTTCGAACCGTGCACCACTGGCCCTTGGGGATTTCTCGGTTATTTAAAAATTAAATATACTCCTTTTTGAAATGTGTGACCAAGGAATCTATAAGTCTAAGCTATTAGAAAGGGCACACTTTTAGAAGGTCGAATCATCCGGGGAGGATATTTATGTTTAAAACCTTCTGAAAGTTATGAGTCATCATAAAAACTATGATCTATTTTAGTAATTGAAAATTCAATGAACAAAATTAGCATCAAGGCTTTTATTCTCCCTTGTAGAACAATTATATGCTTCATTTTGTGCTGTTAGGATGATCTTAAAGTTTAGTATCCCCGCCCTATATGAAAAGTCACTGGCATGTTTGATATTTCAATTAGGATGAATTAAGATATTCTATTACTATATGGCATATGCAATTTTGTAACCTACGCTCTATTTTTTATGTTGATACACTAATTCATGTTTATTAACATTGTTGGATTCTACTATAGGGTGTTTATGATGCCAATAAACTAGCAAAGCTGGTGAAGGAGAAGAAGGGTAAGCAAAATTGGCTCGACTATTACCAGCTTAAGTACTCTAGAGATCAGTCAAAACGTCCTATGATGAAGGTATGAATGTGTAGTTGTGTGAGTCGCAAATCCTACAGATTGTTATTTCTAACTTCCGATATCATGTGTAGTTGTGTGAGTCGCAAATCCTACAGATTTTTATTTCTAACTTCTGATATCATAAATTATTCTGTGAGGCTCAGTTAGTACCTTTTTAACAAGGTTTTGTCTACCTTTAACGGGGTAAGGTGTTTCAATGCTCTTTTTGTTCTTCATATTTGCAGACTGGTTTCCTTGGCTGCTTTGGAGAAAAAGTAGATGCAATTGACCATCAGACTGCTGAAATTGAAAGATTGTCAGAAGAGGTAGATACCACTTCAATAAGTTGTGAAAAGCTTTGAATAGGCATGTTTGACCTCATTATCCTTCTTGGATCAGAGCTAGAGTGTCATGGATAATAAAGAATGAATTACTTTCAGCACTACTGAACATTGATAGGTTATATCTCTTTAGAATTACAAGAAAATACACGTGACTTCACACCATAATGGCCCATATTTTTAAGTTTTACCCAACCTTAGCCCATATTGTACATATTTTGAAAGCACTAGCAAATTCAAAATTTGTGGTCTTACATCCATTGTTTCTACAAACTATGGAGTTAGTCTGTGTTCTTACAACCATTGCTTTCATTCTTTCTTCTTCTCACTTCTTCTACATATGCTTCAAGGGGCCGTTCGTCATTGCTGGTTCTTACCCTGTGTCACCTGGTTGCAATGTAAGAAAATTAAAGAGTGGAAGTCCACCATTGAAGGCCATTCAAAGCTTCGCTTTCGAAACTAGGATTTTTTGAGTTTGTTAGTTGTTTGGATTGGATGTTGTTCCAATTGATTGAAAATATCAAAAGGAGTTCAAAATTTGAATTTGAAGTGATTTGGAGTAGATTTGAGTTAAATTTTAGAAAAGACGCAAGTAAGAAGACGAAGTCACTATTTTGTATGATTATGTATAATCTTGTATAATAGTGTATATGAGTGTATAAATGCATCTTATATTGTATTATACACCTTTATACAAGTGGTCGTAGACGAACTTCTTCTTGTTCAAAACCAGTCCAAATCTCCATTAAATGACTTCAAATTTTATATACAAACTCCTTATACTATTTCTAATAAGTCTAAATAACACCCACTCCAAATTTCTCACAAAATCAAATTCGGAATTTAAACCCACATATTTAAGCTTGTTAAAAATCTAATTTTCATCATCCAAATGGATTTGGTTTGTTGAACTAATATTTGAGTCACAGTTACTGATTCGAAAATTAACTTAAAAGCTTGAGCAATCTTTTTTAAAAATTAAATAGTAATTTCTAGAACCTATTGGAGTTGTATGTTGAATCTTAGCCTATTATTTTTGGGTTAGTTGGTTGTAAATTGAAATATGGGCTATAAAATTGAAAAGTAGGGGAGCCCAGTTGTTCTTGTGTGAAATTTTCCCTTCTTTATAATAGGAAGAATCTCCGCTAGATTTCCCCCCTATTTACTAGAAAAAACCTCCTATTGGACATAACTTTCCATTTACCAGGCCTTGCTGCATTCAGAATGACTCATTCTCTTTTTCTTGTCTTTTGCCTCATTCATTTTCTCTGTTTTTTGTTAATGCTGTTGACTATAAATCAGCTCGAATTTTACTAATGCCTTGGGTCTGACTTTACTTGTAGATAGCTGAAGAGATACAAAGGGTGAGAAAGGACCCAAAATCTATCATGCCTGCGGCTTTTGTCTCCTTCAAAACACGGTGGGGTGCCGCTGTTTGTGCACAAACACAGCAATCCAGAAATCCAACCATGTGGTTAACAGAATGGGCTCCAGAGCCACGTGATGTATTTTGGAACAACCTGGCGATTCCCTATGTTTCTTTGACAATTAGGAGGCTCATAATTGCTGTTGTCTTCTTTTTTCTGACATTCTTCTTCATGATTCCAATTGCATTTGTCCAAACCCTTGCCAGTATTGAGGGGATTAGGAAGAGAGCACCATTCCTAAAAGTTATCATTGACGAGTGAGTAACATATTATATACTTGTTATTAAGTGAGCACTGTATCTCATTTTTAGTATTTTCTGTACTCATGATACTTGATGGTGCTATGATACCTTTGTTTGTGTGTTTTAAATCTCTTTATCTCTTAGTGACAAAACAATTTCGAAAACGAAATCTAGTAGTTTCGTATTTATGAGTACTTACTGGAACTTGTTTGACATTGAAGCTAGGACAACTGTGAGTATGTGCATAGTGAATTCAGCTCTTTTATGCTAAAAATTCTGCTGATCTATCATGCAGACCTTTCATCAAGTCATTCATCCAAGGATTTCTACCTGGGATTGCTTTGAAGATCTTTCTCATATTTCTGCCGACTATATTGATGATTATGTCCAAATTTGAAGGCTGGCTTAGCATTTCAGCTCTAGAGAGGAAGTCTGCATCTAAATACTACATCTTCACTATTGTGAATGTGTTCCTCGGGAACATAATTGCAGGAGCTGCATTTGAACAACTAAATGCCTTTCTCAATCAGTCAGCAAACCAGTACGTTGTTTCTGCAGAAATATGTTACTAGATTTGCTTATCAGTCTTGATTTCTTCAACTTGTGAATCTACGGGGAAATTTTGGAAATGCAGTTAGAGTATTTCTCTACGTGGACATTGTTCTCGTTGATGCAGGTAGAACGATGTCCACTTAGAGATTTACGCTTTCAGGTCTGCTCTAATCAGTTATTCAGAATTGTAAAGCAACATCTTTGAACACATAGGAGTGAGCCTGAGGCCACTCACACTTTGTTTTCACCTATCCTGAGAGATGTCTATAACTAAAGGGAAACTACGTAGCACAGTCATTCTCTTATTGATCCTAAACATGTTAATCTCCTAGGTCAAATGTTAGCTTTCCGGAATGTCCACTCCGATGAATCAAATTAGAGTGCACAAACGTTAGCCCTGGTGTTTATAGCATAGGGAATCAGCTACAATTAATATGACCTATTAGAAAAAAAGGAGAAGGAAACAATTCATATAGGCTAGGCTTCCTCGTAATAAGTGGCTTCATCCTTATTTGTGAAAATGCTCCTGTACTCCATGCATGCCATCATGTACTTATGCTCTTTTACTGTCCTAAAATCCCACCCTAATTCAGAAGATCGTTCCTGTTCAGCATGTCATGCCTGAAATTCAGTTAATTTAAAGCTCTAAAAGTACGACACAGGGAATTCAGTATGAGTGTTGAATACAGTATTCAGTTCCGAGAAGGTTTTCTTCGCACTTGAGAGGATCCTTAAGTTGTCCTATAGCTTCGAGAGATTAAGTTTAGCATGTTTAATAATGTCTTATGAATGCAAGGAAATACATCATTATGTGTCAATGCTTGTCCTATCGATTCCAGCCAATATATAATTGGTTCTTTATGTGCACGTTCGTATTGCCGAGTGTTATCCTATATTCCTATTACGTGATATTACAAGCTTTCCATTGTTTGGCAATTCTTTGATCGTCCATATCCTTTTGCCAAAGAGCATAATGCAATAAAATTCCCTTTATTTATGGCAGAATCCCTAAAACAATTGGTGTCGCAGTCCCTATGAAAGCATCTTTCTTCATAACCTACATAATGGTTGACGGGTGGGCTGGTATTGCTGGAGAGATCCTAAGGCTGAAGCCACTTATATTTTACCACTTGAAGAACTTTTTCTTGGTAAAAACAGAAAAAGATAGAGAAGAGGCAATGGATCCTGGAAGTGTTGGTTTCAACACAGGAGAGCCACAGATACAATTATATTTCTTATTGGGGCTTGTCTATGCTGTGGTCACACCATTTCTGCTTCCCTTCATTTTGGTCTTCTTTGGCCTGGCATATGTAGTATATCGTCATCAGGTTTGTCTTTTCTCTTCTTCTTTTTTATTCGTTTAGTTGTTAGACTATATGGTGCTTTTACATCATATGGGTTTCAAGTGTTACAAACTTACTGAAATTGCAATAACATCACGTGCACATGAGAGTCTACTCATAATAAGTACTCCCACCGTTCCATTTTATGTGTCTTATTTTGACTGGGCACGGAATTTTAGAAAGTAAGGAGGACTTTTGAATCTTGTGATCTTAGGCTACATATATAATTAACAAGTCTACCTCAGCAAGTCTATTATCGTTGTAGTGTTTTCCATCTCATTTGCTACTTCTATGGTATGTTTGTGTACTTAATTTCTATAAATGATCATTGTTTTGCATGAAGCTGAGAATATGTTGGATTATAGATGAGTTTGCTGATGCTTGAGAAACTTTTCCATGACCAATCCCACATCTCCGAGTAAAATTTGTTCAGTCTTGCATATGCTACTATCTAGAGATCTCACCAACTTTTATGATTAGCTACATTTGCATGTTCCAATTTGCTTTTTCCTGATGGATTCCTTTTCTGAGATTTTGCAGATTATAAATGTGTATAATCAGGAGTATGAAAGTGCAGCAGCATTCTGGCCAGATGTTCATGGACGTATAATTTTTGCTCTGTGCTTCTCTCAATTATCTCTACTGGGCTTGCTAAGTACAAAACATGCTGCTCAGTCAGCCCCTTTCCTGATTGCCCTTCCAGTACTGACCATCTCATTTCACTTATTCTGCAAAGGACGTTATGAGCCAGCTTTCACCAAATATCCTATACAGGTGTGTAGAAGTACAGCTTGCAAATAAGAGTTTCTACTGTTATAATAGTATTTGCTCTTTTTTTTAATAACATTGGCGGCATTCCATTTTGTTTTCTTCAAGAAGGTTAAGGTTGAATGTTACAATTTCTGTGCCACTAGAATGAAGCCTTTAGAGATATTAGCAAGCATACAGAGCTTGAGCACCATGTGCTTATAGTTTCTCTTCAGTTTCCTTTATGAACTACATGGGCGTGGAATGCTTCTGCTAGATGTCACAAAACAGAGGTTCTATTAAAATTATTTTGAGAGGATTTAACCTATACACTCTGTCATTACACAGATTTTTACACTACCCGATAGTTAGGATAGTTATATTTTTACCAGGTTATCAATTAATGCTTAGCATAGAGATTTACTTGTAATTACCTTTGTGATGCCGTCAGTGCATAAAGCAATGAACTCATGTTGAAATTATGAGATTAGTTCAACACAAAGGTTTCTTTTTCTATATGAGTAATGTCTTCTTCTCGATTTCAGGAAGCAAGGATGAGAGATACTTTGGAACAAGCAAGAGAACCGAACTTTAATCTGAAAGGCTACCTTCAAAATGCTTATGTGCATCCTGTTTTCAAAGGTGACGATGAGGACGAAGATGAGGACTTCATGAACAAACTGGAGACTGATAGCGTGATTGTCCCCACAAAACGCCATTCAAGATTAAATACACCAGTGCCCAGCAAAGTCAGCGCTGGCTCGTCTCCATCACTTCCTGATGCAGTTATTCATGAACATTAAAACAGCTTAGAATGTTAGGTTGGAATATTTCACTTCTTTTTGCATGAGAGTTCGACCGTGGAGCTTCAACGTTAGCAGTGGCACAGAGGTCACTTTAACACGGCATATTCTAGCTGGCTGTAGCTATGGTTTACTTGGACCATTGGCATTGAGGTTCATTGAAGAGTTGAATGTACAACAACACTGTAAAGAACTCCACTCTCAATCATTTAAGGTAATTAATAGGTGTAGCATTAGAAGTTTTGTACACTTAACAATGTTCATATTTTTAACACTTGGTGGTTGTTTAATACGAGGATCTTGTATACAAGTGTTGTAGGGGAAGTTTTTTTTTTTTAATCGATTAGTTAAAAGGAAACAAAATCTGATTTTTTTTTTGGTCTGTTTATTTATTTTTTAAATCGTTGAAATCGTAGATGATTCAATAAAATAAGCAAGACTTATGGCATAGATCAATGGGCATTTTTAACTTTTAGGCTGCACGAAAGACTTTATATTTGATAGCTGGAAAAGTGTATAAAATTTGTATAATTTTTGCCTATAACATATATAATGTATATATATACAAAATATATACATTTTTTGGCTATTATTTGAAAGTGGCTATACAAATGATCAATATGTGACACCAGATCATAAATGATCAATATGTGACACCAGATCCAATTATCTATGAGGTAAGATAATATGCCATTACATAATTGGCATTTTATTACCTCCCAAATTATAAGTAAAGTTTTCGTAATATAATTTGCAAATTATTGAACCTTGGTTATGGATAACCGATCTTTTTTTAAGCAGTATGGCTAAAGAAAAGGAAAGTCTAAAATTAACTTAACGTTGTCACAAACGAGTAATTGATATGGTGGTATTTAAAATTATGAATACTTCTGGGCACCAATCGCGTCTTTTATTTGAATATGTCGTCCTTCATACTTGCCTGCACATTCCATCTACAGTAATACACAGCAAACTTTTGTCTTAATTCCAATTTTGAGAAATTTGTTACGATAAAAATCAAAATATGGTGGATGTCTACTCTTCCTCCATGATCTTTCTCTCAAATGGTTAATGACATATTCAATGACATATTTTCTATGTTCAATGACATATTCCATGACATATTTTCTTCACTTTTCATGCCTATATAAAGGCCTTGTAATAGATAGGAAAATACACACAATTTAAGAAGAAAAACTCTTCTTTTCTCTCTATCTCTATTTCTTGTTCATGTTTTACTAAATTGTCTTTATTTCTTGTTCATGTTTTACTAAATTGCTTTTATTTCATAATACGTTATCAGCACGAGTCTCTAACTAATTGTATATATATATCTACAAATTTTTTTCTACATCCGGAAAGATTACAATTAGAAGCCATACATATCATCACATGGTTAAATGTAAAGAGAAACTACATATGGTAAGTAATGAAATGTAAGAAGGTATGATTATCTTATACTTGTCATTCCTTTAAAATCTCATATGCACACAACTTCGTACTACACCTGTATTGCATAAGCACATATTAATATTACATCTTTTATATCACATGAATGGAATAAAATTTTCGAAGTTCTATATGTGAAAATCATAGTAGCAGTTAATTGTTGATATGATGCATGTCATGGTAACCAAGGATATTTTATATAAATTGTCCTATGCATATTTATGTGTTAACTATCTTCAATCTGTCCTGCCGCTTTAAACATTTTCTTTTACTTGGATGAATATTTTTTTCCTTTTGGATTTTTACACTTGCATATAGTACCAAAAAAAGGAATAAAAAATAAAATAAAATTGGTCATACTGATTAAAAGCATAAATCATCTTGAAGAAAACAAGAAATACTTCACATCTTTATCTAGGTTGATTAATTACTTCTTTGAAGTTTGGAAAACAAACCAGCTATTGAGAAAATATACTTCATAATTTATGGTCGTATCATTTGAAAGCAAACAATGATTAGTATGACTACTAGAAGAGGTATTTTTGAGTATCCATAACCTACTTGATGTTTGCTACTGACTTATCATTTTCAAGTATTTTATATGAATGATGCACAAGCTACAACTGGTAAGTTGTTACCTATAATGTCACTTTTCAGGTAATATAAATGCTGAATTTATGTATTAGTACTATATATGTGTTGTTACCTATATGATATACTTTTGATAAATTTATTCACTAATTGCCTGGTTGAATTGAGTGAAGGGAAGTCATGGCGTTAAATCAAATCCAATAGGTAGGGTATACCCCGAAAACAACAATATTTTTGAGAGAGACTCAATAAATATTATGACAATGATTTTATGATCCTTTTAAACTCTAATAGAATTTAGAAGAAATATTCTGACTACAAACAATTGTATTTCATATAGATGCTACAAATAATTAATAAAGCTTTACGCTGATTTGAGATTTGTACACTTATTTAAGAAAGCAAATTTGATTTGCTAAGTTGCAAATTAGTTGTGTATAACTTTCTTGGCATGTGATTGAAATTAAGGCTTGAGAATGAATCTCAATATTGTTTAGCCTATTATGCCATTAATTGAGGATAAGACATCGGGAGTCCTGATGCTCCATAATGATAAGAGTTGGGTTTGAATCCCAATTTAATGTGATCTAACATGCCTTTATATTGGTAAGACATTGGGTTTGGGTCCCAATGTACCATATTGATGATATAATAATGACTAAAGAAAAATAATATATTTTTCATGAAAAGGCATGAAAATTGTCCCACTTGATTTGCTCCATTCTTGAAGTGAATGTGATAACAATGCATAATAAGTTTCAATGAAGACAAGTGGTTGAACAATGAACGTAGGCGTTCCAAATATCAAAATAATAATAATCATCACTATGATTATAAAAGGAGAACAATAAGGGTTCTCAAAATAGTCCTTCAAAATGTGAAGGCATGATTATGATTCATTCCTTGAAGAGAATGTGACTTATGATAAGCATTGAGAATGCAAACCCATTCCTAAAGTTGAATGTGGCAATATGTGATAAAAGCAATGAATAAAGACATGCAATTCATGATTATATGAATACCACACAACTCACCTCTAAGGGAGGTTTGAGTAAAATAAAGAGAATAAATATTATTGTGTGGTTACATGAATATTTCATTGGTCGCGTACAAGTGATATGCCAAATATTATTTTGCCATGCTTTATAAAAGTTATTAAAGGCAAAATTAAAGCAAGAAATAATTTTGCTTATGATGATTTTGACCATGACAATTTATTATGATATAATTTTCTCCGTGAAGGAGACATTTACCATATGAATGGTATGATAAAAGATCTTGTAGTACAAAAGTTGTTAAGAACTCCGGAAAAACTAATTTGTTACTACCCGGATGAATAAACTTATTCATGACATTGATATTGTAAAGTCTCAAAAGAAACTTTTTGAGTTTCAAATATATAAGTCAAAGTGATTGGCATATTGAGACTATAAATGAAAGGAAGATTGAATATCTTCATATTTCTATAATCATACCGGGTAAATATGAAAGGTTACCCGATCTTCTTTCTATTTGTACTACACAAATATAAGCATGATGCTGGAATCATATGCCACAAGTAAACTAGAGATTTACTAAAATAAATATTAATTGGCATGACCGGTTGACCATATCGGTTCAATTATGATGCGAAAAATTAATTAAGAATTACATTGACACATATTGAAGAATAGAAGATTCTTCAAGAATTCTCTTGTGCTGCTTATTCTCATGATATACCAGTTAAAGGTTGGGATTGAATCCTTTGATTTCTGGAAGGAATAAAAGGTAATATATATATATGGGCTCAGTCACCTGCCATGTGGATCGTTTACTATTATATGATTTTAATAGATGCATCTATTTTATGGTCACATGTGCATTTGTTATCAACTTGCAGTTTGGTTTTTGCAAGATTGCTTGCTCAAATTATTAGAGCACAATTCCAGAATATAAATTATGATGATTTATCTTAATAATACTGGTTTAAATCCAAGTTGGTTTAGCAGAAATTGTATGCCTCCAATTATAGCTAAATCATTGGTTATGAGAACAAAACTCCCAAAACGAAATTTGGTATGAGATTTATTATTTAATATACAACAGCACTTGTACGCATCTAGCCAAGTTATAAAAATTTCTCCCTATCACAATCGGTTCAGGGTCAGGAACCAAATAATTTCTATATAGAAATATGGATGTGCTATATGATTTAATTATGCCACCAAAATGCACAAAGATGAGTTCCCAAAGATGGTTGGGAAATGTGTTGGTGATCCCAACATTAGGGGGAGAAAATGGGCAGCTGAGAAAGTGATACGTGAAATGAATTATTATGAATACATATAGATCCTCGTACAAGAAAATATAAACTTGAAGTTCAAGTGATATTCATTTACAAATTATTGTCAGACGCATTTGCTGACCCAAAGCTAAATGTCATATTTCAGCTGCTAATGCTCCAAATAGAATAAAGTCCATGAGGGACAGAGTCTATGGCACGCATGAAGTGTAACAGACCAATCGGTTCCAAAGATAAAACTCCTTGAAGAAGGAGAGGGGCAAAATGGTCATAATAAGGAGGCAAGTGCTCTAGAAGAGCACCACGACATAACACTTCGTAAGACCTCATGTGAGAGGTACCTGAAAATAATGAGATAAAGAGATCTCAATAAGTTATGTCTTTATTGTGTAATAATTGAACCGATATAAAATGATCGTCGACGATACTGTTAACATAATGTAGCGCTCAATATGATTAATATTGACGAGGATCTTGAGATCAAATCTGTCATGAAATTTGGACGGATAAAAGATTGGCCAAATAAAAAATACGCAATGAAATTGACTTCACTTGAAAAATGTGAAGTTGGACGGATAGTCCAACACCTGAAAGTATAAAGTCAATTGAGGTATAAATGTGTTCTTGTGCGAAAGGTTCAAGTCGATAGACATAAAGACGACTTGTGGCACAAGAAAATTAGTAAATATCCTCACATTGATTATATGGAGACATGTTCTCTTATAGTGGATATAGTCACTTCAGGTTTTAATCTGGCAATATATGAAAAACTTGATATGCGTATAGTGGATATCATTGAAAGATTTAAATTGTCTTGGAGCATATTAAGGTTTCCAAGAAATTTATTAAATAAAGCTTCCAAAAATCCTTATACGGATTGAAACAATCAGGGCCCATGTGGTATAATCGCCCGAGAGAATACTTGTTGAAAGAAGGGTATAAGAATAATTCAATTTGTCCTTGTGTCCTTATAAAAGGATATGGATTTGAATTTGTTATAATCGCCATGTATGTTGATGATTCAAATATCATTAGAACTCCCGGAGAGCTTCCTAAAGCAGTAGACTGTTTAAAGAAAGAATTTGAAATGAAAGATCTTGGAAAGACAAAATTTTGTCTTGGTCTACAAATTGAATATATGAAAGATGGAATTTTTGTCCTTCAATCAGCATACACTAAAAAGATTTTAAAGAGCTTCTATGTGGATAAAGCACATCCATTAAGTACCCCGATGGTTGTGAGATTACTCGATATAAATAAAGATCCACTCCGACCTCATGAAAATAATGAAGAGCTTCTTGGTCCTAAAGTACCATATCTTAATGCAATTGGTGCGCTAATATATCTTGCTAACACTACAAGGCATGACATAACTTTTTCAGTTAATGTCTTAGCAAGATATAGCTCTGCTCAAGGAGAAATTGGAATAAAATCAAGCACATATTGCGTTATCTAAGGGGGATTACCGATGTGGGCTTATTTTATGGCAATGATTGCAATACCGATCTTGTTGGTTATGTCGATGTGGAGTATTTATCTGACAAACACAAGGCTTGATCTCAAACATGTTATGTGTTTACATGTGTGGCACTGTCATATCTTGGCGATCTACTAAGCAATCAATCGTGGGTACTTCTTCTAATCATGCTGAGATAATTGCTATTCATGAAGCAAGTCGAGAATGTGTATGGTTGAGGTAATACATCTTATTCGAGACAAATGTGGTTTGAAGTGTGATAAACTACCCACAATTTTGTATGAAGAAAATACAACATGCATAGCCCAATTAAAGGGAGGATTCATAAAGGAGTTAGGACAAAACACATTTCACCTAAATTATTGCTCACACATGATCTTCAAAAGAATGGTGATATTAATGTGCAACGGATCTGTTCAAGTGATAATATGGCTGATTTGTTCACCAAATATCTACCGGCGTCAACCTTCAAGAAACTAGTGTACAAGATTGGGATACGAAGGCTCAACGATGTGAACTGATGATCTCATCAGGGGGAGTTAATACGCGTTGTACTCTTTTTCCCTTACAAAGTTTTGTCCCATTGGGTTTTCCTTGCAAGGTTTTTAACGAGGCAACCAAAAGGCTTATTTCTAAATATGTGTACTCTTTTTCCTTCATTAGGATTTTTCCCATAGGGTTTTTTCCTAATAAGGTTTTAACGAGGCATATTATTAATCGACATCCAAGGGGGAGTGTTATGATAAAAATCAAAATATGGTGGACGTCTACTCTTCCTCCATGATCTTTCTCTCAAATGGTTAATGACATATTCAATGACATATTTTCTATGTTCAATGACATATTTCATGCCATATTTTCTTCACTTTTCATGTCTATATAAAGGCCTTGTAATAGATAAGAAAATACACACAATTTAAGAAGAAAATCTCTTCCTTTCTCTCTATCTCTATTTCTTGTTCATGTTTTACCAAATTGTCTTTATTTCTTGTTCATGTTTCACTAAATTGCTTTTATTTCATAATAAAATTAGAATCTTTACATTTTTGCGTTTGGACATAGATTTGGTTGAAACTTGGAAAAAATGAGTTTTTGAAGATGAGATGAAAAATAGTTTTTGAAAGTTAAAATTGTATTTGGACATGCATTTTACTTGAAAAGAATTTGAAGTTTTGTGAGTAAAAAACTTCAAAAACTAATCTAAAGCTGTTTTTGGGATTTGAAGATTTTGGTTTTAGAATTTGCAAAAAATGGTTAAAATCTATAAACAAATATATATTTGAAAACTAAATTTGAAAAAAAAAAACTGCCAAATTTTATGGTCAAACGGGAGCTTACTTCATTTTATTTTCTTTAGCATGATAATGATATTAGCTGAGTTTAAATGAAGAAGTAAAGATTTATACAACCGATATCAATTTGTTTAAGACTCAAGCATTGTTGTTGTTGTCGTCATTAAAATCTTCGCACATAGCACCAAAAAGAGGTTCAGTGTTGTTGACAAAGAAAAGCCCCATATGACTGAGGATCGTCTTCATTCTCTGAAGAAGAAAGATATCCTATCTGATGAAGAAGAAAGGATCAAAGGAAATGAAAGACAGAGAGCAGAGTGTTTTCGGAGTTAACAAAGTTTCATTATCTATGCCCGATATTTTGTTTATTAGTAGTGTCACACACGTGGCTCAATCTCAGCCTTAGAAGTATAATAATGGGCCTCTTCTCTCAGCCATTAGATATGAGGAAAGGCAACTGTATGTTGGATTTATTCTAGAAAGATCCAAGTATGTACTTGGCACATGTGTGCACATAGTAGGGAATAAATCTGTTATACAGTTACATTACAGTGGATAGGAATAGTACAAGTGTAAATAGGATTTTATTTTACACTTTTCTTTTGTATCAATTACTTGTATATATACAGTCTTGAATGATGAATACAATCGGTGGAAAATTCTCACATTTCACAGTCTCTTTCTTTCATGGTATCAGAGCAACAATAGCTCGATCCATTTACAATCAACTATCAATCATTTTCTCTGTTCTTTACTTTTTATTTCACCTTCAGCCATGACAGGAACTGAACCTTCACCCACCCTTTCTCTAGCTGGTTCGATCAGTAGTAGAGTCACAACAGACACAAACCATCCTTATTTTCTGCACTCATCTGATGCACCAGGAATGACTCTGGTGAACTCACCATTTGATGGAAGAGGATATCCAGGTTGGAGAAGGTCTGTTTTGATTGCTCTGTCAGCCAAGAACAAGATTGGCTTCATCAATGGAGTTTGTGTTGAGCCAGATCTGGGATCTAAGGAACATCCCCAATGGAGCAGAACAAATGACATGGTCACTTCTTAGTTGCTAAACTCCCTTTCCAAAGAGATAGGAGATAGTGTGATTTACTCAAAAACTGCACAAAGCCTTTGGAACAGCCTTGAACATAGGTTTGGGCAATCAAATGGGGCCAAACTCTATCATCTGCAAAAGGAAATTGCAAAATCAGTGCAGGGAAATAGCAGTATAGCAGGATATTTCACACACTCAAAAGGTTGTGGGATGAACTGGACTCTCTCAACTCTCACCTAGGGTGTACCTGCAACTGCACATGTCAAGGGAAGACAAAGATGGCAAAGTTCTTGGAAGATCAGAGAATTATTCAATTTCTCATGGGTCTCAATGATTCATATGCTCAGGCAAGGGGACACATTCTGATGATGAACCCACTTCCTAGCATAGATCATGCCTATTCAATACTCTCACAGGATGAAGGACAGAGGGAGATATACCTCAGCCCTCATTATCCAACAGATGGAGCAACATTCATGGCAAATACACAGAACAAGATCCCACAAAGAAACAACAATCAGAAAGGATAGAATCCACCACAAAAGTATGGTAATCAACAGCAGAAATTCAAGGGAAGAAAGACCAAATTCAACCCTAATGTGAGTTGTACTCACTGTATGAGGACGGGGCATACTAGATCAGATTGTTATAGGTTGATAGGATTCCCTGAAGATTTTCAGTTCACCAAATCAGGCAACTACCAAGGAGTAGTCAAAGGAAATGCTGTGATGGGAAATCAGGAAGGAGCATAAATGGAAGTCACTCCAAATGAAGCAACCGGGAACAATCAGACTCAATTCTTTAGCAAAGAGCAGGTTTCAGAACTAGTGAATCTGATAAAACAGGTGCAAATTGGAGGAACAGGAAATACAGGAACAGAAATTAATGCAAATGCAGTGGCTGGTACTATACTTAAGTATTCTGGCACTTGTCTTGCTGCTTTTAACACTAAGACTTGGATAATTGATTTTGGAGATTTAGAACACATGTGTTTTGATTAAAATTCTTTCCTTAGTTTGACACCTCTTCCTATTCCTTTACACATTAGTTTGCCTAATTCTTTTCAGTTACATGTCACACATATTGGAAGTGTTTCTATTCAGCCTGATATGACACTTAACAGAGTTCTTTATGTTCCCTCTTTCAGATATAACTTACTGTCTGTTCATAAGCTATGTGTCCAGTTCAGTTGTTCTTTGAATCTCACTTCTAGTGCATGTCTGATGCAGGTCCCTTTAATGAGGAGGGGACAAGTTTTTGGTGAAGTGAGGGATGGTCTGTACCTGCTCTAGCCAGCTAGTATAGAGTCTAGTTTTCTACCTAATCAAAAAGTAGTTTCAATTCCAAAAGGAAGCAATTCCACCCTAGTTTCTAGTCCTGTTTCTCTTTCAAAAGCTGTGTATGCTAATACTATTTCAGATGTAAAGGATTGGCATGTAAGGCTTGGGCATTTGCCCTTTCAAGTAATGAAGAAATTCAATTTCATTCATTTTCTCTCAGATTTTGATTATGTGTGCAATGTCTGTCCTCAAGCTAGACAAACTAGGATTCCTTTTCCAATCAGTCAAATCAAACTTTTGGTGTTTTTTATTTAATTCATATTGACACTTGGGGTCCTTTCAAGAACACAACATATAATGGATTCAAGTATTTTTTAACCATTGTGGATGATTACAGTAGGGGAACTTGGACTTTCCTGTTAAGTTCAAAAAGCAATGCATTTTCAGCATTAAAATCTTTTCTAAGCTTGGTGGAAAGACAGTTCAACAAGAAAGTGAAAAAGAGTAGATCAGATAATGCACTAGAATTAGGGACAGGTACACAAGAATCCAGTTTTCTACTTGAACAAGGAATCCTGCATGAGACTTCTTGGGTTGCTACACCCCAACAAAATGGGGTGGTTGAAAGGAAACATAGACATCTTCTTGAGGTTGCAAGAGCTTTGATGTTCCAGTCTAATGTTCCTCTACAATACTGGGGTGAGTGAATTTTAACCTCTACTTATTTGATCAATAGGTTTCCCTCCAGAGTTTTAAAAGGAAAAATACCTTATGAGGTTTTGTTTGGTAAGCCTCCCACTTATGAGAACCTAAAATCTTTTGGGTGTTTATGTTATGTGTCCACCTTGAGTCACAATAGAGGAAAGTTTGCTCCCAGGGCAACCAGTTGTGTTTTCTTGGGATATACTTCTCATCAAAAAGGGTATAAGGTGTTGGACCTATCAAACAAAAGAATGTTTGTCTCTAGAGATGTTAAATTCCATGAAACTCATTTCCCTTTTCTTACTTCTACTATGCCTTCTGTTCTGCCCTATTTTCCTTCTAACCCTTTCATACCTGATACTTCTCCACAAGTTCTTGCACCACCTATCATAACTCCAAATTTATCTTCTTCAAGTCCCTCTTTCACTCCTGACAGTTATCCTTCCTCACCAGTTGTCCAACCAGCTGAACACAATTCAGCTTTTCCACCTCACCTAACTCCTCCAACTCCTTCACATAACTCTTCACCAATCTCCACTTATCCCTATACTTCCTTACCTAAACCAGTTGTTTTAATTCCTACTCCACCTCCAGCAATTAGAAAATCTGACAGGGTCAGTAAACAACCAGCCTACTTACAGGACTATGTCTGCAATTCCATCATTCTTTCAGACCTGACCTCTACCTGTTTCACTCACCCTGCCCAGCCTAATGTTTTCTCTTTGGGAGCATTATCCCTCACTAATAAAAAACTCTACCATTCCTTGTCCACTATCTCAGAACCTAACAGCTTTGCTTAAGCTTCCAGTCACCCAGGGTGGAAATAGGTTATGGACGCAGAGATTGTTGCACTTGAATTGAACCACACTTGGGATGTGGTAGATTTGCCACATAGGAAAAGGGATCTACCTTGTAAATGGGTATACAAGGTAAAACATAATTCTGATGGGACTATAGAGAGGTTGAAGGCAAGACTTGTAGTTAGGGGAGACATACAAAGAGAAGGGATAGATTATTCTGAGACTTTCTCCCCTGTAGTTAAAATGACCACTATTCGATGTCTATTAACAGTAGCTGTCAAGAAGGGATGGAAGGTCTCACAACTTGATGTCAATAATGCATTTCTACATGGAGAACTACAGGATGGGGTATATATGAAGTTTCCTGCAGGTGTTTCCCCTCCTAAACCTGGCCAAGTTTGTCTTCTAAGAAAATCACTCTATGGTTTGAAGCAGGCATCTCGCCAATGGTATGCTAAACTTGCAGGGGCTCTAAGTTACAAGGGTTATTCTAGTTCATTAAATGATTACTCTTTATTCTACAAACAGACAGGTGCCCTATCATCTATTATTGTTGTCTATGTAGATGATATACTATTAACAGGAGACGATGTCACAGAAATCACACAGATTACTGACTTCCTGAGCACAGAGTTCAGAATCAAACATCTAGGGGACATTCATTATTTTCTGGTCATGGAAATTCTAAGGGGAAAACATGGTTTTATCATTAGCCAAAGACAATTTACCTTGGATTTGTTGAAAGAGTTTGATTGCACAGGGGCAGCTGTGTCTTCTCCACTTGATCCTTATGCAAAGCTTCATGCTGACCTTGGGCCTCCTATGGACAATCCAACCATTTTTCGCCACCTTGTTGGTAAGTTGAATTACCTCACAAACACTAGGCCGGATCTCTAATTTGCTGTATTATGCCTTAGTCAGTATATGTAGCATCCTACTTTCCCACATTTCTCAGCAGCTCTACGGGTCTTGAGGTATCTACATTCAGATCCTTCGCATGCGATTTTTCTATCCGCAAATCCCTCTTTTGATTTGATAGACTTTTGCGATGCCGACTGGGCATCATGCAGAGATTCTCGTAGATCTGTGAGTGGGTTCTTTATCACCCTTGGTGGAGCTCCAATTTCTTGGAAAAACAAGAAGCAGGTGTCTGTGTCTCTTTCCTCCGCCGAAGCAGAATACCGTTCCATGCGCCGAGTCACAGTTGAGATAACCTAGTTTGTTCGTCTCCTTGCCGATCTCTCTACATCGGTGACTCTCCCAGTACCCATTCACTCTGATAGTCAAGCGGCTATCCATATCGCCAAAAATCCCGTTTTCCATGAGCGGACCAAGCATGTGGAGTTAGATTGTCACTTCGTCTGTCAACAATTCCTTTTGGGATCATCACTTTATCTTTTGTTCCATCGGCACAACAACTCGCCGATCTATTTACCAAACCCTTATCTGGGGCTTCTCATCGGACTATAATGAACAAGTTGGGGGTACTCTCTACCCTCCAACATGAGGGGGGATGTTGACATAGAAAAGCCCCATATGACTGAGGATCTTCTTCATTCTCTGAAGAAGAAAGATATCATATCTGATGAAGAAGAAAGGATCAAAGGAAATGAAAGACAAAGAGCAGAGTGTTTTCGGAGTTAACAAAGTTTCATTATCTATGTCCGATATTTTGTTTATTAGTAGTGTCACACACGTGGCTCAATCTCAGCCTTAGAAGTGAAATAATGGGCCTCTTCTCTCATCCATTAGATATGAGGAAAGGCAACTGTATGTTGGATTTATTCTAGAAAGATCCAAGTATGTGCTTGGCACATGTGTGCACATAGTAGGGAATAAATCTGTTATACAGTTACAGTACAGTGGATAGGAATAGTACAAGTGTAAATAGGATTTTATTTTGCACTTTTCTTTTGTAGCAATTACTTGTATATATACAGTCTTGAATGATGAATACAATCGGTGGAAAATTCTCACATTTCACAGTCTCTTTCTTTCAAGTGTTGATGTTAATTTTGTGATAATTCAGTATTTCAGTGCATCCATTTGAACTTACATGATTTCTTCAAATTCTTCAGCATCTATTGCCCCTCACGACTATGCAATGAAACTGGATTATGGGGAGGGATCTTTACATAAATAGACAGTTGGATTCCTTGTTTGTTTATTCTAGTCAGTATACACAGATTATATAGTTATTATATGATTATACACGTATTAAATATGAATTATATTTGTCGATTATTTTTAGTTTAAATGGTTGGGTGAACGGCTATTTAAGTTAATTGCGCGCTTATAGACCATCCCAATTTTGTAACTGGCCCAATCCTTCAAAATTGGGCTGGTTATATGCGGATGGAGTAGAAATGGCATGGGGTAGCCACTATTTAAGGTGGTATTTATTTTTATCCAACAATTCTAATGTTGAACAAAAATAGCCACTCTATTAAAAATAATTTGAAAGACATTTGTACTCTTTCTTCCATTGTTTTTCTTCTCAAACCCTCGCTTCTCTCCCTCAAGTTCGATACCTATTATTGATCTCTCCAATTGTGATCTTTCATCATAGAGTGATTTCAACTAATTCTTCCTCTTTAAATTTTGCCAAGTGATATAAATAACTACCAGTGTCGCTAAAACTGTTGGTAGTTGGGCTTTCTTTCACAAAATGCTTGTGAATGAAAATCAACAGAATGGGTGGCTTTCAAGATTACAAGCACCGATGATCTTTGATGATGAAATTTGATATACAATATACATGAGTCCCAAGGGGAAAACTGCAGATAGATGAGTCTCTTTTTACACGAGGCTTAGACTAATAAGCTCAAAAGTGTCAGGATCGAGTTCCAAGTTCATAAGTTAAAGACACTTGGTCCTGAACTTAGACTAACAAGCTCAAAAGTTAAGGACAATAGGTCTTGAACTTACAGTTACAAGTTCAAAAGTTAAGGACAATAGGTCCTGAAGTCCTGAACTTAGACTAACAAGCTCGAAAGTTAAGGACAATAGGTCTTGAGCTTACAGTTACAAGTTCAAAAGTTAAGGACAATAGGTCCCTGAGGTCATGAACTTAGACTAACAAGCTCAAAAGTTAAGGACAATAGGTCATGAACTTAGGCTAAGAAACCCAAAAGTTAAGGACAATAGGTCCTGAGCTTAGACTAACAAGCTCAAAAGTTAAGGACATATAATCCTGAAGTTAAGGATATATAGTCCTGAAGTCCTGAACTTAGAGTTACAAGTTCAAAAGTTAAGGACATGTGGTCTTGAAGTCCTGAACTTAGAGTTCCAAGTTCAAAAGTTAAGAACATGTAGTCCTGAAGTTAAGTTCAAAAGTTAAGGACATGAGCAGAAGGGTATTTTCGTCCGGATAGTTAAAGTTTATTAAAGCAGTAGTTAAAGACTAAAGATATTTTAAACAATGACTTAAAAATAAATACATATGTTATTAGTTACTAACCGTGCACATCCCGCGAATGGAAGAGGATCGATATCATAAGCATATCTTTCAAAACGTGAGTGTTCCCTTTTTCTATATTGAATACAAAATTCGAAAACGGTGGTCTTTGGTAAAACTCTTTTGTGCTTGTTTCTGTTTATAGTCCTAGCAATATGAGTTGCCTTTCTGTATTTAGTTTTCTACTTATGGATGACATTCGACTACTCAATCTTATTTTATTTATTATCATTATTCACTTTGCACCTTAATTGGTATCCCCTCCGTACCGGCTTCTGTGGAGATATTTCCTTTTTTCTTAGCTAAAAAATATGGCGACTTTTTAAATTTAAAAATAATTTAATTTGATTTTATCTTTTATGATAAGCTTTTATAATCACATAAATATTATAAAATATTTAAAACTATAAGTTTCCAAAGTCTAACCCAAATATTATGTCATATTTGAGACCACAAAATTTCAAAAAGTTTATTTCTTTCCCAAACTCCCTGCTTAAACTTTGTCTCATGAATGGGAGCATTAAGTTCAAACCTCTTTCTCCTAGGTTACTCAAATACTAGTCTCCTAGATTGATCTGTGTGATGTTTAATTCAATTTGACTCATATAAACTTTGATCACTTTTTTTTCCAGTGCCAAGTATATTTATTTAAATTAAATTTGTTGACAAACTAAAAATAAAGTACATTTAGGGCATCAATCCAATTTCATTAAACATAAGACAGGAAACAATACCCACTTTACAAAAAATGTATATAAAGAAAAAAAATTATCACATTTTATTTTCGAAGATAGAAGGTTTCATCGTTAGTTAGTTTGTTGCAATGTGTTAATAGGTGGATGGATAATGGCAGCAAATCAAATACTAGTAATTTATTCCATGAATTAAGGCTTGGTTCAATGATCAATCATTTATCTATTAAATAATTAATAGTCAAATATTTAGTTGTATATAAGATAAAAGCTAGGACAGGTTGTCGATTTTATTTTCCAATATTATATTGCAGTATAGTAATTGCAGCTACAGACCCATTTCACATGGTTACCTTTCATCGGATCAATAAAATAATCTTGTTCTAGATAACATTAGTAAATACTAAATACACACAATAATTTAAAGTTGGGTAGATATTTACGCATCTCATATTTTCACCAAAATAATGAATATAAGGTGTGCATAATTAAATATTAAAACGGAAAAGGTCCAAATACCCCCTTGAACTTTACGACAAGGTCTACAAATAACCCTCGTTAGAAGTTTGGCCCATTACCCACCTTGTCATTACACTCTTGGCTCGGATACCCCCTTAATTTTAAACGGCTGCCACAGTGGATAAGTTATTCGCTCATAATTTACATGTGGAATTTTAATTTACACCCAAACATTTTAATTCACACCCAACCAGATTTAATTAGCCAATCCTTAGCCGTTACCCGACCCGTATAACTTAATCCCTTTCTTAAAAACACCCGAACTTAACCCTTTTCTTTAATTTAACTACAACTTTTGATGAACCCTAATTACAAATTTCAATAAAGATTTGATTTTTAGGCCTTCTGTTTTGTTCTTGTTTTGATTAGATCCCGATGCAGAGGCTATTGCTTTTTCACCTAAAACTCTATCGGTGACGAACAGATTTGTTTGTGAAATTTGCAGTAAAGGGTTTCAAAGGGACCAGAATTTGCAGCTTCATAGAAGGGGTCATAATTTGCCATGGAAGCTAAGGCAGAGATCAGGGCAAGAGGTGAAGAAGAGGGTAACGGGTAACGGGTGAAGCTTTATATTAACTTCTATGAATTGAGCCCTAGAATTATGGTGATGAAGGAAATGTCGGTGAGAGGAACAAAATTACAGAGATGAAATCTGAGAAAATGAGCTCTATCGCTCTGAACTTGGAAGCTACAGTATATATATACAATACAACTGTCTCTAACTAGCTAATTGGCCTAACCATAGTTAACTTGTGACCAATCTACACTAACTCTAGTTAAGGTTTAACTCTAGCCTATTTAACTTCAATTAACCTCATTCTCAACACTTCCCCTCAAGCTGGTAGGTGTGAAAATATTGAGCACTCCCAACTTGAACAATAAGTATTCATGATGTGATCTCAAGTGCTTTGGTTAGAATGTCTGCCTGCTGATCCTTAGAATTCACATGCTGCGTCTTGATCAATCCTTGCTGTATTTTTTCTCTTATAAAGTGACAATCTATTTCTATGTGCTTAGTTCTTTCATGATATACTGGGTTGGCTGCAATTTGCAGTGCTGCTTTGCTATCACAGAATAGGTTGATAGGCAATTTCATCTCTGTTCCAAGTTCCTTGAATAACCTTGCCAACCAAACTAGTTCAGCAGCTGTCAACGCCATGCTTCTATACTCTGCTTCAGCTGAGCTTCTAGAGATTATGTTCTGCTTCTTTGACTTCCATGATATGAGTGAATTTCTATGCTTAATGAGAAATCCAGTCACTGATCTCCTTGTGTTGGGACATGATGCCTAGTCTGCATCACAATAAGCTGTTAGCACATTGCTTCTTTCACTACTCATCAAAATGCCCAATCCTTTTTGATATATCTCACTATCCTTAGTGCAGCTTCCCAATGACTTCTTTTAGGTTGTTGCATGAACTGGCTCAATGTTTGGACTGCAAATGCTATATCTAATCTGGTCAGAGTTAGATAGAGCAATTTACCAATGAGTCTCTGATATTTTCCCTTGTCTTCTAAGCGGTCATCACCTTCAGCTCCTGTAATCTCATCCAACCTTTTATTAGTAAGTTTTTTATTGTACTCCAGCGAAGTGTAGGATGGCTTGGATGCACTCAATCCCAAATCTCTAATGAGTTCCAATGCATATTTTCGTTGATTCATTAAGATTCCTTTCCTCGATCTACTAAACTCAATTCCAAGAAAGTACATTAACTCTCCAAGATCTTTTATCTTGAAGGCTGCATGCATGTTCTTCTTAGTTTCTTCTATGATCTTCAGGTTGTTTCCAGTGATCAACATATCGTCAACATACACTAGAATAATCACAATATTGTTTCCCTGCTTCTGTGTGAACAAAGAGTAGTCTAGACTGCTTTGTGTAAATCCTTGTGCTTGCAGGGCTTCTGTTAATTTTACATTCCATTGTCGACTTGCTTGTTTCAATCCATAAAGGAATTTGACAAGCCTACAGACTGTATTCTCCCCCTGGCTTGCAAAACCCTCTGGCAATTGCATGTAAACCTCATCTGGTAGGTCACCTTAAAGAAAGGCATTGTATACATCCATCTGATGTACATGTCATCCTTCTGTTGCAGCAATCGAAAGTACAGATCTCATAGTCACAATCTTCACAACTGGAGAGAATGTTTCATTGTAATCAATACCCTCTTGTTGATTGTAGCCTTTAGCGACAAGCCTTGCCTTATATCTTTTTATGGAGCCATCTACTTTGTGCTTGATTTTGAACACCCATTTACATCCAATAGGCAGCTTCCTTGGTGGTAGAGTGACCAGCCGCCATGTTCTGTTATCTTCTAAGGCCTGTATTTCAGCTCTCATAGCTTCCACCCAAAGTGGATCCTTGCAAGCCTCCTGAAAGTTTCTAGGTTCCACAGCAGAGGTGAAAGCAGCTATAAACTGTTGGTAATGGAGTTGTACATTAGCATAATTGAGTGAATGATGCATAGGATAAGGTAATGCATGATCATAGTTGACATTGGTTGTCACATAATCTGTCATCCAATTAGGAGTCTTTTTGTCCCTAGTTGATCTTCTCAAAGGTTCTGACACAGCATGAGGAGACAGGATTGAACTATCTGGACTCACATAATGTTGTGAATCAAGCTCAGGACCCATATCAAGCAGGGATTCATTGGCAATGACTTGTATGGAATCACTTGCAGCTTCTGTTGGAAATACTACATCATTATGTCCTGTAGGAATGTCTTCTATGTCAGGATTATAAGGTGCCCCATCTGGAGTGTGAGAAGAAGCTAAGTCATCTGGAGAAAATAATGGACACTGACTATCTTTCTGGTGTTTAAAAGGAAACACATTTTCCCTAAACTTACATTTTTGTTCAAAAAGAAAACATGATTAGTTAAATCAAACAAAATATAGCCTTTGTTGACTTCTGAATATCCCATCATAACTGATGCAATAGCTCTGGCTTCAAACTTATCATGAACATTTGGTCTCTTTGCAAAACAGAGGTATCCAAGTATTCTTAAATGATCCAAACTAGGCCTTTTGTGATGAAACAACTCATAAGGTGTCCGTCCTTGCAGTGCTACAGAAGGCATTCTGTTAATCAAGTACACAGCTGCTAACACACAATGACCCCAATATTTCAAAGGAATTCCTCCTTGAAACATTATAGCTCTCCCCACTTCTAGAATGTGTCTGTGTTTTCTCTCTACTACTCCATTTTGTTGAGGAGTATAAACACAAGACCTTTGATGTATAATTCCCAAAGATTGAAACAATTGAGAACAGTCTGAATTCACAAATTCTGTGCCATTATCAGATCTTATTACTTTGACATTCTTACCAAATTGAGTATGAACCATTCTAAGAAAATTCTTTAGTGCCACAATAACATCACTCTTGTGTTTCAGCAAATATAACCAGGTCATTCTAGAATGATCATCAACAACTGTCAAGAAGATTTTATTTCCATTAAAAGTTTGTTCATGGTAAAGCCCCCATACATTAATATGCAACAGATTAAAGGATTCAGTAGTTCTACTATTACTGATGTTGAAAGGCAACCTGGTATGTCTTGCTAGAGGACACATCATGCATTTATCAACTACAATTTTACATTCTTCCTGGGACAAGCACAATAGCTGCTTTATTGTCTTGACTGAGGCATGGCCTAGTCTTTTATGCCAAAGCTCAATGTCTACCTTTTCTTTTACTGCATTCATCACTTTAGTTCTAATGTCATCCTCTCAGCAGGTGTTTGTGAGAGCCAGTAGAGTCCATCTCTTTCTCTACCAATCCCCTGGACCTTTACACTGTAAAGGTCCTGGAATATACAAAAATGTGGAAAGAAGCATACTGAGAAACATAAAGCTTTTGTGACTTTAGATATGGACAGCAGGTTGTAGTTAAACTCTGGTATATATAAGACATTATCTAAAATTTCTTTGTCGAGTATTCTACAAGTACCAATATGTGATATGTTTGTTTTTCCTCCGTTAGGTAAGTGTACCTTTCTCTTATCAGAATTTTCTACTTCAAGTTTGTTATCTAGCATAGTCACATCAGAAACCATATGATTTGTAGCTCCGGAGTCAATTATCCATTCCTTTTTATTTGAGTTTACCAGAAATGCTTTGATTTTACCTGCCATATTAGCTGAAGTCTCACCCACACTGTCCTTGCTCAGTAACTTGAGAATCTGATTATATTGTTGTGGTGTGAAATATGGACCTCGAACAGTATCATCAGGGGAACACTTATCAGCTTTATTGATATTCCCTACTCTTGTGTCCTGCCTTTTATGATCTTCAATTGTAACATTGTGAGCCGCAACATTGGCTCCAATTTTCTTCTTAACCTTGAAGTCTGTGGGGTAACCTATCAGTTTATAACATCCTTCACGAGTGTGACCTTTCATTTTGCAATAGTCACAGTATAGATTGAAATTTCTCCTTGGCATTTGCCCTGGTCCTCCCTTCATAGTCATCAAAGCTGTCAGTTTTCCTCCTTCGTTTGTGCACAAATTGTTTGTCATACTACGTTGACTTTCTCTTTCCATTAACATGGAATAAGCTTTGTTGATTGTAGGTACTGGAACAATCATGAGCAGCTGACTCCTTGCTTGTTCATACGATTCATTCAGTCCCATAAGAAACTGTAAGAGTTTCAACATTTCCATGAAGAAAACAAACTCTCTAGATTTAGCACAATCACATCCTAGAACAGGTGCTAAGCTATCAAATTCAACCCACAACAGACGCAATTTTGAAAAATAAGCTGATACAGAGCTGGTTCCCTGTCTGATTGTAGCGATTTCCTTATGGATCTGGAATATCCTTGAACAATCGATTTTATCAAATCGCTCCTTCAGGTCTAGACAAACTGCCGAGGCACTTGAAGAATACATAATTCCACTGTATAATTCCTTTGACACGCAATTCATAATCCATGAAAGGACAATTGCGTTGCATCTCTCCCACAAATCAACCAAATTTGAACTGTAATTCTCCTTTTTGCATGTACCGTCAATAAACCCTAGTTTATTTCTTCCTAGGATCGCAATTCTCATTGCACGGCTCCATATGGAGTAATTTTCTGGTCCGATCAATTGGAGAGAAATTAGTACAGTACCTGAAGTATCTGTGGCATGCAAGTACAGCGGGTGGTTGTGGCTTAACTTTTCCTGCACTGTGTTTTCAATCGTTGCATTCGCCATTGATGAGCTTAATGAAGAAGATGATACAGGATCGAGTTACGAAGATCTAGCTAGCGAACGCTATGCTCTTATACCATATTAACTTCTATGAATTGAGGCCTAGAATTATGGTGATGAAGGAAATGTCGGTGAGAGGAACAAAATTACAGAAATGAAATCTGAGAAAATGAGCTCTATCGCTCTCAACTTGGAAGCTACAGTATATATATACAATACAACTGTCTCTAACTAACTAATTGGTCTAACCATAATTAACTTGTGACCAATCTACACTAACTCTATTTAAGGTTTAACTCTAGCATATTTAACTTCAAGTAACCTCATTCTCAACACTTTACGATATGAGTGAAGAAAACCCCAATAAGAGCCGACTCCAAATATTGACTGCACACTTTACTACTCATCAAAAGAAGCCTGCTGAATGGCTTCCGAGAAAGAAGCTGCTCTTCTCGTCGTTCCTTTAGATTCTCCTACCATGTATTCAACTTTTGTGTAAATAGTTGAGTTTTTTAATTGATTTTTGTTTTTCCAGATTTGACAAGATCATTAAAAAGGAAATTCCAGCAAACATTGTTATATTTAGCTATTATTTAGGTATTTGGTGGAATAGTGAGGTATATGCAAGTTAGAGCGGATGCCACTTGTTAGTAGGGAAAAAGATAATTTTGAAAATTCGGGTCGGGTAATGGGTAGTGGGTTGGCTAATTAAATTTGGTTGGGTGTGAATTAAAATGTTTGGGTGTAAATTAAAATTTCACATGTTAAATTATGAGTGGATAACTTATCTACTGTGGCAGCTATTTAAAATTAAGGGGGTATCCGAGCCAAGAGTGTCACGACAAGGTGGATAATGGGTCAAACTTCTAACGAGGGTTATTTGTAGACTTTATCATAAAGTTCAGGGGGGTATTTGGACCTTTTCTGATATTAAAATGAGAATACATATCACTTAACCATAGAAAAATATGAATATAAAATACATCATATCTTGTGTTCATTGGATCGTGTGAGGATCACTATATATTGGATTGGTATTCTTTTTTTTTTTCCTTTCCCCTCTCTTATTACGCATTATGGTCACTGACCATAACAGAGAGAAGAAGAATACCGCTAGCAAGCAATGCACCATAATGGGAGAAACCCACATAGATCCGCAATCCTCCCCGCTTTGCATCTTTTTTTAATCTGTCTCGGCTCGTTTGCCATCCCTATTGGTCAGCTTAAATATATTGATATTCAAAATTGTGCTTCCTTATTTTGATTCTTAGGGGACGTTTTGTTCAAGGGGTTAGATGAAAATTTTGAAATTAAATATAATTTGTGTTTGGTTGGAAATACTAGTTAAAATTAATATTATTTTTATACTAAAATCTTGATATAACTTACTCATATAAAAGATGGAATTACTTATTTCTGATTTTAATTCCAGGATTACAATTCTAGATTATCCTAGTTTTGAATCAAACAAGCCCTTAGTCCAGTTGGAGTGACTTCTTTCCTTTTAGATATTATATATTATAATAATAATATTAGGATAAATTAAATAAAGGGATAACATTTACCAGTAAATAAGGTTAGTTCATCACAAATCTACAAGGTTTTTTAAAGATATTTTAAATACCAAATATATTAAAATGAGAACAAACAAATTGATTCACCAGAAGTTCACGTCACAAATTTTATCTCTTGCAAAATTCCAAGTTATGGGTGAAACAGAAATCTATTCAGAATTCTACAAATATTACTATTTTATATTCGAAAATTCAATCATTTGCATTAGCAGAATATAGCTACATATCATCTGAATAAACTTTGTGAAAAAGAAGGATTGAGTTGTTTACTCAATTAAATAAATACTCCCTCCTGTTCATTTTAACTTTTTGGCCTTGTTTTTATGATCCATAATATTTAATTTTTTCAAATATCAAGAAGGAATTAACTTCTTTTTTTTTTCAAAATTGCCTTAGGAGTATTTATTATATTTCCAATGAAAAAATTAAGGTTAATATGATCAATTTTATTGTTAATTAAAGCTAAAAGGTAAAAAAATTATGTGTAAAAACAGCCAAAAATCAATTTAAATGGACCACATGGAGTAAGTATTACACAATAAAAATTATATTTCTTTAAATAAAGAATATATAAGGGAAGGCAAAGCACCTTCTTGTCGTCACGTGTGCTTGTTAGATTAAACATTTAGCTTGAAGGTGTTTCTATAATTTTATGCGGCTGAGTTTGGCATTTACTAAAAACAGTGCATATCAATGATACTAGATTGATAATTTGGATTATTACGATAATCGACGGTAAAACTATGTGGATTTCATTTAATTATAGGTGTACCCCTCGCTTATGAGGTTACTTTTTTAGCTGCTTTTCATCCTTGGTTTTTCAATTTATTAGTACGTCATTGGTTCTCATACAGTTTAGTAAATACATGCAAGTATGAGGACTTTAGTTGACTAGAAAGGTCATGCCCAACGACACGTGGAAGAAAATTACGTCAGCCAAATTGTTTGGATTTAACATGTGAAAGTTGAGGGATCACAATTTTATATCTACCAACTCCATTCTCTTTCTTATTTCCATCATTTTGTGTTTCACCAGCCCTTCTTCAAACATTTCAATTCAGAATGTATTTGCTTTATATTTTATATATACTTAGGGATTCCTTTAAGCCTGATTCTACTCTAATTCCTTCCACTCTTTTGTTCAAAGAAAATGCTCTTAAGTGGAATAAACATACCTTTGGAAATATTTTTCAAAAAAAAAAAAAAAAGTTGCTAGCAAGGATAGCAGGGATTCAAAAATCTCCTCTTTATCCCATTAGCACCTCACTACAAGTCCTTGAAAGCAACCTTATTGAGGAGCTTAGCTCTATCTTGAAGAATGAAGAGGACTTTTGAAAAATGAAGTCTAGAATATACTGGCTCTCAGATGGAGATGTCAACACAAAATTCTTCCACACCTCAACTCTAAATAGAAGAAGGAGGAACAAAATCCTTTCCCTCAAAGATGACTCGGGTCAGTCGATGTTTGAGCCTG
Organism: Nicotiana sylvestris; assembly: GCF_000393655.2. NCBI lineage: Eukaryota > Viridiplantae > Streptophyta > Magnoliopsida > Solanales > Solanaceae > Nicotiana > Nicotiana sylvestris. The sequence continues at coordinate 18,931,679 of NC_091058.1, forward strand.
GGGAAATCAAACAATCAATCTCAAAGTTCTTCCAAGAACTTTATACATTATCCCTCCCCCAGTCCCAAAATGGTCTGTCCTCCACTGAAATTCAGGGGCATTACCTCTCTTAGCTTCAACAAATAACAATTAGGATGGCTCTTAGGGATAGTGAAATCAAAAGTGTCATATTCTCCTTCAAGCCTTTCAAAGCTCCTGATCCTGATGGCCTTCATCCTTTCTTCTATTAAAAATACTGGAACATAGTGGGTAAGGAAATCATCTAATTCTGCAAAAACTGTTTCTACACATCAACTATGAACCCAATTATGAATGAAACCCTCTTGTGCCTCATTCCAAAATGCCCTCAAGCCTCAATGATAAAAAACTTCAGGCTCATAGGCTTATGTAATACTGTCTATATGACAGTAACAAAAATCATTGTTAACAGAATTAAGCCTTACCTCTCTCACATCATTGGACCTAGACAGACTAGCTTCCTCTCCAACAGGAAAGCTTCAGACAATGCCATTATAGTCCCAGAATACATCTCTCACTTTGGAAAAATGAGAGGCAAATCCTCTAACATGATTTTAAAGATTGATCTGGAGAAGACTTTTGATAGACTAGAGTAGTATTTGATTAAGCAAACCCTTCATGCTTTCAAATTCCCAAACACAATCACCGAGCTCATCATGCCATGTGTCAACTCCTCCACCGTCTCTGTAATTGTTAATGGAGAGCAAACAAATTTTTTCACACCTACTGTGGGCATCAGACAGGGTGATCCCCTATCTCCTTACCTATTTATCCTGTACATGGAAAGACTTTCCAGAGAAATTGACAATAATATCCTCCAGGGTAAGTGGCATCCCATCAGCATTAGCAAAAGTGGCCCTAAGATATCTCACATATTCTTTGCTAATGATCTAACTCTTTTTGCAACAGCTAACCAAGCCAGTTGCAACACAATCATGAATATTCTCAACTCTTTCAACTTGGCATCTGGGCAAAAGATCAATCTTACCAAGTCTAAAGTCTGTTTGAGTGCAAAGTGCCAACCTCACCAAATAGAACTCATCTCAAACACCCTCTCCATAAAAGCTTCAGCAAATTTTAAAAAATATCTGGGGTTCCCAATCTTCCACAAAAGACCCACTCATAGTGATTTTCAGTTCATCATTAACAATCTCCACTCTAAAATGGCTGGATGGAATACAAGCATGCTAAACATGACTGGGAAAACCACATTGGCAAAAGCATCTCTGAACTCAATCCTAAATAATGTAATGCAATACATCAAATTGCCAGCAAAAACTACCAAAGAAATTGATAAAGTTCAAGAAATTTCATCTGGGGCACTACTGCCACTAAAAGAAAGATGCATCTGGTCTCATGGGATACAGTCACTATGCCTAAGGATAAGGCGGGTGTTGATACTCAATTTTCCCTGTATATTTTTATATGCAAAATACTTTCAAAATAGCATGTCCAAATGTTTTAGTATTTTTTTTCCTAATTTTTAAAAGATTTTTAAATCAATTTATTGCCCTATTTTATCAGTAAAACCCCCCAATAATTATTCCCCAAATTATCATATTTGGTGATTCATTTATTGTGTTCTCATATTTATACCAAAATATAGCTAAGATAATTTTGCACATTTTTTTTACAAATTTATTTAGTATTTTAAAGCTAAATTGCATATAATTGCAATATTAGCCTATTTTAAGATTTAATTGCATTTATAATTACAAAATTGATTTCAGTATTTTTAATTTAATATTTATATATTATTAATTAATTTAGTACCTTTAATTTATTTTCAGAAATTATTTTACTATTTTTTATAAAAATAAATAAGGGAAAAGTGGCTATTTAAATACTAGCCCTACTTATTTCAATGTTAGCCTAAATTCTACCCCAATTAAACCCAATTGAACCCCAGCCCAATTCCTAAAATTACCCGCCCCTGACCCAATTAAATCCAACCCGCCCGGCTCCCCGTTTAATCCAGGTCGTTGATCAAAATGATCAATGGTCACATTCTCTCCTTTCTTTTTTTAATTCACCAACCCCATTAACCCTAAGTCATTTTCACCTACCTGCCGCCTCTGAAACCCTCCACTCTCTCAAACTCTCTCGAGTCTTCTCAGAACCCTAGTCGCCTCTTGCCTCTTTCACCCTGAAAGCCATCGGAAACCATGGATTCCAAGGCTATGGGAATCTTTTACCTACCTCTTATTGCTCTTACACACATGATCTATGAAGATTCAAGGCTTGACCTTGAAGGTTTGCACCCAGACCTCTGTCGATTCGAGGTTCCACGGCCATATCCTACCTTGCTCCGGCGTACCATGGTTGTTTGAGCCTGATCCTGACCTCTCCGACTCAGATCGGTGACTTTTCAAAGCGTTTCTCATTTCTAGGGTTCTTCTGAAACCCTAACTCTTCGAGGTTTTTCCGATTCTCTTAGATCTGTTCCATATCCATGCTTTCCTTAAGGTCTTAAACGTTTTCCTGACTTTTCTTTCAAAAAACTACTTTCAAAATCTTTATTTTCCGATCTAGGGTTTTCTGAAGTATTTAAGTATTTTCTAACTTTCTTTTTCCTTTTATGTGTATTTGCTTTTACTGGGTTCTTGTATTTTCTTCTACCATATTCTTACGTGTTTCTTCTGTTGTATTTTCCTATACTATGTTCTCGTATGCTTTTCTACTGTATGCTTTCTCTATTGTGTTCTGATATGTTTCTCCTACTATATTTTCTTACTAAGTTCTTAAGTTTCCTTATTAAGTTCCTTTTACTGAGCTTTGTTTAAAGTTTCTTCTAAAATTTCTTAGCATGTTTCTTCTATTGTTCTTATCAGTCTTCTCTATTATGTTTCGTATTAGCTTCGTCTACTCTATTTTTCTTTGAATTCTGATACTATGTGCTGCATGTTACTTGCTATCATTGTTTTCTCATGAGTTTCTGCTGCTGAAAGAAACATGCAAAAGGTTTCATAGAACTGAAACCTCTGAGCCTGTTTCGATTACTTGCCTTCTCATCTCTGTACTTGATTCAAGGTGGAAACCCTAGAATTCGGGGGTTCTGCCAAGTTTGATTATGTGATTTAATTGAACTAGGATTTTTATTTTAGAACCCCTAACTCTTTTAGACCAACTTCGAGTTTCTGAACTGAGTTTGGACATTCGTGTTTGCACATGATTTTGACCTTTGGCTAAACTCTTCTAAACCTCTTTCTTCACTGGATTTTTCTATTGATTTTTGTAATGGCACAATATTTTCTTTCAACTCAATGTGTTTGTGTGCTCTTTATATGTGATGAATCTTTCTCTAAAAAGGCTTACAACTCGTGATTGATTCAAATTCGTTCTAAATAGGTCAGATTGATTCCCTTTCCATTGTTTGCTGATTTCCCTTAAGTTAAAAAACCTTTCCCAACTTTTTGACTCGGTTCATTCATACAAGACCCCTAACTTTTGATTTACTGGTTGTTAATTTATTTTCTTGCCTTGTTTGTGCAACCGCGTATTTCAGAAATTCTGTCCTTCAATAACCTTTATGTATTTACCCTTAATTGCATGTTGTGCACAAAGTGCTTATTTATTTTTCTTTCCTTAAATTGTTTTTACCCGTTTGAATCTGAATCCCTTAATTAAGGGAAGTCATGTGTAATTGATTGACAATCAGTTCCTTGACTATTTTCTTACCTTATTTCTTCATGATTTTCACACTATAAAAGGCACGACCCTTTTTCACAAAGAGGACACATCAGAATCCTTTTGAACTCATACTCTCTCACAATAACTTTCTCTTCTTGTCTGCATTGTGGCTTGTTTATAAGACCTACTACTTTTCTTTGTTTGTTTCCTTTGAAACTGGTATGTCTTGATTTAAGCTTCAGCACCACAACAATGTATTTATTTACAGTCTTTGTATCCATGTCTACTTTACTGCTTTCTATAGAGTTCAACATTTAAATTAGTATGCTTATGTCCTACTGCCTGTTTCTGCTATGAATCATCGCTCCTTATTTCCCTTTATGTACTTTGAGTTACAGTTTAAAATATGGCAATATGTAAGTTATTGTCTATGGATTGAACTTGATCCTTTAGAGGAACCTAACCTCTAAACAATGTGTTCTAATAGGCTTATGGGTGTTCCAGGATTTCCCATTGCTGGGTATACCCACTAGCCTGTCCTTGCCTCCTTACCACCTCCCCATTCCCTATACCCTTATGTGTATTAATGTAAACTGTTTCCCTTCCCCTTTCGCCTTTTCAGAATTCTGCACTTGCACCCTCTCTTAGTCTCTAAGTTCTGCCCCCCTCTTGTGAGCCTTGCCTTGTGACCTTGAGTTCCTTCTGAACTTGGACACTTGAGGGTTGGCCCTTCCACACTGCACTATGTCTTCATCTATAATGCATTTGGGGTATGAGCACTGCCCGGAGTCCATATGAGGCTCTTAGGGAACTCTGACACATCCAAATGGGATAAAAGCTTTTAAATAAGATCTCTTGGAGTTGGTTTACTTTATACTTCAGACAGGAAGTCTGAATCAGGCTCTCCCTGGTTTTACTTTTTCTGATTGTATTTTTTTCTTTACTTTACTCTTTCTGGGCTGTAATAACTTTGTAACAAAACTCTCGGGGATGGCTAGTGAAAAGGGAGGGGTAACTATGTATGCAAAAAGGGGTAGATAACCTGCCTATAGGAGTTTATGAATTCTTGCATTCTCATATAAACACCATATCTATAGGAATCTTGCATTCTCATATAGATACCATGTCTCTAAAAATTTTTGCATTCTCATGTATAAATACCATGTCTATAGGAATCTTGCATTCCCATATAGATACCATGCCTATAGGTTATTTCTGAATTTCTACATATCATATAGATATCCTGCCTATAGGAATTTCTGAATTTCTGCATATCATATAGATATCTTGCCTATAGGAGTTTCTAAATTTCTGCATGTCATATAGATATCCTGCCTATAGGTTCTTTCTGAATCTTGCATATGCATTCCTCATTAGGCAAACATGTTTATATGTCTTAAATAATCAACCACAATTAGATATCATGTTCATAGGCTTTAAACGAAATTCAGCATCTAGATGCCATGCCTATAGGATTTCTGCATTTTTACTATGTTTATAAAAGTGTCCAAAATCGACAACACATAGAAAACATGCCTATAGGAGCTTTAATCGAATCTGAGCCGCTTCACTCACTTATAAGTCTAAAACCAGTAACAATGACGCATGTTCTTTTGCTAAAACTCGCCTTTCTTTAATAACAGACGATTTTTCTTAAATCAATATGTATTCATGTTTACTTCATTGTTTCTAGAATCAGTAGATATCATGCTTATAGGGTCTTCGTCTAACACTTAGGCAAGCCATAGGGTGAAAGTTTATAAACTGAATCAGATTTTATATGCTACAACTAACAGGCAGGCCTGATTCGGGCTTCTTATCTGAACTATGTAATAAATCAGTCTATCTCGATCCTTTAAGTTTAATCAGACCCTAAACAGTATGTGCAAGTCATGCTAACTACTTGCTTTTCTCTGCTTAAAGGAGGTCTGGTTAAGTCTTTTTATTTGTTTATATGCTTCCCCATACTTGCCATATATGTTTTGTTTGTTGCCTTAATATTTTTACCTTTTGAAACCACAGTAAGCCCAATATCCCTCCCCTTTAGGATTAGTAGTCCCAAATGCCTCCGGGACTGATAGGATTGGGGTGGGTAATAGCATGCAATAAGTAAACGAGACCATTCCGCGCTTTAATACCTCAATGGTATGAGAAAGGGTAGATAAGGATATGATGACCACGTAATAACATCTCGTGTAGCCCCTCAGTGAGGAGTGATTACCGGATGTTGTGTGGGGTGATCCATATTATTTACAAACCTAAGACCTCTTTTCCTTTATTTATTTGTTTCGTTGTTTATTCTCAAATTTCAAACTATTTTCTTAAAAAAAATCAGCTTTTCTTTTAGTTCTTTTAACTTCACCTATTTTGTAACCATTACATGAAAATCCACTATTGTTTCAGGTTCTTATTTGCCTACGTGTTATTTGTACCTAAAGTCACAACAATGGTTTGACCGGGAACCACACTAGTGGATCTTGAGGGGTGCCTAATACCTTCCCTTGGGATAATTTCAAGCCCTTACCCAATCTCTGGTTGTTCAAATCAAACTTTCTTAGTGTCTTAAAACACTTAAATCATTAGGTGGCGACTCTTCAATTCAAACCTAATTCCCGAAAGGGAATGAGTTGTCCTTCCAAATGTCATAAACCCGATTTCGCGAGAAAAAAAGGGGGCACGATAGGGGGCTGGGGATTCAAAAAGCTGAATTAAAAAACAAAGCCCTTCACTCAGGTCTTGCTTGGAGGCTATACCAAAATCCCTCAGCCCTCTGGACAAAAACTCTAATTGCACCCAAAAAAGCCAAGTCTCACACATGGCAATGCATCATAAAATGGTGAAAAACATGCATGAAAGCAAAAAATGGGTAGTGCATTCAGGAAACAGAGTTAGTTTTTTCAATGATCTTTGGATAAACAACCTCCCAGCTATAAGATCCCTCATAGAAGATCCCCTGACAAGAGAAGACATGATCTAAACTATTGCCTCTGCTCATCATAATGGAACTTGAGATCTCTCTACACTCTCTCTCACCATCCCCCAAAATATTCAAAATTCCATCTATAACACCTTCATCCCATCCAACCCAATTAAGGAAGATAAAATGATCTGGGGAGCCACCTCAAATGGAATCTATTCCACAAAATCTACCTACTCAATACTGGACTCTTGTCAACACCAAAGACAGGAAACCATGACCCACAACTTTTCGTGGATCTGGAAGCTAAATGTTCCCAAAAAGATCCAATCCTTCTTCTGGCTACTATTCCATGATAGGCTCCCAACTGGAGCTTCTCTCCACCATGTTGGGATACAAACACACCCGATGTGCAACCTGTGCAATCTGGAAAATGAGACATCAGCACACATTTTTTCCGAATGCACTAACTCCAACCTCTTCTGGCAAGAAATTATCGCACAAAGCACAAAATACAATAATGCTCCTATATCATCCTTCACTACTAGGGATTGGCCAATCACATGGGCATCCTTAAAGAAAGAGCATTATAACGGCATCATTACTTGGGAAGAGCTTCTCCCTTTCTGCTTCTCACAAATATGGCTCACAAGGAACAATAATCTTTTCAATAACAAAAAAGAAAGGGCAAACTCAAAAAGTGTCATAGCTAAGGCTACTGGATATGTTACAATCATGTTGAATAAAGAACCAAAAACCAAAAAAAATATATGGGTAAAATGGGAGCTACCAAAAAACAACAACTACAAGCTCAATACTAATGGAACTGCTGCAGGAAATCTTGGAAGGGGAAGACTGGGAGGAGTCTTCAGAAATGCAAGTGAAAATTGGGTACTCGGCTACATGGGTTCCATCCAATACACCACTAACACTCAGGCAGAATTGCTAGCCATTCTGAAAGGGCTGCAAATTGCAGAAGAAAGACAGTTAACACCTTTGAAAATAAACACGGACTCAATAGAGGTAATTCGAATGCTAATCAATGGAAACCTCCTTTTGGACTCACTTATTCATGAATGCAGGTCAATCGTCCAAAGACTAGGCACCGTGGTGGTGAGGCACTGCTACAGGGAAACCAACAAAGTTGTTGATATGCTGGCAAAGGACGGCACTAACAGGAATTTTTTTGAAGATATTTTTGTAACAACAGTTCCTCTGGTGTTTGTCAAGCATGTATTTTGGCCAGACATTGCAGGAACTGTGTTTGAAAGACAAATTATGAATTGTAATATTATTAACAATAGCCTGGTAGCAGGGGATTTGATATATCCACCCACAAACATTACATATGTAATCCCTAACGGTAGTTTTTGATAAATTATATTATGCATCCAGTTTTAACCAAAAAAAAAAGTATGCTTGCAACTTGGCGTTCACATTCACATTAGTAGACAATATCTAATATTTCAAACACTTAAGAGTGTATTTAGAGCTAGCTTAACCTAACATAAGTTTAGGTGAAAATTTAACATCTCACGAGTAAAAAAAAAAAAGAATACATTTTATATTAATTAACTGTAAATTGAGCATTAACTTATAGTCAATGATCAATTCATATATAAATTAGATTCTACAAAAGCATCTTATGGTAAGCAAACGGATTTTGAATTCTAATATAAAAAATTTATAATATAATTTATTGTTTAAATATAAGTTATGTGTCCCACTTGAAATTGCTTATTTGATTAAATCAATACTAGATTTTAGGTTATTTGCGCTTTCGTTGTTTTTTTGAAACAGAACAAGTCAGCAAATATAGCACTTAACTAAAAATAAATTTTGAGTAACCAAAAAATATTCCGGCAGAAAAAATAATTAAACCAAGATATCCATTTAGACACAAATTACTCACATATTCATTAGGCTTATTAGGCCCGGGCTAACCTCGCTAGTCTTATAAGAAAAGATTCCACAACGAGCACACGTGAACAACGAGTGACACAATGAAACACGTGGTTTCAAAGTTGAGGCTGTGCTTGTGGGTCCCACTATGACAGTTTGGCGATAAATATTCGGGAATTAGAGGATAAGGTTTAATAAAGCTGACGCGGTTGGATTCCAACCTTTTGAGTCTAAGCTAAGTATTACTCCCAACTTCTCATCCGTTACGTACATTAAGAAAATAATAAATTTTATATAAAAATATCTAGTATAATTAAATTATTCTTAATTAAATATTTAATATGAGAAATAAGAAATTTTTTTTAGGAATATATACATAAAGATAATTTTGTAAAAATAAATTGATATTTTTTTTATTACATAAATGGATATTTATTTTGAACCAAAAAAAAATAAAATCAATCACTTATTATAGACCGGAGAAAATAACTTCTTTTTTATAATACTTCATTTTACCCTTAGTTACGTGAATTCAAATTACTAGTAAGTTGATTTTCAATATCTAATGCCTAATGAGCTTTGTTCACGATTTCAAATTAGTTAGATAAATAAATACTGAATATAAGATACGTACGTTAAAATAACAACAAAAATATACTTAATAAAGTGTGATAAGAGCGCGTGGGCGCCGGTGTATCAATTGCTTGAATACCAAGCACAGCATGAAAGAGATTTAACTCCTTAACTCTGATGTCATAATTACAGCATATACTTCCCATAATTATCCAGCTAAATATTTTATTTTTTCCACTGCATAATTAGTAGGATTTTGATTTAGAGTCCTAGAAAATCACCTTCCTTTGAGAGCACGAAAGGAAAAATCTACTATATTAATCAAAATAAAATCCATTTCAGATCGATCTCCATAAATAGATCTACTAAAACAGAAGAATCATTTGCGAATCTCCCCAAGTAAATAATGAAAATTCATATTGTATAACTAATGATGCCTTGTTTTCTTCTAATCATGATTTTAAATGACATCCCATTTTTCGTAATGCACCGTACGTGTTAACGTATGCCTTTTTTTTTTAATACAAATTTTACTTATTTAAAAATCCAATTCATTCATATCTATCAATCTCTAAGGTATGTAAACTAGTTCACAACCATAGAAGAAGTCATCATAAATGAAGTTAAAAAATAAGAGCACAACAATCCAATGTTACAATTCAAACTCGTGTATTGAATTGGCGGAGGAATGATGAAATCTTCTATCTTGAAGCCTCTAATGCTCTCTCAATTCTTTGTAGGTCAAAAGTTCTCTGAAAATCGTATTTTTATGTATTTACACCATGTAGGATCAGATCCACACAAAACTATCCTTTTGAAGCCGAAAGGGGAATGTGGGTAGCAAAACTACACAGGCGCGCCGCGCCGCGTCAGTGGAACTTTTCAGAGGGTCGGATTTTGTCAAGCTTGCCCGTTTGTGTAGTCGCGTTGTGCCGTGAGGTTCCCCACACAACGCACCCATATAAACTTCTTCGCTTCAGATTTTTCTTTACTTTTTAACATCCATACCAATGTTTTAAAAGGTGAGGGCGTGAGGCGAGACATTTTACCTCTGATGAGGCGAGGCGTAAGCCTTGAGACATGAGACGTAAGTCCCAGGATCTTTAAATTTTACTAATTTAAAAAATTTTAAGATAGTATAAAATTAAAAAAAAATTATAAAAATTATATTAAAATCACAAAATTATAACAAATAATCTATTTAAAATATTTATAAATTATAATTCAACTATGAATAATACGAAAAGGATGACATATATCATAATATGCAAATTAGATGCAACGTCGATACAATTCAAACATCAAAAGTAATGTATTCGATACTAAATCTGATATGTATCTCAAGGAGTAAAGAGTCTTAAAATAATTTTGGTATTATAATTTGATATTTTTAAATACTCCTTTTATTAATATACTTTCTATTTGAAAGAGAATTTATATAAAAATATAATCCACAATTTAAATATAATTCTCTAGCATCATTTATTTTTAAGTTTCAACAAGTTAATAAAGGGACACATAATTCACCATACTATATCATGATAACTAATTATTTGTAAATAGTTATTAGATAATATTGAGTTATTAAATTAATAAGTATTGTATCTCGTAAACGTAAAAAAAAATATTTAGGAAAAAAATTATAAAAAAAATTATGGATTATTATATATTAAAGACATAACAAAAGTTAATAAACAAATGCTTTTTAAATAAAAGATTTATTTAAAATTTACTATCATAGCAGTCTTAGTGGATAACGTGAAATACTTTTTCTTTTAATTATGATATAAAGTACTCTCAACTTAATGATTTAAGATTAAGAAAAAAGTAATTTTGAATAGTCAATGACTTATTAAGAAAATTTGAGGATTTACAAGGTTAGTTACACGCAGTTGCATAAAGTTTTATTAGGCGAGCCCAGTACGCTGGGTGTTGGGCGTGTCCGGGGCGTAACCCTCGACGGCTGAAGCATAAGTCTCATGGAACTAAGCCCCAAACATAAGCCCAAGGGCGTTTTACAAGTGCTCCGCCCCAGGGGAGTTCCAATTATGCCTTTTAAAATAGAGATCCATACTTGGCCCTTGAACCTCGAATGTTATCGATCTTTACTCTATGTCCTATCATTCCTTGCGGATTCCTGGTTTCTTAAGGAGTAGCGGCCCCTCTTGACCGTTACATAGTTCTTCTACTCTAATCTCCGAGGTCGAAGGTCAGCTGATTGAGAAGTGAGTATTGATTCATGCAAAAATGCTCCTTTGAAGCTGGAGTAAGGAATTGTCCACCTCATCACCCCTAATTTAATTCCTTGAGCTTCTACTCAGACTTCAAAACTCCAAACTATTCATTTTAGCTTCAAACTTGCTTTCTATTACGGAATCACATCTTACAAGGCATAATACGCGTAATAAGTATAAATCATTGTCCATTCATTTCAAACATAAATAAAATACAGTAACTAGAGTGCAAAATGTAGCTAAAAACTAGTCTTTCTACTCTACCAACAAAATTCAAAATACAAACGACACATAATGAAAAGCATGAAATATCTTTTAATAAACTATTGCTATTACAATACAAAATCAAATTAGAATCTCAAATTTATACATATAAATGGTGTCACATTAATTGGTGGTAGGGGTGTACATAAGTCGGGTTGGTTCGAATTTTACAATTACCAAACCAAACCAATTGTATCGGGTTATTAAATCTAAAGACCAAACCAAATCAATAAAACTCGAGTTTTTCACTCTCGGGTTTTCGGGTTATTCGGATTTTTTCGGATTTTTTTTCCGGTAAAATCTTTGTAGAACAAACATATAAATTATGCTCAAAATATTTCTTTAATCCTAGTAAGATACAACTATATAAAGTATTTTTCAAGAAAATAATACGAAATATGAGAAGTATCATGACATTATCCTAAAATATTCTACAATAAAGACAATAAAATTATGCAATATGAATATTGCTAATTAAAAAGCCATAATAAAAATAAGCATAATCTAAAAGTACTAAGTCATGCTAAAATAAGTAGACTAATAAGAGAGTATTAATTACATGACTAACCGCTAAAAAAAAATAGGTTATGCATTTTTATCTAAATTATTGCAAAACAAAAAATAGATATTCAATACATTCCATGAATTGAATGTCTTTTGTTAGCATTAGTATTGATTTGATTTTGGTTTGGCCTTTTGTTAGCATTATTTAATTTACGTAAAAATTGTACGAGGCGCCCTATTTGGTCTCCCCCATTTAACTTATACCAATTTTTTAAAAAAGTTTTAACATGTACCCAGTTTTTAAACAATTTCAGCCCCTTTCTCCTCCTCTTCTCCTCCTTCGTTTTTTCTTCTTCTTTTATTAACAACTGAAAGACAATATGATTAATTCTCTAATACTACCATCATTCCATATGTTTGACCAATTAGGCTCAAACTTCCCAGCCTTACTTTCGAACCCAGCACTTCATTAGCTAATCGGGCAGCACTTTATAAAGGCAATTTGATGACCGGAAACCACCTCTCCCACCATTCTTTTGAGTCTATTGCTAGTAATTTTGCTGCAATTCTAATATCGCTTTACCTTCAATGATTTCACTGTCAATTTCATAGTCAATCAATACAGTTGATCCTTTTGTATGAACCGGCAATCTTCTGAAAGTATTTAGTGTTTCACCCTCTTTGAGTCATAGACACCTAAATTTTTGCCTTCATAACACTTCTTCTGCCTTTGCTAGTTGCTGATTTCTGCAAGTTTAGTGATCTGGGTTTTTGCTCTTATGATTGAGGCTTCCCCTTTTATGTTTGTTGTGCTGGGTGTAAATAGGCTAAAATTTTCGCCAGTTACAAACAAAAATTTCGTCAGTTACAAAACAAAAACTTCAGCTCTAGAAATGAAGTTAGACAGTTACAAAACAAAAACCTTCTCCAGTTACAAAAACAAAAACTTCAGTCCCGTCTACTAGAATGCCGAAGTTTTACGTGATTGTCTTTGCTACTTCAACCCCGTATATTAAATTTACGCGAAAAAGTGGGTACGCTTGCAATTTTTTTTGCAAAGCGGGCACAAGTTAAAACGTGACCCAAAAAGCGGGTATAGATGCAAATGCCCCTTAATTTACTAATATTAATGACTATAAAACTTATTGGAACATTCAAAAGTTCTAAGTCCAACCTTGAAATAATACCTTAAAAGATAAAATTATGAAAAAATTTAAGAAATATTTATAAATTACATCACAATAGGTATATTTATATATTAAATATATCTAAAATTTCTGTACATGTAATGTCGGGTTGGTTTGGTTTCAGTTTGACTTTCTTTAGTTAAAACCAAACCAAACCAATTATGGTCGGTTTTTTTTCCAACACCAAACCAAATCAAACCAAACCATAGTCGGGTTATTTTCCGGTTTGACTTGGATTATCGGATTGGTGCGGTTTGTCGGTTTCCTTTGTACACCTGGTGGTATCGCCTGAAATCTAAACCATTGATTTACTACATTGATGGTACTCACCCTAAAAATGTGCTATACAGTTGATGAGGTCTCATTATTAATTTTCTTTTAAGAAAAAGATCAATCTAATTTTCCGCACATCTCAGGAGATAACTTAGAGATAGAACACCCTTCGTTTTATTTTACAGAGTATACAAATTAATTCACGCTCTACTTTTTTAAAATTAAATATATCACCCACTAAATCATTACTAAAATTGATGGAGGAAAATTTCTTCTTTATATTAGATCTTTTCGAAAATAAAATTCGAGTTATTTGTGGAATGCAACTTCATCTAAAGTTATTATATAGATTCTTATAATTTAAATGAGATTACTATAATAATGAATTCCGTTAGCATGGCAGTATCAATTCTTCTTTATTAAAAAGTCATGACAATATTTATGCTAAAAGGACTAGGAGATGCTATTTTGCAATATTTAGCACACTGAAGTTGGCACAGTGGTTTCTAGTCCTAGATGATAAAGAAAAGGGAAGTGTTATATTTTCAGGATTGAGATTCGTAAAATATGTCACTAGTAGATTGTTCATAATAATTTTACTAATTTGCCTATAAATTTCATTTCTAAAAGGTCTAATATGTAAGTCTTATAATTTAAATGAACTACTTCGATAATGAACTCCGTTAATATCGAAATACTAACTTTTTGTTGTAAAAATCCCAAAAATAAGGACACCGAACAATTCTTATGATTAAAACTTATTTATACACAATATAAGTATTATTTTCCATATATACAACTTATCATTTAATCAGGATTAAGTTAGAACACCTAATGGGAGCAAGTATTACATATATTATCTCGCTAAAGTTGGCACTTTTTCTAATCATATACATAATTATACATATATAATGCATAAATTATTCATATATTATACTTCAACTGGTTATTTTTAGTTTAAGTAATTGGATGAACGGTTATTTGGGTTAATTCTTCTTTTATGAATCTGCCTATCAGCCTACGGATTTAATTCCTAAATATCCGAATATTGTAAAACAAATAGTATTGACCAAAATTTTAGTGCATTTTTCTTTTCTTCTTTTGAAAAGCTAAAAATGGCATATCCATGAAATTTAATGTAAAATCAGGTTAAATTCTTGGAGTCACACAATTCTCCAAAAATCCCATATAGTGACCTCACCAAAATATTTACATTTACAGCTCCCAAAATCCAACTCCTAATAGGAAAAAAGGTGCGACAGTCACCCACTGTTTTGTTCTCTTTGGTTTTCCCTCTTTAAACTTGTTTTGTTGGGTAGAGTATTTTTCTTGTTATTCAATACCTACCAGCCGGCTTCTTAATTCCTATTTTTTCTTTAATCGAATATCGAATTTCATAATTTCTATTTCTTTGTTGAACCCATTAGCATGCCGAATCAGAATTGTCGCAAATTCGATGAAAAGCTGTTTCAACTGATCCATTGATCAGGTGAGTTGAATTTTCCATTGTCTTTATATATGTGTGATCATGGGTTCAATTCAGATTCTCGTTTTTTCTTCTTTTAAATATTATAAATATGGGTATTCGGAATTTTAGTGAATTCTGGATTAGATTTTAAGGATTGATTAATTGGGTTCTGTTTTTGGATTGAAATGCCAACAAATTGATGTATTGAGAATTGGTATGTAAATGGGGATTGATTCAGATTTTCATCTGTTGGTTTTATTTTTTAGTTATTTGTTTTAATGGTGAATTGGTTGAGGTGATGACTGTTGACCCAGTTATGTTGACTTTGGGTCACCCGTGGAAATTCTTTTTATTAATCTGGTTTTGTCTGTAGCTTTTACATTAGTACAAAAAGTAGATTTTCATTAAGATTTTAATCCGCTTGCTGATGTTGGGTTAATTTAATTCCATTTTAACATCTAAGGTTCATTCTGTGGATTCAATATTTGTTTATAACATTCTTGCACTGCCATTTATCCTGAAGATTCAGATTGTAGAAGATGGCGACGTTAATTGCGAAACAACGACCATTGAGCAGTCAGAACGCCCCAAGAATGAGAAATCCGTCTAAGGTTTTTAGGAAGAGAAATTTTATCCTAAATAATGATGAAGAAAAACATGGAAAGGACAATGCAGCATCACTGCTCAACGTTACAGAGTTCCCTAATAAGAAACCAAAGCTTTGTTCTGATACTGTCGTCCCCCGTGGCAGAAGAACTATGGCAGAGCAAGTTGGTGTTGTAATCAGGAAAGGGGTACCGGAGGATGCACGTTTATCGGGTGGATTGGGAGAGAGAATAAAAACAGCGCAAAAGCCAAAGAAGAACATGATCACATCGCATCAGAGGACCAAGACAATAGCTACTGGAAAGGAATCTGATGACTCGCGTAGTAGGATGCATCATCGTTCAGCAAAAAAGAAGGAACCAAGTTTTATAAGTTGGGATGACTTCATCAGTGATGACGAAGAAGAGGAGGAGTGCAAAGAGGAAGAAGATGAAGAGCGTTGTTCAGGACCCTTAACGAAATCTCAGATGCCACTTGATGAAGAGTATTGTCCAGGACCCTTAACGAGATCTCAGATGCCACTTGATGAAGCTTTGAATAGTTTAAGAAACTCAGAAAAGTTTTGGAGAACTTCCAAGCAGGAAAAAGTTCTTAAAAATGGACCTATGAGAAATAAAAGGAATGATAAAGTGAAAGATGAGCCTCTCGAATGCAGGGACAGACTTAAACTTTCTACCTCCACAAAAAGCATTCTTCTAAGTGGAAATCCGCAGAGGAAAGGGATGCCTGATAAAGTAAATCTAGAACAATCTCTAGGAACTTCAAGCAAGAAGATGGCTCAAAAAGGAGATAATACAATGAACAAGGTGGAATGTGGAACTGAAGAAAAATGGGGCGCGTGCAAGAAAAAACCAAGTTTGTCCAAGGTTGGAAAAAAAATGCCGGGGACTCAAGAAATTGAAGGCTCAAGGAATAAAAGGGTGCCTGCTAAATTGAATGGAGAAAAATGTCTAGGAACGTCAAGCAAGAAGAAGATTCCTAAAACGATGGACAAGGTGGATGAAAGTGAAGACAAGTGGGATGTGTGCAAGGAAAAGCCAAGTCTGTCCAAGGATGGAAAAAAGACGCTGGAAAATCATGAAAAAGATGCAGAGAATAAAAGGATATCAGTAAGACGTGTTGCTGCCTCATTCAAGAGATACGGTCATGATTATTATGTCGGTGAGTGGGAAGATGATACTGAGGGGTATGAGGTTTTGCCAATAAGCAATGGACATCATATACCAAGTAACACAAGAAGCCAGAGAATTGATGTTTCACATGATCTGAAACCAAATAATAGTCCAAAAGATATAATAAAAAATTCAGAAAAGTTGTCTGCTTGCAGTTCATCACCTTCCTCCTCGTCGTCCTCTGGTTCAACAATTTCAAGAAGTGGAATAGATAGATCTACAAACATGAAGGTCAAGCTCTTTTTATTCATTAATCTTGTAGATTAAATGGAATTTCTTCTCCTTTTCTTTTGAACTCTTTCAGATGATGACACTTTTTTGTTTAATCATATGCAGGTAAATTTTCAGCCTCCAAAGTGTCATCAATGCAGAAGAAGTGATAGAAGAACTGTTGTTCCTTGTATGAAGTGTAAGGAGAAATTATACTGTATCCAGTGCATCAGGGAATGGTAAATGTCCAATGTGTATCTCTTATCTTGGTGATTGTTCAAATGCTAAAAGATTTCCTTTTAGTATTTCATGAAATTTTAACATCACTTTAAGCTTCCTGCTAATTATTTTTGATGAACAGGTATCCTGAATTGGAAGAAGAGGAAGTTTCAGAGGTTTGTCCATATTGTCGTGGAAAATGTAATTGCAACCTGTGCTTACACTCAAGCGGCACACTTAAGGTTTGTCTTTTCCTTAAATCAACTAAAATGAGCTTGTCGCTTTATCTTCTAATTACGGCTGAATATTTCTTTCCTTGAAGACATCAAGAAGGGATCTCACTGATCGTGAAAAGATTGAGCATTTGCACTATTTGATTATCGAACTCCTCCCCTTTCTGAAAGAAATTCATCAGGAACAAATCCAGGAAATAGAGATGGAGTCTTCTATTCGTGGTATGTCTCTTAGTTTAAAAAAACAAAACATTTGAGTCGGACGAATTGTACATTGATACAGTTTTTATCACAGGGGTATCTTCATCTTCAGTTGAAATTAAACAGTCACTTTATCAAAATGATGAGCGAGTTTACTGGTAATATACTTTTTTCTTGCTATTATGAAATGTTATGTTTGCAGTCCTTATTTTTGGAGGTTTTATACTTAATGATTTTATTGACCTTGGAGCAGCAACAACTGTTCAACTTCAATAATCGATCTTCATCGAAGCTGCCCAAATTGCTCGTATGAGCTCTGTCTAAGTTGCTGCCAAGAGCTGCGGGAAGGCAGATTTCCGGGAAATAGTGATGAAGCAGTTTTCCAGTATTTAGACAGAGGCTATGATTACATGCACGGTGGAGATCTACTGCATGAAAATTTCCATAATATGAAAATTTCACAGGACCAGAAAAAACCAATTACTTGGATTGCTAATTATGATGGTAATATCATGTGTGCTCCTGTAGAAATGGGTGGATGTGGAAATTGTATTTTAGATCTGAAGCATCTGTTGCCGAAAAACTGGATCTCAACTTTGCAAGCAAAAGCGGAAAGAATTCTGATCCAATGCAATTTTGCCCAGATAATTTCTCAGCCAATTTGCACAACTGATGACCCTGAACTGTTACACAAAGCGGCTTCTAGGGTTGGTTCAGATGATAACTGCTTGTATTCCCCTACTGCAAAGGACACTATGAAGGATGACGCACTTTTACACTTTCGCAGACACTGGGCCAAGGGTGAACCGGTGATAGTACGAGATGTTCTTGAGCACACAAGCGGTTTAAGCTGGGAACCAATGGTTATGTGGCGTGCATTATGTGAGAGCACTGATTCAAAGATCCTTACAAGTATGTCAGAAGTAAAGGCTATCGACTGCCTGGCTGGTTGTCAGGTTCTTTCTCATATCTTCTGCATTTTCTACCTCGTGCACAACATTAGTACTTACCATATTCCGCTTAATCCTTTCCTTTCCTTTTAGTAATAAGTATTTTTTCTTCATATTAAAATAGTTGCTTCTTGAATAGCCTCAACTTGTTATTAGAATATAACTATCTGCCATTGTGCTAATGATTAAATTATGTAAAACTTTTGCAGGTTGAAATCAATACTCGAAAGTTTTTTAAAGGCTATACAGAGGGCAGAACGTACAAAAATCTCTGGCCTGAAATGCTCAAACTTAAAGACTGGCCACCATCTGACAAGTTTGAGGATCTCTTGCCTCGCCACTGTGATGAGTTTATCAGTGCTTTGCCATTCCAGGAGTACACAGATCCAAGGATAGGTATTCTGAATCTTGCCGTTAAATTACCAACAGGTGTCTTAAAACCTGACTTGGGTCCAAAGACATACATTGCGTATGGTATGACGAAAGAACTTGGAAGAGGGGATTCGGTGACAAAGCTTCACTGCGATATGTCAGATGCGGTATGGTTTCAACAGGACGTTTAGTTCCTTCATGTGTCTTTTTCACTTTATTTTCATATCATTACCACCCCTTTGATTTATGTATTCTCTAGATCTAGTTATCACGCGGTCTGTCCGTGCTGGCTTGTGGAATAGCACTGCTTAATACTTCAAAATCACAATTTGGAGGATATTCCTTCAGATTACTTCCAAAATCTGGAACCTCGTTGACAAGGACCTTGGCAAGGTGTCTGAAAAGTATTAAGTAGCTGTTTAAAAATGGGAACGCAAACTGACATTTAATCCAAAATATAGCAACTTATTCAGCCAATCTTCTGCCTTATGTTGTCTAGTGAGACTCATTAACCTCATGGCTACTCTATAATAAGTTTGATATGAGAATGACCTACAGTACATGCTGATCCATATCCTACAATCCAGTTTTATGTTTAATCTCACATTATTAGGAGCCTTCTCACTTCTCCCAGTTCTGGATTGTGTTAATGCATTACCTGCTATTAATTCCCTTTGTAACTTTTTCCATGCTTATTTTATGACAAGCTGATGTTTTTGAAATTCGAATCGCCCAGATAAATATTTTGACACACACAGCAGAGATGGCTGTAAGTGATGAGCAGCAGTCTGCAA